>NC_077230.1:175534508-176889508 GCF_027887165.1 Monodelphis domestica | reverse complement strand
TTGAAAGTTTATACAAATGATAGTAAAAGTAATGTTGAATGAAAGACTAGAGAATTCTCATCAGCTAAACTCAAATCTGTGTGGCTTCCAAACTGGCTTATCTTTGTCACTTGTTTGTTATTTAACAGTTCTCTGAAGTCCTTAATCCCATCCTTTATTTCCTATCTTACAATATACAGCCACCAGATTTTTCCTCTGCCATGTGTTCCTAGCAGGCACTATGATAGAGTAAATAGACAGTGAATAGTCTGTGTAGACAAGCTTCTTAACTTCTCAGTGATCTCTGTAGGTAATTCTCCAAGTCTAAATTTCACAAAAGGTGCCAATCTACATAAATAGAGAAAAAAATTTTCACCAGTTTCCTCTTCAGTTTCAATTACATACAAGTCTGGCTCTGGTTCTAAAATCTGCTTTATTCATTTATTCATTTATTTGTTCATTCATTCATTCATTCATTCATCTATTTGTTTATTTATTCTCTAGTCTTTATCTTCGTCTCTTCCTTAGTTGAGAAGAAATAAAACTCCCAGAGTCTTTGTGCCAATCAAGTCTAACTGGAGGTTGTTGAAATTTTATTACCAGGAAAATAGTGAGTGAATAATGGAAATGTCCTTATTAAGCATTCTCTTTGTGCCAAGTCTTGCATCAAACAATAGGGATACTAATAGGAAACATTAGGCAACAGCTGTTCTCAAGGAGATCACACTATAGTTGGAGAGGCAAAGTTAAAAGAAATACTTGGTCTCTAAGTAAGTGAACAGGTCCCCAAAAGCTTGGGGGCAAGTAACAAGACTGATGGTAAGGTGCAATGTATATTGACAAGCACATGGGGCAGTAGCCAGGATTCTGAAGGGGAGAGAGGTAGGAAAGAGGATCTTAGATTTTATTGGTAGAACAAATGGCAAAGTTTGGTGGTCTTCCATCTAACCAGAAGAAATAGACTTAGTGGCCTTTCTCATCTAAGTAATATGAAAAATGATTATTCTGAAATAGGGTCTGAGAAGATTCAGGAAGTTCTGGATTCAAGTACACCTATGACATATGTGTGATCCTGAGCAGATTACTAAAACTTTCAGTGCTCTGAGGTAATATCTAATACTATAAATTGCAGAGCAGCTATCAATTTGTATTGGTAGAGGAAGTTTCCACATTTGGGTTATACTTGCCTTTGAAATCAGATGTCTGGTCCAAAAAATTATTAGTGAAAAAAACTTGATGAATATACATGCTAGCTTTTTGGCTAATAATACCCTCCTTTTTTATCAATAACAATTAAAAAAATATTGTTGTTTACTGTTTCTCATCACTATGGTACTTCATTTATGTCTCGTCTCCCCTTCCACCCCCTTCCCAGAGCTCATGTTAATAGTATTTTATTTTACAGATGGAAAAAAGAATTCAGCACAACTGATGGAAATCAAAAATATGTAAAATGCATGCTACATTTGGATCTCACCACTTCCACTATCTCTTCATTTGAGTCCTTTTTGATATTTACAATTTTGTTATATTTACTTTTGATTTGTGTGTGTTTTCTATTTATGTTGTTGTAGTTACTGTGTATATTGTTTTCTTGGCTCTTCCTACTTCAATCCACAACATTTTATATAGATCTTTCTTATCTTCTTTGTATTTATCATGCACATTATTTCTTGTTTCCAATTCTTAGCTACCACAAAAAGTGATACTACACATATTTTGGAGTATATGGAGACTTATTTTTACTGGTGGTGTCCACTGGTAATAAATTCAGGAATGGAGTTTTTAGATCAAAGGGCATTGATATTATAGTAACTTTATTTGCATAATTCTAAATTCCTTTCTAAAATGGTAGTACTATTTTAAAGATGAACCAAAACTGCACTAGTGTGCCTATATTCCCATAGCTTACCATCAATTATTGCCATTTTTGCCATTGTTGCTAACTTTTAGCGTTTGAAGTAAAATCTCAAAATAGTTTCAATTTATATTTCTCTTTTTAGTACAGATTTGGAATTTTTTTCCCCATGTGATTGTGGACAACTTTGAATTTCTTTGGAGAATTGTTTCTTCATATCCTTTGACTACTTATCTAATGGGATGGATATTTGTCATATATATGTTAATTTTTATGTATTGTGAAAACCATATCCTTATCAGAGAATTTTGGTACAAGCATTTTTTGTCATTTAACTACTTCCTTTCTTATTCTAGATGCATTACTGTTTTCTCTGCAGAAGCTTTTCAGTTTCTAGTAATCATAGTTATCTGTTTTATCTTTTGTAAAGGTCTCTATCAATAGCTTGCCCATACCTATGAAAAGTATATTATTTGTTTTTTTTCTAAGTTTTTATAGTATGATCTTTTATATTAATGTAATATATTCATTTAGAATGTTTTGGATGTAATATGAGGTGTTAGTCTAAGCATAATTCTTTCCAGACTATTTTCCAGCTTTCCCAGCAGTTTTTATCAGAGAGGAAGTTATTGAGTTATATTGTTTTTGAATTTCCCTTGTCTACTCTATTTAACAGATCTAGATCTCTATTCTTTAACCAAAACCATATTTTGTTTCCCTAATTGCTGCTTTATAATACAGTTTGAGGTCCAGAAGTGCTATACTTCATCCTCACTTTTATTTATCATTTCCCTTAATATTTGGCTCTTCTATTTTTCCAAAGGTAATTTGTTATTTTTTATCAAGTTCTGTAAAGTATCCTCTTAGTAATCTGATTGGTATAGAGTAAAAAGTATGAATTTATTTTGATATTATTTCCATTTTATTATATTGTTATATTGGCACAGTCTAGACATGAACACTGAACATCCCTCCAGTTATTTAGGTTGTTCTTCAAGAATCACTTCATAATTGAATCTATACAAGTATTTTATGTGGTTGGAAGGTTATTCCCTCCAATATTTCCTGCTTTGGGGTTATTGCTATTTCTATTATTGCATCTCATGGTTTCTCAATATAAAGAAATATTGTTGATTTTTAAAAACTTATTTTCAAGCCTGCAACTTTGATGAAGATATTAACTATCTCAAGGATTATGTTTGATTCCCTGTGATTTTCCATGTAAACTATCATCAGCAAATAAGAATAGTTTTATTTCCACCATATCTATCTTTGTTTCTTTAATTATTTTTCTCTTATCTTATTATTATTGCTAGCATTCCAGAAATAGATCAAATAATAAGTTTCTGTATTCAACCCTGTCTCCTTATGTCATTTTAGAAAGAAATCTCTTAATGGTCATTTTATTATCAGATTGTTGCTATTGCTATTTGCACTTATTTACTCTTACATTTCTCTTATTTGGGGTACTCAAGAAACATAATCTCTTTAGTTCTGGCTTTCTTTCTAAAAATGTTAAAAACTCTGCTTTATTACTGAATGTCCAGCTTTTGACCTAAGTGGTCAGGCACAGATTTATGGACTACCAGGGTTGCATCCCTGATCTAGTGTTCTTGTGGACACATCATTGTATTCCCTCCTCTTTTTCTAGTAGGTGAAGAATAGCCTTGTTTTATTTTAATGCCCTTTCATTTGTATTTGAGTGTTGTTGGTTTTTTTTTTCCCTGATGGACTACAGAGCTTGTTTCTGATCTGAACTCCAAAATTTAAGCACTATAGTCTTGAAGTTTATAGCCTTGGATTTTTTTTTCCCCTGGAGGTAATCAATGAATTCTTTCAACTGGAATTTCATTTTTTATGTTCAAAAGTTCTGGGTAGATCTCTGCTATGATTTCCTTCAGAATTTTTTTTGTCCTATACTGTTCTTTTTTCCAGATTACATGTTGATACAATTATTATCATTTTTGACATTCTGCAATCCAGATTCTCCCCTCCTCCCCCACCCTTACCACCATCCTTAAGACAGCAGGTTATAATATAGATTGTAAAAGTACTCTCATGCAAAACATATTTCCATGTTCACCATGTTGTGAAAAAAATATCCTATCATGTTTTTCTGGAAGACCTGTGATCTTTATGTTTTCTCTATGTATCCTATCTTCAAAACCCTTATATTTTGCTTGCATAGTGAGCATATTTTCTTTTAACATTTTTGCTTTTTTCCCCCTCTTTCTTCTTCTAGATTATCTTTCACTTCTGGGTATTTGTAGTTCTAATCTATTGTTCTCTTCTTTTCTTTGGTGTGACTTCCCATTACAGATTACATTTTTCCTATTCTGGTCATTATTTTTACTGTGCAGAACAATAGTACTACTCCCATCATTTGCATTTCTCTTTTAAACCACTTAGGGACATGTTATGGTTCCACGTTCTTGTAAAATTCCAGTCCACAGTCTCATCATGTCATTCCCTTAGTTTTGTAGTATTTATTCATAGATGTTTGAACTTATTTACTTGATTGAGAGGCCACATTTCCTTCTTTTGTAAATATTTTTCCTACTGATTTTCTTTTTTATGTTCAAGATATTTGAGATTTCTTCTTTTTTCTTTTTTTTTTTAAACCCTTACCTTCAGTCTTGGAATCAATATTGTGTATTGGGAAGCTGGGAAGTGTCTGAGGTCAAATTTGAACCCAGGACCTCCTGTCTCTAGGCCTGGCTCTCAATCCACTGAGCTACTCAGCTGCCCCCTCTTCTTGTTTCTTGAATGTTTGGTACTTTCAATCATCTCTACTTCCACCTTATTTTTCTTATCCCTCAATTCTGAATCCCTCCCTTTTGACTGTGGTTTCTATGGGGCTTGGCTCTCAAAATGTCTCAGCCTCCTTCCACATAGGCAATTCATGGCACCCCAGGCTAGATCTCTGTACAAACTGCTTTTTTGGGTGGTCATCACTGGCCCCAGTTGGATGCTGTACAGCTTTCCACACACACTGTGCCTTCTTGTCCTGGTGAGCTATCCCGCTCCCTCTGTTCCTTAGTGCTCTGGCACAGTGCCAACAGTTCAGAGATTGCTGGCACTGGCAGTTCAGAATCTACTTTTTTTTGCCACTGATTGATGGAAACACCAGTGTTTCTGGGTTTCAGCTCCTGGCAGGCTTTTGCTCTTGAAGGGCTATGGCCAAGCTGGCTGTTGAGACCTAAGAAAACTTCCATAGCCTGGAGCCATGACTATGATACTGGAAAGAGGAAGGATTGGGGTTATGGGGAGAGGAATGATTGTCATAACCATGTTGTGTCCTTGAATCTGTGAATGCAGTGCCACTGCCAGTATCATAGCAGGTGCTATATCAGCTTAGGGGTCAGTGAGCATCTGGGTTATTTTTTAACCTTTTGGGTACCAGGTGACCAAGGAAACAGCTGGAGTTCCTTTGTCTTTGGCACATCACTTCTATTTTAGAGAGATCTGAGGGGTCATGAGGATTACAGAGAATGTCTAGTTGACCATCTTGTTGCTCAAATCTATAGAAGAAATTTAAAAATCAAATGTTTCCCAAAGTACTCTGACATTTTTGCTCCAATAACTATATAAAGGTATTTATTAACTGAAGAAAGGGAGAAAATTTTTCTAATGGGAAAAATCACATTTACGTTTAAATTTAATATGCTTTTCCCAGAAGCTGTGTAACTATGGATATATTACTTACCTCTCTGAATATATTCTTTATAATTTGAAGATTCCTTTTCCATCAATTAAGAGAATATATGATCTAAGATCAGTTCTAGCTATAGATAAGTAATCCTATGGTTCCTTTTTATTCTAAGTCCCAAAATACTATGATTCTATTTCTTTCCAGGAAAAAATATTTCTAAGTATAAGGGGTGGGGCAAAGTCAAGCATATTTTCTTAATGTACTATTGACCAAGATGCCAAATATCAAGTAATAAGCACCTTAATGTGGATGCTGCCATCATGCAAAATGGATATATTTTCCACAACAAACATCAGTTATTTCAGAAACTCACCTTTCCCTCAAAACCTTATTCCAATGAAAAATAAATAATTCCTCCTGTTCACATTTGATAAAGGCTTCATCTCTGCCACTGTAACTCTTCAGTGTGCAGAAAGTCTCCATTCTTTTCCTGTGAAATATCTGTCTGCACTAATGAATTCAGATTTTATTAAGTCTTTGTTCCTTGTACAGAATGAATATGTAGATTCTATTGAAAATGATTGCCTAAATTATTGTTTTTAATCTGAAGAATATTCATAAAGGTCCCCAAATTAGTGCTAGCTAAATTTTTGTTGTTAATCTTAAGTTATCAGCCTAGGTTTTTTGCTTTTTTTTTTTCATCAAAACAGTTAGCTAGTCAAGTTACCTATTAAAGTGGATCATATTTTTGGCATTTGCTTTGTTGTAAGAGTAATAGCTTGAAGAACAAAGAAGATAGAGTGGTATAATTGAAGCCTCACTGGTTACAGACTCAGAGAATCAATACTTCAACCTTATCTCCAATACTTCCTATCCCTGTGACCTTAGGGAAGATAACTAATATCTCTGGGCCTCACTTTCCACAAATTAAAAATAAAAGTGGTGAGCTGAATGACCTCTGAGGACCTAGTTAGCTCAAATGTTTTATTCTATCATCCTGAATCCCATTTAAATATGATTGCCCTAATGAGAAAAGCTTACAATTAGGAGTTGAGAGAATGGCAATTTATTTCTAGCTCCTAGTATCTACAAGCTTTTAGTCGTTATTTGACCGTAGAGTGCCAATATTTCTTGTATCTCTCAAATGAGAATAACTGGCGTAGAAGATTGTTTTAAAGGCCATACAAGATAATAGATGGATACAAACTCTGTATCCATTAAGGACTGTGAAACAAATATAAGATATTTAATCATAGTACTACATAAGGGCGGTTGAAATGCACTTTCCTACTTTTTTTTAAAAAGGAGGAAACTATGCATGTAGAATGTTGAATACAAAGAAGACTTGACCTATGTTGATTGATTTTCCTAAACTATTTTTCATTGTGATGAAGGGCATCTGTAGAAATATTTTCAAAGAGATAATAATGAAACCTGTAGCTAATAATGAAACTACTAAATTAAAAAGTACTATATTTAGAAGAATACGGAGAGTAGAGAGAAAAGAAGATAGGGCTAAGACAATGCCTTGGAATACAACTACAGTTAGGAGTGAGGACAATCCAGCAAAGGAGACCGATAAAGAGATTCTGATAAAGACAAATAACTGATAAAGAAATTCGGGCTTGTAGGAAGACAACAAAGAGGAAAATGCCATGAAAAGTCCAAAAAAGGGAGTATACATACATACAAGCAGACATAGGAGAATAAGGTTAGCAGTACCAGAAACCACAGGAAGATCAAGGAGGTCCAAGAAAAGGTCTTTAGATTTGACAGTTAAGTGAATATTTTAACTTTGGAGAATGCATTTTCATTTGGATAATAAAGTCAGAAGACAGATTGCTTTTCTCAGAGTTGAGAATGAGGCAATATTGTTAAAATTCTACTTGGCTCCATTTCCAAGACCCTCCTCTTTTTCTTTACTCTTTTTCCTCTCCTTTTGATATTTGTATGAACGTTCAAAGATCCTCATCAGGGTCCCAAGAACAGTTATGATTCATAACCTAATTCCACTCTCTTTTTTAGGCTAGCTGTATGTTTCTATATATTTAACTTTATTTTTAAAGAACATGCTATCAAATTATAGAAATTAGTTTTTCTAGATTTACATGTTTATATTGGGTCAGAAATTTCCCCCCAAGTTGATTTGTTTTAATGTCTCATCCTCTCATTGAGCTACTTCCTCAGAGATCTGACAATTGCTGATGATGAAAGGAATTCCTAGAACAGTAGTCATAACTAAAATGTGGAGAATACCTAAAGGAGGGATTTTCTTTTGGGGTGGGGGGGGGGCAGTCCTGAATCTTAGAAGGGCTTGGAATACTGTCCTAGTGAATGTCTTTCCCTGCCATTTAAGAATATAGCCAAAAAAAATCAATTAACTTTGTTGTCATGTAACAAAATTCTTTTTGGCCACAGGCCCTATTAAATTGTAATGGTACTGGAAATACTCAAACTGATAAAGACCACAGCTCCTTTTAACTACTATGTGTATTAGACATTAAGAATCTAGCTGATATCGATATTTATTATTACTATGTTCAAGGTACTGGACTAGTCTCAAAGATAAAAATGTAAAAAACTCCCTGTATCTAAAGGCTTAAATTTTAATGGGGGAACATTAGAAACATATTAGAAACATAACTACTGTAAACTACACAAGGGGAGAATATATTTCTGTTAATAATGAATGTTGTTTCGGTTAAATCATTTCAGCTGTATCCAATGCTTCATGACCCGATTTAAGGTTTTCTTGACAAAAATGCTAAAGTGGCTCTCCATTTAATTCTCCAGCTCATTTCAATGGGAAATTGGAGTAAAGATGGTTAAGTGATTTGCCCAGGATTTGCCCAGGATTTACAGCTAGTAAATATCTGATGCTAAATTTGAATACAGAAAGATGAGTCTTCCCAACTCTAGATCTAACACTGTATCTATCTAGCTGTACCATCTAGTTTCTTTTCTTTTTATTTGTAAATAGGACATTATACCTTTTGTATATAAGAGCTTAGTTTCTTCATATATATTTGCCTTGTTGGAAATTTCCACTGACAAAGCACATTTCAACAGATACAGTACAATCTTTAGAAGACAAAGAGCTCTTCTTTCTTTTACATTTGCCCAAATGTATACAGTAAGCAGAAGGGATGACTTTCAGTTCCAAGGCTATTTCAAAGCACAGCCATAAATCCTTCAATTACTCCTTAGAAATGATCAAATGACAAGATTAATGTCAAATGTGATTCAACAATTTCAATAATTATATATGTATTATTCTTCTATTTCAAAAGTTTTCATTAACTTTGAACTGCTTTTTCAAAGTATGAACAGATTTAATAAGTGATAATAAAAGGATAATAAAAAAACCATAAAGAGGGCAGTATCCTGTGACTACATTGGTCACAGAAAAAGAGATACTAGCTTCTTGTTGGTAATAAAATGCCCACTATTCTAGTAACTAGTATCATCTAGAAAAAGATAATTCTATTTGAATATTGCATTTGAAGAAAACAAAGCTATTCAAATTAAACAACAAAGGGTCCTATGAGTTCAGGTCAAATCAAATGTGGTAGGGTTATGTGATTGTGTTAGTCCTCCACTGTGAAGCATTTAAAATACATATGATATTAAATGTATATAACATATGTATTTGTGTTTATACATACCTATACACACATATCTATAAATACATATATATTTCTCTTTGTTATTTGCAAAAATAAATTCTTACCTTTGTAATAAATATTTGTGGAATAGAAATCTGATTTTAAAAATCCAAGTACAGTAATTATTTATAAATAGAATCAAGTGTCTTAATTTAGTAACTTGACAAGGGAGATTGGGTCATAGCACAAAGTGAGAGCCAGAACCAGAATGAAAACTTGATCCCTCAAATTCTGTTTAGTGAGTTCTGAATCCAGTGGCTTTGAGTCAGTATCTAAACCTCTTTTGTCCAAAAGTAGTCTTTGCATGAAGACAGCTTTCAGCTTTGTGGAAACTTCTGTTTATAATATCAAAAGGGAATGTAAGATAACCAAAGTCTCACATATCAACATTCCCCATAGCTCTCAGCTGAGGTTAAGGATTTAGAAAGGACAGAAGAGAATGTTTTCCAGGGAGCTCTTAGATCTGTAGTCTAGTAGATATCTTGCTTAGCATGGACGGTAGGTCCAATTCCTGTCTCTGAGATTGGATGTGGCCAAAGGTAAGTCACCTGGCTTTTCTGATTCCTGGTTTCCTTAACTGTAAAATAGCAATTATACCTAAACTCACAGGATTATCCTCCTAAAATGAGACCAAGTAAAAATGCACTGTATAAACCCTTAAGTTTATATTTAATATAAGCTGAATTGTTAAATTCAGAACCTCCAAAGGGATAATATCAATGCATTAGGGTATGCCTGCTAATTTACTCTTTGAAAACATTTAATGCAGAAAGTTTTCACCAATAACTATATCCCAAAGAACTGAATGTTACAAGGTCTCATTATATGTGTGGAAACTCCAAGAAAGATAGATGTACAGGCCAAGAAGATGACCCAGATGGAATCTTGAGCCTTAAAAGTAACTTGACTCTTCTCTGACACTAAAAGGGCAAGTTGCTTTTTCTGCCTAAAAAGTGTCTTTCCTTTGGTCCTCCTCTTGCTGGCAGGCATATCTTCTCCTAATAAACATTTGATCCTGGGTATATTACCAAAACTATTATATTTCGCATGGAGAAAATTGATTTAGAACCAAATTAGGAGAGTGATGAACTAAACTGTCTAACTCTAAAGAGATGATGTATTACAATTTTCTGAACCAAAGCTGATAGAGTAAAAAGGACTGATTAGTGTGCAAGATTCTATATCAATAGATATTTCAGTCTCAGGGCTGTTAGAATGGATACACTTGTTATAATACTCAATATTTGCATATCCCTCAGCTGTTAATAAAATTTACCCTTTTCAATATTCAAATGCTGTTGTCAGATTCAAATTTGTCATCAGCTCAACTCTGATAGATTTTTATCATTATTTTAAAATGAAGAAAAAGAACAGAAAGAGATAAAGCTAAAAGAATATTTGGCCTTGCACTCACTGAGATATACTGTTTGGTAGCAGTAGGATGAAAAATATATGGATATTTCAAATGTTTATAATATAGCTTTTCTTCACATTTGCATTATTTTTGTTTTATTTTTAATCTCATTTTTTTTGGTAGCAAAAAGCCAGAAACAAGTAGGTAACTATCAACAGGGGCCATAAGCAAATAAGATTACATGAATGTTACTGAATAGTACTGAACCATAATAACAAAAATGATAAACATAGAGAAGCATGGAAAGACATTTGTGAACTGATAAAAAGTGAAGAAAGCAGAACCAGAAAGAACTATTTGCAATATATACAATATTGTAAGTATGAAAAATACCACTACAGAAAATATTGCAAAAAATTATAAAGAATAGGCTTGATTTAAAGAAGTGATGAAAATACACCTTACTTAGTTCCTTTGTAGAAGTGAGGGGCAAGGAAGAATCAGCTGATGTGGAACACTGTTTATAACATCAATTTCTTTTAATGTTCTAATAGATTTTATTGATTTTTTTCCTTCTATTTCCCTTCTTTTCTAAAAAAAATATTGTTATTGTTCCTTTTATGAAAGGGAATAAATAAATTTTATTTTATTTATATATTTATTCTTATATACAATAAAATTTCTTCTTTAGGTGCCAATAACTACCTGGAAAGGACTATTCAAATATTCTTAAATATGTAAAAGAAGATATCCTTCAATAGTAAAATATATCCCACCTTTCTTAATCTGTTTTCTCCTTGCTTACCTAAGCCAACCCAGATCCTATAAAAAATGGCAGAAGTCAAACCTGTTACAGGAATGAAGAAGAAATGTAGCTTCAAAAGCAGAAATGTTTGTACATGTTAGAAATTGCCAAATAGGTCAGATTTTTAGGAGGAAAAAATCACCTACAACTCTCTAGAATAAAATTGTAAATGCACACATATTCCTCACTGTCAAGAGAATATCTTTCTAATAATTACTTCAAGTTAAGAGTCCAGTCTGTCTGAGGTATGTAACCAAAATAATTAATTCTAATATTCTTTTTGTCAAAGGACTTGACCTCTTTACACAGTGCTTCATAAGCCAGGAATAGCACAAGTGACCTATTTTCAATAAAATAGTCATACTGTTATTAGCAAGCAAAATATGAATGAACATAATTAGAAATTTAGGTGACAGTTAAAACAACATATATGATAGCTTTCAATTTTCCTCCCTTATTGGGTGTTTCTAAGTTGTTAAATCTACTGTTTTGATTGAGTTAATTTGGTCTATTTAATACCAATATTCCATTTGGTTTAAAAAAAATTCTTCCCAACTGGATGTCTGAATGAACTGACCTTTAAAAAAACTGAAATGGTCAATTTAATCAAAACAATAAAAATCAGTTGTGCATGTAGCCAGCTTAAATCTCTAGTTGACCGACTTTTTCCTAGTAAAGCCTGGTTTATAGTGCATGAAAAGGCCAAAATTTCTTTAAAAAAAAAAACAAGAGATTTTTATTAAAGAGCAAATTTGCATTTAATTGTGTGAAGCTGCAAATATGCCTCTTAATTATCCTGATTATTTCTTTTCTAGGGATCTAGATTGATCCATGTGATTTCAGGATAGACTGGTATTAGAGAACTCATTTCTATGCCCCATGTCACTTGTCCCTGCTTTCAATTCACAGAATTCAGATTCCAAACAAAACTGGCCTTAGTCATCTAGCAGATTGAGCTCTATTCTTTGAGTTAACAAAAACATTCACTATATAAACTGCAATTTGCAAAGGAAAGGTGGGGGTTGGAGCATGGTGGGAGTGGCCATCCAAAAATCACACTTCAGGGAGGACCATGGAAACTAAACATAGGGAGCTATATCACAGTCATTTATCTGCCTGAGATTTGCCCAAGAGGGAAGGCTCCCACCAAATAAAACATCTCAGACAGCTTAAATTACACAATGAACATATTTTATTTGTTAGTAAATAGACAACTAAAGTAGCAACACATTACCACCCACCTACCCTTTTCTGCCTCCCACATTATTCATCATTGACTCACAATATTAGTGATTTGGAGTTAAAAGAGATCTTAGGGAGTCATTTAAAAAACCTCCCAATTCTATAGATCTATCTTAAATCTAGAGCTAGAAGGGACCTCAGTTAAGGGGCCCCTCCAAGATCAAAGAAGCAGTAAGTATCAGAAGGTTTCAATCATGTCTTTTGGTTCCACTGTTCCATGCAGAACCCCAGAGAGGTTAAAGAGCTTTTTCAGTGTCACAGAGATACCAAATAACAGAGCTTGGATTTAAATGAAGCTTTGGATTCCACTTCCAGTGCTTTTTCTCCTCTGTATCCTACAGATCCTTCAGGTAGAAACAAATAAATAATAATGGGATAGAGAAAAGATTCATGGTCCCATTGCTATAGGCATCTCCCCAAGAGGAGCCTACAGTGGCACAATAGAAAGAGCCCTAAATCTATCCTGCAGGTTGGTTCTCTACTTGGTGAGTCACGGGGCATTAGGAATAGGGGTTTGCTAAGTCTCTGATCCCAGAGGACCTCATGGAACAGACCCACAGCCACAGGATCAATCACCATTTCAAAATATTCACAAGAACCTCTCCAGAAAAAAAAAAAAAAAAAACTTGGCAAAGATTCTGAATAAGAAGTCTCAGGGAAAATGATTGCTGAGAGGCTGAAGATAAGTCATGAGGTCAGATGGTCTTCCCTGTAC
Organism: Monodelphis domestica; assembly: GCF_027887165.1. NCBI lineage: Eukaryota > Metazoa > Chordata > Mammalia > Didelphimorphia > Didelphidae > Monodelphis > Monodelphis domestica. Next base: position 176,876,238 of record NC_077230.1, on the reverse strand, counting down.
TAGAGGAAGAATCAAGGTTCCCTGAGCTAAGGACATGGAATTTCATTAGTTTTCTCTGTAGATTGAACCAGCACCCCAATATCCTTCTACCACTAGGGCCAATTTCAACTGAGCAATCATCTGAACTCTGGCTTTACCCTCTCCCCATTGTGAATGCAGAGATGAATCATTAGCAACATGGATGTAATTCATCATCCTAATCTCCCTATGCCCTTCGTTGAAAGTAGCCTTGGTTGGAGGCAGAGATATAGTCATAGACCTTTAAGGAAATGTCTTTCATCTAGCCCTCTTCTACAGCTGATGTAGAAAACATGGCCATGAACCATTAGAAGGATTCGGCTCTTCACTCCAATCTCCTTCAATCAAAGTAGTCTTGGAAAGGAGGCAGAGAACATAGTCATAGACCATTAGTGACAAGTCTTTTTTTTTAAGAATTTAAGTTTACTCATTTAATTAATTAATTTAGAATATTTTTCATGGTTACATGAATCCTGTTCTTTCCCTCCCTTCCTTCCAAACCCCTCCTTTAGCCAATGAACAATTCCACAGAGTTTTACACGTGTCATTGATCCAGACCTATTTCCATATTATTTGTATTTTCACTAGGGTGATCATTTAGTCTACATCCCCAATCATATCCCCATCATCTCATGTGATCAAGCAGTAGTTTTCCTTCTGTGTTTCTGCTCCCAGGGTTCTTTCTCTGGATGTGCATAGCTTCTTTCTCATACGTCCCTCGGACTTGTCCTGGATCATTGCATTGCTGCTAGTAGAAAAGTAGTGACAAATCTTTTACTCCTTCACTAGCCTTACTTTACAGCTGCTATGGAGACCATGGCCATGAAACATCAGCAAAAAGGAATCAACCCCCCATCTCAATCCTTTTATCCCCTTCATTGAAGGCAGTTTTGTGGTATGAGCCAGAGGATTTAATCATGGCCTGTTAGTGACAGACATTTACTCCTTTCACCTAGTGTTTGATGCAGAGAATATGGTCATGGACTGTCGCCAACAAACTAACTCCAGATACCCATCCTCTCCACTGAAAGTAGCCTTGGCACTTTCTCTCTGCTGGTTCAGAGCCTTGGTACCTCCTCTACTGCTAATGCAGAGAGCTGGGCATGCAGGTTTAGCAATAGTGTGTCTCTGCTGCTTTACTCTGTACCCCACACCCCTCTCTACTGATAGAAACCTTGGTAAGATTTAGGGAACGTGAACATGAGCCTGTAGTGACCCCTGAGCATCCTGGCTATGGCCTGGATGGGCTCTGATGGAAGGGAAGGGAAATGGAGCTGCTTCCCCATCAGGAGGCTGAGGTTATTACCTCCAAGTCTATGTCTGGCCAAAGATTTCAGAGTCCAAATCAACATATCTCTGATTCAGCAGTCTCCTCTCCCCTTCTGCTTCACAAAGAGTCCCTGGATATTCAATTTAAGTTCTGTCACTGGGCAGTAAAGAGGTGGGAGAAACTGTTGACTGGCTCATTTAAAACTAGGGTACCAACTGGCTAAGACTGGATAATGGGATTAGGTAAATTTTGAATTGGTGTGTGAGGCCAGGAAGAAAACAGCGATTGACTGTTGGGAGTAGTAGGAGAAGAGTGTAAGGGCTCTCTTCTTCTCCCTCTTTTTGCAAAATTGTGCTGGGAAAAAGCTTAAAGAAGTGTTACATCCCGGTACAGATGTGCATCTTTTCCCCCAAGTATGACACATGGGAAGGAATTGCTTCTCTTGGCTTTCATGAACATCCTCCTCACCTATAGACTCAGAGGTTTTTGCTTCACTTAAACTCTTTGTTGGAATGTGTAATCTTTCTTGTGGATCAGAGGGGCAGTGGGGCTGGCCCAGGGCTAGGAGTCCTTGGGTTCCTGAAGTAGAAGTTTCTTCTTCTACTATTGAGGGGCTTCTTTCTAAGACCCTTTCTTTCCATCTTAGAATCAATACTGTGCATTGGTTCCAAGGCAGAGGAACAATAATGGCTAGGCAATGGGATTTAAGTGACTGGCCCAGGGTCACACAGCTATTAAGGGTCTGAGGCCAGAGGTGAACCCAAGCCCTTCCATTCCTAGGCCTGGCTCTCAATCCACTAATCCGCCTTTGAAGTACATCTTTGTATAATTTGTAGAGATTGTATTTGAAAGTCTAGAACTGACTGCATAACTGACTGAAAATAAAGTACTCTATTGGTTGACTGGCACATAGGTGTATAATAAATATTCACGGAAGGCTTGCTAGGGGGTAAGGAAGAAGGTGTGAATTATTTTCCTTGTGTCTGCATGAATATAAGGGGAAAAGTTAGTATCTATGATATGTATATTTGCATATATAACATTTTGCCTCTGAAGTGTCTTTCATGAAAATTTTCCATCACTACTAACCACTACAACTATTGTCTAAAGTAATTTTCATCAATTCATGCTTTATTCTCAATTATAATTATGATGGGATTCCTGATGATCTTATGAAAATCAGTCAATTAAAAATATCTTCCTATTGAAAAGAAACATGAAAGTACTGATTGAAGTTACTGTACCTTAAATCCCACTAATGAGACTTACTACTTCTGTGACCTTGGGCAAGTCACTGAACCCCCTTGGGACTCAGTTTTCTAATTTGTAAATGAGAGACCTGGACTAAGTGGCAAGGATTTGTAACTTTTTATTGTATCATGGACCACTTTCACAGTCCTGTGAAATCTGTACAACTCTTCTCATAAGATATTTTTTTAAATCATAATTGGGAGAAATGCTGAATTTCAGTTAGAAGCTAATGAAAGTAGTTTTAGCTTTGTTCCTTATCTAAGTTTGTGATGCTTCCTGAAATCAAGTTAAGGATGCCTTCTTTAAGGTCATCTCCAAATTCCCTAAGATCTTTTTTCTTGCCTACCCATTCCCATTTCCTTCAATCTATCCTTTGATGACATGAGCTTGCTCTTCTCTGATCCTTTTATTAATGCAGATGAGTACCTCCTCTGAAATGTAGTTTTAGAAAGGTGCTTTCTGAGTGGAAGAAAATTAAGTGACATTCTCTGGCTATTCACACAAGGCAGAGAGGGGCCTGGACCTTTATCTTTCTGACTTCATGGATAATTCTCTATTTATTATATTACACTACTTCTAAGAAGCACAATTTCCCAAATTAACAAGAATTCAATACATCAAAGATCCATTAGTTCATCACCAGTATGTGGTTTTTCCTTTATAACACAGAGATTGCTGTAGGCTTCATTAGTTGCCTTTGGCTGAAAAAAATCTATCACCTGCCACCAGCCAATGAACTGGTGCTGTGAATTCCTGCAATGAGCCAAGTCTGTGCCTCCTACACACATACAATCCACTGTCATATCTGAAATTGAAGGCAGGAGGGACCTCCAGAAGCTTGTAGTTGGCTGGCACAGCCTTTTGGAATTCAGTCACCTCCACACTAATAGGAGACACACTGGAGGAGGAGGAAAAGTGAATGTTCTGCACCCTCTCAATCAGCTATGAAAAAGAAATCATGCCAGCTCTGTGGATGAGATCCAAGCGAGTGACCCTGCTGAAGAAACCAACTTATCTCAGGATGAAGGCAATAGCAGGCAGATTTCTGGATAAAGCTGTGCAAAGGAGACATCAGGCTTGGGGATGATCACAATATTCTCCCCAACACTATGTTTATGTAGGTGATAATGGCTTAAAATGCATTTTATGGGCAGCCTTCAAAGAGGAAAAATATAAGACAAACACAATCATCGGCATCTCTATTGTTATGCCCAGAATCTAATATCTATATGTAGAAAAGGAGGTGAGAAATAATACTATCTTTTTGTTGTAGTGATAAAGGATAGAGAAGAATGGCTAATTGTCTTCTTCTAGAGTCTTGGTATTTATTTTTTGTATGTTTGGTTTACCATTAGCCAATAATTACCTTTCCTCTTTTTTTTTCTTTTTTAAACCCTTTCTTTGTGTCTCAGAATCAATATTATGTTTTAGTCGCAAGGCAGAAGAGTGAGGCAAAGGGGGGTCAAGATTTACCTAGGGTCACATAGCCAGGAAGTGTCTGAGGACAAATTTGAACCAGGACCTTCTGTATTGAAGTCTGGCTATATATCTACTGAGGCCCCTAGCTGCCCCCAACCTTCTTTCTTAATGACTTCCTCTCAGTAGCATGAGGGGCATCTGAAATTTAAAAACTTTCAATTTTTCATGCCCTATGGGTATACCATTGGGATTCTCTCCTCTGCTCTAACTAGTTCGCTTCTCTCTAACTCTGATCCATGGATTTTAGAGGATATTATTCCCTTTCCCTAATCCTTCTCTCCATTAAGCCTCAGAAAAGTAGTCTTTTACATGGAAATGCTTTCCTGAATTAACAGTGTTGCTGATGACTGCAGGTAGCTCTGTCAATTCTAGCTAACTTTTGGGCTCTTCCTAGAAGATAGATAGAATTTGCCCCTATTTCCTTTTACTATTTTATTTGACTGTTGCTATTCCCAGCATTAATAGAAATGGAGATACCTTCTGACATGCTTATTATATGTAGGTTTTGTCAAAGCATCTAATAAAGCACCATGTATTCTCCTTGTAGAAGTGTTTGAAAGATGTAAGGTGGATGCAGAACAGGCAGAATGAGCAGAACCAAAGATTCCTCAGTGATGAGTTAGTTGCTGTCATGTTAGGGAAAGGTCTTTAGAGGAGTAGTCTCTAGGGAATATGAACTTTTTCTTTGGTTTTTAAATTTTATATCTACATATTTAATCAAAAACTTAGTTGAAGACTTAGATGGCATGCTTAGGAAATTTACAGATGACTTAAAACTGGGAGGTATCACTAACACATTGGATAATAGACTATTAGGAATCTACTCAAATCATCTAAAATTGACCCTGCTGACTGTTAAATTTTCAGTGAGGGTGTTCACACCTTAGAAATCAGCAAATGCTACAAATCAAGGCTTGACTTACTTTCTGTTGATTTCTAAACTTAAGAAAATGTAGGATAAAATTTTAACAAATTAAAAAAAGATTTAAACTTAAAAGTTTGTTATGAGAGCATTTTTTTCTGGAGAGCTGGTTATTAAATGTTTACTAGCACACAGATCTGGGTAGGCAGCATTCTAGATAGAAATGTAATGTTCTTACAAAGGGTTATTTTTTTTGTTACATTTTACCAATACATTATCGTAGGCAAACAATAATTCACTTGAAAAAATGATTCGAAGTGTTCAATGGACTACAAAATCAATATGAATCAATATACCATGATAACCCAAAAGGCAACTTTTAGAGATTTTTGTTTATAAAGAGTATATTTGAAACTACTCATCTAGTCTGTGATCTACATTAGTAGGATGATCCTTGAACAGATTTAGAAATGAGTTCCATATGGGTTGAGGCAGTATGTTTGCCTTTCTTCTACCCAGTGCTTAACATAGTACCTGGCATACAATTTAGGAAGGCCCAGCTAGTGTATGGGGGTGGATGTGTTGGCAACCAGGACAAGGATACCATGCTATCTAAGGACTTATTGAAAGGACTGGGGATATTGAGCCAAGACAAGACATTAAGGAATATGAGAGCTCTCTAAATATTTGAAGAATTGTTTTGTGGAAGGGAGCCTGGACTTCTTAAGTGTGAACCCAGAGTATAGGACTAGTAACAATGGATACTCAATAAATATACATATTTTAGCTCAATATAAAGGGAGAAAATACTAATGATTACAGCAATGAAAAACATATATAGACTATGCATATTATAAGTGTCTCCTTCCTTTCAAGTGGACATCAAATTATTTCTAATTGACAGAGTTGTCAAAGCGATTGCTTTTCTATGTAAGCTGGACAAGAAGGCTTTTGAAATTGCTTCCAACTCCATGAATCTATGAAGATTGCACTGTAAGGAAGATCTGCCAAGAATATCAAGCCTGGACAGCAGTCTTTGGTGCATGCATTCCTATATCTAGGGCACATTCTAGCCTATTAATCTTGTTGTCCTTATCTATTCCTTTCTTTCTCTTTTCCTAAATTTCCTCCCTGCACCTAAACTTTATTGCATCTTCCACATTCGACTTGTTTTCAAATATAAAAGGACTATAATAAGTCACTCCTTTTCATAAACCCTACTTCTTCTTTGATCTTCAACTTATTCCCCTTCCATTCCCATAAACCTACCTTAAATTCCTTTCATAAATTTCACACTTAAGGCTGGCAAATTACTTTCCTTAAGTGTCAACCATGTGAACTAGGTGATATAGGTATTTTCATACTCATTTTACAGCTGAGGAAATTGAGGCTTGGAGATAATATGGATAGTAAACATTAAATTTGAATCTAAACTCAGACCCAGGTTTTCTGACTCCAAGCCAAGTGCCCTATCCACAAAGCTTCACTATTTGTCCAACATGTGATCTCCTCTTTCCTTATATTTTCTCACAGACTTAGTTTAGCTATTTGGACAATTGAGTGTCATCTCTCCCTAGCTCATCCCATTCCCAAACAATGCCAACACCTCTCATCAGCTAATGCGGAAATAGCTTGCAAGGCTTTACCTAGATTCTTGCCTAGGTGTATTATGATACTGCAACAGCCTATTAAAATGAATAAAATACCCACCATTCATATGATGACCAGGCAAAATGACCAGAAATGTATGCCAAAGAGATTTAATTCTAGATTTAAAGAAATTTATTGGCATATGGAAATGGTCCATAAATAGTATCTTTGAATCTTTCCCTTTCCAAAATGATCTCCTTTATCTATAATGCATACTAGATTTCTGTGTTCTGTTTAGTTCCAACTACACTGTTGGCACTCAGTAGATCATAAATAAGCAACAATAATAGTGATGTAGCTTTAATAAGTTGCAGCCAGGAAGAGGACAAAAGAAAGTCTTCCTAGCATTTCACCTTTAGCTGCCTGTGTGTAGGCAGTGGTAGGAATGTTAATTACTTACTTTCAAAACACCTAACAGTATTATAAGAAATCATTTATATGCTGTCAAATGATTTGTATTCTAGGGTGGCCAGAGGGTTCTGAATCTATGTTCCATTGTATATCTATATTCTTTAGCCCTTTCCCCTACTTCCAACATTGCTTAGAGGTATCATTTATCTGATATTTATTCTGGGAGAGTATCTTCATGAGAGCCAACTGAATCTAGTAATAATCTTTTCACCCTTCTGTTATATATCATATTGAAAATTTCCTTACACTAATCAACCACTTCCTTTGAATAACTAATGGTAGTTGATTCAGTCTGTCTGTTATGCACACTGGGCTTGGAAGGGAATTCTGGTTCCCCTTTCCAGCCAGCAGCTCTCTAGATCTTTGAGCAAGTGGAGAAGAGGGTGCCGAATTGACGGAATCTCACTTAATAAAGCATATATGATTCTCCTTGAAAGAAGATATTTAATGGAAAATTTGAGATTAATTTCTAACTTTCATGAACTAAGTTCATAATTTTTAAAATGTCTGAAGACATGAGCCCTTTAGCATTTTAAGAAGTAAGACAAAATTAGATTACAAATCTGTATCTTTTCTGGTATCCTACTGGGTTTTCTTACCTGGCATAAGATTTGTGAGGTCACAGAATAGTGGAGTTTTGGATTTAGAGTCAGAGGACTTGGGTTCAAATCCTGGCTTTGTGATATTATTTGTGGGGTGCTTGAACAAGCCATTTAATCTCTCTGGGTTGAAGTTTTGTTTGAATGTCTCTAAGATCTTTTTAGCTCTAAATCCTTGATGCTATCATCTTATCATCCATTATTCCTAACAAAACAGTGGAGAGAAGAAGTGAGAGCTATGGCCATTCCTTGGAAGATAATCTAAGAAATACAGAAAAGTATAGAAAGGAAGACAAAGGAGAGAAATTTAAATACAGGTTAGAAAGTAGTTCAGCTGGACTGTCACTGCTTGCCAGCTAATATAAAGTGTCAAGGGAATGGTGGAATTTCTGATAGGGATCCCAAAAGCATAAGGAATAATGTGGCCTTTGACTTGGGTTGAAGAAAACCAATGAAGTGCTATAGAAATTGCTATTTTGACCCTCAGAAAGAAAGAATTCTCCAAAGAAAGTCCTAAATACATCTATTGGGAATCACACACACACACACACACACACACACACTTTTCCATCCACTACTTACCGCTTTTGATTTGATGGGATTACTCCTAATTTACCCTCAGTCTTGCTAGAATCTCTATGGTCAGCTTCTCAGCTTCCCCCTTGAGAGATTGACCCAAAAAATTAAACTTTCTGAATTTCAAATCCCATGTCAGACTTGATGGTATTTGGGAGTGAAGTTCCTTTTTAAGGGATAATCAGTTTTGAATGAAAAAGTTCCAATTAACCTTGTTAAGAACACAAAGAATCTTCTGCAGCCCTGTCATATAATCCTTCTTTTCCCATGATGTCTGTGTTGGGGTAGAGGTATCTTCTGAAATATATACTTTTCACAAATACATTCTTCCAAATAGCAAGAAGATAATGACTTGTCAAATGCAAAATATTAATATGCTTTATGACTTTGAGAAACAATTCATCTAGAGTTACCTAGGCTTATTTTAGGGCACCTACACTTCAGCTTTTGTTTAAAATGCTTTCCCTGCTGCGTCTACAAACATCTTGGATGTTTTTCTTCTTTTGAACTTGATACAGGAGGGGAAACAAACCAAAAAATAAATAAACAAAGAGTACCACAAAACATATACTCATTTCCCTCTCTGTCTTACTGACAATATTTAGAAAAGCTAAACAATCAAAGAGAACAGAGAATAAAGTTTAAATTATTCAATCTATTTGTCCTGATCTCTTGTTAAATAAACTATACCTAGGCAGCATAAGGTTCCCCTTTAGAAATAAGTTAACATCTTTAGGATGGTGTCTTCATTAAAAGCATCTTCATTATTATGCCCCAAATGAACTAATAACTTCAAAAATGGATAACACAACTACCAAAGAATTAAAATTCACTCAATATCTATTCATAAATTATCAGAAAATAAGTGTTCAAAAGATCATAAGAAGGAATCCTAGACACTAATCCTCTTACCAAGCTCTAACCAACCCTCTCATTTTGCATGTGAGAAAACTGAGGCATAGGTTGGAAATGTGACTTTTCCGGGTTCACCCAGCTAGTAAGCTTTTGACTAAGCAAATGAACCTGATTTTTTCTGATTCTAAGTCCAATGCTTTATTCACTTTCTTATACATCATTGAGTTCAATTACTTCAACTAGGACAACCCATGTCAGATTATTACTCCTGGTAATTATAGTTGGAATTCAATATTGCTGTTAACATTTTGCCAGAGACTTGATGAGTTAGTAACAAACATGATTATAATTTGAACTCAAAAAATTTGATGTATCAAAAAGAATACTCGGGATACAGCAAGTCTTGTAATGGACCAGCTCTCTCCTTCTTGGTCACCAAGAAAACTATCTAAATACACTCTACATGCTAAAGTAATGTGCTCATTACTTAAAAAGGGAAATGATGTCAGAACAATAATAACATAACTGCAATAAAGAGAAGCCCAAGAGTGAAAGAAATTTAATATATCTTTTTAGCTAAGGGAACAACATATTGTTAGTGAGTCTTGGCTTCCTTAATATTATTTACTCAGTAAATTTTAAAATCTGATATGCTCCCTTCCCCCCCTTTTTCTCAAAACCTAATACTGTAAGAATAACACAGTTAGTATTAGTTTGGGAATTAAGAGTTTTTCCTGCAGTTGTTTCTTCCACAAAAGGCAAAAATCAAGCCTTTCCTCTGATTTAAATGCTATCTTAAAAATAGTTTAAAATGATACTTGTGAATCACCAAGAAGTTTGTATCATAAATCTTTGTATATATTTTAACCTTGAAACTAAGCACCAACCCACATAATGTTACAAGTTCACAAAATGGTTTCTAGGCTATGCACCTTTTTAGGTGCAGATATTTATTTTCCTTAAGCAAATGGGGAAATACCAGCAATATCTACATTTATTCTACCCTCCACTCAAAAATAATGAATTGCCTATACCATCATTATGCACATTTGCAATCATTCAAATAATCAAGCTATAAGGATGATTAAAATGGTAGGTTTTCCACCAGTGATAGACAACTCAGGATCCTTTTCTCTTTCTAGTTATTATAATACCATTGTCAATTCATTTTGTTATGTCCTTTCAGAAGGAATGGGTAGATTCTTTTCAAAGATCTGTTCCTTTGCCAAATTCAGCTTTTCTTTTAAATGTGTAAGAGTAGCATAAATGCATTTTAACATTCTGGGTTTAGAAGATAAGGTCTGCTCAAATACTACACAAGAAGTCCCTGAATTGGAGAGCAAGTATCAAGACAAATGATTTCTGTTCATTGGATATTCATTTATTATCCAGCTGGTTGATTGTTGTCCAAAGAGAACCCAAATGACATCATGGAATGATATCTTGACTTGGAAGTAAATTAGATTCAAATGAGTCACAGTTGCACAAAATAGTCAAGCCTCACTATCTCTTTCAGTCATCAAAGTCCAGAGACAAGACAAAAGTCAAGATGACTAGCAATGGTTCAGGATCCAGTAGATGATTTAGATTCTTAACTATCTAACCAAACTCTTAGTACTCCATAGAACCTGCTTCCTCCACCTTCATGGCCATTGAAACAAATTGTTCTCATCCACACCTTCTGCCTTGAAAGTCTTTGCATGCCTGGGGTAGACACTCCACTAACGCACTACTCACTTTAAGGCCTGTCAGTTGCCTTTTACCTGATTTAGCCCACCTGCTAAGCTTACTGGTGTGGCCACTGTGTAAGCTCCAGTTTCTTGGAGCCACAGATGAGAGCTGGATGGCAGGTGGATACCAAAGCAAGGAAAGCAGTCCTGAAAAAGGCTTGACAAGCTCGTATACCAGAGGAGCTATTATTCTCTGAACTCTCTGTTATGCAGCTAATGTAAAGCAAAAAAGGGATCTTTCCAAAATCTTTTAGGATTAAAATTTAAATTTAGACTGCTATTGGAGCTAAATTTCCAAGATTCTAAATTTCTCAATGGAGAACCCAATCAGACAAGCTGTTAGAGTAAACTCAATAACATTTAATTTACTGAAATAATAAAAACAAATCTTATGTTTATTTTATGATTGGTGTTGCTATTTTTTAACCCTCTTTAATCCTCCCCCTTTTTAAAGGAATAAATTATTTCAATCGATGCAATGGAAGTTATTAATGTAGTAGACAAAAGACAGGATTAGAGATTCCATGAAATGGCAAAAATAAAGCCCTTGTTTTTGAACCTGTGATCCTCCTACAATGAATTCCAAATCATTACCAAAAAAGCTCAACAGGGTGCCAAATGAGTAGGTAAAAATTAGAAGCTTGCAAAAATGTTTGCTTACAAAGTGAAATGAGACAACTTTGGGCATTTTGCCAGATTTTACATTTTTTGCCAGAATTCCTCTCACTATTATAAAGCAATGGAAAGCTGATAGGAAAAGTCCCACTGCTTCACCCCCACATCACCCCCCCAAAAAACCTGGTTCATGCCAACAACATGAACCCAACTAGCTTTCAAGTCTCAGTTGTATTTCTGTGAGGAAGGAAAAAAAGTAGCCATGTGAATCTAACAGAAATTGGTTTGGGGGTTGGTTTTATGCCTTTGGTCTGGATCTGTGGTTTCAGAAAAACTCCCTCTACCAATCCAGATTGGATATTAAACATTTCAGAGAGTTGACTAGGTTCCTCAGAAGTTCAGTGATTTGCTCAGAGTCATAAAGACATCATGTTTCCGAGGCAACACTTGAACCCACTCTGAGGCCACACTGCTTTTGTTTATTCCTGCTTGGAAAAGCCCCTAAATAAACAGGGAGGCAAAGAAATAAATTATATTTTACTCTGAGGACCCTGGAAATTGGTATTGCTCATATCCTCCCTAATCCACTACCCGGGACTTTCCAATTGATTTTAAAGCATTTACAAATACAAGTTAGAGAACTCAGGATCTGTTCTTCAGTTGTATGTCTGCCAAAGAAAGGAGATAGATCCTTGCAGTTCCCATCAGCAAGAATGAAGGGACTGAGTAAAATGTCTAACATCTTATTCAGGCTGGATTGGCCAGGTGGTGCAGTGAAATGAGTGCTACTGCTGGAATCAGGAAGATTTAATTTCCTAAGTTAAGAACTGGCTCAACCAGATACTAGCTGTGTGACTGTGGGCAAGTCCCTTACCCATGTTTGCCTCACTTTCCTCATCTTTAAAATGAACTGGAGAAGGAAATGGCAAACCCCTCCAGTGTCTTTCTCAACAAAACCACCAAAAGGATCATGAAGAGTCAGACATGACTGAACAACTCATCATGAAGCTCTTCATGTTGGAAAATTCAGGTTGTTTTGGAAAATTAAGCTTATGTACCCTTTCTGCTTTATTTTTCAAGTAACACTGCTGGATGACCTATCATGACCTCAACTCAATATTTCCAAAGCAAAACTCATTTTCCTTCCAAACCTACTTTTTGAATTTCTCTGTTTTTGTCAAGGGAATCCCCATTCTTCTAGTCACTCAGCATCCCAACCTCAGTGTCATCCTCAAAAATTCACTTTTCTTTCACCCATCACATCTTTTTTATTGGTCAGCTAATTTATTCTACTTCTAAAACATCTGTCACATCTGTCGCTTTCTCTCTTCTTCCATAGTCAAAACCTTAGTTCAGGTCCTCATCAAATCACACCTGTACTACTGCAGTATCTTTCCTAATTAGGCTCTTTGCCTCAAGTTTTCCGCTTCATCAGTCTGTTCTCCACACATCTGCCAAAGTGATTTTTCTAAAGCACACACTTAAGTATGTTACTCCCTTGCTCAATAAAATCATGTGGCCCACCATTCTTTGGAATGAGTACAAATTCCTCTGGCATTTAAAACCATTCGCAAGACTCCAACATACATTTTACAGAGTTGTATACATTTTTTTCACTTCACATGTTATGGTCCAGCCAAACTTTCCTTCTTCCTGTTCTTTGCATATAATTCTGTATCTGCTAGTGGAAGGGAAGGGAAAAGTGTAAGCATTTCAAAAGCACTTATGTTCAAAGCACTTTTTACAAATATTATCTCATGTGATCGTAGTTTTGTAACTTTGTATTGGATGTCCTCCATACCCAGAATATGATGCCCCCTTAAATCTCTTTCTTAAAACCTCCAGTTTTCTTTAAAAAAATTTAGACATCCCCTCCTACACGAAGCCTTTCTTGATCCATGCCACCCACCCCTAGGTTCTAGTGACTTCCCAAGTATTAGCTTGTATTAATTTTGTATATAAAGTTTATGCATATCTATGGCTGTATTGGTTTTTTCCCTGTAGGAGGTCTAGTGACTGTAATTTTTGTCTTGGTATCTCCATGGCCTAGGCAGTGCTTGATATGGCATGTGTTTAATAAATACTGGTGGTTGATTGACACTCTCAATCCCCTGGTACAGCTATCCTAGCTTTCTAATTTCTGTATAAGAACTACCATTCTCACAGTTTCTCAGATAAGAAATTTCAGTGGCATCTTTGATGTACTACATTTTTTTTCCAATATGGAAATCAGTCACAAAATTTTCTTAATGCTTCATTCAAGTTTTTTAATCCAGATATCCACTTTGCTTCCATTCCTATGGCTACCATTGCTCATGCTCAGATGGCTTCAGTAGTATTCAAGATCCTCTCCCTGCTTCAACTTTCTCCCTGATCTGATATATCCATTGGAATCGGGGCCAGAAATACCAGTCTCATATGACGTCACTCACTGCTTAAGGAATAAAATGACTCCTTGAAGTATACTGCTCCAATTTTCAGTTCTTCTGACTGTTTTTCAAGACCCTGAGTCATCTTACTTCAATTTAGATGTGGAATCTTCTTTCCTCTTAATTCCCAATGGGAACTCTGTCATAAAGGCTGTACACTATTCACATAACTCTCATATGACACTTTTATAACATTCACGTGTACCTCGAGTACAAATGAATTTGTAAAGGATTAGCACAGTGAGCTCTTTCTAAGATAACTCTCTCCGAGAGAGAAGGGAATGTATGCAGAGGACCCTAGGTCTAAAGCTGGAAGAGACCTCAGAGTTCATCCAGCTCAAACCTCCTCGTGTTGTACCTGGAAACTAAAGATCAGAGACTCCTCCAGAGTAGCACAGGTATGATAACAGGGATTTGACGGAGGCACTCATTCTATACACGTGAGTCGTCAGCATTATCGGCAGTAGTTGTTCTTTCTCAGCCTTTGTTACCAGAGTTGCCCAAAGTCATGAGCCTCATTTTCTCTTCTAGTTATTGAAGTCCAGTAGCAAGGAGGATGGCTTGTGATGGCCCACTATGCAGTAATTGACTTTGACACCTTCAATATCTGACCGAGCTCTAGGTAACTCACAATGTCAGTTTCAGTCTCCTCCATGGCCATTGGAACACATTATTCTCCTCTGTCCATTCCATTAGGGCCAGTCTTCACATCCTTGGGGAAGATGCCCCTTAACTTAGTAACTGGTTTGAGGTCTGTTGGTTCCCTTCAGTTGGTTTAGTTCATCTTCTAAGACAGGGTATAGACACTGTGAATGCTTCTTGTAGCCACAAGCGAGAGTTGGAGGAATGGTGGACACCAAAGGAATATAAGCAACCCTGAAAAGGGGTCAGTGAGTACTCATAAGAGAGGTGCTGGTCCTGCCAGAACACTTCATTCGCTACTAGTATTGGTAGTAGTAGTAGTATCATTGTTATTGTGATTATGAATTAGTATTAGGACCCTTTAGAAGTAAGAGAAGTCCAGAAGAGGGAGAAATCATTTTCAGCTGAAGTAGTTTGAAGACATAGGCTTTAGGCCAAATTTTAGAGTATAAATTAGATTTATTGATTAAATTAATTTAGAAATTAAAATTAATATGCAATAATTTCAATATTATATGTTATAAGATTTATTAATAATCACTAGAAGTAACAAAATAAAAAAGTAATAAAATAAAACCCTGTGCCCATGGCTAATCTACCTGTTCAACAGCAAGGAAAGAGGCCTAGACACAGAACTCCCCCCAATTTATTCCCTGTCTACACCAGCCCACAATGACAGGAAGTCAGTGAGCTTCTGGGAAATGTAGTTCAAAGGCACAAGATTTCCAATTACACATTAAGTAGAAACAAGGAGGGGAATGAATCATCGTAAAAGAAAGTGTTGGGGACTTGTAAATGGAAGCCATGATCTGAATATTAAGAAAATACCATTTCAACTGAAATACCTGGCTCATACCAAGAAAAAAGACCAGCAGGATGAGGCAGAATGAGATTGTGAAGGGCTTTGAATGTAAGTCTAAGGAGTTAGGATTTGATCCTCTCAGCAACAAGACGTCCTAAATGACTTCTGAGAGAAAAGCACATGCTTAATGCAGTGCTTTGGGATGAATAAATATGCAGGCTGAATTGACTAGGCACACAGCTTTAGGCAGGGAAACCTAAGAGGAGGCTATTGTGAAAAATCTAGACATGAGGTGATCAAGGCCTCAGCTATAGTGATATAAATGAAAAGAAAGGAATAAATACAAGATGCATTGAGAAGGAAGAATCCCTGGGCCTTGGTGAACTACTGGAAATGGGGATCAAGGAAGAGCTAAGGAGACAGAGATAGACAAGTTAATGTTGAATCTAAGGATTCAATGAAAATGATTAGGAAGTATCATGGTACTATTTATGGAAGCAGAGAAATAAAAAATGAGAATAAATTTGGGGAGCAGAGGATGAATAGAGTTTGAGATATATCCCTTTGAGTTGAAAGAGAAACAAATGAAGCATAAATGTCAAGCAGCCTGGTGTAAAGAGGACACTAGAGCTCAGAACTCTAGACACAAAGATCTGGAAAGATTAATTTATTGTAGATAGATTCAACATATATTTACTAAACCACTTATTATATGCAAGGTATTGGAATAAGCACTAGGCAAATAAATATGAAGTCAGATGGTTTCCATCCTCAAGGAACTCAAGACCTAGTAAGGGATAAGATAGCTAGCTATATGAAGGATTCTGATTTTCTGATTCAAAGGAGAAAGTAGCATGAGGGAGAGGTGCATGCAAAGTGCTCTAAGAAACTGAATGGAGAGATTGCTTATACCCAGAATAGTTATTGGATTGAATTCAGCAAGCTTTTATTAAAAGTTAGGAAGAGGAGTAGGTGTTTAGGGAAAAGATAATGAGTTCTGTTTTAAATATGTTGAATTTGAAATAATTAAGAGACATCTAGTTGAAGATGTTTAATAGACAACTGGTAATGTGGGACTGTACTCAGGAGACTAAGGTTTTATTTATAGATGCGCTTGTCCTATGTAGGGAGGTGGTAATTGAACCCACAGAGTTGATGGTTTAACAAAGAGAATTTAGTGTCCAGTGCAATTACTCAGAACAGAACCTTGGATATACCAGAAGAAATCTGAATAATACTATGAAAGAAATCAAGAAGAAACAGGCAGACCAATATGAGAAGAAGCACAGAGAGCAGAGTATGAAAACCCAGAGTCTAAAGCTGAAGAAAAGGAAAGAATGATGAAAACTGAGAAAGTAGATTAATAGTTAGGAGACTGTTGGTAATCTTGGATGTTGAGGGGTAGAGGTTTGGAAGCCTGTTTTCTAGAAACTGAAAAGTCACTAAGAATTGAAAAAGTAAAGCAATGAGTATAAACATTTTTGTTTATTTGTTTTGGTAAGAGTTCTGTAATGAAAGGGAGAAAAGAAAAATTGGCAGCTTGAGGAGATGGCAGGATCAAATAAAGGTTTTAAGGATGGGAGAGATCAAGGGATATTTTAGGGAGTAAGGAAGAAGCTGGTGAATAAAGATAAATTAAAAATTGTAGTGAGAGAGGGGAATAATTAAAGGGTAAGTTTCTGAAAGAGAAAGTAGGAAATAAAATCAAGGGAACAAAAAGAAGTTTTGGTTCTAATAAGGAAAAGAACAAACTCTTCCTCTGAAATTAGAACAAAAGAGAAAAGAGAATAGAATGAAATTGAGATCTCTACTGAGATGGAGGAGTTAATGAATGGTATAGGTGGTATGATATGAGAAAGTTTGAAGGAGAAACTATTGAAAGTGTGATTGGGAGTCTATCAGATGAAAGTAAAAGATTTGCCTTACTGCATTAGGGCTTTGTGGTGATTAAACCCATTCACATGTTTGTATGACTTCATCTGGTAAGATTTAATAGTTTATGAGTAGAAGCAATGAAAGTTGATGTGGAATATAAACAAGAGTTGGGCATTTGAAAAGGGATGAGTGGCATTAGGATAAGTGGGCAAGAGATTTTAGGGAAGAGGACTGTATAAAAGTGAACTAATTAAGTGACAATATCAAAATTTCAAAAATAGGAAAGGTAAAAGATGTCAGGATTCAGAGAAGGCTTCATAGAAGCAAGAGTGCCCTGATCTAGAAAAAGAGATTCCAGTCATGAACATCTTGAAAATGAGAAAGTGAGGACAAAATTAGAATAGTTCATTTTGTCTGGGACATAAACAACATGAAGAAAAATTCTTTGAAATAACACTGTAAAAATATGCAAGTTCTAGAATGTGTATGGGCTTTGAATATTGTTCTAAAAATGCACTTTATTTAGACTTTAAACTGTTATGTGGATATCTGAATCCTTGATCCTAAGGCTTAGATCAGTGATGGAGAAACTTTTAGTGATGGAGTTCTGTGCCTGCCTCCCCACCCCCAGATCTTGTGCCATGCCCCTCCCCACAAAGTGCTGGGTGCTCCCTGCCTCTCCCCCATTACCCAATGCAGGGGAGAGAGAAAGCACTCCCATTGGGCTGCTGGGCAAAGGGACAGGTAAAGTGAGGAATGTCCTCAGCAAGTAGAGAGTGGTGGGGAGTGGCTGGAGAGCTCTGCTCCCCTCTAGCTCTGCTGCCTGTGAGCTGCCCACCTTACTGTCTGTGTACTCCCATTGGGTAGCTGGGTGGAGGGGCGGGGGATGTGAAAAAAAATGTTTTCAGGCTAGGTGGAGAAGGGGAAGGAACTAGCTCCACCAAGTCCCTTGCCTTTCTAGCAAGGAACTGGGGGTGGGGAACAGCCAAGTGCCTACAGTGAGTGCTCTGCATGTCATCTTTGGCACCCATGCCATAGGTTTGCCATCACTGACTTAGGCTATTCGTGTCTTATACATAACAGGTACAGAATCAATTTTATTGCATAAATCAGTGAGTCAGTGAGATCAAAGATCATTCAAAGTAGCTTCCATGGCAGGCAATTGGGAGGCATAAAGAGCATAAAGTGGGAAGTGCTTTCTAAACCAGGGCATAATGAGATCAGAGGCATGCCGAGCTCCTAACCCCATGCTAAGACTCTGTATGTTTTCTATCTCAGTTCCTGGCTTGTCTCCCATTCCCGTCTGTCCTCCAACCATGCTTCCTTTTACAGACTGGCAAGAATTAGAATAATGATGGGGAGGTGAGCAATACACAGAAGATCCATATTCCATCTGCTCTACCTTCATTTACTACCAACCCCTCAGCCATTCCCTTCCCTTCAGTGGGCACAAGTCAGCTACATAAAGCCTTTTTCAGGCACAGAAGCCACACCCCTTCATCTTATCACTGCTATCATCACTATTTCTCCATTGTCTATAGTGTTATTAAAATTCATATGATTTATGAAATACTTTAAAATTTTAAAACAACCATCATTATGGAATAATCACTAGGTCTCAAAACAGTCTCTGATTATGAACATGCAGTATATATCAGATTGTAGTTAAAACTAGGAACATAAACAAAGTTTAACCAGAGAAAAATTAACATTTTCCTGGGATGTAATGGCTACCTTTTGAGGTTACTATGCAAGTAAACACAAGGGAAGAGTTTCCTGAGTAAGCATATAAGACAAAGCTAAAGATTATTTGCTGCCTTACCAAAAGGAGAGTGAGAAGGGAAAGAGATAGTTATTATGATGACAGGAATGACAGTACAGCAGAAAAGCAGAATCCTTGAAGCCATGGATGCTGAATACCAACCAGTTCTAGAGACACTCTACCTATGGGTTCAGACATATCTATTTGCCTTATTTCCTATGAATACCTAGAAGCAAAGGTGAAAAAGAAACAATTTAATGGTTAGTAAGTTGGTATCAAAGTCAGGAAGATACAGGTTCAAGTTTTCTTCTGGGGTATATATTGATTATGTAAACCTGGGAAAGTCACAATATCTTAGTGCCATAGCACATTCTTGGTAGAAATCTCTCACATAAATTGGTGAAATAACTCCATTCTAAAAATTTCAATAAACAGATGGATAGATAAGTAAAGAAATAAATGAGATCAGAATTATACATTATCATTAGATGTGGAATAGATACTAAATTGGGGCAGCTAAGTGGCACAGTGGATAGAGTACCTGACCTGGAATCATAAGACCTTAGCTGAATTCAAATCTAGCCCCAGATACTAGCTGTATGACTCTGGGTAAGTCATTTAACCCTGTTTTCCTCAGTTTCTTCAAATATAAAATGAACTGGAGAAGGAAAGAAAAACCATTCTGATATCTTTGGGGCAAGAAAACTTCAAATGGGATCACAAAGAGTCAGATACAACTGAAAATGACTGAACAACAACTAAATCCTGATTACTAGTGCTTTTCCATTACAGAGTAAAATTTAAAAAGTCATTAACAACAACAAAAGATAATAAATTATTGGTTGATGAATGGTATTAGTTTGGATGGTGTGCTTCACCAAATAGGGTGGAAGCAGAAAAGAAAATGTTCCAGGAAATCTAGAGTAATCTCACATCAAGAACAAGCAACATTTAAAAAGCAAAGAAACAAACAAAAAAATACATGTTACCGATACAAAGTATTGGTGCCAAGTTGGAGAAGTGGTAAGGGCTTTCTAATTGTAGTTAAATGAATTGCCTAGGATCACACAGCTAGAAAGTATCCAAGACCAAATCTGAACACAGAATCTCTTACCCCCAGGGCTGGCTTTCTATCAACTGAACTACCTAGCTGCCCACGAAGAACAAATAATGCTTTCGCAGGGATGTGGGAGATATTGAACATTAAAAAGCAAGGTCAGTGTGCCAGGGCTCAAATGCTGACTGTGATAAACACATTGAAGCAAGAGAGATTGTAAAACATGAAGACTGTCCTAGATACTCAAACTGCAAAGAAACCATTTGAGCACATCTTTGGTTTCACTGATTCATTCTATAAGATTTAATAAGCACCTTTATTGTCCAAGGCATTATACTAAACACAAAGAGCATAAGGATATGGGCACTTTCTTACATGAATGCACACTTCAGTGTTCCATGTCTCATAATATTTTGTCCATGTCCATCCAAAAATCCTCCGAGTCAAATCTATCTAACCAACATTCAGATACTCATAGATCTAGAGCTAGAAGGCCCATCACTAGCCACTGATCTAAACCCCATATTTTATAGATGAGGAAACTGACACCCAGAAGGGATAAGTAATTTGTCCAAAACCACACAGAGAGATAGTAACTGGCAAAGCTGAAATCTGAGCACAGACCTTCTGCCTCCAAATCCATCAGTCTGCTTATTCCCGCTATATATGCTTCTCCATTTTCCTTTGGGTTATAAGAAATTTGACTAATTGGGAAACTTTAGTGTTTTATTATTAATGGAATTAATTAATTTTAAAATATAAAATAAAGATTCATTATATATTTTGTTTGTTTGTTACTGGAAAAAGAACATAAGATTCTTGAAAGTGCTACATATTTTCTAAATATAATCCTAGATTTACTTCTGAACCCAGCTCATTTTGCATCTGCAATGTCTGCCTCATTTCTATATAAGGATGGAGACATACAATAAATTATTTACCTAACTGTATATATGATTATCTGGATAATGAACAGTTCTTCATCCACTTAGATTTTCATTTGTGAATTATTAGATTAAATGGCTTTGAGGGCCTGTGCATTCCATTTAGAAGACTGTTTAGTATTGCAGGGTTTGGTGCAATTAACATTTTTGTTTTATGTTGAGATATAGAATGAATAACAAAAACTTAATTATCACAATTAAAGTACTTGACCATACATTTTTCATATTTTATAGCATTTGATTTCTTCTTTACTTTCCAATTTTTTCCAACATCCTTTTAAAAATATACATCAGGGCTTACTATGGCAATCATATTTCATCTTATTTTAATACATAACAAAATTAATACTTAGAGAATCTATGCTTTTATTCTTGTTAGCACTCTATCCATTGGTGCAGGTAGTAATCCCTTTTCTTCACTTCCTTTACTTAGACAGTTTTTAAATTGCTTTAGCCCAGGAAAACCATTACCCTAAAACCAACTTAGCTAGGCTTGTTCTTAATCAATACACTTATGCTTCTTCATCAGATCTAAATTCAAAAGGATTTTTCTTCCATCTTTTAGCATATGTGATTTTAATCATTTAAGGTTGATAAAGAATAAGTTACCAAATACTTCTTTTATTTTATACTTCTGGAAATAAAGAAGAGAAAGAGGTAGTGGGGGATTAGGGGGAGAGAGAGAAAGAGAAAGAGAGAGGTGGGGAGGGGGAGAGTAGAGGAAAGGGAGAATGGGCAGACAGGGAGAAAGAGACAAAGAACAGCATTCATAGTGACTTACAGGATACTTCACAAATTGGCCAGAGTGAAGATACAGAGGATATAAGAAAAGGCAAAAGTTTGGCAGAAAATGTCCCTTTGGAAGCTTCTTCCTAATAAAAGAATTTATTTCTGTATCTCAATTAAGGTCATGATAAAATCTTTCACTATTTCAAGCACTGGAGTAAGCAATGATACCACTGGATGGATATTATCTGATACCTGCCTGAAATTGCATATTTAGCAAGGGAGCAAGGCTAAAAACTCCGGTAGAGCGATCAGAATAGACTGAAAAAAAAATGGAAGAAAAAGCAGATAAATTGGTAATATCAATAACATGAATCCTTGATTGTAAAATAGAAAAATGTCATATTCCTGAGCCTTGAAGATTTATTAAGATTCAAAGACAAGCAGTCTTGATCAGAGAAGCAAAAAAGGGATATAAGTTTGGTAGCAGAATTTTGGTCAAAAAGGAAGAGGGGAAGGAAATAATACAGAGCAGTATGCAGTTGGATCAGTGGGTTTGCCTGTGGGAAACTATGTAGTAGTTTTATTGACCACAAACTACTTCTTAAACTCAAGTCCCCATCTTTTTACACATCAATATTCTTTCATTGATTCTGTATGGCTGCAATATAATGGAATCTTCCAGTCCCGAAGAGTTAACACTATGGTTCACTTTGAGATTTGCTTGTAACTATTTAGCAACTTGTTCTCCAAAAATGTGTGACATATTTTTAAGCTTAAACTACATTATTTAATTTTTCCACCAATGTCTTGTTAGAAATCAATAAAATAATAAATCGAGCCATAATTTGTAACATTTGCTTATTAGCAAGGTATAAGTGCTCATATTGAAAATTTAACAATCACCTCTCAGCAGTCACTACAAGCTAGGTCCATCATATCCTTTTGTTCTCCCAAAAGGCAAAGGCAAGCTGTGTTGGAGTGTCAATGACTTCCAACATTTTATTAGCAAAGAAGAGTGAACAAATGAAGTTAAAAAAAAAGGATATGAAAGAACTGTTTATATATAAAAGAAGTAGGCTGGACAAGAAGTGAGCAGGAGTGAAAAAGTTATGGACAGGTAATATGTTCTATTGGTGACCCTTCAATATTGAGAACACAGTGTCAGTCTCATACTAAGCATTTAATAAATGCTTATTGATTGATGTCTAGAAAATGATCACTGGAAATCTGAACCCCTTATAGAGAATTTACAGAAAGTTGTGAGCAAGAATCACATGAGATGAAGAGACATGGTTAGGTCATGAATTATAGTGCTCCAGAATGAGGGAAATTAATGCTGGATTATGTTATCTATTAGCAATATTTCTATGTGAATTCATTCATTTTCTCAAACTCCAAACTCTGAGGATCAAGTATTTCAGTTCTCAAGTTAAGGTAGCTTGACCTGGCATATTCCCAGGTCCTTAAGGCATTTAACTGGGTAGGGATCCTTGTCTTTTATGAAGGCAGGACAGAGGCCTCTCTTCTTTCTTTATCTATAAACAAGAATCTAGCTTCCTAAAGGTCTTCAAAGGCCTCCAAAAGCTCCTGCCCTTTTGTTCTTGCTAGATGTCTCATCCAAATTTGGGGTGATCTGGTCTACAATAGGGGGAATAGCCAGAGTGAAAATCTGATTGAGGCACCTTCTATTTTTCTAGTCAAAGATTGCTAGAGGAATCTGGGTTTCATAAACCAGTTGACATCCCATTTCTCAAAATATTAGAGGAGGCTGGGTCTGTCATATTTCTCTAGCTTAGTGAATCTCTAGGGATCCACTCACTTGAGGAGAAATCTTTTTCTTTCCGATGATGAAGTAATGGGAAAGTAGTTGAGATCTCCAAGTCCTAATCATTAAAATATCTACCAATTAGGAAGGACATCCAGAGGAGGTCCAAAGGATGTACTGCCAGGTCATTCAGAAGGAAGATATAATTCAGTATAAGTCTCTATGAACTTTCTGTTCTGGTCTTTCTTCTCAGAGGCATGTGCTAATGACCTATCCTTTATTAATAGATCATATGTGCCTATTAATAATTGATGTTATAGTGAGAGAAATGGCCTCATTTTGATTATTGGCTAAAATTCCAGGTGCAACAGATAATACTTACATGGATGGGATCATAGATTCATTTAATTATGGAAATATTAATAAATAAGTACAAGTCAACCTCAAATCAACAAATCTATTAAGTACTTCTTGTGTTCTAGGCACTGTGCTAAACACTGAGCATATAAAGGTGAAAACTGCTTCCTTCCCTAAAGGACCTCTCAGTCTACAGATAGAGGAAATAACCTGCAAATAACTATGTATAAATTGAATGTCAGGTTTTGGATGGGGGGTGATTTCATTGATTTCAACAAACAAGTATTAAGTATCTATGATATATAATGGATGGATTCCCTGGATGATGAGTCAATGAATGGAAGTAGGTATTAGCTAAGAGAGAGTCATCTGACTAAGAATGAACATTTCTTAGTCTCTGAGATGAGTGATCTTTTTTTTTTCTTTCATACCTCTTGGATAAAGAAAGATATAACCAGACTGGTTTCTGTCATATTAGTTAGAGTATCCCCACTGCTGGAAATGTTTACTTTCTTCATCTCTACTTCTTAGTATTCTGGCTACTTTTAAGAGTCAGCTCAAGC
Organism: Monodelphis domestica; assembly: GCF_027887165.1. Taxonomy (NCBI): domain Eukaryota; kingdom Metazoa; phylum Chordata; class Mammalia; order Didelphimorphia; family Didelphidae; genus Monodelphis; species Monodelphis domestica. Next base: position 176,851,997 of record NC_077230.1, on the reverse strand, counting down.
ATCATACTTTCCAAGAGGACTTTTCTGGTGCTTGCAGGTGTTGAAGTCCTTTTTTCCTTAGACCCTGCCAAAGTTACCTTCCATTTACTCTGTATGTATTTTGCATGTCTATGTTGTATCTCCTGCTAGCATGCAAAATCCTTAAAGGCAGGCACCAATTTTGCTTTTTTAAATTATATTTTAACATGTAGCTGTGGAAAGGAAATTAGACTGACAGTTTGTGGGGGAAGGGGCCAAGTGGGAGTGGCAGTGGGGTCTTGTGACTAGCACTGCCTGCCTGCCATGTGGGAACTGGCTTCTGGGGGTTGGAGGAGAGAGGAGCTTGTTGAGGCCCAGTCACTTTTGAAGGTTAGATCTGTTCTTGTTTACTTTCTATCTACTGCTAAGATTCTGAAGTATACAAAACTGGACTGATATAGAGGAGATGGAAGTGGGAAAACCCTCAGCCAGCCTCTAGGACCTGGCCCTATACTCTGAAGCTAAGGAAAAACTCCAATTCCAACTGGATTATTAAACTTTATATTATTTGAATTTGCAGTCAGATAAGTGGACTATCTTTTCTGGTCATAGAGGGAGCTTAACTTCAGTTTCAGTCAGTCCAGGACAAAGAGACCTCATTGGACCCCTGCTGCTTCCTCTCAGCAGGGGGCATCTCCCTCCCTTGCCTCACCAAGCAATATTCCCTCTCTCCCCTTCTCTCCTCCATACCCTGCTACAAAACTACCCCTCCCTTTATTCACTGTTTTCCAATTCCCTATTTCCTTTTCCCAATAAATATTACATAGCACAGTGCTTAGCACATGGTATTTTACTTAAATTCTTGTTCATTGATTGATTGTCATGTAAATACTTTCATAAAAAATATATTTGTATCAAATGCCACAAAGCTGAGAAAATTCTGTGGTGGAGTGAGGCAGGATCAAGAGAAGATAGGTTGCCATTGAATCACTGAACATCCCTTCTGTCCTTCCTCATAAAAATGAATAAAACATCATACCCCTGATCACAAAATTTATAATAAGGGATGATAAGTAGATGCACATAAGTAGCTATGGTACAATATATTCTGAGAAAGTATAATAAGAAAAGAATCACATGTGTAAGAAAATCAACATCATTCCTGGATGGGGAGATCAGGAAAAGTTTTGTCAATGACATGACATCTGAGATGATTCTTGAAAACTGGGAAAATATTGGACAAATAAAATTGGGGGAAAGGAAAGAAATAAATAATGAAAGGATTTGAGGGAATTTGAGGAAAAAGTACATAGACTAGTATACTATAATTTAGGCTATATAAAGAGGAATATAGGTCAATAAAAGTTGGGGTCAAACCATGGAAGGTCTTTGAATACTGGGTACAGGAGTTTAGAATTAATCAGAAAATAACAGTCAATTTCTTGTGAGCAAAGATATGACAAACTCGGAGCTACTTTAATAAGATTAAGTCCTACTGCCTAAGGTAAATATGGAATGGATAGGGTGCTGGGCCCAATGTCAGGAAGACTTTTTCAGTTCAAATATGGCCTCAGACATTTACTAGGAGGATGACTCTGTACAAGTCACTTAACCCTGCTTGCCTCAGTTCTTCATATATAAAATAAACTGAAGAAAGACATGGCAAACTGCAATAGTGTCTTTGCTAAGAAAACCTCATATAGGTTCACAAAGATTTGGACATGACTGAAACAACTGAACAAGAAGAAGATAGGTGTCTCCAATTGTATATGTACAAATTAGAACTGACAGAAATCCTTCTACTCAACCTTTCCTTCCTACATATTTCCTATTATCTTTAAGTTCATCGCCATTCTTCCCATTACCCAGATTCACAACTTGGAGTCACCCCTAGATTCTTTTTCCCCCCATCTCTAGATCCAAATAGTTGCCCAACCCTGTTCTCATACCATCCCTGTTGCTTCCCTCACACAATTTCTATCCTAATTCAGCCCTTTTTTACCTCTCTCTTGGACTATGGCATTAGACTTCTAATTGGTTTCTACTACTTCCAGGGTCTTCCTTCTCCAACCTATCCTCCAAAAATGATTTTAGTGACTATTTGGACTATTTCTTCTTTCAATGATTATTTCTTCTTAGAAGCAATATTCAGGATTGGATTGCTAGGAAGAAACTGGTGTCAAATATTTGAGTTAAAGGACTACTGCAATAGCTTGGGCAAGAAGAATGACCTCAACTGGTATGTTTTCACAAGAACTGAAAAGGAGAAAGGGATCTTGCAGAGCTGGAATCAACAAGATATAACCATATGAAGTAAGAAAAGGAGAGGCAGTTTGCTTGACTCAGTGCCCACATAGCAACAAAGAATGGCAATGATCCTAGCTGATATTAAGACTTCTGGTTTTAGGAATTGATTTTGAGGTGTCTATGGGAAATCCAGGTGAAGCTAGTAGATTTATCATTCTAAATGCCAGTTTAAGGCAGTAGAAAAAGGATAGGTTCTAGAGTAGGAGATTTGGGAATCATCTACATTGAGATATCCATTGAAATGTTACACATAGATAATGTCACAAACAAGTTCAATGGGAAGTAGAAGAAAAGAAATATATACATACTTTTGAGATCATCAAGTTCAAACCCTTAATACTGAGGAAATTGAGACCCAGAGAAATTAAATGACTTGCCAAAGGTCAAACAGAACATAGTTATGAAACCAAAACTTCAAACCAAGTTCCTGCTCTTACCTCACTACCTCACAGGATCATAGATTGAAAGAGGGAAGAGCTTATAAAAGATCATTTCTTTTCATTTTATAGAAACTGAGGACCATAAAAATTTTGACTTTCATTATGCATCTTTTTGTACCTAACACTTCCATAGGTATGACCCTCAAAATCCACATTCAAAATCTGAGCATACAAAATAGATAATTCAGAAAGTGACTCTGAAATTTACAAATGGATTAACTAGTTCTCCTAGTGCATTTAATCACTGTACTTATTTACAGACTGTTAACTATTGGACAGAAAAGCTTCCAGGTAGAGAAATTTAAAACTGAATTGTTAGGTCCACACCACTAATTGACTGTAAATCAGGAACATTGATAAAGCATCACTAATATTATAATGCAAATCAATGGGGCTAGATAATTCAATTTATTATAATTCATTTTATAGTATGTTAATAGGGACATCTTTTTCATAAAGTGCAGTATAACTATATTTCATCACACTTCTTGGGTCCGGAATTTTGCAGAACAAAAATAATGCAAAGAAAAATCAAATTTTACTATTTTGATAGAAGCCATCCATAAGGTCAATATCTGTATTTAAAATTCTTGTTGACTTAAACAAGTTCTACATATTACTGTAATGGAATATTGCTATGCTATTAAAAATGAGTTTGACTAATTCAGAAAACACAGAAAGATACATGTAAACTGAATTAATTCAAATTAAATCACAACAAAACAATCAAAACCAAATGCTGTGAAATTATGAATAAACTTGGCCTCAAAGAAAAAATATGAGATGACATCTGTCTTCCATTTGTTTATAGATGTGGGGGATCAAGGTGTAGAATAGTATAGATAATGTTAGATATTTTTTATGGATTGATTCGATGTGCTGTGTTTTTTTCCTTTTTTCTTACTCTTAGTTATAAGGGATGGTTCTCTGGTAGAAAGAAGACATTAAGAAAAGTGGGTGATATAAAATATAACAATGAAAATTTATTTGAAATGTAAACTTTGTTAAGCTTCTGAAGGTCATAATAATCTGACCTCAACCTATCTTCTCAGCCTCCTTTTATAGGCTTGTATTCTATGATTCAAACAAACTGACAATCTTTTTGTTCCTCTCACAACACACTCATTTCTCATTTATTTGATAGGTTTGAACTGGCTCCGACCAGTGCCTAGAATTCACTCCTTCCTTACTTTTTCCTTAAGTAATCCCTTTCTTTCTTCTAGACATACCTGAAATGCCTCTTTCTACTTGTCTGCTTAAGTACTTTTCACATATAAGCTTATACAGGTACTTGTTGTCCTTCCTGTTAGAATGTAAACTCCTCCATTAGCTATTATTTCATTCTCTGAATTTTTATCCCCAGCGCCTAGTGCAGTATTAGAATGTAATGGATGCTTTAAAAATACTTGTTGATGGATTGATTGAAAAACAAGTCAAGTTCTTAGTGTCATGTCATTTGGGTTTTCTATGTTGGTAAGAGCCAATTTTAGATCCCTCCTCAGAGGCACACATGTTGATGTCTGCAGACCTATCAGGATGATGCCACCAGATCTTTGACTACCAAAGTAACATCCCAAAATAAACTGTTTTAAGATTATTTTTATTTCAGGTCACATTTATGCCTTGAGCAATTTGGCAATTTTTTACATCTGAGCAATCTGACACATCTAAAGCTATTGCCTCACTAGGCAAAATGGATATTTTTCTGCATGCAATTAAGAAAATGTGAGACCAGGACACATATAAAGTCCTGCCCAAAAAAACAGCAATGAAAAATGATAGCTTTCTGATAACAAGACAGTAGATGGAAGAGAGAGAGAGAGAGAGAGAGAGAGAGAGAGAGAGAGAGAGAGAGAGAGAGAGAGAGAGAGAGAGAGAGAGAGAGAGAGAGAGAGAGAGAGAGAGAGAGAGAGAGAGAGAGAGAGAGAGAGAGAGAGAGAGAGAGAGAGAGAGAGAGAGGAGGGAGTTCATTTAGCAAGAGAGATGAACAAATTAAAGTTCCTGGAATATTTGAAAAATGAATCACCCCTTTTTATTTTCAGCTTTAATGAATCTCCAGATCAGATTTCCTTTTCCCTAAATGGTTCTATTTTTATAAGATTTGAAAAGTAAGAAATTAAAAAAAAAGGCTAGAATCTCCTGGGAAGTTAAACAAAGGGTTTTGTAAATGTTTGCTTCCAAATGAACCCCAACGTCACTAGATAGGGCTTCAATTTTAGGCAAAGGATCAAAACAAACATGTTTCTCGGCACCATTTCGAAGGGACCAGAATCACCTTATTAGAAATAAGTATGTTTCCTGTGTTTTTCAGTGTGTATGTGTGTTTGTACATGTATGCTCCTATGTGTGAGTTTGTTTCAGAATTATGATTCTCTTTGTGGAAACTCCCATCCTCAATATAGATCTATAACTTATTGTTTTAGAGAATTGTGTGGTGCAATGAGAGGTAAAGCAAATTGTGATTATTTAAAAAAAAAACTAGTATGTCAGAGGGAGGAAGCTGAATCCAAGACTTTCTGACTCCAAGGCCAATCTTGTATCCAATATACCACTTGGCCTCATAAGTATATGGTGACATTATTTCCAATATTTCTTACCATAAACTAATGTCCAAAGGATCTATTGGACATGAATTATGCATTCACTCAGGTAAGAGAACTATCCCTTGAGGTCTGGAAATCTGTGAAATGCAGTTTCCCTTTAATTTGCTGATTCCTCTAAAGAATTTTTTAAGGAAACCAAACGTTCTTTCTGTTACTCCTCCAACTGCTTGAGTTTGTTGCTGTCCTTTCAGTCTTTGTTCTTTTTTCCTCAAGAAAACGTTTCAGTCAGTTTTATTTCACAAATAGATATAGATATACTCAGTATCAGCAGAATTAGCAGGAAATGGGTGGTAAAGATCAGAAAAGAAAACTGCTCTAATTTCTTCTATGCCTTGTAGTCTAGAGGTGGTGTTAAACTGATGAGAAGGTGAAGATACACTAAAGGACATGGTCCTAACAGCTATACCAAGGTCATTTGCTTTTGTCTAATGTATCCAAAGTTCTATAAAATGACATTTTTGTACCAGGTTTCTAATCCTATGATATAAGTCTTCCTATTGCAAGGGATGACCAAGACTACAATTCTAATGAAGAAGGGAAATTGACTTCAGGATGAGGAGGAAGAAACAAATTACAATTTAATTAAATTTCGAAGTGCAACTTGACTGTTTTCATGAGGGGAAAAAACAATTTTTTTAAAAGACGGCATCATGTCAATTAAGTTTTGTCCCCCATAGATTGCTCAATCAAAGATTTTAAATTATACTATCAAAGCATTTATTAAATTTCTCTCCTGGCCTATAAATTATTGAAATCAGACATGCCTTCTGGCTTTCAACCATGTCTATTTTTAAACATGGAATACACTTCAGTGGCATTTATTTTTTACTTATTTATTTATGTTTTAAAACCCTTACCTTCTGTCTTGGTATTGATTCCAAGACATTGGTTCTAAGGCAGAAGAGCAGTAAGGGCGAGGCAATGAGAGTTAAGTGACTTGCCCAGGGTCATACAGCTAGGAAGTGTCTGAGGCCAAATTTGAACCTAGAACCTCCTGTCTCTAGGCCTGGCTCTCAAACCACTGAACAACCCAGCTGTCCCCTGCAGTGGCATTTAAATACTTGCTGCAAAGTATTTCTCTTCAGGTGTGCTATGTGTTCCTGTATGTGTGCCTGTGTATGGAAGAAACACAGGCACAGAAAGAAGAAGAGAGAAGAGGTATTACATGAACTTTATCATCTACTTACTGCAAATTGGAAAAAAACATGCCTCTGAAGTAGCAGGCAAAGTACACATTTGGATTGAGCTTGTTAATATAGATGAAATATACACATAACAACCTCAGGGAAAGGAAAAGTAGTGCCTATCCCTAAAGGAAAACATCATTGTGAACATAAGTAACCACAGTTTATAGGTTTAAAATTGGCAAAAAACAATTGTTTTCCTTCTCTTCGTCCTCCTTGTCCATTTCCCTCTCAAAAGACTTGTCTGGCTTTTGCTTAACATCTTTTCACAAATGTTGAGTGAATACTGTTGGAATCATTAAAATTTTTTTACAGTGAAGAGTGAAATTGTTCCTATATAATTCCAAACATTGGAATGAAAATGTGCCTATCTGTGACCCCCTCACACTCCTTTTTATATCTAGTTTCATGTCAAAAAAAAAAACAGTATGATGAATAAATGGAGACAAAAATCATTTGTGTGGGCGAAGAAGTAGGTCAGATACTAAATCAGAAACAGTGTTTGGGACCTCCTAGTTCCTTCTGGGATAGACTCAGAGAGAGGCAGCTTGACAGTAGTGGAAGACTGCTTAATCTTTATCCTTGATACATAGGAACTACATGAATCTGGGATTCTTCTTCATCTCTCAGTGACCCAGGAAATTCTTTATGACTAGAACCTGTAGAGAAGAGGGAGAGAAGTATACTGGAGCCAGTTCAAATGAACTCCTGGCTCTCCTGAATGTCTTGTTAAATTTTTCAGTGTGGTCATTTACAATTTAGAAATCTGTAAAGGCTACAAATAAGGACCTGAATTTTTGTTTTGACGATTGTCTAAATTTAAGAAAGTACTGTAGAAAATGTTACTGACGCAGATCAAACTTTAAAGTGTTTGGGGTTCTTCTTGAGTGTGGAATATTAAGTATTTACCAGAACGCCACTACATTAGCACCAGTAAAAGGAGTTTTCACATTAAAGGCTCTCCATAACTATGAAATCATAGGTCAGACCAAAGAGAACACCATTAGGTCAACCTGTCATTCACTTATCATGTATTCCTAAATTTAGTCCAATTGTATTTTTCTTTTAAAATTCTGCTTTGTGTGTGTATGTGTGTAATTTAGGCAAATATTTTACTTCTTACCCTATACCTTGAATATGAAAAATTTAAAACTTTTTAGTTCATTAGTGACCAAATATTTAATTGGTTTAAAAATACTTGTGTTGTTCTATAGGAGTTATTGAAATTTATTTCTTATATAATTCTAAATTAGGTTTTGCTTTCCACTCTCAGTTAGTGTCTTAATCTCCTAACAGATTACCTACTGTAAGTCTACAAAAATCACTTCAATAACAAACATCAAAATTATGTCACAACAGGCCATAATTGGGTCATGCACAGGGATCTCTAGACTTTACCCAACATAATTAATGGAAAGAGGAAAAGAGATCTACCTGAAACAATATCAAATGTATTAGGTCTTTAAGACAAAATCTAAGTCTCCACTATTTAAGGTTGCAGCTGCTATAATTAGAGCTGGCAGATCTAATTGGCAGCACTTTTCTTAAGACAGCTAAACATTTAAGGACCTGATTCTTTAATCCTATTCCAGTAATACTCCGAGAGCTTATGGCAACTCAGCTGGATGTCAAGCTACAAACCCCAGACCTATGAGGCGACTGGACTGGATGATCTCCTGTATCTCTTCTAGCCCAACACTATGACACTTTAGTTCTATGAAATAATATTTTAAATGTTTTCCTTAGGATACCTGTCAGCTGACCATAAGAATTATCCTATTAAGCTTTCCTTTTCTCTAAAAAAACTAAGAAAGAAGTCCTAACCCTTTTGACTATCTGTTCTTTGACCACAATGTTGTGTTAAATTCACCAGAGAAGAACTTAACAAGATGGTTTCTTTCTTGGCTTTTAATATAATAATGATCTTTAGTTCACTAAGGTTTATTAGGCTGGCTCATTATAGCATTGGCTGTCAGCATTCTAAATGCTGAAAAGGTTTTGTCCCTGATTCTAGAAGGTACATTAAAATACTGGCATGAAATACTCTGGAACCACAAAATTACCAAATTGGAAGGAAACACAACAGCCATGTGGCCCAACCCACTATCGAAAAGAATCTCCATAGAATGATGTTTCACAAATGGTCATTCAGTCTTTGCTTCAAACCTCCAATGAGGAAGAATATACCACACCCAGCCAATTTCTCTAAATACTTAATATTAATTTAAAAACTCTTTCCACCAAAATTTTCACCATGACAATCTGCTTTCTTTTCGAGCTAGAGTCTATTGTCATAATAAACAACCCTCTAAAACACAGGTAAACAAGAATAAATTATCACATCATACTTACATTGTTTATAACTCAAATTTGACCTCGACTTGGTATAAATGCACAGTTCCTCACCGTTCTTCAGTGGCAGGCTTCCCCCACTTGTCCTATGTGCAGCAAAGTTCCCAGTCCCCTGAAAAGTATTAGTCGAGTGGAGGCCAGCTCCACTGAAGTATGTAACAAGCAAGTCGATGGGGCAGCTGATTTTATTTTAGCCCTGCATGTAAAAGATGCAACCTAGTGCCTATTTTTAGGATCTGAGGCCAGTATGGGTCGTCCCTGAGTCAATTACTTGTTCCAGAAGCCGGTTTGGAAAGCCACTGAATCTTCTAATGCGCCTTTGTCAAATGTATGCACAGCCTCAACACTTGTGCCATCAATCAAACATTCTCTTCCCACAATTATCATCAAGTCGTTTTTTAGTTCTTTAAAACATTCCAAAGATTACTCTTTTGGAGGCACTCATAAGTAAAACTTGAAAATATAATTCTTTCATATTTTATTTAAGCAATTCTGATTTGTTTTCATTAAAATCTGTTTAAGGGCCAAATGTCTAAGTGTCACACAGAAATTACCCCTAATAAGTTTTAGCAGTGTAACATAAAGAAGATAGACAAAAAAAAAAAACAAAAGAAATCCAACAAACTACATATACTCCTAAAAGGCCTCTCTGGGTTTGGAATATAAATGTGCATTTGAAGTCTCTAATCCTAGGACACTATACTAGTATATATGTAATATGTGTAATACACAGCACACACAAACACACCCACACATACATATTTACACACTATTCAATTTAAACTTGGGTTATTTCTCTGCCATTTCAAATGCAATTCCAGGAGGCAGCATCGTATAGTATTTTTAAAAAATGAGACATGCAGCCTGGCAGACACATTCAAAACCTACTTCTGACATTTGCCAGCTATATGACTTTTGGTAAATTATTTAAATTCTCTGGAATTTCTTGTATTCATCTGTAAAATGAAGAGAAGGCAGAACAGTATAAAAGGAAGAGCACTCTCTCTAGAGTTAGTGGACCTGGATTCAAGTCTAAACACTTACTTGTGTGACCATGGGGAAAACTCATGTAGCATCTGTGGGCTCCATTTTTCCTTATTTGTAAAAGGAAGAAGTTGAACTAGATAGCCTTTGAAGTTCCTCCTACATCTGTATCTATGATTCTATAAAGCATGATGCTTCCTGTCCTAAATCTGTGAACTGTAAACCATTAAAACATTAGCTTTAAAATCAAAGATAATTTTAAAGATAAGGAAGGTAATTACATCCTGATAAAAGGCAGTATTGACAGTGAAGAAATAACAGTACTCCACTATGCATGAAATAGAATAGCATCCAGACTTTTAAATGGGAACCTAAAGGTGCTTAAGGAGGAAATAGCAAAACTATACCTTTCCTTATCAAATCTAGATAAATTGAACCAAAAAATAAATAAGAAAAAAGTAAGGGAAGTGAATGAAATTTTAGGAAAATTAGAGTTAGTAGAAATCTGTAGAAAACTTAACTACGGATAAAAAGGAATGTAATTTCTTTGCAGCAGCACATGGTGTACATATATATATATTGACCTTGTATTAGGACACAAAAATGTCACAAACAAATGCAGAAAAGAAGAATAAAAACAACTTTTTAATATCATAATATGATAAAATTATAATTAGTAATGGGTTCATCTAGAGGCAAATTAAAACCAAAAGTATTTGATTTCAGATCCAGGGCATCCTACAGTCACATAATTACTTAGGCAATAAAGAGAAGCAAGCATGGTAGCTGTAGGACCAATTTCATTTGGAATAAGCTTCCTTAGAAAAGAGTAGTTTCCTTGTCAATGGGTTTTTTTTTTTTAATTTTTATTTGGTCATTTCCAAACATTATTCATTGGAAACAAAGATCATTTTCTTTTCTTCCTTCCCCCCCCTCTCCCATAGCCCACACCCAATTCCACTGGGTATCACATGTGTTCTTTATTCAAACCCATTTCCATGTTGTTGGTATTTGCATTAGAGTGTTCATTTAGAGTCCCTCCTCAGTCATATCCCCTACACGACTGTAGTCAAGCAGTTGCTTTTCTTCGATGTTTTTACTCTCACAGTTTATCCTCTGCTTGTGGATAGTGTATTTAGATCCCTGCAGATTGTTCAGGGACATTGCATTGACCCTAATGGAGAAGTCCATTACCTTGGATTGTACCACAATGTATCAGTCTTTGTGTATAATGTTTTCCTGGTTCTTCTTTCGCTCTGCATCACTTCCTGGAGATTGTTTGAGTCTCTATGGAATTCCTCCACTTTATTATTCCTTTTAGCACAATAGTATTCCATCACCAACATATACCACAATTTGTTCAGCCATTCCCCAATTGAAGGGCATCCCCTCATTTTCCAATTTTTGGCACCACAAAGAGTGCAGCTATGAATATTCTTGTACAAGTCTTTTTCCATATTATCTCTTTGGGGTACAAACCCAGCAGTGCTATGGCTGGATCAAAGGGCAGACAGTCTTTTATCGCCCTTTGGGCATAGTTCCAAATTGCCCTCCAGAATGGTTGGATCAGTTTACAACTCCACCAGCAATGAATTAGTGTCCCTACTTTGCCACATCCACTCCAGCATTCATTACTTTCCTTTGCTGTTATGTTAGCCAATCTGCTAGGTGTGAGGTGATACCTCAGAGTTGTTTTGATTTGCATGTCTCTGATTATAAGAGATGTAGAACACTTTTTCATGTGCTTATTAATAATTTTGATTTCTTTGGCTGAGAACTCCCTGTTCATGTCCCTTGCCCATTTATCAATTGGAGAATGGCTTGATTTTTTGTACAATTGATTTAGCTCTTTGTAAATTTGAGTAATTAAACCTTTGTCAGAGGTTTTTATGAAGATTGTTTCCCAATTTGTTGCTACCGTTCTGATTTTAGTTACATTGGTTGTGTTTGTACAAAAACTTTTTAATTTGATGTAGTCAAAATTATTTATTTTACATTTTGTGACTCTTTCTAAGTCTTGCTTGGTTTTAAAATCTTTCCCTTCCCAAAGGTCTGACATGTATACTATTCTGTGTTCACCTAATTTACTTATAGTTTCCTTCTTTACGTTCAAGTCATTCACCCATTCTGAATTTATCTTGGTGTGGGGTGTGAGGTGTTGATGCAAACCGAATCTCTCCTACACTGTCTTCCAATTTTCCCAGCAGTTTTTATCAAATAATGGATTTTTGTCCCAAAAGCTGGGGTCTTTGGGTTTGTCATAAACTGGCTTGCTGAGATCATTTACGCCAAGTCTATTCCACTGATCCTCCTTTCTGTCTCTTAGCCAGTACCAAATTGTTTTGATAACCACTGCTTTATAGTATAGTTTGAGATCTGGCACTGCAAGTCCTCCTTCCTTTGCATTTTTTTTTCCATGATTTCCCTAGATATCCTTGATCTTTTGTTCTTCCAAATGAACTTAGTTATGTTTTTTTTCTAATTCAGTAAAGAAGTTTTTTGGTAGTTCAATGGGTATGGCACTAAAAAAGTAAATTAATTCGGGTAGGATTTTCATTTTTATTATGTTAGCTCGTCCCACCCATGAGCAATCAATGTTTTTTCCAATTGTTTAGATCTAGCTGTGTGGAAAGTGTTTTGTAGTTGAGTTCATATAGTTCCTGTGTTTGTCTCGGCAGATAGATTCCAAAGTATTTTATATTGTCTAGGGTGGTTTTGAATGGTATTTCGCTTTCTAATTCTTGCTGCTGAAATGGGTTAGAGATATATAGAGAAGCTGATGACTTATGCGGGTTTATTTTGTATCCTGCAACTTTGCTAAAGTTGTTGATTATTTCAAGTAACTTTTTGGTTGATTCTCTAGGATTCCTTAAGTAAACCATCATATCATCTGCAAAGAGTGATAGCTTGGTCTCCTCATTGCCAATTTTAATACCTTCAATTTCTTTTTCTTCTCTAATTGCTACTGCTAGTGTTTCTAGTACAATGTTAAATAATACAGGTGATAATGGGCATCCTTGTTTTACTCCTGATCTTATTGGAAAGGCTTCTAGTTTATCCCCATTGCAGATGATGTTTGCTGATGGTTTTAGATATATACTGTTTATTATTTTTAGGAAAGGCCCTTCTATTCCTATACTTTCTAGTGTTTTCAATAGGAATGGGTGTTGTATTTTATCAAAGGCTTTTTCTGCATCTATTGAGATAATCATGTGATTTTTGTCAATTTGCTTGTTAATATGGTCAATTATGTGGATGGTTTTCCTAATATTGAACCATCCTTGCATTCCTGGTATGAATCCTGCCTGGTCATAGTGGATGACCTTTGTGATAACTTGCTGGAGTCTTTTTGCTAGTATCCTATTTAAGATTTTTGCGTCTATATTCATTAGGGAGATTGGTCTATAGTTTTCTTTCTCTGTTTTTGACTGCCTGGCTTTGGGATCAGTACCATGTTTGTGTTGTAGAATGAATTTGGTAGAATTCCTTCTTGGCCTATTCTGTCAAATAGTTTGTTTAATATTGGGATTAGTTGTTCTTTGAATGTTTGATAGAATTCATTTGTGAATCCATCTGGACCTGGGGATTTTTTCTTAGGGAGTTCTTTGATGGCTTGTTCAATTTCTTTTTCTGAAATGGGGTTGTTAAGGTAATTTATTTCTTCCTCTTTTAGGCTAGGCAATTTATATTTTTGTAAGTATTCATCCATATCACCTAGATTGCCATATTTGTTGCCATATAATTGGGCATAATAGTTTTTAATGATTGCCTTAATTTCCTCTTCAGTAGAGGTGAGGTCTCCTTTTTCATCTTGGATACTGTCAATTTGGTTTATTTCTTTCCTTTTTTTAATTAGACTGACTAGTACTTTGTTTATTTTATTTGTTTTTTTAAAGTACCAGCTTCTAGTCTTATTTATTAAATCAATAGTTCTTTGACTTTCAATATTATTAATTTCTCCTTTGAGTTTTAGGATCTCTAATTTAGTCTTTATCTGAGGATTTTTAATTTGTTCGCATTCTAATTTTTTAATTTGCATGCATTCTTAATTTGTTAATATATGAACTCAAGGATATAAATTTGCCCCTGAGTACTGCTTTGGCTTCATCCCATAGGTTTTGAAAGGATGTCTCATCATTGTCATTTTTTTCAATGAAGTTATTGTTTCTATGATTTGTTCTTTAACTAACTGGTTTTGGAGAATCGTATTGTTTAATTTCCAATTAATTTTCGATTTACCTCTCCATGTTCCCTTACTAATTATTATTTTCATTGCACTGTGATCTGAGAAAGTTGCATTTATTATTTCTGCTCTTTTGCACTTGTTTGCAATGTTTTTATGCCCTAATACACGGTCAATTATTGTGAATGTACCATGTGCTGCAGAAAAGAAGGTATATTCCTTTTTGTCCCTATTTATTTTTCTCCACATTTCTACTAACTCTAATTTTTCTAAGATTTCATTCACTTCTCTTACCTCTTTCTTATTTATTTTTTTGGTTTGATTTATCTAGTTTGGATAGAGGAAGGTACAGGTCTCCCACTAGTATAGTTTTTCTATCTATTTCATCCTTGAGTTCCTCTAGTTTGTCATTTAGAAATTTGGATGCTATGCCATTTGGTGCATACATGTTGAGTACAGATATTTCCTCACTGTCTATACTGCCTTTTATCAGGATGTAATTACCTTCCCTATCTCTTTTAACTAGATTTGTTTTTACTTTGGCTTTGTCGGATATCATGATTGCTACTCCTGCCTTCTTTTTGTCAGTTGATGCCCAATAGATTTGGCTCCACCCTCTTACTTTCACCCTATGTGTATCTACCTTTCTCATATGTGTTTCTTGTAGACAGCATATGGTAGGGTTTTGGACTCTAATCCACTCTGCTATTCGCTTGCGTTTTATGGGTGAGTTCATTCCATTCACATTCAGAGTTATGATTACTAGCTGTATATTTCCCAGCATTTTGATTTCTGCTCCTTTACCTGCCTTTTCTTCTTTCACTATTTCCTTCTACACCAATGTTTGCTTTTGAACAGTCCCCCTTGTTCCCACCCTTATTTTACTCCCCTTTCTACCCCCCTTCCTATTTATCCCCCCCTTATTTTCCCAATAGTCTTTCTAAAATTAACTCCTCTCTCCCTCCCTCTCTTATACTGGTTCCCTCCCCACCAGACTGTTTGTTACCCTTCTAATCCCCTATAGGGTGCAAATCTATTCTCTGCCCCCAATGGATTGGATTGTTTTTCCCTCTTTAAGTCACTTTCAAAGCATGTAAATGTTGAGTATTTCCTGTCTCTGACCTCTTTACCCTTCCAGTGTATTGATGTTCTCCCCTCTCCCACCATGGGCTTCGTTATGACATATACATTTACCCCCATTTGTTTCTTTTCCCATTTCTTTTAATATTAACCTATTTTTAAGCTCTGGTTATATATATATATGCATACTCATGCATATGTATTTTTGCATGCATATATCTATATACCTATTTATGTCTTGTCCTTTCATCCTATACAGTTTGTTGCTGTTCCCTCTAAGTATACTTCTTTTTGCTGCCCAGCTAATAACAACAGTTTTTAAGAGTTACCAATGACCTCTTTTCTTATAGGGATACATATCATTTTAACTTATTGAGTCTCTTAAAATTTTATTTTGTTTTTGTTTTTCTTTTTTCCCCTCTTTTTTAATTGCCTTTTGATGATTCTCTTGAGTTCTGTGCTTGGACATCAAATTTTCTGTTCAGGTCTGGTCTTTTCTTTACGAATTCTTGAAATTCTTCTATTTTGTTAAATGATCATACTTTCCCCTGTAAGAATATAGTCAGTTTTGCTGGGTTGTTGATTCTTGGTTGTAGACCTAGTTCCCTTGCTTTCTGGAATATCGTATTCCATGCCTTTCTTTTTTTCAGTGTGGATGCAGCCAGATCCTGAGTTATTCTCACTGTGGTTCCTTGGTATCTGAATGACTTCTTCTTGGCAGCTTGTAATATCTTTTCTTTGGTCTGATAGTTCTTGAATTTGGCTATAACATTCCTGGGTGTTGTCAGTTTGGGATTAAGTACAGGAAGTGATCTGTGGATTCTATCAATCTCCACTCTTCCCTCTTGTTCAAGGATTTCAGGGCAGTTTTCTTTAATAATTTCCTGTAATATAATGTCCAGGCTTTTTCTTTTGTCATGGTCTTCTGGTAGGCCAATATTTCTTAAATTGTCTCTCCTTGAACGGTTTTCTAAATCCTCTGTTTTGTGAATGAGATGCTTCATATTTTCCTCAATTTTTCCATTCTTTTGGTTTTGTTTTATAGTGTCCTGCTGCCTTGTGAGGTCGCTCGATTCTAGTTGTTGTATTCTGGTTCTTAAAGACTGGATTTCATCCTTAGTTTTTTGGTCATCCTTTTCCTTTTTGTCAGATTTTCTTTGGAGGTCATCTTTCATCTTCTTCACCTCATCTTTCATCTGCTTTGCCTCATCTTTCATCTCCTTTGCCTCATTTTCCAGCTGGTTGATTTTGGCTTTCAAGACACTATTTTCTGTTTCCAGATGACTTATCTTAGTTTTTAAGCTCTTTTCCCAGTTGTCTTCAGCCTCTCTTAATTGTGTTTTGAATTGCATTTTGAGTTCTTCCAAAGCCTGTATCCAATTTGCTGGGATTTCTGATTTTTCCTTTGCTGGGTCCTCCCCCTCTGTTTCATTTGCTCTTTGCTCATTACCTGTGCAGAAGCTGTCTATTGTAATTTCTTTCTTCTTTTTCTGTTGTTTGCTCGAGTTTACCCCTTCTTTGCTCCCCATATTTGGCTGTGCTCTTGCTCCTCTCATTTTGTTTTGGTTTTGGGGCTATCAGTTTCCCCTCTTGGAGCTTTGTCAGATCTCTTGGTACAATCTCTAGGGGAGGAATGTTAGCTTCCCTGTCCTCTGGAGGCTTTTGATTGGATTGAGTTCAACTGGGCTGGGCTGTATGTGGTATGAAGCTCTGAGGCTCTGAAGACTCCTGGAAGGTTGGGCCTCCCAGGCTCTCTCCAGTTCTCTCCAGCTGCTTCTCCGCTGTACACAAGTGCCTTTGCCTGCCTCCCTAAACTCTGAGGAGTTCTGATGGGATTAGTTCAACTGGATTGTTTTGGATGTGCCCCGAGACAATGGTGAGACTGGAGCCTGATGGAGGGACCCAGCCATGGCCAGTTTCTCCCTGGCTTCCTCCCCACTGTCCAAGCTGGATGCGCCAAGCCCGGCACCCCACTGCTCACAAGGTAGACCTTGCAAACCAGCACCTTTGCCCCCTCAGAGGTTCCTGCTGCTGTTGGGGGCTCAGCCCTCTGCGTTGTGGGGGAGGGGTCCTGGGACCTACCCTCTGCCTTCCCCTTAGCCCTGAGTATTCTCAGATTCCGGCTTTTGGGGGGGGCGTACCTTTTGATTTGAGTCCAGAAGGAGGGTTCCCCGCTTCTGTCCTGTTGTTCAGATTGAATTTCGGTGCCCTAGGAGCATTCAGTCTGTATCAGTTAAGGAAGGGTCTTCCACAAGGTCTGAACTTTTGCTGCTTGCTAAGCTGCCATCTTGACTCCACCCCCATCAATGGGAATTTTTAAGAGAAGACTAAGATGACCACTTCATGGGGATACTGCCAAAAAGGTCCTTAGTCACATACTAGTTGGTCCAGATGACTTTGGGTTCCTTCTGTCTATGAGACTATGGGTCCAGCTCTGTGTACTTACTAGCCCTACTAAAATTAGATGAAATGAATGGCTTATTTCATTTGAAAGCAAAGAGAAAAAAATAACAAATTAATCCCTTTATAGAGACTATACCACTACAGAAAAGACAAGTATACAAAAAAAGATTGAACCTCAAATATTAGTTATGGCTTGGAACCTGAAATCCGAAATGATTATGGCATAGAGTCAGACAGCACCAAGTTATATATGTCAAATTATCAATATGTTGTCCAAAGCAACCCAAAACTTACCACTTAGTACAGATGTACAACATATGGGAGTGGGTGGCAAGGGTAACAACAGAGGTGGTAACCAAAAGGAAGGAGTCCTTTCATTGTCCAGTTAGGGAGGAGGATGTTTGTGTACAGAGAAAGAGCCCCTGGAATTGAGACTGAAGAAACAAGGGAAGATCAAATAATGAAGCAAAGATCTAGAAAGGGTATCATAGATGGAAAGACTCTTGTGGTAGGGTTAGTTTTATAAAGGAAGATAGATACTTAATCATCTGAGACAATGAGGGAAGAAAATGAAAATGGGTGGAGATATGGAAAATTAGGAGACCTGGGATAAGGGATTCATGTTGGGAGGAGAAAAGCTGAGACTCACATCAGAGGACCTCAGTCCTCTCAATAAAGTATGGAAATGTATGGAAATCTTCAGAGATGCATGCCAACCCACTTAAAAAATCTCTTTTAACCCATTATATTCAATTAATTTTTTCTATAAATTTCTCATATGAACCTAAAATTTCCCCCCATAAAGTTCTCTGAAGTAAAAAAACACCACCCTAAGTTAATAAGTCTAGCATTTTTATTTTTGCAAAAGATTATTGTAGCATAAGAATTTATTCAGTAGTTTCTTCCAGCTGAATCTAAAAGTACTGTGTAGTCTTACAAAGCCCAGTATGAATATTAAAATAAAAATAATAGTAAAGGAATAGTAAAATAAGTGGCCTCAGAGGATAAAACTGTTGGTGTTGTGTTTAATTAGCTCCCTTAAAAAGCATTTTTGAAAGGGTAGATACCATTTATTACCTATGAAGAGAAGTCACTAGGCATTTGGTTGGTTGCAATTATTTTCTTCTATTCCTTGGAACTTTCAATCCCCACTTTGGTGAGTGAATCTTTTTTTTATTTACATTACAGCACAATTGCAGCAGCTAGAACAGCTTTTGTAGAAGTACAAATTGTTTTTTATTTGTTGCCTTTTCTTTCATTTTAATAACAAATGAGATTTTTTTTAATAGAGGGAACAATTTTCACATGGATGGCAACTATGGATTTTTTAAAAATACTAATTCCTCGCCTACAATATTTTCAAAATCAAAAAGACCAGATGCATATCAAACTGAAATGTGCTCCTGCTGCCATGAGGAAGCTGAGCAATCCTGCCTTTCCATCATTTGCATGGACCCCCTAGAATCCACTGCTGCAGATCCTCCAGGCAAAACTTGTCATAATAATCACTAGCATCCATGTCAGGAACTTTCATTGCTTTTTCTTCTATAATTATTTGAAATAAATCATTTGACACAAAAACTTTGTGCATGTGTGTGTGTATGGGGTTGGGTGAGGGGAAAGAATCCAGAAATGATGGATTCCTGATACTTTTCCTGAAAACAATGAAAATGACTTTAAATTAGAGTATCTAGTATTCCCTTCAAAATGAAACACATTCCCCACCAAAAAAAGACAAGGTGAAGCAATGGAACTCAAGAATAGATATATAAAGCACATACAGACTTTGGAGGTACTTAATAATTCCTTCTTGACTAGGGATTGTTTGCATATATATATATATATATATATATATATATATATATATATATATATATTTATAAGCATGAAATCCAAAGAGGTATGTCTGCATTTATAGGGGTATATAGGTATATAG
The DNA here is from genome assembly GCF_027887165.1 of Monodelphis domestica. Taxonomy (NCBI): domain Eukaryota; kingdom Metazoa; phylum Chordata; class Mammalia; order Didelphimorphia; family Didelphidae; genus Monodelphis; species Monodelphis domestica. Next base: position 176,832,567 of record NC_077230.1, on the reverse strand, counting down.
ATGTGTATGTATGTATTGTATATGTAATATATATATTGCATGCAAAATGTACACATATAAATTGCTATATATATATGCATATATATATATATATTTCAACTAAAGCAATCCTTTTCTTTTCTGCCTATTGACCAAGAAAATGAATTTGAGCTCTGTGAGGACACTAGTGACTAGAATCTAGTTAATTCCAGTTCATTCATTGCCTGCATGACCTTAGCTAGGTCGTTCACTTTGGCCTTAGTCTCTTCACGTCTAAAATGAATTTTTTGCTCTTTTCCAACACTATGTTATTACAATAGATGGATGGCAGATTCAGTAATAGAATAGCTGATTAATACCAAATTTATAAGAACTAAGCTCTACCCTCCAAGGAACAATGATTTTTGTTTAATGTTTAAACTTTTACTGGGCTTTTTTTCCTGTGTGACATAACAGAAATATAAAGTTTCTGAAAGCTTGAGGGAGATGACAAACCCATTAGTGGCACATACCCAAAAATCCCCGGCTGTCCCCTGGGGATATCACTTGTTTCAAGTTTGACATTTGCTTCGTATAAACTGCTTCCTAAAATCATTGCAAATGTTTGTTTCCATGACTTCAGTGCTTTTTTTTTTTAAATTAGGAAGAAGAAAATGCAATAAATACTTCTAAATAATATTCTGTGTATGTTGGGAATAGAGAAAATGAGTAAGGGACATTCTTAATCTTATGAAAAGGTGGAAGAGTTTTGCTTTCTTCCCTAGCTATTTCTGTGGCTCTGAGAGATATAAGAATGGAGAAATGTCTGACAGCCACCAGCTCAGACACATCTAGGAAGTTGGTTTAGAGACATTTTTGTCACTTTAGGTCTCACAGATTATCTCTGTGACCTTAGAGGACTTTCTGAGATTCTCTGAACTTCTGTTTCCTCATCTGTAAAATGACAGTATCAGCAACTATCCAACCTTCTTTTTGGAGTAGCTATGACAAAAGTGCTTTGTAAATCTTAAAATATAATGTAACGTAAGATAACGTAAGATAACGTAAGATAACATAATATAATATAATATAATGTAATGTAATGTAATGTAATGTAATGTAATGTAATGTAATGTAATGTAATGTAATGTAATATAACGTAATGTAATGTAATGTAATGTAATATAATATAATATAATGTAATGTAATGTAATATAATATAATGTAATATAATGTAATACAATATAATATAATATGATATAATATAATATAATGTAATGTAATGTAATATAATATAATATAATATAACATAATATAATATAATATAATATAATAAAATATCATATATATGAGTTGTTATAATGAGTTATCCTCATCAGAGACGCTACTCCCTAGCCATTTGACTGATTCTGTTTTCCTCAAACTCCACTTGTCCCTGATAGATGGATCCAGATGAATTGAATATGTCGAGGAGTATTTATTCTCCCTTGGCCACCTCCCTTGAACCATCATCACCCAAAAGAGGAACACAAACTCAAAGAGGAGGATCAGTGGGAATGGAACAGATTATGCTCTAAAGACAATGATCCTAACTTTGGAGAAGCTCGGCCTATGTAAACCTGCACATATAAGTTTATAAATATCCACAGAGGCCTCACTGTAGCAAGGTTGGGAAAGGATTAAAGGATAAAGATGAGCCCCAGTTTTAGTGGTGAACATTGTCCGTTGCTGTTTAGTCATTTTAAGTTGTGTTCTTGTGTCCAACATTTAGTGACCCCTTGGGGGGGAGGGTCTTTTTTGGCAAAGACACTGGAAAAGTCGTTTCCTTCTCCAACTCAATTTTACAGATAAGGAAACTGAGGCAAACAGAGTTAAATGACACAAACCTAGGAAATATCTAAGGCCAGATTTTAACTCATATCCTCCCATCTCTGGGTCTGACTTTCAATCCACTACCTCATGTAGCTCCTCCTAGAAGTATTATTTTTAATATATTTTTATTAATGCCTTTTATTTTTTATATTAACAAAATTTTCCCAAGTACTGCTTCTCTTTCCTTACCCAGAGAGCCATTAAATATAAAAAAATATTTTTTAAAGACAAAAAAGAGAAAATATCAAAACGGGTCAAAACATGGAGAAGTTTGAAAATATGTGCATTATCATAAACTTGTGGATTTCCACATTCTTTAAAGGGATGGGGTGAGAATATTTTCTCAGATCTCTTCTTTCAAGCCAACCTTGTTCTTTGTAGCTTTTAAATATTTATTTATAATTATTTTGGATTTTTCCCCAATTACAGTGTTGTGGTCATTGTGTTTATGTTTTCTTGGTTCCGATTACTTCATAATACTCCACTACATTAATGTGCCATAATTTGTTTCGCCATTTCCCAACTGATGAGCATGTCACTTGGTTTTGACTCAATGCAATAATTATTAGTCCCATTTTACAGAAGAGTAAAATATGGCTGAAAATGGTGATGTCACTTGCTCATGATCATATAGGTAATAAGAGGCAGGGCCAGGACTAAAACCTGTCTTCTGCTTTCAAACCCATTGTTCCTTCTTTACTATATTATCTCTCAAGAAAAATGAAGTTGAGGCTCTGACAAGAGGAGAGATGACTATGAAATTGATAAAGTTTAAAAGGTATAGCGAGGACAGCAAGGTGGCTCAATAAATTGAGAGAAATGCCTGGAGACAGAAAGTCCTAGGCTCAAATTTGGTCTTCAGGGCTTCCCAGCTACGTGACCCTGAACAAGTCACTTTATAGTAGAATCTTATATCTCAATCTGTGAAAAGCTTTCAAGGTCATCTAGTTTAATCCTTTTGCTTTACAGATAAAGAAACTGAGGCTCTAAATGAACTGTAGAAGCAAATAACAAATCACTCCAGTATCTTTGCCATGAAAACCTCAAATGGGTTTTGAATGAATGAATGAATGAATGAATGAATAAAGAGTCAGATGCAACTGAAAAACTACTGAACAATAACAACAAAATCTCCAAAGCCTTACACAATATCTAGAACATATTAAGGGTTCAATAAGTGCTTATTTATTGATTAATTGTTGGCCCAAGGCCACATCATTAATACATTCATAAGCAGACTTATTCAAGTCTAACAAGACTTGAATCCAGTATGGAAAATGCTTTGAATTTAGAATTACCATGGAATCATGAAGTTATACAAAGCAAAAGTTACCCAGAAGTGATAAAATACTATTTACTCTCTGAATCTCCATACTATTCTGTAGCCAAGAATAATGTAAAATGCAGCCAGGGATATACTAATAAATACTTAACAACTAACTTTCCAGAAGGGGCAAAAAAAAGTATATATAACACTTTTAAGTTTAATCTGCATAACTAACAATTTTTCCATTCCTTTCTTGAGTCTAGATAATTCGCTAAAAAATAAATCAAACCCTAATTTGTGGGGTTTGCTGATTTCTGAAGTTTAAATGATCATACAGCACTAAAAAATTTTAAAGTCAGAACTAACTCCAACACACCCCTGAATGCAACAGTGACTACCTTCATGGAGTAAGAGAGTGATACAGGGCACTGGAATGATGGCCCATAATAGAAAAAAATCTTGGTCATGATTCCCTTGAACATAGTTAATTTGCCACTGACATCCAGATGAATCATCTACTATGCATGTGGATATAAGAAGAAAATGAGGTAAGCGTTACTTCTCTGTCCTTGCCTTTGCCAGGAATAGGCTCCTTCTGTAGTCCTCTGACTTTTTCTGGCTACATCTAAACAGTGGACTCAGTTGTTCTCTTTCCCAGGGAAGCATAAAAACAAGGCAGAGAGCAAAGAGCTACTGTCCTAGGATCAGATGTAATAACTGTGCCTCTCATGGCTTGGATACCAAATGGCTTGGAAGAGGACCCACCTTCAGAAATTCAGAGCCTCAGATTGCCAGAAGACTAAGTCCCATCCCAGATCCATTCAAGACCCAACACCCCTGAGCCATGGACAAAATATAGGGCTTAGTGTTTCTGGGTCCTCGGAGAATAAGTTCTGATCCACCCATGTATGGGGTGTTTTCTTGGTGTACATTTCACCCTTAGACACTGGGTGTCAAGTAGGAGATCATTTTAGATTGGGGACCCAAACACCAGTTATTTAAACTCAGATAATCAACATTTCCACTATTTCCACCTACTTTCTTTACTCCCATTCACCCCTCATGTTTAGAAGGATCCATTATGGAGGCTGATACCACCATTCCAACATGGACACACTGTTTAGTCTTCAAAGGACTCTGGAATGTAGGGCTCTCATTCCACTTTTTCCCCCATTCTCTAACAAATTCTTCATCCCTTATCCCATTAACTTCATATTCATTGATAGCATCTGCTGATATGAAAAATTGACTACAGTGGATAGAGCACCAGACCTCTAGTAAAGAAGATTTGAGTTCAAATCCATTATCAGATACTTACTATCTGTGTAACCCCAGGCAAGTCACTTAAATTTTATCTGCCTCAGTTTCCTCAACTGTAAAATGAAGATAATTTAGTATCTGCCTCCCAAGGTGATTTTTTAATTATAAAGTACTTAGCACAATGCCTGGCACATGGTAGGTACTTAATAAAGGTTTCCTTTTTTTTCTTCCTTCCTTGTTTCCTTCCTTCCTTCCTTCTTCCTGTATTCTCATCCTGCAGTACAAATGCTTCTTTGCAATACCTTTCTATCATATGTTCTAGAATCCCTGTTCTACTGATAATAAATTCCCCATCACCCTAGATCTCCTAATGTCATATTCTATTTTTAACAATAATGAAAACCAAGCTTTCTTTGGAAGACACTGCAACCTAGAAATTCTCTTCACTTTTGGATTCTCCTGATCTTATTCAGCACAGCACAATGAGCCCCCTGACATTTTCCTGTTCTTTGCATTGGCGATTCTTCATGCTTAGAATGCTCTGCTCCCTCATTTTCACCTCTTAGGTTTTCTGATTTCATTCAAGATTTAGATCAAATCTATCTGCCAGACATATTTCCTAGTTTACTAGTATCTATTCCTTTGAGATACCCTTCAATTATATATATATATACATATATATATATATATATATTGTGTATACCTCGCTAGTTACATGTAATCTTCCTGATTAGAATGGTCCAACCATTATAGAAGGCAATTTGGAACTATGCCCAAAGGGCTATTAAACCATGCATATCTTTTGCCCCAGAGATACTATTACTAGGTTTATACCCCAAAAACATCAGAGGAAAAAAGAATTACATGTATAAAAATATTTACAATAGCTCTTTTTGTGGTGGCAAATGATTAGAATCTGATTCTTGTGTCCATCAAGGCAAATGGCTAATGAAGCCATACTCTCATGTTACAAGAATGAGGCATGGTTTTAGAAATACCTGGGAAGACTTGTATGAATTAGGACAAAGCGAACTGATTAGAACCAGCAGAAGGATATATACAATAACAGTAATATTTTAAAGATAATCAGCTTTGAAAGATTAGCAGAAATCCAAATAGAGAACTGAAGGACGTAGAGTAAAAATTGACGCATCTTCCTTTCCTTTCTTCGGTCTAGTGCAGGAATTTGTTTATGCATAACTATATTTTTAATGGTTTTTCATTTTCTTACCTTTCTCAATGGGAAGAGGAGGAGAAGAGAGAAAATTCAAAACTAAAAATAGAATGAAATTGAATGTTATTTTCTTTTTAAAGACTGTTAACTCCTTGAGAGCAGTGACTAATTTTGCCTTCTATTCGAATGTTAATGCCTAGCAGAATGTCTGGCATATAGTGAGCACTTAATAAATGCTTACTGAAAGATTTGGCTGGTTCTTTTCACATTGCCTGAAAATATAAGCAGGTTTCTAACATTCTTAAACAAACAAAAACACTTCACCTGAACCACAAGTTATTGTTCCAGTGATAGAATCTTAGAGATATTTACTCACAAAACACTTAATCAAATCCATATCTAATCCAGAATCTCCTTGACAACATAGTAGAAGAGGAATCATCAAAACTCTCCCAGAAATACTCTAGTAAGGGAACTGCAAAAACTTCTAAGGAAGCACATTCCACTTTGGGTGAGTTCTAATTGTTATGAGTTTACTTTACTCATTCCATGTATTTTCTGTCTTCCTTTATCAAGAAAAATCATTCTAATTTTTCTTTAATCTGACATTGCTTTATATAGTTGATGACAATTATTATGTACTAAGTCTTTAGTTTTCCAAGCTTCTTCAGCTCCTTCAGTCGATCTTCACATGATGTGAACTTGAAATCCTTCACTTGAGTGGTAGTCATTTTCTGGTCTCTCCCTTAGTTAAACAGTGGTCCCCAGGACTGAATGCAAGATATAGTTTGATCAACAAAGAATACAGTATTAATTTAATATAATTATGGATCCCTCTTTCCTTTCTACAAAAGAAAGTTTTGAAAATCCATTTCAGTCCCACCCCAACCCTTGATAGGGTTGGAGAATAGGACTGAGTCTTGTCTGTATTAGGGTAAACCTTTGGCTCCCAGACATTTTGGAAGACACTTGCCTCAGTGTCCCAAAGTCTGGCCTCCGACCAGGATGAAGGTCAAATCTGTCCAACCAAGAAGACCCAGACGAAGTGACATCATTGAGGTTATAAATTATGGATTGAGAAAGTAAGGCAGTCTCTTTTTGGCTTTCCAGGCAGGTTACTGCTCTCAGTCTTTGCTAGTAAAGAGAGACACAAGGTGAGCCTCAAACTCAGATTACCTAGGCCATGTGATTATGTGCCTTTTGTCTCTCTAATCCACTTTCATTATTTAATAAATAATTGTAAATTAATATATGGTCTCAAGAGAATTTTAATCCTAATATACTACAGCACTGGTAGTCAGTCAAGAAATATTTATTAAACACCTACTATTTGCCAGATAAAAACTGGGCAAAAGATAGCGTCTTTCCTCAAGGAACTTATGATCTAAAGAAACTGGCCCATCCATAGATACATATATACACTATTCCTTATTAAAAATATACTGTTGAGTCATTGATTTTGCAATTCACTAAATTCTTAATTCTTTCTTTAGCTAAATCACTGCTGTGCTATGTCCATACCTATAATGTACACATGGACTTGATTTTTGAACCCAAATATATACTTCACATTTATCCCTATTATTTTATCTTCTTAAATTCAGCTGGATATTCTAGAATGACAATTTTTTTTGGACTCTGCCATCCAGGATGTTATCTATATTTCACATTCTGGTGTCATCTTTAAATTTTCTAAGAATGGATTCAATTACCATCTCCAATATCATCATTGCCATTCTTTGATCCTTTCTCCAACAGAATTAATATACCTCTTCTTTTTCTACCTTTGACAGTACTCAGTCCAAACCAACTTATTTAGATTCTTAGTTCTAGCCTAGCCACCCTTCTTATTCAAGTTTTGGAAGGCCAGAGAGTTGGTAATTTATAATCCTAAGGGCACTTAGAGACATCTAGTCTAACTTACTCATTTTAAAGATAAGGTAGAAGATTAGATGAAGTGATATCCAAAAAGATGACATGACTAATGTAGGGTCACATAGGTAGTACCAGAGATGGGAGTTGAATCCAAAATCTCTGGCCAGAAATTCAAAGTTCTCACTATTTTTTTTAAAATGTATAACATTACAAGTATATTTCAAAGAAAAAATATAAGCAATAACCAGTTGATCTAAATAAGCAGATTTATGGATAAATTTGTCAAACTGAAAATGTACAAAGAAAAAATGAGGGTTTTTTTTAAGTATTTTGGTATGGACACTTCTCTCTCAGAAATAACTGTCAGGCATACCAGATTGCTTTAAAAGTCACTTTAAATTGATTTACAAATATGACAACAGGAAAGTGAGCTGCTATTACCTCTCTAACAACTTGTCAGCCACAGAAACATAAACAGTTCTAGAATATATCTATCTTGCCAAAAGCAGAAGCTCAGATTTAGAATTTGGATAGTAATAGAATATGCATTGAACAAATTGTGCTAGCCAAGGGGTAGATACACACACAGACACATGCACACTTGCGCACACACACATATACACACTCCCATATCATCTGCTTTAGGAACAATATAAGAATTGAAACCCAAGACCCACTGGAATATTTATCTCCTTCATAAAGTGTTCCTTGATTAATATAGCGCTTGTCATAGAATCCACTTGGGAAAAAAAGATGTATATAAATATCCTAGAAAGAAGGTTTATGCTATATCACTTACTTTTTGTGTAATAATAAGAATAACTAGAATTTCTTCAGCATTTAACATTACTCATTTCACTCTCATGATGACTTTATAACAAACATTGCCCCCCCCCCTTTAAGCGAGGAGACAAGTTGTGAGAGTTTAAGGGACTTTTTTTTGGTCATATTCACATAGTACTTGAGATCTCTTGACTCAAGGTCTAGTATGCCAATATTATCCAAAATTTTTATAATAAACTTATCAAAACAAAAATGGGCACACATTCTGGATAGCTATATATTTACTTATAAATCACATATATTTTGCCACACTAATAATTATGTACATTAAACATTTATACAAAAATAAAATTTTAAATGGATTGCAATAATAAAATAGTCCTTATCCTATAGTTGCTAGGAACCAGTGGAGAATGGACATTTCATGGTCAAACTTATCTTTGGGAAAATTGTGTGGAGGATTCATTAGAGGGAGGAAGAAAAGGTAAAGAGACCAAAACGAGAATCTATCGCAATACTCAAAGGCAGGACATGAGGGGGACTTTCACCACTATAGTGGCTTTATGAGGGTACAGAAGGGAACAGATGGAGAGAATTGTAAGATTTTGTGATTACATAGAAGCAGGGATATGGGTGATAATAAGTGAAAGAGTAAAAGAATATTTATTCAGCTTTTAGCATGGGCCAAGCACTACGCTAAGAACTTCTGATACAAACACAAGAGCAAAGGCATCCCTGCCCTTCCTAAAAGGAAGAGGCAATGATATCAGGGAGGGGAAAACATTAATTAAAGTCTTATATACACAGGTACTGTGTAAGTTGCTTTTATGAATCTGAGGTTCACATGGTGAGATAGGTGCTATTATTATTCTAATTCTATAGTTAAAGAACTGAGGAAGACAGATTAGTTGACTCCTCTAAGGTCACAGAGCTAGGAAGTATGGAATCTGAATTTAGAATCCTGGGTCATCAGCCCCAGGGTTCCACACACTGTATCTCCTAGAAGCTAGGAAGGCTCCTGTGTTCTGAAAAGATTCTCCCACCCCCATGGTGAATGCAACAATAGGACATTCACTGATATGCATTTTCTAGAATCAGTAATACTAGTTATATGATTATAATTCTTGGAGCAAGAAGTCAATATGGGTAGAGGTTGAGGAGGGTCTAGTTGTGACCACAGGATGAAAAAATGAATAGTGTGAAGAAGAGAATGCATGGTCAAGAATGTTCAGAGCTGAGTGTCATATCACTTTCTGGGCATGATCTCTAGACATTTGCTTGGGAGAACAGAACTACTCCTAGCAAGGCAGAAAAAAGTCAAAGTGAAGCTAAGGACATATGATTTCAGGGAGTTCAGAACTGAATTAAATTAAGGAGCTGGAAATGTCACTAAATTGTCCCTAGGGTGATTAGATGGATAGTGATACTCTTAGTGATTGGGAAATTGAAAAGAAGATTAGCTTTTGGGGAAAAGATAAAGTAATAAGATCTGGAATAGAGATTGCAATTCATCCATGACTGATGTTCCTTGTATCTCCCTCACTCTGTCCTATCAACAATAAAAAGGGGGAAAAGGGAGGATTTTGCCTACCTGACATTGCTCTAGAGCACAGAGCTAGCCCATGGGTACTTGCTTTAGTCATGAGGCAATCAGGGAGTGAGTGGGGGAAGAATATAGGGATGCTTGAGGAACAGGAGTGGATTTTACCAAAACCTCTGTATAACTACTGATCTAAACATCAGGATAGAACTTGGTTATAACCTCCCTGAGGTGGCCATACCTGGGCAAAAAGAAAGAAATGAGGAGCTTGTGCAGTCATGCAAGAGAATAAAGTAGGGAAATACAATTGTTTTGGAGGAGGCACACCTTCAGATTATCTCTGGGGAAGAATGGAGTGTGATTTGTCTTTCTTCCTCTCAATAGATGACCATGTATACCTTGCAGGGATGTAAAGATACATAGGTATTTATAGGCATTTGTACCATGTCACACTACCCTGTGTCTAATGAGCCCTCAATAAATATTTGCTGACTTAAATGCAGAGTGAAAGGGTTCAAGTAAAAAGGCCTATGAGGTATAGAGGCTTCCTATTTTCTCTTATTAGTTCCTTCCTTTGTAGTTTTAATGATCTACCAGATAGGTAGCAAAGCATTCATATGCTTGACTTCAAAGCCCCTAAGCAAATATTTCAGGAGTTCTGTTCTCCTTTGTGAGCTATTTAGTGTGTGGAGACCACAAGCAGAAGTGGTTCCTCTCCTTCATGTTGCCCAGGGCCTTATGAAAAGCAAGCATTGCTTCAGCAGCATCTGTGTTTGTAAAAATCAGCAAGATATTTAAATCTGTAGAGGTTATAGCTTGCTTTTATACATATATATAAAAATGTGTACATATATATTTACACATTTATATATATATGTTTACATGTTAAGTGAAAAAATACAAATATTCCACTTATCAACCAACATTCTGGTCATTCAAATGTTCCCACGTGAGAATGAGTATTGGAGTGACTAGGGGCTGGGCACAGAGCCCATCTCCTTATGTCCAGCTCATATGCTAATTTATTAAAAGCCAAACAAAAAAGCTGCCATTTTTCTAAGAGATAACAAGACTACCTCCTTTTATGATAAAGTCGACGTGCATACCTGTGTGAAACCTAGTTCTCCTATTCCAATAGAAACATTTTTGTTTATTTTTTTTTTAAGATCTATATCCATTGGAGTCATATCATATTACAATGTATGCCTTCATCTGTAATCCAACTCACTGGTTAGCATTTAACAGAGCTTTCTCCCCAAGTCATTAGCAGCTCTCAATATCACTTAAGATGCCTGAATTATTGTTTATTATGAGCCACTTGAAATGCAAATCATTTATGCAAAACTCTGCTGCTCTTGGGACAAAATCCAGATTGCCTAACAGTATTTGAACAAAACAGTGAGCCTTCACAGCACTCTTTTCACTCCTCCCTGACAAAAAAGAAAAGCATTATACTTCGCACACCCCTATGAGAATCTAAGCTTCATTCCTTAGCATTTGAAATCTGTCATACATTTCACTTGTAAGGAAATTAGGACTTATTTCATCATCTAACTTTATATTAATCTCTCCTAAAAATCACTTCTCTCTTCACTTTTAAAAAGCTTTATTTGCAAAACTCTGACAAAATTCCACAAAAGTAAAAAGAAGTTGAAAACTACAATGGAGTCTAACAAAATGTGACAGTAATCTTTCTTCAGAAAGGAGAACTTGGAGGCCCCCAAAATGATCACGTTTGCATGTGGCATTAGAAATAATATTGTACACTCTACTCTCAAATTAAGAATGTTTGTAAATAATACAGAGCTTCTATGGAAAGTCTTGGTATTCATTCTTAATTCCAAACAGGGGGTGGGAGGATCTCTGTTTTTCTGAATTGGCATGTTCTTCCTTAACTAAGTACAGTCAAATGATATTGCTGATTCACTCTTAAAGTTTAAAATCTATTACCCTCTAGTGACTTGTACTGTTTTTCATATATATGATATCAACCTTGTTTTTTTAAAAATTTTTTTCCAGATTACAAGTTGATGCATTTTTTAATAATTGTTTTTCTGACAATTTGTGATACATGGTTTCATTTTCCTTCCCACCCATCCATCCCCCTTTTGTAAGAGGGCAGGTAATATGATATAGGTTATACCTTTACCATACATGCATATGTCCGTGTTCCCATGCTAAGAAAGAAGACACATATTGCTTAACTAGAGAAAAATTCATGGAGGAAATAAAGAATGGTATGTGTCAATTTGCACTCAGACTCCATCAGTTCTTTCTTTGGTGATCCATAGCTTTTTTTCATCATCACTCTTTTGGAGTTGTTGAATATCCTTTGTCAACATGGAAATCTAGAAGTTCCCAGTTTATTTAGTTGGGAGATAGAAACCCCAGGTTTTGACCTTGTCACTGGAGAGGTTTCCCCCTGAGGGAAGGTCCCTCTTCACCAGACAATAGACATCCACTTCAGCTTTGGTGTAGTAGGGAGTGAGTCAGTCTCCCAAGCTGAAGGTCCCCAGTTTGATCCTCAGTAAGGAGGGTGTGATATACTGGGAAAGGCTTTTGGAGACAAAAGAGCTACTTGACTTCAGATGGGATTTACCTCCCCACCTGAAGTGATTGTCCATTGTCTGGTGAAGTGGGACCTTCCCTCAGGGGGAAACCTCTCCAATGACAAGAGAGACAGGTCACAAGGTCAAAACATGGGGTTTCTACCCTCAAACTAAAAAAAACTGAGGATTTCTAGATTTCCATGTTGACACCTTGCAGTGCTAGAAATAGTTCATTCATGCATAATTCATCATCATAAATCATTAATGTTAGTGTATAAAGCATTCTCTTGGTTCTGCTCACTTCACTTTGCATCACTTCATATAAGTCTTTCCAGTTTTTTTTTTTTTATCATCTTGTTTGACATTACTTATGGCACAATAATACAGTCTTGCTCTTAACTAGAAAACAAAGACTCTACAGGCTTTCTTTCATGTTTTCCCTCACTCAAATACACTGGATAAAGATCAGGAAACAGGGTTAGGGTTTAAAAGTGGTCAAAGCATTGGTTTCTGATTGAAATCTGATAAAAGATAATGTCAACAGGGAATCTAGAAGCCTCCAAACTTGTAGCCTGGTAAGATTTGATGACCCCCAGTTTAGCTAGCTTGAAGGTGAAGCCTCAAGTTTGACCTTGTCACAAGAGTTTCTCTCTGAGGGAAATTTCACTAGTCTCAGACTAATAATAGACTTTAAAGGAGTTTAAGTGGGGATGGCAAATCCCATCCAGTGTTAAGTGTCTCTTTTGTCCCAGTGGTTTCTCCCCTTAGACCAATGCCCTTTACCTAGATAGCCCAGCCACTTTTCCCTTTTTGTGTCCATAGTAAAGCATCAGCCCCTCACTGAAATTCCTATCTAGAACTCCTCACTTTCCTTTGTTACCATTGTAAAGTCAAGAAACTATCCCTCTCATCCTGGGTCCCCAGTTTCATCAAGGAAAGTATTTAAGCTTCGCAACTTTAATGACTCTTCAGAGTTGTCAGTCTTGCACAGTTGGCTCTCCCAGGGGTCAGTGACCAGAGCAACCAGTTTCAATCCTGTGTGGGTGTGTAGTGAGCATCTCTGCAAGGAGGCCTAATTTAGCACTGAACCCCTTTCCTTAATTAAAGAATGGGTTTTCTAACTATTTAATAGTTTTCTGTTTTTTTTCCGAATCAGCAATCATTAGTACTTTTATTTATAAGACCTATATTGGTATTAGAAAGATCAAAGGTAGCGATTTGGATTCCAGACCTGTGATGTCTTGCTAACTTTGTGTCTTTAAGATGAAAATCATTAAACTTCTCTGGGGATCAGTTTGAGAAAGGAGAAAACATAGATAATTGCTAATATCTATTTCAGCATTAAGATACTATGTTCCAATGAAACTACTGTAAATATATAGTTTAAGAAAGATGCTTTCGGCTTTGTTTTTGGTTAGAGTAAGGGGCATATAAAAACTATTTTTAGCAGGTGAGCCAGCAGCCAGATACTTAGTTATTTAGTCCAAATCCCTCATATACAGATGAGGAACCTGAGGCAGCTGGTGGCACACAGTGGATAAAAGACAGAGTTTGGAGGGATTACTAAATTATTCAACTGCTTTATGTCTCAGTTTCCTCATTTGAAAAATGAGGGGGCTTGGACTCAATGACTTTTAAAATCCTTTCTAGGTCTAAATCTATGATATTAAAAGAAAGACCAACAAAAAGCTATCAACTTAATTACCATATGGAGAAAGGAGACCAGGCAACAAAAAAATCTACTCACTCATCAGAAATATCTCTAACGGTCTAACCCTCTGTTTATCTCCTTATTTGCCACCTGAAAGTTTCTGTAGTCTAAAGGAATAAAGATCTTTAAGACAAATAAAAAGGAAAAATCTGTGAAAACTGGTTTCATGATGATTCCTTGTTCAAAACAGCATTAGATGCAATAGAGTCCAAACTTTCGCCCATCTTAGTATAGGGCTGATGTTCCTCTGGCCACTGTTAAGAAGAAACTCAGGAATTGAGTCATAGCAGTTTTGACGTGACATCATTATTCCAATTTGGAAGATTGGTCTCAAGTTCTGTCCTGATATTCATGAAGGAGCAATGCCATTACTAAGCATCCTAGGATTAGCATGATAACATTGCCTATAATAAACCTGGAGATCAGCAAGAATTTCAAGTAGGGAAATTCACAACAATTGCAATATTAAACAATTTTTACTTCTCAATGCATTAGGTAAATATTATTTTTAATACTTTCCTCTTAAATCACCAGTTGTGAGGCTTTTTCTCCTCATATGTAGGTACTGATCCAATAGAATTCTTCAAGTAGGATTAAAGTAGCCTCTGACTGGGACTAAAAGTACTATTCTAATCGGGTCTTCATATACTATTTCATCAGATTGGACCTGGCATATTGAGAGTTTAGAATGACACACTGACTTTATTCATAGAGAATTATTTTAGTGTGTCTCCATTATGACACATAAGATTTGCATGACCAGAATTGGAAGCGGAGTCAGAATGTTACAAATATTGATGCAAATATCTAAATACAGACACTTGACTGTTGTTTACAAGGCAGATTTTTGAAGGGTGAGTTTGGTCATGCCTGGTGGGTGAAATGTAGAAAGAATGTTCATAGAGTTGATAAAATTCAGAACTAAGAAATAAAAAATAAGATATTCAATTAATCTTGATAGTTTTAAAAAAGAGATCCAATTAAAAGTTAATAACAAAATACACAAGGAGGATATATAATTTTATGTGGCAAAAACAGCAATGATTCAAAAGTGTTAGAAACTTATATTTAAAAGCTTACTGTCTCTCAAGCCTAATTTAAAAAGAAAAAGACATTATTAACAAAGAAAAAAATGGTTATTTGACAAGTTAAAAGAAGTAAAAGATTAAAACATTCAAGGAAGAAATAGTACTACTAAAATATTTAAATAGTCCTTTTCAAGGTTGCATCATCTGAACAGGAGCAAGATGCTCAAGGCCTGTTTTTCCACCTCCAAAATTAGGGGTATCCAGAGTCTATGTCTATTCCTTGGATGGTGGGATTCACATGATCAAATTGCACTGTCTGACTCACCCATTACATTTTATATAGGTGAAGTCATGTTAGACTGAATATTAAGCATAGTATCAAGGAAAAAGCTTTGGAATGGGGTTGTCTGGCTCCACCATTCCCTCATTCCTTTAACCCTTGGTGGTTAAAGATGAGGAAACAGTGTGATTATATAGTAAAAAGAAAGCCAAGAGAAGATTGTATCCTCAACAACTAGCACAGTGACTGATACATAGTAGGCATTTAATAAATTCTCATTGAAGTGTTGAATGATCTGGAAAACCAGGATCCTAATCCTGTCTGTCACAGAATAACTCTGAGCACCAGCAAGTCATTTAATCTCCTTGCATCTGTTTCCTCATTTGTAAAAATAAAAAAAAAGTATAATAATATCTGAACTCTCACTTCTCAGCCATCTCCAAACTATGCCACCTGCTCTTTTGCCATCATCTTCATCTCCTTCCACTACAAAGCTGAACTCTTCTCCTATATTCACCCTGAGGATTTACAAGTGTACTTTCACCATATTTTGCTGAGATTCAGATATTTATTTCATTATCTCCAAACTGTAGAATCTCTCTCTCTCTCTCACACACACACACACATACACACACACACACACACACAAATACTTTTTTAAAAACACTTACCATCTTAAAATGAATACTGTGTAATGGTTCCAAGGAAGAAGAATAGTATGGTCTAAACAATGGGAGTTAAGTGACTTATCCTGGGTCACACAAACCTAGGAAGTGTCTGAGACCACATTTGAACTCAGGAACTCCTATCTCTAGGCCTGGATTTTGATTCATTGAGTCATCTAGCTGCTCTCAACACACATACTTTTTAGCTCCTTTGATACTGTTATTTTGCCCAAGTTAAATATAAAGTCCTTGAAGGCAATAATTATTTTGTTTGTTTATATTTGCATTCTAAATGTACCCCAAATTTCCTGTTAACTGAACTCTTGGCTTAATATTTATTTTTACCCATTCCCTGAGTACCTTCAAGATCCCTTGCTTGTTCAAACCCATGGCTTTCACCTAACTCTGCTAATCTATCTAGACTACTATTTTGGATCTTCATTTGTTTGATTCATTCTACTACTACCCAAGAACTATTTTTGACAAATCCTCTCTCTCTCTCTCTCTCTCTCTCTGTCTGTCTGTCTGTCTCTCTCTCTCTCTCCCTCTCTCTCTCTCTCTCACAAACACACACAAGCATGCATGCACACACACACACCCACTGAGGGGTATTTTTTGCACAGTCACTAAAACTTTGTTTTAGTAATGGTTGGAAATGTTGGAGGTTTAACTCAATAATGAATAACATTATATATTGTCTTTGTGTGTATATGCATATATATAATAAAAGGAACCTAGTTATTATATGCTGCACTGATTTCAAAGCAACTGAATATACACATTTCATCATTGTCCACCAAGTAAGGAAAGTAGACACTGCCCAAGTGGAACCCAATTTAATAGCAAATATTTCATTTATCCAATTAGAACATATAATGAGGTCTGTGTTCCATATTGGCAAATCAATAGGTAACATTTCAACAACCCTCAACTTAGTAGAACCTCCACATTCTTTCTATACTACATGTACATTCCACAATCACTTACCATATTGTGCAATACATGACTCTGAGCTGATCTAGAATCCCCTACATTTGGGCCTTAAAAAAATTTCCTCCATAAATTAAACATTTTTAACTTTACTCAACATTTCATGAGATAAATGGATATTTATTTTGTCCCTGAAACTCTATCTAAGCAAATCATTCCCATGGGATAGGTGTACAAATTTGAAAGACAATTATAACTGTGCTTTATTTTATTTTTAAACTCTTACCTTCCACATTAAAATCAATACTATATGTTGGTTCCAAGGCAGAAGAGTAGTAAGAACTAGGCAATGGGGTTTCAGTGACTTGCCCAGGGTCATACATCTGGGAAGTATCTGAAGTCACATTTGAACCCAGGACCTCCCATCTCTACACCTGGCTCTCAATCCACTGAACCACCCAGCTGCCACTTATAATTGTGTTTTAAAATAACTTCAAGTTTTTTTCAAGTTCAAGGAAAACCATTAAGATTTAAGATGGTTAATATTTTAATTTCATTTTGTTTGATGTCATCATACTCTAAAAATCTCCCTGATAGTACGGTACTGCTGAGCTCAAATTATGTTTAGAGGTTTGGGTTTTTTTTCCCTACTAATGTAAAGAAATATCCCAAGTTTCTAGTATTCTGATTTATGGCAACTCTGTGAAGAGAATCATGAGTGGGTCTTTAATGGAATATTTCTCAAAAATTCTCTCAGCTGTCCATTCCTCCAAGGGTCATGATTTAACTTTGGAATTTGCTTTGACTTGCTGACTATATCAGGTTTTAAATACTCAGGGGAGACTCAATTGGAAAAAAAAGGAAGGTGGACCCATGCATCAGAAAAAATGCAACATAACTCAGTCTCATAGAGAAGGTGAATTATTGATTAATCATCCACACAATAAAATTCTTCACTTTAAAAACTAGGACTTTGCTGAGGGATTATTTTAAATTATGAGCAGCTCTAGTACATTTTGAATATGATTCTGTTTGAAAAATGTTGATTTATACACAAATTCAGGAATAGTTCCATTGACACATCAAGACATACTTGTGTTCTGTAGTATTTCTTTGATTCTTTAGAATTTTATATTTTCATTGAAAATTTTAATATGAACTACTATTTCTTATATTACATAAAACCATCCAGAAAAATACCATTTTATAACAAACATTCTTGAATCACATCTTTGACATTTCCTGGGATAATCTTTTGTAGTTGAATCTGAAATGTTTTCTGCACAATTGTTAATTATTTCCTCTAAAGAGTCCATTTCAAGTGACCATAGCAGTCTAATCCCCCAAATATGCAAAGAATCTGTGTGGTATGTGACACACTATATATAAGCAACTGACTCCTTTGTCCTGTATGGCGATTAAGTACATGGGAATGTAGTATCATCAATTTAAGTTTCAAAAAAGACTTTAGAGATCATCTAGCCTATCTGCCTCATTTAATAGGTGAGAATTTTATAGATGGGGCCCAGAGAGATTAAATGGTCAGCCCTTAGTCATACATGTAGTGGGCAACTAGATGCCCATTTGATCCCGGGCAAGATACTTAGCCCTGTTTGCCTCAATTTCCTTGTCTGGAAAATAATCTGAAGAAGGAAATGCCAAACCACTGCAGTATCTTTGCCACGAAAACTACAAATATGGTCAAAAATAGTCAGACACTACTGAAAAGTGACTAAATGGCACATGAGTGGCATAAGATACAGCCAGGATTCAATTACACTGACTCCAAATTCATGAATTAGAAATATTAAGACTTATAATACAGGTGAGCTATTGCAGACTTGTCTGTTTGAACTAGCTCCAATATCTTTGGTCTGAAACACAGAATTTGAGAGTCGGAAAGGACCTCAGAAGGCATAGAGTCGAATCCTTACACAAAAGGAATTCTCATAATAATGTACAAAGAGTACTTATCCAGCCTCTGTTTGAAGGCCACCAAAGAGGGAGAATCCATAAGCTTTTGAGATACCCCATTCCATTTTCGGATAGTTTTAGTTGTTAATATATTTCTCCTGTCATCAAAGCTAAACCAGCCTCTTTGCACCTTCCACACATTATTCTTTTTTTCTATTACCTGGACCAAATAGAACAAGCCTAATCTCTCCCCTGTAAGAATTGAAATAATATTTCTACCCAGATATATATTTTATAAATTTTATTAGAAAGGGTAGACAATCAGTTTAAATCTCATCATTCCTCTAAGTAACCTGACCACGTGGTCCCTAGCCTGCAAGTCTCTTCCTCCTCCCCCCTTACCCTCCTGCTCAGTTCCCACATGTCTTCTCTGTTCCCTTCTTGCTTCTTCCCCTCTCTAGCCCAAAGCCTTGACTTTTATTAACATACAGCACCTACAGGAGAGCAAACCTAGCGCAACTGTGTTATGTCGGGAATGTCTGATGGACAGGTCAAGCTACTCAGGAGGGGGAGGGGATGAACTTCCTTGACATACTGCCTTGTGATAATCATACAAATCCTCAAAGACAGCTATCATATTCTACTTGAGACTCCTTTAGGTTGCTGAAGTACCATTATTTCTCCTTTGGAACTGTTTGTTTTACAAAGAACTAGTCTTCCTTTCTTTTACATTCTCTAAAATAAAAGTCTATATTGGATTCATCTTTCAGATTCATATAAATGTGTATGTGTATGAGAGACAGAATAGAAAGACAGAGACATAAGGGAATCACAGAGAGATAAAATGCAGACTTTTAAACTTATCAGAAACGTTCCTAAATCTATCTCATACAGTAAGTTGAGCTAAATTTGATACATAAATTTGACATCATAAAAATTGTAAAAGCCAGATAAGCAATCACATAAAGTTCATGGGATGTCCAACTTTCAGAAGATAATAGTTGGTATGGGTATCCTCACAAAGAGGTTCCCAGCCCAACTGTCACATGATACTGTCATATCAAAAAAGGAATTTGTGGGGGAAACTTGGCCCCTAGGTTCCTGGTATGGAGAGACACTCTAGGAGATTTTCTATGTAGTGCCATCGCCACAGACTAATAGTGAGGATTCTGATCTGAATTAATGAGGGTTCTTTTGACCTAGAAGTTCTAGTCAGGTCAAGAGTAGCTACAGGTAAACTTATGCTACCTTTATGAAAAAGGAAACAAAAACTCACAGGTAACTGGGAATAGCTACCGCCATGAATCTGTGAGGGCAGATGCAAGTAAATGTAGACTCTAAAAAAGGCTACTGTGAAAACCCTTTAAATTCAGTCTCTATCCCTGCTCTAGATACTTCTTTATCCTAAATGCCCCCACTAAGAGTTATGCCTCTACAGCAGGGGTCCTTAACCTTTCTTTTCATTTAAAAAAAAATATATCATGGAACCATTTGGACAGTGTGGAGATTATTGAAATAGCCTGCTGGTGGGTCTTACTGCCTCTGATCTCTCTCCACTCTTCTCCAACTTCCATTCAGCCACTACAATGCATAAAGCATTGTCATGTTGACCCTCTACTCAATAAACTCCAGCATTTCTTATTGCCCCTATAATCCAATACAAAATGGCATTGGCATTCAAAGCTCCTTATAACCTAGCCCCTTCCTTTCCAACCTTCTTGTACCTTATTCCCTGACATATAACTTTTGAATCCAAAGATACAGGGTTCCTGACTATTCCATGAAGGGAACACTCCATTTCTTGGCTCTAGATATTTTCTCGCCCTCTTCCATTCAACTACTGATCTCTTTGACTTCTTTAATTCCAACTCAAATACCACCCTCTACAGGAAGTCTTTCCAAACCTTAATTTCAGTGCCTTCCTCCTGTTATTTTTTTTAATTTATTTAACCTGTATATAAGCTTGCCTGTGTTCCTATGTTGTCTCTCCCAGTAAGTCATAAGCTCCTTGAGGATAGGCCCCAGTTTTTGCCTCTTTTATAATCCTAGCACATATTAAAGAGCCTGGTTCAAAGTAGGCACTTAATGAATATTTATTGATTAATTGATGAAGTCGGTGGACCCTTCTCTGAATAATATTTAAATAAATAAAATAAAATGCTCAATATTAGAAAAGAAACCAAAATATTGAAATATTATCATTTTTTAGAAGTTCATGAACCCCAAGTTTCCTTTAGATCTTAATTGCTTGAAAACAAAAGTAATGTGTGAGATATTATAACCTTAAGATTATATGAATGGTCTGGTGACCTGATCTGAATCACTTAGCAACTGATAAGAGTAAAAATTAAGCATCTACAATTATAGATGATGGTACACATTCATTGGAAGTGCTTTTAAGGAAGAAAGAAAGAATATTTTTGCTTTGAGGGATAAGGGATAGCATTTTTGATCTCTCATTAATAAACTGACTCTCAAGGTCTGGAGTCCTTAGCCATATGAATTGGGGTAGGAGGTGTGAGACATTCCAACTTCAGCTGACCTTGAGGCAGTGTGGATATTCTATATATTCCATTATTCCTAGATGGACTTAATATAATTCCAAATTAATTAGGGAGATTTCAAAGTATCATAGCTTGGAGCCTCAACAAGTCTGTAGAGTCCTGTGAAGACTAGCTATCTCAGGTCATATCCCAACGAATTCTATTTAAGACCTGAAGCCCTTTGAAATCAGAGGGGAAAATCACTACTATTCTGTTCTTATATTTCTAAGGATTCCATGTTATGAGAACAAAAATTGGGATTCTTTGAAAAAGAAGTTTCTTTATAAAATCTATCTTTTATTCATCTTTTGATTACTTGTCATTAAAAAAATAAGCTTCTATTAAGCACCTACTATGTACCAAGTACTGTACTAAACACTTAACAAGTATCTCATAAGTATCTCCTTATAACCAGCATAGTATTATTATCATTCCCATTGTACATTTTTGGAAACTGAGTCAGACATGTTAAGTAATTTGCTTAGGGTCACATACTTAGTAAGTGTCTGAATTTGGATTTGAACTTAGTTCTTCCGTACTTCAGACACCACCTGTATGCTCTATGTGTTGGTTGTGATATAAGAATTAACTGTTGAGGATATTCCCAAGCAATCTACTATGAGGATAGACAAATAATGCTGCCCATTTACAAAGGATGTTGCTAAGCACAAGAAGTATTATTCTGGGTAAAGAGACATTACCATGAGCAGGAGATGTGAATTTCCTTGAGCCACTCTTCAGACAGTACTTCTAAAAGTCAGTCCTATGATTCTCATTAGAAAAGTATAATCTAAATCAATTAAATAAAAATTTTTTCAAAAAAAGGAAAAAAGAAAAGAACAAGTCATTTAGAGAAAGAGAAATGAAATTGATACCCTACTCTGGGACTGATTTCTGACTAAATATCAGTTATTTGTCAGTTTCAAAAGGAACTTTTTTGTTAAAACAGATGATGTTTAGTGTTAATATATACTAGTGCTATCATTGTATTTTAACTTGGAGACCTTTGGTATAGGTATACAGATATACTGGCTTCCTAGCCTAAGAATCTTAGTATTCTGATGATAACTAAGTCCTAGAAAATGTGCCATGGAAAAGAAACAAGGACTTAATCCTAGACTTTGCTTTTCCTTTAATAAAACCATTGTTTTTAACACTTTGAATAGAGAACAAGAAGGAAAAATGTGGATTTTTATCACTAGAAGAAACTCTTACTAACTTTTGAAGACTTCCTCGTTAGTGTGGGAATTAATACAATTTAGATTTCTGCTGACATGAAGATATTCCATTGTCTACTCATCCACATCCTCTATCTTACAGGTAAGTTCACAGAGTGAATAGGCTTTAAATGAGAGAGAACTTGGTCATGCTATCACTTCCTATAGGAAGTACAGCTGCTCTGCAGAATAACTCTCTTAAAATTTTGAGATGAAACAAAAAGTAAAAAGTAGAAGCAGAAGGGGTGAGAGAAACCAGCATGGGGATGGGAGGTTGGGAGGGAGAAATGAAGGGAGGGAGGGAGGGAGAAAAAAGAGAGAGAAAGGGAGGGAGAGAGAGAGAGAGAGAGAGAGAGAGAGAGAGAGAGAGAGAGAGAGAGAGAGAGAGAGAGAGAGAGAGAGAGAGAGAGAGAAGGCAAGAAAGAATGAGAGCATTAAGAGAAGATGAGAAAGGGAGAGAAGATGAGAGTAAGAATGAGACAGAGGATGAAAGAAAATTTGGGAGAATGAAAAAAGAGTGAAAGATCTAAAAAGCTGCATATTTTTCAATACTTTGATAAAAATATGGGAATATATGATTCCATCCCATGGAAATTCATTTTAAAAGTAACATAGTCTGTTTTGTTAAAGCTGTCAAAGAAAATGAACGACCATTTTAAGAATAAAGAATGAATTTAGCTTTAATGAAGCTGAATAAGAAAGAGAAATGTGGCAGGTAATTTCCAAAGCTTACTATAAAAAGCCTTGGAAACAGGAATTTTTAATGTATGGCTTTTTTTCTATAGGCTTTTTATATGTTCATGAACTTAGAAAATTAAAATTTAAATGTATGATTCTGAAGAGCAAAAACTGAGAAGAGGCCATATGTTGAGTTAAAAGGGTTTTGTATGACATATATGTGTTGGTATATATATGTATGTTCATATGTGAATGTATGTAAATGTATGTGTACATACACATATTCTTGATCCACATATCCCATGTCATCTCTGCTTTCTTTCTGAAGCATTGCTAGATCCATAGATTTCATCAGTCTGTCTGCTCACACACACACACACAGAATCCCATTCTGGTTGCCTATTGATCAGTCTTCACCACCTGGGACTCCCTGTTGTTAATTCTCCAAACTATTCATTTTGGAAATCACTAAAGGAAGATGACCAAATCAGGCCCTTGAATTTAGAGTAATAGCAATGAGCAGTCACACTCTCATCTCTGCCTTTCATTTCTCCTATAGGGTTTCTTAGTCCACACCTTCTTGCCTGTTCTCCAATTTTATCCCAGTGTTTGTTTCCGTATCTGTGAACCAAAACTTCCCAGGGGCTAATAAATGTACAAGGAGCACACTGCAAATGCAGGAACTAAGTGATCATTATATGGGGTCAGTCATTTTCTCCCTTCAAGAATAAATGCTCTCCCATTCAAGGAAAATGGGAACTTGTAGCCACCTAAAGGGAAAAGCTAAAATTGGGGGCACTATATATTCAGAATGGGAGCTAAACAAGTGATGAAGCTTTAGAACCAAGGGATAGAATTAGTTCTTATGTATATTTCTAGATCCAGACACTGAGAGATGATTGGTTGCTAAACTGATTTTTAAGATTAGAATCATTTTACTAGATTAAAATTTTCAGAGCATTAGGTAACTTCATTTTGGTATTAGAAATAAAACAGAATTTTTGAGCTGGAAGGAACCTTGAATATCATCTAAACTGAGAAAATTCATTTAAGTCCTCAAACCCAAAGCAACTTACCCATGGTCACACTAATTATAATTGATCAATTTTTAAAAAATTCTCCTGGTTGTATATAAATAAACAGAATTTCAGCCTTTTGTACTGTTGGTTGTAAAGAGTGAGTCTCTGGTTCCTTAAGGCCATAGGATACAAGATTTAGAGCTGAAAAGGACTTTCAAAGTCTTACAGTTCAACTCTCATTTTACAGGGGAAGCTCCCAGACATGATATGATTTTTCCCAAGGTCACATAAGTGGCAGATTTAGGAGGCATCATGCTAGGTCCTCTGACTTCAAACCCTCCTTATTCCAGTGATCTCCACTGATGTTTCACTGGTTTTCCTGAGATCAACCTTCACAGCCAATCTTTACTTGAACAGACTACAGTGATTTGGAGACTTTTACCAGACCCATAGATTTATTTCTCTTTGAATTTTCAGAGCGTCATTATTAATTATATGAGTTTTGTCAACAATTCTGTTATAGCAATAGGGCCTCCTCTTACCTCAGCACTTAGGGATAGAGCAGTGGACCCACAAGTATTTCTATGAGAATGGCAAGCTGTGGTAGGCAGAAACATTCTTCCCTTCTCTCAGCACAGATTCAGGGGGATTTCTGGGGAAGAATATTGCTAATAGTGTCAGAACTAGCTACTGCATCTACTTTTTTCTTAACTTTTTTTTTTACACATATGGACTCAATTCTGAATTAAGAGAGGGTAGGAACTTTCTAGAAAGAAAATGCATCATTCTGAACTACCTTTAGGAACACTTCCTATTGCATTAATCAAAGGTAGCCATTAATTGGCCATAATGGTAATCATTGTGTGGCCACTGATGAATGAATGCCATAGACATCTTACACAAGACTTAGAGCTACCCCTTTACAGTATTGGAAAGCTCTTAACTGAAAGGATGGACTTGGCATAGTTGGAAGAATGACTAAGAAGACGCAAGAAGACTTTAGTGTAATTTTTCCCACTCAATAATTTTAACTATAAATTTGACTTAACATTTTGAATATCCTCTATAAATGCAATACAAGATTACTTCTAGGTAAAGATCACAGACTCCAATACTAATACAAAGCAGCTAAGTGGTGCAAGTGGATAGAGTACTGGGTCTAGAGTCAGGAGGACTCACCTTCCTGAATTCAAATCTGACCTCAGATATTTTTTGGCTGTAGGACCTTGGGCAAGTTACTTAACACAACCTTTACAAAAAACTGAGCTAGAGAAGGAAATGGCAAACTATTGACATATCTTTGCTAAGAAAACCCCAAACGAGGCCTCAAAGACCTGATGTGAACAACAACACAATAATAATTTTCACTCCTCCAAAACCTCCTGACCAAAATCTAGAAATGATAGTGACTAGTAGTAAACTTGGGCATTAGACATTGTCTTTAGTGGGAAATAACGTACACAAACTCATTCAACTCAAATTCTGTGCTTACATTTATTTTTTCATCCCCCAAATTCTCTTTTATCTAATTTAAACCCCTATAGTCCTTACAACTGTCCCTTTTGAATTCTGCCAATATTCTCTTTTCATAGAAACCTAGAAAGTCAGGGGTGGAAGACTGTACATAAGATCATCTCATCTAACTCCTTAATTTTATAAACTTGAGTCCTAGAGACACAAAATGACTCTTCCAAGGTTACACAGCTTAGTGAAGTCCCAATGCTGAGATTATGGTCTCCTGATTCTCTATCTTGTGTTCTTTATACTAAGGCACCGCTTATCATACATAGAATCAAAAGACTTCAAGCCTGGATATAATGTGCATCATGTATAGCTAATATCAAATACTTACTTATCTCAGGGATGGTGAACAGGATGGAGAGAATTTGGAACTCAAAATGTGAGAAAATCTATGTTAAAAATTGTTTCTACATATAAGTGGGGAAAAATGAAATATTACTAACAAAATGAAATAATGTGCAGGATGACACAAACATTATACCAAATTTAGGTTTGGCAATGGCTTATGGGTGTTTTTCTTACAAATATTGAATGACATTACACACAAAATGTCCACATTATCAAATTTGACTGTCAATATGAGAGCTTGTTATGGAAGAGCATACCTGAAAAGACAGAGAAACATTTATTTTTTTTAACAGTTACTTATTCTAAATTATACTTGGTTAAAATGGAAAATCCTGTTAGTGCCTCTTCAGAAGTGATAAATGCTTCCTCCATTTTTTAATAAATTATTTATATTTTGCACTTCTGTCATTGTTGAAAATTATGGTAATGGTGCAATTTCAAACATATGAGCTATTAACATTTTAATGGTATTTGAAAAACATTAATCAAATTTATATGTTTTTCTCCCCAAAATATGACATTGTCTTGTCACATTTTATCCCAAATTCATTAAGCACATTTAGTTTAATCGACTGACAAGCTGCTAGAAGATCTTTTAAATTATTTTTTTTTTATTTTGCAAGTGACAACTAGTCATACTTCATTCTTTTACTACCAGTAGACTTAGTGAAACAAATATGTTTTTTTTCCCCTTTTGTCACAAAAGGAGCAGTCAGAGAATGATCCAATGCATTGTTTTCTAAGTATAGTTTTGCAAATATATGATTGCACTGATTTATTTGCAGTTAATAAACCAAATTATTCAGAGCTTTAGGACACAGAAAACTTGTGTGTGTGTATCTATTCCATTCCTTCTGCATCAGAATTCTTATTCTGGATTTCATAAACTTAAAGAAAAAAGTACACTTTTTGAAAAACCTCTATTTTTATTTTCCTGAATTGTGGTATTTTGTTAGAAAGTGAGCCATCTGCTGCCTCATCAGTTTTCCCCCCTTACTGTTTTGAAAAGCAAACCTACCCACACACTTTATTAGCTTACTTGCTTACATCGACCAAGGTGCTATGCCAAGAAATCAGATCAAAGTGTTAGGCTAACCTTCAAAGTTGTTGCTGTGACCACTTTCAGATGACATCTTGTCAAAAGATGTTTTCCCACTTTTCTTGTCTGGATCTTTCACAGGACTGATGGGACGGCTACTGGGCTGACTCTTCAATGCTGGGGAACACAAACTTCGCTCCGCTTCCACTTCCTGTTAGAAGACATTAAGGGGATGTGTGTTAAAAGCTATCAGTAGGAAACAGATGTGGTTTTCAGACGGATGGGAAGGCAAAAGAAAGAGAGAGCGGGAGAGAGGAAGGGAGTTTTCTATCACAAGGGATATTTTCCAATAAGCTTTAGGGTAAATTTCTATAACTGCTGAGAACTATAAATGCACGTATGCTGTTTAGTTTACATTTCAGGAACCAGTTCGATTTCTGATTTAGCTTTTCTTTCATGTGGCTTTCTCACAATGAAAAAGAGTGGAAATAAGGGTCATAATCTAACACAATGTATGCTAATGCATGCAGTTTACTGAGTCCAGAAAAAAGTCCATAGGTTGAAATTCAAAAAAATGTGAATGTATCAACATTACGTGCTGAAGACAGAAGGAAATGAGATTTTTTTAAATGTCATGCCCTCCATGTGATATTTCAAAAGAATTATCAGCATCTGAAATAGAGAACCAATGCAGTTATATATCATTAAGTAAAGTTAAAGGGGGGAAAATCTCCTTTAATAGTGTTTACAAAAATTTCCCACAGAAAATATATTGAGGGATGTACATTTATAATTATGCCTTGGAGAAATTTATTCTAAGTGCAAAAAAAGGAAATAAATATTAATTAGATTCCCTGATTGAGAGGCCACTATTCTTTATTTGTTAGTCATAATTCCTCATTTTTTGCAAAATGATGCAATAGAGTTCCTGAATTTGTTGTCAGAAAGACCTAGGTTCAAAGTCTACTTCTGAGGCTTAATATTTCTGTGTTCATGGGCACAAACTAACTTCTTTCAGCCTCAGTTTCCTAGCCTGTTAAGTGTTTGTAATTCTTATCTCCCTTATGACCCTAGTAAATCTCTAATGAAATCATGTATTTAAAGCCCTTTGAAAACTTTAAAATGTCCTATAAATGTCAATTAATATTACTATCTAACACCACAAACCAGGATCTCCATGATGAGAGTCTTGAAAACCTTTGAAGAAAAAATTGTGTCAATATACAAGTTAATTTTGAAGAAAAAAACTGGGGAATAGCCAGAGACTTGGGTGCTCAGGAAATCTGGATGTTAACCCTCAAAGTGTGCCTGGCACATAATAAATGCTTGTTGACTTGCTGACTTCTAAACAAACAACAAGGCAATAATGTAACAAGTCACTTTGCACATTTATTGAATCTTTAGGACAGGGCTTAATGAATGTGACTTCAGCTTTGAGAGGCAGCAACTAGCTCTAAAAGCAGTTTTTACAATAGACTACTTAGCTGCATCTTCATCTATCATAGGAAGAACCAGAGCTCTTGGGCTGAGTAACCCTTTGGCATATCTTCTGAAGTGCACATGAATTAAAGCAGGAGTTGCTAAACAATTTCAATGTGCTGTGGCCTATTTGCATACACTTAATCACCTTGTTTAAATAAACAATGTGGCTCCATTGTTTCTAATTCTTATTATTACCCTCAATTAATTGAAGGGAGGGGAAGAAATCCAAGGTGGATTAGGCTAAAACAATCTAAGATTTTTCTTTGTGTTTAGTTAATTTTCATCAATTATTAGATAGGTAAAACCTTTTGGGACAATTTAGGTCTTAAGAATAAAGGTTACCTTTAATAATCATTGTCAAACAATGTTTATTGAGCAAAATGATTCCCTATCAGCCTCTTTGTCAATCATTCACTGCAAATTCTAATTTATATAAGGCAAATATAATAGCATATAATATATTCAAGACATGACTAGGAAAAAATAATGTAATTGGGTTAGTGAAATATTTTTATTTGCCGTATTTGAAATGCTGAGCTAGCACAGATATATAAAAGGCCATTTCAGAAAAGGTATATCTATCTCCCCCAAATACACTATCACCATATATATACCTTGACACTCAATGACTTCACTGCAAAGGAAGATACTAAACAATATGTAAAAATTTTGTTCCATATTAAGAAATAAAAAGGGAGTAACTATAGTGAAAGGAATACTATTTTTTTCATTAGATCTGATGTCAATTCTTAGTTATCCTACTGTGTGACCTTAAGCAAGTTACTTAGTCTTTCTGGGACTCAGCTACTCATCTATTAAAGGAAGGTTTAGAAGATATGGCCTTTAATTTCCCTTGTTGCTCTAAGTCTGAGCTCTTATAGTCAAAAAGCTTCACAGTTATGTACAATGGAAATTTTCTTTGGGAATAGAGAGAAATGGTATGTGGCATGGGAAATAACTTTTTAATTTTTTGCTAATACCAAAACAATAAGCCAAGTACCTGTTAGTCTTACCTTGCCTCCATGGATCCCCACAACACTGCAATATGCTCTAATATGTCCTTAAATTCTTACCAGTATTGTATAGCCCAGGATTATACAATTGTATCCTTCTCTCTCTCTCCCCTTCATTTAAAAAAACACTTCAGCATGCTTTCTTGTATTGTATTCTCTTGTGAGAATATATGCTCCTCAAAGGCAGGCATTATCTTTTGTCTTTTTGACTTACTGACTTGACTTTTTCTTGTAATTGTATTCTGGGTTCGGAGCACAGTGTCCGCAATGTAGTAAACAATAAATGTTTTATCTAATATTTTATGTTCCTCCAGAATAGACAAATTAGAAAATATGAATGAACTCTATCTTGGGCAAAACAAAACAAAAATATTGGTTACTAACTGAATTGGGAGTCATTCCCAAATTAAGTACTATGTCCAAAGTAGCCAGACTACTAAATTAGTTAAAAGGTCCAAATTAATGCTGAATTAAAGAAAATAAATTTAAAAAGGTACTGGGTACAACTGAACAGTTCCAATTGAACTGTTTAAACAGAAGATGCAATGTGAAAAATAAGGAATGGAGAAAAACAAAGATATGGATACTTCTACTTAAAGAAGTTTTTACATTGTAAGGCTGTCACCACAAGGAATGATTCCAAAATATGCTCAACTTTCTTCTCAAGTAAAAGTCAAGAATAACAAGTGGTACAAACTCTTTTGCAAAGCGTTACAGAGGAGGATGGAAACTGATGATAAGCAACATCGACTGATAGAATAAGAAAAATAGGGGGATACAAGCTGCAAAAAGCAGAGAAGGCCAATTATACCACCAGGTGCACGCACGGTTATTTATATGTCAAGATCAAGAATTTTGAAATGTAAAAGATATAAATGCCTATAATTTGATCTACTCTCTTCTTTGAAAATTTCATATCCAAATATAGTTACTTGATCTCTGCACTTCAGTACTTGATGTGCTAAATGAAGGAGTAGTTAGTCAATATACATTTTTAAAGCACCTACTATGTTCCAAAGTCAAGCAAATGGAGTATCTTATTCAAGGCCAGGGTCACTGGATTTCAGAGTGTGTTGAGGAGTGTAAGGTGTAAGAAGTCCAGAAAGATCAGAAGAGCAGGATATAAAAAAGCTTTGATTGTTAAAGAGAAGATTTTATATTTAATCTTGGAGGTGATAGGGAACCACTGGAGTTTGTAAAGTAGGAGTGAGGGGTGGGGGGTCATAGTCAGACCAATACTTTAAAAATGATCACTTTTACAGCTGAGTAAAATATGGAGCTGGAATTGGGACAGGTTTGTGTCAGATATGCCTACTAGCTGCCAAAGGCAATAATTCAAGAGTGAAGTAATGAGAGCCCATAACAGTGTTGACAATCTCAAAAAGAAGAAGAGGTAAATATTAGAGATGTTATGAAGGTAAAATTGACAGGCTTTGACAACAGATTGGATATGGGGTGGAAGGTGAGAAACCTAGCTGGTGAGTCTGGGTAGCTGAGAGAATAGTAGTATAACCAGCAATTGTAGCAAAATTAAGAAGGCAGGGTTTGAGAGAAAAGATAAACAATTTATTTTGGAAATGCTGTTTAAGACATCCCATTCAAAATGACCAATAGGAGTTGAAGATGCAAGGCTGAGCATCAGTGAGATGCTAGGACTGGATAAGAATATTTAAGAATATTAAGTATAGATATGAGCTGATGAGCTTACCAAATGAAACAATATAGAGGGAAAAGAAAAAAAAGCAGCTTGGCTTAAGCAAATATAAGGGGGAAAAAGAAATCCATCTTATTTATCTTTTTTCAACTTAAAATATTATTGATATCTTGTTTTTATAACACCAATTTCTGAATATCTCCCTTTTTCTCCTATTATATTCAAGTCATCCCTTATGATAAAAATAAAAAAATAGAAAAACAGTTAATTAAAACTAGCCAACATACTGATAGTATATGCAATGTCTTAAATCTATTTATTTTTCTTTTCCATTTTTTGTGTACTTCATAGAAGCATACCATTCCTATCTTCAAGCATTTTCTTATGTAAGTTCTATATCCATGGAGTGCATTTTTTTATATCTCTCCAATTTTTACTTGCTCTTGGGACAATGCCATTACTTCCAAGAAGCCATCTCCATCCCTTCTCTGAATTCTTTGTGTGGTCAGGGATTCTAGCTCATGAGACCTTAATTGTCTTTCTGATTTTTCTTTTTGAAAAAACAAAAAAACAAAAACTCAAGTTATTTGAAGACTGAAAATTATCTGACTTTTCATTAAAAAAAATAAGGATAAGTCAAAAGTGATTAGGTTGAAGTAGATAAAATGACTTTGGAAGGAAGGTTATTTTCCCCTTGAATATGAAAATGGCATGTTACCATTGATTACAAAAATGCTAGAAAAAAAAAACCCAATAAGGAATGAAATCCAGTTTGAATACTATAAACAGACTCACTGACTTTTAAAAAAAGAATAGTTTTCATATTTCCATTTGTTCTTTGAGAAAAAATTTCTAGTTGTATTCCTATATCTTCTCCTCCAAAATATCAATGTGCTTTTAAGGTTCCCTAGAGTTTTCAGAATGCATGAATGTGTGAATGGGAAGGGCTTTAGAAATTAGAATTCCTTTGGAAGGAATTTAGAATTGGCTGCCATTGAGTCCAACCCAATTTCATTTAGCAATATCTGGGCACTCCCACCCCAAGTTCAGCCCAAAGTGATAATTTTCAGCTGCATCATACTTATAGTGATTTATTCATTATTTTTTATGTGCTTGTCCTTAAGAGCACTTGAATACAGTAGACTAATGAATGCAAATGCAAAATAAGCAAGCTAAAAAATATCAATTATGAGGGTTATATACTATACTATCTATATTGGCTAAGTGGGAACTACTTAGTGGCTGCTATTGATGCTATTCTCTCAACCCATTAAGATAATTCAAGACTCCAACTTTTCTAATGCTAAGTCTCTCAGGTTAGCCTTCCAGGTAATTCCATATCCATCAAGTACCTTCTCAATTGTCTATTTTGTTTTCACTGCACAAACTAACAACCAGTATAATCACAAATATGGGTTAGATAATAAAACTCCAAAATAATGGTATAAACCTTCTCTGAGATCTCCCATCCCTACACCAAAGGACCCAAGCTCAAAGGCTTTTTATTTCTATCAATGAAACTGATGAAAATAAAATTTAGGGTGTAAAGAGAAGAAATATTAGAGCTTATTAAGTGTATTTGAGAATCAGCTTAGAGATGACAACTGACTCCAGAAGAGCTGAAATCACCAAGTGAATGGTGATATGTGAAATTGCCATGTTAGAATACCCAAGTGATCCATTCCACTAACTGATGCTACTTGATCCTTAGTCTTTATAAACTCACGGGTGAGATGAATAAGATACTTGACCCTGGCTGTTAAGGTAAAAAGCACAAAACTATTTCCATCCCCTCAATCCCAAAAGTAAAATAAAAAAGGATGAACATGTGATTGACTTTGCTCTTAAGGTCATAAGATAATCTTGTTTTAGTTTACTACTATTTTAACTTGAGATCCACTCCTTAACCACACACACTTTATCTTTAGACTTACACTAAGACAACCTAGCCTCAATTATTGATAGCCATCCCCTAAACACAAGGATATACAGCAATATTTCCCTAATCGCTTTCCCCCACCTCAATCTTACCTAAATTTGAAAGTCATTGGAGTTTAGAACTATCTTCTGTCCTTGTAAGATTTCTCTGGAATAATGAATTAAGTTCTCCCTACATTATCCAGTTCAATGCCCTTACCTGCTTCTGTCTAATAGGACTCCAGTAGAGTTTCGGCTGGTTTTGACCAAGGGTCCTTTTTCTCGGTATTTCAGCTGGCTAGCAGCCATGTGGTTGTAAACATCCAGGAGAGATCAAGCCTGAAACAGCTGTGAAGCCCAGGGAATCACTGCAAGCAGGAACAGATTGCTCCAAGAGGCGCCACCTGGTGTCAGTGCCCTGGCAAAGATTGGGGCCAGGGGGGAATTGGGGGTAAGAGGCTCCTAGAAACAAGACTTATCTCCACCTCAACCCAGAAGAGCAAATCAGCTTTTCTCCTGACGTGCAAAACCTGGATGATCAGCTCTGGGACTGTGCAGAGGCCACTTAACATTTTCTATGTCTGTTTCCCACTCTGTAAAATGAGATATGCCAGAGGCAGTAGATGAACTCAGTAGTGGAAGGGACCTTGGATACTGTCCAATTCAACATCCTTATTTTACAGATGAGGATGCTGAGGTCCCAGGTGGTGGGGTGACTTTTCTGAGGTCACAGAGATAATCAGTGGCAGGGCAGAGACTTAGACATCTGGTTTCCTGATTTCTTGATGCCTAACTCAGAACTTACACCTTCCTCTTCTCTACTCATCTCCATTCCCACCCCCAACCACACTATATTGCCAGTCTAT
The DNA here is from genome assembly GCF_027887165.1 of Monodelphis domestica. NCBI lineage: Eukaryota > Metazoa > Chordata > Mammalia > Didelphimorphia > Didelphidae > Monodelphis > Monodelphis domestica. The sequence goes on along the minus strand of NC_077230.1, from coordinate 176,798,464 downwards.
ATAAACATAAAGAATCTCACAGAGGCAACCTGGAAGAGTAGATAGGGATCTTGTTTTGGAGTCAGAAAAGTCTAGATGCATGATCAGCCTGAGACATGATGGCTATGTGAACATAGACAAGCAACTTAACTTCTCAATGCTCCCAGTGACTCAAAATTACCAGCCAGCTGCTGTTCTATGTTGATGAAAGGAGTTTACATATTGGGAGTTCCCTACACTAATGGGATAGCTGACCCAGAATTAAATAATAATAATAAACATCATATAGAGTAACCTGAGATGCACAAGGCTCTTATGCAGATGGGAAAAGTTTAGAACTCTCATTTCAAGCAATTCAATCTCACATGGGCTTAGTACTAAAGTCAGCACTTTAAATTAGAATCTGTAAACCTTGGCCAGGCTAGATCTCATTCCTTTTGTCTATGAACCACTCCATGTTCCTTGGGACAAAGGCTATATAAAAAGGGAAAACCATGAAATTGTTCATATTGCTAATTTAATGATATATTCTCTTGATGTAATTCAGAATTTGGGAATGTGGGCATTTGCCTTTTTCCATATGGGGTTAATATTTGCTACTCACCATACACAAAGAGGTTCTGGGAACTTTAAAGAGATAATAGTTCCAACTGCATTGCAATTCTCAGAGGAAGGCATGGTGCAATGATTCAAATGCATTATTGTTAATATTTTAGATTGATACACAATACTTATATGCCCTGTTGTTTTCTGCCTGCTTAGATGCCATTTTCATTTGAGTTGTGCTATGCCTGAGAAAGCCTGTGGTATTTTATTCCAGAAACTATTGAACACAAGTCTCTGATGAGATACAGAACTTTACTACCATACTGTCTTATTTGCATGCTGGCATTGCATTTAGGCAGTTAATTTTCCATATAAAATAGAAAGAAATACAGCCATTCTAGTCTTCCCAGCCAGGAATAAAAAAAAAACAGCAATTTACCCCAGTTTCTCTCATCTTCTGCAAAATAGGGTCCTAACGAATTTTACCATTATCTTTATTAGTTGAAAACTATATCCAGTCTTAAAAGAATCCTAATGAAAAGAAAACTTCTATTAAAATATTTTAACTAGTTTCAATTGACCCTATTACCAACAATGGAAAATCCCTAATGACTAAACCTATTAAATCTAATCTCCTCTAACTCAATTTAAAACTGATAGGCCATCTTTAGGAATTTAAATATAACTATGAAATGATTCCAAGTATTTTTTGTTTGTTTTTGGTTTTCCTTTTTTAAAACTGATCTCTGATATTTCCCACCACTTTAATTTTCTAGAAATAAGGCAATGCAATGACCACCTCAATAGGAATAAAGATGCCTAAAATGGACAAAAGGAATATATTCCTATATCTAAACTAATTAATCAAAGCATTAGGATAATCCAACATTGCAGAATTCTTCCTTAAAGTCCTTGTTTTAAAATAGCAATAAAAATAATTGATTAGGAAACTTTACAAATCAAGGTTAGTTTATTATTTCGTTTATTTTATAGACTTCAGAAAGTGATGAAGAAAATGTTACTAATGTAGGTTTAAACTTTAAAAAGTGTGTCATGTATATATCCCTCTCTACCCTGCCCCAAAGAGCTGGTGGTTAAACATTTACCAGCAAGGTAAATACTTGATCATAGCTCTTGAAAAGTTTTCTACATGATACTTGTCATGTCCCAGGGCATGAAAAGCTGGTGAAATCTGAATATAGTTTTCTAGGTCATTATCTGGTCACCACATAAGTTTTTGAAAAGCATCACATTAGTATGGCACAATTTATTTCACTAAAAGTTTAGAGTTCATGGGGGAAGGACACTGCCATTCTTAACACCAAAAAAAAAAAAACAAAAAAACCTCAGATATGGTTTATATTATGCATTTCATCTGCACTTCAAATATAAAATTCTTTGATGTTCAAAGCCTTTGATAACCTGTTTCTTTCATAACATACTAATGTTCTTAGAACTTATTATCCCCAGTTATACTTCAGTAACACTGGCTTTTTTGCAATTCCATCTCCTAAGTATGAACATTTTCTTAGTTCTCTGTCATGCTTGGAATTCTCTCTCCTTCCTCATTTCCATCTTCAAAAAAATCCCAACTAAGTATCCTGCTTTGTATAAGAAACTTTTATCCATCCATTTTAATACCAGTGCCTTTCCTCTACTTGTTGCCTTTATTTTACCCACTATGTAACTTAGTTTTTGATAATTATTCATATGTTGTTTGCCTTCCTCATTAGACAAGGAACTATTTAAGGTGGGAATTCTCTCTCTGTCTCTCTGTCTCTGTCTCTGTCTCTCTCCCTTTTTCTCTCTCCCTATTTCTGTCCTTTTTCTTACTTTTTCTCTGCTCTTTCTTCATCCCTATTACTTAGCACAGTGCTAAGGACAGAATAGATATGCTGACCACTGCCACATTTCATTCATTTCTTTTAATAATAATCACTAAAAACCCATTACATTCTCTGTGCTAGATAGATGTTGAGAGGAATAGAGAAGACTATAATCTCTACCTTCAAGGAGTCTAGGATAGAAGAGATGTCTAATGAGAAATACTAAGGCATTAATTGTAAATTTTGTTCTCAGTCAGTCAGTCAACAAGTATTTACTAAGTACTGCAGAAACAAAGACATTTTCAAAGAAGATTCTCAGTGTAGAAATCACATCTCCTCATCTAATCACTAAACAACACGGTCTGGATTTTTTCCCCCTGAATACATTGGTAATAGGAGATTGCTGACTTATTTGCCCTAAATTGGCAGGCTTTTTTATGGTAATATTTTTATTTCTTCTCTTTGACACCATCCTTTTCATAATAACTGAGTTTTGAATATATATATTTTTGTATGTTTTTAAACTACATATACATCATATATATTCTTAAAGTATATGGTATCTTATTATAGATTGTATATCTAATTGAAAAGTTCTTTTTGAGCTTCTAGGTCTGGTATACATTAAGAGAACAACTATATTATTAATTATCAAATATATTTTCTCTCCTTATTGTTCACTTTTCAGCTGTGAGGCCTTAGATAAATTTTAATCCTTTTTCCTTCCCATCCAACCATCCCAAATACATACCTCCTTTTGTTCATTCTTGTCCTGGAATCCATGAAATGCTTTTTCTAATATTTTGATAACTGTATTTCAAGACAGTTGGTTTCTTTTGTAACCCTATGTATTTACTTTATGCATTTAATGGCATTATTCTGAGAATAGTTTAGTAGCCTTCACCACATAACCAAGAGGGTCCACGACCCACAAAAAGGGAAAGAAATCGTGCTTTTCTTAGAGAGTGAGGATAATTCTCAAACCCCATTTCCATAAAAGAACCTCATACATCTTTTAGTTAAACACAACATAATTCGATACTCTAATGAGTGTTAGAGGTTTTGGGAAGCCTGAACACATTCCACAAACAATCTAATACAATATTTGCTATCTCTGGAGAATATAGCATTTGATAACCAAAAGAACTGAGGGATCAGCAAATATGTTCAAGTCACTCACTGTTTGAGGCACATGAACTCCACCAGAAACAAAAATGTCAATGAGTAAGAGACAAAATGTGACCTGTAAGAGGCAAATGTTAGGCTGGAGTCTCTGGTGAAGTGTAAGTGGAACTTAACCTCCTATGAAGCTTGATTAGAGAGATGAGTGGGGAGAAGCTGCTTCTGCCTCATTTCTTTCTGAGTTCTCTGGATGCCAACAGTCTAGACTAGTTCAAAGAAAGCCACCCACTGTGCACAAGGCAAGTGCTTTTAAAATCACCATAAAAATGGCAAACATGATAAAACTCCCTGATTTCTCATCTCTTAGAAACTCATTTTATAAATCCCTGTGCACAAGAACACACTATTTTAAATAGAGGAGTACAGAAGGGGAGCTAAGTGGACTTAGACATACAACATCTTTATGATGCTGAAAGGGAAAAAGAGTGCTCTTATAGGGCAATTAGATCAGCACTTGGCACACATGACAGACTGATGTTTAACATCTTTCCCACAATGAGCAAGAGAAGCAGAAACGAAATTATTCTATAAATAAAATGCTGAATTTTAACATGTCCTGTATTGTATATTTTCAGCCTTCTTAGCTCTGAAGTTGAATGTATTGATTTGCCTTTGGTTTGGTTCAGTTCAAATCAGCAAGAATTCAATTCAGCCAGCATTTATTAATCGCCATCTACAATCCAAGCCCTACTCTAACTGCTTAGGAGACAAAGATAAAAGTTAAAAGGTCTCTGTCTCAAGAAGCTATCCTATTCAATGGGCTTCATGAATATATTTTTAAGACACACTTTAAATAGTACCTTTTACATGTAGCCTTTCCTGATCACTGTATGAATGCCCTCCACATCTCTATATCTAACTTCTTGTATTTATTCTCTTTATATGTGTGTCCTATTTAACTACCATGTATTTCTTTCCCTTTATATATATGTTATTAACCATAACTCCTTTGTATTTAATTGCCTTGTATTTATTTTCCTTATATTTGTGTAATTAACCACAGAAGTGTGCTAGAGCTCCCTCTCCAGAGGGCTGATTGTTAAATTTCCAGTTTGATCATTCTTATTTCAGAAATCAGCAAACACTACTAATCAGAGCTTAATTAATTTTTGTTGTTATTGTCTGGATTTTAAAAAGTAATAGGGAATATGTTAATGACACAGATTAAACTTACAAGTATATCATATGTGTAATTTCCCCCCAGAGAACCTTCTGTTAACAGTTACCAGCAAATTGTTTATACACATGCCGAGGCATGTGCTTGTTTTCTCCCTTGTTAGAATGTAAGCTTCTTGAGAGGAAAGATTATTTCATTATTTGTATACTTAGCACAGTGCCTGGAAGAGGTAAGAGAGCATTTGAGAGAGCTATAATGGTATTAAAAGAGAAGATAGACTCTAATTTTGATACTTTTTTTTCCCTCTGAAGCATGGCCAAGATTCATGAGTTCTCACAGGAATCTACTGTCACCAATGTTCAGTACCATTTTGATGAAAAATATTCTGAACAAATGAATTTCTGTGCTTTCTTGAGTATAAATACTTTATGAAAGTTTTCTGCCAAGCCAACTTATCAAGAATAATAGAGTTTTCACCTTCCTAATAAAATCTGGTAAAATAAGCATTTTTCCTCCAGGTAGCCTAGAGCATTCCTATGATATTGGACCTACTCTGATTCACTGACTTGCTGTGCTATAAATTCCTAGAGAGAAAGTTAGCCCCCTATATCCCCAAGGTTTATAAGGTTACCTGAATGAATGAATGAGAGAATAAATGAACACATGAATGAAAAAGCATTAGGTAAGCACTTCCTTTAGGCAGCTAGGGGGTACAGTGTATATAATGACAGGCCAAGGGTCAGGTAAACCTGAGTTCAAATCTGCTCTCAGACACTTACTAGATGTTTGGCACTGGGCAAGTCATTTAACCCTCTTTGCCCAAGTTTTTTAATACATAAAATAAGTTGGAGAGCCAATTCCAGGATCTTTGCCACAAAAATCCCATACTAAGTCTCAAAGAGTTGAACATGACTAAAATAACTGAAAAACAATAAGAACATACTATGTGCCATGCAGTGTCAGGGATATATATGTATATGTATATATGTCTGTATGAACAAGGAAAATCCTTTACCTTAAGAAGTTTGGCCCGGAAAGTTCTTGGGTTGGTGAGTGAAGATAGAGGGGAGTAAATTGAGAACCTTCTTCTAGAAACAATGGAAAAAATTAATCTGATCAGGATTCCAGAATTTGAGGGGTTGGGTGGGGAATAGGGAACACTTAATTTTGTGAAACCTAGGAAGAGCACCATTTCTATCTTCTACAAATTTGGAAGATGGATAACTGAAAGATAAGGAAAACCCATCTATAACCAAAAGTTTACAGCAATTTTTTTTCTTTATAGAATCATCATGATAAATATATTTAAACCTTGTGAATATTCTATTTCAGGTATGGTAACTAAAGTTTTCTATTTGTGAAAGGAGGGACTCTGACTTTCTGAGACATATGTACCAAGGGAAAACATTAAAAACTAAAGTTGTTTCTGAAAATTTTAAGTTGTTCTTATAAATAGTTATAGAAAAATATTTAATTTTTTTTCTTTAAGGAAAACTAAGGAAACTGGGAATTATTGTATCAATAAGTGTTAAGGGCCTACTCTGTGCTAGGCATCACTCTAGACACCTATGAATGAAATGAGAATTTGCTTAAGTCTGATAGACTAGTTAGATAATTATTTTCAATTAAAACAACCCAGTAGCTAAAGAACGGAATCTCAGTGATTAAAGAAACCCATTCAGAAATTAAATATTGGTGGTGATAGAAATCGATTCTCTGCAACGGACCGCAAAGTAATAGCAAATCAAGTGAATAAATGTGACATAATATAGTGATCAGAAAGGGAGATGGTTCAGGGCTTCCTGCCAATGAATCCTAAGCCAACAGGTCCTTCAAGCTTTACATGCTTCTGAACATACCACTAATAAAATAAAAAATCTGATGTTCAAATGCGTGAGTTCTTCCTAAAAAGGAATGGTTGTGCTCATTCATTATAAATATTTTCCTTATAGCGAAATATTTCATACCTGCATGTGTGTTGATGATATGGTAGGAGTAGTATAAACAACTGCACCTAGGCTATTTTCAAACTATGGCACAATGTAATTATTAGTCATCTTGTTATTAATTGCTTCTGAAAAAATGTTTTCTTGTACATTATACTATGCATAGGAGTGCCAATGAATACTAGAAGTCTTCTGTTCCTACTAACTTAAGCTGAATGGAAGAAGAAAGAATATATCAAATATATGTGAATTCCAGGGGCTATATGGATACCTGTCTGTCTTTATGCTTCTAGAAATGTTGATTCTTAGTAATAATATATTTATCAGTGACGTGTGGAAGAGATTCTTCTGCTCTTCACACAGTTATCCTGGAGAGAATCAAATTGGAGCACAGGATCATAAACTTAGAACCAAAAGGCATCTCTGAGGTCATCTAATCTTACAAAGGGTAGCTGGGTGGCAAAAAAAAAAAATATATATATATATATATATATATATATATGTATATATATATAATCCTGGAATTAGAGTTGGGAAGATGAGTTCAGATACTAGTTTAGACACTAACTAGCTGTATGACCTTGGGCAAATTAATTAACACCCTGTTTGCCTCCATTCCCTCATCTCTAAAATGAGCTACAAAAAGAAATGGCAAACCATTCTAGTATCTTGGTCAAGAAACCCCCAAAATGGGGTCAGGAACTAAATAACAATATTGACCCAATGTCATTTTTTCATTTAGAAGGAAACTTGAAGTCTAGAAGAAATGAAGTGACTTGCCCAAGGGTGCTCCTGTAGTTAACTCCTTAACCAGGATTTGAACCTGGTTCCCCAGGTCCCTTACTTCAAATCTAGGATTTTGTCTACTGTATTAGGAACATCTGAGTTTAAATTTGACCTCAGATTCTTACTAGTTATGCAACTCTTGTCAAGTCACTTGACCTCCTGTTTGTTTCTTCATCTATAAAATGAAAATAATTATAGCACTTTCCTCCCAAGATCATTGTGAGAATAAAATAAGTTGATATTTGTAACATGTAAACCTTAAAGTGCTATTATAAAAATGATAGTTATTGTCATTATTAGCTATAATAGCATGGGGGCTGCTAGGTTTACAGTGGACCAGGCTTGGAGTTAGGAAGACCTGAGTTCCAGTCCAGCATCAGATAATTAATAACTAGATGAATAACTAGGTAAATCACTTAACCACTATTTACCTGTGTTTTCAGTTGCAAACTGGAGATAAAAATAGCAATTGCTTCATAGGGTAGTTATGAGCACCAAATGAGACAATAATTGTAAAGTAATTTGTTCAGTGCCTGGCACATAGCACAATATAAATATTAGCTATTATCATCATTATAGTGTAAAATCTAAGCGAGGAATAAGACAAAAGTAAATACTAATTGATAAGTAGCATTTAAGTACATGCAGAAAAGGGGGGGTCAGTTAAGTGCCATGTAACAAAAAGTATTTAAAATCTAAAGTAATGGACAGATGAAATAGTTCAGTAGTCAGGGCAGAATGTTCTAAAACTGGAAGTTAGCTCTAGTAAAGAGATCAGAGGGAAGGAGAATTATGTGATACAAAAGGCTGTATGTGTGTGTGCTCACAGGCACACAAGCACATGTATATAGTTATCTAGCAGAAACATTGAGAACTGCCTGACTTCTGTACTGAATGGCTAAATATTGAAGAAATATGTCAAGAAATATTGAACTGTGACCTGCATGTTGGATACTTTTATGAAATAAAGAATAGGGAAAAAAGTGAAGACTACTGTACAAAGCCTAGTTGATCTATGACAGTGATGGAGAATCTTTTAGAGACCACATGCTGTGCCCCCCCCCCAGATTGCATGCTATGTCCCATCCCCCAGAGATGGAGTGCTGACCCATCCCTGCCTTACCCCAGACAGGGGAAGGAATCAAGAAGGGGAGTGACCAGAGTGCTTTGCAAGGAGGGAGCAAGCACTTCCATAGGGCTGCGGGGGCAGAGGGGCTGGGAGGTCTGGTAGAGAGGGGAAAGGGAGCAGCTCCACCTGAGTTCCTCTCCCTTTCTAGTAACTAACTCTGGCAAGAGACAGTGTCTGCCCATAGAGAGGTTTCTGCATGCCATCTTTGGCATGTATAACACAAATTCACCATCACTGATCTGAGGTGTTCTCCTCATAGTGTTCAGATGTTTCCAGGCTAGATAGAAAAGATGAGTTACTCAAAGCTTCTATGAAAAGAAAATTAATCCATATGAGAAGGGAGAAAATAGTTCTATTCATTCACCCTTCCAAAATTTATAAAATTAGTTATGGTATGTTTTTCTTAAGCTCTTCTAATAAAAAATGAGAGAGAGTAAAAAAAGGATTAAACTAAGGTCCTACTCTCAGGAGGCTACTGATTATAGTAAATTAGAAAGTAGAGATGGTAAAATCAAAGTAATCCTGGCTGAACTTCTAGAATCAATGTACTTTTCCATCTCATCAGCAACCATGCTCTAGCCACTGAACCACCTAGCTGCATCACCCATCTCTCATCCTACCTCTTTTGGCCGTTAATACAGCTTTCACTTCATCTTGGGCCCCACACCTGCCATTCATCCCCTCTTTATGTCTGCATCTTAGGGCCCCTGTGTACTGGTCTCCTTAGTTCATATACCTAAAGGTATATAAAACCATTTGACACAGAATTTTCACTACTTTTTCTCTATCCTAAAGTGATCAAGGAACAGGTAAAAGAACCAATTTGTACAGAACTATTCATAGTAGCTGTTTGATTTTTTTGTGGTGAGAAAAAATTGGAAATTGAGGGCATATCCATCAGTTGGGGAATGGCTGGTCAATTTGTGGCATATGATTATGATGGAATACTACTGTGCAATAAGAAATAATTATCAGCATGATTTTAGAAAAAAGCTTGGGGAAGCTTAAATGAACTGATGCAAAGTGAACAGAACCAGAAGAACAGCAATATTGTGTGATGATCAGCAATGTAGATGAGTTAGCTATCTTCAGCAATATAATGATCTAAGAAAATTTTGAGGGACCTATGATGGAAAATGCTATCTACTTCCAGAGAAATAATTGGAGTCTGAATGCAGATCAAAGCATACTTTTTAAACTTTCTTTTTGTTTTTCTTGTGGCTTTTGTTTTTTGGTTTGTGTTTCTTTTACAACATGCTTAATATTCAAATAAGTTTTTTCATGACTGCACATATATAATCCATATCTAATTGCTTGCCATCTCAGAGAAAGGGGAGGGAAGGAGAGAACAGGGAACCCAATATTTTAAAATTACTGTAAAAAATTTTATGGAATTTAAAAACAAATAAAAATTTTCACATAAAAATGGTAGTTTAGTTTGAGTAGGGATTTTTTCATTATTAGTATTTGTATCCCCAGAACTTACCAGATGACACATAGTAGGCACACATAAAAATACTTATTAATTGACTGATAGCCTCATTATCAACAAACAGGTATAATACTATGTGAATATGATTTTTCTTTTTTTTTACTAGATGATGGGGATACAAAAATGTATGTTAACATCTCTTCATTCAAGGAAATTGAAATCAAATTGTGAGAGGAAATAGATGCATATATAGAAAGGCAAATGATAAGCAAGTGAGCAGTACACACAGTACTTATAAAACATGTTCTACCTTCAGCAATCTTCTTAAAGGGTCAAGGGAAATGCATCACTTTTCACTTGTTCAAATGTCTACAGGAGAGGCCAGCCACTTTGGAAAGGAGTGGTTTGTGCTCTAGGCCAGTTCCTAGACGAGTTAATAGATTCCACCTGGCTTGAGCCAATGAAATTAGTCCCACTGTGATGCTTTTAGCCCTGATTCAAATTCCAGACCCTTATTTAGAGCTTCCCTACACATCTTACAAAGAAGCAAAAGGTGCAATGTGGAAATGCATTAATTCAGCCCAAAATTTCTTGAGTTTTCCCTAATTAATTCAAAGCCTCTAACCACCCCACGCCAACCTAATGCAGCTGAAATTCTGTGCATATGTGCTTCTATGCTTTATCAGCTTTGTGAGAAATATTCTGGCTCTGCGAGTCTTATTAACTTACTAGATTTTAAGAGTCATGAACACTGGGATCATGTCTAACCTAATCTCTGTAAACTTTCTAAACCCCATCGATGGCTAGTAAATGGCTGATTCTGTTAGATTTTTGTCAAAAATTTAGATATGGCCTCTCATTTCCATTGTCTTAAATTATCCTTCATGTGGATTAATAAAGAAGAAAAGCAATTTTAAAAAATACTTGCTGAAAACATGAACCATCCATCAGTCCAAAAATGGGTAAAGGAGATAAATTATTTGAAAATCTATTTACATATTTTAAAATATGTAGCATGTAACTTGCAGTGCTCTCAAAAAAAAAAACTGGGTCAAGCTACAATTGGGATGCTGCCAAGGATGCAAGAGTGCAGTGTGGACACAAATATTTCCTGCTTTGACATCCCTCACATCCTCTCATGTGTGATAAAAGGGATAAACAATGCATTTAACACAGGTTCCCTAGTGACTCACTATCAATTGGTTTAAACTTCTACCATGGCCTTTATTTTGCAACTAGTCTAATCCAATTCAGCAAATGTTTAAGTGTTTCTCATGTGCCAATGCATTTTACTAGGTACAAAGAGACCTACCGTGTGATCCTTATTAGTATCTGGCCTTTTTGTCTCTTCCTGGTTTCCTCAGCTTTCAAATCTGTCACCTAGGTGCCCTACTTTCTCATTAAGTTATTGCTCCTAAATGGTGTCCTTTCCCAAGGAGATCATAGATCACAAATTTAGAATTGGATGGGTCCTTAGAAGTGATTCAATTTAATTTCTTTATTTTACTGATGAACACATTGAGTCTCAGAGGTGGGAAGTGAATTATCCAAGGTGGTGGAGCTTGGGTCCATTGGCAGGGGGAGGAGAATCCCTGTCTGAATCACAGAGAATCACTAGATTTCCCCATGTTTGACTTCATTGCTTATACATTCATGTTGAGAGCAGTAGAGAGAGTGAATCAGAAATCCTAGACTCTCCACCTCTCTCATCAGGTGATTTTACAAAACATTTTAAGGGTCATAGAGTCAGTGTGGCATGGTGGAGGGCTGCTTTATTGGCCTTTGGTTTCAACCGCACTTCAGATGTTTGACTGTCTTACCCTGAGCAGTCACAACCCCATTTTAGAAGTTAAGATAAATTTGTACGCTGAATTTTTTTGGTTTCTTTCCCTTTTAAATCTGGGAATTTATAATCTGATTTTCTCCATCTGGAACATAGGAATGATGCACAGATTTTTCTGAAGAGATTTTTTGAGGTTTGCTGACACTGTCTCATTCTAGAACTCCCCTTAATACCCAGAGCCTCCTCATCTTGGATCATCCATCTACCCCTAACATCCCAGGCTTCTGCCCTTGGAATAGTCATCTGTCCTGCTAGCCCTCTTCTCCTATTACTGAGTTCTTCCTAGGGCTTCTATTTTGGGGAAGGGCCCAGGCTGGTTAACATTCATACTCTTCCCCTTTTGTGCTTCCACTTCTTTAGACTTCAACATCATGTTCCTGCTGTCATTGGTTATGACATTTCAATGATCATGTTCCTGCTGGTACCTTCCTCCATTTTAGCTCCCTCTTATTTGTTGTTTCTCCCCTATTAGAATGTAAGCTCCTTGAGGGTTGTCTGTCTTTTCACTAAGTCTTAGCACAAAATCCAACAGGTAGTAAATGCTTAATAAAAATGCTTCTTACCTTACCTTGCCTTGCCTGAAGAAAGAATTGGAATTCAGCTAGCCAGGTAGGTCCCATGTGAAGCAAAGTTCACAAATTTTCTTTCTTTTATATAGATGCCCTAAATTACACCTAACTTTTTGTGCTTTTTCCATTGACTGCCTCATATGAAGCTGCAATTCAGATAAGAGAGGCATCAAAGTGGTAACCAGGATAGGAGCTAAGATTTGTGTGAATAACTTTAAAAATTCTAGAGTGAACCCATTAAGGGAACTGCCTTATTTGCTGGTAATTCCCTGATAGTTTTCTCCACATCGCAAGGGGATGTAGTGTTACCTAATTGTTTCTGTCTTTGGGATCTACAATGAGAAGAGAAATCTTAGATAAATAACTGGATGTGGCACTTAGACATTTCAGAAATTGAAAACTACATTTGAGTAGAATTGCATTCAGATTCTTTGGTAATTTTGTTATTAGAATGCAGTTCCTGATTGGGATTCAGAATATGCAATATTTTTTCCCGATTTTTATATTTTAACTGATAGGCAAGAAGCTTATCTAAGTTTGCCTCTTTTTCATAAATATTTATTTAACATGACTTGTACAGAGTTCAGCTAAAGTTCATTTCTAATCAAAATTCTTATACCTTTTCAAAGTGTAATTTTCTTTGGAAATGAGCAACTTAAACAATTTTAAAAATATGCTTACTTCTAGATTAGAAATTATCATCCATCTTTTCAGTATTTAAGATTATTATATATTTAGTCCACCTTTGGGGACACTTCTTAAAAGACCCATGTTTGGAGCAAAGGAAGAGAGAAGAGGGAAAACCTGAGGGTCCATGGGCAAGTCACTTTTGTTCAGAGATCTCTAAACTTTGAGAAGTTTCAGATTTTATCTGAGGGCAAAATACTCAGAGTGCTTTCTTGTAACTGTGACATCCAAGAGGGTTTGTGTTTACTATGAGAAAAGCAAAGGATAAGTAGAAAATATGAGAGCACCAATAACTGTGATCTATGTTAAAGTCAGAGACTTGAGGCCCAGACTTAGGTTCATCTAGGTAGTACGCAGAAAAATTGTCTTGATTCATAGAATGACCATTTGTTGTTATTTGGTCATTTTAGTCATGTCCAACTCTTCATGACCCCATTGGGAGTTTTCTTGGCAGAAACAAGGGAATGGTGTGGTATTGTTCTTCTCTAGTTGATTTTGCAGATGAGGAAACTGAAGCAAACATGTTTAAGTGACTTACACAAGGCCATACAACTAGTAAGTGCCTGAGGCCAGATTTGAACTCAAGAAGATGAATCTTCTTGACCACAGGCCCATCACTCTTTCCACTGTGCCACCTAGCTTTCCCTAGAATTATCATCTTATATTCTAATGAGATAACAATAAAAAAGCTAACCTTTGACTATAAAATTGTTTTTAGTGGTAAGAAATTAGGATATAGTCTTGCATGACAAAAAGCATACTTATAATCTAGATGAACAGTTATAACATGTTATACTAGTTTCCACAGTATCATGAGAAATTTCCAAACTAGTGCTTTTGTTATTTGTATTATTAAAAGCCTTTAGAAAGGGAGCTTTAGCAGAGCCTTGAAGGAAGTCTGGGATTCTAAGAAGTCTAGAGGAAAAGGGAGAGAATTCCAAGCCTCAGGGACAGCCAGTGTGAAGGCTGATAGAGATAGGAGATGGAACATCATTGCAGGAAGCAATAAGGAGGCCAATATGGTGAGATCACAGAATGTGGAAGGGAAAAATATATAAACGATTTATTTGTAGTTGACATGTTTGTTTTTATAGAAAAAGGCATTGTGAGTTCTGTTTAATCAGTGATTAATTTCCTAGGTCAGCCACCAAAGTCTACTAATCCATAATGCAACATTGTTGTTCAGTCATTTCAGTCATATCCAACTATTCATGTTCCCATTTGGGGTTTTCTTAACAGAAATAATGAAGTGGTTTGCCATTTTTCTTCTCAAGTTTATTTTACAGATGAGGAAACTAAGGCAAATAAGGTTAAATGACTTACCCAGGGTCATAAGCTAATAAGTATCTGAGGCTGGATTTGAACCAAGGTCTTCTTGACTCCAAGGCCAACATTCTATCAATTGCTCCCTACAGAAACATATAATGCACCTAAATTATAACTAACAGGACTATTATCTTAACCATTATGTATCACATTGGTTCCAAGGAAAAATATAGCCAAATATAAGCCTGGCATATGTACTAGCATAATGTATTAATCATGGAGACCTTTAAAAAGGCTATGTTTTAACTAGAGCAAAGTTGCAGGATACAAAATAAACACACAAAAATCATCAACATTTCTATATGCTTCAACAAAATCTAGGAGCAAGAGTTAGGAAGAGAAATTCCATTTAAAATAACTCTAGACAATATAAAATACCTGGAATCTACTTGCCAAGATAAACATAGAAATTATATGAACACAATTACAAAACACTTTTCACACATATGAAGTTAGATCTAAACAATTGGAAAAACATTAATTGCTCATAGGTAAGCTGAGCTAATAGAATAAAAATGATAAATTCTACCTAAATTAATTTACTTATTCAATGCCATCCAATCAAACTACCAAAAATATATTTTATAGAACTAGAAAAAATAATAACAAAATTCATCTTGAAGAATAAAGGATCAAGAATGACAAACAAATTATTTTGTTTAACATGTGAAATATAGTAGCCTAGTAATAGATCTCAAACAGTACTATAAAGCAGCAGTCATCAAAACAATCTGGTACTGGCTAAGAAATAGAATGGAAGATCAATGGAATAGAGTAGGGGTAAATGACTTCAGCAATCTAGAGTTTGATAAACCCCAAATCCTAGCTTTTAGGATAAGAACTTACTATTTGACAAAAACTGCTGGAAAAACTGGAAAATAGTATGGAAGAAACTAGGTATAGACCAATATCTCACATCCTATACCAAGACAGAGTTGAAATGAGTATATGATTTAGCCATAAAAGATGATACAATAAATAAATGAGAACATAGAATTATTAGCCAGTCAGGTTTATGATAAAGGGAAGAATTTATGACTAAATAAGAGATAGAGAACATTATAACTTGTAAAATAATTTTGTTTATATTAAATTTTAAAGGTTTGTATAAACAAAAACAATATAACCAGAACTGGAAGGGAAACAACAAACTGGGGGGGGGGAAATTACTAACTAATTTCTCTGACAAAGAACTCATTTCTCAAACATATAAAGAACTGAGTCAAAATTATAAGAATAAAAGTCATTTCCCAATTGACAGATGGTCAAATGACATGAATAAGCAGTTTTCAGATGAAGAAATCAAAGCTATCAATAATCATATGAAAAAATGTTCAAAATCCCTCTTTTTAGAGAAATGCGAATTAAGAATATCTTTGAGATACCTCCTCATACCTATCAGATTGACCAGTATGATAGGAAAGTGATAGGGGGAAAATGTGGCAAAATTGGAACACTAAAACATTGTTGGTGGAGTTGTAAACTGATCCAAACATTCATGAGGGCAATTTGGAACTATGCCAAAGGACATGAATATATCCTTTGATCCAATAATGCCACAACTAGGTTTGTAACTCAAAGAGATTTTGTTTAACAAGGTAAAGGATCTACTTGTACAAAAATATTTATAACAGCTCACTTTGTGGTGGCAAAGAATTGGAAATTGAAGGAATGTCTGTCAATTGGGGAATGGCTAAACAAATTGTGATATATGATGGTGATGGAATAATATGTACAGTAAGAAATGATGAACAGCATGATTTTAGAAAGAGCTGGAAAGACCTACATGAATTGATGCAGAGTGAAATAAGCAGAATCAGGAGAACATACACAATAACAGCACTACTGAGGAATAATCAACTGTAATAAACTTGGATACTTTCAGCTATGCAATGACTCAGGACAATTCTGGGGGGTTTATAACAAAGAATTCCAACTACCACCAGAGAAAGAATTGTTTGAGTGAAGAACACAAGCATATGATTTTTCATTTTATTTTATTTGGGTTTTTATTTTGAGTTTCTGGTTTTATATGATCATTCTCTTACAAAAATAAACAAAATAGAAATATGTTCTTAATGATACTACATGTATAATCCAAATTGAATTGTCTGCTAACTATGGAATGGGGGAGGGAATTGAAGGTGGGAGATAATTTGGATCATATAACTTTGGAAATTTCATGTGAAAATTTGTTATTGCATGCGTGTACTTGGTAAAAATATATTTAAAAAATTTTAAATAAAAAAATTTAAAAAGAGAATATGTTTTTTCTGAAGAATGCTTGACTTTCCTTAATTATGATTCCTCCTCAGGTGGAAGAAATCAAGAGAGGAACTACTATTCTGAACCTGATTATGGTAAATTAAAAACAAAAATAATAATAAAAACTAGTTAATGAAGTAGTGTTGAGGACCAAAAGAAAGTTAGCATTTACCATATATTTTGTGGGCATAATCTGACACATTATATTAATTATATTAAGGAACCTGGTTTTTAAAGTTCAGAAGGGGATAGGTGGTATCCCATAACCTAAAGTTCAACAAGGAAAGTCAACAGAGCAATGGATGACTCTCAGAATGAATTTCTGATGAAATAAAATTTTTGATATGAAAGAAAGGGGATACCTAAGAGATGTATATGGATACACAGAAAACTCACTGTTACAACTTAGATTCAAGCAAAGTATGATTAGAATATGGAAGAAAATTTAATAACTAAGAGTACATGCAAAAATATGCTCATTTAAGAATGGCATCAAAAACACTAAAGTTTAATTCTTTGTGATTCCAAGTTAAGATTCAGGAAGTCCATTTGGAAATTGAAATGAGGCTCCACCCATACTTTCCCAGGTAACATGAGTTCTTCCAGTTGTTAAGGTAGTAGTAATGGTGATATCAAAATCCTGGGAAATGGAACCTTGCATATAGACATACTGTGTCCAATCTTCAGTTCAGCTATACTGAACAAAAGCTGCTCTTGCCTTATCAATCTGCAAGACTAATCAGGCAGAGCTCACCTGCTGCATTCTAAAAGCCTAACTACCTTCCTTTTTATTTTTTGACTTCCTGGAACTCACAGAAATTTAGAGCCAGATGGCAAACATGAAGTTTTACCATGAAAAATGAAGACTGGGGAAGAAGGTAAGTTGGTTGAGATCTCTCTCTCTCTCTCTCTCTCTCTCTCTCTCTCTCTCTCTCTCTCTCTCTCTCTCACACACACACACACACACACACACACACACAACTTTACAATTGAGGAAAGTCAAAATTGCAGCTCTCATTCCAAATCATTCTTCTTTTCATGATCCCACTGCACTGCTTCTCCTTAGTCAGCTATTCAAGAGTCAAGGACTGCCTATTATAGTATGTAATTGTCCCCAGTGGAGTAGTTTATTCCTAAAGTAGCTACATAGCCTACAAAAGTAAAAAATTGTAAAATGGACACAAGTGGAGAGTAAAAGCTAGCTCCATGTCAGAGAACCTCAGTGTCCTCTTAAAAAGTCTAAAAATAAGAGCTGGCTAAATGGATTTTTGATAGAGTGTACCTGAATGCTCCATTCACAGTCTAAAAGTGTTCCCTTCATGTTTTCATTTTTTAAAATTCCCCTTTGCCCAGAAATAACTTAGGAAAATAAAGTAACGCTTGTCTTAAAATGGGAAAATAAAACATTTCCTTGAAGTTTCTTTCAAAAAAAAGGAAGAAAGGTATGCATTTTTCATTGCAAATTGGAACAACAAATCTGATTTCTAAAGTCATTTCCAAAAAATAAAAATAAATTTTAAAAAGCATTTCGACAGCAAGAAGTATGCAATCAATTCAAATAAACTATTCACCCCAAGTTCTGATGGAACCAGGTTGACCATGCACCAAGAGAAAGTGCTTAAATCTTTTGAACTGCAAGGGAACAAGAATATTTGCCCTTATCTGTCTTCAATAATAAATTTTTTTCTCTCTCCAGTGCTTCCCATTCCTTCCCCTGAATACCTGAGTACTGTCTTTCATTTCTTGATTCATCTTATAATTTGGGCTTTCTTTTCCTCAATGTGTTTTCTCCTGTATATAATGGACAATATTGACAGGCAATTCATTACTATTCTGTATTTCGTAACAAATTGTTCAGCTCTCTCAATTATGTGATTTTTACTTCAGCTCTAGCAGAAAACCTTTCCACGATAAAAGACTGAACAGATTGTAAGGGCAAAAATTGCCCTGATACCAAATGAATCCCTTGTAATTTTCTTTGAATTTGTTACCTAAACGTACACCTATCACTTGAACACCTAATAATTTAGAATCATTTGTATTTCAGTGAAATGGAAAGTAAAATCAATCAAAAAAATCAGGTCTATAATTATTTTTTACAAAGAATAATAATTAATCATAAATTGGTAGTCAACACTCATAATGTCATCTTTTCCTCTTATAAAAAAGGTACTTTCTGAGATTCTCTTAGACCTACAAAATAAGCATTACACATCATCTATTCTTTGGTAAAGAATCAATTAACATTAACTATTTGAGGCTAGCAAAAATGTGAAGTATAGATAGATTACTTCATAGGCAAACAACAATGGTCTATACTGTACAATAAGTTGTGGAACAAAGTGAGCAGAGAAACTTCTATGATTATGTGCAATAGCATCTTCTCAAAATATCCCCTGCACCTTAGATTACAGTAATTGGAGACAAGTTTATTCTACTTGAGCAAACCGTGAAGCCCAGAAGGACCCCAAAAAGGCTGTGTGGACACCAAGTAGAAATGTTCCACAAATCCACAGTGATGTGACTATAACACAACAGGAAAAGACTGGAGACCATCTATCAGTTTTATTGCTACATTTCTAGATACATTGAGAACAGTTCTAACTTTGAATACAAAGAAGCAATAAAGGAGTCATATAACATCATAATGCATTTTACAGAGGATCTACTATAACCCTCCCTGTCCACTTTTCAGGCTAAAGAAACAAATTTGATGAAGGCAGTGATTTCCCCAGTATTTCATAGCTCATAAGTGACAATTGTTTAGTCATTTTAGTTTTGTCCAACTCTGTTACCCCATTTGGTGTTTCTTGGCAAAGGTACTACAGCGGTTTGTCATGTCTTTCTGTAGCTCATTCTGTAGATAAGGAAATCAAGGCAAACAAAGTTAAATTACTTGTTAAGGGTCACCCAGCAAAGAAGAATAGGAGGCCAAATTTGAACCTAAATCTTCCTGATGCTCTATGCCAGCAAGTAGCAAATCTAGAACTAGAAGCTAGTTCTTCTTTCATCAGTATTCATTATACAGCACTGCTTCTGAATAACTCCAAAACAAATAAACTTCATTATCAATGAGTGATTGTATGGTAATGAATGGGCATCATTCATAAAATATTATGCAGAAATGAACATAGATTTATCAATATACATTTTCATCTATCTTCTTTACCCTAGCAACCTCTGCTACTCTATGACATGCATATGGAATAATTTCTTTTTTTGTAGTGACAGGACACAAGTTCAACTCAATATAATTATCTAGCATTTGGGGTCTTTAGCTATGACTGCCCACACATGTGTGTATGTGCATATATATGTATATTGTATACATGTGTTTGTTATTCAGTTGTTTTGGTTTTCTGACTCTTTTTGACCTCACTTAGCGTTTTCTTGGCAAAGAGAATAGAACAGGTTGCCATTTCCTTCTGCAGCTCATTTTACAGATGAGAAAACTGAGGCAAATAGGACAAGAGACTTGTTCAGTGTCAGATAACTAGGAAATATCTGAAGCCAGATTTGAACTTGGGAAATATAGTTTCCCTGATCCCAGTATTCTACTCACTGTGCCACCAAGCTGGTGTATATGTCTGTATTTATATGTGTGTATATGCATACACTTACGTATATATGTATCAAACATATATGCATACAAACATATGTGGGTGAGGGTGTATATATGTAGATAAAACATGATGTGTATTAATATGAATGTGCACAATACAGATCACTTCTAAACCCCGTTGTGTATTTCTGCCATATATGCAAGGCAATGAGAGCAGAGAAAAGTGGATAAAAATATGATCTTAGAAGCAGGGAACCTGGGTTTAATTACTGCTAGTAATAAATGCCAAATGTATGACCCAGAGCAAATCACTTCACCATTCTGTGCCCTGGGCAATTCTGTAAAGCTAAAAGTTACAGGGAAAATGCTGACCTGCACTGGTACAGTAGTCTTCTTCATTTGGAAATTCCCTAGACCTATGAAATCACAAGTCACTCCTATTCCCTACATGCAAGTCAGCTGTGGAGGCTCCCTCTGCTGGATAAGTGAACTGGAATTGGATTTTGGAATAGATCTAAATGAAAAGAGAAGAGGAAGAGAGGGAATGAGAAGAGAGAAACACTGATCCTCAAAACCTAGACCAATTTCATTTTTTCTTTAGACATGACAATGATCTAAGGATGCCTCAATTTTAGTAAAATCTGACAATATCTCATGTTTCATAATTGAAGATGGGTTGTAGAGATATAGTACTAGATAACAGTTCATTTAGGTGGATTTTGAACTGGATAAATGATCAGATCCAAGAAACTTAATAGTTTAAATCTGGAAAAGATAACTTATGTCTTTGGCCCTTTGCTATTCAATATGTTTATCAGCAATTTAGAGGAAGGCATCAGTGGCATGGTTATCAAGTTTGAAGATGACATAAAAGTGATAGGAAGAGCTCACAATATGAATAGGAGAATAAACCTCTAAAAAGATATCTCCAGGTTCAAATTAGGTGACCTTTGATGATTTCAGAGGATGACCTTTGAGAATTTCAGAAGACTTTTTCTTCTTTTTTAAAATGGGGGACTATGGGTGTGAAATGTTACATAGAATATCAGATTCAGTTGATGTGGGGATTAATATTGTCAAACTTTTGCCCTCTGCTCTCCCCCTCCACTCCCACACTTTGTTATAAGAGATACTTTTCTGGGATTCTTGGAAATATATTCAGGAATGAAGAGGAAATAAAGAGGAAACAAATCAATAACACTTTTAAAAGGATAGAGTTATTATTCCTGAAAAATGCAACTATGTTGCCAATGAGGTGGTAACCCTCCCTAAGTGTAGTGAGTACAGAATTTAAACAAGATTTGGATCCCTCACAGACTGGTAACTGAAGCCTTCCTAACTTCAGGAGACTTACAATCATCACTAGCATTCTGTTGACTTAGCCTCTGGCAAGAACATGTCACAGCCATATTAAAATAACACACAAAGAAGAGAATTAGCTGAACTATCTGAACTATCATTAAAAAGACAAAAGTGACACTAGCCAGATGGGGTGGAACATGGCTGCTACTGGCATAGATTGAGGCTAGTGAATCATTTGAGTTTGGGAGTTCCTAGTTACAAGAGAGTTAAAGTTGATCAGTAACCCAAAATTTTATTGTGAACATTAATATTGTGAACTGAAGGAGCCACGAAGCCTGACTAAGGGGGAGTAAACCAGATCAGATCAGAAAATCAGAACAGATTAAAGCTTCTGTAATAATCAACATTGGGGATCAATTGTTTCTAAGAGTAACTTCTGTACTTCCAGCTCAAACTAGATAGAGAACCCCAGTTTCCTAACCTCCCCCTGTTTAAAATGTTAGACCAATTTGAACAGTCTCATAAGAAATTTCCAAACTAAAGATTTTGCTATTCACATTTTTAAAATTCTGTTTGATTCCTTTTGGCACAATCTCTAGGGTAGTTTCAGGTGAAATCACAGATTTCTACTCAAGTTACAGGAAAAATATAGAAAGGAAAACCTATCCATCTACTTATATCACTCATCTAAAAGAGTAATCAGTGTTTATGACAGTTAGGAGTTTTGGCTGTTCTATCCAAGGAAACATTGCTCACATTATTCCATCTATCAGTTCCATGCTGGGCAAAGGCAGTAACTTCACCCCTAGTCCTGGAGAGACAGAAATTGGCTAGAAAAGAAGAATTTCAATTTTAATAAAAAATGAAATAATGATTGAGATCTCTAGCTGTCAGGCTTGAATGCACTAGGGAGATAAAGGGAAAAAAGAAAATGAAGGCCAGATCCTACAAAGTAAATTGAAAGAAATGGCAACAATACTGTTGTGGTTGGTCAGACTTTGGGGGTTTGCCTCACTAAAACAAGATCATAAAGCTCATTTCACTACCACTAACAAAATGAAAAACCTTCACTCTATGGTTCCAGTCTAATTTTCGTTCACATCACTCCCCAGTATGCATGCTATATTTTAGCAAAACTTAAATGTGAATATTTATGAGAGAGAGAAGTAAAAGTTTCCACTTCACACAAAGGCATAAATGACTAATTGGATCATCGGGTTAGATCCAGAATGGAATTCAGTGGACTTCTAGACCAACTGTCTCATTTTATAGGGGAGGAAACCCAGAAATGCTAAGTGAGCTGGCCAATGACACAAAGATATTAGGTGGCAGAACTTGTTTTTGAACCCACTGTGGAGTTCGTGATCTCCAGATCCAAAATTGTTTCTACTAAATCATAGAGAGTATTGATGAAAACTGGAGCAAACTTCTCAGCCACACTTTCCACAAACTCAAAAGTTTCCTTGGGCATGGAGGGTAGAACAATGATACTGCAAAACTGTATATTCAACATGGGAGTAAGTATAACATAGTAGAAAGGGTCCTGAGCAGATAGGATATTAATATAATCATATTTTCATAAGATCAGATAATTGTAGAGGTCATCTACTTACCTCTCCCCCTTTTTTACCTTTTTAAAATCTTCCCCCATTTTAAAGATGAGAAAATTATAGCCTACAGAGATTAAGTGACTTGCCAAAGGTCACATGCATAGTAAATAGCAGTCAGAATATGAACACCAATTCTAAATTCAGCACTTTTTACCATGCCAACTAGTGAATCCCCTGCCTCTGGAACTTTTGCCTTTATGCTCATGAGCAAGTCACTTAGCTTTTCTAAAGTTCAGTTCCTCATAGGATGATAGATATTGGTATGTACTTTGCACAAAATGAGGGAAGGAAAGGGAATAAACATTTATTAAACATTAAATATGTGTCAGACACTATTCTAAGTGTTTTCTACTTGATCCTTCAAGGACTATTGTGATAATCAATTGAGATGACACATGTAAAGTGAATGGAAAATCTTCAAGAGATAATTGAATATCAATTATTTTAATTTTCAATTCCTTAAGCT
Source organism: Monodelphis domestica (assembly GCF_027887165.1). NCBI lineage: Eukaryota > Metazoa > Chordata > Mammalia > Didelphimorphia > Didelphidae > Monodelphis > Monodelphis domestica. The sequence continues at coordinate 176,774,891 of NC_077230.1, read as the reverse complement.
CGAATAGTCTGGCAGATCAGCTACAGTTCCTATACATGATGTCTGAAGATAATTCTACATAAAAATGCTTCTCAAGTAAATGTGATGTCAATGGCTTTCCTTTTATATAGGAGTTGAAAGACAATGTAGTACTGCAGGGAGAATGCTGGTCCTGTAGGCAAAAGAAATTTAAATTCAAATCCACTTTGGACATTGACTGGCTAAGAGATCCTGAGCAAGTCACTTAACTAGACCCTCTGTTTCTTCATCTACAAAATGAGGATAGAAATACCTATAGTCCTTAACTCCAAGGGTTGTCAGGAGAATCAAACAAGATGATCGAGTTCCCCACAAACCTCAACATGTGAGATAAATGTTAGTTTTTAGTTTTATTGGGTGTATGAGGGTGGATTATCTATTATTATTCGAGAGTATGATATTTTCCTCCACTTTGCACTGGGATGTTAAAATAAATGTCTCTGCTTGGAGTGAGGCCCATTTGAAGGTGGGTATTTCATAGAAAGATAGCCAGGTATCTGAAGATAATTTTAGAACATCCCATCAGCCATTTTATTTCTGTGAAACATTTAGAGATATAGAAGCATCCTAGATACCCAAGAGTTGAATCAATTTCTATAAGAACAGACAAAAAAAGAAAATAAAAACAAAGGGAATAGGCCTTCATTAAAGGTTAATTATTTGCCAGGCACAATGCTAAATGCTTCAGGACTATTATATCAATTGATCCTCTCAAGAATCCTGGTAAGAGGGTACTATTGGTTGAAGAAACAGAGGCAAAGAGAGGTTAAATGCCTTGCCCAAGGTCACACAGCTAGTAAGTGCCTGAGGTTAGATTTAGTTTGTCTTTCTGACTCCCTGTCCAGCATTCAATCTGTAGTATCACTTAGCTGTATGATCACAGAGCAGAAGAGAAATGAATATAATTCCATTATTTGTAGCTGAGTCGGCTGGTAAACTGGGAAAATTTTTTATTGAAGGAAGGACATTTTTAACCTGGCTTTTGCTTCTAGGACAAAAAGTAGGAGCTTTATGTAAGCAAGAGTCACACAACCAATATTTGGAAAAAAGCCCATTTTCAGTGAAGCAAAAAGCTAGTTTTCATACATGGAACTGTAACATATCTGTCTTCTTGTGTAGGTGTAAATTATTTCTACAGGGAATTGCTTTTAAAGGCATGGCATACTTTTTTTAAAGTTGAATCTTCATGCTCATATACTCTGTATTAAATATCAATTTCTTTTTAAGAAGCCTAACATATTAAGCCCTCAAAAAACTGAATATCTCAGTCTGATTTGGTCCCTAGTGTATTTCACTAGACTTACTATGCTTTTTGGATTTTTAAAACTATTTAACCCTTGGACCTAACAAATTTCAAGTCAAATCAAACAACATTTTTATCAAACACTATAAGCATCTGGAAATATATTTTTTTAAATCACACAAATATTACCTTCACTCTTGAGGAGTTCATAGTCTATAAGGAGACATGCCATGTACATGAGTAAAATAAACATCTATGCAAGATCATTCAAAATTACTTCAAGGAGAGAATGAAGAATACTAAAGATATTGGGAAAGGAAAGACCTTGTTTGGCAGTTAGCACCTGCGTGTGATTTGAAGGAACCTAAGTAGTGCAAGAAAAAGAGGTGAGGATGGACTTCATTGCTATCATGGGCTACCATTTGTGCAAAGGCATGAAACTGATATATTGTTTTCTATGAAGAAATGGAATCAGTTCAATTTCCTAGGAAGAGAATGTATATAGAGAATAATGTCATTGAAAATCTAGAGGGGAATCAGATTATGAGCCATTTAAATACCATTTTCTCCCCACAATCCCAACAAAAAAGTGTTTGCACATTATCTAAGTAAATAGGGGTCCAGTGAAGATTTTTGAGTAAGTGACAGAAGGTCAGGAAAGAGTTTAAGGCTGGATATATAGATTTGAGAGTCACAAATATAGAAATGAAAATTGAACTAACTGAAGTTGATGAGATGACAAAAAGAAGTATAGAGAGAGAAATGAAGGAGCACTAGATAGCAAGAGGGTTCCAGCAGGAACTGTTATCTCAACTGAAAAAAACATATTTGGATAAAATGCCTTCAACTCCTAAAGCCTAATTTGTTCAAGGCCAAATCTTTAAAAGTTCTTAATGACAAAATTTCTACTTGTGGACTTGTTGCTTGCCCCTATAATCTAAAGTCATAAAAGAAGAGTACAGATGAAATATAGTGATAAGAAAAACTATTTTTATTATCTGATAAGAAATTGCCACCTGTGGTCCCATGGACATTTTAAAGAACAAAGTATCTGAATGCCAAATTCCAACTTATATGTAGTCATTAAATTCAGAATATGTCAAAGATAAAGATTCCAATTTCACTAGCCTGTTCAGTGCAGAAACTTCATTTAGATAGTGGATTTTCTGTTTATCTGGTTCTGTGCTGCCAACCTAAAGGTCAGGAAACTCAACATTTAAGGCTTTCACTAGAGGAAAACCTATCTACTAAAGGACTTCATGCCCAGTAAATTTTTCCTGATTAGGAGGCTAGGAAGAGAGATGAACAAAAGGGCAAAGTAGCTATCAGCAGATTGACTAAGTACTATAAACCCCGTTCTAATTTATAAATATTTAATCTTGTATTAATTATCCTTCAAAACAGATGAATTAATGCTGACTATGTAGTTTTGAGACCTTGTATATGTCAAATGAATATATGCATATACTCATTTTTAGGTAAGCTATGAACATAAAATGACATTTTCTAGTCAGTAGCCCTGTTACTTTTTATAGCTATTCATTCAAGAGCTAGCTTTATAATCAGGATTGGGAGTCAAAGTCTGAATTTAGACTTTCTCTCTATCTCTCCCTCTCTTTCCTCTCTCTCTCTCTCTCTCTCTCTCTCTCTCTCTCTCTCTCTCTCTCTCTCTCTCACACACACACACACAGACACACACACAGACACACAGACACAGACACACACACACACACACATACACACACACACACACACACACACACACAGTGCCTTGGCCAGTCTTTAAGATTATAGGTAATAGACAAGGTAATTGAAGAATGGTGGGGACTTCTATACTGGGAATTCTGAGGATTGATGAACTCACACGTCTGAATTCCCACTGCTTCTTTCTTTCTCCCATCTGCCCTCAGACCTCCCCCAAAACAAATCCCTTTGGGGCCTAGGTTCATAGATGTCAAACAAAAAGGGACAAATGATTAATTGATTTTTATTTAAGACATTTATAAAGTGTCTGCCATGTATATACAGACTTTGTGATAGGTGTTGTGGATGCAAAGATAAAAATGAAAATCTCTACTGAATTAAGGGATTTTTATCAGGGCAAGCTAGCAGCATTGGATACTGAAAATCCAAGATTCCACAGAGCAAGGACCCGATCAACATTCTAACCATTGGGTAGCTGAAAAACTGTTGGGGACTGACAGTTGGGACTCTCTCTCTGGGAAGATGACAGAGAGGGTCTGTAGAGGTGTCTCTCTGAAGGAAACCAACTTTGGAGCTGCCAGGGAATTGGATCATCTTTAAGGAGAGGTTGAGTGAGTGATTCCCCCATACTGGTGGACAGTGTGTGTGTGTGTGATCCTCCTCCCTCCTGAATCTTGTGAGAACTCTTCACCTTGAGACTACTGGTTGATGCAAAAGGAGGACTCTGATGTTTTGAGAATCTGGGCCCTGTTGAATTTACTAATCCCTCTTTATCTTTAATTACCCTTTTATTTAGTTAGGTCAAAGTAATTTAGAAAGTCTAAGATTTTAATATCTGGGTGGGGTAGTAGCAGTAAGTTGTTTCCTGATTCCCTTCCATTCCATTGTCCCTTTAGCTAATAAACCATATATATGTAGATAGTTCATTAGTTAGTTAGTTTGATTCCCTTCTGTTTAATCTTCCCTATAATATTTGGCAGAGTCAGGTAGACAAACCTAAAAGAATTTAACTTTGGTCAGGGAAAACTTGATAGAGAGCAGATTGGCAGTTGGGGCTATCTAGAAGATTCCACTGTCACTCTCCAGCATTTGGTTGCTTCCAGGGGGTTTGCCACAGAACTCTCTGACTCTTGCTGTACTCTGGGGGAATTTAAAAGTTTAAAGGCCCAAAGGCACATGTGCTAGCAGGCCATTTTTTGTTATTGATTTTTTAAATTGATTTTTTGTTGTTCTCTTCTTTAATGTTTATAAATAAAAACCAAAGTGGATTATATTAGAACATATCTTGTATTGTATAGTAGCTTTATGTTTAATGTAAACATCATGTCAGGGGACATGACAAATGATATATTATATTTTTTCTAGGATTTCATTTTACATACCCCTTATATATTTTTTATCTGTTTCCCCAGTGTTGTTATGTACTGTTAGGATATGAGTGGATGAAACCATTGATATGTTTAACCATACAATCCATGTTATCATATGTACTTTTGACTTGTATGTGTTTATTTGTGTTATACAAGTGTACATTTTTGGTGTATGGTATTGGTTTTAATTGAAAGTTATTGTGTTGTGGATTACTAAGGACTGAGATGAAGCAAATGATTATGATTCTGAAAGACAAGATAGAGGCAATAGAGTCATGCATGAAAGAGAGGATGATTTTAACAAATGATTTTGGAAATGATTTAAAGAATAATGAGGTTAATAAAGAAAATAATGATGGAAAAATTAAGAATTTGACTAGATTACAAAGGGAAGAGGAAGAATGCCATAAAAACCAAGCATCCTTATTTCCTCTAAAGGATATCCTGGTTGTAACCCAAGATGAGATATACAAAGTAAAAACTCACAAATTGTTTACACCACACCAGAGAATTTGGAAGTGATTAGATGTAGGACCCCATACTTTGCCAAAGAACCTAACAAGGTTGTAAGAGAATTTCAAAATTTTTATTTATTGATGAAAGAATTATTAATAAAAAGGGAAAAAAACCAAATTTATAGAGGAAACAAGGAATGATCCATTATTGACCCCATGGCCAGAAGATTTTCAAGGTGTGAATATGAATACTTCAACTGATTATGAAATGATGAAAGAGGCCAGAAAGTCAATTATGGATATGATTAAGAGACATACTAAAAGACCTAATGCTTGCTCTAAATTTGAAGATATTAAACAGAAAGCAAATGAAACACCTAGAAATTTCCTTGAGAAAATCACAGATGCAACTGAAATTTTCCTAGGCATGAATGTGTTAGAAGAAGGCACAATAGCTCCTAAGAAATGCAATCCTTAAATTAAATCATTCTTTAGAAATAATTGCCCTGATTGGGAAGAAATGGGATTAGAAGAATTAAGGAGAAAGGCAACATATTCATGTATTGACAATGATAATAAATATGAAGAAAGTTATATTATTATAGAGGATTTAAAAAAGAAATTGAGGGATGCAGAAAATAAAGCTAGAGATAGCAAAATAAAGGAGGTAAAGGCTGTGGCAGCTCTAAGATCTGTGCAATCAAGCAACCAATACAAGCCTAGAGAAAGGAGATGTGGACCCCAGAGGTGTTTCTTGTGTAATTATTTTAGACATTTTGTTAGGGACTAGGTTTAGAGATCAATTTCCTAGATAATTAAATAGAAATGGATGATATGATAGACAGAATAATTAGAATAATAATAATTGGAACAATAATTACCAATGGAGAACTAATTTTAACACTTGCTAAAATGCTTGTTGTCAGGGGGATCAAGTACCAGATTTAAACATTATGCAGGAGTGGGCTTAGTCTGGAGCAAGACCCAAAAACAGTCAGGTAGTGAATGGACACAAAGGTGATCAGAACAAAGGGGCATGTTCATTATTAGGGTGTACCCAGAGTTCTTCTGTATTTGACTAATCAATGGAAAATGGTGATGAGGTTAATGAAGTTATAAATGATGTGATTGAAACAAAGGATAATGTAATTAGTGTTAATAGTTGTGAGGAAAAAGAAAATGTAATGTAAAATTACTCAAAAATTCTAATGATTTGAAATAATGGAAAATAATGAAAAATGTAAATTGGATAAAGATAATGTGATTGTAAATGAGAACAATAATACCAAGGTAAAGATTATAAGGACCATTGAGAGAAGTGAAAAAGCTGATGATGGTGTTAAAGATGTGAAATCCTAGGAATATCATGCAAGTCAAGCAAATGTAAATTTGGATGGACAGGGACTGACTGAGCTTTGTATCGATGTTACTATGCTTACACCAGTGTTGCAAACATTTCAACCACCTAATAGTACAGAAACATATATGTCAAAATCTATTGGAGACCAGATTTGTGATCTTCTGATTGATACTGGAGTAAGTAAATCAGTTTTGCAAAGTCTTCCTAAGAATTATAGAGCTATTGGTACAATGGAAGTAAAAGGAGCTACTGATAAACCACAGAGAGTAGCAAAATCACAACCAAAAACGATTACTTTAGGTCCATTATCTGTGGAACATGCATTTCTGTGTATGCCAGATTGTCCAATGAATGTTTTAGAAAGATATCTATTATGTAAATTAAGAGCAACAATCCAATGTCCTGATTCTGGTGATATCTCATTACATCTACCAGAAGAATCTCTGAAAGTTTTTCCATTGCTATTCTTAGATTCAGTCAGTACAGAGGGAGACTAAGATTCAATCTATCCAATACCTGAGGATATTCCTAAAGTTCTTTGGTCAAAGTCTTCCATAGATGTAGGTCTATGAAAATAAGGTACTCCAGTAAGAGTGAGGCCTAAGGAAGGACTAGTTCCTTGTGTACCTCAATATCCCTTTACTAAAGAAGCAATTGAGGATATAAGACCAATCATTGAATCCATAATTCAACAAGGGATCATAATACCTTGCTTCTCAGAATTTAATAGGAGTATTCTTCCAATCAAAAAACCAAAGTTAGATCAGAATAGCAAAGTGATATATCATTTTATACAGCATTTAAGAGTAGTCAATGATTATGTAATCAAAACACATCCTGTTGTACCAAGTTCACCTGCTATAATTTCTTCCATTCCAAGTCAGGCAAGATATTTCACTGTGGCAGATTTATGCTCAGCTTTTTTCTCAATTCCAATTCATGAGAATTCTCAAAAGATCTTTGCTTTTACCTGGGAAAAAAACCCCAGTGGACTTGGACTTGTTTGTCACAGGTATTCACCAATTCACTGAGCCAATTTTCACAAATTCTGTGTAACAGTCCACACATATATATGTATAAATAAATTTATACATATTTATAAAATTTATACATATGTATGTATAAATAAAATAGATAAGGTATATGTTTGATGTATGGAAATTGTATTAACAAATGCATGGTTAAGACCTGCGCATGGCAGTAAAGGTCTCGACCTTTGATCTCAGCATTCTTAACATTCTGGCGTGAATCCAGGTTTCTTTGTCTTCACCTGGCTAGAGTAATCCACACCTGGAAGGTGTCATAATTTACATTTAAACCAATGGCAATCCACTGTGTGCTGTTGCATATGCATTACATACCTCTTACCTCATTACCTTAATAAAAAGACAGAAAGGGCTCAATCCTTCCTCTTCCCTTCCTTTTCTCTCTCACTTGGAACTTGGCTGCATGCCAAAGAATTGCTCCTTCTATGGAGCTCCATTGTAATCTCTAAAGATCTTCTTTCTTTATTCTTTTGTTCCCTTCTCACCTGACCACCAACCAGTGCTCTGGCACTGGGAGCTTAAGCTCCCAATTCTGCCAGCGGTACTTTATCTTCAACTGATTTCTATCCTCACACCTGATTTCTATTCCTATCTAGGAATTCTACATTCCACGTATTCTTGGCTATTTATATTTTCCTTTACTGAATACCCTACAAAGGAAGATATCAGGATATTGCGATGTTCCTTCCAAAATCTGATCTGTGTGTCGCTCAGTTTATCAACCCTTTCTCCCGACTTCTGTTCTCCTCCTCAAATTAATAATCACTAGGAACTTCTTTAGTGCAGTGGTTGCTGGCCATCCACTGTATTCTGAATAGAGATCTAAAAACTATAACATTCAAAGAAAGTAAATTGGTGCATTTTGCAAATGATATTCTCCTTGCATACCCAAATGCTAAAGTGTGTTTGAGAGATAGCAAGATTCTTTTGTTAGAATTATATAAGCATGGGCATAAAATCTCCAAGGAAAAATTACAGTGGGTTTTACCTTGAGTCCAATATCTTGGTTTTGTGTTATCAGAAGATTCTAGTAGTATCACACAGAAAAGAGTAGCAGATAGCTAGAAACTGAGTGCTCCTAAGACCAAAAAGATACTCAGAGCTGTTCTTGGAACAACTGGTTTCTGTAGACAATGGATACCAGGATATAGTGAATTAACAAAATGTTTAGCAGATTTAACCAAGAATATGGAAGCCAAACCTCTGAAACTAAAGTCTGAACATCTGCAGGCCTTAAGTAAGCTTAAAAAAGCCATTTTATCTGTTCTAGCTTTGGGTATCCCAGACTATACAAAACCATCCCGACTGTTTGTTAAAGAAACCAAAGGTATTGCTTCTGGTGTACTGAAACAGATGTTAGGACAAAATTGTCATCCAATTGGATATTATAGTTGTCAGCTTGATCCAATACCTGCAGGTACAGTTCCTTGTCTAAGAGGTGTAGCAGCTACACCTGTGTTAGTCCAGAAGTCAGCAGATTTAGTTTTGGGAGGTCCATTGACTATATATTTTTCACATCAAATAGAAGCACTAATGAGGAAATGTTGTGTTCAAGCTTATTCAGATCAATGAATTTCTGAGAATGAAATTATTCTCCTGGGTAGTCAGAACATCCAGTTGAGGAGGTGTAGTATATTAAACCTAGCTATACTTCTTCCTGATTTACCAAAGAATGGTGAACAATTATATGAGTATGTAGAAGTAATAGATTCTAGTAGATATGCCTAGGATGGATTTGAAAGACACTCCTATTGAAAATCCAGATTTGGTATTATTCACAGATGGTTCTTCATATTTATGCAATGGAATTCAATGTACAGGTGCTGCAGTAGTCACAGAATTTGAAACACTGTGTTATGGCTCATTACCTAGTAACTTTCGTGTTCAAGGGGCAGAGTTGGTGGCTTTGAAGTAAGCTTGTCTTCTAGCTGAGGGTAAAAGTGCAAATATTTTTACAGACTTGCACTATGCATTTTCTGTATGTCACACTATAGGGAAGATCTGGAGACAATGAAGTTTTATTACTGTGTTGGGAAAACCAATTGCAAATGCAGAAATAATAACTGAGTTGTTGGATGCTATCCAAAAACCTAAACAGCTAGCAGTGATCCATTGTAGAAGTCATAATTGTGGCAGAGATTCAGTTTCTAAAGGAAATCATAGAGCCAACATAACTGCTAAATTTGCAGCCTGGGATGCTCCAGTGTATGTAATGAATTTGTCAACTATTGAATCTGATGATTTGGAAAGAGCTTATGTAGACTCAAAAATTCAGAAGTGGGAAGAATTTGTAGCAAGGTATTTATAGCAAGGAAAGAACATGGGATATGGGTTGCAGACACTGGAAAACTGCTGTTACCAAAAGATTTATATACCTATTTGTGTCAAGCCATTCACATAAAAGGTCATTTTGGTACTCAAGCTGTAGTAAACTCTGTAATAAGGCAATGGGTAGCAACAGGAATAAGTATTGTTGTAAATAAGATCTGTATAAGTTGTTCTGTTTGCCAAAAATTCAATCAAGGTGAATCAGAAAGAAAGGTTTGGGTGGTAGACCTTTAGCATATTATCAAATTTGAGAGTTTGCAAATTGATTACATCAGCATGCCAAAAGCTGGGAGATACAAGTTTTGTCTTGCAATTATTAATAGATTAACAAAACATTCTAAAGCTTTTCCATTTAATACTAATACAGCTAGCTTTTGTGGTGAAAGTGTTGCTTAAGGAAATTGTTCCTAGATTTGGTGTACTACTTACTGTACATTCTGATAAAAGATCTCATTTTACACAAGATATCCTGAAAAGAGTCTATGAGAATCTAGGAATAACACCTAAATATCATGTTCTTTATCATTCACAAATTTCAGGTCAAGTAGAGCATGTGAATAGGGAACTCAAGATTATAGTGGGAAAAATTTGTGCTGAAACTCATCTAAAATGGCCAGATATTCTTCCCATAGCTTTGTTTTACTTACATACAAGACCAAGAGCAGATTTACATATATCATGTTATGAAATGCTCTTTGGATATGAACCATTGCTGGCAAAAACTTGTAAGACACTTTATACATCTGTCTTAGTAGGAGATTGTCAACTTGCTTCATATTTAAGTGCATTACAACAATGGCTTAGAGAACTTCATTAAATGAGAGTATTAATTCAATCTGGTCAATTAGATTATTCTCTTCATACATATACATATAGTTAGTCAGTTAGTTAGTTTTATCCCTTCTGTTTAACCCTCCCTATAACACTACCCTCAAAGAGCTTATGTTCAACCGGGAGAGGAAAATTGTGTACATATAAGCACATACAAAATGAATTCACATAACATGTATGAAAACAAATAAAACAATTTCAGCAGGTGAGTCACTAGCATCTGACAAAAGGATTCATGTAGGAGGGGATGTTTCAACTGAGCTTTGAAGAAACTAGCAATTCTAAAAGCTTGTGTGAGTGGATGTGGCAAACAAATTTTTCTGTAGAATAGATAACAGTTTTTCTGCCTAACATGGGGTTGTCAGAACTTTGATATGGGATAATTTGTGTGAAAACTCTTTGTAAATTATAAACTATATAAGTATTAATACTATACTTCAGGCATATAATGGGTTAAGTAAATTTTAGAGGGTTGGTCTGAGAATCTCCCCCCAAAACTACATTGTTTCTATTGGAAAATAAATTCTAAGCACCAAACAACTGATTTATAAAGAGAAGGGAATTCTAAACCATTTCAACATTAGCAATCTACTTCAGTTAGAAGGACCACATTATACCCAACTTAGAGATGCCTTAACCCATTCCTACAGGCCCTTGAAAAAGAATAACACAGAAGATTCAGTGAACCACAAACTCTTTTTATCCATACAGTTGAAATCTGATGAATTGTGGTATTCTCCGTTGGTAAGAAAGGGCAGCTATATCAGTTTCCCTCCTCCTCTTTCTGGAGCTATTTTGCTTCAGAAGGAGATCAAGTCATTTTCTGCTGACTTTTGAGAACTGTCTGCCCTAGCACATGATATTTCACTTAAACACTTATCCTAACTCTCATAGAGCAATGAACTAAAGAAATAGAGACTTGGATCTTACGTTTCCTTTAATCGTTTATTAGCTGTGACTTTGGACCAGTCACTTAACCCACTTCTTCATCTGAAAGAAGTAAGTAGGTTCAGATGATCTTTGGATTTCTAACTTAAGAAGTTATAATACTATGCAATAAGTAACTTGCAATAAAAATGCAATCCAGGAAGCATTAAGATCCAAAAAAATATAATCCAAGAAAAGGTTTGCAGATCATTTCACATGAAGATCTGTTGAAGGAACTGAGAATGTTTAGTTCAGAGAAGAAAAAACTTAGGGAGAATATGATAACCCACTTAGCATATTTGTAGGGCTCACCTGAGGAAGATATGTTATACTTTTTCTCCTTGGCCTATTACTAAAAATATATATTTAAGCTCTTTGAATGAAAAACTGTATCAATTTGTTGTTCAGTTATGTCATTGGTGCCCAACTATTCTTGACCACAATTAAAAAAAATTTTTTTTTGTTTTGTTTTTGTGCAGATATTGGAGTCATTTGCCATTTTCTTCTCCAGCTCATTTTGCAGATAAGGAAACTGAGTTAAACATACAAAAGTAGAATGAACTGCCATGGCATATAATAGATCCTTCTTAGAGGTTTTAAATCAAAGACTAAATGACCTTCAGTAAGTCATTGTATAATGGGGATTGTCATGGATTTAGATGACCAGTAAGGTTTCATCGTCTCTGAGATTCTGTAATAGATAATCAAAATTTCATTTTCAGGATTTTTTGAAAAAACAAGTTAGAAAGATCAAAGAAAGAAAATAATCTGATAAGAAGTCTCAAAACTTGACTTAGAAGAGGCTTTTTAAATTTTCACTAATAAGCAGAAGAGAAACTGAGGTTGTATTGAAGTAAATACTAAGAATGTATGTAGGAACCTGGGGAATCATATTGGAAAGTGCCAGGAATAATAACATAGAGTCTGCCTCCTGACTGACAAAGGCCAGAGTACTTTTCCCTATATGAAGTCCATTTCAGGGTGTCAGAATCCCCTGGAAAATCCTGTCTATTCAATAATTCAGCTCAATGGAGGGAATTATCCAGCTAATTTAGGACAAATTGCCTCAGTTTCACTTCACTTCACTGCAGAGACTAAGACATTGTCAAAGAATCCTTCCAGTACAGTGATATCATTAGCAGGCTTTTTTTTCCCTTTTCATTTCTTCTTTTTTCTCCTTTCCCTACTCTCTCATGTCCATTTTGACCTCATTGGACCTCAGGTCATTGATATTATTTCTATTTTTCTAATGTATGATCCTTTCCCCCCTCCCGAGTCATCTGTTTCATTATTTTCCGCATCTACCTTGAGCTTTTGTTGCACTTATGATGGCAATACCTAAGAAGACTCCTTCCATTCTCTCCTTCTCTCCTCCTCAGTTAATGATGTTGGGTTACATTAGGGATTACCATGATTGGCATAGCAAAACTAAAGAGAGAAGAGTATAGTTTTGAAATAGATGAACATGAGAAAAGAAGGATTATAAAGTAGAAAAACAGACAGGATTAGTGGCCTAAAGTCAAAATCTGGAGAAATTCATAAAAATCATGCTAACTGGACTTGCTACAAACTTGTTCAATCATTTCAATCATGTCTAGCTCTTTATGACCCCATTTGGGCTTTTTCTGGGATACTAAAGTAGTTCCATATTTCCTTGTCCAGCTCATTTTACAAATAAGGAAACTGATGCAAACAGGGTTAAGTGACTTGCCCAGGGTCACATAGATAATAAGTGATGGAGGTTATATTTGAACTCTCTTCCTGACTCTAGACCCAGTGCTCTATAAACTTTATCACCTAGCTGCCCTACAAATGAATAATTGCTAATCATACCGTAAAATCTGGGCTTTCCCCACTATTCATCAATCTAACTTGGAGTTATAAGGACCTTCCAAGAATTTTTTGCCTATATCTTTTCCTTTGACCAAGCATAACATTCTAATGTGACTCTTATTTGTATACTTTGTATGTCCCTTGCCTCTAGTTCCTGGATCATAAGGTCCTTGAGGATAGCAGCTAGGATAGTTTTAATCTCTGTATCCTCAGATTTAGAAAAGTGTGATAGGTACCTAATTAATTACCTAATTAAAATGGAGTAGGGTAGTGGGGGTGGTGAGAATGGAAAAAAAAAAAGAAAAGATTTTAATACTCTCTTGGTGAGTTCAACCTGGTCAGGTATTATCTCATCTGATACCAACCCCGCCCCCCCACATACACACACAATGTAGGGATGTGGTCAGATGGACAAGACAGTGTCTCTTGTTACTGAACTATACTAGACAAGCCCCTCCCAAGTAAATTGGCCTGGGGCACAAACATTTCTAAGTTAGCCTCTGCAGAGTGCTAAGGAACTGAAAGAAATTTTGAAAAAGACCTAGGTTTGCAGCATATATTGGCTTCTCCCCTCACCATCTCCTCTTAAGCAAAACAAACAAACAAACAAACAAATAAGTAAATAGATAAATAAACAAATGAATGAATGAATAAATAAATAAATAAATAAATAAATAAATAAATGAAATCCCCTTGGGGTAAAGGGTGAAATCTCTATCAGTCCCTGGTATTTGTGTCACTATCATTATTTCAATCCTTAACAATTGTATTCTATGCCAACACAAGAAACAGACACCTCCTCTTTGTTATTGACAAGGAGAAGTTGTCTCAGTAATCTATTATACTCTTCAGCTGTCCTAGGGAAAGGAAGGAACAGGATCCTCTAATATGTGTAAGAAGTCCCCAAAATATTTTTTCTAAAAAAAAAGCAGAATAAGGGGACAATAGCAGATCCTAATAAAAGGTAAGAGAAGAGTAGGAGATTCTAAATATTTTATCAGTCGAGTGTTTATTGTATTGAGTGGGTGGGAATGTAGGGAGGAAAACTTTAGGAATAGATTTAGCACTAGATCTCTCTCTATTTAGCTCTCTATTTTTTCCCATTGGCATCCTCTATGTGAACTTAAGCACTTACTTCAGTTTATGCAGCTAGGCTGTGATATAACTAGAGTTTGGGAACTGGTGTTGGAAAGATGTGTTCAAATCGCATCTCAGACACTAGCTGGATGATCCTAGGCAAATCACTTAACCTCTCTTTTCTCATCCTTAAAAAAGATGAATTAATGCACATATTTTGTGAAGATCAAGTGAGATAGTATTTCTACAGCACTTTACACATCTCAAAGTGCTATAAAAATGCTAGCTATAAATAGCATTGCTTGTAATTTACCTGTTCAGAAAGAAACCAGCAAAACTTCCACCTAATCAACAGAAATGTATTTGGAATCAAATAAGAATCATATCATAAGTACCTTTTATTTTTTCTTATCCCTAAGAACTGATTTTGTAGTTGTGGTCCTTTAGAATCTTCCAAAAGGAAATGAAGGGAAACCCATATTTATTTATCTATTTGCTGGGTCCCACTTTAGATATGCAGAGTTTGGGATACATATGTGATATCCAACTAGAGATGTCTAGAAGGAAGCTGGCAATGTAGAACTGAAGTTCAGAGAAAAATTAGAGCTATAAAAATAGATCTGGGTATCATCTGTTCAGAGATGAGAATTGAACACATGTGGGAACTGTTAAGATGACCAAGTTAGAGGGTATAAAGAGAAAGAAAAGGGCTCAGAACAGAGCATTGAGGGATAATCACACTTAGGTAAAAAGTAGATGAATATCAGCTGAAGGAGGTATAAAGAATTCTAGAAAAGGTAAGAAAACAAACATACTTAAAATGTGAATAAGATTTAGGTCAAAGGTGAATCAGTAATTTTCTGCTTCAGCACTCTTCCGAGTTATCAATTCTTTTCTTTAATCTATGCCTATTTAAAGTAATCTGTCTCCTGCCAACTACAGGTATTCTTACCAAATACAGGTAAATATGACTTTTTGTTTATGGAAAATTATAGGAGAAATGATACATGATATTCCAAGAAGCAAAGGAAATGATTTTGAATCGTTAAATTATATCTTTCTAGACATGGAAATGATGTAAAAAGGAGAAAAATGTTTATTCCTTCAGCAGAAATCAGAGGATAAGTATTTTGGTATGTAAACTTAAAAAAAAACACTAAAAGGAATAAATAAGTACTTAGAACAAGAAAGGACACAATTAATACCAATGCTTCAAAGTTAGATAAATAGATAGATAGATAGATATAGATATAGATATAGATATAGATATACACATATGGAAATGGTCAATAATACCTAGAGAGACTCTATGAATAAGAGGTGGTTAGATGGATAGAATTCTAGAACTGGAGTTAGGAAGATTTGAGATCAAACCTGGCCTGGGGGAGTCACTAACTTAATCTACTAGAGAAGGAAATGGCAAACAATTACAGGATTTTTGCCAAGAAAACCCCTTGGAAAAAATTGTTCATGGGATCAAGAGGTGTTGGATATGATTGAATAATTGAACAATATATGAGTGAAAGGGTATGGGGGTTTTCAAGAGAATCAGAAGAAAAAATAAAAAATACATTGATATTTCTTGAGTTTGAATACATGTTTCAATCACAAATTAACATTTCAAGATAACGATGCAGAAAAAATATAAACAAAATAATTAGGAGAGCCACATCTATTATTAATTTGGAAAAGAATACACGTGAATGTTGGAGTGCCTTATAAGAGCAGAGAGAGAATGTTGTGAGTGAGGGATAAAAATAGGGGAAAGGATAGGAATGAAGATGCTCTTAAATTTTTAAACTAATGAAGATGAGGGAAGAGTTAAAGAGGAGGAGTAGGAAATAGAAAGGGAAAGGAAGAGAACAAGAAGCCAGGAGAGGAAAAATAAAATACTAAAATTTTTAAAAAGGAACAAAGAATTAAGAACAAATTAGGAGAATTATACAAGAAACACTACATAAAATGAGCCAGAAAACTAAGAATTTAAAAGAAATTGAAGAATTTAAGTTTTAAAATCTCAAATTAACAAAATAGGGATTAAAGCTGATAGATAAACCTGTCTCAGAAAGGGAAACTGAAGAACCCAAAAATGAACTACCAAAGGAAAAAACCCCTCAGTATAAATGGATTTTCAAGTGAATTCTATCAAATGTTTAAAGAATATCTAATCTTTTTGTTAAATTATTCTCTGTAATAGTACTATTTATCATTTTCCTTTTAGGGGCAAGATTGAATAGGAGACAGAATGCTGAACTTGTTGCCTTAAAGATCCAAATTCAAAACTTATTGACCCGTTTTAAGTGACCATGAATTATTTTATATCCTTAATGTGGTTTTCTCCTACTTAAACTGATGATAATATCCATGGCACTTACTTCATAAGACTTTTAAGGTTCAAAAAAAAGTAAAGCACTTTGTGATTTTTAAGACAGTACTAAAGACTCAATTCAATTAATTAAACTTTTAGTAAGTATTTATCTCATGCCAGACATTGTGCTAAATACTGGGTATATATATATATGAAAGAGTCCTGGCCTTCAAAGAGATTGTAATCTATTGGGCAAATACAACTCACAATAGGAAACTGGAAAAGTTTGGAGTGGAGGGGAGATCAGGAACCAGGGAATACTTGAAGGAGAAAGAAGAGACATCTCCTTGTATGGAATTGAAACCAAGCCAACCTGTAGATGGAAAATAGAGTGAGCTGGAAAGTCAAAATACTTCCTTCTATGAAGGAAAGCTTTGGAAGGCGTATAGAGCTCCAGTCCTAGAATCAGAGGGGAGATGAGGATAAGTGGGGGGGGGGTAGGGGAGAGAGCAGTTGAACATATAGGGCTAAGTTAGCATCGGGGTGATGACTACTACTACTACCACTACTACTACTGCTGCTGCTGCTGCTGCTACTACCACCACTACCACTAATAACAACTACCATTCTAGTAGTTCTTATCATTCCTGTACCCATACCAATCAGAATAAAAACATGAAATATTATTATTAAATATCAATTCAATTTTTAACAAAGTATTACTGATATGACAACATAATTTCTGAAAAAATTATTCATTTCAACCAAGTGGTGTCTTTAATAAGGGCTTAAGTAGTATTCAAAATTAAGAAAAATAATATAAGAATGCTTAACCACATATACAACAAAATAGTAAAAATCAAATTATTATGTAAACAGATACAAAAATGACTTTTAAAATGCAATATTAATTTGTGTTGCATATAAAACATAAGACTGTAAGGGTAATAAATTATTATGACCAAAGTACATAACTAAGAGTAAGAACCGGCATTTAGTAAACTGAAGAAACTCTGGAAGCTTTCCCTGTAGGTTCAGGAATAAAGGATACTGCCATTCTCCAATTTCATTTGACATATTTCTTGAAATGCTATCTCTAGCGATAAGACAGGAGAAAAAAATTAGAGAAAGGAACATCTACAAAATTATCATAGATGATGTGATGCTTTATAAATTGAAGAGATATCTTCCACAACTATGGTTAGATAGAATACATGTCCAGAAAGCAATTTGAGGAAAATTTAAAAGATAAAATAAATTATTTTAGATATAAATTAAAACATTTAAAAATTGATACTACTAGAAAAAGAAGAAAAGTTAGAAATTAGGGAAAAAAGTCTGCTTCAAGCATCTCTATTCATTCAAATAATTTAGGGAATCACCAAAAACATGTAAAACTATTGTCACATCCTGAATAGATAAAGAATAAAAAGACATGAACAAATGTGTTTCAAAAGAAAAAATATAAACTATTTACAATCATACAAAATTGCTCCAAATTACTAATAATAAGAAAAAGGAACTATGACAATGTTAATATTTCTTCCTAATAACCATACAATTTATATAGAATTATTAGTATCATTTAAAAATCTTATTTCTGTGATTTTATTGGTGTTTGAAAACTCTCTTTACCAATCCATATTGTCATTTTCTTCAAGTCTCTGAAAATTGCCTATGACAATGGAAGGTGAATGATCTTGGCCAGAATTAGACTTTCATGGTATCTTAGGAGGGTCTTGATACCAGATCTTCCAAATGATGAGGACAGAATCTGTCTACTACACTATACTATGCTGCATAAGTGTAAAAAAATAGAAATAGTATTGCAGGGGATATTGGAAGAAAATTACCTTAATACACTGTTGATGGGGCTCTGAATTGGCTCTATTTTTCTGGTAACCAATTTTGAATTATAGAAAAATGACTGAACCATTGGAACCTATTGACCCGTAGAACTCATCAAGTTCCTGTGACCACACACTTGTGTCCCTTTTGTCTTTTTCTCCCCAGGCTTAGCACAGTATCTGGCACACAGTGTGCACTTAGAAAATGTGGATTTTTTTTATCAATAATGTATCACACAGTGCTGTGGGGTGGGCCAGCCTCCCACAGGGAATGGGGTGTTGGAGGTGGAACTGTGTTGGCAGAATGATGGATGGGACACAGCTTTCACATTCAACCCACACCACAGGTTTCACAAGATAAACTGCTCTATGTTGACTGAAGCTTGGCTTTACTTTATGCCCTCATGATCACACATCTACTTGGCATACAGTTTCATTCTCAACATACATGTTTCCATAGAACCTAACAACATATAGGAAGCCTAGGGAGATAGTCAACAAAACATTGTTGCTAAGTGCAGGGTCAGAGGGTAGAATCAAGATGACCCAGATATAAGTCGGGGTATTCAGAACACAGATTTGCCAGAAGTTTTGTGCCTAGAAAAGAGGGTTCTACCTAAGTGGGTATATAAGAATACTTAGGTTTAATTTTGTAAGTGGGATATCCTGGTAATATCCTGGGGTGACAGAATGGGACATCTGCATTAAACCTGCAAGCATGTTGCTCTCATGTATTTTTCCTGGGGCTAAGTAAGAATAATAATCATAGCAATTACAATAATAAGGGGATTAAAGCCTCCCGGCCAGCAAGAAGCTTTATGGTAGGAAAATAGAAAAGGGATAGAAGTTTGTGAATCCCGCGAAGGGCGTGAAAGAGCCGAACTTTGAGATATGAGTAATGAGTCAGTAATCAATTATTAATATTCGGGAGCCACAGCCATGCTCTGACCACTGGACATTACTTTTAAGGCTATTCCCATCCAGTGATCCCAATTCAACACTGCACTGGTCAGAGGATAATACTAGCTCGGTAGAGAGAGAGATTAGAGACTGAAAGAGTTAGACAATGCTAGGTATTAGCATTGGAATAGAGAGAGACAGAGAGAGAGACCTGACTGAAGGGCCAGGCCTCAGGATAGAAAAAGAGGAGAAAGAAAGGGGAGAAGTTGGTCTGTAGGGCAAACCTATCGATGTCCTCGAAGTGGGAGGAGCTGGCTGTGTCCCTTTCTTTTATTCTCTTTGATACGCAAATGAACTCAATACATATTGATAAGTTACATGATACCTCAATACATATAGATGAGTTACATAGTGTATTGCCATTGGATAATTGCAAATTATGACAAGGTGAAGGTGGGGTTATTATCCTCAGGTGAGTGAGACAAAGGGAAGCAAGGTTTCACGCCCTAACTTCAGCCACGCTGGGAATAGAGTTCATTGCCATGCGCAGAATGGCCATGTGCTCACTCACAATCCTTGTCTCTCCACAATACCTATGGGCTAGACTGCTACAGGGATGTTAATAAGGAAAGTCACTTATGGGGGTTTCAGTGGGTATTTCCATATTTCCTGGGGGATGCTTTGTAGTTCCACATGTGACTGTGTCAAACAGCATGGTCTTTGATGGCTCCCGGCAAAATAGATTGTACCAAAATACACATACTTGCATTTTATTAGTAGCAAAAGTTATAAACAATGTGCTTGCTTGTTTGGATAATGGTTAGACAATTTGTGGTAGGCATATGTAATATTATTGTTGAATAAGGAATAATGAAGATATCCAATTAATACAGAGAAACATGAAAAGCCTTGTTTGAATTGATGCAGAATAAAGAAAACAAAATCAGGAGACTAATATAGACAAAATGATATAAAAGCAAAACAAAGCAAAAAACCAACTACATTAATAATAAAATATTCAGATCAATTGTGACTAATGATGACTTCATGACTGATATTAAAATACACATCTTTCAGTTAAGAAACTACAAACTACAAATGCAAAATGTTACAAGGTTAATTACAATTACCAAAGCAGAAATTAGTAATTATTAAGAATTTATTTGTTCAATTATATGGCAATAAATATGACAATCTAAGTGAAATTGATGAATGTTTACAAAAATATAACTTGCATAGATTAACAAAAGAGGAAATAAAATACTTAAACAATCCCATCTCAGAAAAAGAAATTTAACAAGCCATCAAGGAACTCCCTAAGAAGGTCCATCCTAGGGCCAGATGGATTCACAAGTGAATTCTATCAAATGTTTAAAGAACAATTAATCCCAATACTATGCAAACTATTTCACAAAATAAGCAAAGAAGGAGTTTTACAAATTCTTTTTATGACAAAAGTATCATTCTGATTCCAAAGCCAGGTAGACCAAAAACAGAGAAAGAAAACAACAGACCAATCTCCTTAATGAACATAGATGCAAAAATCTTAAATAGAATACTAGCAAAAAGACTCTAGCAAGTGATCATGAGAGTTATTCATTATGATCAGGTGGGATTTATACCAGGAATGCAAGGATAGTTCAATATTAGGAAAACCATCCATATAATTGATCATATCAACAACCAAACCAACAGAAATCACATGATTATCTCAATAGATGCAGAAAAGGCTTTTGACAAAATACAACACTTATTCCTGTTGAAAACACTAGAAAATATAGGAATAGATGGGTCTTTCCTAAAATAATAAACAGTATATATTTAAAATCAGCAGTAAGCGTCATCTTCAATGGGGATGAGTTAGAAAACTTCCCAATAAGATCAGGAGTGAAGCAAGGATGTCCAGTATCACCTCTATTATTTAACATTGTAGTAGAAACACAAACAGTAGCAATTAGAGAAGAAAAAGAAATTGAAAGGATTAAAGTAGGCAATGAGGGGACTAAGCTATCACTCTTTGCAGATGGTATGAAGGTCTACTTAAAGAATCCTTGAGAATCAAGTAAAAAGCTAGTGGAAATAATCAACAACTTTAGCAAAGTTGCAGGATACAAAATAAACCCACAGAAATCATTAGCATTTCTATATATTTCCATCACATCTCACCAGCAAGAGTTAGAAAGAAAAATTCCATTTAAAATCACCCCACACAATATATAAAATATTTAGGAATCTATTTGCCAAGACAAACACAGGAACTATTTGAACACAACTATAGAACACTTTCCACACAATTAAAACTAGATCTAAATAATTGCAAAAACATTAATTGCTCATAGGTAGGACAAGCTAATATAATAAAAATGACAATCATATCCAAATTAATTTACTTATTTAGTGCCATATCTATCAAACTACCAAGAAACTTTTTTTACTGAATTAGAAAAAAATATATAACAAAGTTCATTTGGAAGAATAAAAGATCAAAAATATCAAGGGAACTAATGAAAAGAAAAGTGAAGGAGGGGGGCCTATCAGTACCAGATCTTAAACTATACTATAAAACAGTGGCCATCAAAACAATTTGGTACTGGCTAAGAGACAGAATGGAGGATCAATGGAATAGACTTGAGGTAAATGTCCTCAGCTACATAGTGTATGATAAACCCAAAGATCCCACTTTTGGGAACAAAAACTCACTATTTGCCAAAAACTGCTGGAAAATTGGAAAACAGTATGGGCGAGATTAGGTCTAGATCAACATCTCACACCCTATACCAAGAAAAATTCAGAATGGGTGACAAATATAAAGAAGGAAACTATAAGTAAATTAGGTAAACATAGAATAGTCTACCTGTCAGATCTACAGGAAAGAAAAGAATTTAAAACCAAGCAAGAGACAGAGAATATTACAAAATTTAAAATGAATAATTTTATTATATTAAATTAAAAAAGGTTTTGTGTAAACAAAACAAATGTAATCAAAAATTAGAAGGGAAGCAACAAATTGGGGAAAAAATTCTATAACAAAAACCTTTGACAAAGGTATAATTTCTCAGATCTATAAGGAGCTAAATCAGTTGTACAAAAAATAAAGTAATTCCTCAATTGATAAATAAGCAAGGGACATTAATAGGCAGTTTTTAAGAGAAAAAAATAAAAAATAGCCAATATGACAGCAAAGGAAAATAATAAATGTTGTAGAGGATGTGGCAAAATTGGGACTCTAATGCATTGCTGGTGGAGTTGTGATTTGATCTAACCATTCTGGAAGGCAATTTGGAACTAAGCCAAAAGGGATTGAAAGGACTGCCTACCCTTTGATCCAGTCATACCACTGCTGGGTCTATAACCCAAAGAGATAATATGGAAAAAACTTCTATAAAAAGTATTTATAACCATGCTCTTTTGGGTGGCAAAACAGTGAAAAATGAGGGGGGTGCCCATTGACTGGGGAATGGATGAACAAACTGGTATTTGATGGTGATGGAATACTATTGTGTTGAAAGGAATAATAAACTGGAGGAATTTCATGTGAACTGGGATAACCTCCAGGAACTGATGCAGAGTAAAAGGTGCAGAACCAGGAGAACATTGTACATAGAGACTGAATACATTATGGCACAATTTAATGTAATGGATGTCCCTATTAACATCAATGCAATAAACCAGGACAATTCTGAGGGACTTATGAGAAAGAATGCTATCCATATCCAGAGAAAGAACTTAGGGAGTAGAAATACAGAAGAAAAACCTCTGATTGATCCCATGGTTCAATGGGAATATGATTGGGGATGTTGACTTTAAAAGATCACTCTATTGCAAATAGTAATAATATAGAAATAGGTTTTGAACAATAATGCATGTAAAACCCAATGGAGTTGCTCATTGGCACCAGGAAGGGGTAGTAAAGCCCTAAAGCAGTAGTAAAGAAGCTTTATGGTAGGAAAATAGAAAAGGGATAGAAGTTTTGGATCCCGCGAAGGGCGTGAAGGAGCCAAGCTTTTGAGATGTCAATAATGAGTCAGTAATCAAATATTATTAATATTTGGGAGCTGCAGCCATGCTCCGACCACTGGACGTTACTGGAAGGCTATTTTCCGCCCAGAGATCCCGTTTAACACTACACTGGTCAGAGGATGATATAGCTCAGCTGGGAGAATGAATAGAGACTAATAGAATTAGAGAATGCTACATATTAGCATTGGAAAAGAAAGAGAGACACATGGCCAAAGGCCAGGCCTCAGGTAAAGATAGAGAGAAGAGAGAAAGGTGGTGATAGCAAACCTGTAGCTCACCCAAGAAGAAGAAGAAGAAAGAGAGAGAGAGAAGAAGAGGAGGAGCTGGCTTCCCAATTTATTCTCTTTGATATGCAAATGAACTCAATACATATTGATAAGTTACACAATGCCTCAATACATATAGATCAGTTACATAGTGTATTGCCATTGGATAATCGCAAATTACGACAAGGTGAAGGTGGAGTTTTTATCCTCAGGTGAGTGCCATGCACAGAATGGCATGTGCCCATTCACAAACCTAGCCTCTTTATAATACCTATGGGCTGGACTGCTACAGGTAGGGATGAGGGGAGGGAAAGAACAATAATCATGTAATCATGGAAAAATATTCTAAATTAATTAATTAGTTAATTAATTAAAAAACAACAATTGCCAAGGCAGATGTGTTCTGTAACAAAGTTTCTGTTGTTTTATCTTGTGGTATGGTGGTAGTAGGTTTTTTTTTTTGTTTGTTTGTTTGCTTTTGTTTTTCCCCATATGGGAAGTTATTATGTGTGTATGTTGGTGTGAGAGGTTGGTTTTGATGAATGATTGTTATATAAAGAAATTATATAGTTATATTAAAAGGTGCATCAATAAAAGAGTTCTTTCAGTGGTAAAATAAATCAAATGACTTTTTCTTTATCCTTATCCTCTTTGAACGTGCTGAAGCTTTGGATGCTATAAACCACTCCCTCCTACTATCAAGTTCCTTTCCTTGGCTTGGGTAATATTTTTGGTTCACTCTTTGGATCATTCCATCACATTCTTATCAACTACCACTAGCCTCCCCAGCATGAGAATTCTCTGTCCTAAGAAATTTCCTATTCTTCCTTTACTCTTTCATTAGGTCCCATGTGTGCAAATAGCATCTTTACACAAAAGCCACTGAAATATTTATACTCAATTCTAATTCTCTTTCTGAATATGTTCAAAATGGAACTTAGGTGGGCAGCTGGGTAGCTCAGTGGATAGAGGGCCAGGCCTAGAGACAGGAGGTCCTAGGTTCAAATCTAGCCTCAGACATTTCCCAGCTCTGTGACCCTGGGCAAGTCACAACTCCCATTGCCTAGCCCTTATTACTCGTCCACCTTGGAGTCAATACACAGTATTGACACCAAGACAGAAGGTAAGGGTTAAAAAAAATAATGGAATTTAGTTTTCCCTATAAACTACCCCATTACAAATTTCCTGATTTTTCTGAAGATACTCTCCAGTGACCTCTCAACCATCATTAACTCCACCCTTTCCATTCTCATAATTTAAAAATCATCCTTTCTACTTCCCTTTCCCTCTGCAATCTTACCCAAATCATCTGTCAAATCCTATCGGTTATACTTCTATAATATTTCCTGAATTAATACCTTTTTCACTATGCTCATTCAATGAAGTCATGACTATTTCCCAAGACACCATTCCCGGACACAGTTTCCAGAATGTGATGGAGTAAATTGACACCAGCTTGAAAGAGCCTATTGTTTGGTTCTCCTGGCAAACATTTACGCTTTGGAAAATGACTAATGCTACAAATCAGACAGTGGTTTATTGTTTTTTGTTTGTTTGTCTGGGCTCAAGACAAGTGATGGAGAAATGTTAATAATATGAATTTAAATTAAAAGCTGTCCTGTCCCCTCAAAAGAGTCAGTTGGTGAACATTTACCACCATACCAACTTTCGTTTATTTAAGAAAAAAATATATATATATATACATATATATATATTTGCCTTACCCAGGGTTACACAGTCAGGGCTTGAACCTCAATATTGCACACTTGAAAGTCAGCAGAAGTGTAATGTTAACAAGATATTTTTCTCACTAATGAGCTAAGTAGGAAAATATACCACTGCTTAGTCCATGAGAGAAACTGAGGCTCAGAGAATTTAAGTAAAGCAGACAGGATGTTACGGTCATGATCCCATTTTCCACTAGTTCCATCAACTCTACTAACAGGCAATAAAATGTCCCACTGTTGCAGGGTTAAAACAAGGTCTCTGCCAGGGTGCCTATCATAGTTAGTTAAAACTGCAAGGAAAGCAGGCTTTGTAGTTGATGTGGAAAATTAGCCTTCTTGAAAACAAAGGCCTAAAGAGGCCTGTACTCACTGCTTTAAATGTGGTAATTAAAATCAAGATGAAATCTCATTCCAATGCAATTTAAAAAACAGGCAATGCAAAAAAAACAAAAAAAAAAACCCAAACCCCATGCTGACCATCTGCTCAAATGGCGAGGACGGGCATCAAGCCTGACTCCCCATCCCCTAAAGCTTCCACTGCGGATGGCTAAGAAAACTGTCTGAGTGGCGGGTGGAAAACTTGCCAGACAAAACTGAGAAGCAATTCCATGCCAAGTAAGAGGCCACGTCCTGAATTGAGGGTGCAGAGACTCCTCAAACAGGGCATTTTCTTACTGCCTCCAGGCTAGCCCTATTCAAATGCTCCTTAGTTCTGAAGCACATTGCCTTTCATCAAGTGTGGTTTCCTTTTTTTCTCCACAGACATTTATTGAGCAATGGCCTCACATTGATTGATATTTTGAGGACTAAGAGAAATGCAAGGTGGCAGAGGGCAGTAATTGGAAGTTGCAAATTAAATGTCTAACGACCCTATTAGGAGGCAGGATCACCTTCAGTAAAACATAACAAATCATTGAACTTCATGTGTCACTGAGTGATGAAAGGCACTATTTGGGTATAAAATTTGTCCCCGAGCATATGCCAAGGCATCATTAGCCTGCAAGGTAAAAATTTAGCTTTTGGTTTAGAGAAGTGGAGCGTATCCAGATTCTCTTTTCCTCTTATAGCTAATCTATAAAATCTACTCTGCCCCTTACCTATATTCCTACAGGAGACTCTTCTTTCATCGTTAAGCCCTTCTTGAGTTCACTCCCCCTAGCATAACTGGCTTAGTGCAGTCTCCTGGACCACCAATAAAAGATCTGCCCCCTGCCTAATATTTGCCGTGGATTCTAATCTCACGGGCCTTCAAGACATGAACACAACAACACTCAACGTGTAGACTGGCAACGACATACGTCTAGAACTGGAAATGGCCTTTGAGGTTATGGCAAAGCAGAAGTGTTGGATCCAAGTCCTAGAATCTGGGTTCAAATTTCAGCTTTGCCAATATCAGTGTGACCTTTGGGAAATGGATTGAAAGAATGAATGAAGTGCTAGTAAGGAGATTACATGCTATTGCAGGAAAAAAGCCACTAATAGGGAAGTAGTGGCCAGAGAGGAGTGTTTTAGATGGAGAATTCAGCCTCTGGGGAGAAAAGGAGCACCTAACTGCCAGCAGTATTTGTTTTCTGCCTGAGGGTCCAGAATTGAGGCAAATGTGGAGGGTAGTCATGGAACAGAAAGTGAGTGTGAGGTGCTTTCCAATCAAGACAGTAAAATTAAAGATCCCAAATAGTTAAACACCACAAGGCATGTTCTCTGGTTTAGTGTCCTGGAATAATAAGGAAATAGCTAGGTATAAAAGTAATTTAATTAAACTAAGGCTTAGTTTCTCCATTTATTAAAATGAAGGGGTAACTCTAGATAATCTTCAAATTTCCTTCTAATCTATGATAATAGGATCCTTCTTTTGGTAGATAAGAAAATGGAGACCTGAGGAAGGGGGGTAAGTGACTTGCCTAAGGCCACAAAGGGAATAAGTTACATGGCAAGGATTTGAATCCAAGACCTTTGACTTGAAATGGAGTGTTCTTTCCATTGTTGTTATTGAGATGAACAGGCATTGGAACACTTTCCTTAATGTAAAGTATGTGGATTTTTTTTAATTTGGAAAATTTTAGATTTTAAAATGTTTCATGCATTAAGGAGATTGTGTCCAACTTAGAATCCAGAAGACCAGAGTTCAAGTACTACCTCTGGCACTAGTTCTGTAGCCCTGGGCAAATCACATTATGCTTCTAAGCTTCAATCAAGGGATCAATTCATCCAATGAACTATCTTTTCATGGATAGACAGGACAGTGTAATCTTCAGGTTTGATGAGTTGTTGTCTTAGAGGTCCAACTGTGTAAAAATTATAGATTTTTGGTCTACTGACATGTACTTTGATATGATAGTTGAGAGCAGTCTCTCTCAGAACTCAGAGTACAATAGACACAATAAATGCTGGAGTGGGGGCATGTAGATGGCACAGTGGATAGGCCAGCCTAGAGACAGGACGTTCTGGGTTCAAATGTGACCTCAGATACATCCTAGATATAGGAACTTGGGCAAATCACTTAACCCCATTTGCATAGCCCTTGCCATTCTATCTTAGTTGTGACTAAATGAAAATAACTATTTTAAAACATAAAATAAATATTAGGGTGAATTATTAGATCAAAAGACTGGGTGATAGAAAACATAATTTGGTTGGAAAGCTGAGGAGAATGATCCAATTAGAATTGAGAGAGAAAATAATAATAGAATACTAATGGTCATCCTGGTGTGATAAAGGGCAAAGCAATAGACAGGTAGAGGGAGAACTAAATGTTTCTTAGAAAAGAAAGAACAAATAAAACTGGCATTTATTAAATATTTATAATATGTGGGGTATTGTGCTAAGCACTTTAAAATATTATCTCATTTGAAAGATTTGCATCATTTAGGGGCAAATAGATAGCATAGGGGATAAAGCACCAGGCTTGGAGGTAGGAGGACCTGGGTTCAAATTTGTACTCAGACATCTTAGATATGTGATCTTAGAAAAGTTACTTCACTCCAATTACCTATCCCTTGCTGCCCTACTGTCTTAGAATTGATACTAAGTCAGAAGGCAAAGGTTTTAAAAAAACAAAAACATTTGGACCAGTTACAAAGTTATATTTTTATGTAACAGTCATTGACTAAACTAATGCTTATTCTACATTAAATTCTGTGTAGCTAGTAGGTGTTTTCTATGAAGAAAACAGCTGGATGATGAAAAGAGTAGAGTGCTAGACCTTCAATCAGCAAGTCTTGCATTCAAATGCAACTCAGACATGAGTTGCGGGCCTCTGGGTAAATCACTTAAATCTCTTTTTGCTTAAATTTTCTTATTTGTTAGATAAGGATAATAATAGCATAGACATCCCAGGGTTGTTGTAAGGATAAGAAGAGATAATATTTGTAAAGTGCTTTGAAAACTTTAAAGTTTAAAGTGAGATGAAATGATAGAAATGCTAGCCACTAAATCTTCTAAAGCATATCTCAGCTCTAAAAGAATCTATGACATTTTCATCACTACTAAAGAGTTGAGGTTATAGCTATACCCCAATAAGATTAGTTCCTACTAATATTTTGTCTTTAACGATTCCATCCAAGCATGAGTTTTCTATGATCTCTTGGGGATGAATGAGTCAATGATTAGGAGTGAGATTTTGTTTCTGAATGGAGACAGACTATATTGAATGTGTTGGTGTTAGAAAGGAACCTAACTACCATCTATTCCAATCTCATCTTTTTACAGATGAAGAACCTGAGATCTAGGGAATCAAAGTGACATGTTTATGAATATATCAGTAATTAGAGGCAGATTTGGACATAATTCTAAAAACCAAGCCTGCAAAAATGTGTTCCTTCTAGTCTAAGGGTACTTTAATTTTTGTGTGTCATGGACTGCTTTGGCATTGTGATAAAATTCATGGACTCTTTCTTAAAATGTGCTTCGATTCATAAAATAAAATAGGTAACTATTCAAAGGAAATGAATTATATTAAGATACAGTTAGCAAGTTTTGTTTACACCAAGTTCATGAACCCACGGCTAAGAAATCCTGATTCTAAGTATTCCTTCTACCACATCGTGATCATTTTATCAGCCATCTTAATGTTTGCTTTTTTAAAAAGGTGAAACACCAAATAAATCTAGCTGAAACAAAGAATTGAAAGAGACAATGCTAGTTTATTTGCATATTTTTTAAAATATACCCTATGAAATAAGATAGTAGCTAGGTGATTTGGCAGGAGTCAGGAAGACATCTTCCTGAGTTCAAATCTGACCTCAGACACTTATTAGCTGTATGAACTTGGGCAAGTCATTTAAGCCTGTTTGTCTTAGTTTTCTCATCCATAAAGTAAGCTGGAGAAGGAAATGGTAAACCATTCCAGGGTCTTTGTTAAGAAAATCCCGGACTTCCGGTTAAGATGGCGGCTTAGAGAAAGCTGAAGTTCAGATCTCCAGAAAACCCTTCCCGACCGATCTCAAACTAGAAGCTCCTAAGGCGCCGAAATTCAAAACGATCAACAGCACAGACCCTGGGAACCCTCCTCCTGGACCTGGACCCGGTTCAAAAGGTACGGCTCCCCTTAAAAGCCAGAACCCGAGATCCCTCGGACCTCAGGGGTAGGAGCGCAGAGTCCAAGGCTCCCGGAAGCGGCAGCCGCGCCGGGCTCAGAGAGCAGGGTCTGAGGAACAACAACCCTCAGGGTCTTCTACCCAAGTCCCAGTCCGGGTGAAAGTTACTGCCTGGGGCTTCCGCTGCAGAGAGCCTGTCGGTCCGGGTGAAAGTTACTGCCTGGGGCCTCCGCTGCAGAGAGCTGGTCAAAACAACAGCAACCCTCAGGGCGGGCAAGACAGCCTCACGGGCTGGATCCTGCTATCCAAGTCTCAGTGAAAGTCTGTGCTCTCGGAGCTTGGGGAAGCGGCAGCCCATCCCCCCGCAGGCCGACGAAACAGCCTCACGGCCAGGGATTCTGAAGGCAACTTCCGGAAATCGAGCCAGGGGGAGAGTGTGGCCTCGTGGTCCGACCCTTCCATTCCAGTTCCAGTGAGGCATATTCAGTTTAACCCAGGGAACGCTCATAGAACCAACATCTGCCCAGGACTAAAGCCTCTGATCACCAGACAAAGACAAGAAAAGCCAATCCTCCACGTTCAGAGATGACAAACTCCACAGAAGCACAGAAGCCCCAAAATACCAAGAAAAATAAGAAGAAAGGGGCGACTCTGGACACATTCTATGGAGCCAAAATACAAAATACAGAGCAGATAGAAGAAGATATACAAGAAAATTCTCCAAAATCTTCCAAAGGAAATAGAAACTCTCCACAAACCCATGAAGAATTTGAATCAGAAAGGACCAAAAAGATGGAAGCCCTCTGGGAGGAAAAGTGGGAAATGATGCAAAAGAAATTCACGCATCTACAAAACCAGTTTGACCAAACTGTAAAAGAAAACCAGGCTTTAAAGCAAGAACTAATAAAGCAAAGCCAAAACACCAAGAAATTAGAAGAGAACATAAAATATCTCACCGACAAGGTGATAGATCTGGAAAACAGGGGGAGAAGAGAAAATTTAAGAATAATTGGACTCCCAGAAAAGCCAGAAATAAACACCAAACTGGACATGGTGATACAAGATATAATCAAAGAAAATTGCCCAGAGATTCTAGAACAAGGGGGCAATACATCCACTGACAGAGCTCACAGAACACCTTCTACACTAAACCCCCAAAAGACAACTCCCAGGAATGTAATTGCCAAATTCCAAAGCTATCAAACAAAAGAAAAAATCCTACAGGAAGCCAGAAAAAGACAATTTAGATATAAAGGAATGCCAATCAGGGTCACACAAGACCTTGCAAGTTCTACGCTGAATGATCGTAAGGCATGGAACATGATCTTCAGAAAGGCAAGAGAGCTGGGTCTCCAACCAAGAATCAGCTACCCAGCAAAACTGACTATATATTTCCAAGGGAAAGTATGGGCATTCAACAAAATAGAAGACTTCCAACTTTTTGCAAAGAAAAGACCAGAGCTCTGTGGAAAGTTTGATACCGAAAATCAAAGAGCAAGGAATACCTGAAAAGGTAAATATTAAGGAAAGGGGAAAAATGTTATCTTCTTTTACTCAAACTCTCTTCTATAAGGACTACATTTATATCAACCTATGTATACTAATATGTGGGGAAAATGTAATGTATAAATAGGGGGTAAAGAAAGACCAAATAGAATAATGGTTCTCACACAAAGATTCACAGGGGAAGGGGAGGGGAAGAAAACTCCTATAAGAAGGAGAGGAAGAGAGGGGGGGGGGGTTTACTTAAACCTCAATCTCAGGGAAATCAACTCTGAGAGGGAAAAACATCCAGATCCATTGGGATCTCGAATTCTATCTTACCCAACAAGGGTAAGGAGAAGGGAAAACCAAGGGGGGGAGGGGGAGAGGGAGAACAAAAAGGGAGGGAAAGAGAGGGGGGAGGGGGAGGGAACAAAAAGGGAGGGACTAAAAAGGGAAACATCAAGGGAGGGGACAAGGGGGACTGATTCAAAGTAAATCACTGGACTAAAAGGTAGAGCCGAAGAAGAAAAGGTTAGAATTAGGGAAGGCAATCAAAATGCCAGGGAGTCCACAAATGACAATCATAACTTTGAACGTGAATGGGATGAACTCACCCATAAAACGTAGACGAATAGCAGAATGGATTAGAATCCAAAACCCTACCATATGTTGTCTTCAAGAAACACACATGAGGCGGGTTGACACCCACAAGGTCAGAATTAAAGGATGGAGTAAGACCTTCTGGGCCTCAACTGATAGAAAGAAGGCAGGAGTGGTAATCATGATATCTGATAAAGCCAATGCAAAAATAGACCTGATCAAAAGGGATAGGGAAGGTAATTATATTTTGTTAAAAGGGACTCTAGACAATGAGGAAATATCATTAATCAACATGTATGCACCAAATAATATAGCACCCAAATTTCTAATGGAGAAACTAGGAGAATTGAAGGAAGAAATAGACAATAAAACCATACTAGTGGGAGACTTAAACCAACCATTATCAAATTTAGATAAATCAAATAAAAAAATAAATAAGAAAGAGGTAAAAGAAGTGAATGAAATCTTAGAAAAATTAGAATTAATAGACATATGGAGAAAAATAAATAGGGATAAAAAGGAATATACCTTCTTCTCAGCACCACATGGCACATTCACAAAAATTGACCATACATTAGGTCACAGAAACATAGCACACAAATGCAAAAAAGCAGAAATAATGAATGCAGCCTTCTCAGATCACAAGGCAATAAAAATAATGATTAGTAATGGTACATGGAAAACCAAATCTAAAACCAATTGGAAATTAAACAATATGATACTCCAAAACCGTTTAGCTAAAGAAGAAATCATAGAAACAATTAATAATTTCATCAAGGAAAATGACAATGGCGAAACATCCTTTCAAACCTTTTGGGATGCAGCCAAAGCGGTAATCAGAGGCAAATTCATATCCCTGAAAGCTCATATTAACAAACAAGGGAGAGCAGAGATCAATCAATTGGAAATGCTATTGAAAAAACTCGAAAGCGATCAAATTAAAAACCCCCAGCAGAAAACCAAATTAGAAATCCTAAAAATTAAGGGAGAAATTAATAAAATCGAAAGTGATAGAACTATTGATTTAATAAATAAGACAAGAAGCTGGTACTTTGAAAAAACAAACAAAATAGACAAAGTACTGGTCAATCTAATTAAAAAAAGGAAGGAAGAAAAGCAAATTCACAGCATTAAAGATGAAAAGGGGGACAGCACCTCCAATGAGGAGGAAATTAAGGCAATCATTAGAAATTACTTTGTCCAATTATATGGCAATAAATACACCAATTTAGGAGAAATGGATGAATATATACAAAAATACAAACTGCCTAGACTAACAGAAGAGGAAATAGAATTCTTAAATAATCCCATATCAGAAATTGAAATCCATCAAGCCATCAAAGAACTTCCTAAGAAAAAATCCCCAGGGCCTGATGGATTCACCTGTGAATTCTATCAAACATTCAGAGAACAGTTAACCCCAATACTATACAAACTATTTGACATAATAAGCAAAGAGGGAGTTCTACCAAACTCCTTTTACGACACAAACATGGTACTGATTCCAAAACCAGGCAGGTCAAAAACAGAGAAAGAAAACTATAGACCAATCTCCCTAATGAATATAGATGCAAAAATTTTAAATAGGATACTAGCAAAAAGACTCCAGCAAGTGATCAGAAGGATCATTCACCATGATCAAGTAGGATTCATACCAGGGATGCAGGGCTGGTTCAACATTAGGAAAACCATCCACATAATTGACCACATCAACAAGGAAACTAGCAAGAACCACATGATTATCTCAATAGATGCAGAAAAAGCCTTTGATAAAATACAACACCCATTCCTATTAAAAACACTAGAAAGCATAGGAATAGAAGGGTCATTCCTAAAAATAATAAACAGTATATATCTAAAACCAACAGCTAATATCATCTGCAATGGGGATAAACTAGATGCATTCCCAATAAGATCAGGAGTGAAACAAGGATGCCCATTATCACCTCTACTATTTGACATTGTACTAGAAACACTAGCAGTAGCAATTAGAGAAGATAAAGAAATTGAAGGCATCAGAATAGGCAAGGAGGAGACCAAGTTATCACTCTTTGCGGATGACATGATGGTCTATTTAAAGAATCCTAGAGATTCAACCAAAAAGCTAATTGAAATAATCAACAACTTTAGCAAAGTTGCAGGATACAAAATAAACCCACATAAATCATCAGCTTTTCTATATATCTCCAACACAGCTCAGCAGCAAGAACTAGAAAGAGAAATCCCATTCAAAATCACCTTAGACAAAATAAAATACCTAGGAATCTATCTCCCAAGACAAACACAGGAACTATATGAACACAACTACAAAACACTCGCCACACAACTAAAACTAGACTTGAACAATTGGAAAAACATTAACTGCTCATGGATAGGACGAGCCAATATAATAAAAATGACCATCCTACCCAAACTTATTTATCTATTTAGTGCCATACCCATTGAACTACCAAAATACTTCTTCACTGATTTAGAAAAAACCATAACAAAGTTCATTTGGAAGAACAAAAGATCAAGGATATCCAGGGAAATAATGAAAAAAAACACATATGATGGGGGCCTTGCAGTCCCAGACCTCAAACTATATTACAAAGCAGCAGTCATCAAAACAATTTGGTACTGGCTAAGAAACAGAAAGGAAGATCAGTGGAATAGACTGGGGGAAAACGACCTCAGCAAGACAGTATACGATAAACCCAAAGATCCCAGCTTTTGGGACAAAAATCCACTATTCGATAAAAACTGCTGGGAAAATTGGAAGACAGTGTGGGAGAGACTAGGAATAGATCAACACCTCACACCCTACACCAAGATAAATTCAAAATGGGTGAGTGACTTAAACATAAAGAAGGAAACCATAAGTAAATTGGGTAAACACAGAATAGTATACATGTCAGACCTTTGGGAGGGGAAAGGCTTTAAAACCAAGCAAGATATAGAAAGAATCACAAAATGTAAAATAAATAATTTTGACTACATCAAACTAAAAAGCTTTTGTACAAACAAAACCAATATAACTAAAATCAGAAGGGAAACAACAAATTGGGAAAAAATCTTCATAGAAACCTCTGACAAAGGTTTAATTACTCATATTTATAATGAGCTAAATCAATTGTACAAAAAATCAAGCCATTCTCCAATTGATAAATGGGCAAGGGACATGGATAGGCAGTTCTCAGATAAAGAAATCAAAACTATTAACAAGCACATGAAGAAGTGCTCTACATCTCTTATAATCAGAGAGATGCAAATCAAAACAACTCTGAGGTATCACCTCACACCTAGCAGATTGGCTAACATTACAGCAAAGGAAAGTAATGAATGCTGGAGGGGATGTGGCAAAGTAGGGACATTAATTCATTGCTGGTGGAGCTGTGAACTGATCCAACCATTCTGGAGGGCAATTTGGAACTATGCCCAAAGGGCGACAAAAGAATATCTACCCTTTGACCCAGCCATAGCACTGCTGGGTCTGTACCCCAAAGAGATAATGGACACAAAGACTTGTACAAAAATATTCATAGCTGCGCTCTTTGTGGTGGCCCAAAACTGGAAAACGAGGGGATGCCCATCAATTGGGGAATGGCTGAACAAACTGTGGTATATGTTGGTGATGGAGTACTATTGTGCTCAAAGGAATAATAAAGTGGAGAAGTTCCATGGAGACTGGAAC
Organism: Monodelphis domestica; assembly: GCF_027887165.1. Taxonomy (NCBI): domain Eukaryota; kingdom Metazoa; phylum Chordata; class Mammalia; order Didelphimorphia; family Didelphidae; genus Monodelphis; species Monodelphis domestica. Next base: position 176,739,338 of record NC_077230.1, on the reverse strand, counting down.
AACCTCCAGGAAGTGATGCAGAGCGAGAGGAGCAGAACCAGGAGAACATTGTACACAGAGACTAATACACTGTGGTATAATTGAACGTAATGGACTTCTCCATTAGTGGCGGTGTAATGTCCCTGAACAACTTTCAGGGATCCAGGAGAAAAAAAACACCATTCATAAACAAAGGATAAACTATGGGAGTGGAAACACCGAGAAAAAGCAACTGCCTGAATACAGAGGTTGAGGGGACATGACAGAGGATAGACTTTAAATGAACACTCTAATGCAAATACTATCAACAAAGCAATGGGTTCAAATCAAGAAAACATCTAATGCCCAGTGGATTTACACGTCGGCTATGGGGGGTGGAGGGGGAGGAAAAGAAAATGATCTATGTCTTTAACGAATAATGCTTGGAAATGATCAAATAAAATATATTTAAAAAAAAAAAAAAGAAAAGAAAATCCCAAATGAGGTCATGAAGAGTCAGATATGATAAATAACTAAATAACAAAATGAGAATGAGTTTTCCATCAATCATGAATATCTAGAGCACTTGCTGAGTGATTTGGGCATGAGGACCAAAGCTTAGTAAAAGATTTAACTCTCCTAAAGCTGGTATTTGGTTCAATTCAAATTCAAGTGATACTAATGCTTAATTGATAATGTACTCTAAAAGTCTGATAGAAAGTTTACTTATATGTCTTCACTAGAATTATAAAAAGTCTTGTATAGAGAGAGATGCATATACATGCATAGACGGGTTCAAATCTTGCCTCTGAAGCATTAGCTCTATGATCACTAAGTTCACTTAGCTTTTCCATGTAGCAACTAGGTAGTTCTGGAGTCAGGAAGACCTAGGTCCAAATCTGGCCTCAGACACTAATTAGCTTTGTGACTGGGAATATCACTTAATACTATTTGCCTCAGTTTCCTCATCTGTAAATCAGCCAGATAAGGAAATGGAAAACCTCTTTAATGTCTTTCCCAAGAAAACCATCAAGTGTATTCAGAAAGAATGGTACACAACTGAAATGATTGAACAACAAAACAACAACAGATTTTCAGGACTTTTAGACAATTTTCTAGGACTGTAAACCACAAAAGAGCGATATTCTTTATGAATCGAAGAAATTTCCATAATGAGACTGTCCCCATCAATGAAATCATAATCTGGAATGGGGATAGAAAAAGTATTGAATACGCACAGTTGTCCTAACCTTTCAATAATTCACTTCTGTGATACTCCAACAATATTCAATGTCATTATTACTTGACACTTAGAGAAGACAGTTCACTGAATGTTTGCTTCCTAACATGCTCCTGCATATAAAGTCCTGTCCCTCTGTCTTCTAGTTTCAGTCTGGTGCACACTACCTTCTCCTGGGTATCCTCCAAATGTGGGTTGCCTAGGTAAATGTCAGGACTGCAACTCCTCCATGGAGGAAAAGGCACAGCTGAGAGCAGAAGAGAAAGAAAGAACTGCACAAAGAAGGAAGGAAGGAAGGAAGGAAAGAAGACTAGAGTCAGAATATCTTTCATATAGTCCTTAAAATTATAGAAAGGAACTGATAATTCTGGTCAATAAAATGACCAGAGATTCTAGAGGACTAATGATGGAGCTGACAGAGACTTGATACAGAATGAATACTTTTGAAGAAAGTCTAAAATAGGCATTCATTTTGCTTTACTGTATATATTTGTTATAAGGGTTTCATTTTTCTTCTCCTTGCTGTCTCAGGAAAGATAGAGATGTGGGAGAAAGAAAATAAATGTTTATTATGAAAAAAGTAATATAAACTTAAGAAATGGTTAATAGAAGGAAAAATATCAATGGACACCTTACCAATGTAGCCCTTGACAATGAAATTATTTTTTAATCCCCAACACTCTTCTAATACATAAAGAAACCAGTCATTCTTACAAACTTACCTATGAAGATCTCATGATATAGTGAAAAGAGCATTGGGTTTGGAGTTGGAAAACAAGGGTTCCAATTTTGGTTTTGTCATTCACAACTTATATGATCTTGGATAAATCATTTCTCTTCCTCACTTGAGTTTCCCTAACTACATATGTTGAGAAAATGGTAAATGTTCACCAAATTCCCTTCTACCTTTAAATTTATGATGATAAAAATTAAAGAAAGGTAGAAGATAAAGTTCAAAATGAAGAGATTTCTGCACTGGATACCATGACAACCAGCTTCAAGAGGGAGGCATTCAAACAAGAGGAGGCCGCAATAATAACTTTTTTGAGAAAATTGATCTTGACCTTAAGTGTAGCAGAAAGTCTAAGAAATGGAACTTTAAAGCTCATGCTTATTCCCTGTATAGAAAAGAGAGGGTAATGTTCATTCACTCATTTATCCAGAAAGTCATCAAGTGGCTTCATTTCCATGAAAGTCTCTTCAATGGTGTCTTCACAATCTCCCCAAAGAAACCCTGGGGAATTCCATGTCGCCAGTACAGTTTTTCCTCCAGGTTTTGATTTATTATAGTAATAAATGAAATAGGCATTATGAAGGACTGAGAAAATATTTTTATATAATGTTCTAAGTAAAATGTAGTATGATTTGTTATTGTTTTACCCTATTTATTTGTTTTATGTTCATCATAAACATTTTAATGTGTAACAACAGCATATATGAATATTATTAATAATTAATTATTTATCAAAATATGATATATAGATGGCTCAGGGAGAAGAGATCCAGGTCTGGAGATATGAGGTCCTGAATTCAAATGTGACCTCAGATTCTTCCTAGCTGTGTGACCCTCAGCAAGTCACTTATTCCCATTGTCTATCCCTTAACCAATCTTCACCCTTGAAACAAATAATCAATATCTATTTGAAGATGGAAGGTAAGGGTTTACATTAAATATGTATATATATTTTACATATATATCCTTATCTTCCATATATATATAGAGACACTTATGTTTATATATAATGTCTTATAATTTTTAAAAGAGGTATTTCCTTGTCTGATATATACCCATTACTGAAGTATTTCTTCATGAAAATATTGTTTTTATGTAGCTTTGACTTATAGTTCCTCTTCTCAAGTATAGTAAGAAATGTGAAAGAAGTTCGTGATGGTGATATGAGATTATAAGCTGCATGAGGGTATGAACCACTTCATTTAAATTTCATATCCCACTTGACTAGTAATATGCTCTGTAAACAGTTGGTGCTTAATGTTTGTGGAATTGAACTTCATGTTCCTCCTTGTCTTCTCATATCCGTTTCCTAAAATGGTATAGCTGAAATGTAATGAACTATTGTGCCATATTGCGTTATATTGTGTTATATTGTGCCATAGACAGAGCTTTGAGCTTTGAGCATGGAGTCAGGAAGACCTGAGTTCAAGTCCTCTGACACTTTATTAGCTGTGTGTCACCAAACAATGAAGTTAACCTTTATATGCTTCTATTTCCTTATTTATAAAATGGGTATGATAAAATATTTACCTCTCAGAGTTGTTATGAGGATAAAATAATCTGAGGAGCTTTTAAAATATAAAATTGCTACAATAAATATAAATATATAGTTATATATTTATAATATACAAATTATATAATTTATAAAACATAATAAATCTAAATATGTAAACATATTTATATATAAACATTATTCATATGTGCATTATACATGTACTATGTATATATGTAAGTAAACACACATTACTTCGATAAATGTTGTTGCTATCGTTCAATCATTCAGTTCTGTCTGACTCTTCAGGACTCCATGAAGCATTGCATGCCAGACCTTTCTATCTTCTACTGTCTCTCAAAGGCTGTCCAGATTCACATTGGTTGTCCTCACGACACTATCTATCCATCTCATCTCCCACCTTCCCCTTTTCCTTTTGCCTTCAATCTTCCCAACAGCAGCGTCTTTGTCAATAAATCTAGTCCCCTCGTTATGTGGCCAAAATATTTAAGCCTCAGTTTCAGGGTTTGGCCTTCCTAGTAAATTCCCTGAATTTATATATATTTTACACACCCACAATTTAGGGAGGGGGCTGGGATTAAGCTGAACTCGAAGCCTTAAATTTCTCCAATGTGTGCCATTTGCAGTCTTTGTGCTTAAAGGTTTTAAATGTCTGTCATTGAAATCAGTTAGAAACTAAGCAGTTTGGAGACATAAATAGAATTTAGACTGAATCAATACTAACCCCCCAAGAAATCGATGGATTATGCCACACCATATGTAACAAGTGAAAGGTAGCTTCCAGTTCAAAATGAGCAGCCCAGGTCTGTGACAGCTAGTCCATCACCAGTCACGTTGGAAAGTATCTGAAACAGGAGAAGAGGGATTGGGAGGTGGAAAAAAAATAAACCCAAGTGAATTGGCACCTTGCTCTCTAAATGTAGAGGCCCTGTGCAGCTTAGATAAGCCAGCTGCTGCTCACGTTTTAAGTGCAGAGGGAGGAGAAACGTTCTATGAAGCCCTAACGTGTGGCGACTCAGCCAGCATTCCAAACTCATTGCGGAGATTCTCTGAAACCAAAGCCTGAGGCCAAGTGAAATCTCATGTCCTTCCTCTTATAAACAGTGCTTGTAGCCCAAGCAAGGCAGGACCACTATGTTCAGCAGTGGCTCCCAGCAGGGGATTTTCTTTCCTTTTAGTTTCCATTCTGTCTTTGACTTTATTTTAGACATTTCTCTGTTGGTCTCCTTTTTCCTGTTCTCGTTCCATTTAAAATGAATTGCTTCTTTGGAAAAGTTCTTAGTCCACCCAATAATCCTCCTGGCTAGGAAAGGATGCTAAACGGTCAAAAGTGATGGCCATACCTTGCCCCTCCCCCAACCCCTTTTCATCACCTTGGATGTAGGAGGATCATTTCTACAAGTCACAGCCCTGTTTAGGCTTATTAACTCATGATATTCAGAACCAGTAACGTGTGTGTGTGTGTGTGTGTGTGTGTGTGTGTGTGTGTGTGTATTTTAAGAATGTGGAAATCAAACATAATGGTGTTTTTCACAAGTCACCCAATAGTCAAACTTGCTTGAGATGGTGGCAGTATGAAATCTTATAGAAAGAATACAGAGATTAAAAGTAGGGTACTGAGGTTCAAATCCTAATTCATTATGTTTTTATTACCAATGAAATATTGGACAAACCATTTAACTTTTCTAGGTCTCTGTTTCTGTATTTGTAAAATGAGGTTTTTTGTAAAACATGACCTCAAAATCTCTTCTAACTCTACACCTATGATTCTATGATATCACACACACACACACACACACACATATATATATATATTTTCATATATATATATATGCCTGAATATAGAGAAACCCTTTCCTATTTTAATGAGATATTCTAGCATAGTAGAAAAAAAATAGTGGGATGGAATTTAAGAGTTCTGTATAAATGGAATTTTGGGAAATACTAAGGAACTTCTGGGGGGATGAATTCCAAAGGCTCAAAATCTATATAAATATGCATAAATGGAGATTTTGAGCCTTTGGACTTCATCCCCCAGGAAGTCCCTTAGTATTTCCCAAAATTCCATTTATACAGTTCCAGGCTTTAGTTTGAACACCAACATTTACTGATTTTTTTTTACCTTGGACAAGTCCCTTCTCTGAAAAACTCAACCTGAATTTCCTCAGTAGTAAAATGAAGGAGTGAATCAGATGATCCTTTTTTTTTTTAAAGCCCTTACCTTCCATCTTGGAGTCAATACTGTGTATTGGCTTCAAGGCAGAAGAGTGGTAAGGGCTAGGCAATGGGGGTCAAGTGACTTGCCCAGGGTCACACAGCTGGGAAGTGTCCGAGACTAGATTTGAATCTAGGACCTCCCATCTCTAGGCCTGGCTCTCAATCCACTGAGCTACCCAGCTGCCCCCTCAGATGATCTTTAAGGCCTATTTCAGTTTTTAAAACTGTAAGATGTGACCCTAGGGAAAATGTTAATAGGATTCTTAGGCTAGGTTTTGCTTAAATCTCCTATTACTTCCCAAATCACAACTACTCTCATAGCAATCTAAAATTATAAACAAAAGCTTTATAAAAACTGTGTATACCATTTGGCCCAGCCAAACTATTTTTTTGGTGCATATATTATCATCTAAGACATATGTCTGTCCATGTTTGTCATGTTGCTAAAGAAGAAACATTTTACTTTTTTAAAAATCCTTACCTCCCATCTTAAAATAGATACTATTTATTGGTTTTTACACAGAAGAATGGTCAGGGTTTGGGGATTAAGTGACTTTGCCCAGGGTCCATAGCTAGAAAATATCTGAGATCATATCTGACCCAGGACCAGGCCTGGCTTTCTATCCACTGAGCCACCTCTCTGCCCCCACTCATGGTTTACACTAGACAAAATTTCATGAAGGAAATAAAGAAAAGAATGTTATGTTTCAATTTGCATTTGACTCCATATGTTGCTCCTGCAGCAGTGGATAGGCTTTTTTTTTTTGTCATGAATCTCTTGGAGTTGTCCTGCATCTATTCCTTGTTGATAAATGTTAAGCCATCTAGCGATACCACAATTAGGTTTATTATCTAAGGTGATCCAGGAAAAAGAAAAAGAAACTATATTTTAAAATACTTATAGTGGCTCTCTTCGTGGTGCCAATGAACTAGAAATTGAGGGGATGACCATCAATTAAGGAATAGCTAAACAAGTTGTGACATGATTGTGATGGAAATGATGAGTAGATTAATTTTGGAAAAACCTAGAAAGAACTACATGAAATTATAAAGAGTGAAATGAGCAGAACCTAGAAAAAATTATACAATAGGAATATGATGATTATTCTTATGTATGTTCATCTCCAGAGAAAAGACTAATAAATAGAAACAAGTAAGACATAGTTTTATATATGCATATATCTTGTTATCAAATGATACCTTCTCTTTTTGGGGGAGTGGAGGGAGAGAGAGATAGCTGGGGATTTTAATGTAACAAATACATTTTTTTAAAAAAGGAATAGATTAAAAGGATATAGCAAAAGAAGAAAGGACAGAACTAGGAGAGGATATTAAAATGCTGGGGAAATACACAAGTGGCAATCATAACTTTGAATGTGAATGGGATGAACTCATCCATAAAATGAAAACAAATAGCAGAGTGGATTAGACTTAAAAAAGGAATAGATGCTGAGACAGTGCATATGAATATTCTTTGTGATCTATAAAAGACAATTTTTTTAAAAAAACAACAAAAACTCTTACTACTATTCCTCCTCTCAAGTATTTGTATGTAGGGGATAGTTTTAGAGAATCTGAAAAAGCCTTGTATGAATTGATGCAGAGTGCTATGAATATAATAACAATCATACAGAAAAAAATAAATGTACATCTCATTCTGCATTTTGAATCTATCACATCATTGTCAAAAAGTCGATCGCTGTCTTCTTTCTTGGTCTTCTGGAATCATGATTTAAAGGATTCATTTTGCTTCAGTTCCTTATAGGTAAAATGTGAATACACTGGAGAAAGAAGTGTCAAACCACTCCAGTGTCTTTACCAAAAAAAACCCAAGTGGGGTCACAAAGACTCAACAAAGCTAGTCTATAAGTTTCTTGATGAAAATAGATCATAGTCCCTACTCTACCGTATATAGGATTGTAGGTATTGAGCTGGAATAAACATTAGAAGCCAAGCAACCCGGTGTTCACATTTTATAGATGAAGAAGTAATGTGAAATTGTAGGTAAATTATATAAATTTGTTTGAGCCTTGGTTTTACCATTCTATAATTTTTTTTTAAAAATCATCCTTGGCCTTTCTGCCTCACTGGGATTTTGTCAGGATCATTTGACATAATGGCTAAGAAAGCACTTTAAAACTATAAGGCAAAATACAAGTAACCAGTCACTAATTTGCATGCTGGTGATTATCGAAACTTGTGCAAAACTAATTAATCCTGATGATGAAACATGCCAGTAGTATTGCAGCACACCTAAATCATACTGTTCTTCAACTAGTTTCGAACCACTTGAGCATCAATGAAAGTACATTTTAGACAAAAAGGAAAATTTAGCAGCATGTTTGGGTAGAATTTACCAAAATCTATGGAAACTATAACTTCCAGGGGGAAATAAATGTGTTTATATAGTGTCACCTATGTGCCAAGTACTGTACTAAGTGCTTTTTTTTTTTTATAAATAATGACTCATTTCATCCTCTGCAGACATTGATTGAGAGCCTCTGGTTTGTGAACTAGAACAATTTGTTCCAGTGCTCCTGTGGATTGCTTAGAGCTTGTTCAGACGTTGAAGATAGCAAGCTCCTCTATTGGATTCCAGGCCATCATCAGTTGTCTTGACTGTTGTTCTGAAATTGAACTTCTGTGACTCTTGAGGAAAGAATGACGCTTATGATTTCATGCACTTCAGGACTCACTTAAATCCAAATGGATTTAAATCAAGACATCCCCTCATGATGTCGTTGGTCCTCTGGCAAAATGAAGAATGAACAGCAATGGTTTGCATAGAGCTGCTCAGTTTGCCCGGGGAACAAAAATAAAAGAGTCTCTGCTCTCATTTTCCTCACAGTCTAGTAATGAAATGTAACACAAATAAACACAAGCATTTTCCACGTTGAAGTTCAAATGTATAAGAAAACCGAGTACTGCCTGAAATCTGGGGGGGAAAGAATTATTTCCAATATGCAGATTATGAAGTATCCTTTAAATCAAACTTAAATATGGGATTTGAAAAGAAAAATGAGATGATTACCATTTCTCAAGTGAACTCTAACTACTTGGCCTTTTGTGAGAAAATCTCAAATACATTTTGCAGATCAAAATACCATTGCTTTAATGCTGAAGGGTGTGATTGAATTCCAGTCCATAAGTAATTAGAACAGAAGGTACTGAAAGAGGGGCATTTTTCAAATTTGAAAAAAAAAATAAGGTATTGCCATTGTTCTGGATTCTTTCTCTTATTATTAGGATAAAGGAAGCAGAAAGAGAAGAGAGGTATCCACTTCCCTTCACCTCTATGTCATATCAACCAACTCCTCCATCTCCTAATTAGAGATTCTGATTCCTTGATGAAAAGTCTGTAAAGGAAATGTTGAGTGCCGAAAGCTACATTTCCTCTATTTTGCATTTCTGGTAAATAGCTCAGTGTTAAGATGAAGGTGCATTTCTGCATCTTTAATTCTTCAGTTTTAATGGAGTTTTAATGAAGATAAAAGGATGCAACAAAGAAGTAACCTAGTGAAGTATTTGTTTTAAAGATTAGTAATCACTGTACTACTTTCAAATCACATCCTGGTCAGAAAAGTAGAAACTGCCTGTGGATATTGATGAACCCTGCATAATGTAGAATATTAATATTGAATTGGAATTTTTTATGAAATAATTTTTTAGCACCAAAAAACATTCTGATTCTCAGCTACAAATAGTTTCTCCCCTGTGCTATGGAGTTGGGTTGAGATGTCCTTTTTCTGGTTTGGATCTTGAAAAGATAACAAGATGAGGAATAGGATCCAGCAGACGCTTGATCCACTTTTAAGATTAAACTAAGTCAGCAAGTTTTAGCCAAAAACTAAGCAGCCATTTTGACACAAACACATGACAGGTGGGAAGGAGCTTCTTGGTGTCATTAAGACCTATCCCTTCCTACAATGAAGTAAAGAGGGAGGAGTTGGGGTGTCTAAATTGACCTCCTTCATCAATACTTACTAGTCAGGAAACCATTGGAATGTCAAGGGAAGGAAGGGACTGAGTGATTGCTTCACAAAGAGTATATTTTGGGAGACAGCTGGGTAACTCAGTGGATTGAGAGCCTAGCTCAGAGATCAGAGCCTGGGTTCAAATCTGACCTCAGATACTTCTTAGCTGTGTGACCCTGGGCAAGTCACTTAACCCCCATTACCTAACCCTTACACAGTATTGGCTTTAAGGCAGAAGGTAAGAGGTTTATTTGTTTGTTTTTTTAAAGAGTATATATTGACTTGCACTAGAGGAAGTCATGCTATTTGGCTATGGTGCTCTCCTGCCCAGTAATCTTTACCTATTTTTCCCTGCTCACATTCCTTGGTGTCCATTCAGATTATGAAAGGAATTTACTGAGTAGTTTAGATTTTTTTCTTTAGAAGTCAATTAATCAATTAACTTCAAAATTAAGAAATACTGCCTCTGAAGAATTCATTACAATGCGGATAAAGTATAAGCTCTAATTTCTTCCCAAAAGTTATTAGACCTTTGCTTATGAGACAGCTGGGTGGCTCAGTGCCTGGAGTACTGAGCCTAGATCCAGAAAGATCTGAGTTCAAATCTAACCCTAAGACATTTACCAGCTATATAACCCCAGGCAAATCATTTATCCTATGTTTGCCTTAATCCAATGCAGAAAGAAATGGCAAAGTCCTCCAGTGAGTTTGCTAAGGAAATCTGAAGTATAATAGAGTCCATGGAATCTTGAAGAGTCAGACATGACTGAGCAACAATAACATTGACTGAAAGGTGATGTGAATTCGCTAAATTCACAGGTGCTTTAAAAAGAAGATGCCTTATAGCCTTTACTAAGCAAGGGCTATCCAGAGAAAAGGATGTTATAGGTAAGAAAGAACAGGATTAAAATACAAAAGAAGATGTGCTTCAGAAGGAGAATTTATAATGACGCTCTGCATGTACAAATCATATTTTCAAAATTCTTTCATAGAAGGTGACAAGCTATGGACCAGAGAGATTCCCAACTGGGAGGGACCTTTTTTGTTGTTCAGTCATTTTTCAGTCATATCCACCTCTTTGTGACCCCATTTGCGGTTTTCTTAGCAAACATACTTTAGTTGGTTGCCATTTCCTTCTCAAGCTCATTTTACAGATGAGGAAATTGAGGCAAACTGGATTAAGTTACTTTAATCAGTCACACAGCTAGTAAATGTCTGAGAAAACTTAGAAAACTTAGCTCAGCTCAATGACATGCTCAAGGTCATATAGCTAATAAATAGCAGAGTTAGCATTTGAATCTAGATCTTTCAAATCCAAATCTAGGATTCTCTTGACAGTCAATGGGTTTGTCTGCATTTATTTTTTTAAATTGTTATATGGGGAAAACAATAACAGCAAACAATAAAAAATGATACCATGATCTTGGGCAAGATTGGGTTAATAAACACACACACACATACAAACTCTTTTTACTCAATAGGTTAATATAATATCCAGTTTTGACAGAAGAGTGTTGGTATTTGGCCTTTACCTATGAAATCCAAAAATTGGACTTGATAACTTCCAAATCTGTAAGTCTATAATCAAAAATGAGGGCAGCTAGATGGCCCAGTGGATAAAGCTTTGGGACTGAAGTCAGGAAGACTCATCTTCTGAGTTCAAAACTGGCTTTAGACACTTAGTAGCTATGTGACCCCAAGTAAATCACTTAACCCAGTCAGCCTCAGTTTCCTTTTCTGTAAAATGAGCTGGAGAAGAAAATGGCAAATCATCCTCATATCTTTGCCAAGAAAACCTCAAATGGGGTCACTAAGAGTGGGACATAAGTGAGCAACAAAAAGTCAAGTATTATATTTGGCAGTGTCAGTTTAATGGTTTAGTGCCATCACCACAGATTAAATTATTGCCATTTCTACTAGTCATACTCATTTATCCAAGAGAATTTCTATCCTAACAATACATTAGAATTAGATAATAAATCTCCAAAACTTTATGCCAACTATTTGGTGCAGTTAATAGAGTGTTGGACCTAGAGTCAGGAAGATCTGAGTTCAAATGTGACCTCAGACATTTAATTTACTAGCTGTGTGATGCCTCAATTTCCTCAACTTTAAAATGATAATAGCGTCTGCCTCCCAGGGTTGTGGTGAGGATCACATGAGAGAATATCTGTAAATTGTTTAGTCCTGCCTATTTCTTTTTAAAGCACATATTTGATTGTCATTTCCAAGGAGGGCATGCAGGGATTGTATTTCCTACATAATTTAACACAATGTTTTGTACAAAGAGGATGTTTAATGGCTCTTTCTTAAATTGAGCCTAGTTGAATACACAAAGCTTGAATTGAGAGTCACTTCCAGATTCTGTTTCCATCTCTTTCTCCTCAAACTCCTGCATCATCTTGGAGGCAGACAGAAAATGAAGAATAAGTTTACAATGAGGTTGATAGCCCAAGTTTGATAAGTTCTTCAGGTTTTGAAAATATCTTTGTGTCAGAAACACATCCTTCATGTGTTTGTGTCAGAAACAATACATATGGATAATTAATGAAAATTTGTTTTTATTATTTTTTCTAATATTTATTTACCTGGGGAAAGACATCTCCTGTACTACTAAATCAAATTAACTTTAATTTAAAAGAGGAAATAAAAGAGCAGAAAAATAATACTAGGAAGTGAAATCTTTAACTTTGCACAGGCAATTAATAAATGTTTGGTTACTTAGGTTGTATGAAATTCTCACAAACTAATTCCTACAATAACTTTTTCTCTCCTTATATCAGACACTAAAATCAAGGAAAGGAAGAAATAGTCCAACAAACCTCAACATTTTTAGCAATAACAAAATAGTGGAAAACCTAAAGAGAATGACTTTCAGAGAAAGGGAAGTTTAACAAAATGTTCATTGCAAATTTTAAAAATTCCAATTGTACTCAATTGAAGGCTAAATTAATAGGGAGTTTTGAGAACAGAGTATGGCTATTTGGGTCCTATATATAATTCTGGATAAACTTCACCTGGAAAAAATCTAGAATGTTTTACTAGAGGGATGGTTTGCAAATATCCAGAATGGGAAAAGATGGTCATTATGAATCCATAAGGCTTAGTCAAGAATAAGTTGTATTTCATGCTTAAGCATAAACTCTCCGTGAAGTGTCCAAGAGTTCAGACACAGAATTATTTAATAGAGCACAAGAAGATAATAGGCTATTAAGTGCAAAATAATGAAATGAAACAAAATATGTAAAAGGTCAAGTTAAAAAAACAGCATTACGCTCTCTTTTAAAAGAGAAAAGGACAGAATCATCCTTGTTTTTGTCATCTGAAAATGCATTAAACAAAGTATAAAGTCACGATTGAATCAGCTACCTAGACAAACTATATAGTTTCATTTATGACTTTTGGATACGTAATGTAAAGACATGTAGTTCCTGACTTCTAGAATCCTAAAGTCTAATAGTAGTTATGAAATAGACTGAGTTTAAGGGCAGGTATTCATTGAAGGAAATCCCCAAACAACAGTCTTATAATATTTGTTCTTGAATGCAAAAAAATTGCACTCATAAGAATATCTGGGTTAACAGCAGCAATGTAAATTGAGAGCCTGGACTAGAGGCAGGAGGTCCTGGGTTCAAATTTGGCCTCAGACACTTCCTAGCTATGTCATTGTGGGCAAAACTTTTAACCCCCACTGCCTAGACCTTATCACTCTTCTGCCTTGGAACCAATACATAATACTGATTCTAATAGAGAATGTAAGGAATATTATTTAACAATTAAAAAAAAAGAATAGCTAGTCTGAATAAAGAAGACACATGACTGCAAAAATACAATCTTATTGGACAGGGAGGACATGAGTTTCAAAAGGAGTTGCTCTGTGTCTACCTTTTGACATATGAAGTAATACTCTTTCTGTTTGGGGTTTAACAATTTGCAAAGTGATTTAGGAGTCTTTCATGGTCTGTAATAGTGAATCCAGGGGACATGGACATAAAGTGTCATTTGCCTAACTGGCTATTCAAAAAAGTGGTGTCAAACATATTTTCAAAAAGGACTACAAAACTGTATATCAAAATCCCAGCTGGCTGCATGATGACTTGTGAAATCACATATTAATACTCTCTCTGTCCTATTTAATTTCTTATTTATCTTGTTAACTATTTCCCAATTACATTTTAATATGGTTTAAACTACACTCTGGAGTGTTGAAGCAGCCTGAGTGCTTGCCATCTCTGACCTAAACACTCCACAGTGAATTTGGGAGTAGCTAAAGACCATGGAGTGTGAGCTCGAACTCTGTTTGAAAATGAAATACAATAAAATATGTAACTGATGGAGAGAAATGTGTTGTATTCCTAGGAGATAAATGTGTCCAGTTAGATTTGGTGATGCTGCAATTACCTACATATTCAGAAAGAAAAATCACAATCTCTTTATTCAAAGCCAGTGAAATCAAAAACTTGAAGAATCTTCATGAAGAAAAATAAGATGGCATCTGTTTGACCCAATAATTTGGTTTGGGGAAATACATCTTGAAAGTGATTTAAAGAAACAAACAAAACAAGTTTTTTTTTTAATGTTCAAAAATTGTATAGCAGCTATGTATGCAATGCAAAAAATCCAAAAACAAAGTGGTAATACAGAAAAAGCTAAAAAAACAGTAATCTGATTGTTTAAATTATCCAGAACGCTAAGATAATATTGGAGTTTTAAGACAGAATTATCCCAAAGGGAATCTATACTTTCAAGATTATTATTAATTTCCCAACTTTATTGTTGACCATATACACCTCTCTTGAGAAAATAAGGTTATAGGAAGACAGCCTTAACAAGTGTTGATCAACAAACCTTTCTTTGGATTCTTTCTGTGTAGTTGTTAAGATTGGAAGGTATTACAAACAACAACAAAATAGTCATAAATTTGTGAGCTATGCTATTCATTTATTGCTATCTAGAAAATTACAAGCTTTTGTTTTATTATCATTTTGCTACAAATAGAAGCACTTAGACTTGCTGTACAAATTACTGCTATAAAATGTATCTAAGTTTTTAATGCATTAATAAAATAAGATATTCTCCCCAGATGGGGAAAATGAATTATACTTTAGGAATTCACTACCCATGAAGTATATAACTCATTTCCTGATATTTTTGTCCAGTGCCTCATTAATAAATACAAAGCTATGAGAGTCCCTATTAGGATTAACTCTACTTCAATCACTGGAAAATCACCTCACTGCTTTTTCACTTCTCAACAAAATAACTCCTTTTTAAAAATAAAGCAAATATTGCCAACTCAGCATACATCAAAGATTGAAAGTCTTAGCCCTAGCCAGTTAACTGGGTATAGGTGTAATTTACTTTCCTTCATCTTCTATTTCATTCTGATTATATTGCTCATATAAAAAGAAGAATCCAATACAACCACATAACACCAGAGAACTTAGCATTGAAGAAGTCAAATCCAACTATGTTTGTTATCCATCTAAAATATTCAACTCTTTTATTCAGATTGTCCATTCCTCATTTTAAATGTTGTTCCCACTCATACCAGAAACTTTTCTCATTTGTGATAATTACTTAACTTAGTTTTTCCTTGTAATTGATTATATAATTTGGTAATATCCTCAAGTCTGTATAGTTTTAATGGATTAAGACTCATAATACTCAAATAGAATGGAATATTGAAAATAATTTAGTTTATGATCTTGCCTTTAAGGTTATATTCCAGAGATTTGCATATTTCTACCATAAAAAGAGATATCATTATACTTCTTGGGTATTCAGAATTCCCAGAATTATATAATTGGAAGGAATTTCAGAATGTATTGTGAGGAAAGGTAAGGAGGGTAGCAGACAGACTTTTGGATCAGGGATCCAGAAAACAAAGGCTCTAATCTCACTTCTGACCCTACTAGTAATAAAACTGGCATCTGGGAATAGATTTTAAGTTTCTAGACCATGGCTCAAAATGACTGCCTTAAATCAAGAACTTAATTATTCCTTGACTTTTCTTAAAGATAATTTTATCCTTCAAAAGATGAACAGGTTAATTTTTTTTTAATTAGAAAGATCTATATGGCATTATGAAGAGTGAAACAAATAGAACTGACAGAATAATATATAGCAATGAAAATATTGGTTAAAGAATAACTTGTTCATGTCCATATCCAAAGAAAGAACTGATAAGTAGAGGGGAAAAAACCCAACTTGTTTATATATTGTGAAGAAAGGATTAACTCTCCCCTTGTCTATTTTTAGCTAAACAAATCAAGAACTTAAAGTACCCCTACTTGACACTAAGTCAGGGAATTCACAAGTCACTTACTAGAGTAAGCTTACACCTCCAAAGGTCACTGCCCCCACCCCCTTGGGCAGTGCTAGGCAAATGATTCCTGTAAAGTGGGGAAGTGACAGGGTGACAGGAAGTGACATCAAGAAAACTGTTATAAAAAGGCCAGTCTGAGGACTGATTCATGCTCTTTACATTGGTGAACCTGACTGAATGAGGAGACTCTTTCCTTGGATAGTATGTGGGCTTGAGGTGGTGAGTAGAATGAGTACTTACTTGGTTCTTCAGTGAGGAGACCCTCTCTGCTTGTTGGTGCTTTGATGGGACACTTCCTTTAGTGTGAGTTATGTTGAGATTCTTAGCGGTCTTAGCCTTGTGCACACTGAAATTTTTTGGCAGATTCTTCAGACTCCTGGCTCTTCAGATTTCGGCTTCCTAATTAGCACTTTAGATTCTGGTGAGATTCACTTTTGGATTCACATCTGTGGTCTGGAGACATTAGGATTAATCTTAAGGTATTTGTAGCAAAGCTCTGGAAAGGAAAACTGAAGCAATTTCTGGACTTTCTGCCACTTAGGTGGAACAAACAATAGTTGGAATGTTAGAGAGAAGATATTGAAAAGAATCACAGTTGGTGGGGGGATGGGTACTTGGAGTGACAGTTAGACTCTCTTCCTGGCCATGGGACTGGAAGGAGCCTCTCTTCCTGTCTCTGGATAGAAGTACCTCTATTTCTAGATTTGTGTGCTCTGCCTGGATTCCTGTGATTGTGTCATCAAACAAAAGGATTGAAGGGGAGCAGTTTGAACTGCAAGGCCAGTCTTTAGGGGCATCAGCCTGAAGAGACAGGCCCAACCAGCTCTGAAGATCAGAACCTTTTCTTCCTCTTGCTGTCTACTGCTAAAGATTTTGAACTTAAGAAAACTAGCATAGATATAGCATAAACAGGAATAAAAGAAACCCTCCACCAGCCTGAAACGCCTGGCCTCAGCTCAAAAACTGAGAGAAACTCAAAACCCAATCTAGGGAAATCCTGATTCCCTCTTCCCTGATAACTCCCCAATCCAAACTTGTTACTAAAATTCATCTTGAGTTAAATAACCACAGTGAGTTAAGAGAACTATCATTTCAGGGGACATAGATGGAGCTGATCCCAAGGACAGCCATTCAACCATAAAGGGTCCTTATTGGACCCCTTCTGGGAGACCTTGGGGGGGGGGAGGCTTATCCCTCAGGAGGGTCTGTGCTTGCCTGCTGTGGGGTATATTCAATATCAGTCAATAGAGAAGACACCCCCTCAGGCTATCACATGTGATCCATTTCTTGGGAACCCCATTTTTCAAAAATAGTCTCTCAGCAGGGGCTATCCACTTTTACCACACCAGCAACCATATTCTCTCTCTCTCTTCAACTCCTCCATTACCTGTTACAAAACCTTCCTTGTCCCTTGTCCCTCTTCAATGACCCTAAAATCCCTGATAAAAATTATATAGCTAGGCAGTACTTTCTCTCTCTTTATCTAAATATTTCCACTTTCACTCTATCCACCTCTTTGTAAATAAAGCTGTTAAAATTATTTGACTTAAGCTGTAATATTTTTAAATTGGCAACCACAATATTACTTTAGAACTTTCATATTAGCATAAAAACCTAAATTAAAATTTTTACAACATACATATATATTTTTGTTAAATGTCCTTCTTTAGTGTGGGAAAGGGAGAGTATATACATGAGAATTTTAATGTAACAAATAAATAAATAAATAAATTTAATTTTTTTTAAAAAGTGGATAGATTAGTGAAAAAAATTTCTTTGAATATGGTTATGAGTAAGAAGCTATTGGGGGTAGATATGATAAAAGACTTAGGGAAAATCAACCATTTTATCTTAGGTTACAAAATAGAGGAAAGTCTGAGGCATTATGATCTAAACTCTAGATTTTAGAAGAATTTATTTCAGGGTTCAAAGGGATCATAAGTAAGATCTTATGGCCAAAAATTTTACAGGGAAGTTAACCCTGGATGGCTAGAAAACTCTTAAGCATAAAATTCTGGGGCTATCAAACTGCATACCCTTTGACCCAGCAATACTACTAGTACATTTGTATCCTAAATAGATTAAAGATGGGGGGAAGTACCTAACTCTTTTTTATTTATTTATATATATATATATAAATTTATATTATTTATTAATATTTATATTATTTATTAATATTTATATTATTTATTATTTTTATATTATTTTTATATTTTTATATTATATATTATATTATATTATATTATATTATATTATATTATATTATATTATATTATATTATATTATATTATATTATATTATATTATATTATATTATATTATATTACATATAATATAATATAATAAATAATATATTATATTATTAATATATGTTATATATTAATAATATTATATATTATTATTATATATATTTATTATATTATTATATTATTTATTATTTATATAATAAACTCTTATTTATTTATTTATATAATCAGTTATTTTGTGGTGGCAAAGAACTGGAAACCGAAGGGCTGTCCAGCAGTTGGGGAATGGTTGAACAAGTTGTGGTATATGCTTGTAATAGATTATTATTGTGCTATAACAAATGACAAAAAAAAAAGATAATCACAAAAAATCCTGGAAAGACACATGAAGTGATATAAAGTGGAGGGAATCCAACTGAATAAAATATTGTATTTTTGCTCCACTGTTTATTTGCTGGATCTGTGGGTTTGGGCTTTTCTGTCCTGAATGGACTTCTCCTCTGCTCTGCTGGATTAGGCTGATGGAGCTGAATTGTTGTATTAATGAGGCCAGATCTTCCCCAGTTGCCAGTAGAAGCTGAAGGTGAAGAGGAAGGTGTGGAGGCTGAAGGTAGTTACCCTCTTCCTCCTCTCTTCCTTTCTGCCAGTTTCCTCCCTTCCAGCTGCCCTGTCAGCACCATGAGCTTCCCATGGTGGTACCAAGGTACTCTGTCCCAGTTGCAGCCTTCACCTTGGGATCCCAGTCAGCTGGATTCTTACTGCAGGTCTCAGAGAAGTAGGTGGGGAAGGGGTGTTGGAGGTGAAACTTTTCTGCCCTCTGAAGATTTCTTATCTGTACTATTGATAGACTGCATTAAGCCAGTTGAGCTAATCTGCAGAGCTGGATGTGTCCTGAGGCCAAAACTTCCAGAGTCAGAGGCCTAGGTTGGAGGAGTGGTGGCTGAAGGCTGGGACCAGGCTGCCCTCTTCTCTGTCTCTCTCCTCCAGCTGCTTCCCTGCCAGCTGTGGTCAGAGCTCTGAGCCTCTAGTCTCTGTGATAGCAAGGCACTCCCAATGAGTTGGAGCCTTTCTCCTGAGATATGAGCAACCTCCAAAGTCTTAGCACAAAAGGTGGGGCAAGGGTCCTGGGTCCTTCCTTCTTCTTTTCTTTAAACCTGAAAATTCAACATTCTCTGTGTACTTTTGAAGCCAAATCAAGCAGGAGGATGCCCCAGCTCTGTCCTATTGATGGATTTGGTTTTCTTTCCCCATTGAAGCACTTTGGTTTTGATTGGTGTAGAAGGGTTTTCTCAAAGAATTTGACTTTTGCTGCTTCTAAACCACTATTTTAGCCCTGCACCACCCCATTTCCCCAACACTGTAGCTAGTAACAACCACAACAATATATGATGATCAACTGTGAATTACTTGAAGTGTAATCACTAAGAAAGTGGTCTAGGAAAACTCTGAGATTAAAAAAAAAGGATATCTACCACAGAAGGAAAAGACAGAGTCTAAATGAAAATTTAAAAATATTCTTTACTTTATTTTCTCTATGAATTTTTGTCTACTGTAAGCAATATGTGTTTTCTCTCACAATATGATGAATGTAGAAATGTGTATCATATGATAATATATGTATAAACTGTAGCATATTACCTGCCTTCTTTGGGAGAGAGAATTGTGGAAAGGAGAACGAGAACATGGAGTATAATATATTACCAAATTAATATTAATAAATTATATTAACATGTAATCTGGAAAAATTATGAAAATTGAAATTCTGATGATGCAAAGCAAAACATTTTCAATGATGGTGGAAAGAAGGCATTGTTCAAAGAAATTAATATGGATGCCTAGGGTAGCCATCAACCAACTTGAATTTATTTAAATTTCATATACAGAAGATGTCAGTAAGGCCAAGTAGGAGAGAATGAATAGAATAACGTGGCATAGTGTTGTCAGAATAGTGTCAAGAGTATTAAAATTAAGAATGAGCCATTGACAAGGAAACATTAAAACAGGGAAGTTGCCTTTTAAGCTATATTGGGGCTAGGATGAATAGTAGAAAATGGATTAAGCTGTTGCCCTGGAAATAGGATGTGATAATAAAAAAAATAATAATAAAAAACCATTGCTATTCAATTGCTATTTCACTTCAGTTTTCCCTGCAAAGATGCATGATCTTTGGACCAAAAATGCACAACTAAAAAACATCTAAGGGGGAGGGAGTTGATATCTAAGATATGCCAAGAGATAATAGGAGAACAACTACTTGCTCTTGATGAATTTGAATCACTGGGCTTGGACAAACTAGATGCTAAAGAACTAAAATAACAGCTCATCATGGCTACTGAGATAAATGCTCAATCATCTTTGAAGTATCTTGGGAAATGAGAAATTTCCTACTGTACCATAGGAATGCAGAAAGGAAAATGTTCTGATTCTCAAAAAACAAAAGGAAGCCATTAGATGCTGAAAAACATGGTAAATAATTGAATTTCTAACACATCTAACATGTAGTATTAAAGGAGGAGCTAATAAATTTTGAGAAAAGGAAGTGATAATTGGTTTTAATAATGGATTGATGAAGAAGAGAGCATTCCAGACTAAACATTTCTTTTTCTGAGAAGAAAACTAGCCTGATAGGTCAGAAGGATAGATCAGATAACACTTTGGAATTTCAAGATCAACTTGATATCAACTCAGAAAGAAGTCTGTGGTAGAGTGTCTCAGAGATTTATGCCCAATTCTGTTTTAATTACATTTTTAGAAACAACCTAGACACATTTATACATTATATCAACATTGCAAATGGTACTAAGCTTAGAGTAATAGGAACATTGGATGACTACACAAAAAGCCTGTGACAGGTTAGAATGTTTCACTTCATCTAATGAGAAATTTAATAGATATAAATGTAAAGTATTACATATAGGTTCAAAAAAAATTTCCGAAGTGTAAAATGGAAAAGGCATCAATAATAATCAAAAGTTCATATGAAAAGACCTACTCCCCACCCTCTCATAGATTTTAAGATCAATATAAATCAGCAGAGGTTAAAGGAACAGGGTGTGTTTCCTCTGGATAAAAGAATAATTGAGGGAGAGGGGTGATGGAAGACATGAGGGCTATTATCATCAAGTATAAGAAATGAGGGAACATGGAAGGATTATAGTTGTTCAGAATTATTCCAGAGGGTAAACCTAGAAATAATGCATATAGGTAGCAGATACAAACTTTGTCTTGTTACAAGGAAAAAATTACTGACAAAGCTATACAAAAGCTTAATAGGCTGCTTCTGGAGACTACAGGTTCCTTTTCTTTGAGGGGTATTTAGAATTAGTAAGGTATGTTGTTCAGCCAATCAGCAAGGATTTTTTAAATGATTATTATGTGCCAAGCCCTGTGCTAAGCACTGGATATACAAAGATAGGCAAAAGATCTCTATTGCTTTCAAGGATCTCAGAGACTATGGGAGAGACATTATGTAATTATGTATAGATAGTAGATTTTATAAAAATATGTGTGTTCACATGTGTGTTTGCATGTAAAACATATACACACATGAGTGTGTATATATGTATATATATACATACATATATACATAAATAGCATTACCTATTTTTGATAGAGATTATTTTTGGTAAGTTATAAAATAGACTTGATGATCTCTGGAGTTCTGTCATAGTTCCCTGAAATAAATTCTCAACACTTCAATAAACTTTCCTCCAAATCTCATTTTCCCCACACAAAATCCTCAGTAATAACTTCAAATATTTAGATGCTACAATAGCTATTTTTGGAATAAATTCTCAGTGGAATTATTCCAAAACATTTCTATTGTAGGAAAACGTGTGAAATAAAACAAAGTCTTACCTTAAGCTTCCCTAAAATATTTTTTATTCATGTAGATCATGCAAATTATCTTCCAAAAGATTTTAAGGTCATCGATTTAAAGGTAAAAGATACTTTATAGGCCATAAAGTCCAGATGAGGATACTGAGGATCTGAAAAAATAAGTTCCTTACCCAGTATCACAAAACTGGAAATCTGAGACTGGAATTGAACCTTGATTTTTCTATTCCAACTGCATCACATCATGCTTCTACTCAAGAAATCAGGAGAAACCAGTGGTTGAGATTTATTATTGAGATGCTCTGGGCAAGTCACAACCTAAGTTCTAAGAAGGCTACCAGATTATAGTACTTAAAAGCAAAGAGCTCCTACCTAGAATTATCTTAAATGTGAATTAGTTTATCAGGAGATTCCACAGAAATGCAGCATAGTTTAGTGGAGAGAGGACTTCAATTGGTGATCTTTGGCAGAGAGAAACAGAGACAGAAACAGACAGAGAGACAGAGAGTTAAGCCACTAATTTAATTCTTTCAGGGTCCAAAATTCAAAAACAAGAAGTTGGCCAAGATTGTGAATGAGTAGAAATAAACTCAGTTGCAGGAGTTTCCTCTCACTTGAATATCAAGAACTTATTATTTAGGTTTATTACACACATAAAATTCTCTTTACAGTTTCTATTTGTTTTCCTGACTCACTCTAGTGAAATTTAAATATTTAAGGTAGAATAATAAAAAAGCCAGCACCTTTAAGAGTTAGCAGAGAAAACCAGAAATGCCAGAAGAGGAGGACAATGGGCAGCCTGGCATATTAAGGCTTAAATCATTAAGTGTAAGTCAGAGCTGTAGTCAAAGGAGAAGAAATTGTCTTTCTGAGGCAGAGAAAAAGCCTGGAATGTTAGAATTTTAACTGCCTCTTCAGTTCACCCAAAGGATCTTTTATTCAGCTTCTGACAGGAAAGTAGTGAGTATTTTGCTGTGACACCTATTCTCCTCTGCACCCAAAGGGCTTTACATATTCCACATTGGCTATGAATCATAGAACACAATTTCCCTGTTCAGAGAGGACTGTCTTTCCTACAAGTCAGTGAAGCACTACCATGCTGATGAAGTACAGCATAGTTTAGATGCAGGAGAGACATTAAGATATCCTATTTTCATGGAACTTGGTTCCTCATCATTAGCTTGGTGATGAAGGTCTCATTTTTTTAAGCCAATGCTGATATTGTTTCTAAGATTTTAGAAAAGTATTCTCACTCTCCCCAAGCAACGTCTTCTTATAAATGTCATTGAGGGGAAATTTCTTATCATGGGTCCTCTTCTATTTTACATCCTCTGTGGGGGAAATGGACTCCCTCTCTTTCCTCCCTGTCCTGAGGTAACCCATGGTAATGAGAAATGCTTGTTTATATGATTATTCCAGTATCTTGGCCTGAAACCTTTGAAACCATACTCATTTCCTCCATCAAAACGTTCATACCTGGGCTCATTACACCCAGCTCTTCCTCTTTTAAAGTTCTTATTTTCTTAAATTATCTTAGTAAATATCCCATTTCCCCTTTTTTCATACTAATGGTTCTGGCAGAGCTAAGCAGAAGTTACTGAAATTAATATCCATGCCACCATTCAAGTCAACTGGAAAAAGGCTTGGCAAGTCTTACCCTCAATCACTCAAGCACCCAATTTTTCCAGAGCTGGAAGGATTTCACAAGAGTTTTTCAGCCTAGCTTCACACTTGATTTCCCTAATAACTATTTGTCCATTCATTCAAGTAGGAAAATTTGCAAATGGACTGATTAAGAATTATTTCACAAGGAAGTGCTATCTCATGCTGACCCTGTATTTTTTTTATAACAAGTTCATCAGTCATGTTTTGGCCTCAATTAATTTTCTCCAAAAATAAGACCTACATAAATACAATTTAAACATTCATTAAAATTTTGTGTTCCAAATTTTCTCCTTCCCTTTTAGCCCTGCCCCTACCCTTTGAGAATTCTAATAATATGAAAATTATTATATGTATGAAGGTTGCAAAATATATTTTCTTTATTCATGTTGAAAACAAAGGAAGGAAGCACAACAGAAAGAAAGGAAAAAATGATGTATCTATTTTTCCATATCCTCTTCATTCTTTGTCATTTTCATCTGTCTGTGGTGTTAGTCAATCTGATAGGTGGAAGGTGGGTCTCAGGGACTTTTTAATTTT
This sequence comes from Monodelphis domestica, assembly GCF_027887165.1. Lineage (NCBI taxonomy): Eukaryota > Metazoa > Chordata > Mammalia > Didelphimorphia > Didelphidae > Monodelphis > Monodelphis domestica. Next base: position 176,715,091 of record NC_077230.1, on the reverse strand, counting down.
TAATCTTCTAATTATTAGTGATTTGGAACATTTTTATATGAATGTTGATAGCATCTTCTCAAAACTGTTCATATACTTTGACCATTTTTCAATTGCAGATTGCTCTTATTTTTAATAAATTTAACTCAGTTCCCTATACATTTGAGAAATAAGGCCCTTATCAGAGAAATTTGTTATGAAAATGTTTTCCCTAATTTCCTACTTTTTAAAAGAATTTTTGATTGTAGATTGGTTTTGTTAGTACAAAAGTGTTTTGATTTCTGTAATAAAATGATCTTTTTTTCTTCTCATGACACTCTTATGTCTTGTTTGGTCACAAGGTCATAAATTCTTCTCTTATCTATAGATCTGACAGGTAACTTTTTCATGCTTTGTTGATTTCCTTATGATATAACCCTTTATGTCTGAATTATATACTCATTTTGACATTATGTTGGTATTTGGTGTGAGGTGCTGGTCTGTGCCTAGTTTCTGCAAGACTATTTTCTAGTTTTCTGAGTAATGTTTGCCAAATAGTTGAGTTTGGGACCCAAACGTTTGGACTCTAGATATATCAAACTTGAGATTACCATGGTCATTTACTTCTATAAATTTTGTAACCACTCTACTCCAGGGACAAGTCATTCTTTCTCTTAGCCACTATACATTTTGTTTCCTAATAATAATTACTTTGTAATATATATTCTAAAATATATTCTAAAATCTGACATTCTTAGTCTACCTTCCTTCACAAATTTTTCATTGATTCTCTTTACATTTGTGCCATTTTAAAGTAATTCTTTGGCAGTTGGATTAGTATGGCAATATATAAGTAAATTGATTTAGGTAGAATTGTAATTACCTTTATTTTGTTAGATGTCTTTATTTTTGTAGAAAATATTTTTGAATCGTGTTCATATAGGTCTTGATTATGTTTTGACAGGTAGTCTCCTAAGTATTCTATACTACTTGTAGTATAAGTATAAATTCAATATAAGGTTATTATTCTGTCTCTTCTACTCTATATTAAGTTATTAATTAATCCTCCCCATTTTTGTCTTTAAATTATTTTGAGTGCCATCTCAAAATCATTTCAAAATGAGGAAGAAAAAACTGGATTATAGTCTATGTAGAAGCCTCAGTAGATAATTCCAGGTGTTCTAGGCATTGTGCCAGGTTATCAGAATTCAAGGATAGAACTGGAACAGCCCCCTTATTTAAGAATTTTACATTCTGCTCAAGGAACACAACTCCTTTGCAAATTAGTTAATACAAAATAACAAAAAGTAATTTCAAGAAAGGAAAAAATGTTAATAACCTAGTGATGATGATGATGATGATAAACTTTCAAGAGCTGTCTTGCTGAAGAGGAAATGTCTAAATTATATTTGAAAGATTTAATAATGGGAGGTATAAGCATAGGAGATTATATTTGTCCTTGTTTGGAGGAAGGAGATGATAGAAAGCCATCTTAGGGAGTTGCTAGCAGGTTCTTTTGATTAGAATGTGATATAAATGAAAGGGATAGGTTATTGGAGTATTCACCTAATACATATTAGGTTAATACATTTTTAAAAAGATGTTAGAGTAGATCATTTTAAAAGTCACCTTAATTCTAAACAATCGATTTTCTAGTTCTGTATTTATCATTCTTATAAAATTCTTCAGCTTAATAAGAAATATTCACATCTCTCTGGAAAAGGGTTGAGTTCATATATCCTTTACAATAACATTCATATATTTTTTCCTTTCCATTAGAACTATGAGTTGCACATAGTAGGTTAACAAACATTTATTTCTTACACTTCCTTTCTTTTACTTAATTATATTTTCAAAAGACAATGTAGGTTACTTCATGATAATGCCATACTTTTCAGAATTTTCCTCTGAACTTAGTACCCCCAAAGCTTAGAAAACTTAATTTTAAAATATATCCAACTTTCAGGGGCAGCTTGGTGGCTCAGTGGATAGAGAGCCAGGCCTAGAGATGGGAGATCCTAGGTTCAAATCTGGCCTCAGCCACTTCCTAGCTGTGTGACCCTGGGCAAATCACTTAACCTCCATTGCCTAGCCTTTACCCCTCTTCTGCCTTGAAACCAAGACCAGTATTGATTCCAAGACAAAAGGTATGGGTTTTAAATATATATATATCCAACTTTCCCCTAAAATTTCAAATTATGCAACCCTTTAGAAAGAAAAAATAGAGGAGGAATATATTTTCTCTGTCAAAAAAGACTAAAGATTAAAATTAATTTCTATTTGTAACTTAAAGGGAGGTACAGGCATAACTAAAAAAAGAAGAAGAAACTTGGCATACAACCCTACCCTACACTCTTAAGATTGTCACCAGAAATTTAACCTCCTGAAGAAGATTTTTGAATAAATGAGTCTCATGACCAGATAGATGTATAAGTATTATTTCCCCCTTCTAGTGATATTAAGATTGGATTTTAGGGGGCAGCTGGGTGGCTCAGTGGATTGAGAGCCAGGCCTAGAGACGGGAGATCCTAGGTTCAAATCTGACCTCAGACACTTCCCAGCTGTGTGACCCTGGGCAAGTCACTTGACCCCCATTGCCTAGCCCTTACCATTCTTCTACCGTGGAGCCAATACACAGTATTGACTCCAAGATGGAAGGTAAGGGTTTAAAAAAAGAAAGATTGTATTTTAAAAGGGAGAGATAAAATATAGGAAAACCTAAGTCAGTTATTGGAAAAATTAGGTAAACAATTGTTCTGGAGTGGAATTTTGAAGCATGACCAAAGAGCCAAAAAATTGTGTACACCCTTTGATCCAGCAATATAACTACTAGGTCTCTATTACCCAAAAGATCAAAGATAGGGGGAAAAGACCTACTTGTACAAAAATATTTATAGCAACTCTTTTTGTAGTGGCAAAGAACTGAAAGCTGAAGGGATGTTCAACAATTGGGGAACTGCTTAACAAGTTGTGATATATGATACTATTATACCATAAGAAATGACAATAACAAAAAACTGGAAAGGCTTATATGAAGTGATGCAAAATGTAGTAAGCAGAATCAACTAGTAAAGAACAATGATCAACTGTGAATGACAATTATTATTAGAAATGCAAGAGTCCAAGATAACTGCGAGAGTCCATGATGAAAAAGGCTATTCCTTGTCATATAAGGAACTAATGAATAAAGACTGAAGCATGTCATTCTTTACTTTTTCCCATTAATTTATCTCTAGTCTAAGTAATATGTGTTTTCTTTCACAACATGATGTATATAGGAAATATATATTGTATAATAATACATATATACCTATATCATATTATCTGCTCTCTTGGGGAAGAGATAGAGGTAAGAGACAGAAAGAGAATATGGATCATAAAATGTCATAAATCTATTATTGAAAATTCTATTGACATGTAACATGGAAAAATTAATTTTAAAATTGAATAATCAAGTTATATAGTAATAATAAGGGTCTGAGTTCAAAGAGTAACAGAGAGAAGAATAAAGAAGAGAACAGTTATTGTGGAGATGAAACTAACAGTTTATGAATATTAGATGTGGAAAAAAAGAGGGGAAATTTATCTCAAGGTTATAAACATGGGGCATTGGGTCACACCAGGGATAGAAATAAATCATGGAATCCTATGTCAGAAAGTATGAATCAGAAGTAAAGAATGAAAGATCAAAGGTTTGTTGAAAATACTGATATATACACAATGCTTATTCATTATGGATATTTGCTTCAAGAGAAGAATTGGGTTGTGATTGTTCAATAGCATAATAAAATAAAAATGATTTTATTTTAACAATGAGTAGTCAACAACTTGCTACTGATGTTGCTGTCATTCATTCTAGACTCAACTATCTGTGTACACCTGGACTACTACATTACTAGAGCAAAGATCAAATCTAATATGAAGCTAGAAAAGATGATTTTAAAATTGCGAAAAAGATATAGTATACAATTAAAACAATCCTGATCTGACTTATTTAAATAAACTATTGATGCTAAAAATGAGAAATAGAGGGGGGAAAAGATATATGATGTCAAATCTCCTACCCTAGAACACAAATTTTAACTGATATATATATCATTTGCTAAAACTGGAGACTAAAAGTATAAACATTGCCTTAGTAAACATATTTGATTGACTTTTCAAGTGGAAAGACACAGTGGCTAATGGCAGCACTGATGTAGAATATCAACTGTCTCCTATCTTCCACAAAAAGACAGTGAAAGATTATGAGTAGTATTTGCTTCAAATATTTGTGAAATGGGGGAGAAAGAAAAATATTTTAAAGAAATATTGACAAAATATGCAACCAAAGTAAATCCAAAGAAATATATGTGCGACAGAAAGGAATGAGAAGAAAAATACAGAGGTGAAAGAAAAAACTTGAAAATATTTTCATAATGAAACATTCTCTCAATCAAAGTGAAGTTGTGCCACCACATTTGGACTCCAACCATAGACCGAAATGGACTTCTAAAGGAGGCAAGTGTGGAATTACAGAAAAATAATAATAATAATAATAATAATAAAGGGAAAAGCAAGTGAATGTTAACTTTTAAGGCATTGAGGAAAATACTTGAGGTATCTGGAGGGGAATATTCCCAAAGATATAGAAAAAAACCCCTTAGACTATTATTCTGGAAAAAGGTCACTGAGAGAACATTAATAATTAGTGACCCATATGTCTATTTTCCCACCTACACAAATTTTTATGGTAATTATGTACAGATTCATCAAAAGTATCTTAACAAAGGAATGAGAACAGAATAACAGTCTTTCACAGCTACTATTTTGAAGGAAACCATATATTTACCATCATAAAATTGACTGAAATTTAGTATCCACCTCTATTTACTGTTTGTTGAATATAAAAATATTGTTGATCTATTCAAGCTAAATTCTGCTCTAAAGGCTTTCTTCTAAAAGGAATGTCTATTATGCACATCAAAATTATATGGGATTTCTGGAAAGATATAACAATGAAGATAGGCTTGATTGATGACTCTCTGATAATCAATACCAGACAAGGCACAAAAAGGGAAAACAAAAGCCGATTCAGTTTTTTGTCATTGTCAGAAAATCCAGCACAGTTTCCAGGGTAAAAAGATATCCTTTTAGAAGGTGAAGTCATTCAGATTATCCCATTAGAAGATGGAAAAGTACTGTTGAACCAAATCCTCAAATATTTGAGATTTCTTGATAAGTTGCATAATAATATATTAAAAGATTTTGACAATTCAACTCATAAAAATACCATGTTGATGAAAAATATGTCATTCCCAACTTTGATATTGTAGCTAGATGAATGACCAATAAAACTTCATCTGTGAGTATGAGTTTAATTTTGATAAACCCAGCAAATGGAAGATTATTTACAGCCAAAATGGATTTATTTTTGACTAAGCAGACCTTTCTTTGTCAATCAGGCAAAAAGACCAGAAATGGAGAGAAATCATCATCGTTAGCCCCATCTCCAACCCACCCCCAGGCTGATCCCTGAATATCACGCTGTCATTAAGGGGCAAAGTCACCTCTTTCAGCTGTTTCCCCAGCCTGATTAATGCCAATAAATGGAAGGCTCTCACTGGGCAAGAGTTGCCTTTAGAAAATGGTGAAGTTCTCTTAACCATACTAAATTTCTTAAAGACCTATCTTTTAGACACCAATATTTCCAATATTATTGTGTAATGTATGTGTATAATATATATAATATATAATCATGCAACATTATATATTTTAAAGAATAGAAAGTGGCAGGGCAACTAGATGGCTCAGTGCATAGATCTCTAGATATGAAAATAGAAAGTCTTGGGTTCAAATATGACCTCAGACCCATCCTAAATATGACCCTCAGCAAGTCACATAACTCCAGTTGCTTAGCCCTTACTACTTTTCGTCCCTGGAACCAATAACCAGTTTTGATTCTAAGATAGTAAGAGCTTAATTTAAAAAAAAAGAAAAAGAAAAATTTAAAGAGTAAGGGACTTCAGTTTTAGAATTAAGTATAAACTCTTCTATTTAGCTCTGAAAGTACCTCCCATTCTCTAAGCTCCCCTGTTTTTCTGGTCTCTTTCACCTAAGTCCTTTTTATATACACTGTGGTCCAACTATACTAGGTTCTTTGCTTTTACTCACATAGGAAGCACCCATTTCTGTGTCCTGAATCATTCCAGATATAGAGGCTATCCTTCATCATGGAATATTTTTTGCTCACTTCTGCCTCTTAAAAAATATCACTCTCTGGAGTTGGTCTTGCCCAGTTCCTACAACTTTTTGTGCCTTATCCTCTAAGTTTTGTATTTTTTATATATTATCTTTTTTTTTTGCTTTTTCTTTGTCTTCAGTATTTAAACAGTGTCTGACATATAAGAAGGGCTTAATAATTGCTGGTTGGTTGATTAAGTTATGATTGATTGATGAAATCAATTTAATTAAGGAAATCTATTTGAATATTTCCTTCCCTAAATTATGTCTATTTTTTAAATCTTTCCTCTCCTACAAATACTCCTACAGTACTATTTATAAAATGCATTATACTATGAGAGAAAAATAAGAGGAATTGTATTGTTAAAGTATGCATGATGAAATCTGTGAAAGATGTTATAATCATTTATTTATTTTTGCAATATCTATAAGCTACAGGGTTAATAAATCATTAGTTTTTGACAAGTCACAAATCAAATGGGATATACTAAATTTCATGAAATGCATAAATAATACATTTGCATTATTTGAATACTTTAAAGAATGCTTACCTGAGAAGAATGAAATCTATGATGACTTTCTGTAGCAATCTTGTTAAAAATGGAAAAGTTTCAAGTATTAATTTTCACAATTTATGTTTGTCTATCCTTGAAATACATAGCTTAGTCAGTGAAAGTAGTAAAATTTGGTGGCTCCATGGGTGTACTGAATCTAAAGTCAGGAAGACCTAGGTTCAAATCTGGCTTTATATATTTACTAGCTGGATGACCCCAGGCAAAACAGCTAACATCTGTTTGCATCAGTTTTCTCATCCACAAAGGGCAGCTAGCTGACACAGTGGATAGAGAGCTGGGCTTAGAGGGCTAGGTCTGAAGTTAGGAGGACTCAGTCTGTCCTCAAATTCTTACTAGCATGTGAAAACCTGGTTAAGTCATTTAACTCTATTTGCCTCCATTTTCTCATCCATAAAATGAACTGAAGAAGGAAATGGCAAACCACATCAGTATCTTTGCCTAGAAAATCTCAAATGGAATCCCAAAGAGTCATATCCAACTGAAAAACAAAAGTCATGGTTGTGGAAAGGATCAAATGAGATAATTACTATAAAATACTTGCCAGAGTGCCCATCATAATAAGCATTATATAAATGCTAGCTATTATTATTATTATTAAATATAATTAGATTCACAAAAATCATATGGTATAGTATAAAGTTTAAAAAAACTCATTCACAAAAGAAATAAAGGAAAAGAAGCCGGAGAAATACTAGTATGAAAATGACATTCATATAAAGTTTGGGATATATTGCCTAAATGATGACTAAATACTAGGATGTAGGGAAGAAAGGGTCTATGAAAAAGGGTACTGATGACAAGACGGAAAGTAGATTAAGAGAGGCAAGGAGCAGAAGCAAAACAAACTCTTGAATCAAAAGGGTAAAAAAGAATAAGCAAATAAGCAAAAAAAAGATAGAGGGAATGAAATGAATTCATTCAACACAGGAGGTCAGCAGAATTATCTAGAAAGCTGAATCTAATAATATGCTCTTTATAAAGGAACACTGGAAACAGAAAGAAACACAAAGAGTTAAAGTAAGAGTCTAGAATAGAATCCCTCATGTTTTGGCAGAAGTGAAAAAAGGTAGGTGCTGAGAGCCATCAGGCCATGACACCTTGACAGAGTCATGCATGGTAGCTAAGGAGGCCACAGAGTAGCCCTTGGCAAGATGTGACTCTCCACTCTATCCCTTTGTATGACCTCTCTTATCAATGTCCCTTACCTATGGAATTGGCATAATTATTATTCCCCCTAGTCTCAAAAGGAATAATGCAAGAGCAAAATACTTGTACCCAAATTCTCTAAAATATTACCAAAAGATCAGACCCTCAAACCCTATCCCAAAAGATTATCATGGGTTAGCTTTTACTTAGGTACATAATTCCCAGCAAAACCGCAGCTATAGGCCAAGCCCAAAACTTTCCCACTCAAAGAAACCTATTCTCATGAAGCCAGCACACAAATCAATCATAGAGGTCCATACAATAAGTACAAGTAAATCAAGCTTCAATATGCCTCAGTGACTCGATTACACAAATAAGTAACTCAGAAACTCCCTAGTAAAAACCTTGAAAAATGATCAGTCTAAATTTGAATTGTGTTCCCAGTACCCCTCAACCTCAATGATATGATTGTTGAATTGTCTTTTAAGAACTGTTGATTAATTATTCCATTTTATTAAAAGCAATAAGTAATTTTCCTTGATTGTTTGTAAGCTCAAAACTTCTCACAGGGTAATGAGAAAATTAAGCCACCTGTGATGAAATCATTTATCTTGTGTGGAAACTTTATGCTGTCAAGAATCTATAATCACAATACAAGAATTTAGAATGTTAATCAAGTGATTTCTTAAAAGTTAATGTATCACTTTTCCAATTATCTCTCTTGGAACATGTATGTTAGGTAATATATCTGTGCGCCAAGAAAATGGATATAAAAATAAAAACCAGGCATGGGGATGGTGGAGCAGCTATCATATACAAAGCAGTACCATGGCCATAATGACTAATCTGGTGAGAAGGGGAGTAATATAAGGGAGGGGGAATTGGAGGAGTGACTAAAAGCAAAACACTGGTATGGAGGAAAAGGGTGAAAGGAGAAATGGCAGGGTTAAAAGAGGAAATTAAGATGTAGGGAAATACACAGATGATATTCATGAATGTGAATATAAATAGAAAGAGTTCACCCATACAATGGAAGTGGATAGCAGAGTGGATTAAAAATCAAAATCCTACCATATATCATTTACACAAAACATATTTGAGACAGGTAGACACACAGAGTAAAAGTAAGAGGGTAGAGCAGAATCTATTGGGCTTAAACTGAGAAAAAAAACCAGAAGTAACATTTATGATCTCAAGCAAAGTTAAAGCAAAAATATATTTGATTAAAAGAGATAAAGAAGGTAATTATATCTTGAATAAAAATAGTATAGATAATGAAGAAATACCAGTACTTATCATATATGCACCAAATGGCAGTCAGACTTTTAAAGGAGAAACTCAAAAAGCTTAAGGAGGAAATACATAATAATAGTATACTAGTGGGGGACTTCAACCCTCTCCTATCAGAACTAGATAAATCTAACCAAAAAATAAATTAGAAAGGATGAGAAGTGAATGAAATTTTAGAAAAGTTATATTTAATAGCTATCTGGAGAAAATCATATGGGAATAAAAAAGAATATATCTTCTTTTCAGTAGCACATAGTACATATAGAAAGATTGACTATGTACTAAGGCATAACAAATTCACAACAAAATGCATAAAAACAGAAATAATAAATGCAGCTTTTTCAGATGATAATGCCATAAAAATATAATTAAAAAGGGCTCATGAAGAGGCAAATTAAAACTTAGTTTGAAACCAATTAATCTAATTTTTCAAAACTGATGGGTCAAAGAAGAAATTATAGAAAGAATCACTGACTTCATTAAAAAGAATGACAATGAGGAGACAACATAGCAAGATTTATATGATAAAGCCAAAGCAGTACTTAGGGGAAATTCTGTATACCTGAGTTCCTAACTCAATAAAATAGAGGAAAAATAGATCAACAAAATCAGAACCAAATCAGAAGAAAAGAAGGAAACTGGGAAAAATATCTTTGTAGTAGGTTTCATTTCTCAAATATATAGAAAAGTGAGGCAAATTTATAGGAATAAGAGCCATTAATTAATAATAAATGGTCAAGTGATCTGAACATTTAGTTTTTAGAGGAAGTAATAATTGCTATAAATAATCATATGAAAAAATTGGTTATAACTCAGAAACAATAGAAAACAGAAAAAAACCCATGGGGAAACAACAATACATTAATATACATTTTATTTTTACTATTGTATATTTTACTTGTTGTTAAGTATAAAATGATGAACATGTCAAGTGTTTCATGGATGAAAGGAGTGGTAGAGAGAATTGCCATAACTTATTCTATAGGCAATGAAGAAAATGTATTAAACAAATTGATGTGAAGCAAACTATTTTCACCTTTTGACTGACAGGAAAAATGTGAAGACCAATAATATGAAAAAATGAATAATATTTAAAGAACATAAAAGAATGAACACATCCTTCCTAGTTCTTTCATTTAGAATTCTGTCTATATATTCTAGGAATTGAGGTAATTTATGGAAAAGACCTTAATCACATATAGAATGATGAAGAATTAGATATGCAAATAGTTCCTTGAAATTCTAATTTTAAAGCTTAGGATGTCATATTTTTATATTTATATGTTATATTTTTCTTCAATTAATCAATTATTAATACTGTGTGCTTATTGTGTGTTATAATAGAGATTCTACAGACAGGTTAAATCATCATTTAGTTGTTGGGATGGTGAATTTCCTGGCTTCTTCAATATAGCAAGGTCTTGATGTTCTGGTGTGAGATGACAAAATCTGAATAATCCTCCCATTGCCTAATGACAGCAAGATGGAAGGGTAATGTGTCAGTTGACAAAATAGACAGCTTCTAGCTGCTACTCTCCAAACATTAGATAGAAAAACTATGAATATTTTACTTTATTTTCTACCTTTCCAAAATCATTAGGTCCTAACTCTCTATTCAACACAACAGTTCCTAGCCATTAGAATAATTTATTTCAACTAATCTACCTAAAAGAAAAAATAACAATAGCCCTCCTCCCTTTCATCACAGTCAAAAAATAAAAACACCCACAATTATACAATATTTTTAAGCCAAGCTAGAAAATTCCAATCCAGTGACTTCATTATACTTTTTTTCTTTTCCAGGTTGGATAAATTATTAACTTAGTCAGTTCAAATGAGGAAGAATCAGAGGACTCAGACAGTGTAAAGAGAATTTAAATGACTAGTATTCTATAGTCCTTGTTTTCTTTTTGGTTTCCCAAAGTGATGGCAATTGAAAAATCTAATTAAGCAGAGAAAAAGCTTTCAATCATCCTTAGTAACCAAAGAAAATTTGGCTGTAAATCTGTGTCATTGCTCCTAAATGACAGGGAATCAGAGACATTAATACTGAATTTTAAAAACCTCCAAGTGTTGGACCTAAGCTGAAGGAAGGATACTGTAAGAGAGAGGAATTTTCAAAAGAAAAGATACAAAAGAAGGAAATCTGATCCAATGAAGCCAGAAACAGCCCACGTAGGGGAAGGGAAGAAAGGAAGTGACCCAGAATTCCAGGGAAAGAACAGAGGCTGAAGGAAACTCAGAAACTGCCATTTCAACTGGATTCCTTCAGCTGGAAACCTGACAAGAGAATCTCAAAAAGGCTGAAGGTTCCTCTTTGGACACCAATGGCTTCCTAGTGATCCCTGGAAGTTTTCTGCTCAACTCAACTCAACACAGTAGATTGGACTTTGAAAAAAGCCCTCTACTGAGGAAATCCTCTCTAAGGATTTTCTCTACCTCTCTCTCTCCCCAATTGTCCTGAGTTCTAGCAATAACCAGATTAGATCAAGAATAGGGACAACCAGCAGCTGACCAGAAAAGGGGTCAAGGCTTAAGGCGGGGACCCCAAGATTTGGGGGGTCAGTCTGCCGGTCCTTTGGGATTCTTGCCACCCACCTTCCTTATCCAACCCTCTTACTATCCCTTCCCTGAGTGATTCTCTATTAAAGTGTTAATATCTAGATCGGGTCTGCCTACTTTCTGACACCAAAGAAGGGGACTGAAGATTTGGGGAGAATCATACCTTTCCCCAAGGAGGAGGATTAGCTCAAGACCAGGGTTGGGGAGTGAACCCAGATCTCAAAGGGAAAGTGGTAGTTGGGGGTATTGGGAGGATCCAGGGGCAGGAAAATCTATCCTGCCTCTCAAAAACAGCTAAGATCCAGAAAGGAGTCAGTGAGTCATTTCTCCTAAACCCTCTCCTCCAGTCCTTAACCTCTACCTCCCAAACCATATCTCTGAGGAGACATGCTCTGTCCCTAAGGGAAACAAACTCAGATTGTCTTCACCTAGGGGAAGAGAGGAGAAGACCAACCTCTTCTCCCCTCTCATTCTCTCAACCCCTTCTCTCCCTCTCTCCAATTCACCAGAGTAGGGGATTGTAACCTCCCTTATTGGCCTATATTACAGTGGCACCCCAGTTAGCTGGACACAGAATGAGACTCCATTATTAACAGTCACAACTGGCAGTTTAAAGAGACTGGTGGTATGGGCAGCCATTGTGGGCAGAGTGAAAAAATAGACAACAGTAAAGGGGCTTATCATACAGAGATTCAAACAGACATCTTTTATCTTTTGGGGGAGGCTTAAATAAATCTCTGGACAAAGACCAGGCATAGAAAAACAATGTAACAATGTAACAAAAAATGTATCAAAAATACTTTGGACTGGCCTGGTATTAGTGATACTAGCTCACTAGTACTACTCACTATTTATGGGAAATTTCCACCATGTTCAGTGATTTCCTGTGGGAAGCCATGAACATCAACAAATACTGGGAACAGATGAAAATAGAAATGACTACAATAAGCCAATGGCTCCAGCTTACTATGGGTCGTTCATGATGGCATGGCATGTCTATACCACTCTAAGAAAAGTATTCATACTGATCAAGGGCAAGGATAACATCAGTAAAAACATGGATAGCAAGCTAGACAAAGTATTCTCACAGATGGCAGCCATGACAGACATGTACCTGGACTTTATGGCAAAGATGGAGAAACTGGGGATGGGGAAAGATTCCATGGCAGAGAATAACATTGACACTGACAAAGACAAGAACAAGGGCACTGAAACAGTAACAACAACAGCTCTGACTGTAGGGATTTGCACAGAGAAAGTGAGGGTGAATAAGCAGACCAATGTAGAACCAATACATACTGAGGGAGCTGTCGAGGCACAAAAAAATCATGCCTCTTAGAGATTTTGCAAAGTTTATACAAGATGAAGGGGTCCTCCATATGAAAATTCATAAATCTTTCACTGCATAAGACCTAGAAACCCTAGGTAAGAGAATGCCCCATTTCTGCACAGAACCTTTTAAATGTTTGCATGAGTTGAAAAAGGCATTCCAACTTTTTGAACCAAGTTTTGAGTATATAGAAATTTTACTTAGGGAACTTTTTAGCCCACAAGAACAGGCCCAATTCCTAAAAAAGACTAGAGAAGATGATAAATTGACCAGCTGGCTGGAATTTCACTGGGACATGTGAAGATCTAGAAGCTATAAAATCATTCTGTATCTGCCCAAATGTATGGAGGAAATTTGAAAGGATTAGGCATGACCCAAAAGAGCATCCCTCAGTTTACCTCGACAGGCTGCTGGAAAATGCAGAGGCAATTTTAGGGTACCCACAGGATAGTGAACAAGCCACTCCCCATGTCAAAAGACAGTTTCTACAGGGATGTAGTTCTACACTTAGGAACTTTTACAGACACTTCTGCCCACAATTTGAATCACTTTCACTACAGGAATTGCATGACTCTGCCAACTGTAATTTTGGCCAATAAGGGAGGTTACAATCCCCTACTCTGGTGAACTAGGGAGAGGGAGAGAAGGGGTTGAGAGAATGAGAGGGGGGAAGAGGTTGATCTTCCCCTCTCTTCCCCTTTGTGAAGACAACCTGAGTTTGTTTCCCTGAGGGACAGAGTGTGTCTCCTCAGAGATATGGTTTGGGAGGTAGAGGTTAAGGACTGGAGGAGAGGGTTTAGGAGAAATGACTCACTGACTCCTTTCTGGATTTTAGCTGTTTTTGAGAGGCAGGATAGATTTTCCTGCCCCTGGATCCTTCCACTACCTCCAACTAGCACATTCCCTTTGAGATCTGGGTTCACTCCCCAACCCTGGTCTTGAGCTAATCCTCCTCCTTGGGGAAAGGTATGATTCTCCCCAAATCTTCAGTCCCCTTCTTTGGTGTCAGAAAGTAGGCAGACCTGACCTAGATATTAACACTTTAATAGAGAACCACTCAGGGAAGGGATAGTAAGAGGGTTGGATAAGGAAGGTGGGTGGCAAGAATCCCAAAGAACTGGCAGACTGACCCCTCCGAATCTTGGGGTCCAGGCTCTCTAAGCTTTGACCCCTTTTCTGGTCAGCTGCTGGTTGTCCCTATTCTTGATCTAATCTGGTTATTACTAGAGCTCAGGACATTTGGGGAGTGAGAGAGGCTAATTGATCCTGAATGACAGGGAAGGAGAGACAATATTGAATTTTAAAAGCCTCCAAGTGTTGGACTCAAGCTGAAGGGAGGATACATAAACTTTTCTACCATGGGAGCTTAAGACATCTCCTAATGTCACCTTCTCCATTCCTTTTAATAACTGAATGAGTTATATGGTATCCTTTCTTAAGTAAGACAGCTATATCCTGTCCAAAATACTCTATTAATTTAGGAGATGACACTATAATGGATGTCCTTCTCTCTTCATATCTACACTGGGGAGGAGGTTAAGAGAGTCACAGATGTATTAACATAGGCTGCTTTAATAAACTAACCCCAATCTGAGTAATACAAATATTTCTCTACTTTCTGAAAGGAATGTAGTGTAAATCATTGGACCAGAAATGGAAACTTTGCCTTTTCGACAGTTACTTCTCTTCATTGTGAGGACTTTTACCTCTGTGAAATTTTTTTCAACAGCTTATATATTGAAAGACTTAAAGATATGGAATCTTGTGGATGACTTAAGCTTTGCATTAATATTAGGTTGTTTTTCCCCCATCATAAATTTCACATGAGCATGAAGCATTAAAAACATTCCCTAAACTAAAAATTCTTCTTTAAGATCAAACTTAATTTCAAGTCATTTCTATCTTTACTAGTGCTTTATACAAAATAAATATGCTTCTTTTAACACAATTACTTTTACTCTACTAGGTAGAGCATACCGATCTAAGGAGGGGAATTGAATTTTTTTAAATGTACCATCTTTGTGTAGAAGAGCATAACTCTTAAATGATTCTAAATATTTCTAGAGTCTAGGGAGCAGGTCTTGTTAGGAGTAAATGATCCTGAATCATTATAATGTACTGAAGATCTGTAAAAGGTATGATTTGTTAACATAGTACTCAAGATTAAAATCAGCACTTTAAATGAAAATCACAACTGTAATATTAATTTATAAACATTTAAGTAAGATAAAATAAGTAAAAATCATCCAGACATGGTTAATATATAAATATCTAAGCACCTGTTGTGTGCTAGGTTATTAAGTATTATTAAGTACTAGAGAAATAAGAAAGGCAAAAAGTTCCTGCCCTAGTGGAGATTAAAGTCTAACCAGGGAGACAAGAAAAAAATATATTCAAACAAGATCTGTATAGTTTAAGAGGAAAGACACTAGAGTCATGGTGGTGAACCTATACCACTCATGGCAGAGAGGGGCATTCAGAGCCCTCTCTGTGGGCACACAGGCACTGTGTTCATAGTCCAGCACTGTGTTCACCAGAGTTTGTTACTAGAAAGCCAGAGGGATGCACCAAGCATCTTCCTTGGTCTCAACATGTGCCTAAGGACATTTCTCAAATCACCCAGCCCTCTAAAAGGTTCACCATCACTGCACTAGAATGAGAAGGCATTGGGAAAGTTGTACTATAGAAGGTGGGATTTTATATCATACTTAAGGGTAATCAGGCCTAGCCTCAGGCCCCTGCAATTCTACTTCTGATCAGCTTCTTGACCCAGATCTCCCCAGGCCAGCCCCAGGACCCAGGCTGCTGATAGCTACCCCTTTGTCTTCAGGAATCACAAACCAACTGGTAAAAACTGGGGTGTTTGGGTGTTCTTTCCTTAGGCAACAATTAGCCTCTACTTGTCAGGGGACCAGGGGTGGGGGGGAAATGAGGAGAAAGAAGAGACTTTTCCAAACAGGAAGTTACAAGTATGACATATTCTATGAAAGAGCAGTGCTTTGCCTATTTCAAAGGATGTTTTTTGATTGCACTTATCCTTTTACTTATATTACCCGAGACTCAGGGGAGAAATTCATCTCCCTGTAGCTCTTTGCCATTTGGACCTGCCCAGTTTGAGATTCCTAAAACCCATCCTTGCTATGGAAAATCCCACCACAGTGCTGACAAAAGGCATCTCAATGGATGAAACAAAACAAAAAAACCAACAAACTTTAAAGAGACTGGAAGTAATATTTTTAAGGCTTTTCAGACTCCAATGTTTTATTAAAAATCACTGTATTTTGTTGCATTTTGCTGATTGTTTTGTTTAAGATTTAATTTTGTTGGTTTTAAGTTCATATATTAATGTATCCAATACTATTCTGTTATACTGCATCATTTTAATGTACTGGGTTTTAACTACTGTTATATTTTGTTGCTTTCCCCCTATAGCAATACTGAATAAGCCCATATATAAAAACAGACTTTTTTCTGTTTTGACTGTAATTGTCACATAGAGGATGAATGGACTTCATGAAAACTGCTTACAATTATATAACAATCTTTGGAAAATTTAATGAGCTAAATATCTCAAATTGATTTTAGGGAGTTTTTAGATATGATTTTTAGATTTTTTTTCAACTGATCACTTTGCCTGCCTCTAACAGGAGGTAAGGTCCATTTTAGTAGCTAAAGTGAAAAACAATTATAATCCCCACCTCCCACATTTATAAAAATGTGAATGGATGGGACATCACAGTCTCATACCAAAGGAGCTGGGAAATTAATCACAGGGTATGGGACTCCTGGATGGCTCCCCAAAAGGGAGTATCTCTCATTTATAACTCTTCAGCTCACTTTACTTCCACCAGAACAATCTAGATTTCTTGATGATGTTCTAGACCCAAATGAATTTTACTTTGTTTTAAAATGTATTTGCCAAGGTTGAAAGATTTGCTATGTCTGTAAAAATTGTGACACATATCCATCAGTTCATAGTTTTTTTTTTGTCATACAGCAACTTATGTGAAATATAATAGTTTGTTTGCTATTGTAATTAACTGGGCTATTGTGAATTTGGGGGATTTTGGTATTTTTTTTAAATTTGCATTACATGTTGTACTACTGTTCTTTATTAAAAAACTCTTATTTTGTGTAATTCATTTGCTTGCACTCACAGTGGATCATGGCCAGATATGAAGAGGACATGGATCTCATTTCTGGTGAGAAACCTGGTGTTCTATATTTTCTTAGCTGACACAGTGTGTCAATTATTATGAGCAATACTTTTTTATTTTTAAAACTCTTTTATTACTATATTTTCTTGCATGTGCAATATACTATTTCAGTTTTTTTATTTTTTCTCTCTTTTTATATTTGAATTACATGTCAATCATATTAAGAAGATTTTAATGTTTTTGATTTTGCAGTAATATAAGTTTAAAATATATTTGCTATAATGTCAAAGCATGCCCCAAAGGCTTGAGACTATTAAAAGGATGCCACTGATTGTTTAAAAAAATTTGGGGGGGACTTTGCTTAATGATTCTGTCTGATACCAGGAGAAGGGAATACAAAAAGAACCATCACACAGCACAGTGCCAAAGAAGCACAAAGATAAACTGAATAGTGCCAATCGAGCACAAGGTCAAAGAGACCAACCAATCCCAATGGGATTGATGTAATTTTGAGCCATGACAAGAGGACTTGAACATGTATGTTTGAAGTTTGAGGTTGCAGCTGTTTAACATGGGTTAAAGGCAGGTCTTCCTGGTTTCACATTCTACCAAGTATCTCAAATCTGATTACTACCTGGCTCCTATAATCTGGTCCTTTTTTCTCTCAAATAGTATGGCAACTTCCTGTAGCCTTGGCTGCAAATGGGTTAGTGAAATATTACTGCATTCTGTCCCACAGACTTGTGGGATTAGAAATTACTTTAATTGGACCCTAATACAAGGGCCTGTTAGAAATTTATTCTTCCTTACTCAAAGTTTTGTAGACATAGATTTTTGATATTTTGATACTGATTTTGAATTTTTCTTTAAAAATATATAAAATAAAAGGGTTTAATTTTTCTTTCATAATTTTTTCTTTTTCTTTTTTTTAATTGACTCACACATCCACATAACTAATCCTTGCATCCTGAGCTGAACTGGGTGTTTTTCAACACCTCTTCAGGGGGGATTGTATTTCCATAAAATCCAAGATTTAAGTTTTTGTTCAGGATAGATCTTCAAAGGAGAAGCTTGCTAACTCCTAAAGCCAGAGATTGAACTGTTTGCAGAAAGATACTGAAACCCTTACACTACAGGAAGATCCAGAATGAACCTTGGGGTGCAGTTTATTGAACTGAAGGTTGATTGAACATTTATTTTGAATGTACACGCTTATGCCAAAGGGGACTGCCCCTTAATTGGCTTTTGTCAAGGTGCCCAGCAAAACATTGGTTTTGCTGTCTCTCTTCTATTTCCCCCTTATCTCTAATTATTGTAGTTTTCCTCCTAGACGGTAAAATTTTGTATACACCTGCAGTTATAAATTTTGGGGGTACAAGACATTTATGTTTAGTGATCAATTGGGGAGACTAGTCCCCCAATCATCATCAGGGGGGATTGTGATTTTTAGATTTTCCCCATCTTGCTTAATCTAGCACCCAGGCATGTACACACCCACACTACACTGGCATATGCTAGCAAATGATAAATCAGAAATGATTGACTGTCCCCTGGGCTGTCCTAAGCCAAGTTTGAGCCACAATTGGCACATGTGATATTCAGGAAGTGATATAGAGAAACTGCCTTTGGAGTTCTCATCACCCTGTGCAGAGGGCAGAGTGCCAGTTCGATCTTGGAACTCGAGCTGGAGGAGCTCCCTCAGACAGCTTCCTTGGGACAGTCATGTGGTGAGTGATAAAGACTGACTCCCCTTTCCCTTGGCTCTTAGGGGAAGCCCGCCCTTGGCCAAGACCTTGAATTCCTGCCTGGCTCAGCCTGAGCTGGAGCAGTTTGAGTTCCCTCTCTCTCTCTCTCTCTCTCTCTCTCTCTCTCTCTCTCTCTCTCTCTCTCTCTCTTAATTTCTTCCTCCTATTGTAATTAAATCACCATAAAATTCCATTCTGACTTGAGTGTTTCATTTAGGATTTAAGAAATTAAATCCTTGGAGACCAATAATTATTACATTCAATCTCAACCTAAATTTAACCCTTACAACATTCATTTGAACATGTCTTTGATGGCAATTGAATTTGCAAAGTTGAAGGTCAGCAGAGAGATTGGGCAGAAAGATAGATTTAAGAATCATCAGTATGGAAATAGTAGTTAAGTCCATGGGAGCTGTTGAGATCACCAAGTAAAGCAGTATAGATGGAGAATAGAACAGGGTCCAGATTAAAACCCTATAGGACCCCTATGGTTAGGTGTGTGATCTGGATAAGGACCCAGGGAAGGCTACTGAGACTGAGTGGTCAGAGAGGAAGGAGAACCAAGAAAGAGCAGTGTCCACTACACCTTGAATCTGTTGCTCTGCTTGGTTTCAACTCCACAGAACAAGATTCTCTACTTGACTGGCACCTCCTGGTCTCCCCATCTCTTGCCTTTCCTGCCTTCTTTTGTGTGTTGTCTCTCCCCATAGATTACAAACTCCTTGAGGGAAGAGTCTTTATTATTATTTTCATTAATTGTATTTCTAGCATTAAGTACAGTGCTTGGAACAAAGTAAGTACTTAATAAATGTTTATTAGATTAGATTGGTGCCCTAAAAACCTAAGGACTAGAGAGTACCAAGTGTATTATAAGGAGAGGTTAAGTGTAACAGAAGGGGTTCAGCTTTCAGTATTGAGAGTGGGGGAAAGAGGAGAACCTCCCTTCTCAAAGCGAGATACAGGGGAGATGGCTGATGTTTAGTTTTGGCTCAGAGTGAGGAGAGGGGGTTTGAAGATTTTCCCCCTTCTGCCTTCCCTCCTTAGTTAAAGCTGCTCTCCCCAATTCTCTCTTGTCCATCTTGTCCCCTCTCCTCTACTCGAGAGCAAAGGGTCTCCCCTTGATCTGTTCACTCACACTCAGCTAGGGGAACAGATAACTTTTAATGTCAGTTCAGTCAGATAATATAAAGAATAACTAGCTGGGAAGGAATGGGAAAATGAAAGCAAGGAAAAGGGGTCCATGTCTCTATCTAAACCCTTTCCCCTCCCTCCTCCAGTTTGGGAGGGGGGGGGATCAAGCCTTGACAGCCCAAGTCCCCTAAGAGAAAGTCAGATTGACTCACCCGTGGGCAACAGGAGCTGAAGTAAAATCTGCTCAGGTTTCTCTTCTGAAAGTCTCTTCAACTGGGAAGTGTTGGGGGGAAAGATTTCCAGTAATCATCAGGAAAAGTGGGTAACCCTTAGGAGAAAGTCTTTTTTTATCACCCTGTCCCTTTGGCTTCTCAAGACTGACAGACCAACTCCTCTAACAGTCAGAGTCTTCTCCTCCTCCAGATTCCCAACTCCTCCTTCAAGGTGATCAATTTCACACACTCTTCAGCCTGGCACTTTTTCTTTAGTGTCAGCCTCTGTCACACAAGTAAGAGATGGTGATAAACTATGTCAAAGTCAGAAAAGTGGTTAAGGAGAATGAGAACTGAAAGCAAGTCATTGTATAGTGATAGAGAAATGTCACAGAGCCAGGAAATCTTGAATTCACCAAGCACTCCTGACACCTTTTAGTTATTTAACCTTGAGCAAGTAATAACCTCTTGGTACTCTAGACAATTTTCTAAAACTATAAGTTGAAGATAAGGTGCAAAATTCCATTGCTAGGAGTTTCCTCATTTGGAAGGTCCCTAAGCTGATAAAATTACAGATACAGATTCAGTCCCTATACCTTATTTACAGGACCAACTCTAAGCAAAATTGGAAAGAAGTTAACCTTCAACAAGGAATTCAGTCTTTATAAATTTAGTCTTTATAAAAACTATAGTTGATGAAACATTTTTCCCTCTCTAACAAATACTTAAGATGTAGATTTAGAAATCCAAGAGATTCTGGAAGTTGTATATTTCAATCATCATATAATAGATTAGGAAACTGAGGTCCACAGAGAACAAGTACTTGATCTAAAATCATACACAGCCAAGAAACAAATATATGCCTCCTGACTTCAAGTATATCAGCCTTTCCATCATTCCAATTCAAGTATACTATGATCTCATGAAAATGGATCTTCCCTTTACTGGTTCAGATTGAAACCCATCTATTCCTTATTAAACCATATGGGTCTTGTTCATATCTTCTTATGTGTCTCCCAGAGGAGGAACTAGTCAAAAGGTTGGAAGCCTTACTATAGATTTTTAAATGGTTCACAGGATATCAAAGAGCACAATATTCCCCATCAGTTATCACATTTTTTTATTCTGTGACTGATTCACCTCTTTTTCTGATTTTGAATTTTCTGAATAATATCCCATATGTCATTTATTATAGTCTCAATACATACAAAATGTATTGCAGCTTACTTATGATCACCATCACTCTTTGGGTACCCAATAACTTTGCTTCTATTGAGAAGGTACTATTCCATAAACGAAAGCTTTAGAAAAGATATCAAACTCAGAAAAGCAAAACTGAATGTCCCATGCCAGACTAAAATGTAAGTGGGAAGTGCTTAACAAAATAAACAAAAATGCAATACAACAAGGAAAATGTTGATTTGTCATTTTTGAATCAATATCCAACAGGAATCCCTTCCTATTTGAGTTTGACACCACTGCTTTATAGCATCACTGGAAAAGAGTAATGTCAAAAAAGATATTTCTGTGTCCCAAGATTGGGTTTTAAAATGAGAGCTATGAAAGAATTGGAAAGAGAAATAATAAGTTTACAGGAGAATTTAAAAAGCAAAACAAACAAACAAACAAAAAACCCTCTAACACAGGTAATAGACTCTTTGAAAACTGGATTGTGTAAACCTCAAAATGTCTCAGACTTATGAATGTTAGGGGTTTCCCCCATTGGGGAATCTTCTACTTAAAAAAATTCCCTAGCAGATGGTGAGAACTCTACTTGAGTGTGGGGGCTCCTAGCTATGGGAGTGTCCCTGCTCCACCCTACTTAAGACTGCTTTAGGACAGAAAACTGTTTGCTAAACAATGAAAGTACTTTGATCCATGCTTATGGAAGGGACAGGAAGTTCTTTGAGTCATGACTGTTTTAGAATTGATACAATGGGATACTAAGTACCTATAAAGGTGGGGCAACTTGTAAACTACTTAAACCTAAAAGGGTGATAACTTATTCAGAGGTTTTTTTCTTATTTTGTCGACACAGCAGCATTTTTCCTGACTTACTAAAGAGATTAAAACTACTCAGCTGTGAATTCAAAATGGGCTATCCTTTAGAAACATTTACAGTGATTGGTAGATGTAAGGACTTAGGGGAGGTGACAGAGGAAATTTTGCCCTTAAAAATAAGAGTTTGGATCTCAAAAAGGGAGCTGGATTCTGATTCTCATTCTGAAGGAGAGCTCCTTGAGGAGCTCCTCTGAGGGGCTCTGTCCCCTCTGGGGTAGGAGCTCTGGAGGCTCTTGAGAGAGGCCCTTTGAAACAATCTCTGGCTGGAAGACTCTTTGAGGAAGGAAGCTGGCCTGGTGTCACCAGTATCCTTGTTTAGTCAGACCTTGTGGTGAGTGTTAAAAAAACTGACTGATTTCTCTTTTAAGACTCAGGTCTAGGCCATATTGGCTTGAGGCCCTTCATACTTATTCCTTTCTTACTCTCTCTCTCTTTCTTTGATTACTCATTGTATTGTTAATTAAAATCTCTATAAAACCCAATTGACTTGGGTATTTGAATAATTGGGAATATTTCCCTGGTGACCACCTTATATTTGATTTTAAAACCCAAGACACTGTAGTAAAACATATTTTTGAGGTCAAATTTACTCACCCTCTCTTATATCTGTCACCATTTATATCTTACACTATTTTAATCACTACAGTTTAAGACCTCAACCATTTTAAATCTCACAATTGGACCAACCCAAAGTCAATAATTCTGGAGCCCTAGCCAAGATAACAAATCATCATGAAGTGTACAACATGCTCTCCCTAACCCTCAGAGATTCCTATAAATAGATACAGAAAATGCATCAGAACAAATCATGTTGGGAAAATCCAACAAAAATTATCAATGAGTTATTTCTTTCTAACCTAAGTCAGTGTAGAAAAAGAGAGTTCTACGCAAAAGTTGAGTGGGACCTGATCAGAGTCCATAGGCCAATATATCCAATATGAAGGAGAGAAAGAAGTTTTGCACCAGGACAAAAGAAGGTCCCTATTCTCTACCATGGCATACTCTATGATCTGAACATATTCCTGAAAAAAAAAAGCTGAACATCATAGCTTTGTAGCTCAGTATCCAGATCATCAGAGAACAAAGCAGACTGAAGGGGGGACTTTGCCTAAGGGTGGAATTCCATTTGATTCTGGAGTAAGAAGATACTGGTCCTGAGCAGTGTACTTAGAGAGAAATAAATTAAGAGGTAAGCAGCAAAAATGAGGCTCAAGTCACAGGAGCAGAAGAGAGTCTCTGCTTTAGCTATTATCCCAATTTAAAGACTGCAGAGGAATTAAGAGAGCAGGAATATTATAGAACAAAATTGTAATCTGATAGTTCTTTCATTGAACATTCTGAACAGAGCTTCCTATCTAATTATTCATGACCAAGTCCAGCAGCTGCCTACTCTTTCTCAGATCCAAACCCAGATCAGGAATTTACATAATGTAGACTTTGCTCTCAGTTTGACTACTTTAAGAACACTGAGAGTTTGTAGGCCCCCCAGTATGAACTGTTCCTGAGGACCTGATATAACACAATTAACCCCCTATCTTAAGAAGTAACTATATCAGCACAAAATTTCCTTCCAGAAATGTGCAGATCCTAACTGTAACATTAAGCCCAAAGTCAGGAAGCAAGAAGGAAGAATGAGCAAACAAAAAGAAAAATCTCATGGTGAAAAAGTACTTATGGTGATGGGGATGGCCAAGACACAAACCCAGAAGAGTCCAAAATAATCTACAATCAAAGTCTCAGAAAAATCCCACAGCTTTGACCCAAATTCAACTAGAATTACTAGAAAAGATGCAGCAAAATTATCTTTAAAGAGTTTTAAATATTCTTAAATGAAATTAGAGCATTTCAGGAAAAAACTTGAAAAGAAATGAGACCTGTAGAAGAAAAAAAAACTGGAAAGGGGATTAATGGTTGACATAAGAGACACAAAACCTTGCTGAAGCACCAAGCTCTGCGAAAATCCAAATGGATCAAAAAGAATCCAGTGATGAATCCATAAATCAAAAAAGTCCAAAGAGTGAAAAAAGCAAGGTATTTTTATAGCAAAAACAACTGACTTATAAAACAGACCAAAGAGAAATTAATAATGATTGGATTTCTTGGATCCCATGACCTAAAAAAGTATCAAGATAACATATTTCAAGAAGTAAAATAAGATTGCCTAGAATTCTGAGAACTAGAAGGCAAGGTAAAAATAAAAAGAATCCATCAACCTTGTGAAAGAAACCGCCAAACAAAAACTTTCAGGAACATCATAGCCAAAACCTAGAGGTTTCTTATCAAAGGAAAAAAATCCTATTAGCAACAAGAAAGAAAATATAATAATGTAGTACCTAGAAGCCATAATCAAGATCACATATGATTTGACAATCACCACTCTAAAGGAGTGGAAAGCTTAGAATATGATATTCCAGAAAGAAAAAGATATAGGCTTACAAACAAGAATAATTTACCCAATAAAATGTAATTTAAGTCCAGTGGGGGAAAACAGATTTTAATGAACAGAGGACTTTAAAATATTCCTTATGAAACAAGCAAAGAAAATACATAAAAATCAAGAATTATCTAAAAACTTTGTAATATAAGTCCAGGAGTCAAGTGTGGCAAAAGAAAGTAAAAAGAAGGGGTGAATCATAAAGATCATAAGAGTAAATGGGGGGGAGAACAAACCTCTTTCTGTTCTATTATAAGGAGATGATGGGTCCAGACTCAGATCTCTATTCAGGATTGTGTAGTAGCCAGCTAGAACTTGCAACTAAGAGCTAATTGTAAAAATTTCGAAGTGAGCGTTTGCACTTTGAAAATCCGCAAATGCTACAAATGAGGGTTTGATTTGTTATTTTATTCATTTTATAGTCTCAAGAAAATGATGTTAGCTTTGTGACCCTGGGCAAGTTAATGAAGCTAATTTCCTTGCCCTGACCACTCTTCTATTTGGGGTTCAATAGTATCAATTATATGAAAGAAGGTAAGCTTTTTTTTAAAGAAAGAAAAGAAAATGATGGAGAAATATAAGCAATGCACATTAAAGAGTTTATCATATAATTGTCAAACATATTTATTTATAAGTATTTGCTTTCCTACTCATGACAATGTAAGCTACTTAAATTTTCATTCTCAGTGCTTAGCACACTGTAGATATTTAGTTGACACTAATTTTTTCATTGATTAACAGTTACTTGTACAAAGCACAAACACTTCTGGAAAAAAACAACACTAGAATCAGCTAAGCAGTAAAAAGAATAGAGTGTTTGTTGATCCTGGAGTCAAAAAGTCTTGAATTCAAATCTACCCTCATAGCATGTGACACTGGGCAAGTGTACTAGAGCAGGGAATTCGTGAGATATAATTGGGGAAATCAAAAGATGTCACACAAGGAAATAGTTGAATGAAAGAAACTGAATCCTGAGCCCCACCCCTACTTCCTGTTCTTTCTCACCAAGCAACCTAATGGAAGTTTTCTTCACAGATGGTAAGTCAAAGTCCTCTCTCTTATAACAAAATTATTCAAACTGGTTTCTTTAATTAAAGGATCTTTTATTCTTTTGGGGAGAAGGAAATAAGGATAATACTGGGAAAGAGGGAAAGGGTTTCCCTAATTTTAAGTTGTAATATTGGTTGAAAGCTTTGAAATAAGTCTTTTCAAAAGGACAAAATATCTTCCCCTAAAGGAAGATAGTAGCAACACTGTTAGAAGTCTTTTCTGGGCAAGACTATCTTTCAGCTCCAGTTAGAGGTAGAAAAGGTAATGACAAGAGAGAAGATAAAGTGGTCTGTCTTCAAACAACCTTCAAGCAAAAGTGAAGTCCAGCCAGCTGGGGGGGGGGGGTGTCATCCAACTGGCCCTTCTTCAAACTTCCATGAAATACTCATCCTCTCCTCTCTCCTCCCCCATGATCTATGTTCCATGTGTCTTTGGTTTCTTTGCTTTGCATGTCATTTCTTCTGTCTATGCCCAAATTTCTTCAATCACACAAGTCACTTAGCCTCTATATACCTCAGTTTCCACACTGTAAAATGAAGATAACAGCACCTACTTCCCAGGATTTTTGTGAGGTTTAAATGAGATAATATTTTTAAAACACTGAATACAATGCCCGGCACATGGTAGGTATTATATAAATTCTTATTTCCTTTCCCTTATCTACTATACCTGACCTCTGCAACTTTGTAGCTATAACCTTGGGCATGACATTGAACTTCTCTGGAAATCTTCTTTGCTCTCAAGAGGGATAATAATATTTGCATTTTCCATTCCATAGAATCGTTACAAGGATGAGTAAAAAAGCACATACTGTAGTCAAAAAAAGGCTTAATATGTAGGCAATGCTATCTATCAATTCATTATTTTCATTTCTTTTGTTTTTATTGATATCATTTGTTTTAAAAGGATCTAATTTCTGACAGTTCTTCCTATTCCTTCCAGAGAGCCAACAAATGGGAAAAAAGAGAAAAAAAGAACAGTTTAACAGTTAAACCTCAACCAGGTTAGATATCAAGCTCAGAGTTCTACAAGCAGAGCCCTACCCCTAACAAAGAAAGGAGTCCTCTATTCTTATAATTCTTCTTTGAGATCAAGCTTGGTCACCTAATGCTCACAGCATCCAGTTTTATTTGTTTGGTTGTAGTTGTTTCCACTTTCATTATTGTAATCATTGTCTATATTTTACTTCTACTTCCACTTAAGTCAAATTACTTTGTATTTATTGTTTACACATTTTTACTTGATTTACCTATTTGTGTACCCATTGGTGCCATCTACTAAGGTATAATCTCCTTGAGTGTACTCTCATTTTTGCCTTCAATTGTCCATTGCCTAACACTGTTGGGAACATGGAAGTGACTTAATAAATACTTACCAAATTTAATTTAA
This sequence comes from Monodelphis domestica, assembly GCF_027887165.1. NCBI lineage: Eukaryota > Metazoa > Chordata > Mammalia > Didelphimorphia > Didelphidae > Monodelphis > Monodelphis domestica. The sequence continues at coordinate 176,687,829 of NC_077230.1, read as the reverse complement.
TTAATTGAATGCTCATTTCCAATGTACCAGCCTCAGCTTAGTTCTTCCACCCCTTTACTCATTGCTATCACCCTGCTAATTTTCTCTAATGCATTGCACAGCCTGAGATGAACTCTTCTATTCTATGCTTGTTGTTAACACTTTCCTGGAGACAGAAGGTTTTCTTAATTTCATTTCCCTTTTAAATATACTCAAATGCCTCATTTACATAGCAGACATTATAGTCGAAGAGATTGGAATATGTACTCTGGAGGAAGGCTTGGAAGGGCGATAGAAGCATTTGTTGTACATATATGTGTATGTATATGTGTGCATGTTTCTCTCTCTATAAAATCTTCAGACATCGAGTTTAAGCACATAGTTTACCCATAGTCAACAGTCACCTAAATTTCCACAATAGTTTAAATCAGGGTATACAGAAGGGAATGAAATGCCATAGGCACTGAGACAAGTCACCTCTTCTTGCCATTTTCTGATGAATATACATTTCTATAGAGGAAATAAGTGGAGACAGAACTAAAGATTGCAAGAGAAATTTACTACATTGAATGAGTGAGGAACCAGATTCTGACAGAATCTGGCCTATGGCCCGAGTTAGAGGCATTTGGAAGCTTTCTTAGACCAAAATGAACCTAATCGACATACTGGCTGATGTAGTCCATAATTATAGGTTATTTTTATTTAGTACTTTATGAAAACAAAGTGATTTCCAGAGATTGCATTTGATATTTAAAACAACTTTGTAAAACAGGTAGTAGAGATATTGCCCCCATTTTCCAGATGAGGAAGACCTTGCTCAAAGTCTCATTAATCCCTTTTTCACATGACAGCTCATCAGTATTTGAAGAGAACTATTATGTCTTTTTTCTGCCCATTTTACAAGACATTTCTCCTAGTGCTTCTTGTAATTTTATAGTTCAATTCAATGCAATGCAAAAGCATTTATTACATGCATACTCCATGCCAAGGTACTATGATTGACATTAGAAATACAAGAATAAAAATTGAAATAGTTCCTGTCCTCCAGGACCTTGCATTCTAGAATGTAGAGGTAAGGGAAGAAACAACAAACACTCATATATGAATACTGAATATATACCAAGTAATTGTAAAGCAATTTTTTGGGGAGAGAGTGAGTAGAAGGTTCAGAAAGAAGGCTACTAACTAGGAAAACAAATCTCATAACACACAAGTAAAGTACAGGAAGATTAAATCATGAAACAATTATCATTTACACAGTAGCATGTACTAGTATCAATTTATCAGATTGCCATATAGAGGGAAAATTCAAAAGAAATATTTCAATGACTATTGCAAAAATAATGGTTTCATTTATTTGTATCTGGAGATTGAATTGCTCTGTCAAGAACCAAATTCATCATCCCTTTTTTTTTGTCTTCTTAGGAAAACAGTCATGGAGGAATATTTTTCCCATGATCTCATTCTAACACATTTTGTTCAGATGATGAGCTCTCCATTCTAAACCTAAGAAATTAAGATTTTCTCAAAGCACTTTAAAATTATTATCCTTTACACTACTACTTCTATTTCCTCTTAGTGTATCCCACTGCCTTTAAATACTTACCAGAAGCAAAAGATAGCATCTCTCTCTATTTTTTCAGACCAGGCCTGTGACTTCACTGGTATCAGAAAATCCTTTTGAGAAATTTTCTTATAGCAATCCAAATTTATGCTTTCTCTATGATTTATAATCTGAGAGAGCTACTTGGAACAATAAGAAGTTAAATAACTTGCCAAGAACAAATAGTCCTCCCTGATCTATGGAAAGTGAGATTTGAATCTAGAGCTTCCTGCACTAGTGGCCAACTCTTTTCTAGAAATAATAGCCCCTTCATCATGTATGAGAATATAAAAGTGAATATTAATGATCATTGTCACTTTGGTTTCCTAGAAATGACCTACATGGCTAGAATGATAGAACCACAGCTGGTACTTAATTATTCGGCTCGTCAGAATTAATGTGCTTTTGGCAAAGTGTTACAACTCTTTACTAGGCTGAGCTGTCTTTAATATAATTAATTATATGTGTTAATAATCAGGGATTAAATAAGTGAAATGGAAAAATCCAACCTGTTGAATTTGGAAAATATCTTTATTACCTGTTTATTAACACAAACCAATGAACTGATTTTCTAAACCTCAGACTGACACAACATTAGTTGTCCTTTATTTTCATGAAGGCTTCCAGTACATGCTTTTCATAGCTATCTATACACTATTCCACACTGCTCCTCTGGAAGATATATTTAGATTTATTCATATATATGTGGAAGAATGTAGCTTGTTAGCTTGTTTTTATTTTTGTTTAGGCTTTTGAATATATATATTATATATATATATACATACATACACATATACACATGCATATGTGCATATAGACAGAAATGTACATTTGGTCCTAGAGAGTAAGCAAATAACCTCCATTTAGGTGAGGTTAAGTGAAATGTTCAGACACAATGTAATACATTAGGTAGCGAGCTGGCTTTGGAGTCAGCACACCTTGAGTTCAGATTCTGCTTCTGAAAAATGTATAGCCTTTACTTACACTCTACATGGACTACTATGACAGTAGTGACACTGATGAACTATATTACTAGGAGGTACTAGAGGTATTTTTGTCTGCAGAAACATATTTATAATATAGATAACATTGTAGAAGAAAACCAGAAGTCTCCTTTCTTCCTCCCTCCCTCCCATTTTTCTCCTTCCTTCCTTCCTTCCTTCCTTCCTTCCTTCCTTCCTTCCTTCCTTCCTTCCTTCCTTCCTTCCTTCCTTCCTTCCTTCCTTCCTTCCTTCCTTCCTTCCTTCCTTCCTTCCTTCCTTCCTTCCTTCCCTCCTTCCTTCCTTCCTTCCTTCCTTCCTTCCTTCCTTCCTTCCTTCCTTCCTTCCTTCCTTCCTTCCTTCCTTCCTGTTTTCCTTCTTCCCTTCCTCCTCTCTGTTTTTTATTCCTTCCTTCCATGAAAATAGTGTCAACAATATGGTTATATTTTAACCAGGCAACAGGAGATTGGGTAAAAACAATTCCTTTTTTAAAAAAAGATAATGTAATAGATGCATTACAATCCACATTATTTCCTCTCCTATTATGTAACTGTATAGATTATTTTTCCTTTTATTATCTCTGCCTGACCCCTCTGTTATCTGTGTCTATTTAGCTGTATTCTTAATTGCTCTAATTACTGTTCTAATTGATTTAACTTTGAAAAGAAGAGGAGGGAAAATAGTAGCAATGTTTGTTAAGTACATTCCATCAGCCAGCTTCTCACAGAAATTGATTTGTATTTTCTCTGAGATGAAGAGCGGATACCTACAGTTGTTTTCACTGCATGGCTTTCTTTAGTTACAAAATCTCTTCTAGCAGGATCTATTTCTCAATCCTCTAAAGTCATCAGAAAACTAGGAACTGTGGAAGTTTCCTTCATCAAAACTCTCTATGACTTCTTCGATAAGTTGTAGTTGCTGAAGGGGCATAGGAAAGTTAAACAGACTTCCCTGGGTTATGTAGTTTCTAGTCAGAGGCAAGATTAGAAAGCTGCTCTTCTTTACTTTAAACTGTGTACTGTGTTCCATTAATAGATCTTCTTCCACCCTACCCAAATGTATGGAGCTGACCCTGATTCTGGAATAATAAACTAAATAACAGAGGTCACCTCTACTACTGTACTACTATACTGGCAAGAATGAGTGCAGTCCAAGGAATAGATTGTGCTTGAGAATCAACCTGATACTAAAAGGCTCACCTCCAGTGGGCCAAGCACAAAGAATAGATGATAAACTCTTTAGTTATGTTACTTCATTACAGAACATTAAACTTTAAGGTCTAGTTCTCATCTTGTCTCATATATGTATGACCTTCCGGCAGGAGCTCATTGCGTGGCTAGGCTCTTTGAATCATTGTTCCACTCTGAACAAAGTTCCTTAATTCTGGACCTCTTTGTCTTATATACCAACTTTCTATTAACCCTCACTGAGACTTGGATTTCCCCTGAAGACACTGAATCCCAGCTCATACCCTCCAACACTGATTTTCCTTCCTTCCTTCCTTCCTTCCTTCCTTCCTTCCTTCCTTCCTTCCTTCCTTCCTTCCTTCCTTCCTTCCTTCCTTCCTTCCTTCCTTTCTCTTTCTTCCTTTCTTCCTTTCTTCCTTTCTTTCTTTCTTTCTTTCTTTCTTTCTTTCTTTCTTTCTTTCTTTCTTTCTTTCTTTCTTTCTTTCTTTCTTTCTTTCTTTCTTTCTTTCTTTCTTTCTTTCTTTCTTTCTTTTCTTATCTATTCTCTACACTTTTCCTAGAGGAGCAACTAGGACATAGGTTAGTTCCCACTCTAACTGCCAGATTGTCTCTTTATCACCACTGCTTAGTAAAGCTGTACCCTTTGAATTCCACTTGATAGGGGGGTACAGATTTCCCTCTGGACACCTCAAACTCCAGAAGTATCCTGGGTCAAAGGGAACACAAAATTAAAGGAGCATTCCCCCCATTTGGACCTTCCCCTAGTTCTTCTATAAACATAGATATGCACCTCCCAGTTCCACTCTGATAAGCATTGGGTGGTACCTAATTTTATCATCCATCCAATTCCACTGATCATTCCTTATACCCCCAAACTCAATGAATTACCTCATTCATGATTCACCCTATCCCTTCTTCCTTATCCTCTAGCCTCTGTTGTCAAAAGAGTATAAAAACCCAAACCCCATCTCCAGGAGGCAGTGCTCCACCTGCACACTGTCTCCCAACCTTTCAACATGGCTTCCAAATGAATAAATGTATCTTTCTATTTTTAAGCTAGCTTTTGGTGTCTTGCATTCTTGCAAAGGGTAACCTGGCCCAAACCTAGAGTTTCACCTCAAAGCTCTCCCACAACACACTCAGGCCAACCAGTACAAATCAGGGTCATGGTACACCAATCCCCAGGTCATTCTCTCTTCTTTCTTAATCCATTTAGTACCTAGTTCACCATCTTCTTTTTCCAGTTATGAAAACAGAGACTCAGAATGTTTGTGACATAGCCAATTAGTGGCACAGTTAGAATTTGAACTCAGGTTTTCTAACTAAAGGAGCACTGAATCTTAAAAGTAAAAGATCTGGGTTTGGGTCCTAACTTCAATAATGGGCCACTGTGAGGAAAAAAACAAACTTATAAATCTTTAAATACTTGATTAATTTTATTGTTATTATTATTGGTTATTTGTATATTGTGAGACCATCTGAGTAGAACAAAGGGCAAAATCAATATCAAATTAGATTAAAAAAATAAAGTTGAGAAAACCACTTGATCTGATTATATATATATAGTCTCTGATTATTACTATTTTTTAGATATGTTTAACCTATGTAAGAGAAAGCTAGATGGCTAAGTGGATAAAGAACTGGGCCGAAAGTCAGTAAGTCCTGAGTTTGAAATTAAACCCAGGCACTTATTAGCTGTGTAACCACAAGGCAAGTCATTTAACCTCTGTTTAGATTAATCTTCTGGAGAAGGAAATAGCAATCCACTCTAGAATCTTTGCCAAGAAAACCCTATGAACATTATGCTTTCTGGGTTCCTAAAGAGTTAGACTCAATTGAATAATTGAATAATGAACCTTTGTAGAGACCAAAAGAACCTTGAAATGTGTCAGTCAGCAAACACTTGACTTATTCCTCAAGAAGAGAAACTAACCAGCTAAACACATATTAAGCTTTTTTGGAACTCATTATGAAGCAGAATAACTAAAGATCTTTTAAAACTAGACTGCAGAAAGTTTGGCATTCATGGGACTGAGATAAACTAGATCATCCTGAAAGTATTTACATAAGAAACTGGAAGGAGGACAACAGCTAGATGTGAAATGGAAGAGATCTGCCAGCATTTATATAGTGATTTATTTTCATCATTGATGTCTGTGAAAATGCCAAAATTGGATACCAACACCTCAGTATTTAATGTGCTGTCTCAATATATGAAAATGACACTTAATGAAGATGAATTGAGAATGGTTGGGACTGACCAAATACATACACAATGAATATGTGCTTTTAAATATCAGTAATACTCCTATCAATTAGATCTCCAGGAATGGAAAATATTATGGACTTTATTACACACACACACACACACACACACACACACACACACACACACACACACACACATGAGTGGGACAACACTAACAATTTTCAACCCATATTCCTACTCTTTCATCTTTAGAAATTCTAATAATTGTCTCTGAATGCAATACAAATGTATATGATAAAAATATGAAAAAATAATAGGCAGGTTTTCATAGGTCATTTTCTAACAGATTTCATTTTCAAAGTTATGAAACTTATTTATGGTTGCATGGAATGTAAGATGCTATTAAGTTTTTTTGCTTGTTGACTACCCAAATGACACAAAAATTATCACCAACAAATAAGCCAAAAAATGTGAATTTTATATAAAATGATCCTTATAACTTTGTTCAATGGTTTTTAGTACACTCAAATAAAACCCAACAAAAATGTGCATGCCAAGATGTCATGAAAAAATTACAGATAGAAGAGGCATTCTCTCTATATGATAAGGTTCTTCTTATTTCTTATTCGCCTATGATAGTGATGGCAAACCTATAGCACAGGTACCAAAGATGGCGCACAGAGCACTCTATGTGGACACTTGGCCACCCTCCCTCCCCACTCCCTACCCTCAGAGATTGTTACTAGAAAGGCAAGGGGATTTCGACCCTCTCCCTCTTCACTGTGACTGTCAACATTTTTTCACATCACCTGCCCCTCTGCCCAGCAACCAAATGGGAGCGCCCAAAGGGGTAAAGTGAACAGCTCACCAGTGACAAAGCTGAAGGTGAGAGGAGCCTTTGCATCACTCCCCTCCCCTGTCTACACTGGCTGAGGACATTCCTCACTTCACCCTCCCTTCTGCCCAGCAGCCCAATGGGAGTGCTTTCTCCCTTCCCTGTGCTGTAAGGTGCAGGGGAAGGCATGCCAGACACTTGGGGGGGAAGGGGCACAGCACTTGGCCTCTTGTGGGGTGGTAGTGGGGACAGAGCCTGACCCTCCATATTTAAAAGGCTTCTTATCACTGGTGTATGACATTGTGCTGATTACATGAGCACAACAGGCCCTCCTCAGTGAGATTCAACTTTAGGCAAAATAGATTGGATTAATATTAATTCACTATTGTCAAAGCTGTTTGTTCAATCATTTTGAAAAATAATTTAGAATTGTGCATGAAAATTTATTAAATTGTTTATAGCATATGACAAAGAGATTCTACTACCAGAATTATAGTCTAAGCAATGAAAAAATCTGTACAATGATGTTCATAGTAATATCTTTTAAATTAAAAAGCTGCACACAAAATAAGTGCCCAACTAATGACTGGTGAATAGCGGAGCAAATCATGGCACTATTTATACAAGTGAGGGGAAATTGTTATGCAGTAAACAATGGTGAACATGGGGAATTTAGAAAAAAATTTGAAAGACAATTTAGAGTGAAGAGATCCAAAGTAACAACACACATAGTAATAACAACAACATAAATAATGTCAACATAGAGAGAAAACAAAACTCTGGTCAAATACTGTGGTCAATGTTAGTAGCATACTGTCTGAATTAAAGAACTCTTGAAACTGGGCTGGAAAGGTAGATGGGTGCTGGATTATAGACATAAGGAAAATACTTTAATAAGTTTTATTTATTAATATTTTTAATTCACCCTTATGTCGCAAGAAAATAATCTAACTCAAAAGTTTATTGTAGCAATCAGACTGTGTCAGAGAGCTTCAGGGAACCCATTTGGTTGTAAGGAATACCATCCCATTCAGTGTTTGTTTTTGGTACACCCAAAGCTTGTGTTTGGGGTTTGTATTTCACAAGTTTTATTGATTTGACTGCTGATATACATCTCAAACTGCTCTTCTCAAGAGACAATCAACTACCTATCTGAGAAAATCAGGCAAATATCTCTGTCACACCTTCTTGCAGCTTTCTCCTTCACCAAATGACCCATTACATTTCTTTCCAAAGTGATTCAAGATTGTGGGGTTTGTTTTCCTGACTAACAAGGACTTTTAATGACATACTAAGGAATTGGTAATTTATACAATGAGAAAATACTAAAAATTTCTGAGCAGGAGAGCAATATGGTCTTAGATATACTAATTTGGCAGGACCGCAGAGGAAAGAGTTGAGAGGACATATTCTAGATCTAAAATAATCTAAAGATTGAGAGTAAGGCCCAGAAACAGGAGGTCTTGGGTTCAAAGCTGACCTCAGACACTTCCTAGCTCTGTGACCCTGCAAAAATCATTTAACCCACATTGACTAGCCTTTACCATTCTTCTGCCTTGGAACCAATACATGGCATTTACTCTAAGATGGAAAATAGAAGTTTCTTTTTAAAAAAATCAGACAAAATAATCTGCAGAGATATAATAGAAATCTGACTTCAATGTCAGGATGTTCTGAGTTCAAGTGCTACTGCTAATACATATTGCCTGTGTGGCAAACCCTGTGCAAATCACTTAACCTCTTAAAAACCCTTGAGAATTCTCAAAGATTTTGAAGGAAAAGTACCAAATCTGTATTAGCAGAAGAAATTTCCTCACTGAAGCTTCCTAGAATTAATGAACTCACCAAACTAGCCCAAAACAAATAAGTAAAAAAAAAATCTCTGACTTTGGACTGTCATTTTACCATCCTGAGAGTGAAATAGGGTTCCTCACTAGGGAAATGGAACTGTTTCACTGAACCGTGCATCTCAGAACTGGAAAGCAATTCAGGTGACCTCTAGTCTTGACATATGAAACATTATGGGTCTAATTCATAAGTTGAAGAAACAAGAGATTTTGGATACTGATTGTGGCCACCTGTTTATTCTCCTGTTTCTAGAAGTCATTTTTCCTTTTTTTTTTTAAAGTCAGAAAGTCCAAAGCAACAATCAACAAACTATCAAAGAATGACTTAACTATTATAATTCAAGGAACTGGGACAATTCTAAAGAACTCATGACAAAAAAGGCTATTTTATAAATAATAGGCAATGAATTTATTATTATTGATTATAAACTGATTTAGATACTCTGCTTGCTGTGCTTACTAAATATCTTCAGTTTATATTAGTGAAGTGAGGCTTGTAAGTGAACTTCTCTTCAGGGCCAGATGCAAGGACGCTAAGGAGACTCTTGTTATAAAAAAATAAACTATTTATTGAGAATATGAGGATAAAAAAAAAAGATTTCTAACTCTAAGGGATTCTAACTCCACCCAAATAAAACTCCCTGATTCTGCAAGGAACTACTTCTTCTGTTTCCACAGTCTACACTGATCCTTGCTGATCTGATTAACCCAAACTTTCACTATTCTACAATAAACTAAACGCTATTATCCTTACACTTCTTAACTTTGTCTCCAAGTTATAAAAATAACAAAAGCCAGCTGACTGAGCCTCAGTCCAAATCAAAGACCAGGTCTTTCTTTGGTCTTCTCAGATTTAAAAAACAATCTATGAAACAACAATAGACAGTCACTAGTGTTTCACAAATTGGCAAAGGAAAATCATTTATCTCCTTCAGATTTTTCCCTTCTTTCCTTTTTCCTCAGACAGTGAGGAGAGAGAGAAAAGATGTTACCTGCTCCCAGAACTCTCTGAGAGAATATAACTGCCAGACCAACTGCCACAGAAAAACTGCTACCCCTACCACCCACACTGTCAACATTTGAAACTGACACTGCCTCAACTCTGTTTCAAACTCCAATTCTTTCTCAAGCCAGCTTCTTCACTTCATATCTCTAAACTAATATAACAAGACAATTTCTAATATCATCCTTATACTATCCACCACCAAAGAAAGAATTGACAGTCTGAATGCAGATTGAAGCATACCATAATTCACTTTATTTCCTTCATGAATTTTTCTCCAGTGCAAGCAATGTCTTTTCTTTTATAACACAACAAAAACAGAAATATGCATTGTATGATAAGACATAAATAACTTCTACCTGATATTTGGAGGTGGGATGATGGTTGGGAAGAAGAGAGAGAAATGAATCACAAAATGTTAGAAAATGATTATTTAAAATTGTATTGGCATCTAATCTTGAAAAAATTAAAAAGTATTTAAAAAAACTCTCATTGATATCTAGGTGGTACATTGTTAGACCTGGAGTTAGAAAGAAACTGAGTTCAAATCTGTCCTGTGAACTTATTAACTGTATGATTATTTGCAAGTCACAAGCTCTGCCTCAGTTTCCTCAACCATAAAGTTGGAATCTACTTCCCTAGGGTTATTATTAGGATTGAATGAAATAATATTTATGAAGTGCTTAGAATCATGCCTAGCACAATGCTGTTTGGTCATATCTGACTCTTCTAACCCCATTTGAAATTTTCTTTGCAATGATACTGGAGAGGTTTGCTGCTTCCTTATCAATTTCATCTTATTTATCAAGGCTAAATGATTTGCCCAGGGAACCATTTAGCTTTCTGTGTCCTGGAAAATAGTAAATGCTTAATAATTGCTTGTTGATTTCTTTCCAGAGGGCACAACGTTTCATTTGAATCCCTATTGATTCTATAAGTGTTCCCTGTTCTTCTCACCCTCTTCCATCTTAATCATAGTCCCAATCAAGACCAAGGGAAACTTTGTTAAACAATGTTGAAACAATGTGAGAGGATCAAAGGCAGCCCTTTGGACCCTTGGACAGATGGGGTGTATGGAGGGGTGCTATCATAGTCTGAAGTTTGGCTGAGTGGGAAAAACATTAATCTGCTCTATTTTCTGCCAGCCCCTGCAAAAATACAAGTCGTGATAGCTTCAATTTTTCTAACACTTCCACTTTTCTTCTCTAGCACTGCTGAACTCCTAGTCAGTCCACATCAGGAATATGGCAGTCAGACCTGGAGGTCACATTGCAGGAGAGATAGTGATAAGAAAGAACATGGGTAGTGGAAGGCAACAAGTATTGGAAATGACCTGGAAGTCATGTTCTTTGAGCATCAAATGAAGCAAATGGGAATGGCTAGTGTGAAGAAGAGAAGACTGAAGGGGAATATGACACTTGTTTCCACATATTTAAAAATTTGTCATGTGGAGGGCAGGATCAGGACTCAGGGGTGGAAATACCAAAGAGGCACATTTTGAGTGCATACAAGGAAGATTTCCCTATCAATGACTTTTTTTTAAAAAAGGGAAAGCTAACATTTTAAATAGGGTTGGGGGTTTGCAAAGTGTTTTTCACATATAATTTAATCCTTACAACTGCCTATGAAGTAGTATTATCCCCATTTTAGAGATGAATAAACTGAGGCTGAGAGGTTAAATAAATTGGTCCGTCATGTGATTAGAAAGTGCATGCGGTCATATTCCTGTTTACTCCAAATCCTATACACAATCCATAATGGCAAGCTTCATTTCAAAGACAAAATGATGTTTTATGTTCAGATAATTAGAGAATTTTAATCATAAGTTTTATGATTGATTCTCAGGGCACTGGAGAGAATATTCTTCAGTATATATATATATATATATATCTTCTGAGATCTTTTAAACTCTAAAATAGCATTTCTCAAACGTTTTGGTCTCACCATTCTTTTATACTCTTAGGCATTACCAAGAACCATGACATCAAAGAGCTTTTGTTTATGTAGGTTATATTCAGGAATACAATGGAGGGGGCTCATCATGGCATGAAAATACCAACTATGAAATTTTCAGTGTGAGCATTTACATCTTGGAAATCTACAAATAGTACAAGTCAGGACTTGTTTTACTGATTTTCTGGACTTGGAATAATGTGGAAAAATGTTAATAATGTAGATTAAACTTAAAAATATTTAGTGCTTAAATTTTTCTCTTCCCCCACCAGAGAGCCAGTTGTTAAACATTTACTTTTGATTATATCTATAAATATTTACCTTATTTTAAACTAAAATGTCTTACTTAGTATTATCATGAAAAATTTTTGACCTCACAGAGCCCCAGAAATGCATTCAGGGACCCCCCAGGGACTGATGAACCATACTTTGAGAACCACTGCCTTAAATATTAAATAAATATGGAAAAAAAGCTATTTTAATCTCACAAACCCTAAACAATGTTAATATTTGACAACATCAACAAGTGGGATCATCATTATTTAGCAAGAGTCAAATTATATTAGTCCAAAGAAAAGTCAAAGAAACCTAGATACCTCACCCACTGAATTAGAAGCCAGATGACAATGCATTCAACTCTGGCTTTGCAGTATGGTTGACCTGAGTTCAAATCCTGCCTCAAGGACTTAATAGCTGTGTAACCTTGGACAAACCACTTGAGTTCCATTTGTCTCCTTTTTTTTTCAACTATAAAATAAGGATGAGAATAATAGCATCTGCCTCCCAGGGTTTTTGTGAGGATCAAATGAAATAATATTAGTAAGGTGCTTAGCAAAGGACCTGAAACATAGTAAGCATTATATAAATGTTATTCATTAAAATTAATTCAGAAATTTCAGCATAACTTTAACATATTAAGGCTAGAATGCTGTACCCTCGCTAATTCTCCAAATATCTCATTTGGATTCTTATCCCATTTCCTAACCTAATATGTAGTCATTATTTTTTTTCCCACAGGAGTAGCCAAAAAGAAAGCAATCTTTAAAAAGATCTACTTTAGTATTTTTTAAACTCTTACCTTTTGTCTTAGAATCAATACTGTTTATTGGTTCCAAAGCAGAGCAGCAGCAAAGGTCAGGCAATGGGAGTTAAGTGACTTGCCCAGGGTCACAAAGCTAGGAAGTTCCTGTGGCCAGATTTGAACCTGGGGCCATCTATCTCTAGGTCTGGCTCTCAATTTATTAGGCACCTCGCTGCCCTCAAGGTCTACTTTTTAAAAGTATGACTGGTCCATAAACTTTGTTTATAAAAGCCTTTAAGTCACAAAGGAGACAATGGAATGGGATAGAAGCCTTTGAGAAGTATGGTTTAGTGGAAAGAGTGCCACATTTGGGGACTTGGGTTCCAAATCCAGCTTCGAGACTTAACTACCTGTGTGACTTTGCTCATGTCACTTCACCTGAGTTTCAGTTTCCTAATAATAGAAGTAGTAGGACTACATGACCTCTAAGGGCATTTCTAGTTCTGAACTGATGCTTCTATTCTCCAGCACTGAACAGACAGATCTGGACTCAGATTCCACCTCAGATAACTCTCTAGCTATGTGAGCCTCAGCAAATTGCTGAATCTCTTCCAGGTTCAGTTTACTCATCTATCAAATGGGGCTAATAATAGTACCCACCTCATAGGATTGTTCGTAAGTTGTTTATCAGTTAATGTCTATAAAATAATGTGAAATTTTTAATTTCTGCTGAATTGTTTCAGTTGTGTCAGATTCTTCATGATTCCATTTGGGGTTTTCTTGGTAAATATGCTAGTATGGTTTGCCATTTCCTTCTCCAGCTCATTTTATAGGGAAGAAATCTAGCTAAACAGGGTTAAGTGAATTGTCCAGGCTCACACAGCTAGTGTGTGTCTGAGATCAAATTTGAACCTAGTTTCTCCTGACTCCATGGCTGGCTCTATTCATGGGGTCATGTAGCTGTTCTTTGAAAACATAAAGGTGTCTTATAAATTCTAACTCTTGTTGTTGCTATCATCAGAGTATAACTCAATGGACAGTCAGTCACCAACCTTGGAGTAAAAAAGAACCGGGCTGCATCTTTCTTCTGACAAAAACTGACTCAGTGCCATGAGGGTACATTATTTAACCTCCCCGTATCCCTGGGCAACATTTTAAGATTATAACTGACAGAACTATTGTTGCTCTGTATTTGAGATAGCAAGGGAAGGTTAGGTCGAATCAAAAAAGAAATTCTCTTTATTTCTCTTTCTTATCCTTATGGTTTCTTTATTTCCCACATCATCTCATCCTCATAAGTGCTAGACACAGCATAAAGGAGATTTGCATCTTAATTTTATTATCATTTTTGTGTAGGAGGTTGGAGTCCAAGTTTAGTTGGTCTTGGCACTGTGATGAGATTGAGCAAATGGAAGCACTTGGCTGAGGTTGGGGACTCAGCAGCAACAGCCTTTGGTAGGGAAATCCCAATAATGCCATTAAGGAGTCAGGATAACAGAAAGATTATTTATACAAAAAGGAGCCCATTATGCTCAGCCACGGTCCTCTCATTATAAGATTATTATTTCCAAAGCAACAAACTTGATTAGAAGGGAATAGAAAATAAGTCTCCTGAAGAAGTTGCTAGACTTAAAAAAAAAAAGGTATGGATAACTTCATAACCGTCTCCAGATATAGAAAGGGTGATTAAAAGGTGAAAGGAGAAGAGTAATTACTTAAACTGGGATGAAGAAATTCAGTCAAACATTAAACTATACCCTGATAGGGGCTTCTGTTATTGGGGAAAATAAAACTGACCAAGGGAAGGTGTCTGCCTGTACACACTCAATCCTCTGCTTATTAAATATAGCTGATACTTAATACATGTCTGAATTGAATTGAATTCTATATGTCTAGTCAAATCAATTGGCATAGTTCCTACAGATAACTTCCCAACACTTGTGGATTTCTGTCCATAGTGCTCTTCACCTGAACTGTGCTAATTCGATTCAATTCAGTAAATAGTATTTATTAACCATCCTTATTGTACAGATCACTACGAAAGACACAGGGTTTATATTAAGTACATCTCCTGACTTCATAGAATTTATTGCTTAATAGTGGAATAAGACACATAGAGAGATAACTTCTTTTTTAAGTTTGGGGGAGGAGGAGATCTAGACTTGTGCTTTGATCAATGTAGAGTTTGGAAACTCTGTCTACCTATTCATATTGACTATTTGTCTATAGGGTACAGTCAGTTAGTCAATAAGCATTCATTAAGCACCAATTATGTGCCAGATATAAACTGAGATGGAGAAGGAAATGGCAAACCACTCCAGTAATTTTGCCAAGAAAATCCCAAATGAGGGCACAAAAAGTCAGACATGAGTAAAAAAAATGACCAACAACAACATGTGCCAGGCATTGTACTAACTTCTGAGAATATAAAAAGAGTTGAGACTCCGTTTTGGATATATTGCACTCAAGGAGCTCACAATCTAATTTTAGAGAATTGCCTGAGGCACCAAGAGTTATAGCCATTTGCTCATCTTGACTCTAAGGGCTGACCTCTAGCCATTACGCCACAACACAGGTGATTATTATTTGAATATCCCTGGTGTATGAGAAAGGTGTAAAAAATAAAACAAAACTATGTGAAGTGGGTAGGAGGAGCATGCAGAGGAGGGGAGGTAGGGAGGAAGGGAGATGATCAACAAAAGAAAAAAAAACAAGATTAAGTAAAACTACATGGAGGAAATAGCAAAAGAAGGGATCTATTTGTTATAATTTAATTACCATTTTAGTTCAAACTTCTTCAGTCCACTATGTGTGTGTGTATATATAAAACAAAAGACAATATGGAATATAAATAACCCAATAACTTTATATTGAAAAGCTGAATATTTCTCTCCTGAGAGGCAGTGGGTAGAGTCAGGTGACTTGTTGAAGTCCCTTCCAGTTCTATGATACAATGAAGAGGTAGAAATACCTACTTTGCATATATATGTTTATTTGTAATACTAAGAAATGATGTTATTCAAGGTACCAAATATGCATAACCTACAAATTTAGTCTTTCAATATCATATGATTGATTTTATTCTTTGTCAGGTAGGTAGCATAGTAAAGAGAGTCAAAGACTTGGAGCCAGAAAGATCTGAGTTCAAATAATGCCTCAGGCAGTAATAGGGAGGTCCTGGACAAATCACTGAACTTCTCTCAGACTCAGTTTTTCATCTGTAAAAAGGAGAAAAGAAGAGTAACCACCTTAGAGGACTTTGATGAAGATCAGATAAGAAAATATTAGTCAGTTGCTTTGCAACCTTTAAAGGAATCTATAAAAGTTAACTATGAAATCTCATTAGATCTGTCAAATTACATGTAATAAAAATTAAAAACATCAAATATTGAAACTATTTTACTGGCATACTCAAATATATATTAAGGAAAAGGAATGTGCATACATAAAGCACCAACTATGAACTAGGCACTATGCTTTCATGAATAGCATTTGACCTCATTTGTCCTATAAGATAGTATTGTTATATGCATTTTACAGTTGAGGAAACTGAGGAAATAGAGATAAAGTGACTTGCCTAGGGTCACACATCTAGGAACGTTTTGAGGCCAAATTTGAACTCAGTTTTTCCTGACTACAGAGCTGAGACCCTACTCCATAAATGCAAATTATCATAGTCTTTACATGGTCTTTGTTTCTTGTCTTTGACAGAATAAACTAGAATACTAAAACTGAACTATTAAAATGTACAGTATTGAACAACACTGAATATAAATCTCTTGATCTGTCTCCTAATTGGTGAAAAATACATTAAACTAGAAGGTTATTTTGATGCAGCTTTGAAAAGATAACACCTTCACAAAACTAGCAAGAATAGATGCAAATAATTCCTTCCACTTCTAATATACTTTTTTCCTTGAGGCAGAATATTCCCTTCCACTATGAAGATCAGCTGACATTTTATTTCAGAGATATTTTTTATTTTGTTTTATTTTTTGTGTATGTGTGTTTATATGTGTGTGTGCTGGGTAAGCTGTAGTGAGCAGTGCATAGAAAGAATAATAAATGAAATCTGAGTGATGTGAGATCAAGCAATAATTCAAGTCAGGTCCACTAAACCCTTTGAAGGATCTGAAAGGTAAAGGCAGTTTAGGAGGGGAAAAAAAGGGTAAAAGCTTTGCAGTAAAAGGAATGTGCTACCACAATTCAGCTCTTGTCAGAGGAGTAATAAAACATGTAAAGCAATATTCAGATATTTAGAATGGGAAAAAGAAATGTTTACTTGATTACTAGTAAACACAAGAATCAGTTGGCACTTTTTTCTTAGGCTATATCTCTTTTAGCCTAGTAAGCTAAAACTTCTAGCTAATTGTTATTTACACCTCAGAATATGAAGGGATGTCCAGAGGAATAAGCTAGCTACTTTGGACCGCAAAAGATATAGAATAGCCTTTGTGGAAAACTGCCCTTCTAAGCAGTTCCTCTTAACAACAAAATTCAACCCATTCTTCATATCCCAGGGGAGAGCTATGGACAAATAATTGTGCGCTATGGTGACCATTCTCTGAAATACTAAACACCTAAATTTTCCTGGCACTTCGGATTGCATTAGCACCCTAGTCAGTGGGATGAAATTGCTCCTCTGGATCTGAGAAATGTTAGAAAGCAATGAGGTAGCAGGCTGGTCCCATCTGAAATTGTCACAATTATCAACTTGGCATGGAAAGCAGAGGACTGAGTGTCACTCCTTCATATAATGGTATCTCTGAAAGTAAAGATATACACTGGAAGAAATCAGAAATAACAACAGCAGCTGCAAATGTTTGATCATAAACCACACTGAAGAACAAAGAGTGTAAATCATGAGTACATATGAAATGGACTGAAGACACAATTGTCTCAATACTATTTTATAGCCAAAATGAAAACATTATGTAAAGCTGACCAGTAAAGGGAATTTATAAACTTCATCCCAAACCTAGCTTAGAACGAATAAGAGAGAAATGAATGAGAACGTAGTTATTAAGCACTAATTATTTACAAAACACTGGGGTAAGTCTGGATTTACAAATAGAAATGCTCTCAAGGAGCTCCCTTTCTAACTGGAGAACCAACACCGCTAGAGTTCAGTTCAAACTCAGATAAAGAAATCCCATGGTCCTTACTTCATAACGGTAAGACAGAAGGTAATGACGCCTCACTTTTAATATCATGTCCATTGGTAAAATCAGATAAATTTCTTATTTTGAAGTCATTGGACAAGAAATTTTGACTTTGTCATAATGAAATGGCAAGTACTTGGGTTACCAGGATGGCTGTTTGATAAAAATGCCTGTCCATTGTAGGCAATTGGTCAACAGTTGATGTTGGTGGTGGCAAGGAAAGTAATCCCATTATCCAGTGATATTGCCCCTCAATGATGACTGGAAGTAGGATCAGTTTTCTGGAGAGTAATACTTCTCTCAAGGATCTTAGTTTTGAGGGTCCTCCATTGTATTTTGTGGGGAAGTAGGCATTGAGAAGGTGGTGGTGGTTTGACTTACTTGGTACATTCTACTTTCTTATTTCTCCCTAGCTTATTTTGTTGCTTCAACTAGGCTAGTTTACTCATGAAATGTTACAGATTCCGAGATCATTCAAAATCAACATAATTTTTATTTCAGAAATGATTATCTAATAATGAAGAATTGTCAAAAACAGCACCAATGTTTCATGTCATTTTGAAAAGGAATTGGGCATGTTTAGTATCAAATTCCAAAGTGGTCTTTTGTAGTTTTACCTCAGGAATACAACCACTAGACCAATTATATAAAAAAAGAGTCATTTTTTCAAAGTTGGTGTCTACTATAAACATCATGAATAGAAGCATTATCCCACAGTATTTGAAAGAAAGGACATGTTTAAATTTTGAGAGTCTGCACACAACAATATATGCTTTGATAAGAATTATAGGATAAAAGGTAGAACTATTAAGGAAGGTCCTTATGAATGGACATCAAAAACCACCAGAGTCAAAGTGTCTTGGGAGAGATAATGAACAACGCTGAAGGACATAGAAAGAATACATTAATTTCTATCTGGTATATGTAAAAAAAGGTTCATGAATATAATATTGCCCAATTAAATGAAACAAACAAAAAAGACAATCCAGAAGGCAATCCAGAAAATAGAGACATCGGAAATTCTAGATTTCTTTATTCATAAATTAAAAGCAACAGTGAGAGAAGGACAAGACAGTTCATGAAATAAAAGCATTGAAAAGAACAAAATTATCAATGAAAAATCAAACAAAAAAATTTATGGTAGAGTCGTGAAAGGTAAATAATATGTGAAAAGGGATTTTCAAAGAAGGAAGATATGAAAAAAATCCTGGTTTTCTATACAGTCACAAAAAAATCCAACACAATAAAAATGTGAGTTGATCAGATGAGAGGTATAAAAGCTTGCAAATGGTGAATGTAATGAACAAAAGTTAGCTTAAACAAAGTGACTGAAACTAGTATCTCTGCAAAACAAGAAGTCTTTTGGCCAGATAACATACAATATGACTGTTTCAAATCGGCATGTGTTTGTCAAACTACTTTACTAACATGCTCTGATATGAGCCTGATAGTGCCTTTCTTAATTACAAATATCCTTTATCTATTATCAAAAGATGAGCAAACTAAAAACTCTTTCAAATATAGCCCAATTACTTGTTTGTATATTTAAATAAAGTATTCATCATATGTGTTGCTTTATTAAAAAAACAAACCCTTCAAGTATTAAATAAATGTAAGTTGTTTATTACATATAATACTCAAATACTTGCCTCTGTAATAGAGATAGGCTTTTTCAGAACTTCCAAACAACTTACTGATAATTATTGGTGCTGCCCAATATACCATATTCATTGATTTTGTTGATTATCATGAAATCTTTGCAGCAGTTCTATAGTCATGGATTATTCATCTACTACAAATATATAAAATTGAGTTAAATATGGTGAGAACTCTGGTGTACTTGTTGTCTACATGGGAAACTTTCTGTTCAAAACAAGTTGTCAACACAATAATGCCCAAACTTTTTTTCTAAAAATAGCATTTTAAGAACAGTTTAATTACATAATGGTTTAGCCTATCCCAAAATCCAACAGTATATATCCTTAATATAAATAAAAATGGCTTTCAAATGAAAGGAACCCAATAAGTATATCTTATTAATTACTTGATGTTTGTGATTAATGATTAATTAATGATGATTACATGGATGTCATCAAGATACATGGTTCCACTGAAAAACAAATGAAAACTTGTTCATTTAGTAGGATTTTTCTTCAATGATAACAAAAAGTCATTTGGATTTGATAAGTATAAACATCTTAACACAAAATCACGAGGTTACGTTGAACTAATAGATGAAGGTTTTGGCTACAAATACTTTGGTATTATCCAGGCAAATATGTTTACAATTGAATATGTGAAAAGACTGGCATTCACCTTTGTAATAATCTAATGTTAAACATTAAAAAAAGCAGGATGATGATTTTTCTAGGATTATTACTATCTAAATTCAGCTGAAGAAAAATAAGATAAATAGGATGAATAATAAAAATGTTTATAATGACTGACATATTCATGGTAACAGTCTTAACATACCATTATGGCAATGAATTTTGTTTGAATTCAAACAAAAACTATTACCAACTGTTATAAGGAAAAGTTAAGGAGAAAAGTGTATAAGTTTGCAGAGAGAAGTGGCATGAGGCCAGGAGGGAGAATCTGCAACTTTGAAAGAAGGGTTATTAGACTGGTACTGAGGCTGTTACCTGCTCTCTCTCTCTCTCTCTCTCTCTCTCTCTCTCTCTCTCTCTCTCTCTCTCTGGTGATATCTAGAGGTGGTAGCTATAATTTTCTTAGTGACTGATTCTATCCTTGTTCCTGTCCTGCTTGCTGTCTTGGTTGCTGTATTTCATGGAAGCAGAACCTGGAGATCCTGACAACCATCTGCAGTGATTGTGAGACCAGGCCTGGGTCCTTTTGGATCTATGACCTTCCCTGGGTCCTATCAAGCTTACACAGACCCTTTCCTTAAAACCAGCTAAGGGGGCTTTAGTTTAGTTTAGCCAAGATCAGAGACTGGGGATTTAGGCAGTTAAGGGGGATTAGAGTAGGAAAAATCACTTTGAAGAAATGTCTGTGAAGAGATATTAGATTCTATGTTATTAGTTAGAACAATTAGCTTTAGGTTATCCCATATCCTTCTACCTTATTTCTTTTTATTAAAACCACTTCCCATTTCATTGGTTGATCTGTGTGTGCCATCTTAGAGTCAAGCTTTGCCTGCACTGGGCTCTGTTGGCCTTCCCAAACCTGTTATCTTCTGATACTGGCCCAAATCTCTCCATCTGGTCCCATTCCCTAAATCTCACTCCTAACAAAACACAATGTTTAACACAACACATGTGAATTTTAAAACTACTCCACCCTACTTAGACCTTACTTTAGAAGATCTGATTTAGCTATTTCCTGATTAGTAACAATGGAGATACTTGGTTTAACAGAATCAAGTCTTGGGAACAATAAACTGATTAAGAACTTTTTAATAAATAACTGGGTAATTGGAGTTAACTTAAAGAAATATAAGGATTTCTAAAAGTGAAACATGATTGGGTAGTTGCCACCATAAATTACAGTAAGACTATTATTAAGGAGCATGAATTTATTAAACAATTATTATTGTGGCAAAATGGTAGAAAGCATACAACTTATCACTGAAGGTAGCAAAAATTAAACTCCTGCCAAATACCTAGAAAGACATGATTAAGTGTCCTGCATTATACATGAGAAGCCTTTGACAAATCTTCATGTTATAAATACAAACCCAAAATACCTTTAAAAAGTTCAACTATTAAAATGTAGTGAAACTGGAACATATTTGTGTACAAAACTGCTGCCTGTAATCTCCCAAACACAACACTGAATCATGAAAATTTAAAGTTTTTTAACAGATAACACCATATTGAATACTCATAAGCCCTAATCTATGTGAAAAGAAAAGGTATTAAAACAGAGATATCTGGAGGAAGAAATAAAAATGATATAGGAACAAGAAGAGGCACAAATCATCCCCATCATCCCGTCTGATGTTGGAGTTATCACAAAGATGCTTTCAATGAGGCTATAGAAAAATGGGATAATACAGTGTTTCTAATCAATTACAAAAACTAATCATTTAATCTACTTGTACTATAATCTTAAATATAAGAGGATAAAAATAGGGTAGAGACTTGTTTCAGGTCTACTTCTCTGTGAATTCCATATAATATAAAACAAGAAGAATCAGAACAAAAATAATGGTAATGGTAGCCATGCTGATAATAATGCTGACGAAAACTAACAATAAAATTGCAGTTCAAGGTTTGCAAAGTCCATAGACATTTGATCTTTGATCATTACAAAAATCATCATAAGACCATTATTATTATGCCTACTTTACATATGAGGAAAATTAAACTGTGCGGGTAGGGGAAATGGGAAGGCTAAATAAATTGCCTGTGGTTATACATCTAACAAGTATTGGAGATATTATTTGAACATGAGACTTCCTGAGTCCAAGGTAAGCATTCTTAACACTATGTAGCTAGGTGGTGCAATAGATAGAACAGTATACCTTGAGATAGGAAGATGAGTTCAAATTTGGCCTCACATATTGACTCAATGAATAAATTACTTAATCTCTAAAATGGAGAAAACATAGAATCTACCCTACCTCACAGGTTGTTGTAAGGATCAAATAAAATAATATTCATAAAGTACTTATAAATGCAGTGCCTGATGCAAAATAAGTACTTTAGAAATACTTATTTCATTCCTTTCTTCCTCCCTTCCTTCCTTCTTATGCCATGCTTTTCTCTCTTAAACTTCTCACCATAAAGGAAAAAAAAAGGCCCAATATTAGAGTCATAGACTAGTAAGCCACTGCATAGAATAGGCCTATTCTTTTAGTTGAATATTTTACATAATATTTTTCATGTGACTTTTTTCTTATTCTAGAGGTTGGGAAAATATTGACCCTATGGATTTTCTGGTGTAGAGAACAAGAGATATGAAAACTCCTATTAATGAAAATTTATAACTATTCTTTGTATCCAGCAACTTTGCTAAAGTTATTCATTGTTTCAATTAGTTTTTCAGTTGATGCTCTAGAATTCTTTGAGTTTATCATTATATCACCTGCCTACTTTAACTCCTTCAATTTTTTCTTCTTTTATTGATAAAGCTAATATTTCTAGTACAATATTAAATAATAATAATAGTGGTAATGGGCATCCTTACTTCATTCCTGATCATATTGGGAATGCTTCTAACTTTTTCCCATAGCAGATGATATTTGTTCATGGTTTTAGATAAACATTATTTTAAGGAAAGGCCCCTTCATTCCTGTACTTTCTATTTTTTTCAAAATGTTTGATTTGTTCTTTTTCTAAAATTTTAAAGTTGTAAGCCCAATTCATTGATCTCCTCCAACTCTATTTTATTAATATAGGTACTCAGTGATATAAATTTTCCCCTTGGCACTGCTTTGCCTGTATCCCATAAATATGTCGTCTCCTCATTGTCATTGTCTTCAATGAAATCAGTAATTGTTTCCATGATTTGTTCTTTGACCCACCAGTTTTAAAGGATCAGATTATTCATTTTCTAATTAATTTTAAATTTACCTCTCCATGAACCCTTATTAGTTATAATTTCTATCACATTATGATCGGAAAAAGTTGTATTTATTTTTTTCTGTTTTTCTGCATTTATTTGAATTTTTTTGCACTTGTACATGGTCAATATTTGTATATGTACCAGGTACTGCTGAAAGAAGGTATATTCTTTTTTATCCCTATTGAATTTCTCCAGTTATCTATTAACTCTAATTTTTCTAACATTTCATTCACTTCTCTTACTTCTTTCTTATTTATTTATTTTTGGTGTGATTGAACTAGTACTGATAGGGAAAGTTATTGTTCTCCCACTAGTATGGGTTTACTATCTACTTCCTCCTTAAGCTCCAATAGATTCTCCTTTAAAAATCTGGTTGCTATACCATTTGGTGCATATATGTTGAGTGCTGATATTTCTTCATTGTTTATATAGCCTTTTTATCAGGATATAATTACTTTCCATATCTCTTTTAATCAGATCTATTTTTACTTTAGCTTTGTCAGAGATCAGGATTGCTACTCCTGTCTTCTTTTTCTCAGTTGATACCCAATAAATTCTGCTCTGGCCTTCTTAGCTTTACCCTCTGTGTGTATATCTGCCTCATGTATGTTCCTTATAAACAACACATGGTGGGATTTAGATTTTTAATCCACTGTGCTATCTGCTAACATTTTATGGGTGAGTTCATCTCATTCCCATTCACAGTTATGATTACTATGTATTGTCCTCCATCTTATTTTCCCCTTTTGATCCTGCTCTATTCTCTTTCACTCTGTTCCTCCTCACCAGTGTTTTGCTTTTTATCCTCCTCCACTTCCCCCTCCCTCCAATCACTTCCCTTTCCCTTATCTTATTCCTCTTCTACTTCTCTGTAGGGTAAGATAGAATTCTCTATCCCAATGACTATATTTGTTTTCCCCTCTCTGAGACAGTTATGATGAGAGTAAGTTTAAAGTTTAAGCATTGCCTATCCCCATCTGCATCCCCCCCTCCCAGTAATAATTTTTCACACCTCTTTATATAATTTATCCCATTCCAGCTCTCCCTTCCCTTTTCTCTCAGTGGAATCCTATTCATCCCTTGATTTTTTATGTATCATATCATCATAATTAGTTTATTTCCACACACTCTTTCTAAGTATATTCCTTCTATCTGCTCTACTACTAAGAATAATGTTTAAGACTTATAGATATCCTCCTTATATGTAGATATACAAATATTTTGATCTTAATGAGTCCCTTAAATTTTCTATTTCTTATTTACCTTTTTTAGGCTTCTCTTGGGTCTTATGTTTGGACTTCAGATTTTTAGTTAAGGTCTGGCTTATTCCTCAGGAATGCTTGGAAATTTTCTATATTACTAAATAACCCATTTTTCACCTGAAAGAATATACTCAATTTTGCTCAATAGGTTATAAGTTATATAAGTTATATATAAGTTATAAGTCTGTTATAAACCTATATCTTTCACCTTCCTGAATATCATATTCCATGCCTTCTGATACTTTAATGTGGAAGCAGTTAAGTCATGTATGATCCTGACTATAGATCCATGGTATTTGTATTTTTTTTCTGACTGCTCACAGTATTTTCTCCTTGAGTTGAGGGCTCTTGAATTTAACTATTTTATTTGTAGAAGTTGTCATTTGAGAATTTCTTTCTGGAGGTAATCTGTTGATTCTTTCAGTTTCTATTTTACTTTCTAATTCAATAATATTTGGGAAGTTTTTTTGATCATTTCTTGTATTATGATGTCCAAGCTTTTTTTTTTTAATCTTGACTTTCAGAGAATCCAATAATTCTTACATTATCTCCCCTGGATCTATTTTCCAGGTCAGTTGTTTTTTTCAATGAGATATTTCATATTTACTCTTTTTTTTTCATTCTTTTCATTTTTTATTGTTTCTTGGTGTCTCATGAAAGCATTAGTTTCTAGTTGCTCAACTCTAATTTTTAAGATCTGATTTTCCTTCGTGAGTTTTTTGAGTTTCTTTTTTTCATTTATTCTTACTTTGCTTTCATTTCTCTTTTGCACTTTTCTTCTTTCTCTCTTAAATGATTTTTGAAGTTCTATTTGAGCTCTTCCAGAATCTGTGTCCAGCCCATATTTTTCTTTTGGACTTTGCATGTGTTTACTTAGCTTTCATTGTGCCCTTCTTTGTTTGTACCTTGCTCTTTGAATTCATGAAAATTCTTTATATTTAGGTGTTGTTGGGCTTTTTTGACTGCTCATTTTTCCTATCTTTTTATAGGCAGACTCTGTTCTCTGGGAGGTTAAGGTACCCTCTTGAATTTCAGTCCTTCTTTGATGCTAACCTTAGTTTTATTTCTGGGTCTCTGCTAGTTTCATTTCTTTCAAGATGGTATGATGGTCTAAAGGCTGGGAGCTCTGAGGACCACCTCTCACTGCTGATTCAATTAACCCTCGAGATGCTGATAGGTGAAGTTCTTACCTCAGAGTTATAATAGAGGGCTAGTCTGGTGGTAAAGAGAGAGAGGGAGAAAAGAGTGGAGACCTTCCCTCTCAAAGCAGGGTTCAGGGAGACAGTTTAACTTGGCCAAGGGAGAGGAGGGGGGGAGTGAGTAGTTCCCCCCTTCAGCCTCCCCATAGCTATGGCTGCTCAACCCCAAACTGCCTATTGACTTCCCTCAACTACTAAAATCTTTCCTCAGAGAGAGAGAGAGAGAGAGAGAGAGAGAGAGAGAGAGAGAGAGAGTTACCATCCCCCCTCAAGGTGGAACTGTCTCCCACTCACACTAGAGTCAGTTCAGGAAGTAAGTCTTTCCTCAGGATCAAAGTCTTGACCAGACTTTTCCCTAGGCTATCTCAGGATTGAGAGAGTTAACTGCCTCTTTCTGACAGAAACACTTTCTCTCCCCAGATTCCAGAACATCTCATGGGGGCCCTCCCCTGCTGTGACTGAGACTCTGTCAATTTCCCAGTCTGCAACTCTAGTTCTAGGGTTTGAAACCTCTATCACAGAGTTAACCATAAGCTTTTGGTCTCACTCTGTGCTTGATCAGGTCAGGGACTGCTCAAATTCTAGCCTCAGGCTTAGGTGTAATCTTTTGGTCTCACCATGGGCTTGCTCTTGTCAGGCACACAGTAGATTGCTTTCTCCTGGGCCTCTCTGCCTTTAGCTTTTGGCAAGAGGATCAGGAGGATCCTTCTCCTTTGATTCTACCAAATATCCCAAATTGGGACACCTGAACCCCCTCTGGGACCACACAGACCAGGCTGCTTTAGCAAAGACTGCCTGGGGCTAGTATTCTGGAGTTGACTGCTGGTTTGGAATTTTAAGGGGTATGGCTTGGTTGGACCTCTATTTGCCCAGGCTACATCTCAGGATGTTGGCTTGAGCTTAGGTTCTGAACCTGGAACAACAGATGTTGAATTGGGATGTGTGATTTGCTCTTGGCTAACTCTTCACTGTTTATTGTAGCCTCCTGCTGTCTGTGCCCCCCTCTCATCTCAGTGCCCCAGATGTTTTCTGACCAGATTTTAGGATTTTCTCTTCTTGAAAGTTGTTTCACTCTGTCTCCTTGTTGGTTCTTTCACTCCTGGATTCATTTTGTGGTGTTATTTTAAGATTGGTTGGAGAGAATTCTCATGGTGGTATTGAGCTTCTCTGCTTCTACTCTGCCATCTTGGCTCTATCCCTCTCAGTTCAATCTTTATTCTTAAAGAGTTTTTTTTTTTGGTTGTTATTTTTTTTTGTACACTGAGATGTTAATTAGCTTATCTAAAGTCACTCAGCTATTTAAAGACCAGACTTCAACCTAGACCCTTCTGAGTCCAAAGACAGCTCTTTTTCAATTAACCATACTACCTTCTGTGACTTTTAGCATTATTTTCATGAAATGGAGTAGGGGTTTAAGTTTTTTCATAGAAAAGGAAAATAACATTTAGGCAACTATTGGATACCACTTTTTATGCTCATATATCTATAATGAGTATGGTATTTGTATGGTAAAATCTAATTTTATTTTTATAATTCATTTTCTCTAATCTTTGAAGCCTAAAATCATTTTCTCAAGGTCACCTAAGAAATCTATGAAAAAAAAGCTTTGCATTAAAATTGCCAATCACAATCTTATGTTCAAGGCAACACGTCATTTTCTGTTTTTGTTGAGTGACAGAGAAAAAGCTACTGATACATGATGATCTCTAAAGAAAATTATGATGTTCAATAGAACATTAAAATGAATTTATTTCAAAAAGGAATATATTGTGCTGACCCAGCCAAAAGTTTCAGTTCAGTAGCTGAGAAATTACAGGCTTATTGGCACGGGGAGGGGAGACAAGATGTTTAAGATATCAGAAGCAATTAATCCTCATTTTTCTAATGAGCCATACAATTTGAGTTAAAATATCCAAATTACTTCAAGTAATAAAAGCTCATAAGTTTCTAAAATATTGATTTCATCTCTTTCAATTTTTATCCCCCAAACTATCCTTTATTAAAATCTTGACATTTAAACATTTTAAAATAATTTTTATATAGTTCCTCTCAGAAGAATTACATTTTCTAGTTCTTTATATTCACACTTGCTAGTCATAATAAACATAATAACAGCAGCTGGCATTTATATAATATTTTAAAGCTTACAAAATGTTTTATGTTGATTTGTTATTTTCTTTCAACTAAAGATCTAATTTGATCCTTACAATGATCTGAGGTAGGTACAATAGATATAATCATCCTCATTCTGTAAAGGAAGAAATTGAATCTTCAATAACTTAAGTAACTTATTTTATAATTAGTTAATATGGTGGGTAAAGATCAGAATTTACATCTCTTCTGCCTTTAAAACCAGAACTTTTTTATACTATACTATACTATAATTTACTATACATATGGGACACAAAATAAATGTTCATATGAAAATGTGTCTTGTATTCAAAATCAATTCCAGTTTGTATAAAGAGACACAATGCTATAGCCAGTGTACTATAATCCCTTCTTGGATGACACCCTTAAAAAGTGTAAGAGCCATACAGCGCAATATAGATATGATGTCACTACAGATTCAGATGAGAGACTAATTCTTTGGAAACAATAAGATCTGATGTAGATAATAGTAGAAGATAAGTGTAGGAAATCATAGTAATGAGAAAATAAAACTATGATGAAATATAAAGAAATAATAGAGAAGATCCAGCTGAAAATTCACTATTAAAATGAGTAATAGGAAGGGAGACAGAAGCAATCGCTTCTATATTGTAGAAAATTGATCATTATATTAAATTTAACTCAGTTGTCAGTTAGTCCCTGGTAGCAGATGTGACAGAGTGGGTCTACTCTTAATAAATAATCTCTATGGGTTTTGCCCCTACACAGGATTTCCCCTGGGAACATCTTAATTTGGTTTATGTTTCCCTAAGGGCCCCTAACTTGCCTGCGAGCATTCAGGGTAACAAGACATTGCATATAGGACAGGTTTTGTTTAACCTTATAAAACTGCAGAGCAGATTTCTACCTTAGCTCTTTGCCAAGAAAACTCTTCTCCTTCTGTGGAGTTTCAAGTAATCCTCCCCTTTGATGGATTCCACCTTCCCTCTTACTGTACAGCATATATGCTTCACAGTATAATTGAAGGGATAAGTCTGTGTTTCTACTCCATGCAAATGATTGCTTGCTTTACTGACCCTTTTGCCCATTAGGGGCCACACCGATAAAACAGAATATGGAATTTTATTGATTTTAAAGTACCCATTTTTTTTCATCGCCATCTGGCACGAATCCCTAAATGTGAGTGGTTTTCTGAAGAAGTTGTCAGGTTGTACAAACATCTTTCTGTGTCCACTTGGGGTACAGCATCTCTTGTATATCTATGTCTATGGTTTTTTTTTTAATTTCTCAGTACTTTCTCTTAGTGGGATGTGTCTGCTCTGGTTTCAATCTCACTCTACTTCTCTGTCTCCTGGAAGGGCATACCTGAGGACCAGTTCTAGTGTTATGAATGCTGGCATCAATGAAATGCTTATGTGTAGAGTTTCATAGCTGCCTCTTAAAGGCCAGGTAAATGTGACAATGAGGCCCCAGGACAAGAAGGTTTAACACCTCATCAAGAGAATCCCTGTAGTGAACAGAAGATCAAAGAAGAAATGATTTACTAGGCTCTTCCATTAAGAAAATAAGATAAAAGAAGTAAAAATGGCATAACTCTAGAAAGATATTGAAGTATTTTTTGTTTATTTCCTGTATTAGTGATGTGGGACCCTAGGTTTACCTTGTACTCCCAAATTATAGAAGGGTTTCAGGCCACACTATAAGTAGGAAAATTCCTTTGTTTTCTTGCATCCTTGTGACCAC
The DNA here is from genome assembly GCF_027887165.1 of Monodelphis domestica. Classification (NCBI taxonomy): domain Eukaryota; kingdom Metazoa; phylum Chordata; class Mammalia; order Didelphimorphia; family Didelphidae; genus Monodelphis; species Monodelphis domestica. Next base: position 176,658,202 of record NC_077230.1, on the reverse strand, counting down.
TAATCCTAAAACATAAAAAAAACCCAACTCCTGAAAAGTCCATACCACTGAAGAACCAGCTCCCAAACCTATTCTTTCCCCTCCCTGTTCCCCTCACCCAGAAGTTCCTGTCACTCCCCCTCCTGACATATGCCAGGAGCCAATAATGACCCCAGCCCCAGAAGTTCCTGTCAAGTTCCTGTTCACTGCCCCCACCCCAGGAATTGTGCACTCCCCCTACCATAAAAGTTCCTGGTCACTATAGTGTATAAAAGGACCTTCAAGTCCTAGACTCGGGGCTCCAGTCATTTTTAGAGTGCTGAGCCCAAACGGCAGTTTGTTTAATAAACCCCCTCTTGTGATTTACATTGTTGGTCATTGTTTCATCCTTGGGATCCATTCACTGGGTACTTCACCACAACAAAGGGAAAGTCCCTTGAGAGAATTATCCTCCTTGGATCATTCCCTAGGTTTCAAGATGGACACAGAGACACACTTTCAGGCTATGCTTGGATACCATCAGGATGTATCTAAGACATCTATTTGTCCCCTAAACTATGAAGGTCACCCCACTATGTCTTCAGGCTGACCCTAGTCAGATGACTATCCCACCTTATACCTGAGTGCATACCCTCCTGAAGTCAGGTACCAGCTGTTGTAAAGAGTATAAAGACCCCAGAAACGATGTCCTCTGGGAGGCAGCTTTCTATCTATACTCTCCTCCTAGCCAATTTAACATGAATTCTAAATAAATTGCTCTTTTTATTTCTAAGCTGAGTTATGGAGTCTTACATTCTTGCCTTCCCCAAACCAGGGGGTTTTGGGACTCAAGCCCCCCACAATATTAAGAACATCCACGACTTAAATTTATCACTTTCCTCTAATGAGAAGGAAGTGGAAAAATGGAAACAAAAATTCAAAGCAAAACAGATCAATGGAGTCTGGGTGTCATCTGAAGGAAAACCCCTGCTCCCTAGAAGTTTCTATCATCAAATTTGCCAATCTGTTCATAATAATGGCCACTTTGGTACCCAGGGCATCGTGGACTCTGTTAAGAGAGTATGGATAGCCCCTGGTATAACTACCATAGCCTCTAAAGTGTGTTCAGCCTGCTCTACCTGCCAGGCATATAACCAACATGCCTTTCGTGGCAAAGCCTTTGGTGGGCGTCCTCTGGCTTATACACCTTTTGAGCACCTGCAGATAGATTTCATAACGATGCCAAAGGCTGGACAATATAAATTTTGTTTGGTCATAGTAGACCAACTGACCAGATGGCCGGAAGCATTTCCTACAGCCCGAGCCACAGCGGCTTTTGTTGCTAAGGTGTTTTTAAAAGAAATTATTCCTCGTTTTGGCCTGCCCGCACGTATTGATTCCGATAGGGGGAGTCATTTTGCTGATTCTGTTCTGTAAAAAATAGACTCGAATACAGGACTACAATCTCCACAAGCCTTTGCTCCACTTCCCCAAAATGCTTTGTAATCTCACACAATTCTGAGGTGGGCCGAGATCGAGGAAGGATTTAAGCTGGTGGCAAAGGTTTTTGGTTCTCTTTTCTCTCTTTTGGACTTCCGTTTTGGAGCAGATGCTTCTCTTCCATGATGTGAGGTTATTTTGCCTAGGCCTCTGGCCTAGGCACATGTTTCTTGTATATTCTTTAGTCCTTAATCCTTAATAAACCTCTAAAAAATATAATACTCCTTTCAGAGAGAAACTAATTTCTACCTGCCTCAGTCTCCCCATATTCCTAAATTTTAACTGTTACAGTTCTAAACCAAATATAGTCTTGCTTGGGGATAACTCCAAAATTCCATGTTCCATATCATCCCCAGAGTTCAGGCCAAGTTGAGAGGATGAACAAAGAACTTAAAACTATGATTGGAAAATTATGCACTGAGACCCATTTAAAATGGCCTGAAATTCTCCCTCTGGCCCTATTTTATCTTAGAAGCAGGCCTAGAGGAGACTTACATATTTCACCATTTGAGATGCTTTTTGGACATCCGCCTATACAGGCTAAGCCTTTCTCCCCGGCTTATACATCGCGATTAGGGGGAGATACTACTGTTGCTTCCTATATACAGGAATTACAGCACAAACTGCATGAGCTACATGAATCCGGGGCTGCAGTATAAGCCGGACCACTAGACTTCTCACTTCACGACCTGAACCCAGGAGACAACGTGTATATAACTTCCAGCGTACGGGAGCAACCCAGCCTTCCTGGGAAGGACCATTCCAAATATTGTTAACTACTCCAACATCCATAAAGATTGGAGAAAAGGACTCTTGGATTCACTGCTCTCATGTAAAGAGAGCATCTTCTGTTGAGACTGATTGACTGTATCCTATACATGCATTGGAGATAACTAGCCATTGACAAGTGGAACTGCTTTATTCTACTTTTGACACACTGAATTCCTAAATTTAATTTTTTTCCTTTTTTCTCTTTTCCTTATTTTATTATTATCCCTTTTTACAATATCTTATTTTTTCCCCTTTTTCTCATTTCTATGTACTTAAGGTACATACAATCAATATTAATTTGTATTCTACAATATTAGTTTAAATATATATACTTGCTATTATTATTAATACGCACCCAAACAGCTTTAGACTATGGGAACCTGCCATTTATTGATAATTGTTGTGGGACTATGATTAATGTTTGTGTCTGATTCTAGGAATGGGATCAAAAAGGAGCACAGAGATGACCTGGATAATGCCAAAAGAGCTCACAGGTCTAAAAATCAAAGACCAATCCATATAGGATTGATGCATTTCTAAGCCAATACTAAGGACTTGAACCTAGTGTGAGACTCGGGGTTGCGACACTTGACAGACGTTAAGATGTGGGCCTTCCTTGTATCCACACTCTTCGTGAAAATACCTACAGACAAGTACCGAAGGTTGGCTACCATCCTGGCTCCCTCCATCCCTGAGAACAAAGGTAAAATCAGACGAGGGAATGACACTTCCCTAGATATAAAATAAAAATCTGGTCCTTTTTTCTCTCCTATAGTATGGCAACTTCCTGTAGCCTTGGCTGCAAATGGGTAAGTGAAACTTGCTGCATTCTGTCCTACAGACTTGTGGGATTAGAAATTACTTAACTGGACCCTAATACAGGGGCCTGTGGGAGAAAAAAAATTTTTTTATTCTTGCTTTCTCAAATTTTTGTATACATAGATTTTTTTGATTTTTTGATACTGATTTTGAATTCTTCTTTAATATAAATATATGTATATATAAAGGGTCTATATTTTTCCCTTAATTTTTTCCCTTTTTCTTCTTTTGATTTTGTTTTTTATTTTATTTTCATTTTGTTTTGTTTTCCTTTTGGATTAACTCACACACCCCCACAACTAAAACTTGTATCCTCAGCTGGACTCAGTGTTTTTTTCAACACTTTCTTCAGGGGGGATTGTATTTCATCAAATCCAAGATTTAAATTTTGTTTGAGATAAATCTTCAGAGAAGAAGCTTGCTAACTAACTGAATCCAGAGAATGAACTGTTTGCAGAAAGATATCTAAACCTTTTCACTACAGGAAGATCCAGAATAAACCGTGGGGTGTGGTTGATTGAACATTTTTTGAATGTACACGCTTATGCCAAAGGGGACTGCCCCCTAAATTAGCTTTTGTCAATGCGCCCAGCAAAACATTGGTTTGCTGTCTTTCTCTCTCCTCTATTTCCCCATATCTACAACTATTATAGTTTTTCTCTTAGTGGGTAAAATTTTTGTATACACTTACAGTTAGAATTTTGGGGGGTGCAGTATGCTTATGTTTAGTGATCAATTGGGGAGACTAGTCCCCCAATCATCATATGGGGGGATTGTGAATTTTAAAAGTCTCCATCTTGGTCTAGCACCCAAAAATTGGGCACACCCACACTACACGGGCATGTGCTAGTCAATGACAAATCAGAAATAACTAACTGCCCACCTGGGCTGTCCTAAGCCAAGCTAGAGCCACCATTGGCACTTGCGAGGCACAGGAAGTGACGGAGAGAGCAGCCTCTGGAATTCGCTCACTTCCTGTAGACAGGGCTAGACGCCAGTTCCTGTTAGAAGCTTGAAGAGAGAGGAGGCCCACAGACAGCTTCCCTTCAGATTGGTCACGTGAGTCAAGGACTGATTCCTTCCACCTTGGCCCTTAGGGCCTAAACTCCCTCTGCCTTGGTCAAAGGTTGAGTAACCTCTTTCCCTTTTCTCCTCTCTCCTTCTCTCCCTCTCCTTTTCCCTACTCCCATTGTGATTAAACCCTCCATAAACTCCAAAAAAAAAAAAAAAAAAAAAAAAAGAACATCCACAAATAAAAATGGATTGCCTCAGTTTCTTCATTTATAAAATGAGAATTAATAATAGTGCCTCCCTCCCAAGGTTGTGAGGATCAAATGAGATAATATTTATAAAAAGGCACTTAACATAATTCCTGGCAGATATGAAGCACTATATAAATGCTTATTTGACCTCCACCCTTTCTCACACACATAGTGAATTTTTCAATGATGGGAATTTTCAAGCTAAGAATAAATGGCATTGGTCAGGGGCCTATTATAGTGAGGACTTTGTCAGATGAAAGATTGGACTAGTTCATCTCTGAATTCTTTTCTTGTCTTGTGAATTGCAGACATTTAATAGTAAATGATTTAAGACTAATATCAGATGAACACAGAATTCTCTTTAAAATTATTAACACAATTGTTGCTGTTCAGTCATATCTGAATCTTTGTGACCCCATTTGAAGTTTTCCGGAAAAAGATATTAGAAGTGTTTGCATTTCCTTCGCTAGCTTATTTGAGAGGTGAGGAAACTGAGGCAAACAGAGTTAGGTTCCTATACCCTGCAAGATAGGATTGCCCCACCCTCATCTTTACTATACTAAGTATTTTTGGCATTTGCGGATGTGTCTTTTAACTTTGTGTTTGAAAATAGTTAAAACTGTAGTTTAGTGATTTAGGAATAAGTGTTGCCCTTTCCTTCCTTTCTTTCAACCTTACCCCATTTACCTTTTCCTAAACCCAGCCTGTTCTATTTGCATTCAAAAGGCGCCTGACTGAAATTACAGGGGTGTGATGGCATGGTTCTGGGAAAGCACAATAGTACCTTGTTAGAGATAGCAAACCTTGGGCACCAAAAGGTATCATAAAATGTTCTGGGGTTGTATGCAGATTAAAACCTCTGACCCAACCCTAGACCATTTCCTAAAAATGTTAATTTGAAGGATGCTCCCTTCAAGATGGCATGAATGTGTCAGGATGATTGTATTTTCATATAAATTAAGGGTTTTTTAAATAGATCTTTGGACATTGCCTTAGGTCAATGACTTGAGGCATTGCCCCACCTCTGTCTGTCTGTCTGTCTGTCTGTCTGTCTGTCGGTCTGTCTCTGTCTCTGTCTCTGTCTCTGTCTCTGTCTCTGTCTCTGTCTCTCTTTGTCTCTCTCTCTCTCTCTCTCTCTCTCTCTCTCTCTCTCTCTCTCTCTCTCTCTCTCTCTCTCTCTCTCTCTCTCCCTCCCAATGAAGAATTATATTTCAATTGATGGTTTCCCCAGTCTCATTTGAATAGTGCATATAGAGGGTACATTTTGTTTTTTTAAGATCCCCTCAGTCTTCTACTTCACACAAACTGAAGATGTCTTACTGACTCTAGGCCAGATGCTTTATCTACTTTGCCATTTAGCTGCCCTTGTGAATTGTCTACTCTAAAATTCAACTTGGTGGTGCTTTTTCCTGTATCTTTGTGCAATGCTGACACCCAAGGAAGCCCTCTTTCTTTCTCCATGACAATCTATTCCCTCATTTGACTCAGGCTCCTTCATATAGTATACAACTTATAGAGATGTCTGGTGCTTAAACATCTTTCTATTTTGCTCTTGGTTTATTATTTTGTGTATCCCATTAACAAAAGTTGAGTCATTAATGCTCATCAGGCAAATTTCAGTTGAATTGTCTGCCAGAAAGATTGGGTCACTTCTATAAAACAAAGTGAGTATGTTTTCATTCCAGTTTGGTCACTCTACAGCAATGCTACTGGTGACAGACCTCTGAAACCCTATAGTTTCCATTGGGAAAAAATGTTCAGGTTAAATGGCACTACACTAGGCAAGCCTCTAATTTCCCTTTAAAATAGTTCAACCTTATTGGTCAGTTCTGAGAAATTAGAAAAGATAGATATTAGCAAAATGAGCAAATTGTGCATTCAACATTAATGAAACTTTGAAAATCTTAAACATGTTACAGTTGAAGGTGTCAATGAGAAATTTGGATGACTCAGTTTACCTCTGCCCTTTGAGAAACCTCAGTGCCAAACACCCCTGTTTTGGGGTTGAACTATGGACTTTAGAGTTGTTTGGGAACTTTAGCATTGGTGGGATTTGTAGACATAGCAAATGTTAAGTACTTTTTATTTGTTTTGGAGGCTCCCCTTATTGGGTTAAGTCTCCTCTCAGGAGTCCAGCTCCTGAGTGTGACCCTTACCTTTGATGTGATACAGCTGACCCATAGGTGATAGCCCTGAGACTGGCTGCAAAGAGGTTTGCAACCTGTTTGTGGTTTGTTTCTGCAGGCTTACTGTAGCAAATTCTCCAGAGGGTATGAGACCCACCCCCCCCCAGTTCCATTTCTCTTTGGAGTTGGCAATTAGCATGGTGTTTTCTCCCAGAGCATTGGCATTGGAGTTGGCATTTAGTGTGGTGCTTTCTCCCAGGGATATAGTTTTCAGAGTCCCCAGGGTGCAGGCCCTGTGTGGTATGTGACACTGGACTCTGAGTGGTGGCCAGTGTTGGACCCTATCCCTTTTCCTGATTAAAGACTTAGATTTTTCTGACTACTTTGGTAGTTCTGTGTTTTTTCCAAGTTAACAAAGGAACTCTGGATTTGGAATCAGAATATCTGGGATCAAATCCAGGTTGTCACTTACTACCTATATGACCTTAGACAACTCCACTAACAATTCTGGATTTTAATTTCTTCACCAGCAAAATAGGGCAGTAGGACTACTTAGTCTCTAAGGCCCTTTCCAACCCTAAATTCTAAACCTAAATTCATGATCCTAAAAGAATGTTCCATTGAGAGGCAAAAAAATCAGATTTCAAAACCTTGTCTTATTACCTCTGTAATTTTGGGCAAGTCATTCTCCCTTGACTAAGGGAATTATGGAGATAAGAGAAAGATATCCACAGATCAGAAAATGTCTCTGATGTGCTAAGCAATATCAGAGTCCAGATTTGAAGCCAGGACCTCTGAGCCTGGAAATAGTAGCCTTTCCACTAGGTCATGCTCCCTCTATATAGCTAAGGTACTTTCTAGTTCTCAGGACTGATACCATACAAATAAAAGTCTTTTTTTTTCATTTCTTGAATTATTGTGATTAGCCAGCTTCTATTACTGGTGCATTTCCTCAATTTAAATTAGTCCACATATGGATCCCTCATGAGACAGTACTATTAATATATTGTGAAAGGGGATTCTTTATTCCCTTTATTTATTTTGAGTTAATCAATCAAGAACTTAAAATACCCTAACTTAACACTAAGTAAGAGAATTCACAAGTCACTTACTAGAAAAAGTTCTCACATTCAAAGGTCATAAGCACTGCCTCCCTCCCCCCCCCCCCCTACACACACACACTGGGCAGTGCTAGGCAAATTGGGAAACTATGATTGGTTCCTGTAAAGTGGGCAAGCAACAGGAAGTGACCTGCAAAAAGGGTTATAAAAGGTGAATCTGAGAAGAAGATTCATTCATTTCCTTGACTCTTCATTAAGGCAACTCTCCTGGAGGAGGAGTCTGTAGGATTCAATCCTGGGATTTTGGGAGAGACTTCTTGTGGGCATGTGCTGGGCTGGTGTACTCAAAGCTGGAAAATGCTGAGTGAGTGACTGGAGCAGAAGAAAAAGGATTGTGTTGGTGGAACCCTTACTAAAGACACCACCTGGACTCCTGGCTTAAGAGACTACCACTACTCTATGTGGAGATGGAGACTTGAGGGAGCCTGTGCCTGGTGGTGAGCTGGACTTCTTCAGACAGAAATTATAGGGTATCTAGCTAGGCAATATTTTCTACTTCCTTCCTACATTTCTCTCTTTCACTATATCTCTATTAAACTAAATTAAGAACAGCTAACAGACTTGTGACTTAAGAGTTAATTTTATAAAAGGCAATCACAATCTTATATTTTTAACTTATATTTAGTCAAACCAATTTTAAATTTTACAATCTTAAAAGAGCTTTATGAATGTTAGCTCTAATTGTTTCTTAAAGATATTTTTGTTCATTTCTTATACTATTCAGAAAAACCCTCAATAGTTTCCTTTGAAATTTCCTAACAACTAGAACTATTCAAGTATAGATCAGACTGGTTCATGAGATAATGGGTTTCATATCACTGGATGTGTTTAAGCAGACTCAGAGATTCTTATAGATCATCTAATGTAACCTCCTATCTGAAGCATCAATCAATGCCTTTTCAACTTCTTCAAAAAGTGATCATGAAGATTCTCGTTCAATACATCCAAGTACAGGAAACTCATTATTCCATTAAGCAACCCAATTCATTTTCATTTCAAATTATACAATTTCATACAGTTCTTATAAGTAAATTTTTTCTCATATTGAGCCAAATCATTTCTCCTGTTCCATCCATTAGTCATATATTTCTGTCTTCCAGAAAAAAGCAAGAAAAACCAACCATGAAACAACTACATTAACAACAAATATTTATAGTCACAAGTTATTCACAATTCACAAATATGTACAAATTAAGATTTGTAAAGTACTTTTCAAAAGATTCAGATACTATTATTATCTCAATTTTTTTGAGATGAAGAAATTGGAGCAGGAAAGGTGTTAGGTGCTTTACTCAGGATTATACAACCAATATATCTGAGACTGGATTTGAATTCAAGTTTTCCTGACTGCAGAATCAATATTATCCACTGAGTCACCTAAGTACTTATCTACAGTGATGGCCTTTTTGCATAAAAATATATTCAATGGCCAGTTCCCCAAATTTTGAACTCTAATGTGTTCAGGATCAACTTTAAAGACCTACCAATTATTAATACTCTCTACATAGCTGTGCCTCCACTATGAGAGTGTATTTTCTGAGAACATCTAAATATGTCTCATTTCAAGCTCTCATCTAGGTGTCCTCAGTTCCCTAGTTAGCAAAATTAAACATGGAACAAATATATTGTATACAACAAAGAATCTAGAAAAGAGAATAATTTACTTGTTAAGCACTTATTAAGCATTTAGTATGTTCTAGGTTCCAGGGATACAAAGACAAAAACAAATCCTGCCCTCTAGGAGCTTACAGTCTAATGGAGGAGACCACATATAGATAACCAAGTACATTTAAAATATGTAATTAATTAATCTCTAGGAGAAATCAGGGGTGTATGGGGTGCTCAGGGAGGGGTAGTATCTCTGGTATGGAGGGCTTGTCGTGCCCTCCTAGGGCAGCACTCCAGCCTCTGACCCCCACCTGACACCAAGCTCTCACTTGTGGCTCCTAGTAGCTGCTAGCATGCGGCAGCGGCCACACCCCGGGCAATGGCTTCGACAGGCCGGCTAAACCTTGTGAGGGTAGCCATCGGGTCATCGACCCCTGGTGAACCAGGGTTTTGCTCACCCAGCATGTGAAGACTGCTTTGGCTGAACAGACGGAAGAAACTAATAAGAAGGTTCAACGTCTGAGAAGGCTACGCAGCAAAGCACTGTGGAGTGCTTAGGGCATGTTGGAGCACAAAGGACAACACGGCCATCCAATGCAGCTGAGGAAGTCTCCAGGTGTAACGACTTTTCGTGCCACTGGACCCAGGCTTCCAACGGCAAGAAAGTGGGACTGTCTCTGTGCATCGGCTTTTCCACTTAAATCTCTTTCACGCACAAGTGTCTTTTTGCACACACATCTACATCACAGATGAAAGCGCACAAAGACAATCGTCATCCTCGGTTACTGAGAGACTACTACTACTACTACAAGTCATATATAGTAATTTCATAATTGAAGCACCACTTCTTTTTTACCCACCTGAAGTGGTGAATAAATTTGGAGTTTCCAGAATATGGCCCAATTGGTGAACCACAACTTCCCCAGGGACCTATACAGATAATCCAGGTTATTAATGCACTTTTGAATTTGCTGTTGTTCATACTTGGAAACTTTTCAGTTACTGTTGCTTCTGCTGCTACAAACTCTAAGACAAATTGTGACATGCCTCAAGGAGAGTCCACTCATTTCCAAATTTGTTGTTAGTCAACTCTGACTCACTAGTACACAAAATAGAGATGTTGGCTATTAAGACTTACTGACCTGCCTTTCTTAACTAAAGTAAACTAGTTTTCCACTCCTCACTGAGTTATGGTTACTTTTTTCAATTAATCTCTTTCAGGTCTCAGCTCTCAGATACTATGACCATAACACACGAAAATAATAATAATAATAATAGTAGTAGCTAACATTTATTTTATGATTACTATGTGCCAGGAAGTGTGATAGACATTTTACAAATATTATTTCATTTGATCCTTACGTTGACTCTAAGCGGTAGGCACTATTATTATCCCCATTTTGTAATTGCAGAAACTGAGGCAAAGAGTAATTAAATGACTTGCCCAAGATCACACAACTAGTAAGTATGTGAGGCAGGATACAAATTATTGTTTTTGAAGTTTAGGAAAAAAATATATGAATATTTCTCCATTTATATTTTCAACTCCCATCATTCCTCATAGCCAAAGGACCAATACCAAGTTTTGCAAATTACTCTGAGGCTCAGAGAAGTAGAACTAGAAAAATCAGAGACAGAGATCTGAAAGTTCTAGAGCAATTATTCTTGCCCCTATTGCATGCTAATAACTGTTATATAATGTCTTTGAGGTTTAAACTTTAATCTAACAACATTTCTTTGAGGTAGAACCAGAGTATCTAGTCATTTTTCAGTCATTTCCTTCTTCTCCACCTCAGAATCTGGTTCTTTGCCACTAGAACATCTTGAGGTTCTGATTGGTGAAGTTTTGCCCACATCCAAACCTCCCCTTCATTTCTAAGATTCCACAAGTTTCCTCCCCTTCTTCCTTTTCCATTCCACCTTTCCCAGCTGCCTCTTTTATGTTATCTTCTCTTATTAGAATGTCAATGAGGGCAAAACTCTCAGTGCTTATTTTTATTTTCATCTCCAAGCGTTCTGGACAATATGGATCTTACAAAAAGTCCTCAACCTTTGCCCAGTTTCCTCATCTGTAAAATGGGGATATCAGTAACACCTACAATCCCAAGGTTGTTATAGGAATAAAAAGAATTATTTATAAAATATTTTGCAAATCTTAATGTGCTATATAAATCCTAGTTGTCATTTTTATTTGTTTAGTACATTATCTATTACCACAAACTTTATTTTAAAGTTGAGGAAATATACTAAGAAAGCTTATGTGAATGCCTCACGATCTTATGCCTGTTAAGTCTTAGACCCAATATTCAAATCTAAAATCCTTTGATTTGTTCCTCTGACTTCTATCTTCCATGTTACCTTTCATAACATTTAACTTCCACAGACCTTAAACCCCTCAACTGTAAAAGGAGGGGGATATGCTGGAAGGTTTCTCAGGTCTCTTCTAGCTTTAGATCTCTGATCCCTAGATGCTTAGATATACTTTTTTCACCTTTCTTCAGAATCCTTATTGCCTACCTCTGAATATTACCCAGCTTGTCAGCATACCAATTGAAAGTCTGATGTCAAAACTGAACTTGACACTTCAGGTGAGCTCTGACCAATATAGTACCCTTGTCATTGTGAAATTTATTTTCCTGACAAAGAAAACAAAAACAAAAAAAATGAGGAGTTCTGGTTTGTGCCCAACTGTCATTATCATTATATCACCTGTTCCTACTAAAGGGCTTATCCTTTCTTGATGGAAATAATATGGGTCTCCAGGTTTACCTTGCACCCCCAAATTATAGAAGTGCTTCAAGTCAAACTATAAGTAGGAAAATTCCTTTTCTTCCTTGCATTCTTGTTAAGGCCAAAGAAAGGGTTGGCCTGGACTTCAAAGGCTAATGATAAGAAAGACTCTTTAGAGAATTATCCCCCTTGGATTCTCCCCTAGGTTTCCAGATGTACATAGATATACATATTCTGGTTATGCACCAATTATCATCAGGTTGAAATCTAGGACATGTACCTAAGCTATACCCCATGTCTCCACAACTTAAGAAACTGCTGTGACCCTTGTCAAGTGACCAGCTCCCAACCCCCTTTTACCTGAATTCATACCCTCCTCAAGTCACATATCATTTGCTGTAAAATGTATAAAAACTCCAGAATTGAATCCTTCAAGGAGGCAGTATTCCATCTATGCTGTCCTCTTAGCCACTTCAACATGACTTAACAAATTTATCTTCTTATTTCTAAGTTATGGAATCTTGCATTCCTGCAAAGGGAATCTGATCACTGATCACTCTATTAATCCATTATCACTGGATTTCCCTTCTTGGCTCTCTCCCTTCCCTAAGGAAATTAAAACATTTATCTCCTGGGGTAATTTTTAGTTTTTACTTCCCTTTTTTAGAGAAAGTGAAAGATGTATCCTAGAACCTCCCTTAGCCATAATAGCCCAACCCCTTTAGAATCTCAGGGGAGTCTGAGATTATATAGGGTTAAATAACATGGTTAAGGTCATAAAGCTTCTAAGATTTGAACTCAAGAAAATTAGTTTTCCTCATTTTAGGTCTAGTATGTGATCCACTATGGCATCTTGCTGCCCCAATAATCATCATTTAATGTGTTATGCTATCTTTTCTGGTCTTGTTTCTCAAAATTATGACAATATTGCTATTTCTATATATATCACAGGATAATTGATTTACATCTTGGAGTAAACTTAGAGGTTATCTAGTCCTATACTCTCATTTTATAGATGAAACTTAATATAAAGATATAAAAAAATAACTTGCCCAAGGTAACAACAGGTAGCAAGGAACAGAGCTGAGATTTCAACCAAAGTTATCAAACCCCAAATCTAGGACATTTTCAACTACATCATAATTTTGAAACTTCTCTGCTTAACCATCCACCATGAAGTTTTATTAATACTTTTTGTTTTTAAATTAAAGTCATATGGGGTTATATTATCTCTTTTTATCACTTGTATTCATAAATTAAAGAGAAACAACTAAGCAAAATCAAACAATAAGATCTACTTTAACCCAACAATTTGGCAAAAATGATAAAAAGGGGGGAAATTATGACTGTTGGAAAGACTGAAGGAAAATAGGAATATGAATTTGGAGTTGGTAGAACTGTGAATTGTTCCAGATTTTCTGTATAGCAATTCGAAGCTATCCTCCAAAAGACAATAAACTCTGCATCTGTTTTTTTTTTTTTTATCAGTAATACCTCTACTAGGCCTATACCTGAAAGAGATCCCAAAAAGATAGAAAGGGTCTAACAGTACAAAAATACTTATACAAGCCTTTCTTGAAGTGGCAAAGAACTAGAAACTCTAGGGGTATCTATCAGTTGGAAAGGCTAAGCAAATTAGAGTATATAAATATAATGGCATTCTATTATACCATAAAAAAAAAGATAAAAGGGAAGAATTCAGAGAAAAATGGCAATATTTACATAAACTGATATAGAACGAAGTGACCAAACCCAAAATGCAATTTAAACAATAGCAATATCATTTGGTCAAACAATTCTGAAAGAGTTAGGAATTCTGATCAATGCAATGACCAATCATCACTCCAGGGGACCTATGATGAAGAATGTTACCCCTTTTTAGACCATAATATAAGAAAAATTGTAAATAATAAGGGACCATGGAAACCCAAAACAAAAATTAGTTGGATACTAAATAGCTTATTAATCTTAAAGAATGAGCATAATAAAGAACAAGTCATAGAAAAAATAAAATATTTTCATTAAAAAGAATCATAATAATGAGAACATACCAAAACCTATGGGATACAGCAAAAGCAGTAGAGGAAAATTTATATTTCTAAATGAATATATATTAACAAAATAGAGAAAGACTAGATCAATGAACTAGGAATGCAATTAAAAAATACTAGAAAAAGAACAAATTAAAAGCCCCAACTAAACATTAAATTAGAAATCCTGAAAATTTAAGATATCAATAAAATGAATAATGCTGCAAAAAACCTGAATAAAATATTAGCTAGGAGACTAGAGCAATTCATCACAAAGATTAAAAATTGTGACCAAACAGGATTTATATCAGAAATTCAGTGATGATTTAATGTGTCATACTCTCAAAACAATTGATTATGTTAATAAAAATGTAATAAAAATCACATGATTATATTGATCAATTCATAAAAGGCCTTTGATAACATATAACACTCATTCCTACTTAAAAACATAGGAAAGCATAGTTTTCTTAAAATGAAAGAAGTATCTACCTAAAATCATGATCAAGTATTATTTATAATGGAGAGTAGAAAATGAAGGAATAAGATTTTTTTGCAGAACATATTATGGTATTTGTGCAAATCCTAAAAAATTCAACTAAAAATTACTTAAAGCTATTGATAATTTTAGTAAGGTAGTTAAGGTATAAAATAAACACACAAAAATCAGCAGCATTTTTATATTTCTTTAAAGTTATAGAATAAGAGAGAGAGAAAAAAAACATAATCCATTTCAAATAATGGCACATAGAGTAAAATACTCAGGAGTATACCTGCCAAAACAAGTCTAATAACTACACAAAAATCATTATAAAAATTTATTTTTCACAAGGTCTTATCTAAATAATTGGAGAGCTATTAATTGTTCATTGATTGGCAGAGCCAATATAATTAAAATGAGAATCTTACCTAAACTAATATTCTTATTCAATGTCATTCCAATCAATTTACCAAAAAATTAAAATTATCTTAAATAAAAACAAACTTCATTTGGAAGAACAAAAATATCAAGAATGTCAAGGGAATTAATGAAAAGTATAGGGGAAGGAGATCTAGCAGTACCAGAATTTAAACTGTATTATATGGCAGCAATTATCAAAACTATCTGTAACTGGCTAAGAAAGAAAAAATGATATAAGTGGAACAGAACAAACATATAACAAAAAATAATAAAAGATTATAATCTTATATTTGACAAAAGTATAAATCTAGGTTATTGGGATAAGAAATCAGTATTTGGTAAAAATTTCTGGGACAAATGGAAAATAATTTCACAGAAACTAGGTAGAGAACAATATCTTAACCCATCCACTAAGATCAAAATAGAAACATGAACTAGATATTAAAAGAGAAATAAGCAAAATAGAAGAATAGAAGTAAAATAGAAGTATAAATCATATCAGATTTGTGGATAAGAGTTGGGTTTATGAGTAAACAAGGGATAGAGAACATTGTGAGATGCAAAATAAATAATTTTGAGTACATTAATTTGAAAAGATTTTGTACAAATAAAACAAATGCTGCCAAATTTAGAAAAAAAATTAGAAAAAAACACGTTCATAGACAGTCTCTCAGATAGATGTCTCAAATCTAAAAGATATTGAGGTCATTGTCAAATTAATAAGAATAAGAGCCATGTCTGAAATAATAAATGGCAAAATATATGAACAGGTAATTTTTGGGATAAGAAATCAAAGCCAGAAAAAATCAAAGTACATTAAAAATGCTCTAACTCACTACTGATTAGGAGAAAGCAAACAAAAACAATTTTAAGGTTTAATCTCATACCTACCAGCTTGGTTAAAATGACAAAAGGGTACAGTGACAACAAATGTTGGAGGGGATGTGGAAAAGTGGAAATACTAATACACTGGAACTGTGAACTGATTCAGTCATTTTGGAAAGCAATATGTAATTACACTATAGAATTGTGTATACCTTTAGACACTATTGCTGAGGCTATTTCCCAGGCAGAGCAGGGGAAAAGGAATAGAATCTATAAGTTCCATAATATGTAGAGCAACTTTTTTGGTGAAAGAACTGGATTGTGGTATATGATGCTGATGGATTACTAATGTATCATATGAAATGATGAGCAGATTAATTTTTTTAACTTGGGAAATAGCTACATGAAATAATGAAGAGTGAATTAAGTATAACCAAAAGAACATTATATACAGCTAGAGATTTAGTATTTGAAGTCAAACTTGTGAATGTTCACCTCCAGAGAATTAATTGAGAAGGGTAAACATAAGAGGCATTATCTATACATACATAATTTCTGGCTGGATAATATTTCCTATAGTCTGTGAAGGGGAGAGAGCAGCTGTAAAAATAAAAATAATGAAACCCACTTCCTCACTGAAGGGTGATGGATTAAAGATGCAGAATAAAACACATTTTGGGCCATACCCACTTAAAGAATGTGCTTGGCAATGCATATTTGCCTAAGGACATTCTTTTCTTTTCTTTTTTTCCCTTTTCTTTCTCCTTAGTGTTAAGTAAAGAGTATATATGTTTATAAGTGGGAAAAAAATTGGATTAAAAAACCCAACCCATAAAATGATTTAGTCTGACAGGATATTAGTTTTATATATATATATATATATATATATATATATATATATATATATAATATTAGAGGTTAGTTTCATCCTCTCTTTCTGGAGCCTAAGACTGGTCATTATAACTACTTAGAGTTTACATATTCTTTTCAGGTACATTTTGTTAAAGATATATAATTTGTTAATTTTTTTTTCCTCCTGGTTCTGCTTACTTCACTCTGTTATTTCATGTTTCTCTATATGTGTCTCATATTGGATATGACATAGAGTATAGAAAACTAGATTTGATATTAGGAAGACATTAGTTTGAATCCTGTCTCAGACATTTATTGGAATATAATCCCAGGCAAGTTAGTTCACCTCTATAAGCTTCCATTTCCTCATTTATAAAATAGTGATAATACCAGTACACACCTCACAAACTTTTTCATGACAATCAAATTATACATATATATGTATATATATGTATATCCTCTGGAAATCCTTAAATATTATCTTCTCATCCACTATTTTTTCTTATGTCACAATAACATTCCATAAGTCATATGCTACAATTTGTTTAGCCATTCAACAGCCAAAGAACTACTTTCCTTCCAGTTTTTTGCTAACACAAAAAAATCCACTTGTCTTTCAAGCCATTACCTAATCTCATCCCACTCTGTTTATCGAGTCTCATTTATCACTATTTCACAAATTATATAGTCTGTTTTAGAAAGGGTTAGTTTTTTTACTTTTTCATAAGTATGCCCTACTCTCTGTTCATTCCTGTATTCATGTTGCCTCCAGTACATAGCACAATGATTATACACAGAAAATGCTTAATACTTTTTTCATCCATCCATCCATCCATTTACTTCCTTCCTTAGTTAATTAAATGGAAGTCTCCCTCTTCTTAGCAAGCCTCATCCTTTCTTCAATGTCCAGATTAAGCCCCACTGCTTTGATTGTGTCATTCTTGAAGGAGCTCTTTTTATTGAGCTCTTAGAGTTCTGCTTGTTCCACAAAATCTATAATTATATTGTATTGTAACAGCTCCTACCATCTGATGTGTATTCTCATTGTCTTCTCAAAATCACTGTAGGAAGTATTAAGAGCAAGACCATGTCTTATATTTCCATATTTCTTAACAGCTTCTCCACAGTGCGGGGCATGTAGTGGATATTTAATAGATATTTGCTGATATATTTTAAGATTTTTTAGTCATTTTTTCTGGTTTTATCTTTAAGAAAACAATACAAAACCCTTACCCTCGGTCTTAGAATCAATACTATTTATGGTTCCAAGGCAGAAGAGGGGTAAAGGCCAGGTGACTGGGATTAAGTGACATGCCCAGGGTCTCATAGCTAAGAAATATCTGAAGCCAGATTTGAACTCACAACTTCCTGTCTCTTGGCCTGGCTCTCCATTCACTAAGCTACTATCTACCACTCAGGTTTTATCTTTAAGAAGGCATCATCTCTGTCCACAGGTACAAACTTGCTTCCTTCTGTGTATGTGTGTGGAGTCTTGGGGGGTGGGGAGGAGAGCTAGAGCAAAAGGAAGTCTAATAAGTCTGGCATAATTGAAATTTCAAATATTTATCCTGAAACATTTTGTTCCAATGCTCTAGTATTATTTTCTCCCCCAAATGTCAGAACTCTAGCAGTCAGAATTCATAAAAAAAATAATAAAAATGGAATATGAAGCTGCCTCTCCGTCTCTAAGAATCAGAGCTCCAAGTTCATTTTTTGAGTCCTGCCTTTTTACATGAACATTTTGAGGTAACTTGATGTGTAGATTCCATAAGGAGTCTCAGCAAAACAATAAATAGGTGGATGTGGGTATAAGCATAGACCTAGAAAACGAAAGGGCTTTCTGAGCCAGTGAGGCAATTGTCTTAGCCCAAACCACGCCAGTGCAGATAGGCATCACTGAAATCACTGAAGTCATATTCCACAGATGCCTTTGTTGCGATAGGGCTTCCATAGGCAACACTATGCATAACAAGCCATGATAAGATAAAATACAAACACACTGGTCTAAAGAATGATGTAAATTATATCATAGAAATCCTGCGGCTTGAACCAGCTGCCTAATGAAACATGCTTCTGGAGAGTTCTAACAATTGAGGACAAAGCAGCCCCGTTAGGGGGAAGAAAAAGTGTAGAGAGCTTTCACAGAAACAAGCGTGTGCACAGAGAGCCATCCTTTAAGCTAAATGAAAGGGCTAGAAATGAGAACAGCTCCCCAAATTATATGCGTTCCAAGAGCCTGCCAGAGGGTCAGACATTTACTCCAACCTGCTTCATTGTTGCAGCGTCAATTATCACAGACGCTACAAGAAAAGTTAAAAGGTGGAGGGGGAAAGCCATTCAATTGAACTAAATGAAAAAAGCTACAGGAGATCAGCCTCCCTAGGAATTCAAAGCATTTACGACATACCTACCAATCAGGCATAATTACAGTAGATTTACAAACTCGGTGGAGAAGTACTCCCACCCAGGGAAATAGAAATGCTACATTTAACAAAAGCTATGCTTCCAAAACTATGAATCAAATCACTTAGATTATTCATTTCTCCCCTCATCAAGACCTTTTCAGCATTCCCCAGAAGGCTCCAGCTGAAAAACTGAATCTTGAAATATACAGGATGGGTAATGGATTTTATGTCAAAGTCTGGAAATGGACAGTACAGGAGTCCCTGAAGACCAGCTGGGTTCAAGTCCTATATATTTGCTTTTCTCAGTTTGTGTGTGAACATCTCCCATCCTGTTTGGTAATTATATACCTTGCATCCACCCAGAGTCCAAACTCAAAAGGCATAAAAAATCCCAAAGGTTAAAGGTTTCTGAAACTGCCCAATAGTATTTTTGCCCCTTCTGCTTATTATTCACTTTTCTTAAAATCATATAAATGTTTCTCAGAAGAATTTTGGGGTTTGTGGAGAAGTTGCTGCTTATTTAAACAATTTTAATGAAGGTTTAACCTTTCACGTTAAACATCTGTTCCCCTCATTTGCTTTCTGGCAGAAGTTCATACATTTTCTGCAAAGGACACAGCTTAATGAACATATACCAGATTATTTAAATGAATGATTTTAATGAGTTCTTTGAATAGTTTCTTTAAAAAGCAAGCATGAAATTACTTTCCCAGTTGGGATGCCTTAACATATTTTAAGGGAAAAAAAATCAGACCCAAACCCCTCCAATTCTAACCTTTCCTAAAGAAACAATTGAAAATACTGTTCTATTACAATATGACTTACAGTGAAAGACATTATAGAACGCAGCAGGATTGTTGAATTATTTTTAATGGAATATAACACTTCATATTAGCAAGCCCTTATTTTTTAGATAGTAAAGAAATCACAGTTTTAATTTTCCATCTATTTTTTGTAGTTAAAGCAAAAATGTTGAACCTATGTTTTATACTACTTCTTGGACAATTTATGGGAATAATAATAATATAACAATACTTTCATCTTCACAGAGAATATTGGATCAATATCAGAAAACAGATCAAAGAGCTAAGATGATATATCAGAAAGAGCACTACTATTGGGAGGCCCATAGCTCTAGTTATTTGAAGCTGATAGGCTGACCCTATCTTTGAATAGCTTGAATTGGCTTCATGACCTTGGGCAAGCCACTCTATCATTCTTGGCCTCAATTTCTTCATGAACAAAATGAATGGATTGGATCAGTTCATCTCTAACTTCTTTTCTTTTATCTCCAGAGCCTATGAGTTGAAAATTTGATGGCCAACATTGAAATCCCAACTTGACCACCTACTATTTATGTGAGCTTAGGCAAGTTGTTTTTCATCCTCTGGTCTCAGTTTTCCGGTCTGTAAAATGACAGTGTATTCAGTTATATCTAAAGTCTTTTCCAGATCCAAAATTATTATATCTCAAATTTCTATGACACTGAATTTTATAAAGCATTTTCCTCAATTTTTCAGATCATCAGGAAACTGAATCTTTTTTTTTAAAATATATTTTATTTGATCATTTCCAAGCATTATTCGTTAAAGACATAGATCATTTTCTTTTCCTCCCCCCCACCCCCCATAGCCGACGCGTAAGTCCACTGGGCATTAGATGTTTTCTTGATTTGAACCCATTGCTTTGTTGATAGTATTTGCATTAGAGTGTTCATTTAAAGTCTATCCTCTGTCATGTCCCCTCAACCTCTGTATTCAGGCAGTTGCTTTTTCTCGGTGTTTCCACTCCCATAGTTTATCCTTTGCTTATGAATGGTGTTTTTTTTCTCCTGGATCCCTGAAAGTTGTTCAGGGACACTACACTGCCCCTAATGGAGAAGTCCATTACGTTCGATTATACCACAGTGTATTAGTCTCTGTGTACAATGTTCTCCTGGTTCTGCTCCTCTCGCTCTGCATCACTTCCTGGAGGTTGTTCCAGTCTCCATGGAACTTCTCCACTTTATTATTCCTTTGAGCACAATAGTATTCCATCACCAACATATACCACAGTTTGTTCAGCCATTCCCCAATTGATGGGCATCCCCTCGTTTTCCAGTTTTGGGCCACCACAAAGAGCGCAGCTATGAATATTTTTGTACAAGTCTTTGTGTCCATTATCTCTTTGGGGTACAGACCCAGCAGTGCTATGGCTGGGTCAAAGGGTAGATATTCTTTTGTCGCCCTTTGGGCATAGTTCCAAATTGCCCTCCAGAATGGTTGGATCAGTTCACAACTCCACCAGCAATGAATTAATGTCCCTACTTTGCCACATCCCCTCCAGCATTCATTACTTTCCTTTGCTGTTATGTTAGCCAATCTGCTAGGTGTGAGGTGATACCTCAGAGTTGTTTTGATTTGCATCTCTCTGATTATAAGAGATGTAGAACACTTCTTCATGTGCTTGTTAATAGTTTTGATTTCTTTATCTGAGAACTGCCTATCCATTTCCCTTGCCCATTTATCAATTGGAGAATGGCTTGATTTTTTGTACAATTGATTTAGCTCATTATAAATATGAGTAATTAAACCTTTGTCAGAGGTTTCTATGAAGATTTTTTCCCAATTTGTTGTTTCCCTTCTGATTTTAGTTATATTGGTTTTGTTTGTACAAAAGCTTTTTAGTTTGATGTAGTCAAAATTATTTATTTTACATTTTGTGATTCTTTCTATATCTTGCTTGGTTTTAAAGCCTTTCCCCTCCCAAAGGTCTGACATGTATACTATTCTGTGTTTACCCAATTTACTTATGGTTTCCTTCTTTATGTTTAAGTCACTCACCCATTTTGAATTTATCTTGGTGTAGGGTGTGAGGTGTTGATCTATTCCTAGTCTCTCCCACACTGTCTTCCAATTTTCCCAGCAGTTTTTATCTAATAGTGGATTTTTGTCCCAAAAGCTGGGATCTTTGGGTTTATCGTATACTGTCTTGCTGAGGTCGTTTTCCCCCAGTCTATTCCACTGATCTTCCTTTCTGTTTCTTAGCCAGTACCAAATTGTTTTGATGACTGCTGCTTTGTAATATAGTTTGAGGTCTGGGACTGCAAGGCCCCCATCATATGTGTTTTTTTTCATTATTTCCCTGGATATCCTTGATCTTTTGTTCTTCCAAATGAACTTTGTTATGGTTTTTTCTAAATCAGTGAAGAAGTATTTTGGTAGTTCAATGGGTATGGCACTAAATAGATAAATAAGTTTGGGTAGGATGGTCATTTTTATTATATTGGCTCGTCCTATCCATGAGCAGTTAATGTTTTTCCAATTGTTCAAGTCTAGTTTTAGTTGTGTGGCGAGTGTTTTGTAGTTGTGTTCATATAGTTCCTGTGTTTGTCTTGGGAGATAGATTCCTAGGTATTTTATTTTGTCTAAGGTGATTTTGAATGGGATTTCTCTTTCTAGTTCTTGCTGCTGAGCTGTGTTGGAGATATATAGAAAAGCTGATGATTTATGTGGGTTTATTTTGTATCCTGCAACTTTGCTAAAGTTGTTGATTATTTCAATTAGCTTTTTGGTTGATTCTCTAGGATTCTTTAAGTAGACCATCATGTCATCCGCAAAGAGTGATAACTTGGTCTCCTCCTTGCCTATTCTGATGCCTTCAATTTCTTTATCTTCTCTAATTGCTACTGCTAGTGTTTCTAGTACAATGTCAAATAGTAGAGGTGATAATGGGCATCCTTGTTTCACTCCTGATCTTATTGGGAATGCATCTAGTTTATCCCCATTGCAGATGATATTAGCTGTTGGTTTTAGATATATACTGTTTATTATTTTTAGGAATGACCCTTCTATTCCTATGCTTTCTAGTGTTTTTAATAGGAATGGGTGTTGTATTTTATCAAAGGCTTTTTCTGCATCTATTGAGATAATCATGTGGTTCTTGCTAGTTTGCTTGTTGATGTGGTCAATTATGTGGATGGTTTTCCTAATGTTGAACCAGCCCTGCATCCCTGGTATGAATCCTACTTGATCATGGTGAATGATCCTTCTGATCACTTGCTGGAGTCTTTTTGCTAGTATCCTATTTAAAATTTTTGCATCTATATTCATTAGGGAGATTGGTCTATAGTTTTCTTTCTCTGTTTTTGACCTGCCTGGTTTTGGAATCAGTACCATGTTTGTGTCGTAAAAGGAGTTTGGTAGAACTCCCTCTTTGCTTATTATGTCAAATAGTTTGTATAGTATTGGGGTTAACTGTTCTCTGAATGTTTGATAGAATTCACAGGTGAATCCATCAGGCCCTGGGGATTTTTTCTTAGGAAGTTCTTTGATGGCTTGATGGATTTCAATTTCTGATATGGGATTATTTAAGAATTCTATTTCCTCTTCTGTTAGTCTAGGCAGTTTGTATTTTTGTATATATTCATCCATTTCTCCTAAATTGGTGTATTTATTGCCATATAATTGGGCAAAGTAATTTCTAATGATTGCCTTAATTTCCTCCTCATTGGAGGTGCTGTCCCCCTTTTCATCTTTAATGCTGTGAATTTGCTTTTCTTCCTTCCTTTTTTTAATTAGATTGACCAGTACTTTGTCTATTTTGTTTGTTTTTTCAAAGTACCAGCTTCTTGTCTTATTTATTAAATCAATAGTTCTATCACTTTCGATTTTATTAATTTCTCCCTTAATTTTTAGGATTTCTAATTTGGTTTTCTGCTGGGGGTTTTTAATTTGATCGCTTTCGAGTTTTTTCAATTGCATTTCCAATTGATTGATCTCTGCTCTCCCTTGTTTGTTAATATGAGCTTTCAGGGATATGAATTTGCCTCTGATTACCGCTTTGGCTGCATCCCAAAAGGTTTGAAAGGATGTTTCGCCATTGTCATTTTCCTTGATGAAATTATTAATTGTTTCTATGATTTCTTCTTTAGCTAAACGGTTTTGGAGTATCATATTGTTTAATTTCCAATTGGTTTTAGATTTGGTTTTCCATGTACCATTACTAATCATTATTTTTATTGCCTTGTGATAGGAAACTGAATCTTGAAAAAGTTAAAAGAATAAAGTCATAGGTTCAGAGACAGAAATGACCTTCTGAACCATTTGGTCTGACCCTTCATTTTACCAATGTAAAAATAGACTCGAATCCAGGACTTCAATCCCCAGAAATCCTTGCTCCACTTTCCCAGAATGCCCTATAATCTCACTGAATTCTCACCTGGGCCAAGAGTGAGATGGGGTATTTAAAACTGGTTGTGAATAGGCCCGATTTCTTTTTTACTTCCACTTCGGGGCACACTCTGCTCTCCACCTATCAGGCAAGATGTGAGTGGTTGTGAATAGGCTCTCTGAGCCTAGACACGTGCTTTCTTATCCTGTATTTTC
Organism: Monodelphis domestica; assembly: GCF_027887165.1. Taxonomy (NCBI): domain Eukaryota; kingdom Metazoa; phylum Chordata; class Mammalia; order Didelphimorphia; family Didelphidae; genus Monodelphis; species Monodelphis domestica. Next base: position 176,633,928 of record NC_077230.1, on the reverse strand, counting down.
TTTAATCCTTAATCCTCAATAAACCTCTAAAAATATAATACTCCTTGCAGAGAGAAACTAATTTCTATCTTGCCTCAGTCTCCCCTAAATTTTAATCTTTACACCTTTAAGGGAGCAGAAGGCCGAGGAATTTAGGTGATTTTTCCAAAGTCAAACAAGTAGTTGTCAGGAGTAGATTTTGAACCCAGATTATCTGATTCCAGAACTCTTCTCTTTCTAAATCAGTATACTAACTGGCAATGGTCATGCATGATGACTTAAATTCAGAAATTAAACCCTGATTTACTTACTTCATGGTCAACATGTCTGACAATGAAACAGGCTGCCAAACATTCATGACTAACTTCTTCCACCATTCTACTCCCAACTTTTGCTAAGTAAAGAAAAAAAAAAAACACCTTAGATTCCTCTTTCTTGGGGGGGAAAAAAACATGATTTGAACCTCAACAAAGACTACCAGCCTTCCCAAAACTCCATTAGCACAATGTAACTCTTATCTCCTTTGGAAAAAAAAAAAACCCTCCTTTTGACAAGGTCTTTGATAAATCATATTGTTCAGAAAACCTAAGCAAGACAGACTTTTCCTTGAATTCATGAAAGAAATATTTGACTGTGGGGAGAAAAAGAAAAAAAAAAGACAAAATTCAGAGTGAGAGAAAGAGGTCTACCATAAGTTACAAGGCAATTTACCTCAGGCTTCTGAAATCTTGCCTGACTTTCTTCTCACTACAAAGTTCAGAGTCAATGCCATCATGGGGTAAATCTCAGTTAATTTATGTGACCAAGTATGTAGAGACAATCATAAGCAATGGATGGAGCCTTCTTTGTGCCTCTTATGAGGTTCATTGTCAAGTGAATGGACAGGCATCACTATATATGAAGATGCTGGTACATAGGTTCATTTTACCAGCTTCAAATACCTAGAGATATGGGTACAAACTGCTACTCTTACTGTGGCCAGTGAATGGAGATTCCATAATTACTAACAATCCTTTAAGAATCAGATCTTGAAGGAATCTTTGAAGCTATCAGTTCTCATTCTTTATTTTACAGATGAGAAAACAGACACCAAGGTTTCTTAACCACTCTTTGATATCTATTCTTACATGCCAAGTATCAAGAAATTTTTAAAGTTTTAGAGTTTCAAAATTTTTCAAAATGAAGTTTTGTCAGCTCTTGGAGGGAAAGCAAAACCTTCTGGCATTTTACAAGAAAATATAACACTGAATGTAAAAATATTAGGCACAGTGGCTTTGCATCCACTCCAAGTATACTATAGGGAGATTTAAGTCCTTTGATCAATTTACTGAACATCCATGATTCCGAAAACTTATAATACAATATGCTGCCTATTTCCTAATAGTGAAGTGATGGTCTAAAATTGTAGGATAAGATACACCTGTTTTTGGATGTGATTGATGCAGGAATGTGGTTTGATTGATTATGTATATTTATTACAAAGGTTTTATTTTTCTCTTTTTAAAAAAACATACCAGAAAGTAGTGGGGCTGAGATGTTAACTAGCTCATTGATAACTTGAACTTGAGTCTTCTGACTCCAACTCTGGGCTCTTTCCAAACATGATACAATGAATCTTCTAAAATATAATCCATTATAGGTATTGTTCTTCCTTACTGACTGTAACCTGCGAGTACCTAGCAGATTGCCTGTCTATGATATTAGCAGACTTCTATAGATGGTCACTTTGAAAATAGTGCTTGATGAAGACAAAACAGAGTGATTGGTCTGATGTTTTAAATGATTAGTATATATATTATTTATGATGGGACTTTGTATAGAGCATAATATTTTGGGGCCTTAAAAGTACCAAGGATTCAGATGTCCTATGATCATTGAAACTGCTAGAATAAATTTATTTTATTTTATTTTTATTTTTCCAGATTACATGTTAATACAATTTTTAATAATTGCTTTTGATATTTTGCTATCCATGTTCTCTCCTTTCTCCTACATAGTTGTAGACCCCTGTCATATACAATTAGCAATATGACTTCATTTGAGTGTATATATCCATATTTTTATTTATATATTTAAGCATGTATGTGCCTATATACACTAATGTGTATCTATAAAATATACACATGGATATATATATGTATATATGTGAAATAAAATAAAATAATTTTATGAAATTATGTGGTCACCAATATTTATTATATCTTGAGTCAGAAATTTATTTATAAAATAGGAAAAAATAAAGTAGAGAAATGTGAAAGGGGATATAAAAGTTATCTATTATATCTTAATTCAGGCAGTGATTAATTAGCTCTCAACCTGGAAGGCCAGTAGTGAGTAATCACTCAGCCTCCTCCAAGATGGAACCTAGTCTTTCCAGAAACCTCACTCCATGAAGTAGTCCAGGAGTCAGAGTCCAAGTTGAAGCCAAGCTCCAAATCCAGGATCCAAGCTGCAGTCTCCATCTAAGCTCCCTCAAAGATTCTCTCCAGTCAGGAAACTCTCCACAAGACTGACTCAAGCCACAGGATTTATGACTTCTCATAGGTGACTTCTCATCTCTGCCCCTCTTCACAGGGGCCAATCATAGATTCCAAATTGTCTAGCACTGCCCAGGGGGCAGTGTTTATGGAAGCCAGTTCTCACCTTCTGGAAGAGTGAATACTTATCAAAAGGGTTCACAGATTCCTGGCTGATTGAGTTTTTGAAAGTGTAAATTCTGATCTAGGATTCACAAGTTTGGGACTAAGTTAAAAGGGTGGAGCTCTCTAAGTGATATGTGTTATCTTAAGTACCTTGCTAGCTTCTCATCTAGTACTAAGTAGGGTGTTCAATCTTTTGTTTCAATTCAAAAGTAGACAAGGGGGAGTTAATCCTTTCTTCACAATCTAAATAGGGGTACTTAAGTTAGTGTTATCTCAAAATAGACAAAGGTAATAAAGGATTCCTTTTCACAAGTGTAAACTCAGAGAGAACAAAGAATTCCTTTTTACAATATATTGATATATAATATCCATTTCTATACATTCTATTTATATTTTTTAACTTCCTCATGGCCCAAAAGAAGGAAGACATTTCACCATCAACAGCTTTGGATTAGATCTCTTCCTATTCATTATTGGTAGAGGGAAGTACTACAACCATAACAGAGGAATATAGAGATTATCAATTTTGGTCAATAAGATGGTCAATAGAATTAGCCACAGAACCCCTTGCTGACATGTGATGGGAAAATATCATCAGGAAAATGGATAATACAAATAATATTGACATAAGGCTATCACCCCTGCCCAGAGAAGGAGACTGTCTTAGAAGATAGCTAACTATTTGGTGTAATTTTAGGGACTATGGAAAAGCTGTCCCTAACATAAAATGTCTTCTCATACCACTAACAGTGAATAATACTCCAGCCTTAGGTACTGAGGTCCTCATTCTTCATGTTTATCCTCAGGATCTACAACAGTGGCTCACATTTAAATAGTAGAAATTTAATAAATATTTTTCACAAGTTAATTGATTTTTATTAATATTTTAAGAGTTGTTTTTTTTTTTTAATACACATGTCCCAGAATGGATGATACTGTTAAAAATATTATCAGCTAACTTCTTAGTTAGGGTTAGTTTAAACTCAGTTACCTGCTCTGTAAAGTGAGGAGAGTAGACTTAATGATCATTGATTTAAAATATAAATCAATGATCATTAAGTCTTGTCCCATTACTCTAAATTTTAGAGCATCTGTCCTAAACCGCAAATTTTGCAGATTAGAAAAGCAGAGCTGAGGGGACAAGATGCATTCTAGATCATATAGCTAGTAAATAGCTGAACTGGGATTCAAGCTTAGCTTGACACTAAATCCAGTACTCTTTCTGCCATACCTTTCTGCTGCCAAGGTTCCTTTTTATTTTTAACGGTGTTTGCTTATTAGAAAATCATATTATATATCTATCTGACTATGTTATAACATACTTTCAAATTCAAATAGGAATATGTCCTTTATGAAGAGAAAAGATAAAATAAATTAATTCTTTTGCAGTAGATAATTCACTTGGGAACTTCTTTCTATTTACCTATTAATACATTCCTTGGTAAAATAGAACTTTTGTTATAAATATACAAAAATTATAATAAACATTCTTTAACAATCTTATAAACATGGACATATTATTATATATAATTATATATTAATATGTTATATACATATATAATTATAAATGTATAATAATATATAATAACTCATGTAGATCCGATATCATATTACCTGCTATTAAGTGGTAGAAGGGAGGGAAAAACATGAATCACAAATGTCAGAAAATGATTATAGAAAACTACCAACATCTAATCTGGAAGGAAAAAAAATATTTGAAAAACCTTTCCTTTAAAATCTAAATGTTCTGGAAAGGATGAAACCTTTAAAAAATTATCGCTTAGTGGAGGTTAGTTTAACCTCAGTTTTCTTATCTATAAAGTAAGTAGTTTGGATTTAACCATCATTGATGTAGAGTATCTGATGAACATTTCCTAGTTAGATATCCTCAAACTTCCATTCATATTAACCAGAGAAATGTCCTAACTCTTCAGTTATAACAAAAGATAAAATAAGGCTATTTTTCTTTCAAAACAAAGATGTAATTAGGAGTTTAGAGACTTGACCTCCTTATTCACAAGAAGTCTGATTTGTCATTCATCTTAAAGCCCCTTTTCACTGTTTGACAAGGAAAGTACTTCCAGAAATGCAAGACTTCTCTCTACTGGAATGGAAAAATACTGTGGCCAGCATGAATTAGTACCAGAGAATGTTGACATTTTAATTTATATCGCACTGTTCATAAAACAGTTTTAAAATAGAAATACCAGCCAAAAAGAATTTTCCTCCTAAGGACTATATTCAGAATACATCTCTAATTGCCTAAAATTTAACATCTTGTCCTTTACTCCCAATCATAATTGCTACAACTGGATGAGGTATGTGCATAATTAAAGCTTATTTGATACAGCTAGAAGAATGTTAGCACTGGAAAGGACCTTAAAACTTATTTCATTTCCACTCCTTTTATTTGCTAGATCAGGAAACCAAGGCTTAGAGAAATCAACCAATCAATGAGCAATAAGTGATTTCTTTGTGCTAGGCATTTTTCTCAGCACAGTAGACATAATCAGAAAGAAAAATTAATGCCATTTCTCAAAGAGCTTGGATTTTAATGCAGGAGATGTCATATATAAGTCAACACATATAGAGATAAGTATAGAGCAGATAGAATGCAACCTTAGAGAGAAAAACAGCAACAACTCTGGTTACAAAAAGGCCCCCTGGAGGAGATGGTCTTTATGATTTGCTCAAATACATACATGAGTATAAATTTTTCTAGTTTTCTTATTCCTATTCTTTGACTTTTTCCAGCATATCACATTCGTCTTGACATATACCAATAAACATAGAGATAGGGATAGAGATTAGACCTGGATTGCATTGGTATTGGAGATTCACAGAGGAATATTCCCTTCACCAATGCAGGTTAGTCCCTTCTCTGTCATTAATAATCTTAGAGAACTGTCTCCGGCACTGAGAGTGCTTTGACCAGTCCCACAGCCCGGATGTATCACAGGTAGGCTCTAAACTCAGAATTTCTTGATTCCAAAGCCAGTTTTCTATCCACCATGACACAGTGCTTCTTGAACAAGCATTGTGATTTCTACTATTTGTCTTGTAGCAAATTCACACATACTATGTGATATTGCTCAAATCGCATATACTCTTTCTTGGGTCCCAGGCTCATATTAAAATAAACATTAAGGAAGAAGTGTAGTTGTTAAGAAAAAAGAAAAATTAACACATGCTATATTTAACTAGGTATTAACATGCATTTTGACCTGTAATGGTATCATGAGAAAATTTGTTGAGACATCCAAGACTATTTGAAAGCAAATTATTATTCCATGTTATTCTTTCTGCTAGAAATTCAGTAATAGATCAGGCCTAATGGCAGAAAATATTTCATCCATAACACATGAATAAGGTATAGTACAGACATATTTGAAGGCATTATATATACTGCCTCATGCTGGTTACTTTGAGTCTCCATCCTACTGAAAGGGGTCCAGGCTAATACATATGATAAGTGATCTTTTTCTGGAGTATGATTAATTAAAATCAAACAAATATTTGCAAAGCAGCACCTAATGTATAATAGAGAATGGGTTTTTAAAAAGTTGTAGTGACCAAGTCCTTACCCTCAAGGAGCTTCTAATCTAAGATGGAAAATGTATAACCAGAGGAGATTACTGCCCCATTTGACTAGGATTTTCTGTTCCACAACTTTGGTATGTCTTAAACTGCATGTAATTCTAGTTAATTTTGAAATTCCTTAGCTGGCTTCAGCCTTCAACAAATTCTCTCTACCAACATATATGTGAAAAAGAAGAACTGAAAAGAGGGAGAAGAGCTATATTACCAACTCTCCCTGTATATCCTACAGACTGCTGAAATTCAATATGTCTAAAACAGAACTCACATTTTTCATAAGATCCCTTCTCCAAACTTTTCCCTTCATGATAATTGTACCATGCAATTTTCAACCTCCTCTGTTTGTAAATTTAAAGTCAACCTTTACTCTACTGGGGATCAATTTTTATAACCTAGTGCGTGGCAAATAGTAGTTTGATGATTATTTTTTGTTGAATTAATTGCACTGAACTTCCTTCAGTTCTGTTATTTTTCAGACATTTCAGTTGTGCCCAATTTTTTGTGACCCTGTTTGGGGTTTTCTTGGCAAATATACTGGAGTGGTTTGTCTAGCTTCTTTTACAGATGAGGAAACCAAGGAAAATAGATTTAAATTACTTGCCTAGGATCATAGAATAAGTATCTGCAGTTAGATTTGAACTCACAAAGATGAGTCTTTCTGATTCTAAGCCTGAAATTGTATCCATTGTGCCAGTAGTTTATCTGTCCTATATTTTATCACCTCAGGCTCAATTCTGATAAACTAAACCTTATTAAGGATCATAACTTTAGAGCTAGAAGGAACCTCAGAGGTCATTTAGGCTAGTCTAACATCTCCATTTTATAGTTGAGGAAAGTGGGAGGCTAACTGACTTGCTTAAATTCACAAAGATAGCAAACATTAGATACCTATGCAGACCTGTATGCATATAGTAACCCAGTCAAGAACCCCTTGTCTTTGGGATATCTCACCTTGCTGAGATATTTCACTTCAGAAAATGTGAGTGAGAAAGTATTTAGATGTGAGTATTGCTGTTTTATATGGAATATTTCTTTCTATTATTTTTTCAACAGAAAACCAAATAGGTTCTTTTTAACATGTAGAAAAAGTAAATATGATAGTTGTTCACTAAATTTAGTTTTTCCAATTTGTTTTTATTTTGAGTTTTTAGAATTCTAAAGTATAAAGCAATTGATTAGGAAAACTCAGACCAAATTCATGACCCTAGAATTTACTATTGAATATCTTAATTTTAAAATAATTTATTAATTGACCCCTCAAGACATGTTAAACTGGTCAGTTGATTCCCTCTTCAATTCCAATGGGTGCCCCAAGAGAGTCAACTCTTAGGTAATTCCTTATTTGCCTCTTGTGAACTCATCACTCAATCCATCTCTTGGATATCCAGAGATTTCCCTAATGGGCAAATAGCCACTGAGAAGAAAGATTTAGAGATCTCAACTCATCTCTCATTATTTCAATACAGGAAGAGTCTGGTCTTAGTCTATAAATGAAAGACTTCAACATGCCCTTTCTTCCTCACCATATGGTTGGGTCAATCCAACAAGGCTGCTGAGCTTGATGACTTCCTTAATCTTTCAAATGGATCAGGGGGTTCACCAAGACTGACCCACCTTGTCCTTAATCCTTTTATCTTTTTAAGATCTAAAAAAAGAAGGGAGGTCTTAACCCAGTTTTATAGCCAGGGGGAGAAACTGTTTAATCTTGACCTTATAATCAGATCATTTTTGTGGAGAGACGGGAGGCTAAAGGGTAAATTATTTCATCAATATTATTTTCCATACTATACATTAAAAGAAAATGGTAAATGACTCCAGTATTTTTGCCAAGAAAACCACAATTGAAGTATGAAGGAAGTGTCAGTCAGACAAGACTTAAAAAGACTGAACAACAAAAATTATTAAGCAAAACTTTTTGAAATATTCTTATTGGTTTTTTTACTGATGCTTGGGATGGATTTAGATGTGGTGTATTGGGGCAAATCTGATTTGCTACTGTAAGGAATTAAATTAAGGGTTTGACTACATATATGAGAATTTTTAAGATAGTACTGTGGTTGCCGATTTAAAAATATTTTAGCTCAAGCCAAAGTGACTTTTAGTAACTTTATTTACAAAAAAGTGGATGGAGTGAAAGATGAAAAATATAAAAGAGGGTAGAGAAGATGTCTAGCCTGTGACCCTAAGTGTTGTTCTGGTCCCTGAGTCAGCCTGGGAGGGCTTGTTAATCATCACTTAGCCAGAGGACCTGGTGGCGAATTAAACAGGGGTTCCATCCACACAGCCTCCTTCAAGAGGGGAAGGCCTCTTTGGACCTAATCTCTCCAGAAGACAGGAAAGAAGAGTCAGCTTCCCACTCATCCAAGTCAAGCTCCAAAGGAGAAGATCCAGTAGCAGTCTTACCAGAAGTAGTCCAAGAGCCAGAATCCCAGGTCGAAGTCACAAGTCATAACTCCAAGCTGAAGTCCCAGTCCAAAAATCCTCCAATCCTAAGATTCAGGCCAAAGATCCCCTTGGACAGGAAGTTCAGGACTTTTATAGTCCTTTTCCCACATCCCTTCCTGTCCCTTCCTCATCTTTACAGGAGCCAATTGCAGTCTTTAAATTTGCTTTGCACTACCCAGGCGGTGGTCAGTTGCTTCTGGAGTTGTCACTCACTTTAGTAAGTGGCTTGTGGACCTTGCCTACTTAATATTAAGTAGGGGTGTTCTCAGTTTTTGTTGACTAATTTAAAAATAGGCTAGGGGAGAGTTAATCCTATATCCACTCTACCTTCTGATTCATAAGAGAATATTCTATCTGGATTAGACAATTCCAAATGACTGTCATCATTGGTAATGGCTGAACTCCTCTCATCAGGATTACAGATCTATTCTCTTCTAGTCCATTTTTCCAACAGCTTTAACTACAAGAGTTGGGGTTCTTCCTGGAATCCTGGAGAGAAGTCCACACTGTGGCACTTTACATTAGCTACATGCTTCATATTCATACTATGTAAATGAGATGCCTACTGCAATTCCATGTAAAGACTGCTTAAACTTAGCCATCTCACTGTGTTAATGGGCCTCAAGGGGCTGAAGGCTGTGTCCTTCAAATGAGTTTAATCTACTTTTCTGGGATGAGGCAAGTCGTTGGGATCATTACCAAATGTCACTAAGTGTTTCAGAGGCAGTAGTCCTAAAGAAACTAAAATACTATCTTGGAGGAAAGTGCTTATTCTCTGTTCACTTTGGGGGCAAAACACTTTCCTGACATTGACTGGACTTATCTCTATTTCCTATGAGATCCACAAGACTGAGTCAGAGTCCCTGGCTTGCAGGTGGTGAGAAAGATGTCCAAACCCAAAGGACATTCTCTGTTTTCTTTCTTCTCACCTACATTTCAAGTTACACTCTGTCATTTCATCTGAGGTTTTTGTTTCCCAAACAGGTGTTCATGTTCTCTACACAAAAGGTCCTCTCCTTTGGTAAGAATAGCAAGCAGTGTGCATGCCAGGATAGGAAACAGCAGGAGTGATGTGGCAGATTCATACTGACCCCAATAGAAGGTAAATTGGTATAATGCAATGAGCATAGGGCATATACCAGTGATGGCAAACCTATGGCATGGGTGCCAAAGACAACACACAGAGCACTCTGCCCCCTAGCTCCACCCCACTTCCAGAATTAATTACTAGAAAGGCAGAGGGACTCTGGTGGAGTTGCTCTCTTCCCCCTCTCTACTTCACCTGATGATATTTTTTTCACATAACTCACTCCTCTGTCCAGCTACCAATGGGAGCACACAGGGGGTAAGGTGGGCAGTTCACAGATGGCAGAGCTGGAGGGGAGCAGAGCCCTTGGGCCACTCCCCTCCCCATCTTCATCTGCTCTGAGGACATTTTTTCTCTTCACTTGCCCCTCCACCTAGCAGCCCAATGGGAGAGCTTTCTCCCTACCCTGTCTGGGAGAAGAAGGGTAAGGTGGGTTGGATTGGGAATGGCCCTCAGTCTGGGGTTATGGTGGGGGCAGGGCCTGGCACTCCATCTCTAAAAGGTTCACCATCATTGGCCTATACTTAGAAGATCTCAGTTTTATTGCTAACTCTTGATGTTGTTCAGATTTTTTCGACTTGTCCAAATCTTTGTGACCTGATTTGGAGTTTTCTTGGTAAAGATAGTGTTTGGCCATTTCATAGAAAAGGAAACTTAGGCAAACAAGGTTAAGTGCCTTGTCCAGGGTAATATGCCTAATAAGTGTCTGAAGTTAGATCGGAATTCAGAAAGATGAGTCTTGCTTTTGGACTTTAATTCCTAGCTTGACTTAATGCTAGCTCTACCTATCCCTGATTAGTTCTGGAAGCATAGAATAGCAGCAAGGTTTTCAAACACAAAAGGAAATGGGGTTACTAAAGCATATATGAGGATTCCTGCACTGTATATTGACTTGGAAATCAAATATTAGCATTATCTATGTTTTATTGTATTTTGATGAAGTGTGTTAAATATTTCCTATTCCCATTTTAATCTGGTTTGGGTAGTTGCAATGAGACCTGTGTGGTACATGTTTGACACCTCTGGTGTAATGGAAAGATTTAAAGATTTGGGGGAAGAAGACTTAGTCTTAATCCTTGCTCTGGTAATTATTATTAATGTAATTTTTAGTATACTACTCTAAGACTTACTTAACTGGAAAATTGATCACCTAAAAATATGTTCTGATAATCTCCAAAAAACATTTTTTGCTCTAAATCAAGCTTCTATATCCATATTCATATTCACTCCCTTTCCACTCCAATATGTACATAGAGTCAAATTGATATTTCTGAAAAACAAGACTTACTATGTCACTCCACTGCTCAAGAAGTTCAAATGGTTCTCTATTACTATAAAAGAAAATGCAAAATCTAGATCTTTTCACATTTTGGCTCCAAACTTTTGTTTAGGCTTTTTACACATTCAGTCCCACCTTTGCCCTCCTTGCCATATATGGTATGTTCTAGACCTATTGGTTTACCCATTACTCTATCCCATACACTTAACTTCTCAATTCAGTTTTTTTTTTTTGATGGACTTTACACAGTCTACTACCAAACCTAGAATACTATCTCTCTTTATCTTTGCTTCTGGGAATACCTAATTCTAGGTCAATTATCTCAGTCGTGTATCAATCTCCATGACCCCATTTTTTGGTTTTCTTGGCGAAGATATTGGAGTGGTTTGCCATTTCCATCTCTAGCTCATTTTACACTGAAACAAATAAGGCTAGGTACCTTTCCTAGGGTCACACAATTAGTAAGTCTCTGTGGCCAGATTTGAACTCATGAAGAGAAGCCTTCCTGATTCCAAGCCAGGTTTTCCACCTAACTGCCCTGGGAACACCTAGCTTCCTTCCAAGTTCAGTTTAATGACATCTCCTATAAAAGGCATTTAATGATGATCACATTTATTATTTTCCTATCCTAAATTACTTTATAATATGTATATGTTTACTTACTTATCTATGTACATGTTATTTCCTACTTGTAAACTGTAAACTCTTAGAAGAGAGAAACTAGTCCAGTTTTATCTTTTTAACCTCAGGGCCCCTTAATAAAATGTGGCACATAATAATGAAGGATCACATTAGGTGAATAATGAATGCTTGTCCACAATGATGAGGAAGGTTATTTACTTCTTGAGAGTGGTGATGATCTCAATATGAAAAACAAGACATGTAATTTGATGATCAATGAAGGAAATTATTTGGCTTGACCACATATTTGTTATAAGGACTTCAAAAATTTCATTTCTTTCTTACCATGGAAGGGGAGGTTGAAGGAAAAGAAAATACATTTATGGTAATTAGAAAAAAATTCTTAAATGCTTGTTGGTTTGAATCAAGTTTGTTATTTCTGTGCATTTCATTGCTTCTGGAAAATGAGGAGATTCAGGCAAGTGTTCTCTCAGGTTCATCCTAGTTCTTATTCTCTATGAATGTAGCCTCAAGAGATAGAATTCAGAAAAGTGAAGCTGGGCATCTCAGCATCCTATCTCATGTCTGTTGAGAAATGGAAACTCTTCTTCTGAATGTACACATGATCCCAACACAACTGGCAAAGACACAGTTTAGATACAATTAAACACTAATGGATTTCCTGCCATTCTATCTTTTCTTCTGTCTATGTGCTCCAAAAAAAAAAATTTCCCCTCTTGTTCCAAATGATTATGTCCAGTAATACCCATGTTGTATTTCATGTTTACCTAAATGTCCTTTAGCAATTTTGGGAGGCCTGATTGTATCACCTGAGAATGTATGGTGATAACTTTGATGGACTTGACACCTTACTTTTATTTCCTTAAAATATGTAGGATCTTCCCTTATTTCCCTTGTGATTGTGGTTTCTATGACCTTTAAAATAGCTCTCATATTCTAGCCCCATGCTTCTATAATTGATGCTTCATGTACTCACAACTGATGTTCTGTAGCATCTAAGACATTCATCCGTTAATAATATTTAAAATAATGGGCACAGCCACCATGAAACATTCTCAAATAAAAGACCAAACAACAGAATGCCAGTGGGGGGAAAATAATGAAGCACTACTTAGAACTCTGGCTTACAATTATTTTTAATTTACTCAATTATGTTCTTCCATTTTCCAAAACCCCAGCTACAATTTATCTCCATTTCCTTAAGTGATCCTGTTTATCAGTTCCACTAGGTCAGCTTTGCATTTAATAGACCTTGTTTGGTATCTCAAAGATAATCGCCTAGATTGTATCCTCTCAAGTAGAAGACACTTAACCTCTCAGCTGTATTCCAGGCAGTAATGGGTATGTCAGGGTCTATAGAGGCTGATGGAGGTGTCAAAACTGACTTTTCATAGGGAAAAAGGTAAGAAGGAGAAGAAAACAAACTTATTTGAGGCTGAAATGTTAGCACTCTGACAAGAGTTTTACAAAAACAATATGTTAAATGGTAATGAATCAATTCTGAAAACATATCTGTCCACACACTTTCGTCCCTAGCTGGTTGACTATGTTGTGCTTTCCTGGTGTGCTTGTTGCCTGTCTTCTTTCCAGAAGGAAGGAAGCATTTCATTGTGTTCACTGCATTTCTAAACCAAACACATACTGTAAGTACATTGCTTTCAGAGAAGCAATTAGAGTTAATGGGATTAAGAATCTAATCACACACTACCACTCTTCTCTGGTATCTGCAGTCCTGAATAATAAAGCCCAGCATTCCAAAAGGCACAAACAGAAGTTATCATGCTTGTCCAAGGAAGGTCTCCAGAAGTAACTCTTTTCTCTCAATCTTTCTCCCTGGGCAGCAGAATTGTGTGAGTAGAGGAAACACCTCAGATATATTTCCTGAAACAGGTACATTTTTCCTTTTGTGTTTGAAATTGCTTTCAAAGTACATTGAAGAGGACAGAGATGGAAACAATAGATCCACAAATAGGGAAAAAAAGCTATCCATAAATCTAGAATAATGGTGACATCATGTGGAGACTGCTTGCTTCCTCTTTTTCTCCCTGCTTTATAAAAAACAGAAAATTGTAGTACTCCTGCTATGTGTTGGCCATCTGGGTGTAGAATTTTAGGGAAATCAAGACAAGGTACAACCTTTCTTTATACTTCAAGTCTGGCTGTGGGCTAGCCTTATGAAGAAGAGAGGTACTGAAGATGAAAAGAGAAATGGAATTAGACTAAAGGGTAACTGCTGATTCTCCATGTGTTGTGGACTATCTATGAAAATCTATGAAAATGTGTTCTTTTCAAATAAGAACACTATCTGCAAAAACCTATATGTAGGTAACAGAGGAGAGTCATTCAAAACCAAAGTATAACAATTCATTTTGGAAAAAGCACTATTAGGAATTCAAAGAAGAAATCTTGTCTCAGATGTTGCATTCAAAATCCATATGCTCTCCCTTTTTCTTGGTCTATGCCCATTGGAGTCAGCCTTTAATTACCTGAGTCCAGACTTCCACTTAGTTCACTATCTAAAGCCCAAGGGACTCTCCCTTAATGACTCAGCACTGAGGCCAACCCAAGTTATTGGTTTCCTTTCCTAAAAAGCAAATATATCATGTAACAAATTTCTAAGATTTGTGTTTTCATTAATATGTGCACAACACCCACTGATACATATTAGCATCTCTCTCTGAGTTACTGTGGCCAAAAATCCCCTCTTCACCTAATGGTCAACTTTATGGCAATAAAATTTCTGCAACTCTGCCAGATTAACCACTGGAAGCCAGAAAACACAATGTACCATATGTAAATACTCAACAACTTGATAAACCATTATCAGAATTTATTACTTCCAGAACCCTGGAACATGTCCACAATAATATTAAGCATGAAAATTGAACTTTAATCAATGAATTATGATAGTAAACTAAGCAAAATATAACCAATAGAAATCCCCTTATCTTCAAGGTCAAATAAACATGTTTTATCTTTTTGAATTGGATTGCTAAGAAGTACATTAGATAGAGTGCTAGGCCTGGACACAGGAAGAATTGAGTTCAAATCCAAACTTGGTCAAGTCACTTTACTCTGTTCACCTCAGTTTCCTCATCTTTAAAATGAATTGGCAAACTCCTCTGGTATCTTTGCCAAGAAAGGCCCAGCTAGAGATCATGAAGAATTAAACAAGACTAAACAACAATTCACTTATAGTCATTCATAGGTGAAGTTCATCAATGGCCTGATCAGGTCATCTACTATTAATAAGTAAATAGATTGTGCTTCCTTGTACTTTTTTTTTCACAAATTAACAGTTAATTCATTTGACTGCTCTGCTTAAAATATCTTAGTCTATCATAAAACCAATAATAAGCCCAGCTTGGGAAGCAGAGACCAAACCAGAATAATTCATTTTTTGACAGATTGAACCAGTATAGAAGCTATCAGCTAAAGAAATAAACCATTTATTCAAGAATAGGATTAGCAATACAGAAATAATCTATTGATTTGCTAATTGTCAGTTTACATTAGCAAGCTTATAGGTATGTCTGTATAATCATTGAATCAATGCTCTCAACTAGAGTTGGAAAGAACCCTAAGAGGCATCTCCATTCCTGTCCTCAGGCAGATAAGCTGTGATCTTCATTTCACTGACTGTGCAAATGAAGCTTAGAAAAATTTGTGTGTGGTTGTGTGTGTGTGTGTGTGTGTGTGTGTGTGTGTGTGTGTGATGTATGTGAAGTAAATGAGCACACAGACAGAAAGAAAATATTTATAGGTTTGTGAGATTTCCCTGGGGGGGGTTCAGTTTTCTAAACTGCAGTATAACCATAAGCGGTTCAATGGATAATGTGCTTGGCCTGGAGTCAGGAAGACCTAGGTTCAAATTCCAACTCAGACACTTATCAACTGAGTTATCCACAAGTCCCTTTACCTTGTTTACTTCACTTTCATCATCTATAAAATGAGGTATAGAAGAATATTGCAAATTCCTCCAATATCTTTGCCAAGAAAACCCCAAATAGGCTCAGGAAGATTTGGTTACAACTGAAAAGATTAAATGATAAATCTTCTCTTCCTGCATTACAAGAAGGAAGTAGGAGAGAGACATTTTGGTAAAATATCACATTGGCCACCAGATTATAAATCCATGACAATTATGTTGGAGTCTGAGTGAGCTGGAAGGAATTGGAGTAAACTAAGGATACACTTAAGATGTTACTTAATAAAACATTTTAAAATTGACTGAGGGGAGGGAAGTGAGAAATCTTTTGAGTTATATATATTGGAATTTATGAAAGTAAGAATTTAGACCTTAGAGAGTGCCTACATTAAAAAATAATATGCAGCTTGGAGGTAATAACTAAATATTTAAGCCTCAATAATTCAGATTAATTGGGAGAAAAGCAACAACCCCTTAAATAATGAAAATGCTGTATTGATTATGATATTCTAAACAAGTAATTTTATTAGTTTTGAGAACATGCAGTAAATCAAACTAATTGGCGTATGGTAGTTTGCATCTATTAGGTACTTAATAAATGTTCACTGATTTATTAACTCTACATTTTGAATGCTAAATTTTCATAATACTCAGTGAATATTATGCAAATGTTCAGATAAGGTATTTGGGTATGTGAAATATTATAAATAAATGTCCAAAATCTAGTCAGTGTCTATAGGATATGACCATATCCAATAATAACCAAAGATATATCATTAATATCAAATATTGGAAGTAAGAAAGGAAATTTGTACTCTTCAGAAAATCAGCATAATGAAAGATTTCCTCAAATTTCTCTTAATAAACAAATTATCTCTGGCTTTTCTTTCTAAACATTAAGAATTACTTGACCATTCTGAATATGTTAAAAATTAACCAACTTATAGAGATTTTAGCAATTGATAAAATCAGAAATTTAGACATAGAAAGCATTTCTGATTAATAACTTACAATGAGGAAGGGCCCAATCACCTAATATCACCACTAATATCCACTTATGAAGAGTGTGAATCACTAGGTATTTGTTGCATTTTTTTTCCCATCCTCAAATCAAAATGTTTGGAATTTTGTAGCATCACAATCATGCATACAGACTGTCAGTAAATCATGCTATAACTTATTAATTGCAGGAAAAATAAGAAAACAACCTTTTTTTCTTGAAGGGAGAGGAAGTCATTTGTGTACTTCATCTCTAACCTTTCACTTTAATCAAATAAGTTCACTTACTTGTTCACACCTATAAACCCTATGCTGGCTATACTTGAGATTAGTTTTTGCCTTTTTTGGAAGCTAAATGGAATCTTTTTAGCTTAGGAAGAGGTTTCCCCCTTTTAGAACCTTTTAGACACTGTGTATGGTGCCCACATCCCCCCACTTAGGTGCCATGCCTGTCATCCATTTTTTCTTTGTTTCTCTCTCTCTCTCTCTCTTCCTTCCTTCCTTCCTTCCTTCCTTCCTTCCTTTCTTCCTTCCTTCCTTCCTTCCTTCCTTCCTTCCTTCCTTCCTTCCTTCCTTCCTTCCTTCCTTCCTTCCTTCCTTCCTTCCTTCCTTCCTTCCTTCCCTCCTTCCTTTTTTCTTTCATTCTTTTTTCTCTAGCTCTTATTAAATGCCTACTATGTGATAAGCAGTGTATTAGGTATTGGAAACCAAAGACAAAAATGAACTAGTCTTTGCCTTTAAGGATCTCCCATTCTATTTGGGGAAACTATGAAAAAAGGAAGATATACAAAGATATTTCTGGGAAGATGACCATGGACAATTGGGGGGGGGGGGAATCAGAATAGGTTTTCTATAGAGCTGGGTGCTGCAGTAAATTGAGATTCAGACCCAGAGATGGAAGGTCCTAGGTTCAAATGTGGTCTCAGACACTTCCTAGCTGTGTGACCCTAGGCAAGTCATTTAACTCTCATTGCCTAGCCCAGTGAGAGGTAACCTTTTGAGATTGGTGTGTCAAAATTCGCCAAAAAACCGAGCATAACTTGGGTGGTGTGTCACTTTGAGAAAAAAACAACAACAACATGATTTTACTATATTTATACTTTAAATAACAAAAATGTATAATTTTAGTGTATATCTGTATTTAATAAACCAAAAACCAATTATTTAACTTACCTGCTTAGTGATGTCTTTGTTCATCTGTCAGTCAGTTTCTTTTGATGGTCTTGGTATTATTTAACTTGTGTGAGGTGCTGTGATAAGTGAGGGGGGCAGGGAATAATTTAACTAACCTGCCTATTAGTGACTTTTTTGTTGCTGCATTTCACTGGCTAAATCTTCAATTGAAGGTTGGTATTTTGTACACTTCAGGCCCAATCAAGCACTACTAACTTCATCTGTGAATCTGTTTCTTTTGTTGGTTTTGATATTATTTAACTCTGAGAATAAGGTCACACAGAAGTACGGAGAAGAAAAAATTGCAAGTAAAGCCATTGCTATATTTTTCAGGGTGCTAAAAGTGTCTGGTAATTGGTTCCTTCATTGCATTCCTCCATTGCATGTGGGCCAGATCCCTGCCCTGTCCCTCCGCAACCTGCCTGCCCATGCTAGCACCTTCAGCCCTGTGCTCCTTCTGTGCTCACTCTTCCTTCCTACCCACTCAGGAGCCCCACGTGCCCCAGCCACCTGGCAGGCACTGCCTGCTGCTTGCCCCACCCCTGCGGCCAACTAGTGGAGTAGACTTCACCCCTGCCCCCCACTGGCTACAGGTGCTTGACTCCCTGGGCAACTCTCATGCCCTGAGGCTCACTGAGACCGCATGAGGCCATGTGTTATTAAAAATGGCTATGTGAGTCAATGATGACATGCATGTCATAGGTTTGCCATTAGGGGCCTAACCCTTACCACTCTTCTGCCTTAGAGCCAATACCCAGTATTGATTCTAAGATGAAAGGTAAGGGTTTTCTTTAAAAAAAAAAAAAAAAGAAGAGGGTTCTGAATTGAACTTTAAAGAATTTAGAAAATCTATACAGTAGAAGAGAGAAAGGAAAACATTTTATATATGGAAAACAGCCTGGACAAAGGTTCAGATATGACAGAAAATATTTTAAATACTGAGTATGTAAAAAAAAAAAACTAGTATATCCAGAAAGAAGAATTTATAACTAGATATCTTTTTATTTACCTTCGATGTATCTGTAACTTTAAATTTTCTGATATCGAATTTCCTGAATCACTAGGAAAATATTGTTCTAAAGAGATAGTTATTTGTGATGGTAGTTACTCTGGGATCAATGAAAAGCCTACATAATTTCCCAAATGCAATCAAATTCCATTTTTCATGACTGACTCATGAACTAACTTCAGTTATGAATCAGTAATTTCCTGGTAGATACCTTCAATTAGACATCTCAGAGGCACCTTAAACTCAACATGTCTAAATAAGATCTCATTCCCTTTACCCTTTCTGAAAATAGCTTCTCTAAACTCCTTTTTGTTCATAATGCCACCATTTTCCAAGTGAAAAGGAATCAGAAACATTCTCTGACTCTTCTTTTCTCTCATTACTTAAGACAATCAGTTGTCAAATCTTGCCAATTCTATTTTCACAGTACCTCTTCTTTCCTCTCATATATATGACACCCTAACATTCATCAGTTCTTGCTTGGACTGTAGTAATGGCCATCTAATTGGTTTCTCTGCTTCTATTCTCTACTCTGTCCTATCCATTCTTTATATATCTACTGAAACAGGCATCCCGAGTCCTATCTGGCCATATTTTGCCTTTTTTGGAAAAAAAAAAATCAGTGACTGTTGTCTATAGGAAAATATATGATCTTCCTAGCTTTACATTTAGGAACACCCAAAGTCTAGCTCCCACCTATTACAGTCATTTCATACTATACTGGAATAGCATTTTGCAGGAGTGGGAGTAGTATGGGATTACATTCTCAAGCCAAGGCATAAGACAAAAATTGGGTATAGAAAAAATTACATAGAAAATTCCTTTAAATTATCCATAAAGTACAAGATGGTTCATTAAATAATTATAGCTAGAAATTTATTATATTTTCTTTTTTAAATGCCCCTTGAAAGAAAGTTGTATCTGAGATGGTTACTATAAAATAACTTAATGGAAAATTTTCCATTATATGCAACTAAACTATTGATCAAGAGAAAAGACAGCACCCAATACTTCTATTCAAATAAAAGAAAATAGAAAAAAGTTCTCAGATGCCTCTTCTTCAACCGAAGCTCCCCCCAATCCCTACTTTCTTTATCTAAATCAGTTCTTTTCCATCCTTATCTTCTTTGAAACTTGACTCTTATTTTTTCAAATCCTTACCTTCCATCTTAGAATCAATACAGTGTATTTGTTTCAAGGTAGAATAGTGGTGAGGGCTAGGGAATGGGGGTTAAATGACTTGCCCAGGACCACAGCAAGGAAGTGTCAGAGGCCAGATTTGAACCTAGGATCTCTCATCTTCAGGCCTGATTTTCAATCCACTGAGCTACCCTGCCACCTTCTGAAACTTTACTCTTGAAGGATTTGAAAACCCACTTCTAACCTTACTTACCTCATATATTCTTGTAGTTTATTTTCAAATCTTCAGGACCTATGAGGCCTTAGACCATCACTAGGAGGCCACTGAACCAGGAATAAATAGCATAGTGTGTTTAACATATCAAAAATTGTTTATCCAGTTGAAAAGAGTTTAATTGTTTAATAGCCAAGGGGGGGGGGAATTAAAGCACATAATCACAGGCTGTATTAAGTGAGGCGTGTTGTCTACAAGGAGAAATAGAATGATCTCATTGTATCTTGCCCTAGTCAAAACACATGTAAGTACTCTGTTCTCTTCTTGGTATCCCTTTTAGGAAGACATTAAAAATTGTTGAAGAAATTGGGTGTATTTAACCTGAATAAGGGGACTAGGGAGGACATTATAGCTTTCCTCAATTAATCGAACATTTGTCTTATAGATGAAATGTGAGACATGTCTCTCTTGTCTCTGGAGGACAGAAAAAGGAACAATAGCTGTACGCTGAAGACAGGCAGTTTAAAGCTTGAGATGAGAAAAAAAGATCCGTTTATTTAGTGTTGTCCAAAAGTGGAATAGGTTACTTCAGGACAGAGCAGATTCATCCATAGGAAAAGTCATTAAGCATAGAACAGAAAATCACTTGTTGGGGATGTTGTGGAGGGAATTTCTATCAAGTCACCGATTGGACTGCATGGTTTCTGAGCTCACTTCCGACTCTGAGATTCTATCACTTTCTGATTTAATTGGAAGAGAAATTGAAGATTAGAGAAAAAATATCTCAAAAGGTCTTCATACATAGTGTGATAATATTTCATGGTAGTTACACCACCACATAAAAGTTTCATTTTCTTGATTCACCAAGAAACAAAATAAGACCATAGGAAGTCAAGGGGAATCAAGCAGGGGTCATCCAGTTGACCATGGATGCTATGAAGGCCAGCAAAGGCTATATTTCAGAGTAGCTCTCTGAGACTATGCTATACATTTGATGAAAATGAGATTCTGGAGTCACACATAGCAGGACAAGATGCTCACAATTAGATTGAGACCAATTGAAGGAATAAAAATTAATACTTTCTTTATGTTCAAAATAGTTCATGTGCTCACTGAGCAGAATGGTGTGTGGAACTGTTTTCCTTATTTAAATTGTCTCTATTGTTAAAATCATACATCCCAAAGTCATTTTGTTTCCTTTTAATCCAAGCCATATTTGATTTTATCTATCTCTCAAATTTAGGAATCCATCCCTGGATTCTGTCCATTCATCTAAACCATTTTCCAAGACTGAAATGTATTTCCTTTGATGTACAAAGCAAGTGTCATTTCCTCTTTAAAGCCTTTCTTGAGTCCTCCAATTGTTAGTATTATTCTCCCTGGCCTTAATTTTTCTTGAAGGAACATTTTTTTTTTGGTGCTACTTAATGCACTATAAACTCAGTGAAAGATGGACTTTTCCTGTTTGTTTTTGTTTTTATAGTCTCATGTCTCACATATTTATTTTACATGCATTAGGCATATAATAATTCCTTGCTGAATTGCATTTAATCAGTTTTCCATCCACTCAACTGTATGCCATACTCCAAGTTCTCTGCATTTTTTACCTAGTTAATCTTTTTCAGTGTGAATGATTAGATTCTCTTTTTTTTTGGCATTTCTATAGATTTCTCTAAGGAAATTCCACAGTGCTCTGGAGTTCCATGCAATTATACATTTTTAGCACAATATCATAAAAGCTACAAACTGGAACATTCTGTGAAGTTTGCCAATCATGAGAAGTGAAAGTAGTAACTAGAGGAGAGACTGTAAACTAAGAATGAGTAAATGATTGATTGAATAAAGTTAGTGTCATGTGACCACAAAAAAGCTTCTTAATTAGATAGTTTTATTCTTAATCTCTGGTGATCTTTTTCTCATTAATGTTAGTATTTTGATTAATAGGGTAAAGTGGTATTTTTACTCATATTTTGATTACTCACAGAAATTTGTTCCAGATAGCTACATATTTATCCTTGGATTGTTGCACAAGTTTCTCAGTTAGTTTCTATGACTGTAATCTCTTTCTCTTCTTATCCATATGACTCACTGCTGAGAAATTATTTTCTTTAAACACTATTATAATCATCCTAAAAATTAGTAATGATGTCATTTTGAACCATATAAAATATAGTCATTTTCATAGATGTTCAATTCTTGTAGTTTTGGATTACATCTCCTTGATCCTAATACAGTTATATAACTTCTAAAACCCTTTCTAATTTGTTTTTATAAACATGGGGTCAGACTTCTCTAAATCTGGGAATATATTTCCAATGTGACACCATCATAGAAAGTTAAATCTAATTAAAACATTTCATGCTATACCAAGATATCCACCATGGTGACTTAGATACATAAATTGATATCATAAGTAATTAAGAGGAAAAATCAAAAATTATTTTCCAGTCTATGCATAAAGGAAGTGTTCATGGAAATATAAGAGGTAAAGATGATTACAATAGATAAAATGGACAGCTTTGATTATATAAAATTAAATATGTCTGCAAACAAAATCAATGCAGTTAAAATTAGAAGAGAAACAGGTAAGAAAAGAAAACATCTTTGCAACAAGTTTCCATGAGGGTATCACTAAGATTCTGATTCAAATTTATAATAAAAGATATTCCAAAATAAATAAATTTTGATGTGGTTTTCAAAGGACTATCAAAGAAATTTATGAAAATCACTATTAATGAGAAGTACAAATAAACTTCATACTTATCAGATCACCAAAGATGACAAAACAAGAAAATGACAGATGGTGAAGGACTGAAGGGGGAAATGGCACACTAATACACTGGTGGTAGAGTAATTATTCCAGCCATTTAAGAAAGCCATTGGGAAACATGCTGCTAAAACCACCAAGCTATGAATGCCCTTTGACCTAGCAATACAGCTTTTAGTCATATACCCTAAGGGATTAAAGAAACAAAGGAGCTATATGTACAAAAAATGTTTATAACAGTTTTTTGGTTATAGCAGAAACTTGAAACTAAGGGGGTACAATCAGTTGGAGAATGATGAAATAAATTGAGATAGGAATATAATGGACATTTGAAAATATTTCTCCTTTTTGGCATTTCAGGTTTTTTAATGTGTTAACTTAGAATATTTTTTAATGTTTATATGATTTATGTACTTTTCCTCCCCTCTTCCTTACCCCCTTCCAGAACCAATGAGTAATTCCACTGGGTTTTACATGTATCATTCTTCAAAACCTAATTCCATATTATTGATATTTGCAAAAGAGTAATCATTTAAAGTCAACATTCCAATCATAGCACCATTGAACCATGTGATCAATCATTTGTTTTTCTTCTGCATTTCTATTCCCACAGTTATTTTTCTGGATGTGGATAGTGTTCTTTCTCATAAGTCCCTCAGAATTGTCCTGGGTCATTGCATTGCTGCTAGTAGAGAAGTCCATTGCATTCAATTATACTATAATGTATCAGTCTCTGTGTACAGTGTTCTCCCGGTTCTCCTCCTTTCACTCTGCATCAATTCCTGGAGGTCTTTCCAGTTAACATGGAATTGCTCCAGTTCATTATTCCTTTCAGCACAATAATATTCCATCACCATCAGATATCATAACTTGTTCAGCCATTCCCCAATAAATGGACATCCCTTCATTTTCCAGTTGTTTGCCACTCCAAAGAGTGCAGCTATGAATATTTTTGTGCAACTATTTTTCCTTATTATCTCTTTGGGGTACAAACCTAGCAGTGGTATGGCTGGATCAAAGAGCAGGCAGTCTTTTCAAGCCCTTTCAGCATAGTTCCAAATTACCCTACAGAAGGGTTGGATCAATTCACAACTCCACTAGCAAGGAATTAGTGTCCCAATTTTGCCACATCTCCAACATTTATTACTTTCCTTTGCTGTCATATTGGCCAATAGACTAGGTATGAGGTGGTACCTCAGAGTTGTTTTGATTTGCATTTCTTTAGTTATGAGAGATTTAGAACACTTTTTATGTGCTTATTGATAGTTTTGATTTCTTCTGAAAACTGCCTATTCATGTCCCTTGCCCATTTATCAATTGGAGAATGGCTTGATTTTTTGTACGACTGATTTAGCTTCTTATAAATTTGAGAAATTACACCTTTGTCAGAGTGTTTCATTATAAATATTTTCCCCCAAATTTGTTGCTTCCCTTCTCATTTTGGTTGTATTTTTTTTGTACAAAGACTTTTTAATTTAATGTAATCAAAATTATTAATTTTGCATTTTGTTATATTCTCTATCTCTTAATTGATCTTAAATACTTTCTTTCTGATAGATCTGACAGGTATACTACTCTATGTTCACCTAATTTATGTAAAATATCCTTCTTTATATTTAAGTCATTTACCCATTCTGAATTTATCTTGGTGGGGTGTTAGATGTTGATGTAAACCTAATCTCTCCCACACTGTTTTCCAATTTTCTTCAACAGTTTTCGACTGAAATGGTGCACTTCACAAAGTGAGTTCAAACACACAGAATTCCAATTATTGGAACTGCAATTTATTAATAAAAGAACAAATAAAGAATCTACCAGTTGAAATAGCCTTCCCTAGTGGAGACTGCTTCAATCCAACATTTTGGAACAGTTTACATATGGTTACAAGATACAAAATTATTTCCTTTTACATATAAGTTCTTAATCAAACAAACCTTATCACTGACACAGGAATGTGTCCTCTGAGATGAGGAGACAATCTTCAGTTTTATATTGGGGCAGTTATTTAGGGTTGTTTATTTTCACATGCTTTTAGTCACTTAGCCATATGTTATCTTGCTTCCATCATGACCTTTTTGATATTCCTGAAATTCCTCTGTCTTTCTGCCCTTTCTAATTCTCACCCCCAAGCTAAGTAGAGACTGGTCTGCTGTCTGCATAAACAGCTCTACTTCTTGGGGGAGGGAAGCCAGATCTGTTCCCTAAAAAATGCTGTCAGGGTTTTTTTTTATCTGTTTTATCTATTTCAATTTTACTATCCTCCCCTTTTTGGACTACTTCAATCAAACAGTGGGTTCTTGTCCCAAAAGCTGGGATCTTTGGGTTTATTGTACACTATCTTGCTGAGGTCATTTACTCCACTGATACTTCCTTCTGTCTCTTAGCCATTATCCCCCTCCTCCACATTTTTTAAATTAGTTCCCTTTATATTCTTGATCTTTTGTTCTTTTAAATGAACTTTGTTATAATTTTTTTCTAATTCAATATGAAATATTTCTTAATGGAAATAGGAAAAAGAAGAGAAAATTAATAATTGTTAAATGGAAAAATAATAAAATATTAATTGAAAAAATTTTAAGTTTTTTTAAAGAGCTGATGTAGACTAAGAATTCTCAAATTTAACAAGATCTGACACCAATTTATCTTAGGTATATCCTGTTTGCATATCATTGTTCACTTGTCTCTTCCATTAGATTGAGGACTCTTTGAGAGCAGTGAATGTTGTTGTTGTTGTTGTCATTTATCATTTATTGCATCTCCAGAACTTAACACAGGGCTTATATAGTAGACAGTTAATAAAGCTTTATTGACTGGCGGTCTGAAATCACAGGTGTAGTCCCTACCCCTATTTATTTTAGTTTAACAATGCTAAAACCTTATTAAAGTTCAAGTAATCCTTTTGATAATACATGGATTCATAAAACATTTTTTCAACATTAGCCATAATGTCATTGATTTGTGATTTGATACTATGTTTACTATTATATTGTTTACCAATCTGAACCAGTAATTAATATTGGTGAAAGAATAAATTTTATATTTCTACAACTATCTTCCTTTATTTCTGTTGCCTTGATAAGCATTGACTGCTATTGACATTGCATAGAAAAATTTTTAGACTTGGGCTTAGCAAGAGATTGACTAAAGACCATAATGATTATGAACATAAATTGCTATATTTAAATACATTTAAATTATGAAGAAATCATTGAAGGTGCCATAGCAAGAAAACAAAACCTTAGGGAGCCTAATAATAAATTGTCATTTACAGTTCTTGTGGGAATATTAATTTCATTTACCACTGAGGAATTCAGAAGTGATGCTCATTATGATAAAAATGCAGTAACCAGAAGTGTGAAATTTCGACAATTACAGACATGCTTTGTTTAAATTGCAAATATCTCCATAAAAAGGTTTTGTCTAAGGTTTTCCTTAAACTCATTACCTTATGAAGCTAAATACAGGCAAAAGAAAATCTTTGCAATTTGTATTACTCCAAAATTGAATGCTGTGATCATTTGAATATGGACTTGCCTAAGTTTCAAAGGACATTATCCCTATGGAATAGATTCTCTAAGCAAATAATACTGTTGAGGTACAGAATAAAAAGAGAATAAAAATTAAAAAAGCAATTTTATGTATTTGAAATCCACTTATTCTCACTAACGACAGTGATTAGGATCATTAGGAATGATGTTTATCTCTTCACTTAAATCAGGTAGAATCTAACCTGATTTGGAAAAAAAAAATATATGATTACAGAATGTCCCTAAGAAACAACTAGAACTCAGATGAAACTGTCCCATAGAAACAATGATATAAAAAGCAATTTCTCATCAATCTCATAAAAGCCTAGTTTATACAGATTATACCTGAGAGTCAAAAATAAGAAGTCTCACCTTTGACACATACTTTGACTTGTGATGTTGGCCAGATTATTTAAACTCTCAGTGCTAATATACTGCTAATTAGGTACAGATCTGCATCAATAGAGTTAGTTTCCACTCTGAAAGAATCTTATATTAATATTTGTCAAAGAATGCCTTTTCTAATGGGGGTAGAAGAGTCAATATTAGAGGTAGGTAGATATTTTAATTCAATAAACAAAAAAAATTATGTTTTAAAATTCCAGTCACCTTCTTGCGCTTCACCAAATAATATCATTCAAGTTTAATTAAAATATTTCTAAATACACTTAAAAATTACTATATAAAAGCACCATTTATTATATAATTTTCTCCTATAAATGAAGAGTAAGGAAATTTCTCCTTTCTAGGAACATAGTCCTTTCCTGTTTTTCTTCATGCTAGTGTCTTCTGTCTGAGATCATCTTCCATTTATTCTATCAATATCATGTTATTTCCATAGTCATATGGGTATTATCCTACTAGATTGTGAGTTCCTTGAGCAGCCACTAGTTTTTGTTTCCTTTCCACCTTTGGTACTTGGCATAGTGTCTAGCATATAGTAGGCATTTAATAAGTATTTGTTGAAACTATTCCCCACTTGATAAAGGATATGAACAGCAGTTCTCAGAAAGAAATAAAATCCTCTATAGTCTTATGGAACACTGCTCCAAATAAGTATCGACCAGAGAAATGCAAATTAAAACAGCTCTGGTTTACTACTTCTTACTTATAAGAATGGCTAATATGACCAAAAAAGGAAAATGATAAATTTGGGAGGGGATTCTGGAAGTTGGCACACTAACATTGTTGATATAATTGAACCAATACAACCATTCTAGAGAACAATATGGAACCATGCCTAAAGAGCCCTAAAACTATGGGTAAGCTTTGGCCCAGTAATACCACTTCTGGGTCAATATACCAAAGAGATCAGAGATAAGGGAAAAGGACTTGATAAAAAATATTTTAGCAGCTCTTTCTGTAGTGACAAAGAAATTGGAAACTGAGGGGATATCAATTGACTGGGGAATGCCTGAATGAGTTGTGGTATATTGTTGTAATAAATAATGTTATGCCATAAGAAAAAATGAACAGGATGAGTTAAGAAAAACCTGTAAGGATTTACATGCAGTGATGAAAAATGAAATGAGCAGAAGCAGGAGAACAATGTAATATATAATAATGGAAATATTATCTAATGACCAACTATGAAAGATTAAACTATTATCAATAAATCAAGTTTTTAAGATCTACACAAGACAAGAGATTCATCATGAAAAATCTTATCCATAGCCAAAGAAAGAACTATTGGAGTCTGATTATAGATCAGAGCATTCTATATTTTATTTTATTTTCTTCATTTAAAAAAATTCCAGGGGGCAGCTGGGTGGCTCAGTGGATTGAGAGCCAGGCCTAGAGACGGGAGGTCCTAGGTTCAAACCTGGCCTCAGACACTTCCCAGCTGTGTGACCCTGGGCAAGTCACTTAACCCCCATTGCCTAGCCCTTACCACTCTTCTGCCTTGGAGCCAATACACAGTATTGACTCCAAGATGGAAGGTAAGGGTTTAAAAAAAAAATTCAATGTGGGATATGTGTTTTCTGTCAAGGCATGAGCAATATGGAAATATGTACTGCAGGAAAGCACTGGCATAACCTATATCAGACTATTTACTGCCTGGATGGGGGGAGGGTGAGAATCTAAATCATAAAATATCAGAAAACAATTGTCAAAAATAGTTTCTATAGATAATTGAAAATTTAAAAAAAAATTAAGTCATTGTTAACTTTACAATACTCACATTTCCCTCTATATGAGCAACTTTTTCCTGCTTCCATACAAGCCTGGTTATTAAGGGACTGGAGGGAGACCAAGAATGGTAGAAAATTCTAGCAGTAGGGTACCCCTAAGATGGGTAAAAGAGTTTGAGTAGTGGAGAACCGGAGGTTCTGGCAGTGGGTGATCTAAGTGCTATAATGGCAATGGAAGAAAGCATTTCAACAACATTTCCATTGGTTTTGATGGAGGATAGGGCAACAGTTAATAGAAAGGATAGCAGAATCATAGCACCATAATTTAGAATTAGGAGGGTTTTCAAAGAGCATCTGATCTCACTCCATTTTCCCAAGCCAGAAATATGAAGTCATTTGCATTTGCCCAGGATCACATAAGTAGTGAGTCAAAGCTTTAATGTGGGAAAAAAAAAAAAAGCCTATGTCTGGATGGAATGATGAAGCCGTAGCTCCCAGAGGGAGGGGTAACACCTTTGTCTGAAATAGAAAATATATATTTGTTGGGAGAATGAGCTGAAAATACATACATATATATGCACATATATACATCTATTTATGTGTATAAATATGAAAACATATACATGAATAGATGTCTATATGTACATATATTCAAATCTCTTAAAATGTTTCAGCTTAAGTCTTAGTCTAAACAGCAAATAAAATTATATTGGGAAACCCCAGAATTTCTTATAAGTCATCTTGTCGAACCTGTACCTGCACAAAAACTCTCAGTACAGTCCTGTACTATACTGATTATGGTCATTCGGACAATTTATGAAAACCTTCAGTGAATGGGGAACTCATTGTCTCCTGAAACATACCATTTTGTTTCTGTAAATTACTAATTGTTAGGAAGGTTATCCATGTATCAAATTTAAATCTAGCTATCTTCAAACTAGGATCAGAGCATTTAGAAATATTGGGGATTTAAAAGGTTATCTAGTCTAATGCCTCCATCTTACAAATGAAGAAATTCAATTTCCTAACCCATAAAATGGAAATAATACCTAAAATGCTGAACTACATTGTTGTGAGGATGAAAGGAAATGAAATACATAAAACACTTTGTCATCAATAAAGGGTATGCAAAACCCAGTTAATACTTAGTCTCTGTCCATGATGTTGATTATAATTTTAACCCCCAGAACCTTGGAGCAGACCTCACTCACTGAATGACATTGATCATTAATTTCTGAGTCAAAGCCTTTAATCAGCTCAAAATTTCCTCAATGATGCTTTATATAGCCTACATTGACTACATCAAATTCCATGTTAAAATTCAAGTACATGAGAGCTTTAGCATTTCCCTGGACAACTAACATCTAAACAAACATCTAAACAAAAGGAAATTTGCTTAGTCTACCATGATTCCTGGTCTTGAAGACCACATATTCACTCATAGTGATATCTACCATCTTTTCTAAATGCACATGGATTATCTCCTTAAATATATTCTGAATTTTTGATAGTGACCAAATTAAAGCTTATTCCTCTAGACTTTGTGGAATCTGTTTTTCTCTCCTTTACTTTCCTTTTTTTGAATCTTTTTACTTTTGCACATCTCTAAACTAAAGAATATTTATAAATCCTCATTAGACATCCATTTGCTCTCTTGCTCCTCTTTTATTTTGGGACATTTTTTTGTTGGCTGCCTCCTGTTCAATATTGTAACCTTCTGTCTATAGTTCTTCAGGAACTCAATTCATCATATCTATTGTCTTAAAACTTTTTTTTATCACTTTTGCTACACATTCATAAAGGATATTATTTTATGCCATACTTATATCATTTGATGATTTCCCATATTTTCTTCCATTTAAGTCAGATCCTCACCTTTTGCTGCAAAGTGTATAATCAATCTGATTTCAGTATTGACCATTTGGTGATGTCCATGTGTAGAGTTACTTAGGAGTTGTTGAAAAAAGTGTTTACTATAGTCAGTGAATTACCTTGACAAAACTCTACTATCAAATAATTACATTCATTTCTCTTGCCAGCAAGGTTATATTTAAGATTTTGCAAGCTAGGCTTCAGCCATATGTGAACAGAGAATAACCAGAAGTGCAGGATTGTTTTCAAAAAGGCAGAGTAAGTAGAGTTTAAATTGCTAAAATTAACTGAATTATGGAGATAGCAAGGGAATTCCAGGGGCGGGATTGGATGGGTGGGAGGGGAGGAATGAATGTACTTCTGCTTCATTGACTACAGGAAAGCCTTTGATTTTGTGGATCATAACAGTGTTAAGTACTCAAAGAAATGGCAGTACTAGATCATCTTGCTTGTTTCCTGAGGAACTTGTATGTAGGTCAATAAGCAATTGTGAGAACTGAACATGGAACAACTAATTGGTTTATCATTGGAAAAGAAGTATGGCAAGATTTTATATTGCCACCTGCTTTATTTAACTTATAAGCAGAGTACATCATGTGAAATGACAGACTGGATGAATTAAAAGCCAGGATTCAGATTGTCAGGAGAAATATCAACAATTTCAGATAGGCAAACGATATCATTCTGGTGGCAGAAAGTGAAGAATTAAAAAGACTTTTGATGAAAGTAGAAGAGGAGAGTTTGAAACCTTGCATGAGGTTTAACAATAAAGAACTAAGATCTTGTCAACTAATCCCAATTCTTTGCAAATAATTGGAGTAGAAATGGATTCAGTGTCAGATTGTATATTTTGGAAGTCAAAGATCACTGTTAAAATTGCCTTCAGTTATGAAATTAAAAGATACTTGTTCCTTGGTAGGAAAGTTGTGATAAATCTTGAAAGCAAACCAAAAAAGCTGAGATATCACCTTGCCAAGGAATATCTGTATGATCAGAGATTTGTTTTCTATTTTCCCAGTGATGTGATAGAATGTGATACTAGAGAAGATTTTTGAGAGTTCCTTAGACTGCAAGGAAATAAAATTATTCAATATTTAAAGATATTAACTGGAACTAATTATTGGAAGACCAAAATACTGAAGCTGATTCTTAAAATCCAGACACATAATGAGAAAACAGGACTCAGAAAAGACTGATCTTTCAAAATATTGAAAGCAAAAATGATAGAGTAGAAAATCAGATGGATAGATATGTCATGGAATCAATAAACATGAGCTTGGCTAGACTTCAGGAAATGGTGGAGGACAGAAGTATATGATGTGCCATGGTCCATGGTGTCAAAAAGACTGATTGAATGACTGAACAACAACAACATCTTACAATACCCATTGTGCTCTCTGTGATTTTTCAGAATATAGCCAAGTAGGTCAATGACCATATTTACCAGTTTTAAAATATTTTGAAATTTAGTTCATCTAGTTCTGATCACTTGAATAATCGAAGGGAAAATTATATTCTCTTTAAATTTCTCCATTTATCTCAAAGTTTACTCTCATCTTAATTACTTTTACATGATTGCCAGTCTTCAACGGGTTTTTACTTGAAAAAATTAAGAACTGATCAGTTGTGGTTTTTCTGTTCTACATTATCATTGTTCATTTCACTTAGTTTAGTTATTTAACACCCTCTTGCCCAACTTCCTATAATATAGTTTAAAACTACCCCTTTGCTATTAGCATTTATCTCTAGGGTCATATAGTTCTCACTTTGCTTTTCCTGGAACTATACCTGTAATAATTGTTACTTTCCATTGATTTCATTTCCTATATAGGTCTTTTTAAAGTGTAAAATAGCAAATGAGTTCACTGTGGATCTACACTGTTCTTCTTGGACAGCTCTGCCTTTCCTTCCTAACTGGAAGAATTTCTGGTTAGGTTTTCAGAATTTTGTTCTTAGAGAGTTCATAGCAAAAAGTTTGGACCATTCCTGTTGGGTAGATTTTCACTGCAAGGTAATAGGATATAGAATCCTAACTGATTTATTTAAAATCTACTATCCTCAAATTTTTAGTTTTTAAGGTTCTCACAGGAGAACCTGTCCTAATATATTATGAACTCTGAAAGAATTATCCATTCCTTCCAATGTTTCTTTTATTTTTAGTTTGGAAAATAGGTCTTTCCCAAAAGTATAATAATGGTCATAATCAGGTCAAGAGTATTAATTTACCTTGTTATTTTTCACCCCATTAAGAATTTAATTCTCATTAAGACAAGTCAAGAATGGATTATTTTATTTTATTTATTTTAGCTTAGAGTACTCTAAAAGGGGCCTAGAGAACTGAAGTTTCCTTTCACTTATCTGTTATTCTTTTATGCCAGGTTGTAAATCTTGAAATTTCTCAGACTTGTGAATGTTAAAAATTTCCCCATCAGGGAATTCTCAATTGGAACAATTCCCTACTGGGAACATTCCCCATTTTGACTGTGAGAACTTGCCAGGATCAGAAATGGGAGGACCTCTACTCCACCCGTACTTAAGACTGCTTTAGGGGAGAAAACTCCTTGCTAAACAATGAAAGTACTTGGACCCATGCTTATAATGAGGCAGGGAGTTCTTTGAGCCATGCCTGTTTTTAGAATTGATACAATGGGATGCTAGGTACCTATAAAGGTCGGGCAACTTGTAAACTTGCCAGGAGCAAAGAGGTGAAAACTTACTTAGAGGTTTTCTCTTGAGGGGATTATTCGACCCAGCAGTGTTTTTAGAATGGGCTGTCCTTTGGAAAACGTCTACTGTGATTGGTAGATGTAAGGACTTAGGGGAGGTGACATAGGAGAAAACCCCCTATATAAGAAAAAGCAGAATCTCTTGAAAGGGAAGCCTTTTGGAGAAACCTCTTATGAGGATCGCTTGCGAAGAATCTCTTGAGAGAGGCTCTGGAGAAGGGAAGCTCTTGGAGGACAATCTCTAAGGAGGTCTCGCTGGAGCTCCTCTAAGGGGACTCTGTCCCTCTGGAAGCTCTGGAGAGAGGCCTTTTGGAACAGTCTCTGGCTGGAAGGCTCTTTGAGGAGGACTCTGGCT
The DNA here is from genome assembly GCF_027887165.1 of Monodelphis domestica. Taxonomy (NCBI): domain Eukaryota; kingdom Metazoa; phylum Chordata; class Mammalia; order Didelphimorphia; family Didelphidae; genus Monodelphis; species Monodelphis domestica. Next base: position 176,600,415 of record NC_077230.1, on the reverse strand, counting down.
GGAACTCTCTCTGGTGAAGTCAGCTGAGATGGAGCTGACCTGGTGTCACTAGAATCCTTGCTTAGACAGACCTTGTGGTGAGTGATAAAAGACTGACTGACTGATCTCTCTCTCTTAAGACTCAGGTTTAGGCCATGTTGGCTTAAGGCCCTTCATACTTATTTCCTTTTTCTCTCTTTCTCTCTTTTCTTTAATTCCTCATTGTATTATTAATTAAAGTCTCTATAAAACCCAGTTGACTTGGGTATATTCATAATTGGGAATATTTCCCTGGCGACCACCTTATATTTGATTTTAAACAAAACACTGTAGTGAAAACATATTTCCTGCGGTCACAATTTACTTACCCACTCTTATATCTACTATAATTTATATCTTCTACTATTTAACTCACTACAGTTTACAACATCAACAATTTTAATTATAACAAGGTCTTTGAACTGCTTCCCAAAATTCATCATCTATTTCTTTCTCTTCACCAATTGATCTGCAGGCATCAAGCTCAAACAGAAACAAGGGTTATTAAATAAAAATCCCTATGAGCCACATACTATCTTAGAAAATTAAATATTAACATTATATGTATTATACTATGTACATATGCATATATGTATATGGTTAAATACTACCCAATTATATTCTAAGTTCCTTGAGAGTATATTAACACTTGGGAGTATACTTAGTATATTTAGTATATAGTAGTATATTTAACACCCTTGGTCAATAATATTTCCTTATCACATTATCACTACTATGTTCTGTTCCAATGATCCTCACCCAAGTGCTCTCTACCATGAACCCTTCCTCTAACACCTTGATTTTGGAAAACTTCCCAAGTACATGTCGTTATACAAGGCTACTCAACTATTCTTTCTTATTGATTTTGTTGTTCTTCAATAGGGTATGCTCCTCAATATCTATTTTCAGATGACTGATCATATTCTTCTAAATCTGTGATAGCTGTCAGGTCTAATTCCCTTATTCCAAGATCATAAATTTATAAATCAATAGGCAAATGCAAACATACATACTGTAGAGGTGCTCTCTGAGGAATTTAGGAGATAGAAGGAGAAGGTATACTTCAAGATAACCTGAAACCTCCTTAGCACTCCAGAAAATCTTTATATAAAGTTAATTCTTACCCATCACATAAACTCTGAGGCAATTGTTTCATAAGGTTGGGGAATAGGAGGAAAATACTTCAAAGGAAAAAGAAATAATGTTTAAATTCTATTGGAAAAATGGGAAAATTGAATCTTACAGCTGGAAATTACATAGTTAATGGAAACCAACTTTCTCATTCTATGCATGAATCAATAAATTAATCAATACATATTTACTAAACTCCTACTAGTAGGCACTATGCTAAAGGAGGAGATATAAAGGTAAAGAATGAAATAAATCTATACCAACAAGGAGCTGATAGCTAATGTAGTGACAACTGGGGGATATTTGAGTGAACTGATGGTCAAGGAAGGATTCAATCAGTTCTTACTCATAAATAAAGGTAATTGTCAGCTCTTCACAACATATCGTGTTGTGCATTCTTCTCTTTCCTCCTTTCCCCCATTTTTTGGTTTTTGGTTGTATTATTGCTTGTTAGTGCCTCACTAGAGGGTGAGAGTCAGAGAGATTCTAAAATTAAACTCAAAGAAATAAATATATCTCTTTGTTAGGTTCTTTGGCTAAGGATTCATTTTATTGTGCTATATGTTGGCTCTGCCTGTAATACTTGTTGAATGAAGAATTGGATGAATGAATGGGCAAACTAATAAATAAATGACTAATAAAGCAGGGAGTTTTGTTCTCTATGGATTCCAATGCCTTCTCTTTGAAGATTAGTGATATTTATGTTTTCATAGCATGTAACAAGAGGAGGCACATAAAAATCCCCAAATGCACAAGGAAATCATCCCAAGATGAACGAATATAAAGACTGGCAGCAACAAGCTTTTATTTTTGCACTCAGTTTTAATTTAAGAAATTCAATGATGGGCAGTAATTTGGAGAAAATTGCTTATAGTGTAAAACACTCTTTTCCCATCTTCAAATCAGTTGGAAAAATATTTTAATACAATTTAGATTTTATTCCACAATAGCTGCCTGTAATTATGCTTCTGCTAATTAAGGCTTTTATAGTTTGGGTTTGTCTCAGCCGTCCAACCCTATTCCCCATCAATATTTTTAACTGTGAGCTGTCAAAAGTAACAACTCTACCCTCATTTTTTCTCATTCAAAAGGGCAGAGCCTACTCCCCAGACCTCAATACAATTAAATAAACTAATGGAAAGGCAGATATTATAATGGGAAGCAAATTAGTTCTTTTTGCCTCAGTGACAACAAGTACTTGAGATTCTGTGAAGCTTCTTCAAAGGCAAAACAGCCAGGGAGGGTACTTCAGTTGCTTCCAAAACAAATACTCTGTGCAGAATTTCTAATCAAGAACTTTGCCAAATGTTACCTTTAGGATTTGGTTCTCATTTCTAGTTCCAATTATTTAACATGGAGCATCAGCTGGGAATTTTAAGGGACAGCTAGCCATCTTGTTTGTAAGCCTGCTTGTAAGTAATTAAGCACCATCATGTGCCCACAGTACTTTATTTTATATCCAAAGGTAGTGTATGTTTTTTGGTTTCTACTTGAAATAAGATAGTAGCTTCAAAAGGGCTGAGGGAATAAAGGAGACTCTTGAAGATTTTGTTCTCCAATTTCTGAAGTACACAAGTATTCCCAGAAAAAAGAGTAATTTTATGGGTTTTAAGGGAAAAAATTGAAATAGAACTAAGCTGAAGTAGCAAGTAGTGTTAAGATGAAGCCATTTGCATAATTTATTGGAGTATATCAAGAAAATAATGATGGTTAAAATCTATACAGTGTTTTAAGGTTTGAAAAGGATGTCATCTCACTGCATCCTTATAACAACCCTATGAAGTGGTGCTTTTATCATATCTATTTTAACTGTGAGGAAAATACGTCTAAGAGAATTAATTTTTTATTTTTTAAACTTCATAACTTTTTTAAACTAATAGAATATATTTACAAGTGACTCAGCATCTTCTATCACTTCCAGCATCATAAAATTCATTGTCTTGGAGAAAGATATATATTTATAAATTATATCTTTTCTGTTTCCATTTTTCAGTTCAATCTTTGTTTTTAAAAAAATTAATTAATAGAATATTTTTCCATGGTTACATGCTTCATTTTCTTTCCCTCTCCTCCCTCTCCTCTCCTGGAGCCAACAAGCAGTTCCAATGGGTTTTACATGTATCATTGATCAAGACCTATTTCCATATTATTACTATTTGCAATAGAGTATTTATAAGTATTTATATAAGTATTTATAAGAGAATTTAAATAAGTAGATCAAGTTTATATAGCTAGTAAGTATTAAAGGCAGGATTCAAACTCAGGAGCTGCTGACTGCCAGTCTATCACTTTATCAATTTCACCAGCTAGTTGCTTATAATACTTATCTTTTGCATAAGGATCACAGTAACTATTAGTTGAATTATTCACTCATTCATATTGATGACTTATTTATATAGCATTTTGGACTGGATAAGACCATAGAAATTATCTATTTAAACTCCTTCATTGTTCAGATGAAGAAAATGAGGCCCAGGGAGAACCAAAGGAATGGAAATGACTTTAGAGGACATCTAGCCCAATTACCTCATTGACAGATGAATGAATCAAATAGAAAATAAAATGATCAAGATTTACTACTTGCCAAACCCCTCAGTAATCAGTGGGAAAACAATTAGAAGAGCAATGGACTTGGGGCAGCTGGATGGCTCAATGGATTGAGAGCCAGGCTTAGAGATGGAATGTCCTGGGTTCAAATCTGACATCAGACACTTCCTAGCTATGTGACCCCAGTTACAGGGCAGATGGTAAGGCCCAGAGGTCTTTCATTTACTGATTCTCTCCTCTGAAAATGAGGATTTGGGCAAATAGACCTGAAGAGATAAGCAGATAGGAATACTGGAAGAAAATTTGGGAGAGGAGCGCACCCCTTGGCACTTGCTACTTCAGGCTATTTGTTGTCTCCATGGGTGCTGGATATCCTCAGTAGGGAAGAGAAAATCTTGGGTTCTCCTATCGGGAGCATCCATCAATAAATGAAGCCTAAAGGACATTAAATGGTTGGACAAAGGTCATAAGGATAGTATAAGAAGTGGCAGGGATGCCATGTAACCCTCTATCTTTTAATTGTCAGTTCTCAATCTGGATCATTCTACTATATACCATGCTGTCTTTAAAAGAAAATATCTAGTTTACAAAATATACATAATTCAATTCATTTCAGTTCAATTCAGAAAATGTGTGTGGGTTTGTATGTGTGTGCATCAACAACTTTATGATTATTAGCAAAGTCAAATGTTAAATTACTTTCTCATGATCAATTAGATCATGAATCCAGTAATAAGATACTGTTCCTGCCCTCAAGTGGCTTATGACCTGGAGAAAAAATAAAATATCTATGCATATGACTGAAATAAAACATAAGGGAGGCACAAAAAAGGACACTGCCAGAGCTCTCAGAGAGATTAGTTCTGGCCAGGGGCAAGATGAAGAAAGATCCTCAAAAGTTCCATGGATTAGGTGACATTTGAACTGCATTTTGAAAAGTTGGTAAGGATTTTAAACAGCAAAGACGAGAGGAGAATATTCCAGGAAGTGAGAAACAGGTTAACAGAGAGAAAAAGGGAAGTTTGGGTAGGCTCCATTTTTAGGTTAGCAAATCATAAATTCTGTCTAATTTTGGGCATGTGAAGCAGATGCAGGAAATTTAGTTGTGGTCATATAGTAAAAGACCTTGAATTTAGATTTTATAAGTAGACAATAGTGAACTATTGAAGGATTTGTATAGAGGAATAAATTAATCCAACTTGTTCATTAGGAAAGTTAATCATATCATGATTCAAAGTGAAGAGAGCCTAGAAGTTCTGTCATATAAAACTTAGTCTTCAGAGATAATCCTGTTTAATACCTTTATTGATGGCCTAATCTAGTAATGAAAAATATACCTATCAAATTTGCAGGTGGTGCTATGCTAAACATAGATGTTGATATGTTAGTTAGGGGGAATGAAATTTAAAATGAACTTAACCATTTTAAGGATAGTTCCTTAAAACCAAAAGGGAAAAATGCAAAATGGTGCACTACGAGGTTAGAATTTCACAATTTCTCAAATACCAATGTGGAGAGATGAGGTTAGTGCAATTATAACATAAAGGTACTATTGATCAGGGCTGATGAAAGGAATGATCATTTGGTGTGATGTTTATTAGAATTAACATTATTAATAATTATTAGGAATATTAAAAAAAGAAGCATGAAAACTTGCTAAAACAACAAATGAATCTGCTATGCTCTATATAGGTCAAATTTGTAATAGAACACTGTATTACCACACTTTAGAGTTTAACCATCATACTTTTAAAATGTTGCATAGAGAAACTAGAACATCCAAAAAAATGGAAATTTGGTCCACAGCATTGAATTAATGAACCTGGAACCAGTGAGAAATTCTTAGGTTTCCCAGCCTTTTTGTCCCCTTTTTTTTGTTGAGGAGACTATCTCCTTTTAATGTTATTTAATTTTACACACACAAAATCAAGAGAAAATTAAGTCTTAGGGACACTCAATTCTGAGAGATTATTCAGGAAGGAACAGACAATAATATTTGGAACATTTTAATTACTTATTTACCTGAAAATAGTATTTAACCAAGATGACTTTTTAGGTTTCCTTCCAAATATATATTAGTGATTTCTGTGTAAGCATGTTAGAAAAGAGAGAGCTTGGCATTACTGGATCTCAAACTACATTAGAAAACATTAATTATTGAAACTGATAGTGTTTGTAGCCCTAGGAGGCAAGTTTGATACTTCAGTTTTGTTTTCATATTCTAATCTATGATGAGAGACTACCTTATACTTTCTTTAATATGGTTCTTTTATGTATCTATAAAAAAGTAACCACATTTTTGTCAGTCTTAGATTATTCTGAATTATATGATACTCGGAATTTGTATTTATCTTTTTTGTTATAGCATCTGTTTTTACTTCCATCTTCTGTGAAATGAAAGTGGTTGATGAGTTTCCTGTCTATCCATATTCTCTTCTGCTACTTCCTTTTAGTTTTCTTAAAAGAAGTTTCCCTTTCCACCTTCAGAATTCCACTCCTGTGAGTATCCCATTCTTGCTGCCACCAACTTTACTTATGGAATGTTACTTCATAGGATGCAATATAGCTTTTCAGCCAAATAAAGCATTTTGGAAATGTGCTTAAGTTCACTATTTGTGAACTTAGCATACCCATCATACTTTGACATTCCAAAAGATTAGTGACTTGTTCAATTTGAATATTTCCTTCATTCACAAAGATTATAACCCTTACATATCTTAACAAATGGTTTCCCGAAATAATATGGCTAAATTTTTTCATTAACTCGTGGCTAAACTGCTGCCAGCCCTGCAACTGAAACCTTTCCAACTTGGAAGAAACTGCCAAATCTTAGAGTTCACTCTCTTAACCTTTGAGAACAATGACTCTTTTCCATTCTGTGATAAATCAACTAGGAAGGTCTTAAATGGAAATCCTATAATTCACCTATATTTTGGAACACTACACTTTAAGTTCATGGAAAGTAGATACTTTCTTGAGAAGGGTTAGGGATCCCTAATCAGTTTCTCCTTTTCTCCAAATATAACTCAAAATCTGAATCCATTAAAGATAATTATATGGAAGTTAAATTGATGAAGGCTAGCCTCTATAAAACAAGTACTGTCTTCAAAATTAGATTTCATTTTAACACAATATGAGCAGAATAATTCTAGGCTTAGTTACAGCTACAAAAACACTTCACATTTTAAGTATGACATATTTTGTCTTAAAAGCACTAAAGATTTTGCTATAAAGATATCTTCATTATGTCACCAGGTAGAGAATGGAAATCACTTATGTTACTGATAGCTAATTAGTGAGAGGTATGATGCTATATTAGAGGGTTGAATTGGAAGTCAGAAGACCTGCATTTAAGGTTCTGGGTGACCTCTGGAAAAAGTTACTTTGCCTTTTTGTATATGCCCATTTGTTGCAGTTTGGTTCTCCGTTTGTAAAATGAGGATATTGGATAAGATTTAGCTCAATAAAGCTAATATGGCCAATATTTATTAAGCACCTACTAAAGATAGTGCAGCACTCTTCTAGGAGCAAGAGAGTATAAATATAAAAATTAAATGACCTCTAAGTTGTTTTCTAATGTAAAAAGTTTCAAAAAGGACTTTAAATCCTTTAAAGTTAAATCCAACCAATATATTATGTAGGTTCTTCAGGACTGATGAACTAAATCATATACTAGAGCCTTTAAGTGACTTGTCCAATATAACAGAATCAGTGAATGAACAAATCAAGTGACAAACTTCACCTACCTGGGAAGGTAGTGACACTAATTCACAAGATTATTAAGCACCTACTATGTGACACGTACTGAACTAGATAGACCAGTTACAAAATTTGAAATAATCTCTAGTCTCAAGAAACTTACATTCAATCAGGATGGAACTATTTAGTTGTCAAGTTTAGCCTTAAACTTAGTTCTTATATGTCCCTGTGCTTTTAAAAAATTATAGTTTGTTTGTCCCCCCCCCATATCATAGTGAACAAGTAGTTTTTTATCAAAAATTTACCAAATAATTACTTAACTTTCTTACTTTGCTTTACAAATTTCTACCTTTTCCGGTGATAATCAAAACAGATTAAAATTTATTAGACAGTGGGGAATTGGGGGGGGGATAAAAGATTTTTTTCAGCTTCCTTCTGAAAAAGAAATTAAAGTCTATGGACTTTATAAATTATTTTTGCTCTTTTAGCTACTGGAGGGATGCAGAAAAGTTAGTTTTGGTTTGTACCCCAATCCATAACTCATTATTCATTCCACAGCTTGAAGTTCACATAAATATGGCATCCTTTATATGTCATGCTCTGGAAATATCCTTGCCTATCTTTCCATAATAATAATGTCACAGGTATAAGGGAAGGAATTCGAGACAAGGAATAGATGATTGGGGAGGGAGGAGTTCAAATATTTGCTCTCACTTCCTTCCCAGGTAGGTTATAATTGAATATGGCACCTCAAATTTATCTCTAACTAGGTCATTCATATACAGTATCAGTAACTTTGTTTCCTGCAGTAAATGAATAACAAAATTAGAATAGCACCTTGGTTACTAAAGAAAAGATTTAAAAAAGAAAAAAAGGAACATAAGTAAAACCTACTAAATAGTCATGCTAACTGCTAAAATTAATTAATTAATTGGACTTGCTATCAAAGAATAGATTAGTGAACAGAGATCCAAATGAGGACATGAGGAAAACACAAAAGGAAAAAAAGTGTCAGTGAAAACAGTAATGAGTTTCAAGACAAGTTTACATTCTATAAATTCTTTTTTTTTAGTAAAAAAAGTCATGTTGAAAGGAAATGAACTGTTCAGTATGCACATTTTGCCTTTGGTTATTTGCCATTTCATCCAATTACAGGCATCCAGACACATAAAACATCAAGATACTTGCTGGGAGGTGTTGTGAAATAGGAAATAATTGAACTAAGCATCAAATCATAGCACCATGAAAGCCAAGTCTACAGTTAAGGACAATACTGGGTTGATGTAAAAATTCAGATTGAAGACTTAATTCAATGACTTACTTGGCTATTGGCTCAGAACTGCTGTGAAAAAATGTAATGGGAAGATAGCTTAATCAAAGTTACTTTTTATACACTTAGAATAATGATTCAACCCAAATGAACTAAACTGAGTGGATTAGCTGATTAAGAATTGCTAAACATTAAAAAAGAAAGCATTATGGAAAGGTTATTATTTAACCATCAGCCAACACAAGGGTGAAGCTTTCCTTTCAAATTCTAGATGTGTTCAGACTTCTACAGGATAATTTCCATTGAATTCACTTAAGATATGCCTTTTTATTTCATTCTGTTCCTAACCAGGGTATTGAGCTGTTTTTGTTCTAAAGAACTGAAAACATATCATTGTTTTAATGACTACCACCCCTTCTTCTGTACATTGGCAGTTATAACTTGGAATATGATATCTGATCACAGGGTCTTATTGCAATCAATCAAAATTGAGTGAGTGCCCACTGTGTGCCTATTTCATGAGTGCTAAAAAGTCCCACAAAAAATCAGAAAACACAAGCACAGACGTCAGTTTCCAAAATGAAAGCCAAAACTTTGATGTATTCCACTTACTTTTCTGTGTCTTTTTTTCCTTTTTTAATCTTTTTATCTAGATATTTGTCATAGAAGAACAAACATGGGCTTAGTTAGACTTAAAGAGTCCATTACATAGACTCAAAGAGATAGTGGAGGATAAAAGGGTCTGGCAAGCTATGGACCATGGAGTCATGAAGAATCAGACATGATTGAAAAACAAATTTTTACTAATGTCTGTGTAATGGCTTGCTCATGGTAAGTACTTAATTTGAAATGTTGAATTGCATTGAACTCATGACAGTCTTTCATCTTCTGACTACTAAATGGTTCATAGTTGAGTTCTTGAAAAATCTATACTTCCATATCTCATCTACATTGGCCTTTCTAGGACATAATTCTCTCAACTTATTCTACTTTCTCTCCTTTATCCATCAAAACTCTTATTCTCAGTCCACCTCATCTGTCTGTCATTAGAGTAAAATGAGTCTTACTAAGGTGTAAACTACTGATATGTTGATCCATTTATTAAAACTCCCACAAGTATTTACAACTTAAAAGAAGATAAATTATGCTAAAGAAAGGAATTTCTAATGATAGAATTTAAAGCTATCTGGACACGGAAAATTCAATTCAATTTTCAATAAATATGAAAAGATGATACAGGATACTAAAATTATAACACCTGAAACAACCTATTTGTTTCTGAGGTGGGTCCTAATGGTAAAATACATGTATATATCTATATACATATATAATAAACACACACATCAATCAATAGCAAACAAAAAATGCATAAGGCTAAGGCCATTAAGGCCTATAGATTATATTTCAGCTGACTGAGGTAAATTTCAATCCATCCTTAAACATGGGACAGAAATAAACCTAACTTTACTTTTTAGCATATTGACTTTCTTCAGTATGATTATGAATTTCTGAAGGTTAAAAACAAAAACAAAAACCCTAGGTAGAGCATAATGAAGTTTACTCAAAAATTCATTTTCGGTGAGTTTGACTTGACCAAGCCATTTATAGATTCCTGTGGGATTACCTTAATTCTCAAAATTTGGACATGAATTTGGGGTTGAATGGTCAGAGATGGGGGGGGCAATTCTTAAAGAGAACAGTCTACTCTATAACTGAAGAATTATCTTCAGGGTCCTGAAGATATTTTTAATCTGATTTTTTAAAAGTGGTAATTCATTAGTAAACTCTCCTCTGATTGATTTCAAATGATTCTGATTTACTTGAAATTCTATATGTTAAGAAAGCAATAGTAAGAAGTTTTTTTTAAGAGTACTAAGGGTGTTCCAAAGTTCCAATGTAACATTAAAATTCATTCAATTTGGAATATATCTACATAATGACAACAAATTTTGAAATACAAACATAATTTAATATTACTGTGTCATAATACAGAAGGAATCAATGTGGCATGTTGGAAAGATAATAGTGTTTAGGATCAGCTAGACCTATATTGAAATCTTATCACTGAAAGATACTAGCTGGGTGACTATAGAGAAAGTAACTCAAACTCCCAGTGCTGCAGGAGCTTCTCAAAGTCTATGAGCTTCAGTTGAGTTGTTGATGATCTGTGTAAGAGGAAGGAATTTCGCATCAGACTTTACCTACATTGATAGAATTGCAGGTTGAGGCTAAAACAACAACAACAACAACAACAAATATATATATATATATATCCTCATATATACTTAAATATAAGTATATATGAAGAAATCAGAGAAATTATGGAATACATGCAAACCAATATAGAAAAAAAGCGTTATAGTATATAACTACTACAATTATGTAAATGAAAATGATAGTAAAAAGTAATTTGCTTCAGATTATATTGAGTGTTCAATCTTAGTCCAGAAGGACATATTTGAAAATATATCTCTCTCTCCTTAGTAGAGAAATGTTTGACTCTGGATATGAAATATTGTCACTACCAGTTATAGCCCTTGTGTCCCCGAATTTTCCTTAATTGTTTTTGTTTGTTTGTTTCAAGGGGGCATTCTATGGAGTGAAGGGTATACTTAAGGATGACTCTAGTATTGAAAGAAGGTATCAATGAAAATTTTAAAGTATATGTTTTCCAGAAGTCACTAAAATTCAGAACTCAAGTAGCAGCAGTTTTAATTATATCTGGAGAGAATGATTTGTTGAAATGTTAGCAAGTAAGCCCACATAGCATTAATAAAATTCAATTTATAACCTGCAAGAATAAGAAATGAGAACTTAGATTACTTATTTTAATAAGTGCAATTTCGTTGCCATGTTGGGATCTTTGGAAGCAAGTGAAGCGATGAAATTCTGCTGACTTATAGCTGAGGTCAGAAGTCAGTGACCAGATGGTCTGACCAAAATAGAGGAGTTTATATAGGAAGCTATTACTTTCTACTATTCCACTGAAGCCCGATGTTGTTGTGGAGCTGGAATGCTAAATCTAAGGGAGTAGACAGGAACAAAAAAAAATCATTGTTTAGGTAAAATAAGTGAGTTACTGAGAGATGCTGGCAAAAGTGGGCAACTTATACAAAAGAAGGCAGAAATATACATTTTGATTATGGTTCAGGTAGTAATGATATAATAAGGAGATCCTGTTTTGATAGCACCTTTTGACAGGGTGCTATTAGAGAGCTGGGGGACACACTTATCATTGCTATCTAAAATGAGTTACTCTCCAATAAACTGGAAATTTGGCCAATTGTAAATAAGTGCCTAGGACTATGGAAGACATGCCATCATGTCTCTGGTTCCCAGAATGCTTGCCTTGGCTCTGGAGAGTAACAGCGTCCCTGCTAATGAGAATTCTCATGACACAGAGTCAGAATCTCTCTTTGATTGACCAGAACCCTATTTTCTATAGTCAAATGAAAGAAATCCTTGAGGAAATTTGAAATATTTTGTGATAATAGGACCCTCCTTCCTAACAAAGATTAAGAAAAAAAGATTTCTGGGATCACCATAATAATAGCTAACATATATAAAATCTTTAACCTGTACCTTGCTAAACATTTTAAAATCATTATGAAACTCATATTAATCTTGGGTGATAGGTGCTGTTATTATCCCCATAGTACAGATGAGGAAACTAAGGCAAACAGGTAAAGTAACTTGCTCACAGTCATATGGATAATAAAAGTCAGAGTTTGGATTTGAACTCTGGACTTTGTGACTACAGATCTAGCATATTTCTGTCCTTTGTAGACCCAGTTCAATTACCATCTTCTGCAGGGAAGCTTCTCTACACCCACAAAAGACTCAAGATACACACACACACACACACACACACACACACACACACACACACACCCCTATCTGAAAATGTTCCCTTTATTTTCAAATTGCTATTTTCTTTGTCTCATTAGATTGATCATTCAAAGGACACCAGTAAAATGATAGTGGGACAGAGAAATGGCATACAACTAGGTTTGAGCTCTGAGTTAGCCCAGGTAGGCCATCATAGCTACTAAAATATAGTTGAGTACAAGACAGGTATTGCTTTGTATTTTTATGTTCTCAGTGTCTAAAATAGTGCCTTATGCATAGCAAATCTTTAAGAAATATGTGTTAAAATATTCAAATGAGGAGGAATTTTTTAATCCTGGTATCCTTACACTTGGCCTAAATCAGACAAAATCCATTATGTCTTATATTATTCTACCGGGTTATGGTATCCTACCAGTGAGAAGGCCAAGTGGAGAGTTCAAAATGTACAAAAACTAAGATTCCATACAACATGGGACATTTGTCATCATAATATTTCACTCAGAACTTTGCTTCTTACAAAAGACAGTTTCATAATGAATTATTCTTACCTTGCTGAAATTTTTCTGACATTAGTTCTACATGTCCAAATAAGCCTGGCCCTTGTGTGCTAGCCTTAATCACGTGATTGCCTGCCACATGATAACTCTTGCCTTCTAAACCCAAAGCTGGACTGTCCTCCTCTTGACCTATTATTGCTATTATTACCATCTACAAATATAACTATCTTCACCTGCCTGACTCTGCCTGATTTTAAAATTCTCCCCCTTCATACTGAATTTTATTCTAGAAGATAGGATGACTGAAAGAATTTTTAACTCAAAGGATTTAGCCTAGTGTGGTGCCATTTATATAATCTGGCTTAATTGGCCATAGGTCTTACTCTCTCCTGGGTCTCTTGAGAGGTGTTAGGGTCCAAATTTGCTCTAGTTGAGACATGTCTACTTCCTCATTTCTCAATCTGGTTTAACTTGAGCTATAAAACATACCGTGCAACAGTACTTGAAATTTTGGACAAAGCTGTCAGTACATATCAGCTGTCTGCTGGTTTAAAAATCAGCATGTTACATCTGTGGAAAAGAACAGGCTCCAGTTGGGACAAAAAAGAAAAGGGAAAGACAGGAAGAAGACAGAAAAGATTTGGAGCAAGATGTTTGATTTCTCTGGGCCTCATTTATTCATCTACAAATTTAGAAGACTGGATTAGAGACCCTCTAGTGACTATAATCAAAACATTATGAAAGACAAGACAAAAAGCTCCTAAAATTCATTGAAAATCAACACTAATGGATTTCTAAGATCCCCTTTTGTTCTAAATATCATCCCAAGGTTTGTAGGAGAGAATGAAAGAAAGTAGGACTTTTGCAAAAAAGGCTAAGTTAAGGGTTTGCAAAAGAAGGTCTGGTCATACGCACAGAACTGAAAGAGCTGTTCCAGAATCTGGGGAAGGGATAAAACTGGATACCTGAGGCAGTTGGAGATCCATTGTTCCTGTCCTTCCAGGGGAGCTGAGAGGTAACTTCCTGTTGGCGGTTCTGTCTAAGCCTAAGAGAAGGTGGCTTATTTATTCCCTGAGAGCCGGAGTTTCCTGCTTTCCAGCTATCCAGAGATCTGTGATTTGGTCCATCTCTGTCTCTACTTTGTTTTTCTCTAAGATCCAGTACCCTGAGAGTTTCTGACTACTGTGAGAGAGAGTGGCCAGTACCCAAAGAGACCCTGTCTGTGAGAACAGTGCAGCCATCTTGGCTTTTGGCCTAGAAGAGTAATCGTTCCAAGAGGTCAAGCTATCAAACATCTGATGAACTTTTAATTTGCCTACCAATAATTTGGAGAAACAGTTAGATCAGATTATATAGCTAGTGTTGCAGTTTACAGATAGAGAGAGTAGAGAAAGGTAGCCTGAAGTACTTGAAGATGGCTTTGTGAGAAGCCCATATAAGGAGGGAGGAGTATCCAGTTTTATAGCTTTTAGGGACTCCTTTCCCTGGTTCTCCTTTCTTCCACTTTTACTTTGATAATAATAAACCTAATTTAATGTTTTAAGAAGCTGTAAAGTAGTCAGATAGCATTTGAACTTGCAAGCTTCTTCTCGGGCCTACACAGGCCTGTCAGCCTGATTTTCCAAATCGTGAAACAAGTCCATTCATAATATCAACCTATTTCAGACCCTAAACTCTATGATTAATAAGTTTTATTTTTTTTCCTCATGAGGGGAGATTTAATTTTTTTTGTCATCTTTGGGCCAAAGGAAGCATGAAGTTTCTTATAGAAATATTTTAGTGGGCATTAATTACCTCTTTCATTTGTATTTAATGTAATTGAATGAATGCAGGGTTTAATTTTACTTCCTTTTTGGTGGACTTAATTCCTTGTGATTGATATAAATTTGTGTATTTACATTACCAATGACAGGTACCATTACTGAATTTCTAGTTAATTTGTTAGATTTTGAAGTTGTTAATTATTGTTAATACTTATGTCAGCAATTTATTATATGCTTCATGGAACAGAATTAGAAGCAGAGCCTTGTCAAGGGTTTAATTTTACATAAAAAAACCTATGAGCCATAACTTTTTTCCCCCTAACTCAAAACTGAAAAAAATTTTAAACTCAGTATTAGGGTCATGTTTAGAAAGTAATTGTTTGAAAAGTTTAACTCTCAAAAGTTGAATCAGTACTCATTTGCTTAATGTTCATTTTATAGGTGTTTAAATAGTAATGGGATTTCCATTGTATAAATTAGATTATTCAGTATTGAATACATGTTATGGTATATCAATATTATAGTAAATCAATATTAAATGATTGACAGCTGTATGGATTGTGTATAGAGAATAAAATTAAGTGTTTCATAGTTACCATATTTGTCTGCCTCCATGATTTAACATTTTTTTCATTTGTCCAAAACCTGAGAATTGGTAACTTTTTAAATCATGTTATATATAGACTACATATATTTTCTTTGTTACACCTGAATTTCTTTATTAAAAGTAAAGTATTATGGACCTTAACAATCTCAAGAATGTATCATGATCCCTGAAGCATTCTGGGACTACCCTTTCTAATTTTAGTGGAATTGTCTTCAATAAGCATAACAAAGCATTAAAGTATTTAATTGGTTAGAATATGTTTTGGAATAAAAGGGAAATGAAACTAAGGCCACTAATTTGTTTGGCAATTGTGGAAAATCCATAAACATCAAGAACTTTTACAATTATGACTGTAGGTATTATTTCTTATAGTTGTTCTATTTGACAAATAGTAATCTATTCTTTTTGTTTATTTGTTTGTTTTCTTTTGTGTTAACTTTCTCATGGTGGCTCAGATGCCCTATGTGGAACCTAAACCCCTTCTAAGATAAGTATGGATACAGGATAAGTAAGTGAACTGAGGGTCCTCTTTATTATTCAATTTCTCTCCAAATGACTTTGCAGTCCACCATTAAAATTTTCATTGGCCATGATTTCTTCACCTTGGAAGTTTTATATGGAGCCACAATAGCTGGCTTTAGGTATTTTTAAAGTTTGCCATATATAAAAGAAATTAGACTTATTCTTAGCATCAGAGTTCCAAATTGGCAGCTATGGATAGAAGCCACAGAGACACAAGTTTTAGTTTGATGCCCAGTACAGCTACAGAAAGCTTTTATTCTGATCTCTTGCTGAATAATGAAAGTGATCTCATTCTTAAAGCTATTCTAACAGAATACAAGTTCTAGCAAGCTGGAAAATCCCTAAGTAATATGTGTCTACTGTCCATGGACAAGCTTAACTAAGGAGAGGCATTTCACCAGCAGACTGGTCACTAGATAATGCATTTTGGGGGGTCATAGCAACTCCTGAAACAGAAATACAAAATTTCATACTTGTGTGAACTCCCTTTCATGTGGAAGGAGATAGAATAAGGAAAAGTATGCAAAGAACACACAACTATTTGACTATGTGCAAACATGAGTTTAAAGGTGAGATCTTTGTCCAGTGACTACTGACTTAATTAGTTAAGACATCACTCCATAATGTCATTGATACACTTGAAATGAAGGATCAACAATGACCCAATACACTACTAGAGGAATTAAACCTCATTCACATGGACATTCTCTCTATAAAAGAAACCAGAAAACCTAAAGAGGTTGTAAGAACATGGAAAGGGGTTCACAGGTAATCTGTGAGGAAGTATCAAAGGGATTTCAAGAATCACAGATCACGAAGATCATAGACTTAGAAGTTTGGGGGATATCAGAGGCATTCTTTTCCAGCTCTTCCATTTTACAGATGGGATATCAGAGAGAGAAGCTAAGTGATTTTCCCAGTCACAAAAGTAGTTAAATGATAGGGCTGAGGTTTGAACCAAAGTCCTTTGACTCCAAAATCCAGTACTATTTCCAATGAACCACATTGCCTGATTTATATAGTAAAGCAATTTTGATTTGTGTTTTCAGAGACAATAAGATGCAGAATTTCCTGGTACCCTTTGTGATCTCACTTTATAATTATCATAATGAATTTAAAGGAAACTAACACAAAGATAACTGTAGCTTATGCATCAAAACCTGTGGCAGAAAGTAAAGAGAGACATTTATTTGCAAAGATCACAGAGAAAATCCTTCATAGATCCCCATCATAGTGATAACTTCAGTTTTAAAGTTGGACAATAAAAGATGGTAAAAAATATATTTGGAAATCTAGTTTAAAAAATGAAGCTATAGAATTTTAACTTATTTTTATCTTATTGTGTGAATACTATTATAAGGCAGTGCTAGAAAGCATGGCTATGGTGGGCATTTATGATATCACAGAAATGATCTTTATTCTCTTGAGAGGCAAAAATGATTGGATAAATATAATAAAAGATGTATGTAAGTAGAAATAAATTTAAAGTACATTAGCAAAAAGCATTTGAAAAATGCAACATCCCATTCTTTATAAAAATATATATATTATATAAATAATAAAAATTAGAAAACACCAAAATAAATGAAACCTTCTTTATAGTGATAAGTGGCATCTATCTAAAAATATTATCAGTAAACATTATCCATAATTCCCAATACAATCAGTGTACTTCATTTAGAAATAAGGGATTACATAATAAGTAAATTAGGGGAATATGGAAAAGTTTGCATGGCAAAGTAATGGATAAGGGAAGAATTTAAGATCAAACAAAAACAGAGAGCATTACAAAAAATTAAAAAGATAAATCAGGGATGCCCATTATCACCATTATTGTCTAATACCATACTAGAAAAAAGATTGAAAAAACTAGAATAGACAAAAAAGAAAAAGTTAACACTTTGCAGATGGTATGATGGCATATCTAAAGTATGCTAGAGAATCAACCAAAAACCTAATAGAAATAATTAACTACTTCAGCAATGTTGCAGGAATCAAAATAATTCCATATTATCAGCATTTATTTTTGCCACCTACAAAATACAACAGTAAGAGATAAAAAGGAAATTCCTTTCAAAATAATTCTAAACAACATGAAATACTTCAGGCTATACCTACCAAAACATACCCAAGTAACTATATAAACACAATTACAAAAAGAAACACCTTTTCACACAAAGAAAATCAGATCTCAATAATTAGTAAAATATTAATTCCTCATGAACAGATTGATTCAACATAGTAAAAATTAAAATATTACTTATATTTATTTATACACTCAGTGCTATGCCTATCAAACAACTCAAAACTTATTTCATATAAATAGGGAAAAATGACAAAATTAATCTGGAAAAACAAAGCGCCAAAAATATCAAAGGAATTAATGAAGAACATCTGAAAAGAGTTCTGACTTTATGAGATCTCAAATGATACTATAAAGCAGTAATCACCAAAATAATCTAGTAGTGACTAAGAGTGGTAGACCAACACATGGCAGTTAACATCCATAGCAACCTAATGTTCGATAAACCCAAAGATCTAAGATTTGGGGGAAAGAACTCATTATTTGATGATGACTGCTGGAAAAACTTGAAAGCAGTATGGGAGGACACTAGGCATCAACTGACATCTCATACCATACACTAGGATGAAGTCAAAATGGATATTTACTTCACATTTAGATAAAGAATAATAACATAAGCAAATCAAGGGAAATATAGACAATTTTACCTGGCAGATTTATGGATTAGGTAAATATGAAGAAACAAGAATAGAGAACATGAAAAATGCAGTTGATAATTTTGAGTACATTAAATTTAAGTGATTTTGTACAAAATTGGGAAAAATCCAACAGTAAATATTTTTGTCATTGAACTCATTTCTCAAATATATAGATAACTTAGTCAAGTTTATAAGAATACAGAGCATTCCATAAAGGGAGAGATAAAAACTATCCATAGTCATATGAAAAATGCTCCAAATCACTAATGATTAGAGAAATGCAATTGAAAATAACTCACAGCTACTACATTACAGCTACCAAATTGACTAACATAATCAAAAAAGAAAATGATAAATGGCAGAGAGAATATGCAAAAACTAGGACACATATATTGTTGGTGGGACTCCAAACAGATAGAACCATTCTGGCTAGCAATATGGAAGCAGACTCAAAGGGCCACAATATTTTGAAGGTTATATCCCCAAAAGATCAGAGATAAGGGAAAAAGAACTACCTGTGCCAAAATATTTTTAGCAGCTCATTTTGTAGTAGCAAGAAATTGGAAACTGAAGGATAGTCCATCACTTGGGAATGGATGAACAAATTATGGAATACTATTGCACCATAAGGAACAGGATGAGTTTAGAAAATCATGGAAAGACTTATATAAACTGATTCAAAGTGAAGTAAGCTGAACCAGGAGAACAATGAATAAAGTAAGAGAAATATCATGATGATCAATTGTGAAGGACTAAATGATTATCAACAAAGTAAATCTCCATGATAACTACAAGGGACTCATGATGAAAATGCTTCACACAGTCAAAGAAGGAACTATTGAAATCATGAGTACAGTTTTCCACTATAGTTCCTTCATGATATTTTCATTTTATGTGTAATGGGTGACCACTATCATGCCCAGCAATATGGAATTATTCATTACATGACAATATAAATAGGATCTATATCAGACTATATTCATTTCCATGGGGGAGGAAAGCAAAGGGAGATGGGGGAAAACCTGAACTCTAATAAGTAAAAAACAATTGTCAGAATTGTTTCCACTTATAGCTAAAAAGAAAAAAAAAACTAAGTTCATTGGTTAAAAAATCAACATCAAAAATCAAGATGAATGAGATAATTCTTTAAATAGTTTATGGTAAAAAGATCTGATATGTTCATGAACTCAGGGGTCAATATGAGTCAACAAATAGTTTACCATGGTAGTGATAAAAAATTTGATTTATACCTTAAATAATAGTAAAGGAGACATTAAATTCCCCCCAAAAAAGAAGTGAGGTTCTCTTGGTATTCTTTTATTGTCAAAATAACACCTAGTAGGTGTTGCCTTCAATTCTTAATGTTACTTTTTAGGAAGAACATGGATCCCCTGGAATACAGTTAAGAATGGGTGAGTAAAATAATGAAGAGTTGGGAGACTATATCGTTATATATAATTATATAATATTATTTTACATTATAATTATGCACATAATTTTATATACTATATAACATATATACTTTAGCATAATATATATGTATATATGTATTTACATACACACACACACATATATATATATACACACACACATATATATATATAGGCTAAAGAAGTAAAAAATATTTAAACCATAGAAGAGACAGTGGAAAGGAGAATTAAAGCTGTCCGTATATATTTGAAGATTACATGAAAATGTTGATTAGACTTGTTCTGCTTGGACTTAGGGAAGAGAAACAGGGACAATGAATGGAAAATGAGGAAAATGTTCATGTAAAATTGTTTTCTCATATTTCGAACTACTAAAAATAGCCTTGGATACATTGAGAGGTAGTACATTCTCTTTTTCTAGTGGTCCAACCCTGAACCTGAATGATTTGGTAATTTTTTTTGGCAGTTTATGCAAGGTATCTTAAGGCAGTTAGGAGCTTCCATGATGTCTTCTAACTCTAAGAATCAGTAATTCTGGGATTCTGAAGGTAGCAGAAGCAATAGTTACAGCAGCAATAGGAGATGACTTTGAATTACATATGTTTAAGGGTTTATTATAGCTGTCTCATGGTATCTTTGTGCTGCAAATCAATGCTGCTACCCGAGTTTTACAGATAAGAATAGTGTGACAATAGTAAATGAAAGAGCTACCTAACTCTACAGTGAATCAACGAAATTGCATTCAGGAATTTCTCTTGTATGTTGACAGTTCTACAATGGATAATCACAAGCAATAAATAGCTGTACATCACCTTGGTTTTCTGTAGTCAGTTACCTTTATTTTTCAAAGAGTTTCTATGGATATGTAACTCTACTGAAATCTCTCTTCTAAATAGAAGTACATTTATTATAAGTACATTTACTTAGTTTGGCAATTTTGTCAAAATTTATGAGACGGATGAGACAATGAGGCCTGATAGAATTTCAAAATCTAATGAAATGACCCATGAATTGAGTGTTGTTGCCCATACCGTTGGTGAAAGAAGATTCCACATGGAGAGCTCTATGAGAAATCTCATTTCTGAACCACATAATCATATCTTTCCCACCAAAAAGGAAAGAAAATCTTCTGTAGTCCATTTAGTTTCCTACTCCTAGGGTACTCCAGCTTTATATGCAAAAGTGCCTGAGTACTTCTTGGGCAGGGATGGTCTGACCCAAAAGAAAGGGAATACAGTTTTCTCTCATTTTCTGTTCCATTTCATTTATTCTTAGAGTGCCAAGAAAAAATAATTTAAATAAACTTAGATACAGATGATGTGAAGAGTCTCCTCTAACAGAAGGAAGCCTTAGTCAATGTATAAAGTAAATTCTAGGTGTAAGATTTCATTTGCAACTTGAGAAAAAAGTTTTAAAACATAAAAGATGCATTTGTGCATTAATACATTCTTCAAATATGAAACAATTTATCCTTCCATTCTGTATTCTCTCTCTGAAAGGTATTATGTGTTATATTCCCATATTATAGAATTAATGAATAGACATTTCACTTTCACTTCTGATTTTTAACAGATTCAAAATTCCTTCAAAGCAGGAACTAACATATTGTGCATGATATATGTAAAGTTCAGTTCAAACTTAAAGTGTGATATCAATGATCTTTTATTATTATATATACTTAATAGAGATTAACTTGTTGAATATATTCTATCAAGAAAGTATTCCTTGTTATAAGCTAAAAATAATGTTTGCTATTGTAAAAAAATATATACTAAATATATTGATTTTGGATATAAACTGATTAGATACTCTGCTTGCTGTGCTTATAAAGTATCTCCAGTTTATATCAGTGAATTGAAGCTCATAAGTGAACTTCTCTTCAGAGACAGGTGCAAGGACTCTAAGGAGACTCTTGTTATATATAAAAATAAATTATTTTTTGAGAATATAAGAATATAAAAGGATTTATAACTCTAAAGGATCCTAACTCGACCTAAAATAAAACTCCCTGGTTCCACAAGGAACTGCTTCTCCTGTTTTCATAGACTATACTATTCTTTCTTGATCTAACCCAAAATTTCCCTATTCTACAATAAACAAACACTATTTTCCTTATTAGAAGTATATAATTCTCAATTTTGTCTTCAAGTTATAAAAGTAACAAAGGCCAGCTGGCTGAGCCTCAGCAAGAACCAAGTTAGGACTCTGAGACTTAGCCGACTCAGAGTCCAAACCAAAGACCAAGTTGTTCTTTGGTCTTCTCAGAGATAAAACAATTTATGAAATAGCAATAGACAGTCACTAGTGTTTCCCAAGTTGGAAAAAGAAATCAGTTAACTCCTTTAGGCTTTTTCTCTCCTTTCCTTCTACCTTCAGACAGTGAGGAGAGAGAGAAAATAAGATGTCACCTGCTCTCAACACTCAGAGAACAGTTATCACTCCCAGAGAGCAACTGCCAACTCCCTCAGAGCAACTGCCACTTCCACAGAGCAACTGTGATAGAAAAACCATTACACCTCCTCCACATACTGTCAACATTTGAAACTGACACTGTCTCAAATATGCTTCAAACTCCAGTTCTTTCTCAATCCAGCTTCTCCACTTTTTACCTCTAAATTAATGTAACAAGACTTAATTTCTAATATCATCCTCATAATTCCCCCACTCGAGCATATGGAGAGATAAAAAATTTCTCCATATACTTGCTATTCTATATAATTCTGAAGCTATACCTAACATTACATTTAACCAATAAAATAGTCTTAATCCTATGCTTATGTTATCCTATTCTTATTGCTACACCTTATCTATGTTTACCTACCCTAGGAATATAGATCAAAGAAAAGAAAATTTCAATGAAAACAAATAATTAATGAAAATATACTTGCATAAATGCAAGTGCAAACCTTATAATTACAGATATTCAGAATATAAAATGTGAAATGTAAACTTTTGAAAAACTTTTAAAATAATAAAATACAGTTACAAAAGCCAATTTAACTTATGTTTTGCAGAAACTAAAGTCTATCTAAAATAATAACTATGCAAAACTCATGCAAACTGCATCTTATAAATCCTATTTGAACAATTCAAATGAAACTTTTTAGTATGCTAAAACCTTATCCTATCACTAATACAGAAAACCAAAACTAACTACATTAAAACTCAAAATAAACTTGTTATACTAATAAAATCAAAACTTTGCGACAATTTAACTATATACTAATCTACAGAAATATACAGATGTGTACAATTTCTGCATCTATGTATATTTTATGTAAAGTTATAATACAGCCTATTTACATAGTATTTACAAACTATTGACATGTTGCAGGAGGAACATAAACTTCCCCCTTAAGAGAGTCTCAGAAAACCTTAAAGATTTTCTTAAGAAAGATATGTCCTCATGTTATATCCTAGGAAAACATAAAGTCTTCTTGTGAGATAAGATCTTATTAATTTAATGTGTATAATCATCATTATCTTCCCAAGGCAATTTATCTGTATTCATTTATTTCCATGAATACTCATCACTTGGTTATGATATTGCACAATTTGTGAGAAATGTGTCCTATAAGTGTGTTATTTTGTAGTGAATACTTTCCAAATTTTTAAAGTCACCTCCTCTGCCACTGTCTTCTGTCTTCATGCTGTTACTATATAGTGTTTGCAACTACAGTGAAAGTGTGTAATGTTAGAATGGTGCAAAAATCTCACAGTTCATGTCCATAATCAGTTTATGTTCCTCTTTTCTGTGTTTTTTCTGCAATGTCTTTGTTACAGTCCAATTGTCCTTTCCACTGTCATCTTCTCTGTTTCTTCTGTTGTCTTCTCTTTTGTCTTGACATTGATCTGTCTCCATTTTGTTCTTCTTCTTGAATAATTTCTTCTTCTAATGTCTTTTTGACTGCAACCTTGTCTGATGTAATCTCTTCTGCTGCTGTTGCTTTTTCACATGTGAGCAATGAAGCCATGATTCTTTCTCTAATACACAAACAGCTGAAGGTGTTATTAAAATAATATGAAAATGCCCTATCCTTGATGGTTGTGTTGTGCTAGTTGTATTAAAGTTTTTGATATAAACTGAATTCCCAGGTTTTATTGTATGGAGTGCATAATCTAATGGATAACCTTGAATTAAAATGACCATTTCCTGTAATTCTCTAACCCTGTTTTGTAACTCTGTGATGTATTCAGCAAGTGCAAGATCTCCTCCATGCATAGATGCATAGCTGTCTTAAAACTTTTTTTCTTACAATGGTGAATGTCCAAATAACATTTCATATGATGAGATATGTACACCTTCTCTTGTTCTAATGTGCAGATAGAATAGTGCTGGAGAAAAAGTCTCTGGCCATTTCAAATGAGTTTCCATGTATAATTTCCCAACCATAGTTTTGATTTCTCTGTTTATTCTCTATACCTGTCCAGAACTTTGTGGGTGATATGGGACATGAGATTTTGGTGTGATACACAAATTCTCATAAACGTGTTTTAGAACTAAATCTTTAAAATGCCCCCTTTGTCAGAATCCACTCTCAGTACTATACCATATCTTGGAATGATCTCTTTCAACAAGATTTTGGCTACCACGCTTGATGTGTTTTTGCTAGATGGAAAAGCTTCTGGCCATCCAATTAGATGGCCCACTATCACTAGACAAAACTTAAATTGTCCTGATTTGGGCTTTTTGATGTAATCTACTTGCAAATGCTCAAAACGTGTGTGAACACAGACAACCACCAAAAACTTTTTGCTTAAATATGCTTTGATTGAATTGTGCACAAACAGAGCAAGCGGAGCAGATATTATTTGTCACAGTGCTCATTCCTGGAGCTATCCAAATTCTTTTCACAGTATCAATTAATGTTTGTGTCCCAAAATGACCCTTTGTGTATACATTGCTTCACAGATATAAAAGTAAAATGTTCTTGGAAGAATTAGTTTTCACACTGACACACTATCCAAATCCCATTTTCTTTCCTAGCTACAAAATTTTGCTTTCACTTCTGAATCTCTGTCATTGTATGCTTTTTCTAAATCTGTGATATCTATAACAGAGATTTATAATGCAAGGTGAAGCATTTTGCGCCACATATCATGCAGTCATATCTGCCCTACAATTTCCTCTGACAATTAAGTCTTGTCCTAAAGAAGGCCCTTTGTAGTGAAACACTGCCAACTTCTTTGGTAGTTGGAGAGGTGTCCTTAGTTATTGAATTATTTCTGTTTGAGCGATTCTTTTCCCACTAGATGTTAAAAATCCACTCTGAAGCCAGAGAGAATCAACAGCATGGCAAATTCCAAATGTATATTTGGAATCAACTAATATATTGCAGGTTTTTCTTGTGCAAACTCACATGCGTGTTTTAGAGCGATTAATTCTGCTCCCTGAGCACTTAGGTTCCTAGGTAGTAAAGTAATCCTTGGGTCTCAAATTTTCTTACTACTGCAGTACCTGTAAATCCTATTCCATGCTGCATATATGATGGTCCATCTGTGAATAAGATCAGGTCAGGGTTGTCAAGAGATGTGTCTGACAGATTTTCTCAAGGTTTTTCTATTAATTGCACTACAGTTTCACAATTGTGCAATGGTTCCCCTGTGATAGTAAATCAGGTAATAATGTAGCTGGATTTAAGGTGTTGCATCTCTTTAGTGTTATATGTTCATTACCCAAAAGCACTGTGTCATATTTAGCCAGGTATTGATCTGAAAATGCCTGTGTTCTGAACTTTCACAGAAATGCCTCAACTTCATGTGAACAATAAACTGTCAGTGGTTAGCCTAACACTAAATTTGCAGATTTGGTATCAAGCAATGCAGCTAGTGCCACCCTTCTTAAGCATGGAATTATTCCTGTGGCTATGGAATCTAGTTGACCAGAATAAAATGCAATAGGACTTTTGTTTGGTCCTAAACTCTGCATCAAAACTACTGATGCTCTTCCCTTTAGCTCATGGACATGGAGTGAGAATGGTTTTGAATAATTAGGGATACCAAGAACAGGAACTGATAATATTGCTTCCTTTAACTTTGTAATTGCTTGCAAATGCTCTGGTTTCAGCTTCAGTGGGTCTTTCTCAGTGTCTTTTGTTAAAGCAGTCAGTGGTTTTGTAAGTTCACCATAATTATGTATCCAATGTCTGCAAAATCCTGTGGTTCCTGAGATAACTCTGAGCTATTATTTAGTCTTAGGAGCACTCAACTTTTGCATGTCTGATACTCTCTTTTGGAAATGCTTCTGTACCTGTCAGATAGCACAAACCCTAAATACTCTATACAAGGAAAACGCCATTGAAGTTTAGCTTTTGATATTTTGTGTCCCCTTTTGTAGAGTTCACACAGAAGACATTTACTATCCCACTGGTACACTTTTGCAGATTGTGGTGCTAGAAGTAGGTTATCTACAAAGTAAATGAGCTTATTGTCTTTGAACTGGTTATTTTTCAAATCTTTGTTTAAGATTAGGGAAAACAATGAAGAACTTTCACAAAATCTCTGTGGTAAATGGGACTAGGAATATTGATTTCCCTGCCATGTGAATATAAATGCCTTCTGTGAGTCTTTGTGTATCAGTATTGAGAAAAAAGTAGAACATAAATCAGCCACAGTAAAATATTTTGTATGACTTGGGATAGATAGAATGATGGTACCAGGACTTGGTACAACTGGGTAAGATTTTACTACATGATCATTAACAGCTCCTATATCTTGAGCAAATTGATAGACAATTCATCCTTCAGCATCTAGCTTGTTTTTTTTTCACAGATAAAATTGGTGCATTATATTCAGAGATGCATAGTATTATTATGCCTTTTTGCAATAATGAGTTTATTATCATAGTGATCCCCGATATCAATGTCCTCTTCACTAAGTGGGTACTCTGGAATGCATGGTGGTAGACCTCCTTTAGCTAGTACTTTAATAGGGGTTGCTGATACTAATAAACCTACATCTATAGAATCTGTAGCCCACAAGCTTTCTGGAATATCATGGGGTATCTGATAGATGTTATTCCCTTCCCCCTCTGACTCTACTGTATCCAAGAATAATACAGGGAAAAGGTTTAGGGATTCTTCTGGGAGTTTCAAAGAAATATCTCTGGTTGGCATACATTCTATGGTTGATCTCAATTTATAAAGAAGATCTCTACCCACTAGATTCATTGGAGAATTTGGCATTAAGAGGAAAGAGTGTTCTACACTTAAAGATCTACACAAACCTGTTCTCAGTTCTAATTTCTTTACTCTTTGTGGTTTTCCCATCACACCCACAACTTTCATTGAACATACTGCTTTGCACTCTTCAGGGGATTTCTGCAACACAGATTTGGCAGCATCTGTGTTTAAGAGATAATCATAACCTTGAGTTCCTATTTTTAGGGTTACATGGGGTTCTGTGCTATTTTCTGGAGAATGGACACTTGGATATATGGACAATTATAGGAGTTAATACATTAAGGATCAGGCACACTCAACACTTGTTCCTGTTCCTCATTCTCTAATTCTTCCTTGATTTCTCCTGTGCTAATTTGCATTGATTTTAAAATCTCTTTGTCATTTTCATTAGTTCTTATTTCATTGCCCATACTTCCTAGTCCATTTTCTCCATATACTAGATCAGAGGTTACCAAACTATGGCCCACAGGCCACATTACTGCCTGAGGCCATTTATCTGGCCCCCACTGTGTATTCGAGGGCTGGTTAAATCAGTATATACAGAGGAGAAGAGTGGAGAGTCCCCCTCTCAAAGAGGGGTTCAACGGAGATAGCTGATGTTTAGGATTCGCTCAGAGAGAAGAGAGGGGGTTTAAATTTTTTCCCCATTGTGCCTTCCCTCCTTAGCTAAGGCTGCTCTCCTAGATTCATTCTTGTCCCTCTTGTCCCCCCTCCACTACTCAAGGGTCTCCTCTTGATCTGTTCACTCACACTAGATTCACAGCTTGGGGAACAGATAACTATTTTAATGTCAATTCAATCGGGGGTTAACAAAGAATAACTAGCAGGGAAAGAAAGGGAAAGGAAAGTGGGAAAAGGGGGTCCCCATCTCTATATAAAACCCTTTCCCCTCCCTCTTCAAGTTTGGGGGGAATTCAGGTGTTGGCAGCCTGAGCCCCCTGAGAGAAAGTCATGTTGACTCACCCTGGGTTTGGCCCCTTGGCCACAGTTCAGGCTCAGGGCAACAGGAGCTGAAATAATGTTGGACAGAGATTTAAAATGTTTTTTTTCAGGCTTCTTCTTTAATAGTCTTTTCAATTGGGAAATGTTGGGGGGAAATATTTCTAGTCTCCAGCAGGAAAGATGGGTAACCCTCAGGAGAAAGTCTTTTTCCACCTTTTCTCTTTAGCTTCTCAAGACTGAGAGACCAACTCCTCTACCAGCTATAGTCTTCTCCTCCTCCAGATCCCAATCCCTTGGTGCCCCTCCCCCATTGAAGTGATCAGTTACACGCTCTTCAGCCTGGCACTTTTCTTTTCTGTGCCAGCCTTTGTCACAACTGCACTTTTGGAAGGGGTACCTCTTTCATTGGTGGTCAGTGGGAGGAGCACTGTATGTGGCGGTGCCTCAAAGCATGGCATCGCTTATGTACAGTACTAGTTCCAGTGACATAATTCTTTGCATGGCACCTTTTTCTGAGAAAGAATGAGAAGCCTCACAAAGGATTATGTGGCTGCAAAATAGAAAACATCAGCATGGTGAGCAGCAATCTGGGGGATGGGATTCCACACTGTGTAATCTTCTGCCCGTTATAGTGGTGGCGGTGATGGGCCTGTGCTAGGTGTGACAGGCCCAAAACAGTCAGCATTGCTGCCTCCATTATCCTAGACAGCAGTACACAGATTTGTTCGTAGTTGTCTTTTTTTTAATAGTCTGGTCCTCCAACGGTCTGAGGGACATTAAACTTGTCCCCTGTGTAAAACGTTTGGGGACCCCGTTTAGATCTTTAACTGTACAGTCCTTGGCACACCTTCATAATGAAGTTGCACCTTTTTGCATATTGAATATTTTGGGATTCCCACTAGCTATTTGGAAATATTTTGGACAAGCACCTACTTTGATATAATCTTGCATGGAATTCAGATCTGGGGCTGGTTGTGAATTATGGTAGCATCCAGTATCAAAATAATTTGGGCATTTTAGTCTTCCATACTGTAATGCATTATTAAACCCATTATTGAATCTGTTGTTAAACCCATAATATCCATATCCATTTTGCCTGCATCCATTAAAGTATTTAAACCTATTGCCTCCCCTGAAATTTTGTCCAAAGAATTGTCTCCTAAATCTGTACTCTCATGAGATGACCAGGTCTGTCACAAAGATAATATCTTGGGGTTTGTCTGTACTGTCTGCGGTTGTGGTTATTTCTGTGTCATCTATAAGTTCTTAGTGCAGATACTGTTTTTTTTTCTTGAACTTCATTGGATTTCAGTTTTTGTTTAAGCTCTCTGATTTCTTTGGTTAAGTTATCAATTATATTGTTTTTCTCTTCTGATTGCCTGTTTTTCTCACCTTGAAAACATAATTAGCAATTCTCTGAATTTTGTCAAGACCCATATAAAACCATTTTGGATAGCTACTCCTTGAGTACTACCAAGTGACAATGTAAATGGTACTATAAGAGCCTATTCTATTTCACAATTTTTGGAATTTCTCTAAATGTCATCTGGAGCTGTTCCCTTAGCAATGTGACACAATTTGTAATAATTAAATCCTCTAGCTCACATTCATTATCTCAATGCAATTCACTTATTTTGGCATAACTGTATGATATAGATGAAAAGTGGAACAACTGAAATAATTGCTAATTCATTGCAAATTGATCCTAAAGAAGATGGGCAAAAGAAAAAGATCAATCAGCAGTTGAAATGGAATCAAGAGAACATTGACATAGCAATCAATAGAAGTACCATGGAAAGAGTACTGGATTTGGATCATAAGTCTTGGATCTGAATCCTGCTTTATCTACTTTACTTGGGTGACTTAGAACCAGGTACTTTATTCTGAGTCTAAGGGTCTTCATCTGCAGAATGAGGAGGTTTGGATTATATGACCTCTTAGGTCATTTCCAGTTCTAAATTTGTGACCCTATGATTACTCTAAAAAGTAACTATGGACTCTATAAATAGGGACAATATTATACTTCCAAGTAGTACACATAG
Source organism: Monodelphis domestica (assembly GCF_027887165.1). NCBI lineage: Eukaryota > Metazoa > Chordata > Mammalia > Didelphimorphia > Didelphidae > Monodelphis > Monodelphis domestica. The sequence goes on along the minus strand of NC_077230.1, from coordinate 176,570,196 downwards.
TAAAGAAACAAAACAGCCAGAAAACCTTCATTCATTAACCACTGACTGATCAACAAATACCTATTAAGTACTTAACTTACCAAATTCAACCCTCTGCTAAAGTCCAGGCATGCCAGTACAGTGAATGTAACAATCTTTTCTCTCAAAGAGCTTAAATTTTATGCCGGTGGAGGCAACTAGCACAGACAAAAGTATAGACAAAATCAATCACTAAAACCAACCATTCAATAAATAGATAAATCAATGAATGAATGGGGAAATAGCTATATCGATAAAGATAGACAGATTGTGTGTATGTAGGTAGGTAGATAGGTAGGTAGATAGACAGACAGACAGATAGATTAGATTAGGGAGGAAGGAAATAAATATTTATTGAATGAATAGTATGTGGCAGATGTGCTAAGTACTTTACAAATAGTGTAAAGGAGGCAAAGAGACCAATTAAGAAGATGTTAAAATAACCTAAGTGACAAATGCTCAGGACCTGAATTAAAGTTTGTAGTGTGTGAGAAATGTCCTCTATCTTCTCATTCTAAATCTAGATCTTATGAATACTTTGTACTCCTAGATATTTATAAGCTACTCTTATATTACTCTAATATTATATTACTGTAACATTATAGATGTTTGTGTATATTTAAAATTATAAAAGATAAATATATATTGCACAATAATATTTCATATGTGTGAAATACATATACATATATAATCTTATGTTTTATTCACTTTAAATGATACATATTGTAAACCTTAAAATTTCTCAGACTTATGAATGTTGGAAATTTTGCCATTGAGGAATCTTCTACTTAAAAAAATTCCCTAGCAGATACTGAGAATTCTACTTGAATGTGAGGGCTCCTTGCCTTGGGAATATCCCTACTCCACCCTACTTAGGACTGCTTTAGGACAGAGAGCTCTTTGAAAACAATGAAAGTACTTTGATCTATGCTTATGTAAAGGACAGGAAGTTCTTTGAGTCATGACTGTTTTAGAATTGATACAATGGGATACTAAGTACCTATAAAGGTGGGGCAACTTGTAAACTACTTAAACCTAAAAGGGTGATAACTTATTCAGAGGTTTTTTCTAATGAAATTTGTCGACACAGCAGCATTTTTTCCTGACTTACTAAAGAGATTAAAACTACTCAGCTGTGAATTCAAAATGGGCGGTCCTTTAGAAACATCTACAATGATTGGTAGATGTAAGGACTTAGGGGAGGTGACAGAGGAGATTTTGCCCTTAAAAATAAGAGCTTGGATCTCATTCAGGGATCTCGATTTCTGACTCTCATTCTGAAGGAGATCTCCTTGAGGAGCTCCTCTGAGGGGCTCTGTCCCTATGGTGTAGGAGCTCTGGAGGCTCTTGAGAGAGGCCCTTTGAAACAATCTCTGGCTGGAAGACTCTTTGAGGAAGGATGCTGGCCTGGTGTCACCAGTATCCTTGTTTAGTCAGACCTTGTGGTGAGTGTTAAAAAAACTCACTGATTTCTCTTTTAAGACTCAGGTCTAGACTTCCGGTTAAGATGGCGGCTTAGAGAAAGCTAAAGCTCAGATCTCCGGAAAACCCTTCCCGACCGATCTCAAACGATAAGCTCCTAAGGCGCCGAAATTCAAAACGATCAACAGCACAGACCCTGGGAACCCTCCTCCTGGACCTGGACCCGGTTCAAAAGGTACGGCTCCCCTCAAAAGCCAGAACCCGAGATCACTCGGACCTCAGGGGTAGGAGCGCAGAGTCCAAGGCTCCCGGAAGCCACAGACCGGCTGGGCTCAGAGAGCAGAACCCTCAGGGCCTTCTACCCGAGTCCCAGTGAAAGTTACTGCCTGGGGCTTCCTCTGCAGAGAGCTGGTCAAAACAACAGCAACCCTCAGGGCGGGCAAGACAGCCTCACCGGCTGGATCCTGCTATCCAAGTCTCAGTGAAAGTCCTTGCCCTCGGAGCTTGGGAAAGCTGCAGCCCATCCCCCCTGCAGGCCGACGAAACAGCCTCACGGCCAGCGATTCTGAAGGCAACTTCAGGAAAGCGAGCCGGGGGGAGAGTGTGGCCTCGTGGTCCGACCCTTCCATTCCAGTTCCAGTGAGGCATATTCAGTTTAACCCAGGGAAAGCTCATAGAACCATCTGCCCAGGACTAAAGCCTCTGATCACCAGACAGAGATAAGAAAAGCTAATCCTCCACATTCAGAGATGACAAACTCCACAGAAGCACAGAAGCCCCAAAATACCAAGAAAAATAAGAAGAAAGGGGCGACCTTGGACACATTCTATGGAGCCAAAATACAAAATACAGAGCAGATAGAAGAAGATATACAAGAAAATTCTCCAAAATCTTCCAAAGGAAATAGAAACTCTCCACAAACCCATGAAGAATTTGAATCAGAAATGACCAAAAAGATGGAAGCCCTCTGGGAGGAAAAGTGGGAAATGATGCAAAAGAAATTCATGCATCTACAAAACCAGTTTGACCAAACTGTAAAAGAAAACCAGGCTTTAAAGCAAGAACTAATAAAGCAAAGCCAAAACACCAAGAAATTAGAAGAGAACATAAAATATCTCACCGACAAGGTGATAGATCTGGAAAATAGAGGGAGAAGAGAAAATTTAAGAATAATTGGACTCCCAGAAAAGCCAGAAATAAACACCAAACTGGACATGGTGATACAAGATATAATCAAAGAAAATTGCCCAGAGATTCTAGAACAAGGGGGCAATACAGCCACTGACAGAGCTCACAGAATACCTTCTACACTAAATCCCCAAAAGACAACTCCCAGGAATGTAATTGCCAAATTCCAAAGCTCTCAAACAAAAGAAAAAATCCTACAGGAAGCCAGAAAAAGACAATTTAGATATAAAGGAATACCAATCAGGGTCACAGAAGACCTTGCAAGTTCTACTCTGAATGATCGTAAGGCATGGAACATGATCTTCAGAAAGGCAAGAGAGCTGGGTCTCCAACCAAGAATCAGCTACCCAGCAAAACTGACTATATACTTCCAAGGGAAAGTATGGGCATTCAACAAAATAGAAGACTTCCAACTTTTTGCAAAGAAAAGACCAGAGCTCTGTGGAAAGTTTGATACCGAAAATCAAAGAGCAAGGAATACCTGAAAAGGTAAATATTAAGGAAAGGGGAAAAATGTTATCTTCTTCTTATACTCAAACTCTCTTCTATAAGGACTACATTTATATCAATCTATGTATACTAACATATGGGGAAAATGTAATGTATAAATAGGGGGTAAAGAAAGACCAAATAGAATAATGGTTCTCACACAAAGATTCACATGGGAAGGGGAGGGGAAGAAAACTCCTATAAGAAGGAGAGGAAGAGAGGGGGGGGGTTTACTTAAACCTCAATCTCAGGGAAATCAACTCTGAGAGGGAAAAACATCCAGATCCATTGGGATCTTGAATTCTATCTTACCCAACAAGGGTAAGGAGAAGGGAAAACCAAGGGGGGGAAGGGGAGAGGGAGAACAAAAAGGGAGGGAAAGAGAGGGGGGAGGGGGAGGGAAGAAAAAGGGAGGGACTAAAAAGGGAAACATCAAGGGAGGGGACAAGGGGCACTGATTCAAAGTAAATCACTGGACTAAAAGGTAGAGCCGAAGAAGAAAAGGTTAGAATTAGGGAAGGCAATCAAAATGCCAGGGAGTCCACAAATGACAATCATAACTTTGAACGTGAATGGGATGAACTCACCCATAAAACGTAGACGAATAGCAGAATGGATTAGAATCCAAAACCCTACCATATGTTGTCTTCAAGAAACACACATGAGGCGGGTTGACACCCACAAGGTCAGAATTAAAGGATGGAGTAAGACCTTCTGGGCCTCAACTGATAGAAAGAAGGCAGGAGTGGTAATCATGATATCTGATAAAGCCAATGCAAAAATAGACCTGATCAAAAGGGATAGGGAAGGTAATTATATTTTGTTAAAAGGGACTCTAGAAAACGAGGAAATATCATTAATCAACATGTATGCACCAAATAATATAGCACCCAAATTTCTAATGGAGAAACTAGGAGAATTGAAGGAAGAAATAGACAATAAAACCATACTAGTGGGAGACTTAAACCAACCATTATCAAATTTATATAAATCAAATCAAAAAATAAATAAGAAAGAGGTAAAAGAAGTGAATGAAATCTTAGAAAAATTAGAATTAATAGACATATGGAGAAAAATAAATAGGGATAAAAAGGAATACACCTTCTTCTCAGCACCACATGGCACATTCACAAAAATTGACCATACATTAGGTCACAGAAACATAGCACACAAATGCAAAAAAGCAGAAATAATGAATGCAGCCTTCTCAGATCACAAGGCAATAAAAATAATGATTAGTAATGGTACATGGAAAACCAAATCTAAAACCAATTGGAAATTAAACAATATGATACTCCAAAACCGTTTAGTTAAAGAAGAAATCATAGAAAAAATTAATAATTTCATCAAGGAAAATGACAATGGCGAGACATCCTTTCAAACCTTTTGGGATGCAGCCAAAGCGGTAATCAGAGGCAAATTCATATCCCTGAAAGCTTATATTAACAAACAAGGGAGAGCAGAGATCAATCAATTGGAAATGCAATTGAAAAAACTCGAAAGCGATCAAATTAAAAACCCCCAGCAGAAAACCAAATTAGAAATCCTAAAAATTAAGGGAGAAATTAATAAAATCGAAAGTGATAGAACTATTGATTTAATAAATAAGACAAGAAGCTGGTACTTTGAAAAAACAAACAAAATAGACAAAGTACTGGTCAATCTAATTAAAAAAAGGAAGGAAGAAAAGCAAATCCACAGCATTAAAGATGAAAAGGGGGACAGCACCTCCAATGAGGAGGAAATTAAGGCAATCATTAAAAATTACTTTGCCCAATTATATGGCAACAAATACACCAATTTAGGAGAAATGGATGAATATATACAAAAATACAAACTGCCTAGACTAACAGAAGAGGAAATAGAATTCTTAAATAATCCCATATCAGAAATTGAAATCCATCAAGCCATCAAAGAACTTCTTAAGAAAAAATCCCCAGGGCCTGATGGATTCACCTGTGAATTCTATCAAACATTCAGAGAACAGTTAGCCCCAATACTATACAAACTATTTGACATAATAAGCAAAGAGGGAGTTCTACCAAACTCCTTTTACGACACAAACATGGTACTGATTCCAAAACCAGGCAGGTCAAAAACAGAGAAAGAAAACTATAGGCCAATCTCCCTAATGAATATAGATGCAAAAATCTTAAATAGGATACTAGAAAAAAGACTCCAGCAAGTGATCAGAAGGATCATTCACCATGATCAAGTAGGATTCATACCAGGGATGCAGGGCTGGTTCAGTATTAGGAAAACCATCCACATAATTGACCACATCAACAAGCAAACTAGCAAGAACCACATGATTATCTCAATAGATGCAGAAAAAGCCTTTGATAAAATACAACACCCATTCCTATTAAAAACACTAGAAAGCATAGGAATAGAAGGGTCATTCCTAAAAATAATAAACAGTATATATCTAAAACCAACAGCTAATATCATCTGCAATGGGGATAAACTAGATGCATTCCCAATAAGATCAGGAGTGAAACAAGGATGCCCATTATCACCCCTACTATTTGACATTGTACTAGAAACACTAGCAGTAGCAATTAGAGAAGATAAAGAAATTGAAGGCATCAAAATAGGCAAGGAGACCAAGTTATCACTCTTTGCGGATGACATGATGGTCTACTTAAAGAATCCTAGAGATTCAACCAAAAAGCTAGTTGAAATAATCAACAACTTTAGCAAAGTTGCAGGATACAAAATAAACCCACATAAATCATCAGCTTTTCTATATATCTCCAACACAGCTCAGCAGCAAGAACTAGAAAGAGAAATCCCATTCAAAATCACCTTAGACAAAATAAAATACCTAGGAATCTATCTCCCAAGACAAACACAGGAACTATATGAACACAACTACAAAACACTCGCCACACAACTAAAACTAGACCTGAACAAATGGAAAAACATTAACTGCTCATGGATAGGACGAGCCAATATAATAAAAATGACCATCCTACCCAAACTTATTTATCTATTTAGTGCCATACCCATTGAACTACCAAAATACTTCTTCACTGATTTGGAGGGAACCATAACAGAGTTCATTTGGAAGAACAAAAGATCAAGGATATCCAGGGAAATAATGAAAAAAAACCACATATGATGGGGGCCTTGCAGTCCCTGACCTAAAACTATATTACAAAGCAGCAATCATCAAAACAATTTGGTACTGGCTAAGAAACAGAAAGGAAGATCAGTGGAATAGACTGGGGGAAAGCGACCTCAGCAAGACAGTATACGATAAACCCAAAGATCCCAGCTTTTGGGACAAAAATCCACTATTCGATAAAAACTGCTGGGAAAATTGGAAGACAGTGTGGGAGAGACTAGGAATAGATCAACACCTCACACCCTACACCAAGATAAATTCAAAATGGGTGAGTGACTTAAACATAAAGAAGGAAACCATAAGTAAATTGGGTAAACACAGAATAGTATACATGTCAGACCTTTGGGAGGGGAAAGGCTTTAAAACCAAGCAAGATATAGAAAGAATCACAAAATGTAAAATAAATAATTTTGACTACATCAAACTAAAAAGCTTTTGTACAAACAAAACCAATATAACTAAAATCAGAAGGGAAACAACAAATTGGGAAAAAATCTTCATAGAAACCTCTGACAAAGGTTTAATTACTCATATTTATAATGAGCTAAATCAATTGTACAAAAAATCAAGCCATTCTCCAATTGATAAATGGGCAAGGGACATGGATAGGCAGTTCTCAGATAAAGAAATCAAAACTATTAACAAGCACATGAAGAAGTGCTCTACATCTCTTATAATCAGAGAGATGCAAATCAAAACAACTCTGAGGTATCACCTCACACCTAGCAGATTGGCTAACATTACAGCAAAGGAAAGTAATGAATGCTGGAGGGGATGTGGCAAAGTGGGGACATTAATTCATTGCTGGTGGAGTTGTGAATTGATCCAACCATTCTGGAGGGCAATTTGGAACTATGCCCAAAGTGTGACAAAAGAATATCTACCCTTTGATCAAGCCATAGCACTGCTGGGTCTGTACCCCAAAGAGATAATGGACAAAAAGACTTGTACAAAAATATTCATAGCTGCGCTCTTTGTGGTGGCCCAAAACTGGAAAACGAGGGGATGCCCATCAATTGGGGAATGGCTGAACAAACTGTGGTATATGTTGGTGATGGAGTACTATTGTGCTAAAAGGAATAATAAAGTGGAGAAGTTCCATGGAGACTGGAACAACCTCCAGGAAGTGATGCAGAGTGAGAGGAGCAGAACCAGGAGAGCATTGTACACAGAGACTAATACACTGTGGTATAATCGAACGTAATGGACTTCTCCATTAGTGGCGGTGTAATGTCCCTGAACAACTTGCAGGGATCCAGGAGAAAAAAACACCATTCATAAGCAAAGGATAAACTATGGGAGTGGAAACATCGAGGAAAAGCAACTGCCTGAATACAGAGGTTGAGGGGACATGACAGAGGACAGACTCTAAATGAACACTCTAGTGCAAATACTATCAACAAAGCAATGGGTTCAAATCAAGACAACATCTAATGCCCAGTGGACTTATGCGTCGGCTATGGGGGGTGGGGGGGAGGAAAAGAAAATGATCTTTAACGAATAATGCTTGGAAATGATCAAATAAAATATATTTAAAAAAAAAAAGACTCAGGTCTAGGCCATATTGGCTGGAGGCCCTTCATACTTATTTCTTTCTTACTCTCTCTCTCTTTCTTTGATTACTCATTGTATTGTTAATTAAAATCTCTATAAAACCCAATTGACTTGGGTATTTGAATAATTGGGAATATTTCCCTGGCGACCACCTTATATTTGATTATAAAACCCAAGACACTGTAGTGAAACATATTTCTGTGGTCAAATTTACTCACCCTCTCTTATATCTATCACAATTTATATCTTCCACTATTTCAATCACTACAGTTTAAGACCTCAACCATTTAAAATCTCACAACATACATTTATGCATAGATGTACATATATTTTAATCATAATTTTGATTTACTTTTATCAGTTATATAACTGAAAATTCTGAAATGAATCATTACAGAACAAAAATACCTATAAATATGCAAATTTTTATATCTTTAGAATAAAAGACTTTTATTCAAATAAAATAATTCTAAATCTTTGATCCTGAGAAGATATATGTACTTAAATATATGGTATACACATGTATAAAGAAAGTATATATATTAATTCTATATATGTGTACATATACACACATAATTTTATATATATATATATATAATGGGTATATACTCATATACTCACATATGTGTATATCTGTATCTATCTTTCTATCCATATTTACATAGTCTCCTATAATAAACCTTTCAAAGACAGGGACAATGGTATTCATCTTCATATCTTTCACAGTATCTAGCATTATGCCATCTGTATTGTGGTTCAGTCTTTCAGGCTTGTGTGACTCTTCATGATCCTTTGGACCCTTGGAGTTTTCTTGGCAAACATGATGAAGTGATTTTCAATTTCTTTCTCTGATGTGTCTGCATTTTACAGATGAGGAACTGAGGCAAATAGAGATTAATTGACTTCTCAGTATCTTAGGCTAGTTTTCAACTCCTATCTTCCTGACTCTAGGCCTGGTGCTCTATTTACTACAACAACTAGTTGACCAACTATCCACATATCTGGAAGCCACTATAAAAATTAATTAGATTGAAGTGATAGGCTAAGGCAAAAGGCAGAAGAAGATAAAACATTTTAATTTTGCTTCTTATTAATAGCTCTAGACAAATTATAGTGGAAGAAGATTTTAAACTAGTCTGAATCTTACAAAATTGTACTTTTTGTTTCCATTCCAGTAAGCTCACATATGCCCATTACTAGGAATAGCTATGAAATATTTAAAACTAGCACTGTTCACAGAGCTCTTCAGCTATTTCTGACTATATTATAGCCTTCTGGGGCAATAGACAACTAGTATTTCATTCATTTGTGGATTACTAGGCTACATTCTGAGTGTTGGAAACATCATCTAGGCAAACTTTCTTATACCATTTACCCAATACAGGAGAACTTATAGAAAAATATTCCTCTTCTACCATATTTGGCAAGAGGCAAACTTGGAAGACAACACTCTTTTATAAAAAGTAAAACATTTTCCTCAAGGTGAAAAGAATAAAATATTAAATGCTAAAAATAGTATACTGTACTAATAAAATATTAAATGAAGGTTTCATAATCTAGTGGTAAATCTATGAGAAAAACTCATCAAATATAGCTATTTTTATTACAATACAAAATGAAATTTTCTACGCTGAGCTAGAGACAACTTTCTTATGTCATAATGCTTATGTTAAGTAAATGCTTTTTGACAGTGATGGTACTGATGATGCCAATAAGAGGAGATTACAAATGGAAATGGGCATCATATTGATTTGGGAGGCTAATTTGCCACTTGACAAATTGGGGGCATTTTAAAGAGGAATGCCCTAGCCAATTTTTAACCATACTTATGAACTTTAAAAAATAATATTTTTCAAGGTTTTAAATTTAAAAATATAGTTTCCATTATAATCACTAAATAGTTTGAGTCCAGACCATTTATATTACTCACATTTTATTCTATTGCTCTAGTTTTTGCTTTTGACTTGAGATATCTTTTAAATGGCAGATAGAATCTATTAGATACTAAGGTTACATATGCAAGTGAAATACTTTTGAAGGAACATTAACTTTTTCAAGATACCAGGATAATATTTACTGCAAGGAAAGGGAGGGCAATATATAATCCCTGTTTTCTGTTTTTATAAAGACTATGGAGATATCTCACATTTGGGAAAATAAAAGTTTTTGGGGAAAATGTTCATTAGAACTCTGTTGTGGAAAGGAAAACAGTAATAATGAAGGTTAACATCACAGATACACCACAAAGAAAAAATAGTGTCACATAATTTTCAAGACAACAAGATCCCAGCAGTCAACTCGTAACAACAGTCAAACATGCCACAGTAATAAGAACATAAGTTACTTTCCAGCCGAGAGGAAAAGATTTTAAAGCAGCCCAGAAGAAAAGCATTAAGAAAAGCTGGTAGAGATAAGAATTAAAGAGAAAAAGCTAAAATGGACAACTAAGACTTTGAACTTTGTAAATTTGTTTATGCAAGAAGAGGAGAGATGGAAACTCTAACATGGAAAGGACTAACCATGCAACACTACATAACCAGGAAGAATGAAGAGAGCCATCAGTGAACATGAGAAGTGGAAATCTGAAATGAAGTATCCATTCAACACAACACACAGAAATCACAAACTGTTATATTTGAAGACCTTGTGTAAATAAACAAGTGTTGGAATGTGCATTTATGCAAAATGTAAATATGTATATAATTAGTTCCATAAAGTCTTAAGCAAATAGAAAGATCAAAAGATATTTCTATTTGACTAACATCAGGATAAGGGAACTACATATATTATTGTATTATATGTAATTAATCTGTAAATAATATATATACTGTAATTAGGTTAGTAACAGTGATAGGGTCTATAAATATATAACATAGCATCATTGTATATAAGATTAGGTTATAGATTTGACTAGGGACATAGAATAGTTATAAGTCGGGAATAGATTAGGAGTTAAGTTTAGATATAGGATAAATAGTTATATTTAGGAATAGACGAAAGCTGCATTTGCTGATAGGTAATAAAGCTTTAATTGTTTATTGTAAAGCTGATGCTAAAATTATGTTTAATGGGAATCTAGATAGACACATAGATACATAGATAAAATAGTTTGAAAATCATTATGAATGAAGAAAGAAAACTGTATTAGTTTAACTGAGCAAGAATAAGTAGCATTAGCATTAGGATTCAAATTTCTTTGTAATGGTTTTGTTCAAACATTTATTGTAAAACCCCAAAACTACCCTTACCCAAAACTTTTCTGCAAAGAATTCCTTAGAGTAGATAAGGTTAGCATAGAATAGAGATAGAGTAATTGAGGGAAGTTTATTATTTGTAGAGGTAGTTAGAAATTAGATTAGTAGTTCGGTAAATATAATAAATATAAGTGACCTTGGGAAGGTCACAGCATACAAAGCGAACTACTGTGGAAAGGAAAACTGAATCAAACTTTGGCATTCTTGCCCACTGAGGTGGAGTAGACAGCAGTTGGAATGTGATTGGGAGTGGGAGTGACAATTGGAGTGAGAGAAGAGGATTATGGGGAAACTGCTAACTTAAGGGTCTTTGCTCTCTGAACTTGAATGACTGTGGAGCATAGATCAGGAGCTCTTTATCCCAACTTGTGGAATACCTTGCCTCCATTCCCTTACTCTAGAGAAGAAGGTTCCTGTATGTGTGAGAGAATCCATTAAGAGGAAGAACAAGACAAAAATAACCTGCTGAAAGGAAGTGATCCCTTGACTTCAGGGAGTCACCCTGAAGATCCTTTCTATCTCTTGACCTTCCCAAGAAAGATACTTGCCTTTTGTTTAGCAAGATAGAGATAATGACTAGCTAGGTAAAAGACAAAGAAACTGAAGCTGAGCCATCTTGGTTTAGCTGAAGAATCAGCAAGGGTCTCCTATCCCCTTTTTTGATTTACACTAATTATTAAACTACTTGAAAAATAGAAGATCAGAGTCCAATTCGTATTGAAGGGAGAACAAAGAAAGAGGCTGGTGCCTAAGCTAACCTTTAGCCTAGTATAAAACAACGAAAGCCAACAGTGGCAATCTGCTTGCCAGACAAGGGGGACTTCTGGGATTCAACTACCAGTCAAACCTTGAGGAGTAAACTCCACTATTCCCAGAAGTCATTCAAAATACTGATCCTGTCATCCTTAACCTAACCTTACCCAGGAGTACCTCTGTTGTGGGTTGAGAGAAGAGAGGAGATTTCAAAGACAATCTCTCAGTAGGGCTACCTCTCTACTTTTATCTCACCAGCAGCCATATTCCCTCTGTCCCTTCAACTCCTCCATTCCATTACAAACCCTTCCTTATCCCTTGTACCTCTTCAACCCTCTTCAGTATCTTCATTATTACACTGTCCAATGGGCCCATCTACAGAGGTTTATGTTTTCAGCTAAATATTACTATTATTATTATTTTGAAATTTGAAGTATTGTGCCTTGCCACAGTTTGTATTGCAGTTTTGGGCTATAAAACCCAGGTGTCTCAGTTCCTGATTTCCTTGCTGTGACTGGATAAGAGCTGATATTTATATATTCTACAATACTTAATCCTTTAAATGGAATAATATGGGAACATTCTTCAGAAACATCTATTCAAACTTTCATTATTATTCTTGTCATTATCATTGTTATTACTATTAACAATATAATTATTGAATTATTCCTGTAAGTTGTGGATTGATTGATATATTTGTGCTAAATTATGATAATAATTGTTTAAGGAGCCTTGTACCATGTTCAGCTTGGAGTAACCTCAACCAAGTGTGATTGGTCTGGAGCTGGATGGTTAAAGCTTCAATGAAAGTTGTGCAGACTGTATGGATTCTAGGACTCAGGCTTCCTGGAAGTAGCACATATTCCTGCATTTTCCCAAATCTAAATTGTTAACTCTCTTCTAGGCTTCTAAAGATATTCCTTTTTAAAAAATAGTTAACAAATATCTTCTCTCTGTCGTGTCTAGGCCTCTAGAACATAAAAAACCAAAAATAAAATACCTATAACAAAGATAGGCAACTAAAATAAATTCCTTCAATGACCATATACAAAACTGTGTCATAATAAATATCTAAAATCCCTCTCTGTCAGAAGATGGACAGCATTCTGTCAGTTATTCTCATTATTCCCTGTAAGCTTGGATGATAATTGCATGGATCAAAGTTTTTGTATCTTTTAAAAATATTTATTTTTATAATGTTGTTATTGTATGGTTCTACTTCTTTCACTATGCATCAATTCAAAGTGAGGTTCAAGTGATGGTTGCTGCCCTTATCCCTTTTTATTTGTATAGACTTTTAGTTGCACATCCTGTATATAGTAATGAGTCCTCCCATTGTTTATACTTTGTTACCTAGAATATCTCTTTTCATTCTCTTTTGCCTTACTTTTTAAAGAACATCAAAATATGCCCCAAACTACTTCTGGCTTTTCCATATTAATTATTTTCACCTATGATCCTGTTAGCATAGTTTCTACCAAACTTGACTCTTTTCATCAAGAATTCTTCAATGTCCAATAATAGTGGCTACATCTTGTGTAATTCTCACTCTGGTTTCCAAGACTGTGACTATCTTTCTTCTGGCTTCTTGACCTGAAAGCTCTTGATTTTTGTCTAGCATGTTGTTAGGAGTATTTGTTTTCAGGTTTCTTCTACAAAATAAATTCTTTTTATTTTTTACTTTGTCCTTTAGTTTGAAGAGAACTAGTTTTCTTATATGTCACAAAGTACAATAGTCAGCCCAAATTTTTGGTTATGGCATTTATATAGTCCAAAAATTCTGAAATTACTTCTCCATTGGTTTTTCCAGGCAATTTTTCTTAAAAATGAGATAATTTACATTTTCTATTTTTTCAATTTTATTTTAAAATGTTTTTGTTCTCTCATCAAGTCATTAGTTTCTCCTTGCTATATTCCAATTTTCAAAAGAGTTTATTTCAATTCTGTTTTTTTGCCACTTGGGCTATACTGTTAATTCTCTGTAAAAATCTCTCCATTTTTTCTGTTACATTTTTCATTCTATCTAACTTACTCTTTTCTCCAAATTTTTTTCTTTAAAGTTTTCATTAATAGTAAAAACATAATCTCTTTTTTTAAAACTTTTGCTTCTTTTCTCCTATGAATTCTAATGGATCTTTTGTGCAAGCTGTGCTTTTCTTTGAGTCTTTGCTTGTATGAGTTTGGGAGTTTGTTTTTTTTTTCTCTTACTGTGGTAGTAACTTGGGCATCCTGTCCTCACAATACTTCTTTATCTTCTTCTTTCTTTTGGTTAGTCATGCTTCTAGGAATTAGCTCTGAACCACTAGCCATTGCTAGGGAGAATTAGCTGGAAAACCTGGGGGCTGAGTTTATGAACTACTCTAACAGAATCTTGAGCTACTGTTCTATGCGAGTACATGATCTCTTGAGACTCATAAGCTTAGGGTTTTTGGTATGCAGTCAGTGATCCTAGACAACACATGTTCCACAGTTCCTGCCCAGGTCCCTTGGCTGTAGACAAATTTTTATATGTTTTTCTGGAAAAAAAAAACCACAGTAATTTATCCTATGATTTTCTGATCACTACTTAGTCTGAGGTTATTCTTAGTTTGTTGTTGGCGTAGTTATAGGAAGACCTGAGCTATAATGTGTCCTCCTACTCTATCATCTCAGATTGAGAAGTTCTATAAAGATATGTTTTTGATGTTAATGATGAAGCATATTTGGTGTGTTGGTTAGCTTTCATTCATGGTATACTTTCAAAAGAGCGATTTTGAGCAAAGGAGAATGAAAGGAGGATAGAGACAGACAGACAGAGACAGAGAGAATTTATTATAAAATAGGTGAGTACAAGGAAAATAGTCCATATTGAGAAAGAATTGTAAGAAAGAAAATATATCTGTGGCATTCCTCTCAAAAATGTATGTGTTCAGAGTGAATAAGGAGATGGGTATTTTAATGCTGATCATTTAAAATATTTTTGTGCATATAAGCATAGGGTTCTATGAATAGAGAGGGATATGTGATTGTTTCCTGACTAGAAATGTACTGGGTCACAGAGGTTATCTGTCTTGTATTCTAGTCTCATCACTACATAGTAATAAAAAAAAATTGATGAACTATAATGGCCATCCCCTGGTAAATGTAAATATCTTACTGCAAGTCCTATATGAGAATAAAAGTGAGTTAATCAAAAATAAGAATAGACATGGGATAGGAGAATGACTACTGGCAAATGTGGCAAGCTCATAAATGGGTATTGGGTGGGCACAGGTCCATGTAACAATCATTAGTAATACAATGGAGGGAACTCTTCCCTTATTTAAATACTTTAGAAGATTGTCTGAGTATTGAGTAATGTAAGGCAATATAAGCAGTTCTAACTTCTAACTGCTTCTTTTGAAAGTTATGGAGCAATAGAATTGTCCATTGCAGAGCTTATGTAATGTTTTCCTTTTGACACCCTCATAGATTCAAAAGCTGATTGAGGCTATAAGGATAGGCTATTAATCCAAGAATTTGTGTGTTGTGCTGGACCCAAGGCAAGAAGATGGGAAAGAAGATTGAGGGTGACTCTAAGTTTATCTTCACATAGAGAATAGACAAAGAAGTTAAGTATAATTTTCAATAGCTCCCAGCAGGAGTATGATAAAGAGCTAGAGAGAAAGAAACCTTTCTTGAAGAAAATGTGGATTCTGAAGCAAGTAGAAAAGAATATGGAGAAGTATCTATGAGATAAAAATAACTCATAGTGAGAAGAAGGAGGAGGAACCTCCATCTCCATTGAAGAAAAAAATCAGTAGGCCAAATGATGTTGGTGGCTGGAGCTATGAAGAAGAAGGATAAAAAAAAAGAGCTGGTGAGAGGAAAAATCCAAGAAAGAATGGAATCTAGGGGAGAATTAACTAAGCAGAGAGAAGATATGTCCAACAGTAAATGCGCTGATTGTGGGAAAACATTCAGCAAAAAAGAAAGCTTGTTTAGATTTTATGAATATACTTGGGCTGTTTTCTGTCTGGTGATTTTTTTAGGGAAAAATTGGAGAAGGAAGGCCTTCTTTTTATTTCAAGAGTCCTAGAACTTGGACAGAAGATATTCTAATCACATAGCTGCTTACAATCTGAAGTTAGACTTATCTTATGAAATAACCATAAAGCATGCTCTTGACATTGACCATAGAGCTCTGTTTCACTATAGTGGTGTTTTACTGTGATCTTGGGTTCAATTGTTATGGATTGTGGAGTGGTCATTGAATGAAAGAAGTAAAAATGGGATGTTATAGAAAGATATTACAGAGAATAGAGTAGCAATTAAATTCAAAAGTGAGTATTGAACTACCTCCTGTAAGGACTTATTCAATTGAAAAATGTTGAGCAAACTAGAAGGTAGTTTGCCAAAAATTATATTTAGAACACAACCTTACACTATACAACAGAGATATGTCTGACTAATATATAAAAGGTCACATTTATAAGCAAATTAGAGGAATAAGGGAGACTTTTACGTTCAAAAAAATGGATCAGGGAAATGTTTATTCCAAAGATGGGATAGTGAGAATTATAAAACAATATTTTGTTTGTTTTTCTATGTAAAAAATATTTTTAGAAGCTCTCTTTGTGGTGGTAAAGAATTAGAAATTGAGGGACTGCCCATCAATCAGGGAACGACTGCAACAAGTTGTGGTATGTGATTGTCAAGAAATAATATTGTATTCTAAGAAATGATGAACAGGTTGTTTTCAGAAAAACCTAGAAAACTTAAATGAACTGATGCAAAGTGAAATGAGTAGGACCTGAAAAGGATTATATAAACTAACAAGAATATTCTATAATAACCAACTATGAAAGAAATAGGTATTCTCAGCAAACGGATACAAGAAAATTCCAAAGGATATATAATGAAAAATGCTATTTCTGATGAAGTCTGTATGTAGATTGAAGCATACTTTAAAAAATCATATAATTTTTCTCATATTTCTTTTTGCATGTGGTCTGTGTTTTCTTTCACAACATGACTAAAATGGAGACATGATTTGCATGAATGCATGTGTAATGCCTGAATCAAATTGCTTGCTTCTTAAAAAGAATGGAAGGGAGTGAGGGAGGAGGACAATTTTGAATTCAATTTTTTAAAAGTGTTAAAATTGTTTTTTCATGTAATTGGAAAAATTACATTAAAAATGAAGTTCATTATACATATGAAACCAATGTGATTAAAAATAAAAGGAAAACTCAAAAAATTTTATAGTAAGTTTCTGACCAATTTTCAAGATACATAAAGAACTTATTCATATCATAAGAATTAGAGCTATTCTCAAATTAATAATGCCAAATGATAGGAACTGCTAGTTCTTAGGGGAAGAAATTTAAACATCTATCACCATGTAAGAATACTCTAACTTTTAATATGCTAACAATGATACAATAAACATTAAGGGAATCCCTGAGAATCCATTTCATTATCATCAGACTAGAAACGTTGATTAAAAAAAAAGTTAAATCAGAAATCTTGGGGAATATTACAAAACAAGCAGGTTAATATACTTTTTGTGGAGCTGAGGATAGTATCTATCCTGTAAAGCAATTTGTACTAGACCTAAAAAGATACTAAATTGTGCTTGTCACTTCATTCAATGATATCTTGATTAGGATTATACTCTAAAGAGATTGAAGCAAGAGAAAGAGTCCTATATGTACAAAAGTATTTAATTAAACTCTTTTTGGACAAGAACTGGAAATTAAGGGAATAGCCAGTATCCAAGGAATTGTTGAGTAAAGTATAGTATCTAGATGTGCTGAAATATTTTTGTGCCATAAGAAAAAATAAATGATTTAAACAAAACTGGGGAAGACATATCAACTAATGCAGAGTGAAATGAACAGGATAAGGAGAATGATCTATACAAAAACAACATTTTAAAGACAAAAAAACTTTGAAAAACTTAAGAACTCTAAACAATGTAATGACCAGCTATAATTCCAGAGATCTAATAATATTCTGTAGTGCCCAACAAGGGATGGATATGAACTTATTTAGTGACAAATGAGAAGAGCTAGTGACAACATGTGATAATCTTCATGAATAACAACCTAAGAATCATCTGTACTGTTAATCACATTTAAAATTTTTTCCTTATAACTTTTCTGTTGAATAGACTCAGCAATTCTCAAAGTTAGTCACTCAATGAGGATTATATAGATGCTCTAAGGCATACATAAGCTATAATTATTCATTAATTATGTCATTATTGTATATGAAATATTGTTAAATATACATGTTTAGAACTAGAAAGGACACTGGGGTTCATCTAATCCCCCTACCTTACTTGAGAGGTGAGGAAACTGAGTCCAAAAGATTTAGTAGCAATTGAAATGACCAAGTGATATCAGTGGTGGAGCCAGGTTTCTCTTCTTTATGTCTAGAGAGTAAGATTTCCAGTCCACAAGCTGCCCTTTTATACAGTTGTTTGTGTCATAAAATAAAATTTAGCTTAAGGTGTCTAGAAAAACAATTGGGTTATTGGGACATTATAGTTGGAATAAAAATAAAAACTTGGTTTTGAGTCAAGCTATGATAAGTGCTAAATATACCAAAGCAGGTTATTGTCCTCTGAGTCAGTTTCATATTTTTTAAATGGAATCAACACTCATACTAATTACTTCATAGCATAGTAAGGAAAGAATTTTGCACATTGTAATGTGTTTGAGATATATATATATATATATACATATATATATGAGTTATTATTCAATTGGTAAAAGAGATATGATCTCCATAGGGTCACATCACAAGCAGCATTATTTATCTCATTAATTTTGATGTTCAACCATTTGTCATTTCTTTTTGTTTTAATTTTCCCCAATGAAAAGCAGGACAACAGGAATCGTAAGCACATGGGCTAATTTGCTTAAGTTCTTAAATGCTTAAGATCTCCAAGGCCAGGAAGTCCTAATTTGATATCTCACTGTGAAAGAGAAGCAACACTGGATTCTCAAAGGGCTAACTATGTTAATAGAGTTCAACTCTAGCCAGCACTGCCTGGATGGAAAAGCTTCAAATATGGTCCTAGAAAAAGATTATTTACTTTCTGAGAATTAATCTAGCTAAATAACATCTAAGTACCTAACACTAATCCTAAACCCTTCAGAACATGGAATTTTATTTCTATTTTTCTTCAGGATCTAAGGCAGTATCTAGCATATAGTAGGAGGTTTATAAATGCTGTTTATAAAGGCTAGTTACTAGTAGACTGACTACTTTTGATAGTACCTAGGTGGCACATGTTAAAATTAAATTGTGGTTGGACTCTGAATAATATCAATTAGGTGGTTGCCAGGGATTTATTATTTATGATAGTATATTTACAATATTTACAATAGAAGGAAGTTATTAAGGTGGGTGGGAGAGACAGAGAGAGAGAGAGAGAGAGAGAGAGAGAGAGAGAGAGAGAGAGAGAGAGAGAGAGAGAGAGAGAGAGAGAGAGAGAGAGAGAGAGAGAGAGAGAGAGGGAGGGAGGGAGGGAGGGAAAACACTCTGGCTTCTTCTTATACCAGTTTAGAATTTCTAAGTCCCAACCAGGAGAAGAGAGTCTCAAGAAGTTGGGCCTTTCCTGGAGGCTTCATGCCTCCAGAAAGGCGGGGTCACTAAGTCAGCTTTTCACTCACCAAGGTTAACAGTCTAAAAGAAGTCTGGGTATTCTGGTCTCTTCTCCAAGTCAGTGCCCGAATGTCTGGATCTCTGAATGTCCATCTTCCCTTCAGCTCCAAGTGACTGATCCTTCACTCCATGCCCAGGGTGATTGACTGTGTTCAGTATTTTATTTTTTCTCTTGTGTCACATGCTCTAAATGTTCATGTCTACCAATCACAGCAGACACTTTTCTCCAGGACTGTCCATTCTTTAGTTCATGCCTTCTTTGCCTAGATTTTCTCCAGAGCTGTTCATTCTTTAGTTCTCACCTTCTCTGGTTAGATTATATCTTTTTTGGGGTACTTAACACCTCTTTTTTTAAGATCACCTTTTGTAGTTACTTAACACCTTTTTGTGGTTAATTCACCTTTTGTAGTTAAAATCTAAAAATAGATCATAGCTTACAATTCTAGCTTCACTTTAAAGGAAGAACTAAGTACCTTCATTGTTACAATCAGGCAATTACAATTTTATCTTCACAATAAAGAAAGAGCTGAGTATCTTCATTGTTACAATCAGGAGATAGCTAAATCCAATTTTCATACACAGTGGATAGAATATCAGTCAGAAAGATTTAAATTCCAATTTTGCCTCAAATACTAAACATTTTTTTCATATGAAACTTTGACATCTTGTATTTCAGTGTTCATGATAAGAATTTAAAAAAAAGACCAGCATGAAAATACCAACAACTTCTGTGTCAGCATCTGTAGGAAAATGAAGACCTAGAGAATTTTTGGGAAAAATTTGATAAGACCTTCAAAACCAAACCAACTTTTTTATTCAATGACTTTAATATAAAAGTGGGCAAAGTGAGAAAAGCAAAAGATATCAGAAAATGTAGTACAAAAATAGGAAATAAAAGATGTCAAAGACACAAGTTAAATGCAAGTGCCATGATCATAAATGTGAATAATTTTACAAGGAAAAAACTTGAAAGGTACTAGCTGTGAATGTTGCATAATATAAAATTAGTCTTTTATTTTTATATTTTATACATTTTTCCAGATTAAATATAGAAACAAATCAAATAATCATTTATGACAAAATTTGATGCATGTTCTCTCCTCCCCTCTGACCCTTTCCTGATGTGGGTCATACATGTATTGCCATGAAATACATATTTCTATTTGTCATGTTTCAAAAACAGAAACTTATCATTTATAACAAAGAGAAATTCATGAAGAAAAAAAGTAAAGAATGATATACTTCAATCTCTATTCAGACCCCATCATTTCCTTCTATTTTAGTGTATATATATATTTTTAACTTGAGTCCCTTGGAGTTATCTTGGACATGAAGATTTAAATTTATCATATCCTAACAGAAAGTAAACAAGTGATTTATAATGAAGAAGGTCCTTTTTAAGATGAGATATCTGTGTATACTTGGAGCCAGCATCAAAATCAATACCAAATTAGAAAAGAAAATAATAAAAATAACAAAAAAATGGTACACAATTGCAAAAACTCCAGCTCAAATTAACCAAGCTATTAATGATGAAAATTAGAAATGGATAAAAAATAGATTCCAATCTAGTTTGTAACCATTAATCAAAATAACAAGGGGAAAAAAAAGACTTCAGAAACCACTACAGCCAGCAGTCTCTTTGCCAATAGAGATATGATATAAACACATCATTTTAGAATATAAATTATTTAAAAATATAGAGATGGGAAATATAAAATACCATGCAAATTATTTTATAAAGTAGGAAATCATGGAAGAAAAAATAATTTTAGTAAGTGTAAAGAAATCTAATGAGCCAGTTCATTCTGAATTCATTTAAGAATACAATTTAAAGGAGGGAAGAAAGATAACAATAGATAACATCTATGAAAAAATCTATAACCAATTCTTTTCTCCTTACAAAACAATGGAGTAAACCACATTTGGATTCTAATGTTCTAATATTATAATACCCAATATGGAGTAGGAAACAAAAATAGTACCGAAGAAAACAAGGTGGACCAAATATCCACAGAAAAAGGTTATGTTGGAAAGAAGACAGTGTAAAAGACAAACAAAATTTATTCTTGAGATACCTGGAAGAGAGAAGAAATCTAAACTTTTGGAAGAAAATCACAAATGCAATAACTATTTACCCATCCATTTAATTTTCTATCTCCATAAAACCTTTGAGAATAATCTGCTCCCTGTATAAGAATAGATAATGCTTAAATAACACTTTAACATTTAAAAAGAGTTGTAGAAATATTGCCATTTTGTCATCAAAACCACTCTGGAAGATGGGTTCTCTAATTATCTCCTTTTTTAAATAGCAAATTGAGACAGATTAGAGTGAATCCATTTGCCCATAGTCACATGGCTAGAGTCATAGACAGGATTTAAAATAAAATCTTCTTGACACTAAGTCTTCCTCTCTATTCACTGCACCAGCTACTTGTCTCTAGTTAAATGAGGGCAACTTTGATGTGCCTATGAAAATGGAAGAGGTAGGCTATTAGGAATAATTATTAGGAACAATTTTTATAGTAGGTCATGTTCTCAATCATAATTTGACTGAAATGTGCAAAGAATAAAAGGTCTGATTTTATAGTTTTAATAGATATATAGGCTATGCATTTTAAAATATATACACACATACGTATGTATACAGGCATGTATACATGCATATAATCATCGATCCTATGGGGTAAAACATCATTTTAAATGCTCTTCTCTAACAAGGTGCTTCCTGTGCATATTCAAAAGAATATAAGATACCATGAAAGATATAATACTTGAGGGATTTTTTCAATCACCTTCTTATAATTATCAAGCAAATAATAAAAGTAGAGACATATGCTCAGCACTCTCCTGAGTATATTCAGTGTATTGTAGATTCTTTTACATGCTTCTGTGTGCAGATAAATTTGAACTGATTTCATCAAACATTGAAACATTGTAGAATTTTTTAATAATGAGAAAAACAATAATTGGTTACATTTATATAGCCCTTTAGAGCTGGCAAAGTGTTTTTCAAATACAATATTATCTCATTTTATCCTCATAACAATCACTGGAGTTGAGATAATATTATCCCCATTTCATAAATGAAAAAACTTAGGTAGAGAGAAGTTAACTGACTAAGGTCATAAAGCTAGTATAAATTTGAGGTTATACTTGAAATTAAGTCTTTCTGATTCTAGGCCCAGTATTTTATAAGAACCATAATCATTTTTAAAAATTCAGTATAACCATCTAACAAAAGAAAGATTATAATAAAATAGTAAATGAACAATGATTATTGTCTATATTTTTATATGCAGTTCAATGGAAAATCAATAGAGCTGGTTCCTAGATTATAGATCTATATCTATAGATCTATAATCTATAATAATATATCAATTATTAATATTATTATATCAATAATGATATATATCATCTATATATGTATATATTGATGTGGCTACCTAGGTGGTGCAGTGGATAGGGCATTGAGCCAGGAAACAGAAAGACCTAGGTTGAAATCTTGCCTCAGGCACTTAAGCTATGTGACCCTCATGTAAAATGAGCCAGAGAAGGAAATGACAAAACCACCACAGTATCTTTGTCAAGAAAACCCCAAATGGGGTCCCAAATAGTTGGGGATGACTGAATAACAATATGTAACAAAACATATAGATTTATATTTAGATAGATATAGATGGATATAGATGTACATTGAACAGAAATTGTGGATACAAAATGAGCTGGACCCAGAATCAAATAGGAAGAAAGGTGTAGTAGGGCTTACTACTGAGGGCTGGAGAATCTTGAAGCATTTTAATAATTCTCAGCTTCTGAAACAGAGATATATCATTTTAATATGAATATTCCCTTAGTGATGCTGTATGATTACAAATCATAAAATATCATTCTCAGAAAAAATTTAAAGTTACAAGTTATCCAAAATACAATAGAGATGTACATGATGTGTATGACAAGTTGTGGCATAGTTTCTAAAAATAATTTCACAGAGAAGTATTTTAAATGGCACCATCAGGACACATATGGTTGGAAAAGGACATTGAATCATCCCTGAAATCAGAGGAAAAGATAACCATTTTATCTCTTAATTTGCTTTTCCAGGATCCACATAATGTCTAGAGATCAGGAAGAAGATTTCCACCTTTTTTGCTAGACACCTATGTAGAATTTATGGGAACACATGGACAAGAACCTCAGAAGTTGAAAAGTGCATTAATTAATTGATTCATAATTAATTAATTTAATGAATTAATTGATTCATAAAATTTTTTAAAGTAAATTAGAAACTAAGCATTCATTAGAAGGCTATATCATGCTAAACTTGGTCCTTAGACCTAGGTTCACAATAAACATTACGGAATTTTCCTAAAACTTTTTGAGAAATAAAAGTCATTGTGAGAAGTTTGAACCACAGGTTCTTGATCAAATCCCAGGTGTCTTGTGTTATACCTCTGTGAACTTGGGGAATTAACTTATATTCACTGGGACTTGGCATCTTAATTCATAAAATATATTAAATGATCTCTATGATCAGTGTTGTTGTGAAATCCTATAATGCAAATCCAAATGGAAAGATTCTAGTGCATTGGTAATGTAGGAAATATAATGGAACCAAACATGAACTACAAAGGAAAAATGCATAAACTACAAATAAATGAAACTCTAATCTTTTAATTAAGGAGTCCCATCATTAATGGTGCCTTAGTGAGCTGAATTCAGTCTTGCATTCAGTACACACATCTGTTTACCTCTCTGTACCTCAGGGAAATTACAGTTCTTAATGGATGAGTCTATATTCCTGTTACCTGAGAATTCAAATTGATTTAAGGTAGCCAATTGCTCTTCTTTCAGTAAGATTGTTAAGTGAGTAGAATGGGTTATGACATATAGGAATCCACTAAACTAAGACACATCAAGAGTTAAAACCATGCTGAAAACAAACAAAAAAAAAGAAAAAAGTCATCTCTTTTTCTTATTTCCCCTTCACTTCTCAATATTGCTAAGAACTGAAAATTCTGAATTTCTTTTTTTTTTTTTATAAAATTGACTTTTATACCATAAAACAAGAATGATTCAATATTAGGAAAACTATCAGCATAAATGACCATATCATTAACAAAAACAATTGAAACCAAATGGTTATTTCAATCAATACATAAAAGGCATTTGCCAAAATACAACATCCATTATTTATTTTTAAAAATTGGAATAAACAGTACTTTTCTTTTTAAAATTAATTTATTTATTAATTTAGAACATTATCTTTTGGTTACAAGAATCATATTCTATCCCTCCTTCCCCTAACCTCACCCTTCCAATAGCCAACGTGCAATTCCACTGGG
Source organism: Monodelphis domestica (assembly GCF_027887165.1). Classification (NCBI taxonomy): domain Eukaryota; kingdom Metazoa; phylum Chordata; class Mammalia; order Didelphimorphia; family Didelphidae; genus Monodelphis; species Monodelphis domestica. Next base: position 176,545,405 of record NC_077230.1, on the reverse strand, counting down.
TATTACATGTGTCCTTGATCAGAACCTATTTCCATGTTGTTGATGTTTGCACTAGGATATTAATTTAGAGTCTATATCCGCAATCATATCCCCCCTCGACCCATGTAGTCAAGCAATTGTTTTTCTTCTGTGTTTCTACTCCCACAGTTTTCCTCTGAATGTTGATAATGCTGTTTTTTGTAGATCCCTTCAGGTTGTTCAGGATCATTGCATTGCCACTAATGGAGAAGTCCACTATATTCAATTGTACCACAGTGTGTCAGTCTCGGTGTACAATGTTCTCCTGGTTCTGCTCCTTTCACTTTTCATCAATTCCTGGAGGTCATTTCAGTTTACATGGAATTCCTCTAGTTCATTATTCCTTTGAGCACAATAGTATTCCATCACCAACTATTTGTTCAATCATTCCCCAATTGAAGGGCATCCCCTCATTTTCCAATTTTTTTGCCACCACAAAGAGTGCAGAGAGTCTTTTAGTTCCAAACTGCCCTCCAGAATAGTTGGATCAATTCACAACTCCACCAGCAATTCATTAATGTCCCAACTTTGCCACATCCCCTCCAGCATTCATTTCTTTCCATTGCTGTCATGTTAGCCAATCTTCTAGGTGGGAGATGATACCTCAGAGTTGTTTTAATTTGCATCTCTCTGATTATAAGATATTTAGAACACTTTTTCATGTGCTTTTTAATAGTTTTGATTTCTTTAACTGAAAATTGCCTATTCATGTCTCTTGCCCATTCATAAATTGGAGAATGGCTTGATTTTTTGTACAATTGATTTAGCTCTTCATAAATTTGAGTAATTAGATCTTTGTCAGAGGTTTTTGTTAGGAAGATTGTTTCCCAATTTGTTACTTCCCTTCTAGTTTTGGTTGCATTGGGTTTGTTTGTACAAAAACTTTAATTTGATGTAAAGTTATTTATTTTACATTTTGTAATTTTTTTCTAACTCTTGCTTGGTTTTAAAATCTTTCATTTCCTAAAGATCTGACATGTATACTATTCTGTGTTCACCTAATTTACTTATATTTTTCTTCTTCATGTTCAAGTCACTCACCCATTCTGAGTTTATCTTGGTGTAGGGTGTGAGATGTTGATACATACCTAATCTCTCCAAAACTGTCTTTCAATTTTTCCAGCAGTTTTTATCAACTAGTGGATTTTGGTGCCAAAAGCTGGAATCTTTGAGCTTATCATAGACTGTCTTGCTGAGATCACTTACCCCAAATCTATTCCACTGATCCTCCTTTCTGTCTCTTAGCCAGTACCATATTGTTTTGAAGAGCACTGCTTTATTGTATGGTTTAATATCTGGTATTGCTAAGCCACTTCCCTTCACATTTTTTTTCATTATTTCCCTTGATATCCTTGATATTTTGTCCTTCCAAATGAACTTTGTTATATTTTTTTCTAATTCATCAAAAAAGTTTTTTGGTAGTTCAATGGGTATGGCACTAAATAAGTAAATAAGTTTGGGTAGGATGGTCATTTTTATTATGTTAGCTCATCCTACCCATGACAGTTAATGTTTTTCCAATTGTTTAGATCTAGTTTTAATTTTGTGGAAAGTATATTGTTGTTGTGTTCATATAGTTCCTCTGTTTGTCTCAGCAGATGCTTTCCCAAGTATTTTATATTATCTAGGATGATTTAAACTGGAATTTCTCTTTCTAATTCTTGCTGCTGAGATGTGTTGGAGATATATAGAAATGCTGATGACTTATGTGGGTTTATTTTGTATCCTGCAACTTTGCTAAAGTTGTTGATTATTTCAACTAGCTTTTTAGTTGATTCTCTAGTACTCTTTAAATAGACCATCATATCATCCAGAAAGAGTGATAGCTTGGTCTACGCATTGCCAATTTTAATACCTTCAATGTCTTTTTCTTCTCTAATTGCTACTGTTAGTGTTTCTAGTACAATGTTAAATAATAGAGGTGATAATGGGCATTCTTGTTTCACTCCTGATCTTATTGGGAATGCATCTAGTTTATTCCCTTTGCAGATTATGTTTGCTGATGGTTTTAGATAAATACTTATTATTATTTTTTAGGAAAGGACCTTCTATTCCTATACATTCTAGTGTTTTCAATAGGAATGAGTGTTGTATTTTGTCAAAGGCCTTTCCTGCATCGATTGAGATAATCATGTGATTTTTGTCAGTTTGCTTGTTAATATGGTCAATTATGTGGATGGTTTTCCTAATATTGAACCATCCTTGCATTCTTGATATGAATCCTACCTGGTCATAATGAATAACCCTTGTGATCACTTGCTGGAGTCTTTTTGTTAGTATCCTATTTAAGATTTTTGCATCTATGTTCATTAAGGAGATTGGTCTATAGTTTTCATTCTCTGTTTTTCACCTGCCTGGCTTTGGAATCAGTACCATATTTGTGCCATAAAAGGAATTTGGTAGAAATACCTCTTTGCTTATTATGTCAAATAGTTTGTATTATATTGGCATTAGTTGTTCTTTGAATGTTTGAAAGAATTTACTTGTGAATCCATCAGTCCCTGCTGATTTTTTCTTTGATGGCTTGTTGAATTTCTTTTTCTGATATGGGATTATTTAAGAATTCTATTTCTTCTTCTGTTAATCTAGGCAATTTATATTTTTGTAAAAATTTATATTTTTTGTAAATATTCATCCATATCACCTAGATTGCCATATTTGTTGCCATATAATTGGGCAAAATAGTTTTTAATGATTGCCTTAATTTCCTCTTCATTGGAGGTGAGGTCTACCTTTTCATTTTGGATACTGTCAATTTGTTTTTTTTTCTTTCCTTTTTTTATTAGATTGACCAGTACTTTGTCTATTTCATTTGTTTTTTTCAAAATACCAGCTTCTAGTCTTATTTATTAGTTTATTGGTTCTTTAACTTTCAATTTTATTAATTTCTTCCTTAATTTTTATGATCTCTAATTTAGTTTTCTTCTGGGGATTTTTAATTTGTTCAGTTTCAAGTTTTTTGATTTGCATGTCCAATTCATTAACCTCTGCCCTCCCTACTTTGTTAATATGTGAACTCAAGGATATAAACTTTCCCCTGAGTACTGCTTTGGCTGCATCCCATAGATCTTTGAAAGGATGTCTCATCATCGTCATTTTCTTCAATGAAATTATTGTTTCTATAATTTGTTTTCTAACTAACTGATTTTGGAGAATCATATTATTTAATTTCCAATTAATTTTTTATTTGCCTCTCCATGTACCCTTCCTGATTATTATTTTTATTGCATTATGATCTGAAAAGGTTGCATTTATTATTTCTGCTCTTTTGTAATTATTTGCAATGTTTTTATGTCCTAGTAAATGGTCAATCTTTGTGAATGTACCATGTGTCGCTGATAAGAAGGTGTATTCCTTTGTGTCCCTAGTTATTTTTTTCTATATCTATTAACTCTAATTTTTCCAAGATTTTATTCACAACTTTTACCTCTTTCTTATTTATTTTTTGATTTGATTTATCTAAATTTGATAGTGGTAAGTTCAGGTCTCCCACTAGTATAGTTTTACTATCTATTTCCTCCTTCAACTACATTAGTTTCTCCTTTAGAAATTTGGATGCTATACCATTTGGTGCATGCATGTTGATTAATGATATTTCCTCTTTGTCTATACTGCCTTTTATCAGGATGTATTTACCTTCCCTATCCCTTTTAATCAGATCTATTTTTACTTTGACTTTGTCAGATATCATCATTGAAATTCCTGCCTTCTATCAGTTGACTCCCAATAGGTTTTTCTCCAACCTTTAATTCTCACGTTGTGAGTGTCTACCCACCTCAAGTGTGTTTCTTGCAGAAAACATATGCTAGGATTTTGATTTCTAATCCACTCTCCTATTTGTTTTTGTTTTATGAGTGAGTTCATCCCATTCACGTTCAAAGTTATGATTGCAACTTGTGTATTTCCCAGCATTTTCATATCCTCTCCTAGTTCTGTCCTTTCTTCTTTTGCTATATCCTTTTAAACCAGTGATTTGCTTTTAATCAGTCCTCTCCTAATCCCTGCCCTTAATAAACTTCCCTTTCTGCCCCCTCCCTTTTTGTTCCCTTCTTATTTTTTCAGGGTCTGTTAAGTCCTCTTCCCCCTCTCTTTCCCTTTCTTTTTGTACTCCCTGCCCCTTTACCCCCCACCCACCCACTTAGTTTTCCCTTCTTACTTTCCCTTTAGGGTAAAATAGAATTCAATGCCCCCAGTGGATCAAGATGTTCTTCCCTCTCAGAATTTATTTCACTGAGAGTAAGGTTTAAGTATAAGCACTCTCTTCCTCTCCTTCTTATAAGAGTATTCTTCCCCTCTTCTTCCCATATGTGTCTTTGTAAAATAAAGAATATTCTATTTATTTTATTTCTTCAAGTATCTATTGGTGCCATCTTTAATTCCCCCCTCCCTTTTTCTTTTTCTTTTTTTTTTTTTTGCATATCATCTTATAGCACTTATTACCCCAGTCTCTACCTGTGAATGATTCCTCTCATTACTATAATAGGGAATATAGTTTTTGACAGTTACAAATAACATTTTCCCCATCTACTAATATAAATAATTTGATCTTATTGAAGTCCTTAAAGAAGAAAGTTTGAATAAACAAACATTTCCCTCCCTTTCCCTTTCTTTCCTATTTATCTTTTCATGTTTCTCTTGATCTTTGTGTTTGGATATCAACCTTTCCACTTAATTCTGGTCTTTTCTTTACAAATACTTGGAAATCTTCTGTTTTGTTGAATACCCCTGCTTTCTCCTGGAAGCATAAAGTCACTTTTGTTGTATATGTGATCCTTGGTTGAAGACCCAATTCTCTTGTCTTTCTGAATATTATATTCCAAGCCTTGTGTCCCTTTAGTGTGTTAACTGCCAGGTCTTGTATAACCCTGATTGGTGCTCCTTGATATCTGAATTTTCTCTTTTTGGCTTCTTGTAAAATTTTTCTCCTTAGCTTGGAAGCGCTTGAAGAATTTGGCAATTACATTCCTATCATTGTCTTTTGAGGATTTAGTGTAGAGGGTGTTCTATGAACTCTTTCAATGTTTATTTTGCCCCCTTGTTCAAGAACATCAGGTCAGTTTTCTTGGATAATTTCTTGTAATACGATGTCAAGATTTCTGTTTATTACTGGGTTTTCTGGTAGACCAGTGATTCTCAAATTGTCTCTTCATGCTCTGTTTTCCTGATCCATCATCTTTTCAGTGAGATATTTTATATTTTCTTCTATTTTGTTAGTCTTTTGACTTAGCTTTATTAATTCTTTCTGTTTTGCAAGATCATTGGCTTCCAATTGCCTATATCTGGTCTTTAAGGACTGGTTTTCCTTTTCATTTTGGTCTATCCTGCTTTTCATGGCTTCCAGCTGTTTCTCCAATTGGGAGTTCTTGTCCTTTAAACTGTTATTTTCTTTTTTAACTATTTCCCACTTTTCTTGCCAGAAGGCTTCCATCTTTTTTATAAGCTCTAATTTAAATTCAAGAACTTGTGTGAAATTTCCACTTTTTGGAAGGTTTTAGTGCATTTATTTGTATTTCCTCTTTTATTTCCTCTGTAGCCTGGGTTTTTCCTCTGTAAAAATTCACCAAGGTCAACCCTTTCTTGTTTTTCTTGGTGTTGGGAAGTTGTTGTTCCTGGGCACTGTTTGCCATTACTGTAGTGGTTTTTTTCCTTCTGTTTTCAGTTACAAATCTGATTGAGATGGGCAGGCTTTCTGTGTATGGAGGTAAGGAGCAAGGACTTTGTCTGAAGCCAGCTCTTGAGTCTCTACAGCTTCTGCTATTTGCTGTCCCCTCTCTGTGCTATCTTCCTGCTGGTGCCCATGGTCTGCGTTCCTGCTGGGGCCTTAGGTCTAGCTGCTCTCAGGGGTAGTCTTCAGTGGTCTCAGTCAGCTTCCAAGGACCCAGAGGTACACCTCACTTGTTCCAGAGGTGCCCCTTGCTCACCCACTGATTCTAGCATGCATTGATTCTGGCTCCATAGCTGGGGAAGGGGAGGATGGATCAGCTTGCCTTTTAGTGGAGGCTTTTTCACCCCCTTATGGTGTGGAAATGCCCAAATACCATGTACCTTCAGTGCTGAGCCCTAGTGAAGAGTCCTTTTGTTCATATGAATTTGGGTTGGTTTTTTTTTTTGGCTTTTTGAGATAGTCTGTATTGGTAGGTGGTGAGGCGAGGAATTGTCCTACATCTAGATTGCCCCCATGTTTACACGGAAGTCCACAATTCTGAATTTATAAATGCATTACTAGATATTCAATAAATATTTATAATTACATGGACCTACAGACTTTATGATGCAAGAAATTATAATGTTAACTAAAGTTCATTGTTCTATGTTGCAAACTTTGACAATCCCATCATGGAGGTAAAAAATACTGAGATCCCTTCCCCCCAACCTAATGCTTTTAGCCCTGTCACAATGCCAAGTTAGATACCAGGTTGTCATCTGACTAACTGCTAGAATTGAAAGGATTTTTGATGAATATAGTTGCTACCTAATATGTATAATTAAATCAAGATAGAACCTATCATCCTTTTCATTGCAAATACTAACTTCAGGGGAAAAGCCACCATAATGGAGAAGAAAAAAATAAATGCCTCCATCTATGAACCTGTAATAGCTCATATTTCCAGAGGCCAAAAATTCACCTACTTCATTTTCCGATTCTGAAAACCATTGGCTTGCTTCCCCATTAAGAATGAAAGAAATCAACATTTTTCATGCACATTATATGGAGTATTGATTCACTCCCCAGTTTTCAATGACTCATTGAAATATAAGAACTACTGCATTTTCCTTTAGCTATTATTCTTGAAAGCATAAACTACAATTAGGCACATAAGAACTATATGAGGAAAGTGGTAAGTTGTTAGTAAGTCCAACATGTCACACAGCAGTATTCTAGAGGAAAGAGTGGGGTCATAACTGTTTTATTTGGGGGCTTACAAAGGAGATTTCAGGGTGAAAAGCACTAAAACATTTATAATCATTAAGACTTTGGTCCTTAACCTGCTTGTACTGATGGAAGAGATAATTGCCATGGGAGGATGGGGCTGTGTGTAAGCATAATCACATAGAAAACAAAGAATCAGGGTACACTTCAGAAGGCTTATATGTGACTAGAATTTTAATTGATGAAAGAACATCATTTGAAAAGGGAGTGAAAAAAAGGGGAATCAACAAAAATATTTGGTAACTGTCTGGGCAAATAGCCTTTAAGTCTCTCTGATTTCCAACATATTAAAAAATGTCAAGTTATAATTTACAAAAGCAGCCATTTCTGGAGTGAGATTGAGGTTGGCAGTGGCTAGCAGTATGAATTATAAAATATAGGACAGTCTTGACTATAGCCACCTCTTCTCCCAGAAAGCCTAAATATCTCCCCCAAAACTAGGAAAGAAACCAATCACAATATCTTTCTCTACTTTAGTTAGTGGGATTCACAGGTAGGCTTGCCCAACTGATGAGAACTCTTCTGAAAGTTCTGCATAGGGAAAAGACCTGACTGTATTGGCTTACCTGTTGATGAAGGATTCCTGAATCAGCATTTGACCTGGGCCAGTAATCTTTTTTCAGGATATATATTTCTCTTCTAGCCTTGACCTGTTGAGGTATGCTCTTTCTGATCTTCTTAAGTGTCTGCTTGCTTTTCCCTGACCAATACAAAGTCAGTCAGGAGATTATCAGACTCACTTCCTACAGCTCATCAGGGTCTTAAAGTAAAGGAGCAGTTTATAACCTCCCAAATTAGTGAAGAGTCAAGCAATATCTTAAGCCTTTTGCATGCTATTTTTTCCCTCAGAATCAAATAAGGCCAACTAGTGGAAGTTTTGGGGAGGCAAACTTTGGCTCAATACAATGATGAACTTTCTAATAATCAAAGCAATATAAGAATGGAATTAAATCCCTAACAAATTAGTTTGTCTATCAATCATTGGAGTGTTAAGTATGTTTAAGGAATGGAAAAGAAAGGAATTTGAATAGAGTTTAACACAGATGTTTGCACTAGGAGGAAAATTGGACAGAATAACCTCTAAAGTCCCTTTTAAATCTAAGAGTCCATGATTCTATTGATAATTTTAATATCTTTTTCTTTGTGGAATCAGTAATGCCCCTTTTGTTGTTTCTAATGTTTGTCTATTTTGGAGAATGGATTTGTTTCTGAAAAATCAATATAATTCTCACATGCTGTGAGAGCATTTATTAGTAACGTTCATATTTTGACTAGAACACTTTCTCAAGAAGAATTTATTGTTTTTAATTTCTACACACTGGAAAAAATCTCTTCCAATAGAGTGTGATGAATGGAACATATCTCATTAGTAATATTCTATGGGGCATTTCCAAGCAATCTGTCAGGTATCTCCAGTGAGAAGGAACTCTAGGTGGTATCGGTTGTTATGGGAGGAAAAAAAGAGTGTATGGTAAGTACTTTTTAACATTACATTGATTTTTTCCCTTTTCAACAGCTGCTACCTCTTAGAAAATATTAAAAATTAAAAATCTTCATTCTACATGGAATTAATTCTGTTTACATGTCACCTGTTTTCTAGTCCTCTCTACTCCATAATAATTATTGGTTGCTATAAGAAAGCTGGGATCTGTATTTATGAGCAGTCAATCCATCCTCGCTTCCATTTCTCTACTTTGAATCCTTAGTGATGTCACCATTACACTCACAGTAACCAAAGTGTTTTTTAGATAATATAAATACAAAGAAATAGAAATGCTGTACTGACAAAGTAATAAATGCTTCTAAGAAAGGTTCTTCAATATTTATCAAGTAGTATATGGGTTTTGATCAATGAACTATACCTTGTTGTGACTTGTGCAGAAAGAAAGGAGAAATAAAGAGACAAGAAAGAAAGAAAGAAAGAAAGAAAGAAAGAAAGAAAGAAAGAAAGAAAGAAAGAAAGAAAGAAAGAAAGAAAGAAAGAAAGAAAGAAAGAAAGAAAGAAAGAAAGAAAGAAAGAAAGAAAGAAAGAAAGAAAGAAAGAAAGAAAGAAAGAGAGAGAAAAAGAGAGAAAGGAAGGAAGGAAGGAAGGAAGGAAGGAAGGAAGGAAGGAAGGAAGGAAGGAAGGAAGGAAAGAAGGAAGGAAGGAAGAAAGGAAGGAAGGAAGCAGATCGCTAGACTACTAACTCTTTTATTTCTTCTAAATGTATGTGTAATGTCAGCATCTGTGGATATGCATATCTAATTTCAATCCTGCAACCTGTTTAGTTTAACTTTGATCTATTTTATACAGGAACATTCAAGGATGAGATCAGAAGCTAGTGCCAGTCAAAGCTTCTAGCTTTCTAAGATATCATTTAAATTTAATAAACTGCAAATGCACAAAAGACCCAGTGACTTCTTCATGCAGATGGCTCCATTCTAGAAGCATTGTTTCAAGAAAATACACAATAGATAATGTCCATTTCTTCAAGTTCAAGTAGCCAGTGAGCTGACCATAAGCTTGAAAGTCAAGTACCAGACTGCAATAGGGAATGTCTACATAAAGCTAAAGATTATTATTTGCAAAACAGAGACTAAAGCTGTCACTGAATTTAGCTGCTTTTTCATTGGTCCATCTAATAATGTACTGATAGAGATGAAGAAAACTGAATCAAGAAGGTCAGCTTATCCTCTGGGAAGCTGACAGGCACAGCTTGGTACAACAAACTTCAGACCACACTAAGGTCTCCAGAGCAGCAGTAATTACTTCACATCTTATTCTTGGGTAATTTCATCAGTGTCATCTACAAGACATTTTTAATATAAAGTGAGTAGATTGGATGACCAATGGTGAAAGATTTTGGAGTGAAGCCACCGAAGTGATTGCTTCTGTTGGGCTAAGCAGATGCAGAGAACAAATGGCATCAAGGTATCCAAGCAGCTGCTGTGGCAAGGGGAGAAGTAGAAAACCTGTTAAGTTGGTCAGGCAAAAGTACTACTCCAAGGAAATATAACATCTCACTTCAAATGATGAAGCATACTATTGGAATTCTGGCAAATACAGCAAAAAGACAAACCTGGCAATATCAAATCAGAGATGGAACAACTAATTCCTCCTGGGCAAAGGATATGAACAGTCATGTATGCATTCATGCTTTTTTAAACCCTTACCTTCCATCTTAGAATTAATACTTTGTATTGGTTCCAAGGCAGAATAACAGTAAGGGCTAGGCAATAGGTTTACGTGACCTGTGAAGGGTGACATAGTTTGGAAGAATCTGAGGTCACATTCGAACACAGGACTTCCTGTCTGTAGTTATAGGCCTGGATCTCTAGCCACTGAGCCAACTGGCTACCCTTCATGGCAAACTTTTAAATAACAAAGTGAATGGTAGAGCCTTGGAGTCAAGGATTCTAAATTTTAAAGCTGGCAGAGGACTTCGGAAGCCATTGGATTTATACCCTCACCACCAGTATTTGCCCAGGGTCATATGAGGGGTGAACATGGTAACAGTATGGTAGGAAGATTAGCAGTTATATTAAGGATAGAATGGAGGAGAGAGAAATTAGAGACAAGAAGACTAGGTAGCAGACTACTGCAATAATTTAGGGGTGAACTAAGGATTAGACTGAGTGGTAATGGTAAAGAAAAGAAAGAAGTTATTTGAGAGTGATTATAAAGGAAAAATTAATAGAACCCAGCTATTAAACACTTAGATCAAAGAAGAGTACTGAAGAATTCAAAGAATACTCAATTTCTGAGCTTTACTATGTAGGAACATGGAAACGTAATTGATATAATCAGATAAAGTAGTGAGTTTGGAGGGGTGATGAATTTAGTTCAGGGCATGTTCATTTTTAGATGCTGAGAAGACATCTAGGTAGGATTGTCCCACATACTTGAAAATAGGAGACAAATGATGAAACCAGATTGTAGATTCATATATCTGAAAGTAATTTACATAGTGGTGATTGAGATTTTACAAAGAGAATCCAGCCAAAGACTGATCTTCAAGTAATGCCCAAGTTTAAAAGTAACAAAAAAGAAGTAGTTATAGAGGGAGGAGTAGAAAAGGTGACATAGTATCAAAGAAATAAAGGAAGAACATAAGTTTCAAGGAAAGGTCAGTGGAACCAAATTTATCTGGGAATTCAAGGAGAAAAAGAACATGTAAGAGCTATTGAATTTTAATCATTAGTAGAGCTTTGACAACCTAACATTTTATAAGGGGAAACAACACATTGCACAAATAAGAACATAATTTCTTTTGTTTATTTTATCATACCAATTACATCTTTGGTTATGGATAATCCCAGGAAGGACCCCTTAGTAAGGCAGCCTGGCAACTTTCTGGTGTAATGGATGGAGAGCTGATTTCAAGGTCAGAAAGACTTGGGCTTAGGTCTGATCTCAAACACATAACTGGTTAGGTGATCCTGTGCCAGCCATTTATCTGTTAGAGCCTCCCACTCAACCCTAAACAATTAAGATTATAAATTGAAGGAAAGATGGCATTCAGAGTACTCTCTGTGGGCTCTTGTTCCCCTTGTTCCCCTACTCTCCACTGCACATGAAGGCATTTTTTCACCTCACCCACCTCTTTGCCCAACAGCCCAATGGGAGTACACAGTGGTTAAGGTGGTCAGCTCACAGGCACCAGAGCTGTAGGGGAGCAGAGTTCAGGGACCATTCCCCTCCCCCTCTCTACCCTCATTGAGTTCATTCCTCACTTCACCTACCCCTTTACCCAGTAGTCCAATAGGAGTGCTTCCTTCCTCCCTTGTGTAGGGTAAAGCCCTCCATCTGGAGGGTGTGGTGGGGGTGGGGTCTGGCATTCCATATCTAAAAGGTTCACCATCACTGCCATCACTGTTCTAGGTGAAGAATATTAGGATGGATATTGGGTATATAGAGGCAAAAATGGTCTTGATCTCAAGAAGCTTACAAATATAATACAAGGTAGAGAGTGGTGGAGGACAAATGAGAAGTCTAGGTCAAATGACTGAGATATCTCTATCTCTGAGACAACACTTTTGGCTGGCATACTGACAATGTTTCTTCAGCCTTTCTCAAGGAGTAGCCTCAGTTAAACTTTTTTGGAAAAGATTATGAAAAACAGAGACCATATAATGTCTATTTATTTATTTACCTTTTTTGGCATTTAATTTATTTTTATTTATTTCCCCTATTCATTTTTGTGAGTAATCTTATAAAACCCAAACACCAAAGGATAACCCAAATAAACAACTGAAAAATCCTATGCTTTCATCTGCATTCTGAATCCAACAGTTATTTCTTTGGAAGTGGATATCATTCTTTGTCCTAAGTCCCTCATAATTCTTCTAGAACTTTGTATTGCTGAGAGAGAGAAAGTCTATCATAGTCAATCATTCTTTAATATTGTTGTTACTGTGTTCAATGTTTTCCTGATTCCGTTTATTTCATTTTGCATCAGTCCATGAGCGTCTTTCCAGCTCTTTATGAAATCATTCTGTTCATCATAGAGTATCCATTTAGATAGATAGCATGTTGAGTCTGAATATCATCTAGTAGTAAAGTTTGTTTGGAAAGTAAGAGTGGTTTAAAGGGATTAGTTTGAAATAAGGGTAGAAAGTTAGGATGGATTCATATGGGTGAGAGTTTTATGTGCCAGATGAAAGGAAAAACATATTTTGTCTTATATACCATGAAACTTTATGAGCAGAGGAAAGATGATCAAACCTATGCCTTTAGAAGACAAGTTTAATAGCTATATGAAGGATGACTTAGAAAGGAGAGATATGAAAGGCATGGAGAACAATCCAGGAAAGAAGGAATAATTATAATTGTCCAAGTGATAAAGCCAGAACTAGGGTTGTAGTAGAGTTAGTAGAGATAATGGAGCAGACAGGAAAGATGTTATTGAGGTAGAACAATAGGACTATGCCTCTATTGTATACATAGGATGACAGGAAAAAAAGGACAATTGACTAATATTTTGAAACTGGATTACTTAGAGGATTGTGGCACTATCAACACACACAAAATATTGAAGGAGGAGTAGGTTTAGAGGACATGATGATGAAATTCATTTTTCACTTATAAATTTATGATACAGATAGAATGTCCATAGGGATACATTTTTCAGGATGTAAGAGATAAGGTCCCAGAGTTCAGAAAAATATTATCATCAAAAAATACAGATTTTGAAGTTATTTATAAAAGAGATTGTCATTCAATCGAGCGAAGCTATTGTGATAACAAAGAGAGAAGGTATAGAAAAGAAAAGGAAGATGTTAGGTATTAGTTTGCTGGTAAATGTTTGGCAACTAACATTTGAAAGGAAAAAAGTATGAACCTTTAATTTTAATCTACATTATTTTAATTTTTATTCACTTTCTTATGTTTGAGACTTTGATTTGTAACTGCTGATTTCTGAGACATATTCGTGATAAAAATTTAACAATTGGCTTTCCCAGTCTCTCATACATCCCTGACTTTGTATGACATCCATTCCTATAGGACAGGAGGTAGATAGGAAATTAAAGAAGAGACTGAGAAGGAGTACTTGTAGGTAGGAAGAGAAGCAAGCAAGAACAGTGTAATGAAAATCAGGGAAACAGAATGGTTAGAAATGAAGGGAGACAAATGCTTTCTAAAATTTCAGAGAAAATGATGAGGATATCTAAGTAAGTCATATCCTATTTAGCAATTAATGCATTTTTTCTCATCTTCAAAAAAGAAGTTTTAGTGGAGTAATGGGGTCAGTGGCAAGATTGCAAGTTGACAAATGAGTAGGTGGTGAAGAACTGAAGAAACTGTATGACACAAACTTTTTTTAAAAACAAGTTTAGTATTGAAAAGACAGGAAGATGTGTGGTAATAGTTTGAGGGCATGATGGGAACTGAGAAAAGTTTAATATTTTTCCTAATCCCCAAATAGTTATCTCTCCAGTTTTCTACTGCAGCAAGTCACAAGTGATTCTAAAGTCCTTTGACTTTACCTTTTGCTAAATGCTTAACTTTTCAAAAGTAATAGTGACAGTTGAAGACAAAAGACTAAATTTCATTTTCTTTTATTTCTTGTTCTGCTAATCTGTTTTCTTAATTTTTATCCATTTCCTTGGTCATCAGTTTTGTCAAAATATAATTGAGCAAAATATTTTCTTAGTATGTCCTTTAATTTCTCTTACTCTGTTATAGATTTTCTTTTTTGAAACTTTATTTTGGTAACTTGGTTTTTGCATCTTTAAAAATAAAAAAAAAACTACCTATGCACTTTTGAAAATCATTTTTCCTCCAAAAATATTGTTTTACTTAGTTCATTTTTGTTTTAATTGTTTCTCTTCTTTGTTATACATAATTTCTATTTTTATTTTGAGCTGGCTTTCAATTTTTAAAATTTGCTTTTCCCAATTACATATAAAACAGTTTCCAACATTAAAAAAAAAGATTTTTTGAGTCTTGACTTCTCTCCTGCCCTCCCCTTTCCTTCAGCTCCCTGCTCTGAGATGGCAAGCAATTTGTTAAAGATTTTACATTGCAATGATGTAATTTTTCCATATTAATCCTTTTGTGGAATGCAATTTGAAGAAAACAAATTAAGATAGTGAAATTCAGACTCCAAAAGTTCTTTCTCTTTAAGCAAATGGCATTTTTTTTTATCATGAGTCCTTTGGGATTGTTTTAGATCATTGTATTGCTGAGAATAGCTAAGTTATTCATGGGTGTTCATTGTAGAGTATTACTGTCACTATGTATAATACTCTCTTGGTTTTGCTTATTTCATTTTACTTCAGTTCATGTAAGTCTTTCCAGGTTTTTCTGAGTTCCTCTTGCTGATCATTTCTTATAGCACAATAGTATTCCATTAACCCTCACCTATTCCCCAATTAATGGGTATTCCCTCACTTTCCATTTCGTTGTACCCACAAAAAGTGCTGCTTTAAATATCTTTGTACCTAGAACTCCTTTTTTTAATCCCTTTGGTATACAAACCTAGTAATGGAATTGCTGAGTTAAAGGGTACATAATGTTTTGTAGCCCTTTGGACATAGGCCCAAATTGCTTACCAGATTGTTTGAATCAATTCACAATTCTTCCAACAGTGCATTAGTGACTCAATTTTCCCTCATCCCCTCCAAATTTTGTCATTTTCCTTTTCTGTCATAATAGCCAATCTGATAGGTGTGGAGTGGGCATTTCTCTAATTCATAGTGATAGAGCACTTTTTCCAATGACTCTAGAGATCTTTAATTACTTTGTCTAACTGTCTGTTCATATTCTTTGACCATTTATCAATATGGAAATGACTTGAATTCTTATACATTAATTCATTTCTGTAAGAAATTGATAAATGAGGTCTTTATTAGAAAGATTTATACATTTTTTAAAACATAATTAGTATTGTGTAAGGAAAATTAGCTCCACCCCACTACAGGATATCTAATGGCTGTCTGAGTGTCAACATCAGTCTGAATGTCAGCATTCAACAGAGGGAGGAGCTAGTTGGATTTAAAAGGTGAAGGTGGGAAGGACAGGCCTGTTCTCTTGCTTTCAGAATGGAGATAGATCAGATGCACTATGTGCTAAGAGTAGTAGGCTGAAAGCCTACTAAATGGAGAACATATATTAAGCTTTTCCTTTGAGTGATCTATCTTCTCTCTCTCGTTTCTCACCTAATCCCTTATATTAATAAATAATAAAAATTTTCTAGCCCAACTCCCCAATTTTATATTAATAGTATGCATTATTTTTTAATAAATATCCCATTTTTTCCATGTAGCCGTTTCTCTATCTTTTCATTCTGTCTGTCCTCAAAAGTGTTTAGCTTCTGACCGCCATATCCCCTAATTGGTCCTCTTTTTTATCACCCCCACCTTCATTTATCCCCCTTTCCCTTCTACCTTACAATAACATAGCAATAAAAAACTGATTACATGTGTTTTTCCATCTTAAAGCTAATTTCAATGAGAATAAGGCTCAAATGGTCTCCTCCTAACATCCCTTATCCTTTTGCCTATATACATATGTATATATATATACTACAAACTGCCCTAATAAAGTTCTCAAGAATTACAAGAATCATCTTCCCATGTAGATATGTAAACAATGTAATCTTTTGATTTCTCTTTCCTATTTCTCTTTTTATGTTTCTATTGAATCTTGTATTTGAGACTCGAATTGTCCATTAATCACTGATCTTTTCAAAAGGAATATCTGAAAGTTCTCTGTTTCATTGAATACTCTTCCCCTCCCTCAAAGATTAGGCTCATTTTTGCTTGGATAAATGATATTTCATTTAAGTTCTAGCTCCTTTGACTTCTGGAATTTTATTTTCCAAGCCCTCTCTGGAGCTCTAATAGCGAAACTGCTAAATCTTGTGTTATTCTGATTATGACTCATACTTATTTTTTTTTATGATTTAAAAGTTTTAGTTTAATTTTAATTTAATTTAATATTATGTGAAGATAGGATTACCTCTCCCCTTGCCTAATTTTAAATTAATCAACAAAAATTGAAAACACCCCTACTTAATACTAAGTAGGGGAGGTCCACAAATCATAGTGACAACTCCAGAAGTTACTGACCACCCCCTGAGCAGGCTAAGCAAATTTAAAGACTGCAATTGGCTCCCATAAAATGGAGGAAGGGACAGGAAGTGACTAGGAAAAAGGACTATAAAGGGTACTGACTTCCTGACCAAGAAGTCTTCAACCTGAATTTGCAACTTGGAGTTAAGACTTGGGACTTCGACCTGGGTTTCTGGCTCTTGGATTGCTTTTGGTAAGACTGTTCCTGGATCTTCTCCTTTGGAGCTTTGGCTTGAGTGAGTGAGAAGTTGACCCTCCTTTCCTTCTAGAGAAGAGTCTTCTAGAGAAGGCTTCTAGGGAGATTAGTTACAGAGAGGCCTCCCCTTCTTGGAGTAGGCCCCATGGGTTGAGTCCTCCAGCAGAGGGGTTAATGAGCCCTATGTGGGTTGAGTTGGGGACAAGAGCAACACTTAGGGTGATAAGCTAGACTTCTTACCCTACCCTCTTTCATATTTCTCTACTTTCACTCATTCTACCTCTTTGTAAATAAAGATACTGAAAGACAATTTGACTTGAGCTAAAATAATTTTAAATAGGCAACCACAGTACTATCTTAGAATTCTCATATATTTAGTAAAAGCTTTCAATTTAATTCCTTACAATTACATACCAATTTCATTCATGCATTCTCTCTCTTTTTTTTTCTGGAAACATTTAGACAGAATAATTTTCTTCCATGCATACTATTGCTATCAAGTCAACTATTGCTAGTATACTTGTCATTGATATGTGGAAATCCTTTGCTGTTGTAAATATTTTTTTGAATAAACATTTTTCTATTAACAAAACTAGAAACATTCAGCTGACTTTGAACCTCATCTTAAACATTCTGTTTTTAATTCCTTTTAGAGTAATTTGTAATTACTGCCACAATTTGAGATTTTATTCATTCCCAGGTATGTGTAGAATGTGTCACCATAAGAATCAAGGACACAAAGGATTGCTGAATATCTAATGGTCCTAAGTGTGCTATTGGCATGAATTGGCAGTCTCTACATGATTCTTTATCTTCCTCCACTAGGGCTGAATTCCAGGGGAGGGTATGAGTGAGTCAGTGAAAGCAGGAGGAGTTTCAGATCACTTTTGGCTAAGGCTGCATACTGAAACCTGAGTTGAAAATGAACAAATAACTGCTGGTTATAAACAGCATTTAAGAGACACACATCAGTTACCAAGCTCTGTCAATGCTTCTTTCATGATGCTTCTCAAATTCATGCCTTCCTTCCCATTTCTTTTGCCTGCCTGACCTTCAGTCCCTCAACTATTCCTTCTTTAAACATGAAGGCAAGCAGGTTAGGTATAAACTCCATTCTATTGACTTGACTCCTTGAGTTAGCAGCTTGAACTTGGCCCCCATGAGAATTTGATGGTTTTAACTTTCAAGGTAAAAGAGAAAAAAAGCCTCTGAGTGCTTTAAATTGGAGGTTTAAAATGGAACAGAGAACAGTTCCTGAACTATCTAGTGTTTTGAATAGAAATGGTAACATTTTCTTAGTACAGCTTTGTTATGACTCACAGAAAACTTCTGACATTCGAACAAGGTTGAGCTTATAGCATTTTGATTAATTTAAACTTGCACTCCTGGATTGTTTCCTCCATTTTGGAAAATACAGCATGCATGATGATGCATTACGGTACTTTAGAGCAATTTGTCTCATGGCATACCATAAATGACTTACATTGACATAAAGCAAGTTAGTACACCATTAAGTCTCATAAATCACCAGCATTTGGTAGTTGGTATAGATGAGAAACATTAATGGGGCTTGAATTTGTTTCAGGTGCTTGAAACCCACTGAATTCACTCACCACCACACATTAAACATGAAGGGAAAGGCATGCTTTTTCAATACATTAACCACTTGTATTCTGCATACTGTACCTATAGACCAGACCATTTCTTGGTAAGTTAAGAGAAACAGTGTGGGAGAGGGGAAAGAGAGTTGTCTCAATGTCAGGAAGATTTGGATTATAAAACTACTGACACAAACTGACTTGACTCTGGGCAAATCCAGGACTATCGCCATGTCCTAGGAAGCCATATGTGTATGAGTTGCAAAGAAGTTGTTGATCTTCATTGCAAATGAAATCCCTCATGCTTCAAGCTAGGTCTCTGAGCCTGAAGTTGTCAAAGTTCCAAAAGCAAAGAAAGACATATTTGAGGGCAGAGGTGAATCAAAAGAACTGTAAGAATAAAAATAAAGGAACTTGTAAATAATAGCGATTCTGTACAACCCAGTCTACACCCAACCCCTTTATCTCCTAACCACAGAATGGAATTTCTGTGTCTTCATTTTATTAGCTGATTAAAAAGCCATAGGCTGGTTGGGTTATCCATGAGCTTTAGCTAGGTTTTTATAAACTCCATATTTCCACTGGTAAGCCTTTAGGCAGATGTTGGGGGCATTAAGACTAATTTGGGCATGGAAATATAGGAATTGGAATGAGATTATGGTAATCTCTTATGAGGTCCAGCTTGAAGAACAACCACTTCTAGATGTTGGGAATAGCCATTATAATAGATTTTTGTGTTTTCAGAAGCAACTAGAAAGGTTTTCTAGATCTAAAGGAGTGAGCAAGTCTAGATTGAGGATTTAGAACCAGGGACACTACTGAAGAAGACATTCTCTTAAAGGAATCGCTAATTTCACTCTATCTTTGAAATCTGACCATCAGTATATGGTGTGCACCTTGTTATTTTTCTCACTGAGTCAAATAGGTTCTTATGTTCTTACTGCTTATCTTAGTGTGATGTCAATTCAACAAGAGTATCTCAAGAGTCTTCTAGGTCTAAGGCCATGTTGCCATCAAAGAGCTTACTATAGTCTACTGGGTTATGATGCACAAATCTAAAGTAATTCTGAGGGAAGAAAGTAAAGACAACCAAGGAAAGGAGGTAGGGAGTGAGTGAGAATTTTTGAGAGACTTTCTACAGGGGCTGAGTGTAGAAGGGCATCAGGAATCCAAGAGAAGTATAGGTGAGGAGGAAGAACATTGCAATCTGTGTAAATGCTTGGAGGTAAAACATTGAATGTCATCTAGGGAGGAGATGAAAAATATGCCAATTTGTCTAGAACATATTTTTTTTCTCTTTAAACGTATTTTATTTTTTCCAGTCAATTGACTGGTTATCAAGAGTAAACTTCTTAAACATGCTCTAATTATAAATCACTATATTTAGGACATTGAAAATAAAAGTTGATTTAGGTTAGGTTAAATCAATATGTACTCATTGATTTCCCCCTAAGAACATCAGCTTCTTGTGAGTAGGAATTGGTACATACATTTTTTAATATACTAAGCGTCCAGCACAATGTTTGGCACATAGGAGGCACTTAATATATGTGTCTTAATTGATTGAGTAGAATGAGATGAATAGAAAGAAGTCATGCATGTAGGATAAATAAGACCTTAACTGATTCGATATGTGGGGTAGGGGAGGAGAATGAGAGAAAGGGAAAAGTCAGAAATTACCCAGAGGTGGTGAACTTGTATGACGAGAGGGGTGAGGATAGTGTCCTTGACAGAAATTAGTTAGGAAAGGAAGTTAAAAAAACTAATTTCATTTTGGTGATGTTGATTTTAAGAAGTATAAATAATATAGGTAGACATGTCAAGTAGCCTTTTGGAGATATGGAATTAGAGTGCAGGAGAGAGAAATTACTAGAGATGTAGATTTTGGAGTTATCTGCATAGAGACAAAAATTAAACTCATTTTGATTCACCTATTGCCTGCATTAATATGCACCACAGATCTCACAATTCTAAGAGTATTTGGTAACACTGCAGTGAAAATAGGTCAACTCTTCACCCCTGAGCAGAGGCATAAAGCTCTGTGGGACTTAGGCATAAAAACTGAAGTAAAAAGGCCTTAGGTTTATAGAAAGCACAACTTAGATTAGAATAAATCTTTCCCTTTTAATCTTGAGGTGTCACAGAATCATAGGAATGATCACAGAGATAATATATTATATTGATTGTAGACTATCTCAACTCCACTTAGAGAGGCCTAGAGAATACATATCTACCCTTTACCAAGGTGTTGAAGAATCAATCCACCAATACTTTGCTAAGTACACAGATAAAGCATATTCTCTTTATTGATTATATTTAGCAATATGGGAGAGTCCCAATATCATCCAAATCTGAGCTGGATAGCAAGAATATCTCAATAGGTAGAACAACACAAAAAATTTCCTTTTTTTGTAATTTTATAGGAACAAATGAGCCTCAGTAAAAAGGAGACAGAGAAGAGTAGTTCGGGAGATTAACAAATCTGTAAAATCATTTATTATAAGATTATCTCTTAATTAGCATCTCTGCTTTCAGTTCCCTCTTTCTCCAGTTCATCCTCCAAGTTGCAAAGAACTTTTTATTCCTGAAGCAGTCGTCTGACTTCCTAATTCATCTACTCAAGGAACTTAGGTATGGCTCCTTATTGCCTCTAGGACAGAGTTAAAGGTGATTGATGGAGGTTTAGTAAATTCCATATCACCTCCCTAGAATATTTAGGAAAAGGTAAAATAATGGATTGTCTACCAAGACCCATACAAGCAAGTAGCAAAAGCCTTTCATTGGCTTCCCTTGAGACAGCAAAGTTTCCTTTAGCTTATGAATGTTAGCAACATCTCCTCTAATAAAAGGTCTTTGCAATAAGGTCAGACTCTCTAGAATCAGGTCTAGGGCCCTGGATCCACAAGACTTTAACTTAAAACTGCCTATCTATAAAGGGAAGCTTTTATTCTCATCTCTTAAGAGGGGGAGGACACTGTTTTTCCCCTGAACTCCTAACATGTACCCCTAACTCCTGGCGCATGGTAGTGTTTAAGACAGATGAAAAATCCGAAGCCTCATCTCTTCCACCCATGTTCTGTTACTTCCCCGAATGACTCAATGGCAAGTATCAAGGTCTAATTCATAATCCTACTCAGTTCTGTCTTTATATTTCTATCTACTACTACAATGAAAAGTAATTCAACTGACATGAGTTGGTCAGACAACAACAAAAACAAGAACAATGATGATGATGATATTAGAAATTGCAAGCCGTTATAGATGCCTTTTAAAGTTTATAAAGTACTTTACAAATATCATCTCATTTCATCCTTACAATGGTTTTTGGAGGTGGGTCATGTTATTACCCCTATTTACAGATAAGGAAATAAAGGCACATAGAGGTTAAATGACATGTTTAGAGTCATATAGCTAATGAGTGTATGGGACCAGATCTGAATTCTGGTCTTCCTGACTTCACTCTCAAGAAATGGAGACTGTGGAATGCAATATACCAGAAAGAAAGAAAAAATAGGCTTATCATTAAGAATAATTTACAGAGCAAAACCAAGTATAATAGTACCAAGGGAATATGGATATTTAGTGAAATAGAGGACTTTCAAGCATTCCTGATAAAAAAGACCAGTACTATATAAAAATTTGGAAATAAAAATACCAGAGTTTGACAAATACAAAAATGAAAAATAAGAGTGAGCAATCAAAAGGAAGTCTTTATATTATGGGGAGATAATACCTGGGTTCCTTTGGAACCCTATTATCATCTAAGATCATAGATGGAGTCAAATAAGATGGAGAATATTGGTGTAATGTTAGTATATCTTGATGATCTCAACAGATGAGAATGAGGAAAGGCACACTAAGAAAAGAATTAGCCCTAAACAAAACAAACAAAAAATCCCAATATTGAGGCTGAGTAGCAAAGAAGAGCTTAAAAAAGAAACAGAGGATAAGAAACTGTGATTGGGCTCTGAGTTGGGGAAGAGAAGAGGAGTTGGGATACAGAAATTGCATCATAAAGAAAAGGACAGGAAACAAAGAGATGGGAAGAGAAAAAAGAATAAGAGGAAGAGAAAAAAAACAAGAATAATATTACTAATGTGAATGGAATGCACTCACCCTCAAAACATTGGGTTTGAGCAAAAGGAGGCATTTATAATCACTAGTTATTTATTCTCATATCCTACCAAGAAAAAGGAAATCAGCCACACGTAGTCAGAGAAATGTATCACCATTAAATTTCTTTTTGGGATAGCTTGGGGAATTGGTGAGATTGCTGTTGGGGAAGACTGATATGGATCACAAAGTAAGAAACCTTTTCAGATATGGATTCTAGGATCTTCTTACTGGGACATGATTGCTTCATGGAGGTTGGAAGACTGCTAAGGATCAGAGATTTCCTAGAGAGGTCATTTCCAAGGAATCAACACAATCTAGAATTTTTCTGGTCATATTTCTTTACTTGGTACAAATCTCATGTTAGGGAGTTCTTCAAAAAGCTTGTTTTGGTACACGTCTGGAATAGGGAAACATTATTGAAGGGTAAGGGAAATATCTCTATCATTTTCTAGATTATATTCCCAATAAAGATATTGAAAAAGCAGCAGAGCAGCAAATGCCTGGCAAAAGAAGTGGGTTAACAGCAGAGACATCTGAATTGGCCAAGATGATCTTACAACAGAAGTGTGAACAGCACTGGTGTCCCACACAAAATGTCAATGAAAGCCAATCCAGGAACTGACAGTAGTTTTCCCAGTTGAAGGTGAGTCAATATTGCTCAACATCTCTCTGCGGTTGCTGGCGCTACATTCTTTAGCAATGTCATATCCTTGCAGCATAGATCAATGTGACACATAAATGAGATGAGATGGCAGTTCCCTCTGAAAGTTTTAAAGGCCATGCAAATATGTTCAGTTGGGAAATCTGCCATTAGTTCATAGAGCAATTTTTTCCAACTAAAATAAAACACTGGACAGGAGGCTGTAAAATAACAAATTTCTAAGTGAGCAAATAGAACAGCCAACAAACACTATAGTTATTCAAAAAACAAATGATACCACCAGGGAAAATGCTTAAAATAAAACCAAGTGTTATTGCTACATCTTTTCAATGTCCTTGAATTTTATGCTTCTTTTTTTGTGCAACTTAAACAAAACACCTGCCATATGTTTTCATTTGTTTCACCTTCCCCTGAATTGCAAACCCCTAAGAGACAGGGACAATGTCTCTGTCCATGCTGTATAAAGCTCTTGATAGGCATCCAATGAATATTAATAAAAATTGATGAATAATCAAACAATCTTTGTGCATATTTAGCAATGAGACTTTTGTAATTTTTACTTTATGAAGCACTGGATTTGGTCATTAGGAGTAGATATATTCACAAGCTTACCTCACTGAGTATTCTGTAGTGATGGCTTTTCTATGCAAGATAGCTTAGAAAGTTGAAAGAGGAGTCATTGAACCCATCTCGGCTTCAGTTTCTTCATCCATAGAAGAGGAAATTGGACTTGATGGCCTCTAAGGCCCCTTTTAATTTTGAATTTATGATTCCATCACCTAAAAGCAACTATGCTTTTCCCTTGATAAACAACTTTCAATTTGAGGATCATGGGGGCTTTATCAAGAATTATTAAAGAGAAATGACAGAAATAATAACATTAGAGAAATGAGAGATGGTGTGACCCAATGGTCATGGGAATTAAGGGCCTGGGTTCAAAACTGCTCTCTTTCATTTACTTCTTGTGGAATATGAGGCATATAATGTTTCATGTTGAGGCATCAGTTTTCCCATCTCTAATATAGTAAGAGGCACTTGTACTACATAGCCTTTGAGATACTTTCCAGCTTGAAATCTATGCTTTTATACAGAACCAGAAAAGATGTAGAGGAGATGTCATGAAGCAAGAAAGAAGAAATTGATGGATAATCCATACCCTACAATGATATCCATCTTACAATGTGAAGGAGATAAAAAAAAAAAAGAATGAAATGTATACAGAGTACCGGATGAATCTGTGTTTGGAAGATTCATGAAAGAATGTGCACATGAGGTGCACAGGATAAGAAGATGTGAATGAAATGCTAGCTGCATTATTATAAGAAAAAGAATATATATATATATATATATATATATAATAGATTCTTTAATGTATGGAAGTAAAAACTTTATCTGATCTTGTTTCTTCATTTCACAATTGAGGAAATGAAATTCAATAGACCATAACCATTGCTTGAGATCTCACAGGCAGAAAATGGCAGATCATGGAAAACAGATGTCTTGGTTTCTTCAAGAGAACAGAGACCAGGACTCTGAAGTCTGAAGATCATAATTGAGGTTCTAGATTTATTTGTCCACCTACAACTTTGGAGACCTTTGGCAACTCATCTTACCTCCTTGAGCCTCAAGCAGATGGAAAAAAAGAATTAAAAGAGGTAGGAGGAATCCTAGGCTAGTTTGAAAAGGAATGGTTCTTATCATCTTATTTTAAAAAATAAATCACTAAGTATCTAAGTCATGGCTAAATATGCAATTAAACTTTGTATCTTGAATAAGTAGGTAGATTCCTCTCCTGGATACATTATCATAATGAAAATAAAAAATTAACACAAATATTGTCATTCTGTAATGATATGACAATGTTGTGATTGTCCTTACTGTTAGGAATTTTAAGAAAATTTATCTGGGAACTGTATTCCATTTAATAATTTTCATATCATTCAATTATTAGCATGCTATGTTTCTACATGTTCCTATCTACTGCTCCACTCCTGTAACTGCTGGTAATCAACATTCTTAGAGCATTGGCAATTTTGCCAGGTCAGTATATTCTAGTCCTAGTTTTGACCATGACTATCTGGGTTTCTAAATATCAGTACCAGGTGGGCAAGTATCCCAGGAAATGCTACTTCCTAGTTCTGTGACTTAACCCCAATTGCCTAAACCTTACCACTCTTCTGCCTTAGAACCAATATGTAGTGCTTATTCTAAGGTGGAAGGTAAGGATTATGTTTTTGTTTTTGTTTTTGTTTTTATGGCATTAAGACTTTTGGGACATCCTGTGTAAATGTAATCAGTTGGGGTTTTCAAAAGGTAATTATAATGGATTCTTCTAATTACATACTGGTAAGTACATACCTCTGATAAGATGGTATTCCTTCATGACTCACTAAAGTGATGATATAATACATCAGCTAGGGACT
The DNA here is from genome assembly GCF_027887165.1 of Monodelphis domestica. NCBI lineage: Eukaryota > Metazoa > Chordata > Mammalia > Didelphimorphia > Didelphidae > Monodelphis > Monodelphis domestica. The sequence goes on along the minus strand of NC_077230.1, from coordinate 176,519,907 downwards.
TTTGCAGAAAGGAAAAGGATTATTCTTTCCTGACCCTACCTTCTGCTACCTTTCTGGATCCTCTCAGTTGTTATTATGCACTTCCTTTTTGAATTATCTTTTATTCACTTTCCTTGCAAATATTATATTGATCCCCCACTTCCTTATAGGATAGAAACTCCTATAAACAGGGACAGTTGTCTTGTTTTGTTTGTTTGTATTTGTTCTTAGTTTTCTTTATATCACAGCACTAAGAAACTAGGTAGTGTGAGAGTTAGCACTCTGAACTTGGAGTCAGAAGACCTGAGTTCAAATCCAGTTTCAAACACTTACTGGCTATGTGATCATGGGAAAGTAATTTTATCACTGTCTCCCTCAGACTTCTAAACTATGAGATGGAAATAATGACAGCACTTACCTCCCATGGTTGTTGTGAAGGTAAAATGAGATATTATTTGTAAAGTGCCATGAAAATCCTAAAACCACATAAATGTTGGCTATTATTAATTAATGCACATTATAAATTAATGGTTCTTAGTAGGTGCTTAAAAACACTTAATGAATTTTATTAAATAGCTTCCTAGCATGATACCATTACCACATTATTCCAAGTCTTGATTCTTCCTAGAGTTGACTCCTCAGAAAGATAGGCAGTTAATTTAAGATCAATATGTTTTGTGTTACATTTGGATACCATAGTGCACATGATTTTAAAGGTGAAGGAAGTTTTATATTCCTTAATTTTATTTATTTTGCCATTTATTTATCTATTCATTCATTCATTCTCCACCAACATTTCTGTATATTTACTTATTTATTTGTGCATTCATTCATTCATTTAATTTTTGGTTTGTTTGCAATTTATTTCTCCAGTTACTTTCTAAATGTACCAGATTCCCTTTTGGCAAGTCACACAGTATTTTTAATGAACATGAGCATCTCCTTGGAAATAAAAGACCATATCTTAAACAATAGTATTCTTCTGGCAATACTATATGGCTCCAAATTATGTAATATTTCTTATTCTTGAATAATAATAATGATAACTAGTATCCAGAAAGGGTTTAAAAGTGAGCAAAATTACATATGTTGATGGAGCATCAGAAAAAAAAAATAATGGACATGTGCTCTATTCCTATCCTAGCAATGCTAAAATACGTGCTAAAGTATTTATTAAGAATTTGTATGTGCCAGACATTCTACTAAAAGAAAGCTTCCATTACCAATAGTGGGTAAAATGCCTGCAGAATATAGAATTAATCCCATTTAAATGGGAAAGCATAGAAACCCTCATAACTGAAGGGATTATGCACCTGGATGAACTAACAAATCCACCCAAGTACCATCTTCCAAGAAGCTGATCTTTCATACCAGCAAGGTAACTAGCTAAATAAATAATTTTAAAGATATATTTCATATAAAATATTCTATGATTTGTTAATAATTGTTAGTTATTAAGAACATAAAGAAGGAATGGTTCTACAGTGTTTATTGTGAATTTTGGTGGATTCCAAAGAACTCCCTGATCCCTTTAAAACTAGATTATAATCAAAGAATTGGAAATACCACCAACATGGATTCAGGAGGGTCCAGATTCAAATTTTATTCCAGACCCTTTCTAGTTGTTTGACTCTGGGCAAATCACTTATCCCAGATTGACTAACCCTTGCCCCTCTTCTGTCTTAGAATTGTACTAAAATAGGAGATGAGTGTTTGTTTTTTAAACTAAATTATAATCAAGAATTCACTCAACACTACTTATTATGCACCAATCCCTGTGCTAGTTAGTCATTGAGTGCAACAAAAGATAAATATTGATATTGTCCCTAATATAACAAGACAGATTTTATTTCAGCATTTGCTTGTTCTCCCCCTCAAAAAAAAAACCTGACACAAAAAAACACCTGACATTTTTAATAATTGGCATTTTATTATATATAACCCTGATCTTTGCATTTATTTAGATAAACCTGTTTTGCCTAATAATGTTTATGTCTCAACCATATAAATGGGTGTTTCATTGTCTTGAAGATTTACAGGCTCATAATGGATTCTTTTAAGCACTTTAAATACTGCTAAAAAAAATCATGTTCCACGCCATTTATTTGTGATAAGGCCTATGTGAATTTTTATCTTTGAATTATGCTCTGGGTTATAAGCATAAAAAAAACAAAAACTACTGTTTTAAAAGCTTTTCCAGGCCCATTTTAGGGCCTAGGTTTTTAAAATTGGAGACAATAGGCTATGTCCCTCTTTGACAATTATATAACATAAGCAGGCATCATTATTTTAAGAATACTTCATTAATTTTTCTTTCTAATTATATGAGGATGACTTATTTTAACAGAGACTCTAGAGTACAGTGAAAACAATTGAGGAGCTGATCTAGTCTCCCCTTAATGAGTTCACACATACCAAGAAAATGCTACAAAAAAACCCATGTAGTTCCCTTGATGGATTTTAAAAGACTTTTATAAAGTATATTGGTGATAAATGAGTCTTAAAGTGAATACTTTATGAGAAATGAGGATACACATTCCCTGTATGTATTCTGGAACATGTTTATAAAGGAGGATATATAACACAGAAACCAATTCTGTATCCCAATATCATAGAGTATAACTTCTTTTCTTCCCATAAAATAACCTCTAATTTTTTTTCTGGAATTTTAACTTTTCAGTAAGTTCTCAAGCCTTCTGAAAGTTTCTTTCTCCAATAACAATATATTGTTTATCTTTTATTATTATCATGAATGTACATTTTTGTATTTCTACTATTTAAAATTAGTTCTTGTTCTCACTTGAAAATTTTCATGACTTATTTTCTTATGTGGTTTATGGAAATTAGTAATAGTCATTGCACATTCTATCTTTCTATGAATATGTTTAGGAAAAAATGAAAAAATGAGGAAGAAAAGAGGTAAAAGAATACAATGTTAGTTTTTCCCCCATTGAAATGTTTTCTACTTCTTTCATTATATAATACAAAGACAAAAATGTTTCCCCATCTTCAAGACTTACAATTTCTTGAAGTAAAGAAAAAAAAGGTATATAGATACATACTGACACATCCATGTTAATTTGAAGAATGAGGGAACACTTAAAATGATGAAGAGAAGTTGTCACAGAAGTTATACAAGGGATGAGCCTTGAAAAAAGAAACATTCAAATTTCTCTGTCTTCTCTCTATATATCTCTATATCTATCTATATACATGTATATGTTTGTGTGTGTATTTCATTATAATAAAACAAGTGCCAAATAAAATCATACCTTCCATATGAATCTTTTTGCTATCCCTTTTCCTGACAGGGCTTTACCCTTGAGATTATCTCCAATTTTTTTCCTTTTCCTGAATATATCGTCTTTACATAGTTTTTTATATGTTGTCTCTCCATTAGACCGTGAGTTCCTCAATATCAGGGACTGTTGTTTGCTTTTATTTGTAGTTCTAGCATTTAATACACTGTGTGGCATTTAGTAGGTGCTTTAAAAAAGCTTGTTGACTTGACTAGTCGTGTAGTAAGAATAAGGCTTAACTTTTAGGCACTTGTGTTGGATTAGTGTCCTTGGAATGTTGAAGGAAAGCAGGGAAAGTCCTGGGAATTTGGGGTAGACCCCAGGGAATAAGGGAAGGTAGAGTATTGCCAAGACTCAGACATGAAAAGATGGCAGGCAGATTTCAGTTCTGTGTCACTGGGTAGAACATAGACATTGGTGAAATCATAGCCTCTTCTTAATATCTGAGTGTGATATAAAGAATTTTCTGTAGGGAGAAAACAAAATAATTCTACCGTAACTCCCTGGTTTATTTTCAATAAGTAGGGATCATATGGATTTTCTACAAAGACATATTTAGTAAACAAGCTTAATTCTCTCAGCCTTACTCTCACTTTCTATAAAACAGTTTCTAAATTCCAAGTCTGTTTAAAAAAATGCTGAATACACCATAGAAAGAACAGAGTCCAAATGCAGATTGAAACATACCATTCTGAACTTTATTTCCTTCATAAATTTTTCTGTAGTGTAAGCAATGTGTTTTGTTTCAAAACATGACAAACATGGATATATATTGTAATGATTATATATACAATATATATCATATTTTCTACCTTCTTGTGAAGAAGGAAAAAGAGAGAAGAAGAAAGAGAATGTGGATTGAAAACTGTCAGAAAATGTATATAAAATTGTATTGATATATAATATGGAATTTTAAAAAGAAATTAAAAAGAAAAGAAAGGGAAAATGCCAAATTTGCATGTTTCCATGTTTTATATTTTCAGAACATTAACTCAATATGACAAACTACTTCAGACTTAGAGTATAATAAAGTATGATACATTATAATAAAAGTTCATTTCATAAGTCAAATAGTGGTACTATCAAGTATGTAAAACCTGGCTCTTTTTTTTAGCATATTCTGGATTCTAATATTCATTTAAATAGTATAAAATCATAGCACATACTAACACAGACCCACAGAGACCTGATCAAGTTCTCTTACTATTGTTTTGAGGCACTTATACTACAGCAAGGAAAGCTTGCCCTGTATTAAAATACTCATTACTTTTAGAATTTCTTTTTCTTTCTTTTTGCCCTTTTTTTGGCCATTTCTCCTCTCTTACTCAAATTAAAATAAATTGAATAAAATCTTTCTTCCTTGGCTTACCTGTTTAATTTCTGGAACTATCATGATGAATACAATCTAAAGTATCATAAAAGCCAGCCCCGAATCCTAAGGCAAATTTGTGCAAAAAGTGTGAAAGAGAATGAGAGGGCCAGAGCCAGAGCCAGACAGAGCCAGATAAAGAAAGAGGGAGACAGGCAGAGACAAGAGAAAGAAAGGAAGAAAGGGAGGAAGAGAAAGACAGGCACAGAGACAGAGATGAGAGAGAGAGAGAAAGAGAGAGAGAGAGAAAAAGAGAGAGAGAGAAAGAGAGAGAGAGATGTAATACATTTTTAGAAATGAACAGGGAGAGGAAAACATAAATTCTTAAGCCTAGAGAAGCATTTATATTAATTTTATAAATGCCATATAATTTCTTGTCATCCTAATATTCTATTTCTAATTAGTTGTTATAACAAAAACTATACTTTAGAATGCCAGGTGTATATGTTCCAGTTGGTCAACAGAGAGTAACTTCTAGAGTATTTGTTAATTTAGATCTGTTTTGCTAGTCCTATTGTGAAAGATAATCAGTTCATAATTCAAACAGGACCCTGTGTCTTCTTAAGTATTGATTTTCTGAGACTATTCACTAAAGGGAGCTCTTACTTTAGGCCTAAAAGTGTATACCTACTTGAGTCATGGATTACATATCAAAAGTTAGAAGGGATTGTAGAGTGCATCTCCATGCAACATTCTAAAACTTCTCTTTCTGAAAGGTAGTAATGATTGTAATACACCAAGGAGTATGCATTAAAACATTAATAAAATAATAGTTTTCATCAACCAAGGTTATATAAATAGATTCTAATTAATTACTTTTAGAGTTGTCCCAAATAATCTGATATATACTGTCTACTCTCTAGATAATACCTGTGTCTTATATGTGCTATCACATACATACATATAATATTACAGATATAGTATTACTGGTATCTAGATTGACTATAACCATTGATGTCATCAAACATTTATCTAAGCACTTTCAGTCAATCTATAAGTTTATTTAGTATCTATTGTATTCAAGATCCTGTGCTAAGTGTCAGTGATAGAAACCAATAGAGATGACACAATGTCCCTGCCTTCAAGAAGCTTACAGTACTAGGTGCCATATCAGAGTCTTTGTTGTGGGAGATGACTAATGTTGAAATATGGCATGGAAAAGGTCAATTGATAATGCACATTTTCATTTCTCATAATACATTAGACCAGTAGAATCAAATTCAGATAGAAAAGATAGCTACTAATCCATAAATAAGGAATCATGTGAGCCCCATATTGACTTAATTTTAAAATATACTGTTATCTATGTTTTATGGAATTCTTCTTTATTTTGTTAAGCTTTTCCCCACTACTTTGTTATCTTTTTCTGTCTATCACACATATTGAGGAATCAAGTCAATAAGCACACAACTCCAAATAAATGACAGGGTGATTGATTGGCAATTTAGTTGGTTACCTGCAGGTTACATATTACAATGGAATGTCTTACCTTTTTGCTGCCACCAGCCAGACCTACTGCACCCCTTGGAGCCTCAAATATACTCTTTAGCTCCTCCAGGGCAATTGAGAAGTGCTCAATCTTGCGGCGAGCCCCCTTCACATCCTCTTTTAACACTTCAGTCTGGACACCATCCAGTCCAGTATCTATTTTGCACATTGACTCCATGTCATTCTTTTGCTCCCCTAGATTTGAGATGAGTTTGGGGGCTATGGGAAGCCCAGTTGATGCATCTGCAGCATTTCCAGACTCAAGTAATTTGCTGTCTCTGGTTTGGAAGCGTCTACAGTGGCTGCCACCAACACTACATTCACTTTTCTGGCCATCGTTGGACTCCCATTTCTGCTTCAGAAGATTGAGGGAGCCCTTCTGCATTGGATACTTGGGTGGCTCCAGGATGTTCTGAAATGTTAACAAAACTTTAGTTAGGTCATGTGACTCTGGACACACTAATCCCTTTCAAAACCCTACTTTCCAGGTCCCGGGAGACTGGACTTCGTGCTAAAATCCATCAGTGACCTGTTGGTTTGTTCCCAGAAGCTTGAGACAATTATGAGCATGTTGGAATCAGCCAGATTTAAGGCACAGGAGGGTACTCTAACAAGCACATCAAGTCAAGAAACACTAACATAGAGTAAATAAAAGCCGGAAAGGGCTACTTCCTCCTCCTGTCCTTTTATGGAGAAGCATCTCATAATTTATGTGGAAAATTGGACACATTTCACTCATTGTTAAGTATGTTCTGGGAAAGAGGCCATTTAACAAACTCGACACCCAAAGACTAAAATAAAAGTTTCATTTCCTGTCTACAACACTTCCAAGACTTCCTTTGGGATTGAATGCTTACTGGAAACTCCTTAATGTACAAATAAGAATAGTATTATCTCTAAGTGTCCCAATGACTCCAGTTAGATAGATGTTGATTCTTTTTCCCCACATAATTTGGTAGAACATAGATTATAGCAGAGCAAGACATGGTTAAATCTTGCCAAATGTTTACCTCCTATCTTATTCCACAAGCCCAGATTACAGAAGAACATTTAGGAAGACACACAGTTTTCTATGGCTTATGGCTGAGGGACACCAAGAAATGGAGCCTTCTTGGTTATCTAGGTCTTTGTCAGAATCAAACTGCTTTCAGTTCTATCCTAGAGTTGCATTATAGAACTCAAGGGTTTATACATTTACTAAGTATACTTGATGCTTTCTTATTGAAATTGTCTTCATTCAGGAGTTAGAGGATACACATTTATCCAGAGTAAGACCTCGAAGGCATTTCAAGAGTTTATCTAATCTAGGCTCTATCTCAAGTCAAAAGGGGCTCTAAATAATATTCGTCAAACCAGTATCTACCTAAAGGTTCACATAAATGAATGAGGGACCTTCTGAGGATTTAATAGGTGACTTCTATAACATTGTTGATGAATATAGATCAACCACCTCTACTCATATTCACAATAAAATGGTGGCACAGAACAGAACTGATAGATGTGTTTGCAAAATTGACCGGCATATGTTAAGAATTTATCAACATATGTCAGTAAATTTTGTATACCGTGTACCAGGAGGCTGCAGAAGGTATCCTATTAACATGGGAATGGCTTATTCATTATCACAGCTGGCAACAGTGACCTCTTGAGGGTTTTTAATGAGAACACTGATTCAGAGCCAGCCTTGACTATGGAGGAAGGGAATGGTAGAAAGAAAAAAAAAAGCAGAAGGCAAAGGGAATGGCATCCTTACTCTGAAGAGTGGAAAGAATGCCATCTTTGAAGGCAGAAGCCCTGGATTCCAATTTTGACATTGGTATTTGCTGAATCTGAGCAAGTTATTTCATCTCTCTAGGTTTCTGGGTTTATTTTAACTGTAAATTCAATTCAACACACATTAATTGCCTAATATGTGGAAGGAAATTGTTGTTCATTCATTTGTTTGGTCTGTCTGTTCATAACTCCACTTGAAGTTTTCTTTCAAAGATACTAGATAATTTGCCTTTTCCTTCTCTAGCTCATTTTACAGGTGAGGAAATTGAGGCAAATGAGGTTCACCAACTAGCCTGGGGTGACAAAGCTAGTAAGTATTTGGGGTGAGATTTGAACTCAGGAAGATGAATCTTCTTGACTCCAGGCTTGGAACTCTAGGTATCATCACCTGAAGAGAAGAAAAATAAAAACAAAGAAGCTGATAAGATTACTAAAGGACACAATCTAAAGGGACGGTTGTGGAAGATGTAGAGTTTAGTAACAGAGAGGTTGAGGAGGTGAAGGAGGAATAGGAGGAGGCTCTGACAAAGGAGATTGAAAATAGGTGGTAGGAAATGAAGAAGACTTAAGAAAAGTCATTGTCATGGAAGTCAAGGGGAAAGAGAGTGTCTCCAAAGAGGGGCTATTCACCCATAATAGAAACTTAAGATATGTCAAGAAGGATGAATACTTTAATAAGACCATGGACTGAGCAGTTAGCAATAATCTTGGGAAAAGTTATTTCAGGTCAGTAATGGGGTCAAACATTTTGAGAAGGGAGAAGAAAATGAGAGAGGATAGTTTCAATGGTCTCTAAGATACCATTCAGCTCTAAATCCATTGATCTTAGGGTTAACACCACCAGGAATGCAAATATAACCAGCTAACACATGCCCTAGACACTTACCAGTTCACAACTTTCTGTGGACAGTAGAATACACAATGTGGTACTCTTGGACTCTAAGTAACTTTTTATATTTAAATACCTTCTCTCTCACTGACAACATGCCACTTCACTTGGCTAACTCCAGTAATAAGTACTATGGTATTTATTCCTTCAGATATCAGTCGGCCATCAGTTTACAAATGGAAGGTCTGCTAGGGACTTCAATTCCTATCCCTTTACTTAACAGATATGGAAAAAGAGAACTAATGAAAATGAATGATTTGCCTAAGGTCACGTCACACAGGGAGTTTTGGGCATCAGAGATCTGAACCCAAGTCTGCTGCCTCTAAATGCAGTGCTCTTCTTATTTCACTATGAAGCTTCTTAAAATGATTTCAATGCTATTTCATGCCTTCCCAAATCACTGCTATTCTCTGCTCCTTAATATATGACCTCTACACTTTCCAATGAGACTGATAAAGAGCATGGGGATATTCTTTTCTCTTTTATCCTGACCTAACCTTCACTAGTCAATTGTCAGTAAACAAACATTTATTAAGAGCTCATCAAAAAAATAGCACAAGTTTTGATGCAGGTAAATTAAATAATAATATCCAGGAACAAAAACATACTACGAATTTTTAGAAAATAAATTTAATCAGTCTGTTAGTCAATGAACATTTACTATGTGCCAAGAGTAGTGCAGTGGCACAGTGGGTAGTGTTTGGACAAAAGGAAGACTCATCTTCCTGAGTTTGAATCTGGCCCCAGACACTTACTAGTTGTATGACTTTGGGCAAGTCTCACTTAACCCTGTTTTCCTCAGTTTCATTATCTATAAGATGAGCTGGAGAAGGAAATTAAAAGGAGGAGGAAATGAGTGACAGAGATCATATACAACTAAAAGAACACAACAGCAAAAATAGTCTATATTTTATTAAAGGTACCTCAAACTCGAAGCATATGTAAACACTGAAGTATTTTTTTTACTTAGTATACTGAGACTTGAAAATGTCATTCCAGTAAAAAAGATGTGATATACTAAGGACCTTCAGTGGTTATACTGGTAAATCTGTAATTGTCTACAATAATGAAAACAGGTTGTTGTACCTTCATTTATATCCTCTTTCTCAATGCCCATTGAATTAAACTTTGGTTCAACTATGATGCAATAGTGGTGGCAGGATAAACAGAGTACTGGTTTTGGAATCCTGTTTTTCTGAGCTCGGTTGTCTCCTTTGGCTTATTAGCTTTGTGACTTAATCTCTCTGAAACTCAGTTTCCTCAATTATCCAATACAGGTTTTGGATGTCATGATCTCTAAGCTCCTTTCTTCTTCTGAACATGGTGACTGCTTCTTGTTGGATGTAATTAAGTCAGCTTCCCAGAAAAACCATGAAGATGAGAGCATAGAGATTGTAACTCATCCTAGAGCTATCTAAAGAGAAACAATCACTGTCACTCTCCAGTTATGATCAATTATGATAAATAGACTATACTAAATGGCCCCCTAATTCACAAGGATTGTGAAGGGTCTCTTACCCTATAACCAACATATTAAAAGTGTTTTGAGTATAAAGCAAAAGACAGGATATGGATAGCATACTGAACTTAGAATCAGAAAGAACTGGATTCAAATAAATAGATGGTTTCATCAGTGTAAGAACTTATACCAAATCCATTTATAATTCATTTACATCTAATATACATAGAAAACTGCAGAATCACCAAGACATTCAGTAGTTTGATAATGGTCACAAAACTTAGTAGCAGGAGGAAATGTGTTCCAGTGGAAAGTATACTAGTTTTGGAATCTGGAGACTTGGGTTCAAATCTCATCTCTATCACTTGACCCATATGAACAGGCCAATTATTTTCTCTAGGTCTCAGTTTCTTCTTACTTAAAATGAAGGGTAGAACTCTAAGGTTCTTAAGACCTCTAAACCAATGACGAAATGGTGTCAAAGGCCCCTGTTATCTTTTACTAGCTGTTTGGCAATGGATAAACCTCCTAACCTTCTGAGCCTACTAATAAATCTCTACAACCATAAATTAGAGATAGGTTATAATCTGAATTATTGTAGTTACCATAACAACAGAAGCTCAAGTTCTTGGATTTTGGCCATAATTTAAAAAGTAACATTCCATTTCATCTTGAAATGAACAAATTCTCAATATGTCATTTGTGATATTTTGTTTTCCTCCTGGGAGAACAAGTAACCGAGGCTTTCCTTATATTCAGGGAATAAAGGTGATATGAGGATTTGTTTTTGGTACTTCTGTGGGAATTGCCAGTTTGTTAAATATCTTGTCATTTATCCAAAAGGATACATCTTAAGTATTTTCTATTAAGTTTCTTCAAATCCTGTATTCCTAAAGTCCCATACCTCATCATCACAAAAGTGACTTACAGATTCCTTATTTATAATTCAAAGATTAATTGAACTTTTAAAAAATTTTATATATGGGGTTAAAATGTATTACCACACTTCCTTTTTTCATTTTACACTCAAAACTGATCAGCAAACATCTATTGGTATATACTGTATTTCCCAAGTTAAGAGTAGTGAAGTCACAGCACAGCATGAATGGTGTCAGATAAGAGGGGATTCAGGTCCTATCCCTGCTATTTCTTACATTTATATCTTTCGACAAATCTCTTAGCTTCTCTAGACTTCTGTTTTCTCACCTGTAAAATAAGGAGTTTTAGATGAACTCTACAGTCTCATCTAGCTCTAACTCTGAGGCTTCTTTGTTGGCTATATTATTTTTTTAATTTAAAAAATGTGCAAGTCGGTTCTCTCCAGGTGAGGAGAAAGACAATTGAAGCCTGTAGGAGCAGGGGTAACAAGAAACCTGAAAGAAAATGCTTAAAATTCATCTGACTCTTACAGATACCCTCACTGAGGTGAAATTGATTCCAAACTCCTAACACTTTCCTTTATCATGAACATGTTATTGGCTAGTGGTTTCAATGTTACAGATCTATGAGACAAAAACAAACAAAAATCCCATGTGAAATAACAATAACAATAAGCCTTTCTCCTCCCCCTCAAATCCCAGAGATAAAGAAGTAGGTTATTCCCCTGTTTATAAGGACCAAACTATTATCTATTTCTACTATGCACAGATGGTATTTTTATCCTCCTAAGTTATATAATAGCCTTGCTGTTTAATGGGGTCTCTTAGAAGCAAAATCTAAAGAATTTAGTACAAATACATGGTAGCTGACATTCATGAGGAGCTTAAAGTTCAGAGACTTTATTTCTTGTTGCCAGTATCAGGTGCATCTCATGACAGTATCAAGTGTATATGAGGAGAATTTTTAAACAGCTGAGGACTTGTGTCTAATGCTAGGTAATCAATGTATCAAAGAGTGGCATTTTTCACAACTTTGGTGGTAGAGTTATGTTTTGAAAGAACTGTTATTGTAAGGAGACTCCTAAAGTTACTATTTTACCTATGACATCCTAGGCAAAGCTTATTTCTAGTCAAGAAATAAATTCCTCATGTACATGAATCTTTCCTTAAAAATGAAACAAAACAAAAACCTTCCATATCACACATGCTCATACACACAGACAAATCAGAGTGGCCAAGAGAGAAAAAAAAAGCATTAGATTTCCCCCAAAATTATACTTCCTAAAAGATTTTAAAAAGACGGGTTCTCAAAAATTTTTTTGAAATGTCTGTAAACATTTTTCTACCTATTCTAATTTGACTTACATTTTCCATTAGCAATGATTTGAATGAAACATAATTCTTTGCTCACTTTTAAAATTGGTTTCTGATGCCTTCGATTCAAATCTGCTACATATTGCTATACAGATATGGTGAGAGAAATTCATGCAAAAATTTACAAAGAATATGGCTTTAGTTTTTATTTTACACATTTCTCAAAATAAGTTTACTAAAAGAATTTTTTTATCAAATTAATTTGAATTTTTCTTTTTTCTTTTATAGATACATTGATCCTTTTATCTTCCATTTTGCTCATGCTTTCATCAAATTATAATGTATTCATTTTCTTTTTTTACCTGAGCAGATTATAAACCTGGAAGGTAACTTAAACCAAAGAGTCAGCTTACTATAGTATCTCTTTGTTTTCAGTGATTAGTAAACTCCACAGAGGGAGGCTAAAGATATCCTTACCTTTTTCCCTGAGTGTAATCATATATTTTACAGGTAAAAATTCATGACTTTATGCAATCATGTGATACTTGAATGAACAGATAATGCTATCATGACTGTTCATGTCGTGATAATATAGCATTCTATTTAAACTTCCTTAAGGAGGCAGCATAGGTGTCAAATATGAGGTCCTTAGGCAGTATGGAAACCTGCAACACTTGAATAGAGCCCAAACCTGATTAAAATGTAATTGGGAAATAGTTAACAAATAAAGTACAATAGAATATAATGTTAATAGGTAATGTCCTAAGTCAATATGTTGCTTCTCGGTTCATTATGTATTGCTTTATTAGGCCTCGTTTTCTATTTGGGTTTGGTTCCACTGGTTAGCCTTCGAGTTAGGAAGCCTTGAGTTCAAATCCTACCTTTGATACCTATTGTGTGAACATGGATGACTTAACTCCTCAATGCCTCAGGAAAATCTCTTAGCATGTAGTTATAAAAGTGTTACCTATCTATAAGGGTAGAGTCCCCATGGGAGAAACTTTCTGGTCTGAAAAAGCCATACTAAGACAAAACCATTTAGCTAATGGAAATCGAGACAGATGTCTAGAATGAGATCATCTTTGAGATAAAAGAATTCTTAGATATCATTTGATATAGGTTTGCAGTGACCTGGTATTCCACATTTAGATAGGTTTATAGAACTACAGATCTGGAGCCAAAAGGGCCTTTATAGGCAATCTCATCCAATCCTTTCATTTTGTAGGAGTGATGAGGAAACTGACACCCAGTGGAGAAAGTGTTAATATTAGTAGCATTTTTCTCTTAAATAATTCATATAAAATCATGTAAATAGTATGAACATTGCTTACATATGACAATGTTTGATATGAAAATAAACAATGAGCACTTTTCCCCTATTTTCCGCCAAATTTCTCTTATCTCTTTTTTTTCCTGGGGGATACACTCTAAGCTCAATGCACACTCTACTTCCTGTTGTGCTGCAAATGTGCAGAATTCTGGTTCAGCTCTTCTTTGAAAATATTTTCATTTAGTGAGTCAAATGTCTTTTGATAATTACCTAATGGGAAAGGATATTCCCTTTTTCTTTTTTTAATTAACTCTTACCTTCTCTTAGAATCAATACCAAGTATCAATTCTAAAATGGAAGCGCAAGGGCTAGGTAATTGGGATAAAGTGATTTGCCCAGAATCACACAGCTAGGAAGTGTCAAATTTGAACCTAGATCCTCTGGACCACAGGCTTACTATATCCACTGAGCTGCCTAGCTGTCCCTGTGCCTTCCCTTTTACTTTCATTTTCTCTCCCTCCCTCCACAAATACCCAAAAATGAGCTCCTCCAATTAGGGCTCAAAAGTGGCCACTCATTTTATTTTTAGGAATTTATTTTTCATGGGAAAATGAACAATTATCCAGATAAGTAGAAACCTATTCAGCTTATTAATGAAACAATGATTAAAAAAATAAACTTCCATCCAGAATAAAAATAATTCCTTCTAATCCAACACAGAGGAGAGAGAGAGAGAGAGAGAGAGAGAGAGAGAGAGAGAGAGAGAGAGGAAGGAATCAAACTGAAGTCAAAATATATGGTTGGGTAGGGCTCTTAATAACTTTTCATCTGCAGCTGGAGTAGGTTACATGGCTGACAGAATAAATAATCTACCAAGAAGTTATAGCTATTCACTATACCCTTTAAACTGGACTGAAATATCTGAGGATAGGAATGAACATAAGAGAGGAGAATAAGAGAAGTCACTTTAGCATCAACAAGCTGTTAGCTGTCTCAAACTGCCAAACAAAAGGTTTCCAAGAACCTGCCAAATTAAGGCTGTCACTTTGCCAGATGCCCAGCCAGGAAAACCTGTGGTCTTGTCACCCACAGAAAGTGGGAGGGTTAGGAAATCTTGCATGTTGGGAAGAAGTATGCAGAAGCTAAGTAACACATGCCTTCAAGGCAATGTCCCCCTACCTCTCATAGATTAGGACTGAGACATTAAAAGAACCCATGTTTTCAAAATTTGCATTTCTGATCATTTTCCTATATTAAAAATCCCAACATTTTCATTAAAAAATGTCCTTGGTCACTGCAACACAAATATTTCTTACAGGGAAAATATAGGGGCTATTAACTTAATGTGTTTTATCCATTAAAGAACTAAGAAAATATGGCTTAATAGATCTAATCTTCACTTGTGGTAAACTTAATTAGGTTTTTAAAAAAAACAGTTTAGATGCTGAGTTTCTCTCTGATGTTAATTTAAAGAAATAATTTTAAAATCTCCAAGGAACAGTGTTTTCAATGTAAAAAACAACATCCGAAATGTTGTCATAGCATCAGGTATTGCCAATCCAGTCGTGTCTACTAATTTTGAAACTTATTTTCATTAAACCTTCTCCCCAAAATTTTATCTAACATTTCCAATTTTTTTCTAGGAAATGACTAACATGCATGCATAATTCATATACATGAAAAACAAGCAAAGAGTAAGGAACTTATTTATGTTTCTTTCTTTTATGTCCTTACTCACATCATTAAGTAAACAGGATAAGGCAGCTCACTAGGAACGCTAGTTTAGAAAAAAAATCCATTAACTCACATATTTTTCAGAGGCTTATCTTACCGCCGTGGTCTTTTCTGTCAAGTTTCTGTCCTGAGACTCAGCTACAACAGTCATGTGTCTCTTAAAGGAAAACACAAATTTAACAGTTCCTTAACTCACTGATCTCATCTACCTAATGAACATCAAGCATGATGGACATACGTCTCCTGATAGCAGTTACAAGACACCAGCAAATCTCTCATTGCTAGCTCTGGGAGCTACATTATTTAGTAAGTCACGGAGGACAGAAGTGCACTTTCGACCACAACCCCTGCTTGTAACTAGATGCTCTGCTTACAGGGTTTAACAGTCAAAGGCTGAGGGAGCTGCCTTTGTTTCAAGATTCTATGGAACAAAGAACAACCATCAATGATGACCCGAACTTGCAAAGTGCCTGGAAGGAGGCCTATAAGGTGGAAATAATTAGTATGCAATAAGGACATACAGTTAAATGTTCATGGACTATCCATGGCAGCTTGTGGAACCAGTCAAAACCCATTTGCCTGAACGTACTGCTCTGCTACTTGCCGGATTTACAGCCTTGTAAATTTTTATGACACACACAGTGAATACCATAATACGAAAGCAAATATCTCAGCACTGTCCTGGGTGGGATTAAAAAAGGGAACACAATTCTGCCTAGGAAATAGTCAGTCAACATTTATTGAGAGTATTCAGTGCATTGGACCAGCATACTGAAT
Source organism: Monodelphis domestica (assembly GCF_027887165.1). Lineage (NCBI taxonomy): Eukaryota > Metazoa > Chordata > Mammalia > Didelphimorphia > Didelphidae > Monodelphis > Monodelphis domestica. The sequence continues at coordinate 176,503,678 of NC_077230.1, read as the reverse complement.
ACTGAATAGATAATACTCTATGGATAGGCACATAATAGAGGTTCCTGTCTTCAAGAAGATTACAGTCTAGTTGGAGAGGAAAGTATATAAGCATAAACTATTATGACACACTTAGCAAAAGATATAACATGTATGAAGATGAAAGGAACAGCTAGACATTGACAATGGTGATAACAAAGTCATCCATACCCCCAAATATTTTAAGTAGCCTGTTTTGTGTTAATGAAGAATGGAAAACAACATAGATATCAGTGATTGGGGAATAGCTTAATAAATTGTGGTACATAAATGTCATGAAATATTTCTTTACTGGGAGCAAAAACAAGTTCAGAGAAGGGTGGAAAGGAACATATAAACTGATCACAAGTGAAGTGAAGGATCAGGAAAACAATATACATGACAATAAGGTAAATGAAATCAAGAAAAGAATCAAAACAGAATGGTGGAAAATTATGATGAACAAGCCAAAACTTGTTCTTGTTCCAAAGAAGGGACAGGAGGGGACACAACACTTTCTCCAGCACCACCCCTTTGCTGAGGTGGGAGATTAATTGGGTGTGGAACATTGAATATATTTTCAGTTTTTTTATTTATTAGTTAAGTTTTTTTCCTTCCTTTTTTTTCTCCTTTATTTCATGGGATGGTTCTTGGGTTGAGGGTGAAGGGAGGGAATCAGTGGGAAAAATAGGTGATATAAAAAAATACTATTTCAGTAATCATTTACTTAAAGGAATTCATGCAGTATAATCGGTGAATATAAGTGATAAGAGTACATAAACCAAAATAATGACTGATGTGGTAAAGTGTAATTATGGTCTTTATAATATTTACCCTGTTAGTATCATTTGAAAACCAGCCAACCTAGGTTAAGAGGGGTTTAATACCAGGTTCACTACAGAGTGATAATTTGTAACTCTTGAAGGCAATATGTACCAAACCTGAGAGACATTGTGATGCCTCTATTGAAATCCTAGCTAAGTTAGGAGGAAATCAGATTGTCTTCATAGAGGAAGAGTCATTTTAACAGGGTTTATAGGATCAGCTTCTATATTGGATATAAAATTAGTCCAATGGAAAAATTATAAATATAATAAAATTATCTGTAATATTAAAACCATCCCTCCAAGGTCATTAACTGAGAATAATAACATACTATGGCAGTAATTAATTAGTAAACAAATGGTAAAGAGTCAGCTCACCAATAGCAAAACAAGATTAATATGGCTTAAAAAATATTATGGGCTGCCAGAGCCTCCTTCGATGCTGTTGGTTTTGACCTTTGCACCAGTGACTACCAGAGACTGAAGGGCCTAGAGGTTTTTGGTTGGAAGAAGAGAACACATAGAAGAGCCATGATCTGCATGCTTAAGGTTTCTCAAGCAGAAGACTTGTAATGTTTTGTTCCCTGAGGAACAAAATTATAATCAATAGATGAAAACTATTGAGATTTTAGATTTTTGTAAATTTCCTAGGAAGTGGACCAAAAATGTTTGGCTATTTGTATTCTGATACTACAGGACTTTGGACAGGAGCTGGATAGCATCTTGTTGTAAAGACTACTGTCAAGGGTTTAAAATAACTGATTTCAGAAACCCTTCTCAATGTTGGAATTCTACAATCAACAACCTTCATCTTTCTCCAGAGGTCCAATTCCATATATCTAAATATCTCATGAAGAAAGACAGAGTTCCAGGCCTGGAGATGAGAGATTTGGGGTCCAAATCTGGCCTTAGATACTTCATGTACAACCCAGGACAGTACACTTAACCCCAATTGCCCAACACTTACCACTCTTCTGACCTATAACTTATACTCAATATTATCAATGATCAGTGATCAATTCTATGACAGAAGGTAAGGGAGTATATATAATGGGCAACTCCACATGGTTATCCTGCTCCTGTGTCAAATTCAACATGTTAAAAAACTGAATTCAGATTTCCAGTCAAGATGGCGGCTTAGAGGCAGAGAAAGTTCAGACCTCTGAAAACCCTTCCTTACCGATCACAAACTGAGTGCTCCTAGGACACCGAAATTCAAACCAAACAACAGGACAGACCCGGGGAACCCTCCTCCTGGACCTGAATCAAAAGGTATGGCCCTCCAAAAGCCAGAACCCTAGATCACTCGGATCTGAGGGGTAGGCAGAAGGAAGATCCCAGGACCCATGCCCCCCAACCCAGAGTGCTGAGCCCATGGCAGCAGGGGGAACCTCAGGGCCAACAAAAGGGCCTCAGGACTGGCTATTCTGAAGGACTGACCTTGAAAGCAACCTGAGCCAGTCCCTTGGGCACCCAACATAGACTGCAGGGAGACATAGAGAGAAGGGGGAAGCCTGTAGCACCCTGGCTGGGTCCTTCCATCTGAGTCTCAAGGGAGGTTCCAGCTTTAGGGCACCAGCTGAACCTAATCCCATCAGGAGCCCTCAGAGCTTCTGAAAGGACAGAAACCTCAGGGCCGGCAAAGGGGTTGCTCCAAGGGGTGTTCCTTGAAAGTAACCTGGGCCAATCTCAGGGCATCCAACACAGATTGAAGAGGAGGGTTTTTTGCTACAGGGCTCATTCGGCCCAAACCAGCTGAACTTAATCCCATCAGGAGCCCTCAGAACTCAGGGAGGCCACGACCCCCCAACCCTTAGAATGTGGGGTCTTCTGAAAGAACAGAAACCTCAGGGCCGGCAAAGACACTGAGATACCTTGCAGACAGTGCTGTGCCAGGCCCAGAGCATGGAAGTAAGGCAATGGAGAAGCAACTGGAGGGAACTGAGAGCAGTAACACCTGAAACATCGGCAGACCCTGGGCTTCCCTGGGAAGACAGAGCAGCTGTGGAGAACGGACAATTTGCCTGGGGCTAAAGCCTCAGACCATCAGCCAGATACACTAAGAGCCAGTCCTCACTCAGATAGAGATGGAAAACAGTACAGAAGTACAAAAACCTCTAAACACCAAGAAAAGCAAGGAGAAGGGGGTGACTTTGGCCCAATACTATACAAACTATTTGACATAATAAGCAAAGAGGGAGTTCTACCAAATTCCTTTTATGACACAAACATGGTAATGATTCCAAAACCAGGCAGGTCAAAAGCAGAGAAAGAAAATTATAGACCAATCTCCCTAATGAATATAGATGCAAAAATCTTAAATAGGATACTAGCAAAAAGACTCCAGCAAGTGATCAGAAGGGTCATCCACCATGATCAAGTAGGATTTATACCAGGGATGCAGGGCTGGTTCAATATTAGGAAAACCATCCACATAATTGACCACATCAACAAGCAAACCAACAAGAATCACATAATTATTTCAATAGACGCAGAAAAAGCCTTTGACAAAATACAACACCCATTCCTATTAAAAACACTAAAAAGCATAGGAATAGAAGGGTCGTTCCTAAAAATAATAAACAGTATATATCTAAAACCATCAGCTAATATCATCTGCAATGGGGATAAACTAGATGCATTCCCAATAAGATCAGGAATGAAACAAGGATGCCCATTATCACCTCTACTATTTAACATTGTACTAGAAACACTAGCAGTAGCAATTAGAGAAGATAAAGGAATTGAAGGCATCAAAATAGGCAAGGAGGAGACCAAGTTATCGCTCTTTGTGGATGACATGAGGATCTACTTAACGAATCCTAGAGATTCAACCAAAAAGCTAAAGAGCAAAAGAAAATGATCTTTGTCTCCAATGAATAATGTTTGGAAATGATCAAATAAAATATTGTTAAAAAAAAAAGAACTCTGAAGGATATGCTCCATAGAGATTATACAAGTAGCATTTATACAACAGTCAGAATTTTGCAAAAGTTATGCTATATAATTTGATCATCACACCAACTGTTGGAGGTAGACGCTCTTATTGCCCCCATTTTATAGATGAGGATACTTAGACTAAGACAGTTTAAATAACTTTCCTCAAATCAGAGCTAGTGAGTGTTTGAGGCAGCCATTCAAGTCTCCCTCTCTTCTCCACATCCCATGTAAGAGATAAAAAGTTATCTGCAATCCTGTGAAATAAGGCTGAAAAGATAAAATAGCCAGATTGTGCCAGACCCAGGAGTCTCTATCTTACCAAATACAGAATGTCAAATGCTCAGCCTCAGCAATCTTGCCAGATGAAGACATAACTGGAAAATATGTGACACAATAAATGAAAATAAAATAAAACATTTATTGTTTAGTTAAAAAAAAAAAACTGAATCCATCATCTTCCAAGCAAAATCTTTATATTTCTATTAATATCATTCTAAGTCCCTTAAGCTTGAAAATGTAAGGATCCATGACTCTTTCTCCTTTGCTTCCTATATCAGTAATATCTCATTCTTGTGGATTATTTACTTCCTTATAATGAGTTTTATGTCTCTTAAATTGGGACTTTTCTTTCATTTCCATTGTCTTTATCCTAATTTAGACCCTTGTCACTTTTTACATGAACTGGGGGTGGAAAGGGGAGAGAGAAAGGAGGGAATAAAACATTTATCAATGGCTTACAATATGCCATGCACTTTACAAACATAATTTCATTTGATCCTCCTAACAACTTTGTGAGATAGATAAGATTATTTTCATTTTACAGGTGAATAAATTCAGGTAGACAGAGGTTAAGTGACTTGCCCAGGTTCACACATCTGTAAGTGTCTTCCTGAGTTCAAATGCAAAACCCAGCATTGTAGGCACATTGACTTACTATAATTGCCTAACTGACCACTATGTCTTTAGGTTTTTGCTTCTCTTGTACAATCTGTACTCATAGAATATACTTCTGAATACACAACTTTATGTAATTCTATTTTTCTGGAAAAAATATATTTTTGATGGTTCTTTATTACTCATGAAATTAGTTCTTAATCTGGTTCAGCAGATTAAGAAACTAAAAGAGAAACTCTGACCATTAAATCTTCTATAAAGATCCCTGTGGGCTGCATTTTGACTTTGAAAACTATTAATTAACATTATGTTCTATTGTATTTTATATTTATGAAACTTTAATTTATTAAAATTTCAAAATTATATTTTATCATTTATTTTATATAACAATATATGTAACAACTATAACACAATCATATAATTTGTTATAAATATGTAATAAATTATAATAAATATGCTTATCCAAGAGAAACACATTTTCATACTATATGCAAAAATCTGTCTCATTCTTCCCACTACCTATCCTATCTTCTCCCCTCCCTAAGAAGGCAGTAATATATTATCAGTTGTACATATAATATAATATGTATTTTCCTTTTTGCCACGTTGTGAAACAAGATATATTGCTTATATCAGAGAACAATTCATAGAATAAAGAAAGTGAAGAATGGTATGTTTCCATCTGCATTCAGAATCTGGTTTTTTTTTTTGGCAGTGGATATCTTTTTTCATCCTAAGTCCTTTGGAGCTGTCCTGGATTCTTGCCTTGTTAATAATAGTTGAGTTATTCATAGTTCATCATCATGCATTATTGTTATTTGCATGAACAGTGTTCTCCTGGTTCCGCTCACTTTGCATCTCTTCATATGTCTTCCTAAGATTTTTTATGATCATTTTGTTCATTATTTCTTATGGCATACTAGTATTCTTTTACAATCACATACCACAACTTGTTCAGCCATTCTCCAATTGATGGATATCATTTTAGTTTTCAGTTCTTTGTCACCACTTAAAAAAGCTGCTACATATATTTTAGAATATACATTTCTCTTCTTTTTTTTCCTGATTACCTTAGGTAATAAATCTAATAGTGGTATTGCTATATCAAAATATATACACTGTTTTATAACTTTTTGAGTATAAAATTCAATTCCATATTGCTCTTCAAAATGGTTGGATCGGTTCACAGTTCCAATTATATTTTAATCTGGCATAGGCATGTTATGGATATACAATGCAGCTGTAGACTGCATGTTTGACACCTCTGGTCAGCTTGGTATTTAAACCATCCCCAATCTGTTAGATAATTAAGTTTCTGGCCAAATCTTTCAATATTCCCTTCAATTTTTCTCTAGAGAAACTTCCTTCTCCCAAAATATGTCATGATAAAATGTATATGTCAAATTTTTGGAAGGAGCCCAGAACCATATTAATATTTTATATGCTTATAAATTCTTATCTGCAATTAATAGCAAATTTTGTTTTCAGGAACCACACCCAGTCAACCATGAGACTGAGAAGTGACTGGGTTTCTAAATCCAGATTCTTCCCAATCTTTATGAACAAACAGTAGTGGGAATCTAGAAACCTGCCAATCTTGAGATGAGGCTTTAGATAAGTTATTAAGTTATTCTGGATAAAGTAGTCATGGTACCAATGTCATTTGTGTTCTGAATATATGTGATCCTCCTAAAACCAGCATGCCCCCAAGCCCCCCAAATAATTGACTTATAAGTTATTAAAGAGATAGCTGCCACCAACATGTGGCACAGAGATATTATCACTACTCCTTTAATATTTTCTGTGTCCATGTCCTTGGACAGCTAGATGCACAGCCTAACATAGATAACCTTATTTCAGGACATGCAGAATACAGAGTAGCATATAGACAGAGAAAGCTATCTAAGAACAACAGGCTCTGAAAGCCCTGCCACAACGAAGTTCTTGTCTGGCTCTTTTGCTCTCTCTCTCCTTTCAACTCACAATTCTTTGCTTCATATGAAATGGGCAAGCTTCAAAAACAATCCAAAGGCTCTAGCTCTCTAACCTTTCAGATGCTGCCTGTTGACAGCTTTCTCAAAGGAGAAGACCTGATGTTCTTTTTAGAGCTATTGGAAGCTCTTGCTCCCTTCTCTACCACAAACAAATTTCCTTCCCTTTGGATTGTGGACTCTCAGTGTAGTCCATTCTTCTCAATTCTATAATCATGTCCCAGCCACTACCTCTTTTAGACTTCAATTTTTTTCTAGCTTACACATTGGTAAAATTTTCAATAATTGTTTTCTAATATTTTACAATACACCCTTTCTCCATTCCTCTCATCCTTTCCCCTTTCCCAAGATGGCAGTTATATGATATAGGCTATATATGTGTTTTTATACTATACATAGTTCAATGTTCATCATGTTGTAAAGGAAGACATATTACTTACAGTAGAGAAAAATTCATGGAGGATACAGTGAGGAATGGCTTACTTCAATCTGCATTCAAACTTTATCAGATCATTTTAAAGCAGTGGAGAGCCTTTTTTAAATCATAAGTCCCTTGAAGTTGTCATTTATGCTGGCATTTGTGATAATAGTTAAGTCATTCACAGTTGATCATACTTCATTGCTATATAATGTTCTGGTTCTGCTCACTTCGGTTTGAATCTCTTTATATAAGTCTTTCCAGATTTTTTGTGTTCATCTTGTTTATCATTTCTTAATCGCACAATAATATTCCCAATTGTGTGAAGGAAATTTACCCTACCCCTCTGGTATAGCAAATAGGACATCATCCCCTGTCGACTACCTGCATACCTGGTGTCAGAATGAACAAAAAGGAAAGCCAGGGGAATATATCTATGTGGAACAAGGAAATAGTCATGCTCTCTGTCTCTGTTCTAACCACCTTGTGGGGGTGAGGCCTGAGGAGTGGCTGGAGGATGAGTAGCCAAATGGGAGTTAGATGAAGGTTCTCTCTCTCTCTCTCTCTCTCTCTCTCTCTCTCTCTCTCTCTCTCTCTCTCTCTCTCTCTATCTCTCTCTCTCTCTCTCTCTCTCTCTTCCTCTTTCTCTCTCTCTCTCTCTCTCTCTCTCTCTCTCTCTCTCTCTCTCTCTCTCCCTCTTTCTCTCTCTCTCTCTCTCTTCTCTCTCTTCTCACTTTCTCCCTCTCTCTCTCTCTCTCTCTCTCTCTCTCTCTCTCTCTCTCTCTCTCTCTCTCTCTCTCTCTCTCTCTCTCTCTCTCTCTCTCTCTCTCTCTCTTCTTCCCTTTCTTCTCCTATCTATCCATAACTCATAATACATTCATTAAGCCCTATGGCCAGATAAATTTTACATTTAACAAGCCCAAGCATATACCACCATTTCTTTAGCTAATCCCCAATTAATGGACATCCCTTCAGTTTCCAATTCTTTGCCACCATAAAAAGAGCTACTATAAATATTTTTGTACAAGCAGATCCTTTCCCCCTATATTTGAACTCTTAAGAATACAGTTTCATGGCCCTTTGGGCACCTTTTTCAATCTTTCAAACCATCATTTATCTGGATAAGTATGTTCATTATAACTGCAAGATAATTAGCATGGTATATGCTGCCAATTAGTTATATCTCCTACTTTTATCCTTTAAAAAAAGAAGGAAAGAGAACTCCATCCCCACTATCTCCTCCTAGCTCTCTACGGAACTTAATTGATGGAATTCATTAGTTAGAATGGTTAATGGTTCTTCTTTATCTCTGTCTTTGGCATAGGACAGAAACTAAAGTTATTTCCTGCAAGGCTATCAGAACATCACTAAAATTTAGCTTCAAATGCTATTGACTCCCAACAAAGAATGTTACCTCTTCTACCAAGGGCACTACACAATCAAGTCGTAATCTCTCTCAATTTCTCAGTAATGAACATCAACTATGCCTGGTATGATGATAATGTACAAAGCTGAGTCTGACACCACATAAGGAAGGTTAATATCTCTTCCTGTACTCTCTGGAAAATAGGTGGATATACAATTATAGGCCCAGGTAGCAGCAGAGTTACCAGTGTGGAAAGCATGACAGGGGCTATGAGTTTAACTTCCAATGGGGAATTCCTAATGAAAAACAATTTTGCTCATCAATACTTTAGAATTTTTACTTCTACACCTCCATATTTTGAACAATCCCTTCAAAACCATTTATATGGAATGAGTAGGGTAGTAACATAAGATTCTATTATTACCTTCTGGTTCTCCATGTCCTCAGACAGAAAGATTCCCCCAGAAAACTAGGGAAGTGAGTCATGACTAATCACTCACTCCAATTTTTTCCACCCAAGACTCCTATAAGGTTCAGCACAGTCCAGTACATTAGGCTTCTCTGGAGACCTCGCAATATAAGAGGAGGGAAACATAGACAGATAGCAGGAACAGTAGATCCTTTGAAGCTCATTGCCTTTCCACAGAGTTTTTAGCCTGGTAGTGTTATTTTCCTTCTTCCCAACACAACAGACTTGGCAAGTACATTATAATAACTCTACTTCAAAACATTAAAGCACTGGTCTTCTTTTGCATCATAATCAATAAAGAACATAAAATTGAGAAAGGCTAATTAAGTTATTATGACTATTGTTGGTGGCTACTGCTCTCCAAATATTGAAGCTCAGGAGGATGTTAGCATGGTGGCTTAGTAGCAGCAAAAGCTGAAACCTCTTTGACAATCCTTCCAAACAAATCTTTTAAAAGCTCCTCAAAATGACAGGACTCGAAAACCAATAGCAAAACAGGATGGGGGATCTCTCATGCTGAACACAAATTGAAAGGTAGGCAGAGAGAGAGAGTTGATATGCAGGGGATTTTCATTGGATAAGGGGGGACTGGAAGCAAAACTGAACACAGAGGAGTGCTGGTCCACCAACCCCAAACCTAGTGTATCAAGTTCCTAGCTTGCACATATACTAAATTTGAGATCTCAGGGACCATGATTAGACCAGCAAAAACCGAGGCTCTGCCAGAATCTAGACACACTTCTTGAAATGTCAGTCCCTAGAACCAGCCCTCAGGGAGGTCTGAAAGTCCATAGAGCCTAGTTCTTTCAAGCCTGCACTGTGGTGCAGTCCTTAACCCCATGGAAAAATAGCTTACATTGTGAAGCCCTGCAAGTCATCAGCAAAGGAGATAGAATTAGTAGCTTTCAAAACTCCCAGTTACAGGCAAAAAAGACTGGGAAAATGAGGAAACAGTAAAAGAAACACCTAACTTTAGAAAATTTCTATGGGAGCAAAGAGCAAAGCATAGAATCAAGAGAGTATGGTGAGAGACAAACAACCGCATGAAAACATCAAAGAAAAACAGTAATTGGTCTTATGTTCTGGAAGAACTTATAAAAGAGGAATACAAAAATAAAATAAGATAGGTTGAAGAAAATAGGAAGAAAAATGGGGAAAAGAAATGAACATAATACAAAAAGAAAATAATTGCTTAAAAAGAAAAATTGATCAACTGAAAAAAGAGGCACAAAAATACAACAAAGAAAAGAGTTTAAAAAAACCAGAATTGACCTACTGGAAAAAGAGGCTAAAATATCCAATGGAGAAAAGAATTCCATGAAAAGTAGAATGGACCAAAGGGTTGAGGAGTATCAAAAGATCATGCAAGAAATTCATTCTTTAAAAATTAGAATTAGTCAAATAGAAGTTAATGACTTTGTGAGGCATCTAGAAACAATAAAATAAAATCAAAAGAATGAAAAAATAGAAGAAAATATGAAATATCTCATTTAAAAAAAAAACAACTGAGTTATAAAATAGATCCAGGAGAGACAATTTAGGAATTATTGGACTACCTGAAAGTCATGATAAAAAAAACCTAGACATCATATTACAAGAAGTGATCCAAGAAACTGCCCTGTTATTCTTAAATAAGAGGGTAAAATAGAAATTGAAAGAATCCACAGGTCACCTAATTCCCAGGAATGTAATAGCCAAATTCAAGAACATTCTTGGTAAAGATACTGGAGCAGTTTGCCATTTCTTTCTCCAACTCATTTTTTACAAATGAAGACACTGTTCTCTTCACAGATGGCAACCACAATCATTTAGGCTTTATTATATTGTAATCACCTCCTAATTAGTCTCCTTACCCCAAATTTCTTCCCTCCTCAATCTAACCACCACACCATGCCAAAGTCTCCCAATGTATGAATATGGCCATTAACTCACTGGGTTCCAAAGTACAAATTTTCTAGAGTACAACCAAATTGAATTTCTTCTATCACAGAGAAGTCTATTTCTTGTCTGTTCCTTTGAAATATCTTCCATACCTGGAATGGCTCTCTATTCATATCCACCTTTTAGAATTTCAGGTTTCCTTCAGAATTTGACACAAGCTCCTTTTTCTACATGAAGCCATTACTGATTTCTTTACTTACCAGGGCTTCCCCAAGCGCCAACCCCATCATCATATATATGTAACATATATATGCTGGTATATATACCAAAGGTATGCTGGTAAATATTAAATGATAACCTTTGCAGAAAGGCCCATTTAAAGTTTAGCCTGAGTTATTAATATTTTATCCATCATATTCTCAAATATAAACAATTAATAAAATAATAATCAAGGGTTCATTGTTAACATTTGTCAATTTATGAGGTGGTAATGCTCATATTGAAAATTTAATTATCATCTCAATCTGACTTGGCTCTTATGTACCTCTGCTCACAATAAGACATAAGTTCTTCAGGAGAAGTAACTATTTTATTTCTATTAGACTCCTAGTTTCTGTCATATGAAAAAGGCTTAAAAAATACTCCAAAACTTGGTAGACAAAAAAATCCACAGCTTTAATCTCAATGATGAATATTGAATTTGTAGTCGGAGTGCCTGGATTCAAATCTAAGTTCTATCATTTAATTTTTGTGTAGGCTTGGATGGGGTTCCTTTTATTCTCCAGGCTACCAGCTATAATAAAGAGATTAGACACAATGACTCCTAGCTCTACATTGATAAGTCTATGATCTTCATTTTCTAATGAAATAAGCAGAGCCAAAATAGAATTAAGCAATGACTACAAGATAATGAAAACTAGATGGCACAGTAAATAAAGGCTGGACTTGGAATCAGGAAGAATTATCTTTCTATGCTCAAATCTGGACTCAGAAACTTACTAGTTGACAATTCCTAGCTGTGTGATCCTGGGAAAGTCTGTTTGCCTCAATTTCCTCATCTGTAAAATGAGCTGCAAAAGGAAAGGAAAACCATTCCACTATTTGTGCCAAGAAAACCACAAATGGGTACACTAAGATAAAGATATGACTGAAACAACTGAACACACACACACACACACACACACACACACGATAAAGCAATGACTAGAAGAAAGTCAAACTCTGAGCAACTGAAAAAAGATAAGCTACCCAGATAAGAGTGTAAAACAGATAATAAAACATAGCTCCCTTGTCTTGTCAGAGAGACATCTTATTGTTTCATTTAGTCTAACCTGTCTCAACCTATGGACCTTAGTAGTTTGGTATTTCCTTTGATCCTTTTTGACTTTTTTTTTAAGTCTTGCTTTCCATCTTGGAATCAATATAGTATATTGGTTCCAAGGCAGTAGAATGCTAAGGGCTAGGTAATGGGGGTTAAACGATTTACCTAGGGTGACACAACTAGGAAGTGTCTGAAGCCAATTTGAACCCAGGATCTCCCATCTCTGGGCCTGGCTCTGAATCCACTGAGCCACCTAGGTGCCCCACTTCTTGACTTTTAATTCCCGTTTTCTTGACATTGCTTCTGCAATAGACTCTTCTCACTGTCCCTAGATTAAGTTTGGTAACCTAATTCTTTTCTCTTGTGTTGCTGATAGCATTTTCAGCCCATTTTCCCTCAGCTTCTGGTTTCTGTGTTTCTGACCTCAGTCTGATAAAATAAACCACATTTCCAAGTGTTTTCTTTGCTTAATCAATCAATCAATCAATCAATCAATCAATCATTTAATCAACAAAGAAAAGTCCTTACTAATTTCTGGGGGAAAAAAAGCAAAAATAATTCCTGATCTAAAGGAATTTAATTCTAATAGGGGAGGTAATATGTTTGTAAAGAAGTATATACAAAATTTAAGGTGTAGATTTAAGGTGAGGGTTACAGCATCTGGGATATAAAATAAGTCTTAAAGAAAGCCAAGAATTCCATGTTAAAAATCATTATTTTGTTTTTTCAATATTACATATTGATACAATTTTTTAATGTTTGCTTTTTGACATTTTGAAATCGATATTCTCTTCCTTCCTCCCAACTCTCCTCCCTCCTCAAAAGGCAGGTAATATGATACAGATTATATATATATATATATATATATATATACATATATATATTCATCATTATAATAATTTCTTATGGCACAGTAGTATTCCATTACCGTCATCTACCACAACTTCTTTAGCCATTCCTCAATTGATGGATATCCCTTCAGCTTCCAGTTCTTTGTCACCCCAAAAAAGAGCTGTTCTATATATTTTTGTACAGGTAAGTCCTTTCCCCAATCTTTAATCTCTGTGGAATACAGAACTAGAAGTGGTACTGATCATTCAAAGAGTATGACAATTTTATGGCCCTTTGCATGGAAAGCCAAGAATTCTAAGGTAATTCTAAAAGGTAAGGAAGGAAGGAAGCTATTCAAGACATGAGGTACAAACAATGAACAGGCAAATGAATAGAGAAGGAAGTAGGCTACTATGCATAGACCATAGAATCTATGGAAAATAGTAAAATATGAGAAGACTGGAAAGTTAGGGAGGAGCTAATGAAGAACTTCAAATGCCAGGCAGAGGACTTTATATTTTATCCTAGTGGTATTTGGTAGTCATTCAGATTTATTGAGTAGGGAAGTGACATGCCCTTTGGGAAAATCACTTTGATATATGTATGGAGAATGGATTGGAATGAAGAGCCATTTGAAACATGGCAACCAATTAAGAAGTTATTAACAACAACAACAACAAAAACCAACCATGTAAACAATGATAAGTACCTGAAATAGTGTGATGACTATGTGAATGAAGAGAAGGAAATGCATTTGAGAGCTGTGCAGAAGGAAACAAGCATATTTGTCAACAGACAGCATATAAGTAGTGAGTATGAATGAAGAGCAAAGGATGACAACCTGGTTGCCACATTGAAATAATGTTGGTACCTCTGACAATAATAGGAAGGAAAGGAAAAAAATGAAAGTTTTTTGGGGAAGAGATCATGTATTCTGCATTGGACTTGTTGAGTTCAAGGCATCTAAGGGAATTCACTCTGAATTGTCCATCAAGAATTGGTGATTCAAGATAGGAGATCAGGAGAGTGAGTAACTAGAGCTGGATATAGAAGTTTGGCTATCATCTGCAAGGAAATGATGACTAAATACAGATGGGAGCTGATGAAATCACCAAGCAAGAGTATATATAAGAAGGCCCAGGAAAGAGTTTTGAGTGATAGCCGCAGTTAGGGAGATGGCATGGATAAAAATTCAGTAAAGGAGAAAGAAGGAGCATTCAGACAGGTAAGAGGAGAACGAAAAGAGATCATTATCACAGAAACCCACAAAGGAGATGAGTATTCAGGAGAAGAAGGAGGTCAACAGTGTCAAGTGCTGAAGAGAAGTTAAGAAGGATGAGGATTGAGGAAAGGTCATTACATCCGGCAATTATGAGATCACTGAAAGTTTCAACTTGTATTCAAATGCCAAATATTGAATAAAAAGTCAACTATAACTATATTTTAATAAGAATTCTTATCTTTTATTCTCTCTGTATATCTATTTAAAATATGCATTTATCATATGTACACATAAAGAAGAGATTTTTAAGCCATTTATTATTCAGGTCATTTGTTAATATTCTTCTTTATAAATTATAATCATAAAATCTAATTAAACATGAGTCATATTTGATCTCTCTAATCTCTTTATTTTAGCCATGGAAAATTCCAAGTCCTGTGGCTCTAATGATTTACTGTAATGCTGCCTGCTGTTCGGGACAAATTAAGAAATACATTTTAATTTAGAATCTAAAATTTTAAATGTTCAACTAGCACAACTGATCCAATTAGGATAGAATGAATACAGAAGTAGCTAGCAAGTCTAGACAACTTACAAAGAAATGGTTTCATTTTAAATAATATTTTTGTTGCCTTTTGTTTTTACATTAAACTGTCTATTTTACTTGATTTTGGTTTTAGGGCTATCTCCTACTCTATTCCTCAATTCCACTCTTCTCCCATTAAACTCTTATATGTAAAATGGAAAAAATAATTATGCAAAAGCAACTGACATTGTCCTAGCATGCAACATTCTGCCTCCATGCATCCTCCTTCATTCTGAGAGGCAATTATAATTCATAATATATTATTCCCAAGATTTATATTGGCTTTTAGGGTCCCTTAGAATTCAGTTCATATTCATTGTTTTTTATTTATATTATTATATATATATATATATGTGAAGAACTATATATATATATGTGTATATATAGTTTTTCAATTCAAAATCAATGATTTTGACCAATGATCAAATCCATAATTTTCTTAGTTTTCAATAAATTCCTCATATTTATTTCAAGCACCACAATAATTATCTAACATTTATATAAGATATTTTGTTCAATTAATTCAATTAATAGTTTCTCATTTAGTTTCCACTAGAAGTTTTAGCACACCAATTTCAAGTTTGTATTTTTAAGACATGTGTGATATAAGAAAAGATAGTTTCATAAGGGGAAGAATAATAGCAATGTTGAGATAAAGAATCTTTTGATTCAGTGTTACCTGGCCCACACTCATATCCCCATGGATTTAACTTTATTTTACTGAATTCTCTCTCAACTATTATCTTGATAATTTATGCAGGACTAGGAAGATGCTTGAAAAAGACAAAGGCCACAACTTAGTGTTGTTATCTTTTTTCTTAAGGTAGGAAAAAAGACAACACTAGAAATTATAGACCTGTCAGCATTCACTCCCTACTTGGAAACTTAACTGAAACATATCATCAAAAAATCAATTTGCAAGCACCTAGAAAATCATGGGGTACTGGGTAAAAATCTACTTGGCATTGTGAAAAATAAATCCTGTCAAATCAACTTAATTTCCTCCCATGACAGAGTGACAAGCCTGGTCGTCGCAGAGGACTTGATAGACATAATATATTTTGACTTCAGTGAGGATATGGAGTGAGTTCCACATGAAGTGCTCATAAAGACACCAATAAAATGGGGTTTAGGTCACTTTCCTTTGCAATATTTAACACATTTTTTATTGGACTGTAACCAATTCTATCTGTCCATGATCTTCTGTTGGATTGGGCAGAGGGTGAAGGAGACATCAGCTTGGAAAACTGAAGGAAAATCCAAAATAATCAAGAGAAGATCAAGAAGTGCGATGATATAAATAGGATAGGATTTAAAAGAGACACTCAGACAACTGGTAGAAAGACGGTAAATAAAACATGGAGTGAGGCCCATTCTGGGAAGAGTAGCAGAAAAAATACTAAAGGTTCATAGCAAACCACAATGTAATTACAAGTGAGCAAGTGACCAAGATCAGTGCAATTTTAGTAACGAATGAGGTCATTTTACTTTTAAATTCAGCATTTTTCAGTATTCTTTTAGTATTTCCTGGTCAGCATGAACTACTACAACTGAAATTTAATTTGGAGAGTTTACAAGGAATTCAAGGAAGAGTGGTAAGTGACTGGACATTCAGGAAAAAAAGTACAAACCCTTTTTGAGATCAAACTGAAGCCTGAAAGTTAACTAGGACAGCTGAGGTGGCACCGTGATAGAGCACCTGGCCTGGAGTTAGGAAAACTTACCTTCTTGAGTTCAAATCTAGCTTCAGAAGTCTACTAGCTGTGTGACCCTGGGCAAATGGCTTAACCCTATTTACCTCAGTTGCTCAAATGTAAAATGAGCTGAAGAAGGAAATAGCAAACAACTCCAATATCTTTGCCAAGAATACCTGAAATGGGGTCAGGACAAGTCAGACACAACTCAAGAACAACTTCAGAATTAGCTAGCAGAGATTCCTATCTTTGAGAATATAATTGGAGTTACTAAAAATTAGGCCTTCATCACTTCCTACCTTGACTATTGCAGTAGTCTTCTAATTGGTCTTCCTTTCTCCAGGCTCTCCCCTCTCCATTCCATCCTCCACACAGCTAACAAATTGATTTTTCTAAAATTCAGACTTAATCTTATCATTCCCAACTTCATGAAGAATCAGTGGCTACCCCAAACCTGAAATGTTTTCTTTTCTCACCTCCTTCTCTCAGAATCTCAAGCTTCCTTGGAAGCTTTGCTCTAACATTGCCTCCTATTATGTAGGAGACTTTTCCCAATTCCCCCAATTGTTAGTACATCCTAAAATCCTTTGTATTCACTTATGAGGTATTCACTATTTTTCTTTGATAAAATGAAAACTCCTTAAGAACAAGGACTCTTCAGGACTTTTTAGGGTTTTTTTTTTTGTATTGTTTTGGAGGGAGTCTTCCTAACTTCAACACCTAACATATTAACTGGCACATTATAGTTGCTTAAATATTTGTTAAATGAATGAATGCAAAGCAGAGTAGAGACACAGAAAAATAGGAAAATTTCAGATCTCTGTTATTCTTTTCTCTGTTAATGGCAGGCATTATTACCATTATTATTCTTACTATTTTATAGACATGCTATGACCTTTTTTTCCATAAAACTAAAAGAACAAATGATGTAGTTTCATATGTCAAATTATAAATGATTGAAAGGTAAACATGTTTTATTTGAGTGTTAACTATTTTCAAATTATAGTTCCATTTCATTTTTGGGGGGGATACACATCTATGTATACAATTTATATGGACAATTTTATTTTGTACATTCACCTAGTCCTTTACAATCTCCTTGCTAATATGAAAAAAGCAATACTTCTGATTAACCACCTGCAATTTTCAGTTGGTGGATCAATAGAATCTTTGGGGTTCTCTTCCCCCTCATAGTCTTTCTCTTGGAGGTATGATTTGAAAAGTAGGAAGACACTATTGTAATCTTCCTCTTTAGATTGTATAAAAGACTACAATTTTAAAATGCATATAGCATTTACATGCAACACTTAACTCCTACATCTAAATTTTCAGGATCAAGTCATACTGAACTGGATAATCTAAGAAAATTAATAGGAAGTCAAAATAGTTGTTGGCTTTTGTGTGTGTGTGTGTGGGGGGGGGTTCAGTCATTTCAGTTGTGTCTGACTCTAAGTGACCTCATTTGGAGTTTTCTTGGCAAAGATACTGGAGCGGTTTGCCATTTCCTTCTCTAACTCATTTTACCAGATCTTCCTGACTCCAGTCCCAGCCCTTTCTCTATGGTGTTACCTGGTTGCTCACAGCTATAATGCTACTATAATTTCACATGCATACAATGTTTTAGAAAGTTTTCAGTGAATGATTGTTATATTTGATAAGTCTTCACATATCTAAAAAGATCAAGTCAATTATCTGGAGGAAATATCTTTGTAGGCGTATTACCAATGGTCTAAGTAGTTGCTGCCAGACTGTACCATGATGTGACCCTAAGTGAGTCACTTGGCTTCAGGTTCAATTCTTCTTTAAGACTAGTATTGGGCACAAAGTTAAACAAAGGCCTTTTCCAGCTCTAAATTTCTGTTTGTGTTATAGTAATATCAAACCTCTAGTAGGGATAATTTTTTTAGTTGTGTCCCAGCTCTAATGTGTATTTAGCAAAATGGTAAAGACATAATTTCTTAACCCCTCTGGGGCTTACTTTCCTCATGTAGGGCTAGCAATACACCTCATTTGCTGAGAATAAAGAATTCTGCAAAGATTGAAATGAAAAGATTGGCTGGGCATATACTATAAACTCCTGCTTTCCATTTCCGTGGTCTTTTACACTTTTCGAAGGGTTTTCCTACATTCATACTGATGACAAACCTACAAAGTAGATAGGGCAGCTCTCTTGATCAGTCTTTTAGAGAAGCTGCGAGGCCCAAAGATGCTGAAGCCCAGGGAAGTTAAGGTCTTCTGATTCATCATCTTGAGAAAAAATGTTTATTGAAGATAGCTTATAAAAATTGATATACTATAAAATGCATTTACAGCAGCTCTATGAATATTTACACACTGTAAAATGGCTTCTTAGTGGACTTGAGTTTTTACATCTGGATTTTCACCTTAAAGTCTCAGACTTCAAACCCTTTTTTTGAAGACAGCTTTCCATGGCATTAGGACAACCCAGTAATTTTTTTCCAAAGTTATTTTATTAGGATTTTTTTTCTTTTTAGCTTTTTCACAGCCTTAAGGTTTTTAAGAGCAACCAAAACCTAAGGTTTTTTTTTTTCCTTTTGCATCTATTCCTTTTCATCCTATAAACCAGACATCAAAGCACAAAATATAAAGAAAATAATTTCCATTTGCCATGTATTATTTTTAAAAAATATTAGGTTGTAGTGAATAAGAGAATTCAAAGGATATATACTACTTTTAATGTTGTTATCCACCGGCTAAAGGAAGTAATAGGGTTTACTTCATTCCCCATATACCTAATTTAAATAAAAATACTTTCAGATTCTCTTAAGCTAACACTTTGCTCATTTGCTTCCTGTAGGTCCTCTAAAAGCCACTTGCTCTTTAAAATAGTAGGTTCTTTTAATCAAATTCCCATTTGCTTACATTTTCTGCACAGTTTTGAAATATTTTGAAGATTAGATGTTAAGAATACAAATAAAAGGGAAACTGACATTTCTCCTATTTCATGCTTGCTTTGCCTTCCAAGAAAGAAACTTGCATGAGGCTTTTATTAGTTTTTTGAGAGACATCAAATATATACTTTTTCTGAGTTATACAGAAAACACTAGACACATTTCTAGGTTTAAAATATATTTTCTCTCATTCAGAAGGTGATCACCTTAACTGGTATAGTACCTCTGGGTACTTGACAAAGGCTGAAGAATAATAGCCTTTCAGGGCTTTTAGGGCTTCCAGACTTTCAGGTCTTGGGGGAAAAGGCTAAGGGGAAAATGGTCTCCTAACTTCCAGGACAGAGCTCTGTCCAACATTTTGTCTTTTCTAGATTTGAGACGGAGTGAGATCTCACTTTGAATAACTGAGGAAAGGAGGCTTCACCAAGCTCCACCTACTTCACCTGTCTCAAATTACACCCTAATCTCTTGCCAAAATTGCATCTTGATCCCCTAAATGGGATTGCTATTGGAAGCAGAAATCTGTGCAGAAGAATCTGGAATAATTTCTAAAGTTGTTCTGCCATGCCTGAAGTACAACTCTAAGGCAATAGAACTTAACTAGCTTCAACCTCACTCAGCAGACACTGTGATGCTGGACCTAGAAGTACCTATTAGGAAGGCATGGTTCTCTGAAGTATATATTTCTAATCGAGATTTCTAATGCTTTTGCCAGGATAGCCAGCTGAAAAGCAAATGGTTCAGGCAAACAACTGATTATATGCAATCAATACTATGCAGGCAGTTTAAGTTGCCTATTTCATTGAACCGACCCACTGATTCAGTTAAAGTAGTCATTACAAAGAAAACAACTATCAGGAACAGAGGAAAACATTATTACATTTGGAGAGAGAAGAACTGTGTTCAGGTTCTGATGTTGGGGATGTCACAAACTCCAATAATCTCATTTTTTCATCTATAACTTGCATATATTTGTACCTCCTAAGTCACAGAGTTGTAAGAATGGAAAGAAATGAGATATTTATACAAATATATATGGACATGACTGAGTGTTCATGCATATGGATGTTGTTTGCCTTTCATTCTTGAAGAGAACCAGTGACATCATGGAGTGATGTCTTGACTTGCATATGAATTGGATTTAAGTGATACAGTTGCACAAAATCCTTAGCCTCACTCTCTCTCTTACAGTCATCAGTTCTGCAGTGAGACAAAAGTAAGGCTGCCTGTCAATGGCCTGAGATGCACTGGATCATCTTGGCTTCTTTGGTGTTTTACCAAACTCTAAGTGCTCCACAGCTTCAGCCTCCTCCACGGCCATTGGAATCCCTGCATTTCATCTGCCCATTCTGCTCTAAGACATCTTCACATGGTTGGAGTAGGCATGCCTCCAGATCACCAACTGGCATGCGGTCTGTTGGCTTCTCTCAGCCTGGTTTAACTCATCTGCCAAGATGGTTTTACCAGTGTGACAATTGCATGTGCTACATTTCTTAGTGCCAAATGTGAGAGATGGATGAAAGGTGGATGAGCAGCCCTGAAAAAGGCTCAGCAAGCCCTCGCATCTGAGGTGCTAGTCCTTTTTTAATACTACCTTATATACCCTACACAAATGTGTGTATACATAAGCAGGAATATATATTAAAATTTTGGTGTATTATATATAAATTTTATATGTATACAAAATATATTATACATATAAAATTTGTATATAATATACAAAATTATATTTAATATATTATTGATACAATTATTTTATATTTATATATTATATATTATATAAATATATATACCTATTACATATAATATATATACACCTACAAACACAGGAGCACAAACACACACACACACACACACACATATATATATATATATATATATATATATATAAATATTCAATCAATTTAAGATCACATCATATTATGTGATCTTCAATGGAATTGAATGTTGAATATTTAAACACAAGCGACTATGTTGCCAGGTATAAGCTCATAAGATGGTATCCTTGTAAAATGCTATCATATTTGTCTTATGAGAATACAAGCACTATGAGGGCAAGGGTTAGACGACTGCTCACCTAGCTTCTTTGAAACAGAAAACCAGAAGCAAGTTTAGCTTTCCATGATTCGGTTGAGTTGTTCAAGACAGAAAATGATCTCATCATTCTCATAGCTATAAGATCTTACACCTCTCATAAGTAAAGGCAACTGGGTGGCACAATGAATGGCAAAGATCTGATTCAGATTCAAATCCAGCCTCAAACACTTAACTGGCTGAATAAACCAAGACAAGTGAGTTAACTTCTTTCTTCCTCACTTTTCTCAAATGCAAAATGGTAAAAATAATAGCACCTATTGTTAGCATCAGATGAGGTGTTTGTAAAATGCCTTCCACATAGTAGGGGATTGAGGAAGGCTTTGCCTCCTTCTTTCATCACTCTCTGATGGTGTGTGCATTGTGTTGAGAGTGGGAGGGAAGGTAGTTAAGAGTCTACAAGCTCTACTCCTATTCAAAAACCTTCCCAGATCATCCATCAAGTTCATATAAGTCAGGAAGGTTGGTGACACTGAGGACATCAAGACTTTTCACTCAATCAGTTCTCTTATAATGAAATCTGCTCATATTGCAATGACTGCCTCCCTTTTTTATTCTTGCCAGGAGCACCCAGGGCATCTTCTCATTTCTCTACACACCAATGTGAGATGTGTTTCCTGAGTTTCCTAAATACTTCACTTTCTCTTTATTCTCCACCCATGATGTACACCAAGTTACAGTTAATGGCATGGTATGGGAAGGGAATCTTCTAGGGCAAAAAAGAAGACATTTTCCAATTTTGAGCCCTGTTACATCCCTATCTACTGTCACCATGTCTTATTTAATCTTGGTGTGTCTTCTAGCACTTAACATGGTGCTTTCCCCACAGTGGGAATTTAAAAAAAGATGTGCTGAATTGAATTGGCCCTTAGATGTTAGCTATTGAAAGGAATTTAGAGATGATCTATTCTAAGCCCCATGTTTTATAGATGAGGAAATTAAATTGAATTCAAATTGTATTTCAAGTTACTTTTGAATGTTGCTTTGGATGTGTCAATCCAAAAAAGAACTTAGATAAAAATATATCTATATCTCTAACTACATAGGCCCATAATCTTCCAAAAGCATCCTAATTGCTTTTATATTTTTAAAAAATGATTTGAAAATTGCTGTTTTTTGAAATACTTAAAGTAATTAGCACATGAAGTAACTACTAAAATGTTTGTAATATGCATAAATCTGTTGTAAAGTACAAGATATAGGTTTTATTGGCTTATCTTGGCCCTCTTTTCATTGGGAATGTAATGACGCTATTGTAGCAACTGTGTGATTTAGTTCATTTTCCTTGTGAACCCTTGAAACAGATAAACAATGAATCTTTATTATATTTATCCAATTTTTCCTTAATATGTGTGTTTACCAGGATAAACCACGGGTTTTTTTCTGTATTTGTTTTTGTGAGTATGATAGCCACTAAAACTGCATAGATGCTTCTAGGACAATGTGTGATTTTGAGCTACCAGTGACAATATTTTCTCATATATGAGAACAAGTCTGGATAAATTATGGCTCTTATATCCATCAAGGGTCCTGGTCTCTAGAACTATACCATTATTTCTGCATTATTTTAATTAGACATTTGGAGTTGTAAAACTTTAAGTTCCTCAAAAATATATTCTATATTCTTCTATATTCAATTAAATAATCTTAATTAAAATAACCTTTGTCAGCAACCAAATATCATTTATTAGATTTCTTCCAATGTGCTGGGGCCTCTACAATTTTAAGGCAAGAATGAACATCTTTATGGGCTAGCGTAATTTGGCTATTGTTTGATAACTTAGAAATTTAGGATCAAGTGAATATTTGACATTTTATAATATAACTGATAAAATCTAGCCTGAATCCTTCATGCATGCCTCCAATGAAATTGAATTAATCTTTTCCAGAAAGTATTCCATAAATAATATGGAAGTGATCAACTGTCTGCCTCCTATGAAATGTAGGAATTTTCTTCATGAAGACTTTCTCTTATGTTCAATGGATGATGTAATCACTTCCCTTACAACTTTTGTTAAAGTCATTCTGGCTCCTTTATTAACTTCCCTGAATACAAGTCCATCTGTCAGTTTATTCTCATTCGTGCCAAAAATGTAAAGACACATTAGCCTGCTAAATGATTCATTTCGTACCTTACAGAATGCTTGGGCTTCACAAATGAGATGCATTATGACTTTGGTAGACACAATAACAGTCAATGAAATGTAGGCTAAAATATCAATTACTCTCTGGATAACTCCCAGAAATCTGGAATTCCCCTCAACACAGACCTTAAGAACAGATAGACAAATAGAGGTGTAGTGTTAAAAATGTCAGCAAGTCCCATCCTCCTCTTTGCCTCCAGTGCCTAAAAACTATCCTTGCCTTGGTGTTTTCCAAAGTCTGAAATTCCAAAGAGAATTTACGCTCTGTTAAAATGAAAATGTCCCTGGAGAATATTGCATATTAGGTCTTATCATTCACTTCCAGCCTAGCATATAAGACTTCATCAAATTTTCTCCTGACAGAAGATTTTAAAAGTGAGAGAGTGGGGAGGGCAGACATTGTAAGGATATTGACTACTTGAATAAAGGTACTACTGAGAGGCATCCCAGGGGATACTGGGAACATCCAAGGCAAACTTTACCAACTTGAGATTTCCCCCTGAATCTTACTGAATACTTTGGCTACCCTGCCAGACAAGTTAGTCCCTACATGGATATTTACTCAATAAGGTATACCAGGCCCTCAGCACCACAGATAAGACAAAAACTTTGCCAGGCATAATGGTGCTTCAATATGACTAACACTCAAAACATTAATTTTACCAATAAATCGGTTCCTTCTAACTTCTTCTTTTGCAATATATCACTGTTATCTCAAAGTCTCAGCATCAAAATTTTACTTTCCTTTGTCTTCTTTGCCCCTCAGACCTCATAAACCATAAACTGTTTTTATTTGAAACACTTTTTTTTCCATTTGAAACCATTTTTGTCTAATTCTTATGCCAGTACCATTATGTAAGTACCATTATCTAAGGGGTGTATGGGGTGCTCAGGGAGGGGTAGTATCTCTGGTATGGAGGGCTTGTTGTGCCCTCCTAGGGCAGCTCTCCAGCCTCTGACCCCCACCTGACACCCAGCTCTCACTTGTGGCTCCCAGTAGCTGCTAACATGCGGCAGTGGCCACACCACGGGGCAACAGCTTCGACAGGCCGGCTAAACCTTGTGAGGGTAGCCATCGGGTCATCGACCCCTGGTGAACCAGGGCTTTGCTCACCCAGCATGTGAAGACTGCTTTGGCCGAACAGACGGAAGAAACCAATAAGAAGGTTCAACGGCTGAGATGGCGACGCAGCAAAGCACTGTGGAGTGCTTAGGGCATGATGGAGCACAAAGAACAACATGGCCATCCAATGCAGCTGAGGAAGTCTCCAGGTGTAACGACTTTTCGTGCCACTGGACCCAGGCTTCCAACGCCGAGAGAGTGGGACTGTCTCTGTGCATCGGCTTTTCCACTTAAATCTCCTTCACGCACAAGTGTCTTTGTGCACACTCATCTATCCTAACCCCGTCCATCCTCTTCAAGACCTGCGGCGATGGGGGAGGGGCGACGCAACAGGTGGAGGTGACCACTGGCAGTTGTAGTCACGATCCTGCACGTAGGCGGCCCACGGACCAGTGGTCACTCGGCCCTGTGGGCAGCAGGGATGTTCGGCCGCATCCTGGGCAACTGAGCAGCCCTCTCTAGGACAGCACTGCTCACCCTAATCAAGGGAGGGGACTAGAAAAGGTGTCCCAAACATTGCCTGCCCTATAAACACCCGGTCAGCACACCGCGGCTGGCAGGTTATCCCTTTAAGAGGTCGAAATCAAAGAAAAAATACAAAGAAACTCCTACTAGGAGCATGGAACATCAGGACATTACTTGACAGAGAGAATACCCCAAGACCTGAGAGAAGAACAGCTCTAATCGGTAAAGAACTGGCGCGATATAACATCGACATCGCAGCCTTAAGTGAAACACGCTTACCAGAAGAGGGATCACTCAGCGAACCCACCACTGGATACACCTTCTTCTGGACAGGTAGAGCCTCAAATGAAGACAGAATTCACGGTGTTGGCCTGGCCATCAAGACCAGTTTGCTCAAACAGCTGCCAGACTTGCCTGTGGGCATCAGCGAGAGTCTCATGAAGATTTGTTTGCCTCTCAGCAAAGACCGGTATGCCACAATCATCAGCGCATATGCCCCAACACTGACCAGCACAGAGGAGACCATCGAGCAGTTCTACTCTGACCTGAGTGCCGTCCTGCACTCAGTGCCCACAAATGACAAGCTGATACTACTGGGAGACTTCAATGCCCGCATTGGCCAGGACCATGAAAGATGGAAAGGAGTGCTCGGCAAACACGGCGTGGGCAAAATGAACAACAATGGCCTACTGCTACTCAGCAAATGCTCAGAGTTCGAACTCACCATCACCAACACTGTGTTCAGAATGGCGAACAAATATAAAAAAACGTGGATGCACCCAAGATCAAAACAGTGACATCTCATTGACTACATCATTGTATGCCGGCGAGACATCCAGGATGTGCAGGTCACCAGAGCCATGAGAGGAGCTGAATGCTGGACAGACCACAGATTTTTTAGAGCGACTCTTCAAATGAGCATTGCGCCTCGCCATCCAAAACCCGCCCAGACAGTTCGCGCATTTTACAACGTGAGTGGTCTTAGAGATCCATCATATTTGCAAACATTCCAGTCCTGCCTAGATGACAAGCTGTCTGCCAAGGGACCACTCACTGGAAGCTCAACCGAGAAATGGAACCAGTTCAGAGACGCAGTGAAGGGAACATCAAAGACAGTCCTAGGCCCCAAACATCGCAACCACCAGGACTGGTTCGATGAGAACAACCCTTCTATTGAAGACCTATATTGAAGAGCAAAAAGAATAAAGCCTTTATGGAGCGGCAAAATAACCCAAACTCTGCTCCTAAAAAGGACAGATTCAAATCTCTCCAAGCCACGGCGCAGCGTGAGATCAGGAAGATGCAAGACTGATGGTGGGAAAAAAAGGCAGAAGAAATCCAGCATTTTGCTGAAACAAAAAACTACAAACAATTTTTCCGTGCCCTCAAGACTGTCTATGGGCCATTAAAACCCACCACCACTCACTTGCTATCCTCTGACGGTGACACTCTCATAAAAGATTAAAAAAGGCATCAGCAACAGGTGGAAAGAACACTTCAGTCAGCTTCTCAGCCTTCCCTCTTCAGTCGACCAAAGCTCCCTTGACCAGATCCCCCCAAACCACACCATTGAACAACTTGATGTCCTTCCTTCAATAGAGGAAGTCCAAAAAGCCATTAAACAAATGAGTGCAGGCAAGGCACCTGGTAAAGATGGGATCCCAACCAAGGTGTACAAGGCCTTAAATGGAAAGGCACTCCAGGCATTCCACATAGTGCTGACCAGCATATGGGAAGGGGAAGACATGCCCCCAGAACTCAGAGATGCCTCCATGGTAGCCCTATACAAGAACAAAGGTGCACGAGCAGCCTGTGACAACTACAGAGGCATCTCACTACTCTCCACTGCTGGAAAGATCCTCGCCCGTGTTATACTCAACAGACTCCTATCATCTGTTTCAGAGCAGAACCTGCCTGAATCACAATGTGGCTTCCTACCAGATTGTAGCACCATCGACATGGTCTTCACAGTGAGGCAAATGCAGGAAAAATGCCTTGAACAGAACCTGAGTCTCTACATTGTCTTCATAGACCTGACGAAGGCGTTCGACACAGTGAACAGGGACACATTGTGGGTGATCCTCAGCAAGCTCGGTTGCCCAGCAAAATTCGTCACACTGATCCAGCTCTTTCATGTCGACATGAAAGGGGAAGTCCTATCTGGTGGAGAGACTTCCGATCGCTTCAACATCTCCAATGGCGTGAAACAAGGCTGTGAACTCACTCCGGTACTATTCAACCTATTTTTCACCCAGGTATTACGACATGCTGTGATGGATCTAGACTTGGGCATCTACATCAAATATCGGCTGAATGGCTCACTATTCGACCTTCGCCGCCTGACTGCAAAAACAAAGACAACAGAGAGACTCATCCTGGAAGTTCTCTTTGCAGATGACTGTACTCTCATGGCCCAACAAGAAAATCATTTTCAAACCATTGTGGACAGGTTCTCCACCGCAACAAAACTGTTTGGCCTGACTATCAGCCTCAGCAAAACAGAGGTGCTGTTCCAACCTGCACCAGGGAGGCCAACGAACCAGCCGTGCATTACAATTGACAGCACACAGCTTTCTAACGTCAACACTTTCAAGTACCTGGGCAGCACCATCGCCAACGACGGATCCCTACACCACAAGATTAATGCCAGGATCCAAAAGGCCAGCCAGGCACTCGGGCGGCTGCGCTCCAAAGTCCTACAACACCACGGTGTAAGCACGGCGACGAAGCTCAAAGTGTACAACGCAGTGGTCCTCAGCTCGCTCCTGTACGGCTGTGAGACATGGACACTGTACTGGAAGCACATGAAACAGCTGGAGCAATTCCACCAGCGCTCCCTCCGGTCAATCATGAGCATCCGATGGCAGGACAGAATCACCAACCAGGAAGTCCTCGACAGAGCCAACTCCACCAGCATCGAAGTCATGGTCCTCAACACCCAGCTATGATGGTCTGGACACGTCATCCGCATGGACTCACAGCGAATACCAAGACAGGTATTCTATGGTGAGCTGTCAGCTGGACTCAGGAAACAAGGCCGACCAAAGAAAAGATTCAAGGATCAGCTAAAGTCCAACTTGAAGTGGGCTGGCATGACACCAAAGCAACTAGAACTCGCTGCCTCTGTCAGAAGCAGCTGGCGAGCCCACATTAACCATGCTGCCGCCACCTTTGAAGATGAGCGACGTCGACATCTTGCCGCTGCGCGTGAACGCCGACACCAGGCCACAACTGCACCTCCCATAACAACTGGCATCCCATGCCCCATGTGCCACAAACTGTGCGCCTCAGCCTTTGGACTCCAAAGCCACATGAGGGTACACCGTAGATGAAACTGCACAAAGACAATAGTCATTCTCGGTCACTGAGAGACTACCACTATAACTATAACCATTATCTAAAACATCATCATCACATGGATAATTTCCTATAGTATAAAAGGTCTCTCTACTTCTAATTTCTCCTCACCAAGTTCTCCCTATTCTCTGCTAACAGAATGACATCTCTGAAACATTGTTTTCATAATGACAATCACTTTCAGGAGATGCTCCAAATTCCTTCACATGGCTTTCAAAGATTTTTGTAACTTTCCTCCTCTCTAATACAGATAATATGCCATATGTTCTCCATTACAAGGTCTCTATTACTGAATATGCCGAATAATTTAAGCACCCAGCATTTGATCATGGTCCCTCTCTCCCACCTCCACCCATCTACCCTATACCAATCCATCATGTTCTGATAGAAAACATGGCTTCCTTATGAAGATTTCTGTGATCAACCTAGCCCCTGTTGGACTCTTTTCTGACATCTATAGAACTTACTGTCTGCAGCAGAACTATCTTTAGCTTGTGGTGAATGGATCTTTCTCCCTGTGTACTGATATCTGAGACTAGGGTTATGTTTCCCCCTTGTGATAATGACCATCCTCATAAATTGTTGCCTTCTGCTGTTCTGAATCACCCTCAACATCTTGCCCTTGTGTTGTTCTTTTCCTTGAGCCACCTTTTTGCTTCAACCCCTTGTGTGCACAGGGACTAGACCACTCCCTACCATACCTGCTGTATCTATATGTATGATTCTGTAACCTCTTCCCCATTAGTTTACTCTAGGGGGTGGGGATTAGTTCCTGCTAAATCCAGCAGCACTGTGTTTGTTACTTTAACATAAATTCATATTTTGATTAAGTTGTTTTAAGGATGTTTATCTTCTCTTCACAGCTCTACTATAAGCAACTGGAGAACAGACAGATTCCTTTTATATTTCCCACATTGCATAACACACTGTTGAGCACTTAACAGGGACTCTGTGTTGAATATATTATCTATCAAGATTTTCTTACCAGTAATGTGGACCATTAAACTTAGAAAAAACAGAATCTTCCTCAGAACAAAAAGGCAACTATGGGCCGTTATTACAAAATAGACATTATTTCAGTATCTGTGAGTGCACCATTAGTACAGTATTACCAATAAGTTTAGGGGAAAGAATGATCAACTTCTGAAAATTTTAACTAGCCCACCCTTCCCTCACTAGTTGTAGAAGTCATAAAAGGATGTCAGCGTTTTGTTATATTCCACCAAATGAGACATTTCCATCATTTAAGAAGAGTTGAGAATTCAGAGTAAGGATGAAAAAGGCTTTTAAATTCTTGACAAGTCCTCTGTCTTTACCTTGGGTAGTTGCCACTCTATATAGAAGCTACTGGGAAAAGAGGAGAAGAAAGAGAGGGAGGAATAGGAAAAAAATGGGAAGAGGAAGAAAATTACTAGAATGAGGAGATGGGAAAGAAGAGGAAAAAGAGGAAGAAAGCATTTGCAAGTCACAAATACATCAGAATGATTAGTGCTGCTTCATAAGGATGGTATAGGCAGAAGCATAACATTTAATTTTAGGATGAGGAACAGACCTGTGATTTGAGTAGTACAGGTAAATCCTGGGTGAGGAAACTCCATTTAGCAAAGCAGATTGGCACTGTCTCTGCAATTTTTCATCTTAGAGATTACCCAGGGATCTCATATTTAGGTCCAAAGTCATACATCCAATAGGCATTTGAGTCAGGACTTAAACCTGATTCATCTTTGTTGTAAGGAGAATTACACTGGCTTTCAGACAATTTTCGAACTTAATAAAATGGATAAAGAAGAAAATCAGAACATAATATTTAATATGTAAACATTCTTTTTCCAAGATAAATAATTATTCATCTAAGTTCTGATATGTGAAATAGTTTATTTTTCTTTCTATATTTTAAGCTTCAAAAGAATTAGGTTGCTTAGTTGTTGTGTTATTCTGGTATATGGGAAAGACTTTAACCGAGTATAAGCCAGGATACTTTTATTTTAAAATATTTCTCCCTATAAATTCCACTAAATAATTTTATTTTTGACAAGCTCATTTTGAAAAATGAAAATAGCTTTAGGACAGCTAAACCTATTGGTTGTTCAAATTTCCATGCTTGTTAATTTGATCAGATTTTAGGATCATAAAACTTGAGGATGAAATATTCCTCAAATGGTTATCTAATCCAATCTCTTCATATTAAATATGATTTAACTGAGGAATAGAAAGTTGAAGTCACTAAGAGGGCAAAGTTAAGAACCCAAGATTTTTGATACTGTGAGCAGAAAATGTATTTTATAATATGCTTCCTCTAACTGTGTTAGACTGACCACTGAGCTAGATCAATTAAACATGAAAGATATACAAAGTGATATATATATATATATATATATATATATATATATATATATATATATATATATATATAAAGCCTCTCAACATCTCAAGCTGTCAATAGAAAGACTTGCTCTAGCTTCTGTGTTTGTAATGATTATAGAAGCTTCTGATTAGTCACCCTGCACCAATTTTTTCACCTCTCTACTACACTCTCCATCCTGCACTCAGCTTTAAAAGTGAGTGTCCCAAATCTCTATCATGCTCATATCACTCCCACTCTTATTCATTAAAGTCCACTGGCTGCCTATCAACTCTAGAAACAATAAGTAAATCCTCAGCTGGAATTTAATGCTTTACACAACCAAGCCCTCAATTATGATGATGCTAGAGAATTCATACAACCATGCCAACTATCCTCACACATCTGTTATCACCATTCTAAGGAGTAATCCTTTTACTCTTCACTGACTGACTATCACATTCACCACAGGCATCAATTTCAAACTTTCTCTTTTGTTCTTAAACCATATGGACCATCCCTCCCATCTCCTTCTAATCAGAAGGACTCCATATTTTACCATGAAAACTGAGGTCCTCTGTCATGAGTTACTTCTTTTCCTCAACTCAACAACACAATAAAAAATGAAGAGCAGGTTGATTTTAGAAGAACATGGATAGATTTGCATGAAAGAATAAAGTAAAACAAGCAGAACCAAGAGAATGTATGAAGAAACAGAAATATTTTCAAAGAATAAGTAAAGGACAAAGCATTTTGGGACATAATGAAAATACAAATCAACAGCAAAATATTTATGAAAGAGGGTGCTATTGATCTCCAGAGAAAGAGTAGATAAATGGAACTATGTATTGTATGGCTTTGCATGCATGTGTGTGTGTATGTGTGTGTGTGTGAAATAGTGGATTTATCTAGTAGAAAAAATTGTATAACAAATCAGTTCAATATGACTCACTATTCTCTCCCTCTTTGCTTCCAAACTGAAGAAAAATGTAGTCCTTCTCTTTGCCACATTCAGTTCCTCTACTTGTGTCCTTGATCCTATCTGTTTCTCTTTTCTTGAGGAATTTGGCACTTTTTCTTATGTATCTTTTACCTTTTATCTTTCTTTAGCTATTCATTGTTTTTCTCTTAAATACAAATGATGTTTACCTTACAAATTAAAAAAATTCACTTAATCTTGCCATACTCTCTAGTGAATGTCTTCTATCTCTTCTCCTTTTAACAACATTGTTGTTATTCAGTCACATCTGATTCTTTATAACCTTATTTGGGATTTTCTTGGAAAAGATACTGGAGAATTCCATTTGCCATTTCTGTCTTCAGCTCATTTTACAGGTGAGGAAAATGAGGGAAGAAGACTTAAGTGACTTGTGCAGAGTCACATAGGTAATAAGTGTCTGAGTCAGGATTTGAACTTAGTACTTCCTAACTCCAAGACCAATGCTCTATCGACTATACCATCTAGTGTGTCCCTCTAAAAAGATGTTTATAGGCAGTTTCTACTTCTTCCCTACTCATTTCTCAGGCCCTTGAAATCTGACTTCAAACTGCCCCATTGCACTAAAATTCTTGTTTTCAAGATTGATCTTTTCCTACTCCTCACCCTTTATCTTTGCATCTTTTGACAGTGTTGAGTAGCCCTCCTCTCTTGGTTTTAAAGATGCTGCTCGGTTCTTTTCCTACCCATCTGACCACATTTATTTAATGCCTTTAATTTACTGTTTTGTTGATGGATATGTAAAAAATAGACTCGAATACAGGACTACAATCCCCACAAGCCTTTGCTCCACTTCTCCAAAATGCTTTGTAATCTCATGGGAATTCTGAGGTGGGCCGGAGATTGTGGTGGCAAAGGTTTTGTCGGCTCTCTCGCTCTCTGGGACTTCTGTTTGGGGCAGATGTGGCTTTTTTTCATAATGTAGGTGAGGTTGTGTCTAGGCCTCTCTATGGTCTGGACACGTGTCTCTTATCCTGTATTTTCTTTAATCCTTAATCTTCATTAAACCTCTAAAAAATATAATACTCCTTGCAGAGAGAAACTAATTTCTACCTGCCTAGTTTCCCCAGTCTCCCCTAAATTTTAACTGTTACAGTTTTTGGCAACCACTAGATTGGATGAGAACTTCTCAAAATTTTTTTTAGCCTAGAGAATTTTTTTTAAAGCCATGGTTCTCAGAGATGCTCTTTAGAAAACCACCTTGATCAGCTCCTGCCTGTGGCCCGCTCCGGCTCCTGCTTCTGCTCCTGGCCTCTCACCTGATGGCTCCCAGCCAGACCCACTGCGGCCGTCTGTCTCTCACCCATCTGGCCTCTGACCCAGATGGCTCATCACCCCAGCCCCAGACCCACGAGCTTGACCCCAGCCGGCTCATCACCCAGATCCTTGGAGCAGATCGCTTAGGACTCATTGCAACCAGCTGGTAACAGTATTGGCCACGTGGGCGGAGGGGAGAGAGGAGAGGGAAAGGAGACCGGGTAATTTTCCCTTAGGCTAAGCCTCTGAGCGAACGGGGTGTATTGGCTCCACGTGGGTGGCCTGGGCTCCACATGGACTGGGGCAGGAAGAGGGATCATATCAGGGGAGAGGGGAAAGAGAGACTAGAGAGAGAAGAAACAGATTTTTTCAAACAGAAACTTAAAAAGCAATGGGCTGTTATTTAAAAGGATCTTTGACTGTTCTGGTAATTTCATTGATTTCACCTGCATGCCAGAAGAAACATTCAGCCCAAAGATTCAACTTTGAATTTGCAAATGGGTGGGTCAGGGAATTGAGAGCATGGTCCTGGGTTAAAATCTGGCCTCAGATACTCCCCTGCTGTGGGGCTCCCAGCAGATCAATAGCCTTTACTACTCTACCTTGCGACAATAGACATTTAAATGGATAATTAAAAACAAACAAACAAACAAAACCCACCCAAGGAACTTTAAAGACTAAAGGCTATATTCTAAGGCATTTCAAACTCCAATGGTTTATAAAAATCTCTGTATTCTATTGCATTTTTTGTTTAAGGTTTAACTTTGTGATTTTAAGTTCATATATTACTGGATTCAATATTATTCTGCTTGAACTGAAGGTGGATTGAATTTATTTTCAATGTACTGAGTTGTGAAATTCTGTTGTTTTTCCCCTATAACGATTGAACAAATATTATTGTGAATAAGCCCATATATGGAAAAACAGCCTTTTTTCTATTTTGCCAAGGATAGATGGACTTCAGAACTGGTTATAATTGTATTAACAACCTTGGAAAATTTAACGTGCTAAATATCTCAAATAATTTAAAAGTTTTTTAAATATGATTTTTGGAATTTTTTTTTTACAATCTGGTTATTTTTGCCAATTGTAGCTGAAGTGAAATACATTTTATAACCCCCAACCTTCCCACATTTCTAAATATGTGAATGGAAGTTGGGCAGTTAATCTCAGGGCATTTGTATCCCAAAAAGCCTCCAAAAAAGAAGCACCCCTTTATTTATACTCTTCAGCTCACTACTTTACTTGCACCAGAATGATATATAGATTTCTTGATTATGTTCTAAACCCAAGATGAATTTTACTTTGTTTAAAAAATATGTTTATTACCAAGGTTGAAAGATTGCTATGTTTGTAAAAATTGTGACAAATGTCCATCAATTCACAGGCTTTTAAATGTCATACAACTTATGTGAAATATGAAAGTGTTTTTGTTTGCTATTTTAATTAATTGGGCTATTGAGAATTTTGGGGATTTTGATATCTACCTATTTGTACTACTGTATTTTTAAAAATGAAAAATTGTTAACCTTGTTCAATTCATTTGGCTTCTACTCACAGTGATCATGGCCCGATATTAAGAGGAAATGGATCTCATTTTTGGTGACAAAGCCTTGCATTTTATATTTTCTTAACTGACACAGAGTGTCAATGATTATAAGCTATAATTTTGAATTTTTAAAGCTTTTTTTATTATATTTTCCTTGCATGTGCAATATACTATTTGTTTTTCATTTAATTTTTCTCTCCTTTTCATATTTGAAGCACATGTCACCAGCATTAAGGTTTTGATTTTTCAGTGCTACAAGTTTGAAATACATTTGCTAATGCATGCCCTAAAAAGCTTGTGACTATAAAAATGATGCCATTAATTATTTAAATAAATTATGGGACTTTGCTTAATGATTCTGTCTGATTCCAGGACAAGATATACACACAAGAGCCATTTCACAGAGCCAAAGAAAGGCCAATCCAGGATGGATTGATGCATTTCTAGGCCAATACAAAGGTCTTGAACCTAGTGTGAAGACTCGAGGTTACTATGTTTAACATGTGTTAAGACATAAGCTTTCCTTGTGTCCACACTCACTCTGAAAATACTCACAGACGAGTATCCCCAAAACCTTGGCTCCTACTTGGCTTCTATAATCTGGTCCCTTTCTTTTCTGCCTCTCATAGTGTGGTACCTTTCTGTAGTCCTGGCTATTGACTGGGTAAATGCATCATTACTTAGATCATTTTGATTGGGTCCTGATTGAAGGACCTGTTATAGATTTATTTTTCTTCTACTCGGAATTTTTACACATAAGACTTTGATAATCTATATTTTTATCCAGAGATTTTTCTTTTCTTTTTGATTTTTCTGATGTCTTTTTAATATCTCTTGCCAATTGATTCATATACCTCATACCTCAGCCATACATCCCTAAGTGATCCTTTTTTTTTTATATCACCCTCTTAACGGGGGGAATGTAAAAAAAAAATTATTATTTAATTTGCAAAGTTTAAATTCCTTTTGAGAAGAATTTTAGGTAAAGAAGATGCTACTTCCCTGAATCCAGAAACTGAACTGTTGGAGAAGCCATCATGAAGAAGCCTCCAGACCACAAGTTGCACAAAATTGAACTTTGGGTGTGGTTGATTGACCATTTATTTATATCTGTACTTTCATGCCAAAGGGGACTGCCCCCTAACTGGCTTTTTGTCAATGCATTCAGCAATTATTGGTTTTATTCTTTTGTTTCTCTTATCCTCAAATTATTTTAATCTTTAAATTGATTATATTTTCATGATCCTTTGGAAAAATATTAATTTTTTGCAAACGATCAAACAGGGAATGTAAAAAATAGACTCGAATACAGGACTACAATCCCCATAAGCCTTTGCTCCACTTCTCCAAAATGCTTTGTAATCTCATGGGAATTTTGAGGTGGGCCAAGATTGAGGAAGGATTTAAGCTGGTGGCAAAGGCCTTCTGGGCTCTCTCCCTCTCTGGGACTTCCGTTTGGGGCAGATGTGGCTTTTTTTCATAATGTAGGTGAGGTTGTATCTAGGCCTCTCTATGGCCTGGACACGTGTCTCTTATCCTGTATTTTCTTTAATCCTTAATCTTCAATAAACCTCTAAAAATATAATACTCCTTGCAGAGAGAAACTAATTTCTACCTGCCTAGTTTCCCCAGTCTCCCCTAAATTTTAACTGTTACAGATATACAAATTTGGAATCATCTGCAAAGAGATGTTAGAGAGAATGGAACCTATATGAACTTATGAAATTCTTCAAGTGAGATAACATAGAAGGAGAAGAGAAGTCTCAGGACACAACCTTGGGAGGTGACTACAGTTTGTTTATATGATAATGGATAGAGAATCAGCAAAGGTTTTTAAGGAGCAGTAACAAAATAACAGAAAATAATGTCATGAAATTTACAGAAGAAAGTCTATGTAGAAAAAGGCAGTGATGAGCAGTATCATCCTAGTCAAGAAAGATCACGATTAAGAAAAAGATTATTGCATAGACAATTTGGAGGGCTCTCCCTTCCTCTAGTTTCTTTCCTCTCCATCTTCCTTGCAGTCACCAAGTAATATTTCCTAAAGTACTCTTCATATTACTCCTTTGCTCAAGAAGCTTCCATGATGCCTAATTGTCTCTAGGACTATATATACACTTTTCTGTTTATCATTTGAATCCCTCTGCCATCTAGGTTCAACCTAATTTCCCAGACATTTCATATTACTTCCATTCATTTCTTTTTTTTTTCAGGTAAATTAGTGCACACAGTGGGAGCTTAATGCACTATTATCAAACTGATTTGGCTTGTTGTTTCTGATATGTATGTGACATTCCCTGTGCTCTCCACGCCTTTTCATGGACTCTGTCTTTCCTAGTTGGAAGAGTTTCCCTCCTCCCCTCTGATCCTTACAATTTTCAAATCTATTTTAGGCTCAGCTCAGATGCTAACTCCTTTTCCCATCCCCTCTCATCCATTATGAGATATCACTATCAAGTATTTATTCTTATTATCTGCATATATTCCATATTTATTTGTGAACATCTCCTTCCATGTCCCTTCCCCCAGGTCCAAGTAGGATATAAGCAATTTGAGGGCAAAAAATGATGTTTTCATTTTGTCTTTTCACTACATTGTTTAATACTTTGCCTGGCAAAAAGTCGGTACTTAATAAAGGTTTGTTGAATTGAATGGAATCTTTGACTATGAGAGGGAAAGAGAATTCACCAGATCCTTTGTTTCAGAACCAAGAAGACACTGCTTCAAGGAGTTAAATGATGTTGATGAAAACTCTGAGGATAAGGAAAGCCAGAAAACCAACCTGGAAAGCACAGAATAGTGAATACAATGCGGGAAATCTATAAGTCTGGAAAATAAGAGGATTGGATCAGATAATTTAGTAAATTGCTTCATCCTCTAAATCCTCTGATCCTTATTTGATATTGTGAAATAATTGATACAAAAGTTTTGATGGTGGTTGAAGGAGAAATAAAGCGACATTATTCAGATGCATGAGTACTGTCCAGGGAGTAAAATTCTGAATGGAATAGGGAACCACTTCATTGGGTGACATTGGGTAGTCAAAAGATAGCACATGGTCATCAGGTGTTTGGAAGATGAGAGAAATGCCTATAAGGAGAGAAGCTGTGGTAAAAGAAGGAATAATGATGACAAGGAAAATGTGATTGCATTGTACAATTTTGTCCATAGCCCTATTGGGGATAATTGCCCTAAATACCACTGAAGTTATCGCATGCAGCATCTTTTGGTTTGAGAAACAAAATCTAAGTTTCAATGCTAAGTGACTAGTGGCACTTAAGATGCCAAGGCTTAGTGGAAAAAAGATAAGGTTACCTTTCTCTCAGCTACTAGCTGCCCTAGGCCATGTGCACTGCTTCTGGCTGCCTGTCTAGGTTCATTTACAGAAAAGGTGCAAAGTGCCTTATTAACATCTCCCTAGCTATTCATTTTGAACACTAAAAACAAGTATATTACTCTTAAATTCTCTTCACAGGAGACTAAGAAGAAGCTCTTTGTATTGCTTCTCTTCTCTTGATTTTTAAAATTTTGTTAATGACTCTGAATTTTAAAAGGAGGTATTTAATGTCCTAGTCTTCCTGATTTTTTTTCATTTTCCTTCTTTTCCAGGAGGATAATAAAAGGAGGAGACAATGTGGTGGAAGAGAGAAAGCAATACAGGCACAGGACTCATGTTCAAATTCTGTCTCTGTCAATAACTTATGACTAGATATTTAACATCTTTGAGACTTAATTTTGAATCATTTAATATTTGTGGCCTTCAATTTCATCTGTAAAATGAAGAGGATGAATAAGATGGCTTCTGAGATCTCTTCAACTTCTTAATCTATCATCCTATGACCTATTTTTTAAGGAAAAATAATTGTATGCTTTCCTCTTAATTCAATAAATGAAACACAAAATAGAAAACATGATTCTTTTCCCCAAAGATCAATGACTTTAAGAGTTGGAAGGATCCTCTAGTAAAACCTGTTTGGCCAGCCTAGAGATGGGAGGTCCTGGGTTCAAATCTGACCTCAGACACTTCCCAGCTGTGTAACCCTGGGCAAGTCACTTGACTCCCATTGCCTAGCCTTTACCACTCTTCTGCCTTGGAGTCAATACACAGTATTGACTCTAAGACAGAAGGTATGGGTTAAAAAAAATCCTGTTTGGCCAAGAATTTCCATTTCATTGTGAGTGACAAGTTTTTTCACTTCTGTTTCAAGATCTCCCCTGGGCGGGGTGAGCTTATTCACTCTAATGAACTCTTCTGTTTGGTCATTTTACTTTTGAAAAGTTTTACTGGTACAGCTTAGCTTATATTAAACTTAAATCTGCCTATTGGCAGCATGTATTCACTGTTCCTACTTCTCCAGGCTAAAACAGAATAAGGTTACTCTTTCCCATGACAGCTCTTCAAATACTTGACAATAGTTGTTGTTCTTTGTTGTTGCTGTATGTGTGGCTCACCTCGTTTTTTCAGTCATATGAAATTCTTATGATATGTTCTATGCACCTTATTGTGGGTAGTCCAATCTTGGTCATTTATTCCAACCTCTTCATTGACTTTTGAGCAAATTATAATTTTGATTCTGCAGAGATTGTTATCACATGATTCCAAGTCATATAGCATTACTAGAAGATGTATTTGTAGATAGTATGTTGAATTGTATTTTATAAGAATAATATTAAATAGTATTCAAAGATGGGTTTTTTGTTTCAAGTTTTGTCTAAACCCTTGATTAGCATATCCAATGCCACATATGCTAGGGTGGATCCCAAGGACACTATATTAAACCGAATTGTAACTTAGGTTTGTTTCAGGGCATTTTGATATCTTGGGTGCAATGTTTCCTTCTTGTTTTCTATCTTCTCTTCAAGGAAGGGGAGAAAAAGAAGATGCCAGGCCCCAGTGAATTGATCCCAAGATAAGAAGCAGGCAAAGACAGGGTCTACATTAAAGATGTTGCTCTTCTTAACAAGGAAAGAGTGAAAAACTCTTCCTTGAAAAATTATGGATGAAGAGTGACAAAATAAAATTTGGACCATATTCTTCATAGAGAGTCTGTGTGGATCCTAGACAGCTTTGGAAAACTGAAAGTGGTCACCAGGGTAACCTGTCTATGGAGAAAGGTTTCTCTGTATCAGATTGCAGGAGCTACTCTGTTCCTGGGAAAGGGAAATAGTGCCTGAAACGAAAGTATCTTCATGAAGAGGAAGAGCTCTAGATCCTTTAACCCCCACAGACTTGTGGCAGGAGCTGAGCCTCTCCTTAATGTACAATAATAATTATGATGACTACAATTAATATTTACATAGCATTTTCAGTTTACAATGAACTTGACAAATATAATTTTATTTATCCTTACAACATAGAAAGTAGATTGTTATTATTTCCATTTTAAAGATAAAGAACATTGTGTAGACAGAGATTAAATTACTTTCCTAGGGTCACTGAGCAAGAAACGACTTGATTTGGATATAGGTCTTCCTAACTCCAGATATGCAAGCTATCGAATGTGTCATCTACATAGAAGGAAGGTATGATGTTCCAGGCCTGATGATGGGTTGGCAATTGGAACCTCAGACCATGATCCTGACCTTCCATTTGGCAACCAAATTTGCAACCTCTGCCACCATTCCCAGTTATGGTTCCACCATTAGGGACATTGATCCATTGAAGTCTGCTTTTTAGATGATGTCATTCTTTGATTTTTTTATAATAAAATATTATGGGAATGTAGTGAGTACCTTTGTATAGATGTATTTGCACACACAGAAGACAACTTCTTTTGACCTGTGTACATGTCATTAAGATTTACTGCTTCAAGAGCCAACTAATATATTAATTCAGAGTTCAAGGTGCGATCCCTTCTACTGGGAGGTTAAGACTAATGGATCACTTGAGCAAGGGAATTTTGAGCTAGAGTAGCTATAAAACTGGTTGAGTATCCACACTATATTGCATCAGTATGGCAAGCCCTTAAAAGTGCTGACCTACCAGGGTTTCTAAGGAGGGACATATAAACTGAAGTCAGAAATGGATCAGGTAAAAACTCCTGTACCAATCAAGAACTGTTTTGTACCAGTGAGTGACCATTGTACTTCCAGCATGGGATAGACAGGGAGACTCATTCTTAAAAATAAATAAATAAAATAAAGAATTCCACCTAGGATTCAATTCACAATTTAGGAGTATTTTTTCTTACTAATTATCATTTAATTAAAATGCTTTATTCTATGTGGACTCTCAAGATAAAATGACCATTGGGGGCAGCTAGGTGGATAGGGAGTCAAGTCTGGAGAGAGGAGATTCTGATTTCAAATCTGACAGCGGATACTTTCTAGCTGTGGAACCCTGAATAGGTTCTTTAATCCCCATTGCCTAGCCCTTACTGCTCTTCTGCTTTAGAACCAATACAAAGTATTGGTTATAAGATGGAGAGAGGTAAGGGTTTAAAAAAACAAGTAAAACAAAAAGAGATAAAATGAACATAAGTAATATTTTAGTGGAACTGTGATCTTAAGGATGTGTTTATTCATTTTCTCTGCAATGGTATAGGTAGAAACTCATTGATGCCTTCTTATTCTGATTTAATTCTTATCCGTATATAAATAAATTATATAAATATATATATATATATATAAATTCTTATCCATATATAAATAAATAAATATAAATCCTTGCTAGGATGTCCTCACAACCTGACGGGGCTCTTCCTGTGGTCTCTTGACAGTATGTGAATGTGATCTAGTGACACTTGTCTCCTTCATGTTTCTCACACACAACAATAAATTTCCCAACTGGGCATTTTCACTGGATGTTCCCTATCTCTGGAATTTTCTCTCTACATTCGGGATTCTCTGGGTTCCATCAGGTCCCAACTAAAATCATACATTCTACAGGAAGCTTTCTTGATGCCATTTTAATCCTAATACTTTCTGTGTTGATTACCTCTAATTTATCCTTTACACACAGCTTGCTATTAAATTGTGAGCTTCCTGGGAACAGGGATTCTTTTTCAGCTTTCTTTGTATTCTGATCCTTAGAACAATGCCTGACATATGTGAGGAAATGTTTAAGAACTAACTCATTGCCAATGGAAATAAAAAGACTATTCATTTCTTATCCTGAATTGTTGCTACATGACTGGTTCATGGAATTTTCTGATTTAATTTTTTTCTTTACTTTTCCGCAGACTTTATGTCAATATACTTTTTAATAATTGTTTTCTGACATTTATAATTCATGTTCTCTCCCTTTCTCTTATATCATCCCCATCCCCAAAGAAAGCAGATAACATAATAAAGTTTGTACATGGGCTATCATGTAATAAATATTTCCATGTTTTTCATGTGAAACAAGATGAATTTTGCTTATACCAGAGAACAATTAATGGACGAAATAAAATAAAGAATGATATTTTTCAATCTGCATTCTTTTTTTTTAAGGTTTTTTTTTATTTAAACATTATTTTATTTGGTCATTTTCATATATTATTCACTGGAAACAAAGATCGTTTTCTTTTCCTCCCCTCCCCCCCCCCCCCCCCCGCCTTTCCCTCTCCCATAGCTGAAGCATGATTCCACTGGTTATCACATGTGTTCTTGACTCGAACCCATTTCCCTGTTGTTGGAGTTTGCATTATAGTGTTCATTTAGAGTCTCTCCTCAGTCTTATCTCCTCCAACCCTGTAGTCAAGCAGTTGCTTTTCAGCGGTGTTTTTACTCCCACAGTTTATCCTCTGCTTGTGGGTAGTATTTTTTTTTTAGATCCCTGCAGATTGTTCAGGGAAATTGTATTGATACTAATGGAGAAGTCCATCACCTTCGATTGTACCACAATGTATCAGTCTCTGTGTATAATGTTTTCCTGGTTCTGCTCCTTTCGCTCTGCATCACTTCCTGGAGGTTGTTCCAGTCTCCATGGAATTCCTCCACTTTATTATTCCTTTTAGCACAATAGTATTCCATCACCAACATATACCACAATTTGTTCAGCCATTCTCCAATTGAAGGGCATCCCCTCATTTTCCAATTTTTGGCCACCACAAAGAGCTCAGCTATGAATATTCTTGTACAAGTCTTTTTGTCCATTATCTCTTTGGGGTACAAGCCCAGCAGTGCTATGGCTGGATCAAAGGGCAGACAGTCTTTTATCACCCTTTGGACATAGTTCCAAATTGCCCTCCAGAATGGTTGGATCAATTCACAACTCCACCAGCAATGAATTAATGTCCCCACTTTGCCACAACCCCTCCAGCATTTATTACATTGCATAGCTGTCATGTTAGCCAATCTGCTAGGTATGAGGTGATACCTCAGAGTTGTTTTGATTTTCATCTCTCTGATTATAAGAGATGTAGAGCACTTTTTCATGTGCTTATTAATAGTTTTGATTTCTTTGGCTGAGAACTGCCTGTTCATGTCCCTTGCCCATTTGTCAATTGGAGAATGGCTTGATTTTTTGTACAATTGATTTAGTTCTTTATAAATTTGAGTAATTAAACCTTTGTCAGAGGTTTTTATGAAGATTGTTTCCCAATTTGTTGCTACCCTTCTGATTTTGGTTACATTGGTTTTGTTTGTACAAAAACTTTTTAATTTGATGTAATCCAGATTATTTATTTTGCATTTTGTAACTCTTTCTAATTCTTGCTTGGTTTTGAAGTATTTCCCTTCCCAAAGATCTGACATGTATACTATTCTGTGTTCGCCTAATTTTCTTATAGTTTCCTTCTTTATGTTCAAGTCATTCACCCATTTTGAATTTATCTTGGTGTAGGGTGTGAGGTGTTGATCTAAGCCTAATCTTTCCCACACTGTCCTCCAATTTTCTCAGCAGTTTTTATGAAATAGTGGATTTTTGTCCCAAAAGCTGTGATCTTTGGGTTTGTCATATACTGTCTTGCTGAGGTTGCTTGCCCCCAGTCTATTCCACTGATCCTCCTTTCTTTCTCTTAGCCAGTACCAAATTGTTTTGATGACCGCTGCTTTGTAATATAGTCTGAGATCTGGGACTGCAAGACCCCCTTCCTTTGTATTTTTTTTTTCATTATTTCCCTGGATATCCTTGATCTTTTGTTCTTCCTAATGAACTTTGTTATGGTTTTTTCTAAATCAGTAAAAAACATTTTTGGAAGTTCCATGGGTATGGCACTAAATAGATAGATGAGTTTGGGTAGGATGGTCATTTTTATTATATTGGCTCGTCCTACCCATGAGCAGTTAATGTTCTTCCAATTGTTCAAGTCTAGTTTTAGTTGTGTGGAAAGTGTTTTGTAGTTGTGTTCATATAGATCCTGTGTTTGTCTCGGGAGATAGATTCCTAAGTATTTTATTTTGTCTAAGGTAATTTTGAAAGGGATTTCTCTTTCTAGTTCTTGCTGCTGAGCTGTGTTGGAATTATATAGAAATGCTGATGACTTGTGTGGGTTTATTTTGTATCCTGCAACTTTGCAGTCTCTTAGTGTGTTAGCCGCTAAGTTGTGTGTGATCCTTATGGGAGCCCCCTTATATCTGAAGCTCTTCTTCTTGGCTTCTTGTAGGATTTACTCCTTTACTTGGAAGCTCTTGAATTTGGCTATTACATTCCTAGGGATTGTCTTTTGGGGATTTAGTATAGAAGGTGTTCTATGAATCCTTTCTATTTCTATTTTGTCCCCTTGCTCCAGAACATGAGGGCAATTTTCTTTTATAATCTCCTGTAGAATAATATCGAGTTTGTTGTTTACCTCTGGTTTTTCTGGGAGACCGATAATTCGGAGATTTTCTCGTCTCCCTCTGTTTTCCAGGTCTGT
This sequence comes from Monodelphis domestica, assembly GCF_027887165.1. Taxonomy (NCBI): domain Eukaryota; kingdom Metazoa; phylum Chordata; class Mammalia; order Didelphimorphia; family Didelphidae; genus Monodelphis; species Monodelphis domestica. The sequence goes on along the minus strand of NC_077230.1, from coordinate 176,459,223 downwards.
GACCTTCTCAGTGAGATATTTTATGTTTTCTTCTAATTCATTAATTTTTTGGGTTTGCTTTATTGATTCTTGCTGTTTTATCATCTCGCTTTCTTCGAGGTGCTTAATTCTGGTCGTTAGGGACTGGTTTTGCTTTTCAGCCTTGTCTGCCCTTCTATTGGATGCTTCGAGTTCTTTTTCCAATTGAGCATTCTTATCTGTCAGACAGCTGATCTCTTTCTCCCATTTTTCTTTCCATGTTTCCATCTTTTGGATAAGTTCCAGTTTGAGATCTTCCAGAGCTTGTTGATAGTTTCCATTTTGGGAGGCGTGTTCTGAATTTTTTTGGATTTCCTCCTCATTCTCCTCTTTTCCTTGGGTACTTCCACCATAAAAGTTTTCAATAGTCACTTTTTTCCCTTTCTTCCTGGAGGCTTGATTTTGGGCCATGTGAGCCATCCCTTTGGTGGTTTTATTCCCCTTTCCTTTTTGGTCTGGGATCTGGGTTATATGGGTGGTTTTTCTGTGAATTTAGGTTGCTTCAGACTAGTTCTTCCCAGCCTCCGAGGTTTCTTAGAGCTCTGGGTCCCTGATCACAGCCACACTGCCCAGGTGTTCAGCTCCGCCCATATAATCAATGCGTGGTCCACCCCTGGTGTTTAGCTCTGCAGAGATGTTCAGCGCAGCCCGCCCCAAGTACAGCTCCGCTGAAGCGCTCGATTCTCCAGTGAAACTGCCCTGAGACGCCTCATCCTGGCAGTCTCCAGATCCCAAGGACCCTGGAGTGCCCCCCCCCCAGACAGAGACGTTCCCCACTCACTCGCTGTCCCGGTGAGCGCTCAGGTAGCTCACTCTGGTTTAGTGGGGGAGGTGGGGTGGGGAAGGGCGGCTCAGTTCACTTTTCTGTGCAAGCTTTTCCTTCTTATTTTAGTGTGGAAATGTTCAAGCCCCATGTACCTTCACCTCAGTGGAGTACTGGGAGTACTGGGGTGTCCTTCTGTTCCTCCAAAGGTGATTTTATGCTCCTTTGATGTAGTCTATTTCGTTCGGTGCCGGGGAGAGGAAGCGTGTGGAGTCTAGATTGCAGCCATGATTACCCGGAAGTCAATCAATCTGCATTCTTACTGCATCAATTTCTTCTGTGGAAGTGGAGAGCCTTTTTTGTCATGATTTCCTTGAGGTTGTCCTGGATCCTCGTCTTATTGATATAGTTAAGTCTTTCACAGTACTTTATTGCTGTTACTCTGAATAATACTCTGTTTCTAATCACTTCCCTTTGCATCACTTCATTTAAGTCTTTCCAAGTTTGTGTGTGTGTGTGTGTGTGTGTGTGTGTGTGTGTGTGTGTGTGTGTGTGTGTAATCATCTTATTAATCATTTCTTCTGGCACAGTAGCAATCCATTACAAGTAGATACCACAATTTGTTCAACCATTCCCCAATGAATGAACATTCCTTCAATTTCCAGTTCTTTGCCAATAAAAAAAAAAGAGCTGCTATAAATATTTTTCTACAAGTAGTCTTTTTCCACTTTCTTTAATTTCTTTGGGAAACAAACCTAGTAGTGGTATTGGTAGACCAAAAAGCATATGCAGTTTAATGGCCCTTTGGGCATCGTTCCTAATTGCTTTCCAGAATGGTTATCAGTTCATAGTCCTACCAACAGTTTATTAGTGTCTCAATTTTCCACATACTTCCAACATTTATCATTTACATTATTTTCATGTTATCCAGTCTGATAAAGATGAGGATAAGGATTAGAATTGTTTTAATTTATATTTCTCTAATTAATAGGGATTTGGAGCATTTTTATATGACTAATGACAGTGTTCACTTTTTAATCTGAAAATTTCCTGTTCATATCCTTTGACCATTTGTCAAAGGACAAGACAGTATGTATCTATTTTGGGAAGGAGATAATGGAACATTCCACCAACTCTGAAGAAGACAGTACACTATCCAGTTGGAGCCAGGTTTGATTATCCAAAAGTCACATGTGACAAATACCGAGGCTGCTCAAACATGAATTCCCCAGTATGAGAAGAGCCTGAGAGGCCTTAAGAGATTTAGCCCATCAGAAGTAGAAGTTAGAAAGTGACTGATAAGGAAAATCAGAAGAGAAAAGAAAAAAATTTAGGAAAAGAAAATGGAAATTCTTTTAATATGACAGATAAATCCACAGGAAACTCTACTGATAACAGAAGGGATCTGATTGCCAGAACTAGTAAATGAGTTTCACTCATGTTTGAAGGAATAATTTAAACAAATGAACATGATTCAAAATTTGATGACCTCACAGACCTTGTAGAATTTAAGAAGAATATGGAGAGGCAACCTACTGTTTCTGAATATTCCAAAGAAAAATGATATTTTTGAGAGCAAAATTTATGACCTAAAAAGCAAAAATGATGGGCAAAATAGAAAAACTAAGATCTATAAGGAAACTAACCTGGAATTTATACCTGGAAAAGTGCAAGAACATGGATACAGGGAGATTTTTAGGCAAATATTAAAAAAAAACCTAATAAGGGAAAAACATAGATTAATGGTGGACTCCATAATCAGAGGGTGATGGAAATGAGGCCCTATCACTGGACAGTGCCACCTCACTTGAAATAATTGGCATTGTTCTGGGAATGAGGTACAATGGAAATGGAGAATCCATGGGACAAGTTCCATGAGGCAGTGCTAGAAACTGTCCAAAGGGATGAGCCTAGAATGGGCACACTGGAAGTTTTGATTTATGAAAAATGTAGAGAAAAAAGAGAGACCTGGAAATTGTATGGATCATAAATCAAAGAATGAGGTTCTACCATAGACAGAAAAACTGGATAGATAATGAAGAGAGTGAGAGAAATCCATTTTATTTATTTTTTAACCCCTTACCTTCCATCTTGGAGTCAATACTGCGTATTGGTTCCAAGGCAGAAGAGTGGTAAGGGCTAGGCAATGGGGGTTAAGTGACTTGCCCAGGGTCACACAGCTGGGAAGTGTCAGAGACCAGATTTGAACCTAGGACCTCCCATCTCTGGGCCTGGCTTTCAATCCATCCAGCTATCCCCAAGACAGAAATCCATTTTAGAAAGGTGCACAAAATAAAATTTTTAAATACTGAGTAGGATTTATTGAAGGGAAGAAGAAGAAAGGGGAATCTACATGACTACCTGAGAGGAAAAAAGGGGACAAAGAATTATACCATCAAATAAAAGCAAAAGAGTAAAAAGGAATGAGTAAGCAAGAACCCATAGGAATGGTATAACAAAGAAAGAGAATAAGATGAAGGATGAGGGAAAGAGACCCAGTGGGAAAAGGGCCCCTTTAAAAAATTAAAATTAGTGAAAAAACATAATACTATTTTAGAAAAAGAACAAAAAACATTTTGAAAAGACCATACTAGACAAATGGAGGAACATATAAAATGAATTCTTATACTTTAAAATGTAAATGATTAAATAATCCAAAAAAATGAAAAGTGACAGATTGGATAAGAGAACAAAACTACAATTTTTTTGCTTATAAGAAACATTAAAAAATAAGAATATCTGAAAAACTGAATGGAATGAAAATAAAATTATTGAGCATATTATAAATCCAAAAGATCAGGAGTTACAATCATGTTATTAAAAACAAGAAGAATTTTTTTAGAAGTGACACAAATTATATACAAAATAAAAAATTTAAAAAGGACATACTAATTCACAGGTTAATGAGTGTCATATAGGCATTAGAACCTAGATTGGGCTTTGAAAGAAGCCCAGGGGGTTTTCGAGAACCTTTCAATTACTATGAAAATATTTTGCATATACCTAGTAATTGACATGTTCTCACCCCTATTAGAATTTTAATTCCTGGAGGTCAGATAATATTTTTTGTTTTTGTTTTGGTATCTTCAATGTTTAACACAGTGCTTGTAGATTCTTTGTTATTCAGGCTAAAATTGAGCCAATAACGCATATATATGCTACTATCAATTTAAAAACAACAATGTAGGACACAATGGAATTCAGTTTGCTTTCTTTTTCCTATTCAGTTCTGGACTCAATCTACTATTGATAAGAAGTATTTGTGTTGAATGTTGATGGACCAGTTTTATGGTCTTTCCATATAAATACATGGCAAAATCTGAAAAATAATGACTTTTCATCCACTTTTTTATATTGATAAAATTGATTTTTTAAGTGTTTGGGGATATGATTCAGGAGGCTTTGAAGTATTCCAAAATGTCATGTAATTGCCATAATATGACATACAAATAAGATTGTGAGGACTTCATTATCTACAGCAAATCCTTCTTCCAATTTGACTCTGTCCTAGACAACATCTGTGAATGCATAAACAAACATATGTCCTTATGTTTGATGCCATCTTTGATTTTAATTATTGAGATATTATTGAACAAAATTTCTTATATTATGCTTTCAGAAGACTTTTGTATGTTTGTGATGCAAATATGGAATACACCTTGTTTCAGGAGAACCTACCAGAACAATTTAAATTTGAGAAAAAATTGTACCTTAACAAATGAAAAATGTTTAAGAAATAAACAATAATGAATCATTAAAATTTTCTTTAATTCTAAATTTCAGAAAATCAAATAAGCATTTTAATATACTAAGAAAAAGAATATTGTACATAAATCATATAAAAAGTATTTTATTTCTATAGCTTACTTTTTCATATCTGCCCAAAATCCTATATACCAGTGTCCAAGTCCCTCCCTGCCCTCCATCACAGAAGGTTTTGTCCTACAGACTGACATGTTTGTATGAATTAAGTTTTTCATATATTCATCTTTTAGTTCATTCACAATTTATTATTTCAGTATTAATTGTGTGGCTTTGTATAATGTTTTCTTGGTCCCTCTCATTTCACTGTTCGTTATCCATTATAGTTCTAAGTTGTTTTTTTTTAATTAGCCTGCTCATTGCTTCTTATGGCAGAGCAATATTCAATCACAATAGTATAACACAATTTACTTAGCCATTCCACAATTGATGGGCATCCCCTCAATTTCCAATTCTTTGACACCATAAAGAAAACTGCTATAAATATTTGTGAACATATAAGGTCTATTTCTTTTTCCTTGATCTCCTTGGAAAATAGACCCAACAATTATATTGCTGGACATAAGGGAATGAATTTTTATAACTTGCTTCTTTTAATTCCAAATTGCTCTCCAGAATCGTTGGATCAGTTCACAGCTCTACCAACAGTGTCTTATTGGCTTCATTTTCCACATCCCCTCCAAGATTTGTCATTTTGCCTTGTTGCCATTTTAGCAAGTTTGGTGGAAATGAGATGGCTTTGAATTCTCTAATCAGTGGTGTTTTAGAGCATTTCTTCATACACCCAGATATGATTTTGATTTCTTCATCCAAAAATTGACTGTTCATACCTTTTGCCTGTTTATCAGCTCTTATTCTTATCAATTTGACAAAGTTCTCTATATATTTTAGATATGAGATCTCTCTGAAAGATTATAATGCCACCCAAATTTTCTGCTTTCCTTCTAATCATGGCAGCATTTGTTTTATTTTTAAAAACCTTTTAAATTTAATGTTCTCAAAATTATCCATTTTTTTATTTCACAACACTCTTAGTCATTTGTTGATTCATAGGTTCCTCTCCTATCCACAAATCTGATAGGTAATACGTTCCCTGTTCTCCTAATTTGTTTATGATATCTCCTTTTATGTCAAGATCATATATTCATTTTGATCTTATCTTAGTGAATGGTGTAAATACTGGTCTATAAGTAGGTTCTGCCAAAACTAGCTTTCAGTTGTCCTGGAATTTGTTACCAAATATTCATTTCTTATCCCCCAAATTTGGATTTATGCTTTTGTCAAATACAAGACTACTGTAATTTTTAAAATGATTTTTGTTGTGTCTCATCTGTTTTACTGACTTATCTTTCTATTTCTTAGTGAGTATGATAGTTTTAATAACTACCACTTTATGCTACAGATTAAAATCTGATATTGATAGACATCTTTTCTTTCCATTTTTCTTTAATTCTTTTGATATTATTTGCCTTTTTTCTGCCAAATGAATTTTGTTATTATTTTTTCTAGTGTAATAAAATAATTTTTATCATTTAATTGGAATAGCATGGAATAAATACATTAGTTTAGGTAGGATTGTCATTATAATTCCATCAATGAACAATTAATATTTGTCTAATTATTTAGATGTGACTGTGTAAAAAACTTAAAATTATGTTGATTTAATTCCTGGGTTTGTTTTAGCAGTTATCCTCCAAGGTTTTTTATTCTATTTGTGATTATATTAAATGGAGAATCTATCCTCTCTCTTACAGAACTTTTTTAGTAATATATAAAAATGCTGATGATTTATGTGGTTTATTTTATATACTGCTACTTTTTAAGATAGTTTCAACTAAATTTTTAGTTTAATTTCTATGATTTTCCACAAATACCATCATGTCATCTGTAGAGATAGTCTTATTACCTCTTTACCCATTCTAATTGTTTCCATTTATTTTTCTTCTCATTGCTATTGATAGCATTTCTAAAACTATGTGAAATAATGTTGGTGATCATAGACATCTTCGTTTCTATCCTGGTCTTATTGGGAAGGCTTCTAGGTTCTCCCCATTACAAAAAATTCTTGCTGATGGTTTTAGGTCAATACTTCATATCATTTAAAGAATAAATTCATTTATACCTATGCTGTATAGTGTTTTCAATAGGAATGATGTATTTTTTTCAAAGCCTTTTTCTGCATCTATTGATATAATTATAAAGTTTTTTTGTTACTTTTTATTGATATTAGTAATTATATTAATAGCTTTCCTTATAGTAAACCTCTTTTCCTGGTGTAACTTCTATTTGGTTACAATTTATTATCTTTTTGAAGTATTGTAGTTTCCTAACTAGAAGTTTGTTTAGGATTTTTGCATCCATATTTGTTAATGAGATTTGTCTATAATTTTTTTCTCTTTTTTTTTTTTGCTCTTCTTGGTTTAGGTATTAGCACCATATTTTTTTCTGTAGATGGAGTTTAGTAAAACTCCTTTGCCTATTATTTCAAATATATATTTTTTAATATTGAAATTACTTGATCCTTAAATGTTTGGTAGAATTCATTTTTCAAGCCATCTGTTCCTAATGCTCTTTTCTTAGGAGTTCATTCATGGTTTATTTAATTTACTTTTTAAAAATACATTTATTTAGATATTCAATGTCTTGCTCTGATAATCTAAGCACTTTTTGTTAAGTATTCTTCTATATCTCTTTCATTGCTATATTTGTTTTCATATAATTGAAGCAAAATAACTCCTAATAATTGCTTTAATTTCATTTTAATTGGTAGCCTATTCACCCTTTTGATCTTTAATGTTTGTAATTTTGTTTTCTTCTCTCATTTTAAAAAATCACATTAGCGAAACTTTTAGCAATTTTGTTGATTTTTTTCATAAATTTAACTCCTATATTTGCTTATTAATTCAATAGTTTTCTTACATTCCATTTTATTGATTTTTACCTTTAATTTCTGTTTTCTAATTTGTTGTATCATTGGAAGTTTTTATTTTGTGCTTTCTCCAGTTTTTTAAAAATTGTAATGCAAATTCATTGATCTTTTATTTATCAATTTTATTAATATAAACATTTAGAGATATAAATTTCCCTATAATTACTGCTCTTGATATCCCATATCTTATGTTGTCTCATTATTTTCATTCTCTTTAATGAAATTATTTATTGTTTCAATGATTTTTTTTAAATCACCAACTTTTTATTGTTATTCAGTCTCTAATTAGTTTTTACTTTTACCCCCATGGTTCTTTATTTTATATATAATTTTTATTGCATTATAGTCTGAAAAATATGTGTTTATTATTCTTGCTCTTCTACATTTAAGTGTAATGGTCAATTATGCCATTAAAAACATCAATTTTTGGAAAGATGCCATGTACCACTGAAAAGAAGGTTTACTCTTTTTTTTCTTCTCATTCAATTCGCTCTGGATATCTGTCATATATAACTTATTTAAGATTCTACTCATCTCCTTAACTTCCCCATTTATTATTGTTTGTTATTTATTTCTATATGAAACTTACATAATTTTTTAACAATTTGGATGCCATAATATTTGGTGTATATAGCTTTTATATTAATAAAGCTTCATTACATATATATTACCTTTTAACATAATAGTCTCCCAATTTATTCCTTTTGATTAAAGCATTTAGCTTTAAGTTTTTCAGAAATCATGAATGTTACCCCTGCTCATTTTTATCAGCTGAGGTATGGTATAATCTGCTCCAGCCCTTTATTTTTATTCTATATGTGTCTCTCATTTTTAAGTGTGTAACTTAAAAACAACATAGTGTCAAGTCTTGGTTTTGGGACCATTCTGCTATCCACTTTCACTTTATGGGCAAATTCACCCCATTCACATTCAATGTCATAATCATTAGTTGTTTATTTCCCTTCTTTTTATTTTTCCTCACTGCTTGTCTTTACCTTTCCTTTCTTTTTTGTCATTATTTCTCATCAGATATCCAATTTTCTGTCTATTATGTCTCTAATTTGAACCCCTTCTTGGAAATCTTCCCTTTTCTCTCTTTTTTGCCTGCCTAATTCCAAGTTGGCCTACTTTTAAAAAATCCCCTCTTTTCTTTTCTCCCTAACACTTCAATTCTTACTCTGTCTTTCCAAATGCCCCTTTGTTATCACCCAACTGTGACCTCCTATTTCTTGATATGAGTTCAATTCTTAAAACACTTCCCTTATTTTGTCCTGAGGCTTTCTGTTATCATTTCACCTTACCTTCCCTATTTCTTGATATGTCCTCCCTTCTAGGTGTCCCATTCTTTTCTTATACCCTTTGCACTCCTTTCTCTTACTCTACTCTTTATCTTCTTAATCCCTCACTCCCTTAAGGAAACTCAGTACCCCCTTTAGATTTTCCATTTTCCCCTGCTATTTCTCTGTATGTTAAGATTTTTACCCTTCTAGTTACATTTATTGTTCTCTTTTTTACCCATGTCTGATGAAAGTACTATGAATTTTCCCCACCTTCTCCCCTTCTGTATAGCAATTCTTCCAATAAACCTTCCTTTAAATGAGAAAGTCATTCTAGTTTATTTCTTCCTCATCTCTTTTTACTATTATTTCGATCAATTCATTGTATTCACCTTGACCTCAATTCTTTTATCTATATATGCCCTTCCAAAGCACACAAGTAATGATGTCACTCTTAAGGGTTATAGATGACATTTCCCCATAGAGGAATGAAAAAATCTGACCTTTTGGGTTGCTTATGATTTGTCTTTCATCATTGCCTTTGTGTGTTTCTTATGGGTCTAATTTTATACTGAGTTCCCTGTTCCTTCCCCCCAAATATTTGAAACTTCTTAGTTCATTAAATATCCACTTTTTATCTAGAATAATTATGCTCAACTTTGGTGGGTAAGCTATTCTTGGTAATAAATCCAGTTCTTTTGCTCTTGTAAATATTTTTTCCTTTCCCTTCATTCTTTTAATGTTGTCACATATTATTTTCATTATAACTCTCTAGTATTGATTTTTTTTTCCTCCTCTTGCTTGTTGTATTTTATCCTTAATTTGAGAACTATGGAACTTAGCAAAGGTGTTCCTGGGCATTTTCATTTTTGAGTCTCTTTTAGGTGGTGATTGGTAGATTCTTTCAACTTCTATTTTACTCACTGATTCTAGAATTTCTGGGCAAGTTTTCTTGATTATTTCTTGGAGTCTTATGTCTTAACTCTTTTTTTTAAATTGTAAATTTCCAGGAGTACAACTATTCTTATATTGTCTCTACTTGATCTATTTCCCAGGTCAGTTGTTTTTGTGATAAGATGTTTCATATTCTCTTCTATTATTTCATTCTTTTGATTTTGATTTATTATTTCTTATTATTTTAAGAAGTCATTAGCTTCCCTTCATTCTGTTTCTTAATAAATTATTTTTTTCCTGTGAGATTCTGGATCTCTTTTTCTATTTGGTTGCTCTCTCTTTCATAATTTTTGTGATTTTCTTACATTGCCTTTAATTTTTTCTAATCTTTCTTCCTGAACCTCTCTCATTTTGTTCCCAAGGTCTTTTTTTAAAATAATATTTTATTTGATCATTTCCAAGCATTATTCATAAAAGACAAAGATCATTTTCTTTTCCTCCTCCCCCCCATAGCATGATTCCCCTGGGTATCATATGTGTTCTTGATTCGAACCCATTGTCATGTTGTTAGTATTTGCATTAGAGAGTTCCTTTAGAGTCTCTCTTCTGTCATGTCCCCTCAACCCCTGTAGTCAAGCAGTTGTTTTTCCTCGTTTTTCTACTCCCACAGTTTGTCCTCTGCTTATGAATAGTGTCTTTTCTCCTAGATGCCTGCAGATTGTTAAGGGACATTACACCTCCACTAATGGAGAAGTCCATTACGTTCGATTATACCACAGTGCATTAGTCTCTGTGTACAATGTTCTCCTGGTTCTTCTCCTCTCTCTCTGCATCACTTCCTGGAGGTCATTCCAGTCTCCATGGAATTCCTCCACTTTATTATTTCTTTTTGCACAATAGTATTCCATCACCAACATATACCACAATTTGTTCAGCCATTCCCCAATTGAAGGGCATCCCCCCGTTTTCCAATTTTTGGCCACCACAAAGAGCGCAGCTATGAATATTTTTGTACAAGTCTTTTTGTCCATTATCTCTTTGGGGTACAAACCAAGCAGTGCTATGGTTGGATCAAAGGGTAGACATTCTTTTATCATCCTTTGGGCATAGTTCCAAATTGCCCTCCAGAATGGTTGGATCAGTTCAAAACACTACCAGCAATGAATTAATGTCCCTACATTGCCACATACCTTCCAGCATTCATTACTTTCCTTTGCTATCATGTTAGCCAATCTGCTAGGTATGAGGTGATACCTCAGAGTTGTTTTGATTTGCATCTCTCGGATTATAAGAGATTTAAAACACTTCTTCATGTGCTTATTAAAAGTTTTGATTTCTTTATCTGAAAACTGCCTATCCATGTCCCTTGCCCATTTATCAATTGGAGAATGGCTTGGATTTTTGTACAATAGATTTAGCTCTTTATAAATTTGAGTAATTAAACCTTTATCAGAGTTTTTTATGAAGATTTTTTCCCAATTTGTTATTTCCCTTCTGATTTTAGTTACATTGGTTTTCTTTGTACAAAAGCTTTTTAATTTGATGTAGCCGAAATTATTTATTTTACATTTTGTGACACTTTCTATGTCTTGCTTGGTTTTAAAGTCTTTCCCCTCCCAAAGGTCTGACATGTATACTATTCTGTGTTTACCCAATTTACTTATGGTTTCCTTCTTTATCTTTAAGTCATTCACCCATTTTGAATTTATCTTGGTGTAGGGTGTGAGGTGTTGATCAATTCCTAATCTCTCCCACACTGTCTTCCACTTTTCCCAGCAGTTTTTATCGAATAGTGGATTTTTGTCCAAAAAGCTGGGATATTTCGGTTTATCGTATACTGTCTCGCTGAGGTCTCTTTCCCCCAGTCTATTCCACTGATCCTTCTTTCTGTCTCTTATCCAGTACCAAATTGTTTTGATGACTGCTGCTTTGTAATATAGTTTGACGTCTGGGACTTCAAAGCCCCCCTCATTTGTGTTTTTTTTTCATTATTGCCCTGGATATCCTTGATCTTTTGTTCTTCCAAATGAACTTTGTTATGGTTTTTTCTAAATCAGTAAAGAAATATTTTGGTAGTTCAATGGGTATGGCACTAAATAGATAAATAAGTTTGGGTAGGATGGTTATTTTTATTATATTGGCTCATCCTATCCATGAGCAGTTAATGTTTTTCCAATTGCTCAAGTCTAGTTTTAGTTGTGTGGAGAGTGTTTTGTAGTTGTGTTCGTATAGTTCCTGTGTTTGTCTCAGGAGATAGATTCCTAGGTATTTTATTTTATCTAAGGTGATTTTGAATGAGAATTCTCTTTCTAGTTTTTGCTGCTGAGCTGTGTTGGAGATATATAGAAATGCTGATGACTTATGTGGGTTTATTTTGTATCCTGCAACTTTGCTAAAGTTGTTGATTATTTCAATTAGTTTTTTGGTTGAGTCTCTAGGATTCTTTAAGTAGACCATCATGTCATCTGCAAAGAGTGATAACTTGGTCTCCTACTTGCCTATTTTGATGCCTTCAATTTCTTTTTTTTCTCTAATTGCTACTGCTAGTGTTTCTAGTACAATGTCAAATAGCAGAGGTGATAATGGCCATCCTTGTTTGACTCCTGATCTTATTGGGAATGCATATCTAGTTTATCCCCATTGCAAATGATATTAGCTTATGGTTTTAGATATATACTGTTTATTATTTTTAGGAATGACCCTTCTATTCCTATGCTTTTTAATGTTTTTAATAGGAATGGGTGTTGTGTTTTATCAGAGGCTTTTTCTGCATCTATTGAGATAATTATGTGATTCTTGTTGGTTTGTTTGTTGATGTGGTCAATTATGTGGATGGTTTTCCTAATATTGAACCAACCCTGCATCCCTGGTATAAATTCTACTTGATCATGGTGGATGATCCTTCTGATCACTTGCTGGAGTCTTTTTGCTAGTATCCTATTTAAGATTTTTGCATCTATATTCATTATGGAAATTGGTCTATAGTTTTCTTTCTGTTTTTGACCTGCCTAGGTTTGGAATCAATACCATGTTTGTGTCATAAAAGGAGTTTGGTAGAACTCCCTCTTTGCTTATTATGTCAAATATTTTGTATAGTATTGGGATTAACTGTTCTCTGAATGTTTGATAGAATTCAATGGTGAATTCATCGGGCCCTGGGGATTTTTTCTTAGGAAGTTCTTTGATGGTCTGTTGGATTTCATTTTCTGATATGGGATTATTTAAGAATTCTATTTTTCTTCTGTTAGTCTAGGCAGTTTGTATTTTTGTATGTATTCATCCATATCACCTAAATTGGTGTATTTATTGCCATATAATTGGGCAAAGTAATTTTTAATGATTGCCTTAATTTCCTCTTCATTGGAGGTGATGTCCCCCTTTTTGTCTTTGATGCTGTTAATTTGCTTTTCTTCCTTCCTTTTTTAATTAGATTGTCTATTTTGTTTGTTTTTTCAAAGTACCAGCTTCTTGTCTTATTTATTAAATCAACAGTTCTATCACTTTCAATTTTATTAATTTCTCCCTTAATTTTTAGGATTTCTAGTTTGGTTTTCTGCTGGGGTTTTTTTAATTTGATTGCTTTTGAGTTTTTCCATTTGCATTTCCAATTGATCGATCTCTGCTCTCCCTAGTTTGTTAATATATGCACTCAGGGGTATGAATTCACCTCTGATTACAGCTTTGGCTGCATCCCAAAAGGTTTGAAAGGATGTTTCGCCATTGTCATTTTCCTCGGTGAAATTATTAATTGTTTCTATGATTTCTTCTCTAACTAAATGATTTTGGAGTATCATATTGTTTAATTTCCAATTAGTTTTTGATTTTGTTTTCCATGTACCTTTACTGATCATTATTTTTATTGCCTTGAGATCTGAAAAGGCTGCATTTATTATTTCTGCTTTTCTGCATTTGTGTGCTATGTTTCTGTGACCTAATGTATGGTCAATCTTTGTGAATGTGCCATGTGGTGCTGAGAAGAAGGTGTATTCCTTTTTATCCCTATTTATTTTTCTCCATATGTCTATTAATTCTAATTTTTCTAAGATTTCATTCACTTCTTTCACCTCTTTCTTATTTATTTTTTTATTTGATTTATCTAAATTTGATAATGGTCGGTTTAAGTCTCCCACTAATATGGTTTTACTGTCTATTTCCTCCTTCAATTCTCTGAGTTTCTCCATTAAAAATTTGGGTGCTATATTATTTGGTGCATACATGTTGATGAGTGATATTTCCTCATTATCTAAAGTCCCTTTTAACAAAATATAATTACCTTCCCTATCCCTTTTGATCAGGTCTATTTTTGCTTTGGCTTTATCAGATATCATGATTGCAACTCCTGCCTTCTTTCTGTCAGTTGAGGCCCAGAAGGTCTTACTCCATCCTTTAATTCTGACCTTGTGGGTGTCTACCCACCTCATGTGTGTTTCTTTAAGACAACATATGATAGGGTTTGGGGTTCTAATCCAATCTGTTATTCATCTCCATTTTATGGGTGAGTTCATCCCATTCACATTCAAAGTTATGACTGTCACTGGTGGACTCCTTGGCATTTTGATATCCTTCCCTAATTCTAACCTTTCTTCTTCAGCTCTACCTCTTAGTCCAGTGATTTACTTTAAATCAGTCCCCCTTGTCCCCTCTCTTGATATGTTTCCCTTTCTAGTCCCTCCTTTTTTGTTCCCTCCTCCTCCCCCCTCTTCTTCCCTGCCTTTTTTGTGTTCCCTCCCCCCTCCACCCTTGTTTTTCCCTTCTCCCTTTCCTTGTTGGGTAAGATAGAATTCAAGATCCCAATGGATCTGGATGTTCTTACCTCTTAGAGTTGATTTCCCTGAGAGTACAGTTTAAGTTAAAACTCTCTTCCTCTCCTTCTTATAGGAGTTTTCTTCCCCTCCCCTTCCCGTGTGAATCTTTGTGTGAGAAAGATTATTCTCTGTATACCTCAAAGTTTCTTAGACTTATAAATGTTGGAAATTTCACCATTGGGATATTTCATACTTGAAAAATTTCCTATTGATAGTGGGTCTTGACTATTGGAATGTGAACCCCATTGGCATGGGAGGTTCCTTCTCCTCCTTTCTTAAGATTACTTTAGGACAGAAACCTTTTGCTGAAGAATGGAAAGGACTTTGACCTATGCTTAAGCATAGAACAGGAATTTCTTTGAGTCATGATTGATTTTAGAATTGATACAATGGAGATACTTGGAATCAATCTCCACCCTATTCAGTCCTAACAGGATTGAGTAAGGGCTGCAGCCTAGATCAAAATTTAATTATTCCAATCTCTACCCTACTCAGGTTAACAGGATTTAGAAAGGGCTGTAGCAAAGGATCAAAGATTTAATTATTTGAAAATATGACCTTCAACAGACATGTGCAAAGCCAGAGACCTCTGGGAGGTCCTGGGTTAAGCTAGAGCCTCCATTGGCTCAGGGAAATTGATGGACAGGTGATTGATAGATGTGAGGACTGAGGGGAGGGAACTTGGATGGTCTCCTTGAGGATAGGGGGGTCTGAAGACTGGAGGGGGTTGAGGAGTTGGTCGGAGTGGTTGCGGTGTGCTCTGAGAAGCTTGCGCTGAAGGAAGCTGAAGGTGGGGGCCCCGGAGACTGTTTCTCCATTTTTGGTCACGTGAGTAATAGGGACTGATCTCCTTTCATTGCCCCAGCTATCTAAGGGCTTGGGCCTTTTGGCCCAGCCTAAACAGAAGGGGTATTTAAGCCCTATTCCCTTCTCTCCCCTTTCTCTCTCCCTCTATCTCTCTATCTCTAATTCCTTTCTTCCTCCTGTTTGTAATTAAAACTCCATAAAAGGTTGACAGCTGACTTGAGTTTTCATTTAGGAATTACATAGCTGAATTCCTTGGCGACCTTAAATTAATATATATCAGTCTTTTAAAGTGATTTCCTTGTCACATCTCTTTGGTCTTTCTTTTCCCCCTATTTACACATTACATTTTCCCCACATGTTAGTATACGTAGATTGATATAAATGTAGTCCTTATAGAAGAGAGTTTGGGTAAAGAAAAAGATAACATTTTTCTCCTTTTCCCTTTCCTTCATATTTACCTTTTTAGCTATTCCATGCTCTTTGTTTTTCAATATCAAACTTTCCACAGAGCTCTGGTCTTTGCTTTGCAAAAAGTTGGAAATCTTCTATTTTGTTGAATTCCCAGACTTTCCCTTGGAAGTATATAGTCAGTTTTGCTGGATAGCTGATTCTTGGTTGAAGACCCAACTCTCTTGCCTTTCTGAAAATCATGTTCCATGCCTTACGATTATTCAGAGTGGAACTTGCAAGGTCTTGTGTGACCCTGATTGGCATTCCTTTATATATAAATTGTCTTTTTATGGCTTCTTGTAGGATTTTTTCTTTTGTTTGAAAGCTTTGGAATTTGGCAATTACATTCCTGGGAGTTGTCTTTTGGGGATTAAGTGTAGAGGGTGTTGTGTGAGCTCTGTCAGTGACTGTATTGCCCCCTTGTTCTAGAATCTCTGGGCAATTTTCTTTGATTATATCTTGTATTATGATGTCGAGTTTGCTGTTTATTTCTGGTTTTTCTGGAAGTCCAATTATTCTTAAATTATCTCTTCTTCCTCTATTTTCCATGTCTGTCACCTTGTCAGTGAGATATTTTAAGTTCTCTTCTAATTTCTTGATCTTTTGGCTTTGCTTTATTGATTCTTGCTCTTTTATCTGCTCATTGTCTTCGAGTTGCCTAATTTGGACCTTTAAAGCCTAGTTTTCCTTTTCAGTTTGGTCAAACTGGTTTTGTAGATGCATGAATTTCTTTTGCATTATTTCCCACTTTTCCTCCCAGAAGGCTTCCATCTTTTTTATCCTTTCCGATTCAAATTCTTCATGGGTTTGTGGAGAGTTTCCATTTCCTTTGGAAGGTTTCAGAGCATTTGCTTGTGTTTCCTCTTCTATCTCCTCTGTATTTTGTATTTTTGCTCCATAAAATGTGTCCAAAGTCGCCTCCTTCTTCTTGTTTTTCTTGGAATTTTGGGGCTTTTGTGCTTCTGTGGAGTTTGCCATCTCTATCTGAGTGGGGAGGACTAGCTTTTCTTATCTCTGTCTGGTGTTAAGAGGTTTTAGCCCTAGGCAGATTGTCTGTTCTATGCAGTTGTTGTTCTGTCTTCCTGGGGAAGCCAGGGATTGTTGGTGTTTCCGTGTTACTACCCTCCTCAGTTCCCTCCTGATGCTTCTCTGTTGCCTTACTTCCACACTCTGAGCCTGGCTTGGCCCTTTCCTTGGGGTGTTTGTTTCTGTGCATTAGCTGGCCAGGAGAGCCAGCACTCTGAGGGAGGAGGGTCCATGGCTTCCTAGAGCTCCTAGGGCTCCTGATAAGATTAGCTTTCTCTGGGTTGAACTGAGTATGCTTTGAGGCAGGGACCTTGAGACTCGGATGGAAGGATCCAGCCAGGGGGCTGCAGGCTCCCCCATCTCTTTCTGTTTCTCTGCTGTCTGGGTGCCCCCGTGACTGGGTCAGGTTGTTTTCAGGATGTGGCCTTCAGCTCAGAGGCCCTTTTGCCAGCCCTGAGGGTTACTGTTGTTTCAGAGGACCCTGCTCTCTGAGGGGGGGGTGTGGCTTCCTGGAGCTCGGAGGGCTCCTGATAGGATTAACTCGGATTGAGTATGCCCTGAGGCAGGGACCTTCGGTGAGACCCAGATGGAAGGATCTGGTCAGGGGGTTACAGGCTCTCTCGTCTCTATCTGTTTCCCTGCTGTCTGGGTGCCCCCTCAACTGGGTCAGGTTGTTTTCAGGAAGAGGCCTTCAGGATAGTCGGCCCTGAGGCTCTGAGGTTCCCTCTGCTGCCTCGGACTCAGTGCTCTGAGTTGGGGGGGGATGGGTCCTGGGACCTTCCTTCTGCCTACCCCTTAGGTCCGAGTGATCTCGTGTTCTGGCTTGGGGGGGGGTGTACCTTTTGATCCAGGTCCAGGTCCAGGAGGAGGATTTCTGGGGTCTATTGTTTGTTTTGAATTTCAGTGCCTTAGGAGCATATAGTTTGAGTTTGGTAGGGAAGGGTTTCCGGAGATCTGAACTTTAGCTTTCTCTAAGCTGCCATCTTGACCGGAACCCCAAGGTCTTTTTAAGCTTACAAAACCTTTTTTTTTTTAAACTTGGGGCCATTTAATGTGTTTCTTAGCTGTTTTTGAAGTAAATGTTTTTATTTCACTATCCACTGAGTTTAAACTCAGGTATTTTCTGTTCCCATAATAGCTCTCAAGAGATGGGTTCTTTCTCCTTTGTTTACTAGTTTGTTTATTTTTTATTTTATTTTAGTGGCCAGGCCAATAGACTTAATTATTGATTTTATGTTGTAGTCCCAAGGGTCCTGAGAAATATTTCCTGGGTCATATTTAATTATTCCAGTTTCTATAGTCCTTGGTCTGATATGATTTCCGGTCCCTCCTTAAGCCCCAGTATGTGATTGGTCTCAGGTTCTCCAACCAAAGCCTGTGGGCAGTTCTGCCACTACAACTATAAGCAGATAGCTCCTGGGAGAAACCTCAGTGAACAGAGTCTCAGTTCCTCAGTAATCACACTCACCAATATGAGCTTCTTCCTCATATATCATCTCCTAATGCCAGAACCTGGGATAGAGCTGATTTTATATTGGCAGGCCTTTTTATACCCTGAGGTGACCAGTGAGCTACATCAATATGAATAGTGCATACAAAGAAATCTTTCTAAAGAAAAAGAAGCTTGAACTAATCACTCTGGGCCAATCAAATATGAGGAAAAGATTCCTTACCTTTTATAGAAAAAAAATATCATAATCTATACACATTTGAAGGCAAGAGGAAAAGCATCTTATTGTATATTGATCTTTTCAGATGTCCCATGAACTCTCAGACCTTTAATTATCCTTTCATTTCTAAATTCAAAACATCACCACATGATGTCATTGGTCCCCATCAAAAATGAAGGAATAACAACAACTTATAAAGCTCTTTAAATGAGGTATTTAATTTTTATTTTACTTTTGTAATGGCAGTAATTGTTATAGCTCCAGTCAGACTAGAAGACAAGAATAAGCATGGATTTTAAAAAGCCTTTAAAAATGAATACTTTCTATGATTTTTCCATATATTGTATTCTTACACTCTTTTTTAAGCACTTTGCTTTGCTATCTCTAACTCAACCATACATATTTGTATTAAATCCCTGTATGTTACTTCCCCTGTGCCCCCAAATCATTTATAGTATTTACTATAAATTTAAAATGCAACATGAGATCCTTTAACTAGTACTAAATTCATGACAAGCATTACAATCTAATTACTGAAGTCATGTGCACAAATGGACTTCAAATGTCCCTGTGGTTGGCCAACTTAAGTCAGGAGTTCAGTTGCTTGGTAAGCTCTGCTGTCACCCTTAGGCTTAAAGCTACAATCTAGAAAATAAATTCCTTTTATAGGCCATAATTTTTAACAGCATTCTATGTTGGCAGAATCATCTTTCCTTTAAACCTTCCTAATGTGCCCACTGGCTGCCTTGCTCTCTTGTTTTTGTGGCTGACTTTGCTAACCTAATTAGCTGCATCATTTCAGCTAGACCTGGCACATGGATCCCCAACTTAATGATCACCTTGCTTCTATCTAGCTCCCATTTTGCTTATTTAATGTGGCCAGGATTCTGAATCCCACATCCTTGATCTCATATTCTTTGCTTTCCCTTACCACTATGACTGCTTTTTCATTTCGCTTAAAATACACTCTCATTTGTCCTGTCAAAGAAAGTTAGATATTTGGCCATCCTGTTATTATTTTCTTTGTTTGCCTCAGTAGCAGGGCTGTCTGTGCCAATACTTTGGCAATAATTTGTGATCTTCCTGTCACTCATTAAGAACAGAGGAAGGAGCTAGTAAGATGGGGAAAATGTTGCACTATTAGTTCAAAGATCATCTTTCTCTATGTCTCTGTAATTAATTATGTGTATCATCTTGGGCAAGTGGCTAAATTTTCTGGGCCTAAGTTTTAGCCTCCATAAAATGAAGGGGTTTGAGAGTTTCATTAGAACTCTAACCTCCCTTTTAGTTCTGACTGATATTTTAGAGTTTTAGTAGTTTTACTTTTTTTACAGTATTCTTAAAATCATCACTGATTTGTTATTAAACATTGGACTATGAGCTGAGCTATTAAAAATCAAATATGGACAAACAATATAAGACTCATTAGACTGCAGGAGAAGCAATGAATGGTCTCATTTAATTTGTGGAAAGTTGAATAGTAGTGATTCAGAAGCTGAAATTAAGTGATATGCCTCATTGAACATGCCCAGAGCTCTCCAAGGGGAGATGAGTACCAGCGCACAGCAAGAGGAAAAAAAAAAAGACAGGCAGTGCTTTTAATTTAGTTGTATTTTTGAGATAGCAAATTGGCAGAAGATAGTCAGGAGAAGGATGTAATGATCTCACCCTGTAGGATACTGAAGAGATGTCAATGTCAAAAGGAATTTCATGCCAAAAATTGCTAAAAGAAATATCTTTCTATTTTCCTTTTTTATTGGAATTATTATTTTCTGGGTTTCTCCTTATTTCCAAAGCTCCCCAAAAGATAATGAATCTGAATTCTCATGATATTTCCATCCCCCAGTTAAAGCTCTTAATTTCATATCTATGCCTCCTTTCATTTAAAGTGTAAAACTTCCACTTAGTAATTTAAAAATAAAAATCTGGTTTAAAGTTTTAGCTTAAGGAGGTCATTTCCTAGAAACTCATTTAGAGAAAAAAAATCATCCATATTAACCAACTTTAATTTGACATTTCTTGTACCACCTGCCTTTCGACACACTTGATGAACTCAATCAATGAATCTATCATTTTAGAATATTCTAGTGTGCTTGCCTTTTCTACCAAGCTTATTTTTTAATCCTTTCTAATGTATGATGCTGAAGAGATGATGAAGAAGAAGATGTAAATGAGCCAAGATGGTTATGTTCAAAATGAAAGTTGGTGGATAAAAATGATTATGTTTATATATTTATGTATAATCACACACATACATATGCTTCGTTATACAAAATATTCCCATGCCTACTCTTAACTATGCTAGAACACTGTACACTATGACTATGGTGAGTTTGATTTTGAGAATACAAAATTACAGTAATAGGATTTATTGTATTTAAAATGCTATTAAGTATTTTAGTAAAAAAGATCTTGCCAAAATTGGTTTATAAATGGTTTCTATTAAGTTTGGCTGAAGCTTTCATGTAAATCTGAATACATCCAACAAATAAGATATTTATGTAGTTCAGATAATTTTTTGTGTTCTTCAGGAAATATTTATCTCTCTTTTGAGGTTCTAATTTTCCTAGATTCAGAACTAGAATTGACTACCCAGAGTTTGTCATAGTGTTGTAGCATTTTCGGGGAGGGGAGTTATATACTTATTTTACATACGAGTCCCTATCCCTGAATGCCACAGTATTTCAAAATATACGATCTATTATGAATAACACTTTTTCTGATGTTTGATTAGGAAATTAAATATTGTGATATTTGGCTCCTTATTATTTTAATCCTGACAACTTCTGCCAGATAGTGAGTGGGGTTGCTAGCTAGTGTTCTATTTGTAAATTTAACCCCCCCCCCCATTTCTGTCTTCACAGTAAAATAAATTTGTCTCAGGTATAATTATGCTTGCTTAAAATTTGACATTTTTGTTCTTACTTCTAGTGACCCTTTTTGATACCTAGGTTCTTTAAATACTTTTATCTAGTTTTAGGAATTACTATTAAGGCTTTTGCTATAGAAAAATGGTATAATGGTATGTGGAATCAATGTTTTTCACATATTTTTTTCCTATTAGATATTCAAAATTTTTAACAATCATTTAAAAATTTTGAATTCCAATTTTTTATACTTCCTCCCTGACTTGCCCCTCATTAAGAAGGTGAGCAAACTAATATGTGTTATAAATCTACAGTCATGAAAAAATATATTTCCATATTAGTCTTGTGGTGAAAGAAAACACAAACCTGCCCACCCCCTATAGACAAGAATAATAAAGCTGGAAAAAAAAGATGTGCTTATATCTGTATTCAAACATTATCAGTTCTTTCTTTGGAGATAAATAGTATTTGGTATCATATGCCCTTCAAATTTGTTTTAGATTATTATATTAATAAAAATATTTGTCTTTCACAGTTGATCATTACCCAATATTGCTCTTACTATGTATACTGTTCTCCTGGTTCTGCTTACTTCATTTTGCATCATTTCATGTAAATCTTTCTAAATATTTTCTGAAAGCACCATGTTCATTCTTTCTTATGAGTATTCCATTATATTCATTTATCACAACTTGTTCAGTAATCCCTCAACTAATGGTTTTCCTTTCAATTTCCGTAACTTTTCCACCAAAAAAAAAAAAGAGCTACTATAACTATTTTTGTACAAATCAGTCATTTCCCCTTTCCTTTGATCTCTTGAGGATATAGACTTAGTATTGCTATTGCTTGTCAAAGAGAACACACAGCTTGAACTGGTTCAGAACTTCACCAAAAACAGTATGTTAGTGTTCCAATATTCCTACATCCCTTCCAACCTTTGTCATTTTCTATTTCTGGCATATTACCCAATTTGATAGGAATGAGATACTTTCTTCAAAGTTGTTTTAATTTGCATTTATCCAATCATTAATAATCTAGACCTTTTTTGTGATTATAGATAGCTTTGATTTATTCATCTTAAAATTGTATGTTCATATACTTTGGCCATTTATCAAATGAGAAAAGATGTAAAATTGAATCAGTTCTTTATTAATTTGAGAAATGGGGCCTTCATCACAAAAATTTGGTATAATCCCTCCCCTCCTCCCATTCCAGTTTTTTTCCTTTCCTTCTTATCTTGTCTGCCTTGGTTTTGTTTGTGCAACCCCTTTTTAAATTAATGCAATCAAAATGACTTATTTTGCAGTCTATAATACTCTCAACCCCTGTCTATAAATTCTTCCCTTATCCACAGATCTGACAGGTAAACTATTTCATGCTCCACAATTTTTTTATGGTATCCATCTTTCTGTCTTAATCATGTTCCCATGCTGACTTTATTTTGGTATTTAATTGTTTTAAATGAAATTTATCTATCTCTTGCTGTTAGATTTTGTTGGTATCATACAGAAATATTCATGATTTTTTAAGGTTTACTTTATATCCTGTGGCTTTTCTGAAGTTGTTAATTATTTTTAAAAAATTTAGTTGATACTGTAAGATTCTCTATGTATAATTTTTGTTTCTTCATTGCCTATTTTAAATTTTTTTTAATTTCTTTTTCCTGGGTTAATGCTATGATGAGAATTTCTAGTGTAATATTGAATTATAATGTTAATAATGGCCATCTTTGCTTCTCCTCTGATTTTATTGGGAAGACCCCTAGCTTATGACCATTATGTATAATTATTATTAATGATATTTAAAAAGATACTAACCATTTTAAAAGTTCCATTTATTACTATATTTTGTAGTGATTTTAATATGAATAAGTGTTGTATTTTGTCAAAAGCTTTTTCTACATCTAGTAAGATTATAACATGATTTCTGTTGATTTTATTATTGATAATGATCAATTATACTGATAATTTTTCTTAAATTATATCAACCTGATTTCCTGGTATGAAAGCTACCTCATGATAGTAAATGATCTTAGTTACATATTGTTTTCATCATATTACTAGTATTTCATTAAATTTTTTTTGCATCAACATTATTTTGGAAAATGTATCTTTGGTTTTCTTTCTCTGTTTTTGTTCTTCCCTATTTAGATATCAGAACCATATTTATATCATTAAAAATTTAGCAGGATTATTTGCCTAGTTTGTGTAGCATTTGAATTAATTGTTCAAATGTTTGGTAGAATATATTTGTCAATTCATTGGATCCTTGGGTTTTATACTTAGTGGGCTACTTGATGAATTGATATGTTTCTTTTTCTAGGATAAGCTTATTTAAGTATAATACTTCCTCTTCTATTGATCTGGGAATTTTTTTTATTTTTGTAAATATACATATATTTCACAGAGATTTTTGGATTTATTGGCTGGGCATAAGGCAAAATGGTTGCTAATTATTTCTTTAACTTCATTGTTAGTGAATTTACCTTTTTATTTTTAAAATGCAATATGGTTTTATTATTTCCATTTTAATCAAATTAAGCAATGGTTTTTCTATTTTAATGTTTTCCTGATAAGCTATGTCCCTGTTATGGTTATTAGTTCAATGGATATCTTAATTTCAATTTTTTTAGCTCTCCTTTGATTTTTAGGCTTTCCAAACTGGTGTTTTAATTGAGGATTCTTAATTTATTATTTTTCTACTTTTTGCAAGCCCAATTCATTTATCTGTTGTTGTTTTTTATTTTATTGACATAAGTATTTAGAGATGTGCATTTTCCCTTATGTATTGCTTTGACTGCATCTTATAAATTTTAATATATTGTCTCATTGTTGTCATTCTCTTTAATGCTATTATTGATTGTTTCTATGATTTGTTCTTTGACCCACTCACTCCTTATAATTAGATCATTTAGTTTTCTGTGTTTCCATGGCCCTCTATTGACTATTTTAAAAGTTGTATCAGAACTTGAAAAGTATGTATTTAATATTTCTTCTTTTCATCATCTGGTTATAAGATTTTGTGCTCTTTTAAATGGTTCATATTTATTGTGGTAGCATGTATTGCTGAATAAAAGGTATATTCTTTTATTCCCATTTAATTTTTCAGAAGCCTATCCTATCTAACTATTATAAAATTCTATTAATTTCCTTAACTTTTTTCTTATTAGATTTACCTAGTTCTCAGAGTACTAGTACAGTATCTGTCTAGGGAGGATGGAGGGAAATAATTACTTCTCAGTTATCCAATCAAGAATTTGGGTTGAGTTTGGCTCTAGCAAGTTAGGGCAGAAGGGCAGAAGCTGAAGAGAAATAGCTTCTATAGAACTCATAAAAATATCTGCAAGATCTGTGTTGCATATAGATTGAGAAGTGACTATAACTATTACTATAACTGTAACTGCAAAAACCATCTACACTTCTAAAACAAATTCATTGGCTTGAGGCTGAAACCTGAAGCATTATCTATAGTGTTTCACTCTGGCAGTGAAACTAGGGAGAATATGATCCTTTTGAAGATGAGGACAGACATGAAAGAAGAACTATTTTTGGATTCATATAGTGGGGACAGAAGGCAAGAATTGACTGACAGGTTTGTGTAATACTATCCTGACCTTCTAGTATATGGAAAATGATATAAAACAAGGAAATTAGAGAGATGGATGATAATATACATACATATTTACATGAAAGGAAATATAGAAAATGAATGAATATACATAAATTAATGTATTAAATTATCTTAAAGATTTTCCAAATAAAATAAATATCTGAATATATAAAATCTATATGAAAAGAGTCAGAAAATTGAATTAATATAGATGAAATATATAAATATATACGACATGTATATCTTTATTTATTCTTGCCACATATACATATACATATACATGTGTATATACATAAATATAGTAAAAATCAGGCTTGGACATTTAAAATGTCATTAAAACCATTAAATAACCATGGATATATTACCAAAGTTCATAACCAATATCCTTTAACATGATTATGAAGGGATAGGGAGGAACTCATAATGGTTCTAAAGAAAAAATAAATCTACATATACATACATGCATATACACATATCCTTATTTGTAGTCCTTTTGAAATGCCAAAGGATGCTATGCTGTTTTCAGACACTGAAGGGGAAGATTATTAATTTTGTCTCCAGAACGACCTGCCTCTGTAGGAACTGAGTAAAAAAAGAATAAGTAGTGATAACTAGAAACAAAAAGAGCCTGACTAAGCTGAGTTCTAGGTTCGGTAGTACAAGATAAAGAGATGGTTGACAGGATGGGGGAAGCAAAGCGAATAAGCATCGAATAAATACATACTATGTAACAGACACTGTGTCAAGAACTTTACAAGTATTATTTCATTTCATTCTCAGAATACTCCTAGTAGGTAGGTGTTAACATTATAACTATTTCAGAGTTGAGGAAACTCAGGAAGACAGAGGTTAACTATCTTGCCAGGGTCACACAGCATCTGAGTCTAGATTTGAACTTAGATCTTCCTGACTCCAGTTCCAGTACTCTATCTCGTGTAGCACCTCAATGCCCAGCTATATAATTTTATCTATAATATGAGACATTAAGAAGCACTTTCAAAATATAAAATTGATGGGTAATCTGGTAAACTGTGATGCATATTATGATATTTATAACCTTAGTAAAATATTTACTTATTTTACATTAATATAATGTCAAGGATAAGGGTCTCTTGATTTACTCCTCTAAAGGATCAAGATGTAAATCCCTGATACATTTATCCAGTGAGAAGCAACCTCTTACCTTATCACACAGAGCCATCTTGGTCAAACCACTAATTCTTCTTGACCCTAAATTTCTACCTATATAAAATGATGCAATTGACAGCCTCTGAGATCCCTTCTAAATTCATATCTGTGACTAGAACACAACCTTGTTTTCTATCAGAAATGTTTCTGCTTCTATATTTCAATAGATTATTGCTTCAAAGTACCTTAGTTTTGAAAAAAAAAACAAACTAATGCTTGTATTTATTGTTGGTGCTTATGCTTACAATCAATCACAAATTAAGCAGAATCTGAAATCTGCTTGACTAGAAGCATGGAGTCCAAATACCTCCTCAGCTGTAAAATAGGAGGAAGTATGTGAAGGTCTTGGGCAAAATGACTCCTAAATTCTACATCCTAAGCAGTTAGACCTCGAGTATGAATTTTGTTGCTCTGATTTTTCTAAATAGAAAAATTGTATACATTGTGAAAGCTCTAAGAAAGAAATTGATTCATGATAGAAAATTTTCTGGATATAATTTTCTTATAATTAAATAATGTCAACAAAATGCTTCAGTCTCCAAGGAATTATTAATAATTTTGCTTGGATTCTGGTTCTACTTCTGAATATGGAACTACTGAAGCTTTAATATTTCCCAGAAGTACATAGATATTATCTCAATATCGAGTAAGACTAAACTCAAACATGTTTGAGATGTTTTATTAATTTTAAATTGTAAACCTTCAATACTGACTATTGATTATACTGTATACTGAAATTCCTTCTATTTTTATTTTTATTTTTTTAATTTTAATTTTGTTTTATCAATTTAGAACATTATTCTTTGGTTACAAGAATCATGTTTTTTCCCTTCCTCCCTTCTACTCACCTTTCCCATAGCCAATGTGCAATTCCACTTGGTATTACATATGTCTTTGATCAGAACCTTTTTCGATGTTGTTGATGTTTGCACTAGGATGATCATTTAGAGTCAACATCCCCAACCATATCCCCCTCGACCCATGTAGTCAAGCAGTTGTTTTTCTTCTGTATTTCTACTCCCACAGTTTTCCCTCTAAATGGGGATAGTGTTCTTTCTCATAGATCCCTCCAAGTTGTTCAGGATCACTGCATTGCCACTAATGGAGAAGTCCATTACATTTGATTGCACCACAGTGTATCAGTCTCTGTGTACAATGTTCTCCTCTCACTCTGCATCAATTCCTGGAGGTCATTTCAGTTTACATGGAATTCCTCCAGTTCATTATTCCTTTGAGCACAATAGTATTCCATCACCAAGAGATACCACAATTACTTCAGCCATTCCCCAATTGAAGGGCATCCCCTCATTTTCCAGTTTTTTGCCACCACAAAGAGAGCAGCTATGAATATTCTTGCACAAGTCTTTATCCTTATTATTTCTTTGGGGTACAAACACAGCAGTGCTATGACTGGATAAAAGGGAAGACAGTCTTTTTGCACCTTTTGGCATAGTCCCAATGCCATCTGGAATGGTTGGATCAATTCACAACTCCACCAGCAGTGCATTAATGTCCCAACTTTGCCACATCTCCTCCAGCATTCAGTACTTTCCTCTGCTGTCATGTTAGCCAATCTGCTTGTTGTGAGGTGATACTTCAGAGTTATTTTGATTTGCATCTCTCTGATTATAATAGATTTAGAACACTTTTTCATGTACTTATTAATAGTTTTGATTTCTTTAACTGAAAATTGCCTATTCATGTCCCTTGCCCATTTATCAATTGGAGAATGGCTTGATTTTTTGTACAGTTGATTTAATTCCTTCTATTTTTAAAGCCTCGGCACAAATGTGATTTTTGGATATAAAGCCCTGACATTGGCAGAAATGATCTTTTCTCCATGTTTTGTCTATGAAAAGCCCAGAGAAGAGAGGGTTATCAAATAATAGGAAACAGTTAAGACTCCCTCATATCAACAGGAAGAGAATTGCTGAGAAAGGCCAGAAACAAATAGTTTCACTGGCATTATTTAAATAAATGGTATTTCAAAAAATTTTGGGATGTACTTAAAGGTAATCTAGAGTCATATATCACCAACCCACATTAAGGTGATCTAGAGTCATACATCATCTGCCCACATTAGGGTGCTATCTATTCTATATTTGTATTTGGTTGACACTTAACAAATGCCTAAGGCAATATATTTCAAGATTAAACAGGCCTCCATGTTCATGATCATCAAACAGACTTCAGTTTATTGATGCCTAAGAATTCACTTAATCCTGATTTCCTTAAAGATTCATTTATATATTTTTTCTTTTGTAATTTTAAGGGAGAGGGAGTAGTAGTCACATTTGAAAACATATACACAATTTTAAAGACTTTTCATTTTGGAAATTGTGAACTACAGTTAGCCTAACTATAACTTTGATTTAGGATGGACTATGCTAATTGAAATGGAAACTTTAGTGTTCTGGGCCCTTAAGAGAATGATCATCAATAGCACTTATCAAGCTTTGAAGTGAAATTCTCTGCATTGCCCCCGATTCTTAGAGTTCAAAATTCACTTTAAATAACTACTTACTTGCAAATGGACACACTATAGTTGGGTAGCTCATGGATAAAAATGTGTTCTGATGATTATAGTAGTTATGTATGATTCTACTGTTTGAGATTTTGTTTGAGAAGTAGGCTGGAAAGTGAATACAGAACTTACACTAATCATTGAACCCAGAGGTCTCCAGAACAGAGACAACCAAGTTCTCAGTTATGCTTGATAACAGTGAGAAGAAAATAGACATATTCAAATCCTACAATTGCCACTTACTATCTATATGACTTTGACTAAGTTATTTTATCTATCTAGGATTCAGTTTCCTCACCTATCATATGAAGGGGGTAGGTAGTAAGATGTGGTTTAGGATACTGAAGTCCTTTGCATCTTACTAGTGTCAGCAAAACATCATAAACCGAAAAAATAGCTCTCATCATGGATCCTTGCTGATTGAAGAGAGCTCTTCATACATAGCTTACCTAATCCACTTGACTATGCCTATCTCGGCATATCATTCTCCCTACCCCTCCTTGAGCCCTCTACCTCTTATTTTGAGGACTCAATTAAATAAATGCTACTTTAATAAATAAATACTACTTCTGGAAAGGGCACATGAGCAATCAAATGTCACTCAACATGCATATTTCCTTGCTCTTTGTCAGTGAGTCAGTAATCATTTATTTATGTATTATGCCCTTTGGAGGGCAGCAATACTCTTATCCTTTGTTTTGTAATTGTATCTTCGGTGTTTAGGATGATAAAAGTATAAATACTTTTTCATTCACTCAAGGGGCATTATAGTACAAGGTTGATTCTGCACATGATTGTTCTTTGTTGAAACTAATAAGAAGAATGAGAATCATTATCAAAGAATATTAGAGTGGGAAGAAATTTAGAAATTATCTATCCCAATTCCCTCATTTTAGTTTTGAAGAAAAAAAGGTCTTGAAAAGTGACAGTTTAGTAAAAAAGCAAAGGCTAGTAAATTTTACTTTTTTCTCTATGTGATTCCAGGAGGAGGTTATTAGAGGTAATGTTGATATAGCTCTTGACAAAGATACTGGAGGGGTTTGCCATTTCCTTCTCCAACTTATTTTAAAGATGATTTAACTAAGCAAAACAAGGGTAAGTGAATTACCTAGTGTTACACTATTCATGACTGAGGTGAGATTTGAACTCAGTATGATGAATTTTCCTACCTATAGTCCTAGCACTATATGCATTGTGGTAACTAGTTTTTCTTTCTATAGGAAAGAAAGAAAGAAAGAAAGAAAGAAAGAAAGAAAGAAAGAAAGAAAGAAAGAAAGAAAGAAAGAAAGAAAGAAAGAAAGAAAGAAAGAAAGAAAGAAAGAAAGAAAGAAAGAAAGAAAGAAAGAAAGAAAGAAAGAAATTACATGTAATATTAGATATAATGATGTCATTTGATAGTCTAGGAAACTAAGATTCCTAGACAGAAGAAATAACTGTATCCAAGGCCACAAATGCAAAAAAAATGTTGGAGATAGATTGGAATCCAGGTAACCGACTTCCAGACCAATTTTCAGTTGAATGCATGTTTCCTTAGTAAAAACAGATGCCACACACACACACACACACACACACACACACACACACACACACTTTCAAATGCCTATTTATGCCATTGTCACTGTTGCTCATTCTTCACTTTTGAAGGGGACTTATAACATCACAGGAGGGTAACTTGTAGGTGAATTGGATTTAAATGAATCAGTTGCACAAAGTTGTCATCCTCACTTTCTCTTCCAGAGTCATTGAAATCTAATGACAAGAGAAAAATTAAGATAACTGGTGATGGAGCCCAGGATGGAGTGAATGTTCTTAGAATCTTTGATATCAGCTCGAAGTGCTCCACAGCTCTTGTTTCAGCTAACTTCAGCCATTGGAATAAATTGTTGTAATTTACCCCTTCTACATTATAAATATGGAGCTGGAAAAGACCTTAGAGACCATGAAGTTTAAACCACTCATTTTTAACAGATGAAAAAATGAGGTACAGAGGGTTACAAAGCTATTAAGTTTCTGAGGCAAGATTTTAAAGCAGGTCTTCTTCATTTAAAGTCTACACCCTAATCCACTTGGACAAATGGTTGTCACATATTTTCTTGTGGATTAGGATTTTTAGTTTAAAGAAGTGTACTGAGGGCTTGAGAAAGTTGATGGTGAAGGAAACTTTTGTAATGTTGGAATATGGAGAATATTGAGAAATATGATCACAGTAGGGCACTTTTACTCTGAGAATGCTCTAGCAGGAGTGCCAGGAGGACCAGTAAGTTAAGGAAGATTGTCAAAGATAAAACTGACCTCCTCAAATTCTGTCTGAGGTCTATGCCTGGGTGTGCAAGTAACTGACTTGTTCTGATTTAATTTGCCCCCAAAAAGGTCAAAGAGGCTCTATGGTAGAAAGCTTAAAGTGAAGATTATACCAATTCAGTTGTCAACAGTCATACCTCATACCTCATATATATATATATATATATATATATATATATATATATATACAGGTTCACACACATACACACACTGAATAAAAAATAGTTAAACAGACTAAATTTGGTTAATTAAATTAACAATGGCAGCTATCCTATAAAATGATGTGTTATCTTAGCCCCAATTGCTCTTATGATACACCTCCTGGTTCTTGACCTAAACACATTATTCCTAGGCAGGCCAGTGATCTTTGAAAGATAAATTAATCAAAGCTTTTTATGATTCTAATATCAAAAAGTTGGGAGAAAACAAAACACCGAATGGTGGGTAAGGTTGGTTTTTCTATTATACCTTTCATGAGTGCAATGAATTTAATAAAAAGTTTCTAACTAAGACATGTTTAAGCAATTCTTTGAGTAGTTTATTTAGGAGACATGGACAAAATGCATGACTAGCTTTATACTGAAGAAATTATGAATACTACATATTCAAACAGTAAGTGATCCTGATGGACAGTGTGTGCTATGTGAGCAAATTTTAAAATTAGTTCCATGGTTTCAACAATGTTAAAAGGACATTTACAAACAAAACACTGCAAGTATAAAAATATAACATTTTTAAGGATAGGAAAATGAATACATGACAGGTATATAATGTCCATGAAAAATTCATCAAACTTCTGTTATATACTTTACTCATTCAAATTCTTTTAATGTCCCAATTCCTCCTGTTTAGCTTTGTTCCAATTTTTTTATCATTCTATGAAATATGAACAGCTCAGGTTTATTCTGAACTAATTTTGGAGGCTACCAACATAATATTTTTAAAAAATAAAGGAAGGGAAGGAGGAAAAAAGGAAGGGAAGAAGGGTGATAGGGAGGGAGGAAGGAAATAATTTGTTTCTTTTTTTCATTACTGTGTTCATTAAGGCCTAGGGGAAGTTAATAACTATCATTTCCTCTACGTTCAGGTCCAGTATATATTACACAGTTCCTTTGTTCTTCTCCAAGGTCAAATTATACTCACCTTATCAAAATGTTAATATCTTCTGTACTCCTCTTGCTCATTTTCTCAACTCTAAGCTCATTTAACTTCTTTAAATTGCACTTATTTCATTTTATGCCCCAGAATCCCTCCAACACCAGAGATGACATGTTTACTTAGGGCAGTTTCATTTAAGTTCTTGTCCTCCTGCTTTTGTTAGGATGGTCACATTTTTAGCATATGCAAGTTACATATTTTGAGCACCAACTATGAATCAAATTTGAATGTATAGAGGTGCTTTTAATGAAATTGACATCATTAGTAGTGAGAAAAATGCTTGGATGTGTTGGCATTTTTAAAGCAAGGTTCATTTACAAATATGGGGGAGTTTAAATTAGTTCTTTTCTTCATTACTATTTGGATGCATGAAGGAAAGGCTACTACCAGAATAAGTTTGATTTACTATCGAGGTAGTAAAAAGGGAGAGGAAAAGAAGAAGGATACAGGATATACTACATCAGAGTGGCTTGGATTCTACTCATTTTTGTAGCATGTGAAATCTGTATTAGTGAAGCGTTAGCATGGTCATGATGATGATAGCTAGAAATACACCTTCCCTTGGAACTAATATGGACAATATTCTTGTTGACAAAATGATACTGCCATGCCCGCCACATTCATAATAGTAATCTTATTAAAACTTTTTTGAGCATCCATTATGTGCAGAGTAATATTTTAGAGTCTACAGGTTCACACAGAGCTCATGTACTGAATGGAAATTTTTTAGCAATCCCTTTGAGAATATGCCAGCAATTCTGAGAGGATTTAATTTTCCATAACTTTAAGATGCATTATCATGTAAACATAGAAGAATGACTTAAACAAAGGATTTAGGTGAAGCAGGAAAACAAGAACAAATCCATGTGGAAATTTCAAGGAAACTGATATCAGGAAGAATTACATTTCATGCTACAGAATGCATTTTTGATGCTTGGAAATAATAGATAATAAAAAGCCTATGAAGAAAAGGATTCATTTCTGAAGAAGTGTTATTCATAAACTAATTGTCAAGCAGATTTGAGTACCAGTTTAGTACCAAGACTAAGAAGAGTTGCAAAACAAATATCTTTGACAGATTATTGAAGCAAGCATATCAAATATTTAGGACTTGTACAACTTGGGAAAGTGATAGTCAAAAAAGTTCACGTTCTACAGTTTGCTGTCAAGCCCCATACCTAACAATTTCAGGACAATGATGGATGTATATTCATTCTTCACTTGTTGTTATTGGTAGATGAGTAGAGTCCTGGGGGAATCGTTTACAGGAATAAAATTTACCTAAATACAGTAGACTTTAATTTATTTGAACCAATTTCTCAAAAGACAGAGTATTAGCATTTTGGGAGTGAGGAAGGAAGCATGCAGGTATTCTTCCTTTTGAAGGCATTCGCTGACCAAGAAAAGCAACATGCTGTTATGAGCACTTGTTTGGGAGGAAGGATACCTGGATTCTCTTTCCAACTCCAATTCCATCTCTATCTCTATGCATGCTTTGGCGTAGGGGTTTGGGAATGAGATACATCTGCAATTTTGCTGAATGTGTCCTTATTTTATAGCTATGGAATTAAGTTCTATAATCTCATAGAACCATGTGGCTTTATGATTTTGTAACATTCTCCATTTTAATATCAACGTGGTAGAATGAGCATTGAAGGAAGAGGCAGAACATCAGGGTTCAACTCCCTTTGTTAATTATAGTCTATAACTGAGGACAAGGTAAGGAACCACCCTCTTTCTTGATTCTCCCACTCATAAAATGACTGAGCTTGATTAGATTATTTCTAAAGTATTTACTAGCTCTAAATCTATGAACTTGTAAGTAGTTTACAATTTTTCATACCAGAATAACCATTATTTCTACTCTAAAAATGTAAACCAAAATTATAACAATAAAAACTGCAAAATTATTATATCAGTTCTGCTCTGTTTTAAAATTCACAGTATTATAACTAAGATGGAAATTATGTGATGGCTAAGAAAGCACTCTGGATTAGTAGTCAGATGATTTAAATTGGAAGCTGAGATCTACTACCTCCATGACTAGCAAATACCATAACCTTGAGGCTTCATCAAGTTTTCTCACCTGTAAATTGAGGTCTCTGGATGCAATGAGATCTAAAGTATCTTACTACTATATGCCTAAGAGTTTATCATTTCATGTAAGCAGATGAAACTGCAATATAATCCAGAAAAACTTTTCTCTGCTCAGTATTCAATAACTTTCAAGGGTTAGAAGTTGTCTCAGTGTCATCTCACTTCTATGTGGAACTGGAAGCCAGACTCTTACATTTTCTGCTGCAAATAAATCTAAAATGATCTGAACTTAATGGTGTAAGGAAGGAAGGGACACAATTGATGGGAGGGGGTAAATGTGAGGAAGTCTATAAATCAAATTAAGAAAGTCTAGTTGTTTAAAGCACACTGGTGTTTGAAGGTACCTGAGTGTTTTTAATGAAAAGTGACTGAAAATCATACTGTAATCATGCAAGGCACTATATGTCAATAACGATTCTCAAGTATAGTTAGCACCATTTGTAGAAATAAAAAATTATATCTTCTAATTTCTAAGACAAATCAGCTGTTTTCTCATTGTTTCTTCCTCAGAAAAATTATAAAGCGAACATGTTTTCTCCTTTGTTAAGACATAAGTATGCAAATCTACATCCCTAGACAGACGAAAACTCCCACTGTGATAAGTGACATAGACAATCCTTGATTTAGAATGACAGCCAGCAAACAAACAGTTTTCTGAAAGGGGAGTCCTGAGAAGTGAAAGATGGCTACAGAAACCAGCCAGCGATTGGATACATATTTTTTTCTACATTCAAGTCATTCAAACAATCAAAAGTAAAGGCTCAAATATCTATTTGTTTTTAAAATTTCTTAAATGCCTGAGTTATATCATCCATTTATCTAAAACTGTATAGAGATAGAAGGTAGCTAAAGAGTTAAAGAAGTATAATATAAGAAAGAGTGGTCGGTGTGTGGAGCCAGAGAATCTATATTCAAACACTGGATTTGTTACAAAATCAGTGTCTAATATGTGGTTTGGATAAGTAGATTAACCCCTTAATTTTCTCATCTATGATAAAGGAGGAATGGAGTAAATGACCTCTTAAGGCCATTTACCTATAAATCTAATAGGATAATATCCTATGGAATGACAATGAAATCCTGTGAATGATAAAGAAAATGAGTGACTAGATCTTCAAATCCACATTTTTAAAAATAGCATCTGCTCTAAATAGACTAACTTTGGTCCAATTATTTAGGAGTCATGGCTAATGAAGAAGGATATGAAATACAAGAATTCAACAAATCTTTAGTCATGATAAAAATGATTCAGGATTTATAGGTATGGTTATTTCTAGTGTATTCCCTTCTTATTCAACATGCTTCAGAAAGGAGAACTTGCATTGGATTCCTTCAGGGAACTATTACACCAACACATAGATCTTATTACAGCATGAGAAATTGTTTTCTGATATCCAATTCCCTTTTTCAGCTCCCTGGACTACCTTAAATATGTCTTCTCCCTCCTTGAGGTTCACATTTCACTCAGGGCAAAGTAATTCTAACAGTTACCTGATGCCCTTCTCTTTGCCTAGTGATCTCCTTTGACCTTAAACCTTCTCTTCATCAGCTGACCATGTGAGTTCTTTGCTTTCAAACCTTGCTTCTTCTGTTGCAGTCTCTGTTTTTAACCATTAGAATTATTTTTGTTATCCCTGTCTCCACCTCCAGGTGTCCTTTGTTCTTTCCTCTCCAATTTAAGAGAGTATACCTTTGAAAAGTCACTGATCATATACCACTCCCATTTAAGGTCTACCATTTAGTACTTGAGAAATATCAAATAATCAACCATTGTTATTGCTAAGTGAATAATAGTTTGTTCAATTAACTGACCTAATTTAAATCTTTACTATCTAAAACTTTAGTAATTTCATCAGTGGCAATGGTTATTACTGAATATTAATATATTCACAATTAGGTATGATAGAAAATTAAGTAATAAAGGAAATGAAATTACAGGCAATTATTAGTGCCATTCTACTTATAGGGTGAAGCATATTGGACATTTAATTTTAATTATAATTAGTCTGGTTAATTTTTTTTTAATCTTCAGTCCTCAATTCTTTTCCCCTTTTCATTTCATGATTGCTTATTAGAATGTCTATTTTTGTTTGATTTTCCTTTGTTGGAATCACACTGGAAGAAAATGAAATGCTAAGTATCCCCAAAATTAAAAAAAAGAAATAGATGTTCAACAATGATTTTTCTATTGCAGTGAAGAGTTTCAAAACTATTTTTTTTTGGTTTTGTTTTTATAGGCTAGAAATGTTGAAGATTTTGTGATTATCTTTAGTATTTTGCTATTTTAATAAACACTTAATTTTTTCACTTATTTCATGAATGATTCCTAGAGGTTTTCTAAGTAAACCATTATGTCCTATGAAAATATAGAGATTCATTTCTAGTGACCAATATCAAAATTATTAATTTCTATCTTCACTTCTACAGTTAGTTAGGAAACTGACTTTTTTATTTATTTGCAAAGCTTCAAGGATTTTTCTCATTTAAGATAATGCTAGCCTTTGTTTTTATTTCTACATGTTTGATCATATTAAAGAAGGCTACTTCTATTAATTAGATTTTTAAGTTAACAAAAATAAATGAGTGATGTTTTCTATTTTTCTCCTTCTTTTCCTAATTTGAACAACCCTTTTATCTCTGGAAAAACCCAACAGTTATAATATTTTTGAAGGGGAGAAAAGACTGTTCTCATTTGTTCATTTTACCTCTATGAATTAGGCATTGGGACCATTTTTGCTTTATAAAAATTGTTTCTCCTTTACTAAACATCATCTTTGTAGTACAGTTAGATGAAGCCAGTAGAGAATCATTCAAAATTCAGAAATGTCTAGATGTAAATCCATCTCTGATACTAATGTGTGACCCTAGACAAGTTACCTCACTTCTAGATTACATACAGTTCTCTAAGACTATAACTTATACAAAGGTAGTAATTAAATCAGAGGAATTTCCTGTGCTAATTAAATTAAACATATGAGAACAAATGATGATTTTGAGCTTGTAGATCAATCTAGAAGCATTTCCTCTCCTCCAAACAGTTTTAATTGCTTGATTTATACCTTTGGACTATTCAAAATATCTTGCATGCTGCTAATTTGAGTATGATATTTTTGTAGATAACTACACATTTCCTTTAAATTCTCAGCCCTGTTATATTGTTTTGAATACCAGTTGCTGATTTCTACTATTTAAAATGAATTCACTTTATTATATATATTTTTTAAATCAAAAGGTCATTTTGTTTTCCTTTCTCTTTCTTCTGACCAAGAAAATTTCTGGACCAACAGTTTTGCTAGTCTCAAATATTCACTTTGAGGGTTTTATCAGTTCTACTATTATTTATATTTTCAACTTTTATTTTCCCTCCATTAATTTCCAATATCTTCTATTTATTTTGATTGCTTTATTTTATTTTCCAGTATTTTAAATTTCATGCTCACTCCACTGATTTCTTTAGCTATTTTGTTAATAACTATTTTCATTTTTTTTCCTTTGAGTGTTCCTTCAGTTACATCCTCAAAGCTTTGATATGCTGTCTTGTAATAAAATGAAATCATATTTTAAATATATTTACACTAGTGTCTGGCATATGGTATGTGCCTAATAATTGCTTATTTCATTTCCTTTTCATAATTCTCCTTAGAACAGTTACTTAATATTCATATGACTAATTCTTTGATCATTATTCATGATATTATTCAATGTGTGAATCTTTAATTACTATATTAGTCTGAAGTCTTCAATTTTTTACTGGCATTCTTTATTAATTAATATTTTGATTACTAACCTTCTAATTTTTGCCATTTATATTTTTTATGATTTAGGTATTAATGACCATGTGACATGTTTTTGTAAGGCTATCTGAAAAATGAATGTGAGAGTACATATGTTTTTCATGTTTATATTTCTATTACCTTTCCCCAGTAACAAGAAATGAGCATTAAAATCTCCTGTGATTATTGTGCTACTATAACTGTGTTTTTGAATTTAGGCTATTTTTTTCTTTCAAAATATTGACGCTATGTCATTTAGTGTATTTATATTTAGAAATTTTATCTTTTCCTTTAAGTATGATGTAGTTCCATGTTTATCTCCCTTAACATTTTGAATTTCAGATGTCAAAAGATTTATCTGAAATAATGATTACAACTCTTGCTTTATAAAAATCATCTGAAGCATAGTAATTTTTTCTATCTCCTCACTTTTATTTTGTATTTTTCTTCATTATTTATATATTTTTCTATAATTTTTATTGTGTGGTAAATTCTTAGGTTTTATTTCATTTGCCATTAGTCTATTCTGTTCCATTTTTGGAGAGATATAAACCATATACATATAGAATGATAATTGTTAAATTTGTGTTTTCTACCATTTAATTATTTTCTGTCTATTTTTCTCTTTCTCATCTCTTTTAAGTTAGTTTCCTTTTATTTTTATGACATATATGAATTTACACAATTTTCTTCCAAACTCTAGTCCCTTCATTCTCCTTACCTTATCCAAAAAAAATTAGTGTGTTTCATTATTATCCCTATCATTTTCCCCTCTTTAATAAGAGAGGAAATTTTTGTATTTTAATATTTAATAGAATATTTCATATACATTTTGTTAAAACACTTAACAAATTGAAGTCACAGAGGGGGAACTTCCTTATGCTTCAGAAATTGTTTGGAAGTATAGTTTGGAAATCCAACTTACTTGAGGTGATTGCTAAACAGAAAAAAGTCCATCAGGGCTCTGTAAGTGAGAGACAATTTCGGCCAGTTTCTGTGCTGCCTCCTGTCTCTCCTAAGGTAATTAAAGCAGTATTCTCCCCAATATTTGAACACACATCCTGATTAGCAAAATATTCTGAGTATGAACTTCTAATATGTATGTATTTACAGATAATATATTCAAAGTACTATACTAATAATTATGCACGTTATAAAGTTTCACAAAACATTAAAAAGGATGAGATAAAGATCAAATTACATTTTTCCTTGAGTCAGTAGGGAGTCATGCTGTTCATTCATGGGTTAGTGACATGATCTTTTCACTCTGGAAAAAAAAACACTTTGATGGTTTTATGGAATAGAGATGGGAAAGGGGAAAATTTAAGGTGGGAAAATACAATAATCTAAACAACAGGTAATGAGAACTTCAATTTTGATGGTGGAAACTGTGAGTAGAGAGAAGGGGAGAGATGTATAAATAGAACTGACATGATTTGACACCAACCATTTGTTTATGTGAGTTGAGGAAAAGTGAAGAGTCAAAGATGACACCAAAGCTGTAAGTACCTGTTTGACTAGAAGAATGGTAATAGAGGGCAGTAATTGGAAGAATATGAGCTTTGGTGGCAAGAGCATATAATGATATGTGTGACACAGATCATAACACATGCATGTCTATTCATCCATCCTGTGTGGCTCCCTCTGTCCCAGGCAAGTTGGAAAACAAGGAGGAAGGGCTATTATTCACCAGTCACTGCTATTTTCCCTGCCCTATCTGAAGACTTGCAGGAGGAGGGCAAGCAAATGTGTGATTTTTCTCAAGGTCACTTCATCAGTTGCTATTGTGGGTGACTGGGGTAATGTTGGGACTGGGAGTGATTGGGAGTTTCAGAGCACAAGGAATGTGGGAAGTGGGGGGAATCTTGGGGTAGGAGTAGGGACAAGGGTAGATGTGGTTTTATTGGAAACTAGGTCTAGAAACTAGTCAGAGCAGCAGAAGTAGTATGCAAGTAGTATGCAACCTTCCTTCCCATATACTAGTTGCTTAACCATACACTCTTAAAATTTATTTATACGGGCAACTAGTTAGCACAGCAGATAAAGTGACAGTCCTGGAGTCAAGAGGATGAGTTTAACTCTGTCCTAGATACTTTCTTGTCGTGTCACCAGGGGCAAATCACTTAATTCCAATTGCTTAGCCATTATTGCTGATCTGTTTTACAATTGTTACTAAGGTAGAAGATAGTTTTTAAAAACTCTTGAAAAGGAATTTTTTAAACTCTTGAAAAAGAGTTTAAAAAAAGAAAAGAGTAAATCTATGACCTCCCTGGTATAATATCACAGCCTTCTAGGTGGGACCTAGCCCAATTTTGGAAACCATTGAACTAGAAGCAACAGATATGCTTCCATTCTTTTTTCTTTGTACATCAGACAACTATCCTGGATTTCCCATGATATTTCAACTTTCCAAATATCCTAGGAATTTTGCCAGAGTACCACTTTTTCTTCATTTAAATGATGCCAGATGATGAGTTTTACTCAATTGGCAAATCTGGAGGGTAGCCTGGAACAAGAGTTAGGGTTCACCATCTTGTATCTATCTGATCAGGGGAACCACTATTCTATGTATTCTTCTTTGTCCTCTCATGCTAGTGACAGAGTTTAATTTCGATTAGTGATTCTGTAGTCCTGTCATAGAGCCTTGCCTCTTTTGTGATAAAAAAGGCTTTTCTGATCTGATTCTTGGGAAAATTTTCACCTTTTCATTGCTAAATTTACTATTCAAACAGCCTAGTGTAACTTAGTTCACTAGCCAAAAAAAGTGGAAAATAACTTCCTTTCTTGGGTTTTCTAGCTTTCCAGTTTTAGGTTTTTTCTTCATTTCTGGCCATTTTATTTGCTTATCACTGCTTTCCACTGAAATTTTCTTCTGCACATGAAAAATGAGCCTGGGTGGGAGGGAAATATGAATTTCTAAACTATTCATACTTTTTTACAAGTAAAATTTACCTTTCAAAGAGACCATTCTAATATGCTGCATTTTATCAACTTCTTGCAAAAGTACATACTTTTAAATTAGCCATTTGAAAAAAAAAATGCTTGTTAAGGGGCATTGTTAGGTTTCTTGGCTGAAACTGAACTATATTGGGAGAAGTTCCAAAACTAATGTTTCAGGTCAAATTTGGAAGCACATATCTGTATGTGCACTTCCTTGAATTGTAAGTGCATTAGCCTATGAAAATTTTAATGGAGTTTTTTCACCTCTAATTTAAGACACTTTCAGAACAATATCACAAATGTCATTTTAAAATTCACCAAGTGTTATTTCAAGTAATTGCATTGAGAGACAAGCATAATTTATATATATGT
The DNA here is from genome assembly GCF_027887165.1 of Monodelphis domestica. Taxonomy (NCBI): domain Eukaryota; kingdom Metazoa; phylum Chordata; class Mammalia; order Didelphimorphia; family Didelphidae; genus Monodelphis; species Monodelphis domestica. The sequence goes on along the minus strand of NC_077230.1, from coordinate 176,417,993 downwards.
GTTTATAATGTAGTCAAATGTTCTGTATTGTTATTTCTTTCCTCTTCCCTCCCCTTCTCCCTCGCCTTCTTTCACACACTTAAGGGAGTTTTCTTCTCCAGCTGTGTCTGGAGCTAGAATAAGTGAACCAATGAAATCTACAAATTAAATATAATGCTGTGACAGAAGCAATGAAAATGATTGCTTTTGTATTATGCTCATGCAATCAAGGTAATTTTGTAGATGAGATATATCTCTGAGAAAAGAAAAAATCTTTGGGGGAATATGACCTTGGAGCATTTTGGCATCCCTAAGTATTTTAGATTTATTTAAATGAAGATAACTTAAACAGAGTCCAATTTCTATAAAGTAATCCAGTCTCTCATTCACAAATAGACATAAACCAATTTTTGTTTAACTCCTTCTTGCTTGAACAACTAATATAGCCCTGCTATCAGGTCCATGAAAACAGGAATGTACTAGAGATAGTCAAGTATAACTATTTTTAAACTTTTTTTCCTCATCTTTCTACTCTACTCAACTATTCTCTTAAAAAGATGGAGAAGAGTGTAAAATTGATGTAAACTAAATCTCAGAGATGCCATTGAAATGCCAGTGAGAGATCTCATAGAGTAACCGTTAGTTATGTATTAAAAATAAAAACAAAAGACCTAATTTGGAGAAAGATGTATCAGATAAATCTCATTGTGAACTCCTTTGAAGAACAAAGGATAACCAGCCAGGAATGGTTTTGAGATTTCTATTAACTCCTTCATGATACTCTTCAGTGGTGAAAAAGAGCTAATTTTTTTGTTTGTTTCATTGTATAGGTGAGGTAACTGAGGTTTCAAGAGCTAGAAAGATTTACGTATGGAAGCACAACTAATAAGTAGATAGTTCATTGATGGCTTCATGTGAGTACCAGAACAATAAAAAATAATAGCTTTGACTCAGAAAGATGTGAGTTTGAATCCAGCCTTAGATATTAAGAGCACTTTCTTCCTAGAGCTTTTGTGGGAAAACAGTGAGATAATACTTGTAAAGAATTTTACAAACCTTAAAATGCTAGCTTATTATTATTTCATTATCATTATAATGATAGCAAAAAAAAAAACAACTTTAACTAAAGGAGATAAGCTTGTGTTTCTAGGAGAATAGAAAGCCAAGACCATAAAATCCTGGGATTACAACTCTAGAACCAGAATGGTCTTATAGATCTAAACCTTAGTCTTCGGTTTCTCCATAGCAGTGAACTTTTGACTATGGCATGATATAACTTTCAGATATTCTTTCCAAATATATAACTATTTTTTGTTCTGACTTAGAGGATCTCAGCTACTATTTTTAAAATCTACCATAAGACTGTTTTTAGTGTTAAAAAAAAAACAAATGAGATAGGAATGGCTTGCAGAACTCAAGAATCAGCATTTATTAAGCACCTAATATATGATGAACATTGAATACAGAAACAGTCTCTGCATTCTACAGGAGAGATACCATTTTAATATGAAAATCCCTGAGGTGCCTCTAAGCATCAACAAGATATTATATAAACATTTACATAATAATTTATAAGATATCTATATCAACATATGACATACATTGTGAGTATAAAGATATCAGGGAGACAGACAGAGAGAAAGAGACACTAGCAGCTGGAGAGTATGGAAAGTCTGCTGCTCCTAAAAGGAGTTGGTAACAATGTACTAATTCTACAAGGATATACTGGGAACATTATTCAAGTTACTTAACTGAATTTTCAGCTTTTAACATTGACAGGTTTCTGATATGAGCTGGGGAGGGTGGGTGGTGATGAATTTCCAGATGTTAATTCAATGACCTAGAAAAAAACCCAGGATTGATCATTATTTCTCAGATTTGACTGACAAAGGCCTGTTGAAATTGTCCTTCCATCTGGAAAAGCACTAAGGCCTTCCTTTTACTGACTGACCAGCCTGCAAATATGTCCTGGAGGGGAAAAAAGTCTATTTTCATTTAAATGACTGCTGTAAAGCATCTGCAGCAGAAGATTAGGGTGACTTACTTGTCCAGAAACCTGGCAGAGCAAGAAAGAGGAGAGAAAAGATTCAAGGACAATCAGATTCCCCCAAACTGTACAGAAGACTTTGTATACTATATTTGACAGTTGGATTCTAAATCGGTTTCAGAAAATTGTATTCTCTCTTCAGGGAGTTTCCCAGACTAGCATTTACATCTTCCTTTGATAGTTCAATGTATTCTATGGAAGCCATGAATTGACACTAATTTGCTCCTCCCAACTTTCTCACCAGGACAGATTAGCTAGGTACAAAATATTGCCTAAAGAGAAATTCTCTATAGTGCCCACATACTGGGACAGTGTAAAACTGTGGCAAAATCCCATTATTTTATGCAGAAAGAAGATTTAGTTGAACATATGGAGCCACATTCTGCCCTCAAATTCCTGTGTTTGCAATTCCCACTAAGATCACTATAAAAGGTATTTTCTGTTTTCTTTATTTCTTCATTAAAGAAAACATTATTTTCCTGTTAAAGTACACCATGAGGATTCACTTTAATGCCTGCAGACTACACATTAAACTATTATTGCTTATTTTAATGTTAGAATATTGTACCCTAAAAATGGAATGAGAAGTAAACTAAAGAAGAAACTGATTGCCAAACTGTAAGAAATCAGTTTCACGTCCTCAAGGTATTTTAATAGGAAAAAATAAAGTATGTATGTCAACAGAGTTAGGATAATGCAAAATTAAAACTTTAAAGAATTTTGACAATATACTCTCTTTTTTTTTACAGATAAGGAAACTGAGGCCAAAAGTAGTTGAGATGGAAAATTAGGTAGCTACTCACATCTTGGCAGTAACTAGCTAAGTTGCCATACTCTTAGTTCAATGACCCCTCTACTCCCTGCTATGATACTGGCTCCCCAAACTTAGCATCAAGATCTGATGACTTCATTAACTTTGACTATTTCAACATCCTGCTAATTGGTCTCTGATTGAATTTTCTCCCTTCTTTTTTCTAAAGATTGAATCTAACCTAATTCTATTGTACTTCTCTAGTTTTAATGCAGTACTTCCCTTGTTTCTCACAGGATATTCCTTTCCTGATTTTATGACTTGAAATAATCAGTCCCCTTTCCTGGACCACTCTCCCTCTCTTCTTACTTTCACCTCTTTGTATTCCTAGTTTCTTTCAAGGCTGAGCTTAAGCAACAACTTCTACATAGAACTTTTCCTGAATATCTACTTCCTAGCTGCTAGTTCCTTTACTCTTAATTATCTTGCATTTATTTAATAGGCACTTCTACAGTCCTATCTATGTACATTTTGTTTTCCCCTATAGAATCAAAGCTCCCAGAGAACAGGTATTGTATATGTAGCCACAGCACCTTTTATAATGCCTAGTTCTTGGAAGATGAGATGGTTAATAAAGACTTTTGTTAATTGATTGGAAGTTGGGAGTGGGTCAAAAAAGGACAAGTAGAATAGAGTCAAGGTATTTCAGGTAGGACCAGTTTCTCTTCTCCATTGTCTTCCCTGGTCCAGTAATAGGTAGCTTTCTTCTGCCACCTAGATTCCTCCAAGAATGACTTCCTTTCCAATCCAACTTCAGAATCATTGACTAGCTTCCTCAAAAATATGTGGTGGATCAACTGCTATTTTAAATTATTTTCAAGGAAATTTGAAAAAGTAGGCTCTGCTATTAGAAAAAAGTATTCTCAACTCCTACTTAACTGCTTTTACTATCTAGCTTCTGATCTCACCATTTCACCAAAATTCCTCATTTCAAAGTTATCAATAATTTCTTTCTTTTTTTTCTTTCTTTCATGAACTGAGATATATACATGATATGAGTGAAAAATCCAGGGACAGGAAGAATATAACCAGGATAGTTTTTTTTTAACCATAGCTGTGACATTATTGATCATAGAGATATCTAATTAAAATTTTTTTCTTGATAGTTTGATATACATATGGCACTGAATAAGTAAGTTATTTTGGGTAGGATTGTCATTTTTATTTTATTAGTTTGTCCTACCCATGAGCAATTAATGTTTTTCCAATTATTTAGATCTAGTTTTAATTGTGTGGAAAGTGTTTTATAGTTGTGTTCTGTAAGAGAGGAATAGGACTCAATCTGTCAGAAGGAAAAGAGAAGCAGCTTTTGCAGGGTGAAGGACTAGCTGGAACTGGGGAAGGGCAGGAAGGAGAGAAAATTCTGAAGGAGGAAGAGGAATTAAGAGAATCTAGACAATTGGAGAGGGAACTTCTTTCTGGGAAGCCCAACAGAAAGGAGGACCTAAGTGGATCGCTGAACCAGCACTCTCTTCCTGTGACCCCTGACCCAATTTCCAGAGAAACAAGCTGAGTGAACAGGACTTCACCTGGAAGCTGTTCAATATAAGAAGAATTCCTCTGAATCCCCTGAAAGTCCTTGAACTTACTATAATAGCCAAGGCAGCTAGAAAAGTCAAGCCATCTTCACAACTGACCCCAGGGGGTCAGGCAATCAAAGTCTGATCCTGCCAGACTTTGGGGAGAAGGGGTTCAGTTACTTTGAGAACCTCCCATTCCCTCTGTCCCACTACCTTATTCTTCAATTCACTTGCCCTACCCCTTTATTTGTTCCCTTAGAATAAACAGCTGTTCTTAAGAGCAAGACTGCCTTCATAGTATCTAAGAAAAGAAGGAGACTTTGGGAGATTGGGGAGAGGAAAGTTACATTTCTCTCTTCAGAGAGGGAGAAGCTGGTGGTATCATAATTGTTTCAACCAAGTCTAAGGGAACAGAAGTTTGTGATCTTGAAGGTAGTCATAGTGGGATTTGTCAGGGAGAACAGAAAGGGAAATCAATCCATCCCCTTTCTCTTTATACTTGACTCCATTCCACCTCTACCTCACTCTGGTCCTGACACAGTAAGGGAGACTCCATTTTCTCCCTGCCCTTATATTACAGTTCATATAATTCCCGTGTTTGTCTTAGCAAATATATTCCTAAATATTTTATATTGTCTGGGGTGATTTTAAATGGAATTTCTCTTTCTAACTCTTGCTGCTGAGTTGTGTTAGAAATATATAGAAATGCTCTTGATTTATGTGAGTTTATTTTGTATACTGCAACTTTGCTAAAGTTCTTGATTATTTCCACTAGCTTTTGAGTTGATTCTCAAGGATTCTTTAAGTAAGCCATCATATCATCTGCAAAGAGAGTTTAGTCTCCTCATTGCCTATTTTAATTCCTTCAATTTATTTTTCTTCTATAATTGCTACTGCTAGGGTTTCTAGTATAGTGTTAAATAATAGAGTTGGTAACAGGCATCCTTGTTTCATTCCTGATCTTACTGGGAAGTCCTCTAACTGGTCCCCAATGCAAATGATACTTGCTGATAGTTTTAAATATATACTGTTTATTATTTTTAGGAAAAGTCCATCTATTCCTATACTTTCTAGGATTTTCAATAAGAATGTTATATTTTGTCAAAGGCTTTTTCTGTATCTATTGAGATGTGATTTCTGTTGGTTTGGTTGTTGATATGGTCAATTATGTGTATGGTTTTTCTAATATTAAAACATCCTTGCATTTCTTGTATAAATCTCACATGATCATAGTGAATAATCCTCCACTTGCTGGAGTCTTTTTGCAAGTATTTTACTTAAGGTTTTTGCACCTATGTTCATTAAGAAAATTGGTCTATAGTTTTCTTTCTCTGTTTTTGATCTATCTGGCTTTGGAGTCAATATCATATTTGCGTCATAAAAGGAATTTGGTAAAACTACTTCTTTGCTTATTTTATCAAAGACTTTGTATAATATAGGGATTAGTTGTTCTTTACATGTTTGATAGAATTCTTTTGTGAATCCATCTGGCTTTGGGTATATTTACTTATGTTCAGTTTCTTTATCTGAGATGGGATTGTTTAAGTATTCTATTTCCTCTCTTGTTAATCTAGGCAATTTATATGTTTGTAAATATTCACCTATTTCACCTAAATTGTCATATTTATTGCCATATAGTTGGGCAAAATTGTTCTTAATAATTACATTAATTTCCTTTTCATTATAGATGAGGTTGCCTTTTTATCTTTGAAACTGCTAATTTGATTTTCTTAACTTTTTTATTTTATTTATAATCAGCTTTATCTATTTTATTTGTTTTTTCCTAAGTACCAGCTCCTAGTTTTATTTATTAATTTAATAGTTCTTTTATTTTCAAATATATTAATTTCTTTCATTTTAGTTTTTATCTGGGGATTTTTAATTTGTTCTCTTTCTAGTTTTTTTTTAATTTGCATGCCTAATTCATTGACCTGTTGACTCTCTGATATGTTGATATATGTACATGGGGATATACATTTTCTCCTGAGTACTGTGTAATTAGAATTTTGCACCTCAGGACAATATTTCCCAGAACCCTACTTTCATCCTCATGTTATGTCCAAAGTTTCTGTGTCCCTGCCCTCGCACTCTCTTCTCTTATTAATATTGTTGGGAAAAACTTCTCTTTACACACTCTTTACTTTTGTATTTTTTGACTCTACTTTAAGTGATCATTAATGAGTCTTATAAAACATAATACCTGGAGTTATTGGATATTAATTTTAATCTTACAATACTGTTTTTGCTGCATCCCAAAGATTCTGTTATATTGTTTCCTAATTGTCATTCTCTTCAATGAAATCATTAATTGTTTTTACAATTTGTTCTTTAATCAACCAATTTTGGAGAATCATATTATTTAATTTCCAATTAATTGTGATCTCTCCATGGACCCTTACTAATTATCATTTTATTTCATTATGATCTGAAAATTTTGCATTAATTATTTCTGCTTTTTTGTATTTGTAATGTTTTTATGCCCTAGTACATGGTCAATCTTCATGATTGTACCATGTGCTGTGGAAAAGAAAGTGTATTCCTTTTTGTCCCTATTTATTTTTCTCCACATATCTATTAAATATAATTTTTCTAAGATTTCATTCACATTTCTTACCTCTTTCTTATTTATTTTTTGGTTTGATTTATCTAGATCTGATAGAGGAAGGTTGAGATCTCTCACTAGTATAGTTATATCTATCTATTTCCTCCTTAAGTTCTGATAGTTTCTCCTTTAAAAATTTGTATGCTATTTACCATTGATGCATACAGATTGAGTACTGATATTTCTTCATTGTCTATACTGTCTTTTATCAGGATGTAATTACTTTCCCTATCTTTTTTTGATCAGTTTTATTATTACTTTGGCTTTGTCAGATATCATTGTTGAGCCTCCCACCTTCTTTTTCTCTGTTGATGCCCAATAAATGTTGTTCTAGACCCTTACCTTTACCCTGTGCATGTCTACCTGCCTCATATGTGTTTGCTGTAGACAACATATGGTAGGATTTTGTTTCTAATCTACTCTGCTATCTGCTTCCATTTTATGGATGAGCTCATCTCATTCCTATTCAGTGTTATGACTACTACTTTTGTATTCCCCATCATTTTGATTTCCACTTTTAGTCCTGCCCTTTCTTCTTTCACTATTTCCTTCTACACCAGTGTTTTGCTTTTAATATGTCTCTATATTCTCCACCCTTATTTTTCTTTCCTTTCCACTGCATCCCTTCTTATTCCCCTCTTATTTTTGTCTTTAATGTCTATTAAATGCCATCCTGCCTAACTTTCCCTCACTTTTAATACTCCCCATTCCATTCCCCCCTGCCTTCGTTTTTCCCTCTCAACTTCCCTGTAGGATAAGAAAAAAATTCTATAACTCAATATATCTGGCTATTATTCCATCTCAGAACTGATTCCACTGAGAGTAAGGTTTAAGTATTACCTATAACCACTCTCTTCCTCTCCTTCTTATAATGTTGTTCTTCCCCTCCCCCTCCCATGTGCCTCTTTATGCTGTATAATTTATCCTATTTTTATTCTTCCTTCAAGTTTCTCTTTGTGCCATCTTCTATTCCCCCTTTCTTTTACATATCATCTTAAACAACTTAGTACCCTATCCTCTGCCAATGACTAATTCTTCTATCTACTATGATAAAGAAATAATTTTGAGAGTTACAGATATCATTTTTCCATATAAAATATATTCAATTTAACCTAACTGATGTCCTTAAAATTTCCCCTTCTTGTTCTTGTTTACCTTTTTATGGTTCTCTTGAATTTTGTATTTTGACATCAAATTTTCCATTTATTTCTGGCATTTTCTTTTGGAATGCTTGGAAATCTCCTGTTTCGGTAAATGCCCATACTTTCCCTTTAAAGTATATAGTCAGTTTTGCTAGGTATGTGATTCTTGGTTGTAGACCCAATTCTCTTGCCTTTCTGAATATCATATTCTAAGCCCAGTTGTCCTTTAATGTGGAGGCTGCCAGATCTTGCATAATTATGACTGGGACTCCTTCATATCTGATTTGTCTCTTTATGACTACTTGCAATATTTTCTTCTTTACTTGGAAGCTCTTTAATTTGGCAATTACATTCCTGGGTGTTGTTGTTTGAGAATTTAAAATAGAGGGTGATCTATAAACTCTTTCAATGTCTATTTTGCCCTTATCCAAGAATATCTGGGCAGTTTTCTTGGATAATTTCTTGTAATATGATGTCAAGGATTTTATTTTTTTTCAGGCTTTCAGGTAGACTGATAATTCTCAAGTTGTCTCTCCTAGATCTGTTTTCTAGGTCAGTTGTCTTTGTCAGTTCTGTTTCAATGAAATATTTCATCTTTTCTTCTATTTTGTCATTCTTTTGACATTGCTTTACTAATTCTTGCTGCCTTGAGAGATCATTAGCTTCTACTTGACCAATTCTAGTCTTTAAAGACTGGTTGTCACTTATGATCTTTTTATTTTACTTTTCATTTTAGTCTATCCTGCTTTTCATGGATTTCAGTAGGCCAATTCTAATCTCCAATTTGTTTATTACTTAATTTGATTTCTATGATTCTTTTTCCAAGTGGGAAATTTTGTCTTTTAAACTGTTATTTTCTTATTGAATAACTTTCATTTCTTTTCCCCACTTTTCTCACCATTTTCTTCTATCTTTCTTACTTGGTTCTTGAAATCCTTTTTGAGTTCCTCAAGAGCTTGTGACCAATTTCCATTTTTTTTGGAAAGTTTAGACATATTTGCTTGTTTGCACTCTCTGCTGTTGCTTCTGTATTTCGCTCTTTTTCTTCATAGAAATTATCCAGGTTCAAAAGTTTTTTTTGCTGCTCATTTCTTTTGCTACTTGGGGATTCTCGTTCCTGCGGGTTAGTTGACATTGCTATCTTAGCTTTTGTCTCTGTATTATCTTCCCTTCCAAGTCAGAAACCTGAGTGAGGAGGGCAGGCAGTTCTTTGTGTAGCAAGCTTTAAAGCATTTTGCCCTGAAACTATTTTTCTAGTCTTTGTTGCCTCTGATGTGCCTAGCCAGCTTCTGCCCATTCTCCACATTCTGCTACCCAGGTTCTGCCCTCTTCAGCCTCAGGTCCCAAGTCTCACTGCCAAGGCCTTGCACTGCCCTTAAGGGTAAGTCTCAACCATCCCTGGAGAATCTAGAGATTGCCCCTGTCCTCCCTCTGACTCTGGCACAGTAGGTAGTGTGGGGGAGGGGTGATCACCTTGCACTTTGAAAAGTGTATTTTCACTCCCTTATTGCATGGAAATCCCAAATCACTGCCTACATTTAAGGATGTGCCCTGTGGGAGTACCCCTTTACTTGTCTGATTTTGATATCTGTCCTTTTGAAAATCTTTGTATTGTTTGGTTGGAAGGAGATTCAAAGAGTTCCTGTTACTCTGTGGCCATCTTAGCTCCACCCTCAATGAGTTCTTAGTTGACAAATACAGTGGGATTTTTGTTTTTTACATATTGTTCATCTTTTTGAACTCTTTCAAGCTTTTGATGCTCTTGATAATTCTCTTCTCTCTTCTGTCTAGCTTTTTGGAACACTACTCTTCCCTGGTTCCTTTACTTATCTGACTAATTCTTCTCAGTTTCTTTTGCTTGATCCTCATCCAGATCACAACCTCTAGCTATAGGTGAACTACAGAGATCTGTCCTGTGCCCTTTTCTCTTCTCCCTCTATACAGCTTCATTTGCTGATCTCATCTGCTCTGATGATTCTCATTACCATTTCTATGCTGATAATTTGCACATCTACTCAGTCTACCATAACCTCTCTGTTGTCCTAGAATCACAATCTCCAATTAACTTTCAAATATCTTGAAATGAATGTCTAGTACACATCTTAACTCACTATGTCCAAAAACTCATTATCTTTTCCCCTCAAATCCTACCCCCCCATCTTCCTTATTACTATTGAAGGCAACACCATACTTTAGGACTCTAAGGATCACATACTTATCATCTCTCCCCCTGCCCCCATATTCAATCTGTTGCAAAGCCCTATTGATTTCACTTTTGTGACTTTTTTTTCAAATGGGCCTTATTTTCCTTTCCGATACTGCCACTAGTCTAGGGCTTTGCAATCTTTGAAGTCCTACATAAGTGCTGTTGTGTGAATTAAATATTTTGGATACTTTTAACCTAGTCCAGTCTTGGAAGACTCACCACAGTGGATGAACATAGGAGTCACAGAGTCACATATCTGGATCTGCCAGCATGGAGGGCTAGGTAACTGACTGGAGGAAGTCAATGAGGCCAGGAGAAATTACACAGAGGTTGGCCAATTGAAGGATTTTGAAAGGATCTATCTATCTATCTATCTATCTATCTATCTATCTATCTATCTATATATATATATATAGAGAGAGAGAGAGCTCCCTCAAAGTCTTTTCCCTCTCTCTCTCTCTCTCTCTATATATATATATAGAGAGAGAGAGATAGATATACACACACATATATAAATATATATTTCCTCCATAATATGGAGGAAACAACCCCAGGCTGGAATCTATCCTGTACCTCATCTTACCTGAAATAAGAAAGTCTGGAAACCTTATTTCTCACTTTATTTCTTTTTACTAATTAATATAAATTAAATATTTATAAATTTAGTATAAATTCTTCACAATTAACTTTTATTCATAACACTGTTTACTCTTAATGACAACAACTACAAAAATTAGGATTTTAACTCTAACCTGAGACAAAGAGAGATTATATAACTTTCCCAGGGTTACACAGCCAGTATGGGTCAGAGATCGGAATTGTTTACAAGTGCCCTGATCCTAAACAAGCTTGCCCATGCTTTATGTCACATTGCCACTCACTACTCTTCAGCAGAGATAGGTCTTTCTGTGTCAAAATGTTTTGAGTTTGAAAAGCACTTCATAATCATTATTTAGTTTGATCCTGTCTTCAATTTAGGTCTTCCTGATTCCAAAGCCAGTTCTTCCTTCTATGTCTTATGCTATCTCATGAATTACTTTGAGTCTTAGAGGGTTTTTTTCTTGGGTATGTATTTTTTGTTGTTCAGTTATTTCAGGTGTGTCCTACTTTCCTAGACTCCATTTGAGGGTTTGTTTGTTTTTTTTGCAAGGGGGTTGTTTTAATTTTTTGGTAAGATACTTGAATAAGATACTTGATAATATGCCATTTCCTTCTCCACTTTATTTTCCAGATAAGAAAACTGAGGCAAGCAGGGCTAAGTGTCTTGCCTAAAGGGATATAGATAGTGTCTAAGGCCGGATTTGAACTCAGGAAGAGGATTCTTCTTGATTATAAACTGAGTGCTGTATCCACTTTTTTACTAGTTGTCCATGGGTTTATCTTTCTTAAACAGTAATTAAAAAGTCCTTCATCTTGTATTTTCTTATTTGTGATCTCCTTACACCTTTTGAACATTAGATTATAATTTGTCTCATTCTATTTTTCAGAAGTAAAAAAATGAGGAGGCTTTTAAGGTTATTACAAGTAAAAATTATCCAGACCAAATAATGAGCTTCCTAGCCCTCAGTAGTTCCGGCTTTTATTTTTTGGTGAGACTACAGCTATTTTTCTAGAAGTTTTGTCTCCTGTATTTCTGTTTTGCTAACTATTTTTTAAGGCTTGAAAGTACATTTCTAAACTTTGTGGAAATTGGTCATTACAGGAGACATTTTAAGGAAAAATTTTTGTCTCTGTTTTAGAGGAGAGGAAAAAAATTCAGGGAAGAAAAAGACCTGTTGGGGCCAAGGTCTTAAAGGAAGTTAGTATCCATGCCAAAATTAGAACACAAAAGCTCTTCATTCTAAGACCAGGGTTATAGTATCTCTAGCATATAACCTTGGTTATAGATTTTTTTTACCCCTACAGATCTTTTGCTATTTCAAGGAAGAAAATGGTGAGAATACAATTTCATATAGGCCCAGTGTTGCTTTCTACAGTATCAGGTCCCTTGAGAGACCAGTCTTTAGATAAGCATATTGAAGAGCAAGAGAGGCGTCCTGACACAGTGAATGGACAAGCTATTTTGGAGTCTGGATAATCTGAGAACAAGTCTGGTCTCTGACCCCTACTGGCTATATGACCCTGGGCAAATTGCATAATTCCTGTGTCTAGGTTTTCTCATTTGTTAAGTAGGAATAATCATAACCCTCACCACACAGGTGGAAATCACATGTATGGAGCACTTTGCAAACAATAAAGCATTTGATAAATTATTTTATTATCAATAACATTGTAGCAAAAACAACAACAAATTAACTTTAATTGAAGGGTATAAAACCTGTTTCCCATAGCATGGAAACGGTCTCCTATAGGGTCAAAGTCAAAATCATAGAATTCTAGTATAACAGCTTTAGAACCTCAAAGATCTGAACTTCACTCTTCTGCCTTCCAATTCCAAGGTATTTTCTAGGATGTCACATTGCATTTTCCAATATTCTTCTTTAGAGATAACATCTTCTTGCTTTGCCTCAGTGGATTTCTGCTACTCCTTTCATTTTCCAGGCCCAATTCATAAAGCACTATATAAGTGCTAGTTATTATTATTGATCATTTTTCTTATTAATAGGCATAGATAGCACTTTTCCTTTAAAAGAAGCATAGTTTTTAGAAATCACTAAGTTTTTGTGCGCACATATGTGTGAGTGTGTCTGCATGTACATGTATATGTGCAGGGTTGGGGAGTGTTTTAAGAATCATAGGTATTATTTTAACTCAGCTTCTGTCTCTGATAAGCTACTAGGTTTCCAGACCTAAGTTTCTTCATTCTGTAAAATGAGAGCATTGAACTAGATCAGGAGTTCTTTCCCTTTTCTGTGTCAGGGACCCCTTTGGCAATGTAATGAAGCCTATTGATTCCTTTTGAACATAATGTTTTTAAGTATTTGAAGAAAATGCTAAATTTCATTTAGAATTTAATGAAAATAAAGACATAATTTTTCCCATCAAAATTCATTGACCTCCCCAAACTCTGTCCAGAGACCCTTTAGGAATGTATGGATCTCAAGTTAAGATCATGATCTCTAAGTAGCCTTGTGGCTCTTAAGCATTCATAGCTATATATGCAATTCTACTTGATTTCTTCTACATTATAGATAAAGTAAATGTAAAAGGAGATAATTGGATTAGGTGGTTTTTGAGGTAGTTTTTCAAAACAAAATTTAGCAAAATTTTGTTAAAACAGTTGAGTACTACCCACCTACCCCCATAATGATTCAGGCACAAATATACTAGAAGTAGTAATTAGAAAGTATTGCTAAAGATTACAGGATGTTAGGTGAAAAAAAGAAAAAAACTGAAAACAGAGTCACAGGTACAAATTTCATAGCTCTTGCTAAGAAAGGCATGAGAAAAAAATTGATTTGAGAAGTGAACAACTGCCTAAGAAGATAATGCTTAACAAGAGATTTGTATTTATGGACCATTGCTTAAAATATTGGAATGATAGATTTATTAAGGATGAATTATGCCTAAAAGTCTACTATTACTTTATTTGCCCACTGTCATGACACAAAACAAAAATACCGATTAGACTGAGATAGATAGGAAACAGGGACAATTGCCTATATATACTCATTAAGCTAGAATATCATAGAGATTAGCTATAATAGTAGAAGAAAAATGGTAGCTGGGTAGCTGGAATGCCCAGATATTCACAATAGACAAAAAAAAGCAAAAAAAAAAAAAAACCAAAGAGCCAATAAAAGCCATGGACTTAAAATGCACATGCTCAAAAATAAGAAGCTAAATCAGCATACAAGAAGAAAGAAGTGAGAGTAGTAATATGAGGGGGAAAATTTGACCCTCTTAATATCACAGATTTGATGGAATGAGGCAAAGGACTGGTATATGGTTCTGAATGAGCATATCTTATTAAAAGAAAACATGAAGAAAAGTGGGGTTTAGTAGTAGTCATAGCATATTAAGAAGGTCTAAACATTTGAAGAAATTCAAGAACTAGAAAAAGGAAACATGATAGAGAATAACTGGTTAAAGATCAATGCAGAAAGGAATAGAAGCCCTCTGACCCCTTCAATGTAAATTTATTCCATCATTCTATTAGATGGAATGAGAAAATAGATGAAGAGTTTGGGCAACAGATCATAAACGTAAAAGAGCAATGATAAGAGATTTCAGTTTTCCCCATAACTCTGCTTCTCTCTCTCTCTCTCCCCCTCCCTCTCTCTCTCTCTTTCTCTCTTTCCATCTCTCTCTCTCTCTCTCTCTCTCTCTCTCTCTCTCTCTCTCTCTCTCTCTCTCTCTCTCTCTCTCTCTCTCTCTCTCTCTCTCTCTCTCTCTCCTCTTTTCCCCCACTCTCTCTTTCCAGTCTTTCTTCTTTTTCACTCTCATTTTTTTATATTCGCTCTCCACACTCTCCCCCCCCCATAGAATTATACTGTTGGACCCAATATTTTGCTTCCTTATCTGGCAAAAAGGGGAATCACCTTTGGTGAAGGGTAGAAGGGGAAAAAACCTGTTGAGCATCTACTCTATCTCTCTCTTTTTCTCTTAGGTTCCTCCGAGTTGTTCAGGGTCATTGCATTGCCACTAATGGAGAAGTCCATTACATTCAATTGTGCCAGTGTATCAGTCTCTGTGTACAATGTTTTCCTGGTTCTGCTCCTCTCACTCTGCATCAATTCCTGGAGGTTGTTCCAGTCCCATGGAATTCCTCCACTTTATTATTCCTTTGAGCACAATAGTATTGCATCACCAACATATACCACAATTTATTCAGCCATTCCCCAATTGAAGGGCATCCCCTCATTTTCCAATTTTTTGCCACCACAAAGAGTGCAGCTATGCATATTTTTGTATGTCTTTTTCCTTATTATCTCTTTGGAGTACAAACCCGGCAGTGCTATGGCTGGATCAAAGGGCAGATAGTCTTTTAGCACCCTTTGGGCATAGTTCCAAATTGCCCTCCAGAATGATTGGATCAATTCACAACTCCACCAGCAATGAATTAATGCCCCAACTTTGCTACATCCCATCCAGCATTCATTACTCTCCGCTGCTGTCATGTTAGCCAATCTGCTAGGTGTGAGGTGATACCTCAGAGATGTTTTGATTTGCATTTCTCTGATTCTAAGAGATTTAGAGAACTTTTTCATGTGCTTAATAGTTTTGATTTCTTTAACTGAAAATTGCCTATTCATGTCCCTTGCCGATTTATCAATTGGAGAATGGGTTGGTTTTTTCTACAACTGGTTTAGCTCTTTATAAATTTGAGTAATTAGACCTTTGTCAGTGATTTTTGGAATGAAGATTGTTTCCCAATTTGTTACTTCCTTCTAATTTTGGATGCATTAGTTTTGTTTCTACAAAAACTTTTTAATTTTATGTAATCAGAACTATTGATTTTACATTTTGTGATTTTTTTTCTAACTCTTGCTAGGTTTTAGTCTTTCCTTTCCCAAAGATCTGACAAGTATACTATTCTGTGTTCGCCTAATTTGCTTATAGTTTCCTTCTTTATATTCAGGTCATTCACTCATTCTGAGTTTATCTTGGTGTAGAGTGTGAGATGTTGATCTAAACCTAATCTCTCCCATACTGTCTTCCAATTTTCCCAGCAGTTTTTATGAAAAAGTGGGTTTTGGTCCCCAAAACCAGGATCTTTGGGTTTATAATAGACTGTCGTGCTGAATTAATTTACCCCAAGTCTATTCCACTGATCCTCGTTTCTGTCTCTTAGCCAGTACCAAATTGTTTTGATAACCACTGCTTTATAGTATAGTTTGAGACCTGGGACTGCAAGGCCACATAGTTTTTTTCATGATTTCCCTGGATATGCTTGATCTTTTGTTCTTCCAAATAAATTTTGTTATTTTTTTTCCAATTCCATAAAGAAGTTTTTTGGTAGTTCAATGGGTATGGCACTAAATAAGTAAATTAATTTGGGTAGGATTATCATTTTTATTATGTTAGCTCATCCCACCCATAAGGAATCAATGTTTTTTCATTTGTTTTGATCTAGATTTAATTGTGTGGAGAGTGTTTTGTAGTTGTGTTCATATAGTTCCTGTGTTTGTCTTGGCATATAGATTCATCAGTATTTTATATTGTCTAGGGTGATTTGAAATGGAATTTCTCTTTCTAATTCTTGCTGCTGAGATGGATTGGAGATATATAGAAATGCTAATGACTTATGCCGGTTTATTTTGTATCCTGCAACTTTGCTAAAGTTGCTGGAGTCTTTTTGCTAGTATCCTATTTAAGATTTTTGCATCTATATTCATTAAGGAGATTGGCCTATAGTTTTCTTTCTCTGTTTTTGACCTGCCTGGCTTTGGGATCAGTATCATATTTGTGTCATAAAATGAATTTGGTAGAACTCCTTCTTGGTTTATTCTGTCAAATAGTTTGTATAATATTGGGATTAGTTGTTTTTTGAATGTTTGATAGAATACATTTGTGAATCCATCTGGACTTGCAGATTTTTTTCTTAGGGAGTTCTTTGATGGATTGTTCAATTTCTTTTTCTGATATGGGGTTGTTTAGGTAATTTATTTCTTCCTCTGTTAGTCTAGGCAATTTATATTTTGGTAAGTATTCATCCATTTCACCTAGATTGCCAAATTTGTTGCCAAATAATTTGGCATAGTAGTTTTTAGTGATTGCCTTAATTTCCTCTTCATTAGAGGTGAGGTCTCCCTTTTCATCTTGGATACTGTCAATTTGGTTTTTTTCTTTCCCTTTTTTAATTAGACTGACTAATACTTTGTCTATTTTATTTGTTTTTTCAAAGTACCAGCTTCTAATCTTATTTATTCAATCAATAGTTCTTTGACTTTCAATTTTATTAATTTCTCCTTTGATTTTTAGGATCTCTAATTTTGTCTTCATCTGAGGATTTTTAATTTGTTCACTTTCTAGTTTTTTAATTTGCATGCCCAATTCATTGACTTCTGCCCTTCTTAATTTGTTAATATATGAACTCAAGGATGTACATTTTCCCCTGAGAACTCTTTGGCTGCATCCCATAGGTTTTGAAAGGATGTCTCATCATTGTCGTTTTCTTCAATGAAGTTATTGTTTCTACAATTTGTTCTTTAACAAAACTAGTTTTGGAGAATTGTATTGTTTAATTTCCAATTAATTTTTGACTTTCCTCTCCATGTTCCCTTACTAATTATTATTTTCATTGCATTGTGATCTGAGAAGGTTGCATTTATCATTTCTGCTCTTTTGCACTCATTTCCAATGTTTTTATACCCTAATACATGGTCAATTTTTGTGAATGTACCATGTGCTGCTGAAAAGAAGGTATATACCTTTTTGTCCCTACTTATTTTTCTCCACATGCCTATTAACTCTAAATTTTCTAAGATATCATTCACTTCTCTTACCTCTTTCTCATTTACTTTTTAGTTTGATTTATCTAGTTTGAATAGAGGAAGGTTCAGGTCTCCCACTAGTATAGTTTTTCTGCCTATTCCATCCATGAGCTCCACTAGTTTGTCATTTAGAAATTTCATTGCTATGCCATTTGGTGCATACATGTTGTGTACAGAAATTTCCTCATTGTCTATACTGACTTTTATCAAGATGTAGTTACCTTCCCTATCTCTTTTAACTAGATTTATTTTTACTTTGGATTTGTTAGATATCATGATTGTGATTCCTGCCTTCTTTTTATCAGTTGATGACCAGTAGATTTGGGTCCATCCTCTTACTTTCACCCTATGCGTTTTTATCTTCCTCATGTGTGTTTCTTGCAGACAGCATATGGTAGGGTTTTGGATTCTAATTCACTCTGCTATTCACTTGTGTTTTATGGATGAATTCATTCCATTCACATTCAGTTATGATTACCAGCTGTGTATTTCCCAGCATTTTGATTTCTACTCCTAATCCTGCCTTTTCTTCTTTCACTATTTCCTCTATACCAATGTTTGTTTATAATCAGTCCCTCTAGTTCCCACTCTTATTTTACTTCCCTTTCTACCCCTCTCCCTTCTTATTCCCCCCTTATTTTGCCTGTAGTCTTTCTAAAATTGCTCCCCCTTCCTCCCTTGTACTGCTTCTTCCCCACTAGTCCATTTGCTACCCTTCTACTCCCCTATAGGGTGCAAATCTATTCTCTGCCCCAATGGATTGGGTTGTTCTTCCCTCTTTGGGACAGTTTCAAAGCATGTAAGAGCTGAGTATTTCCTATATCCAACCTCTTTACCCTTCTGGTGTATTGATGTTCTCCCCTCTCCCACCATGAGCTTCTTTGGGACATATAAATTTACCCCCATTTGTTTCTTTTCCCATTTCTTTTAGTATTAACCTCTTTTTTTAGCTCTAGTTGTATATATGTATATATATATATATTTTTTCCCATTCATCAAATATGCATTTTATTCTTTCCCCAGGAAGGAGCCCCCCCCATCCCATCAAGCTCTTTTTATGGTACTCTCTGCATAGGACTCCAGCACAAAGATGGTTTCATCCACTTGGATCTCACTGGCATCTAACTTGTTGACATTGTGCTTCAAACTCTCCAGCTACTGGCATTCAGGGGCTGTGATCATCTCCTCAATCTCCTGTAGCTGTGCCTCTTCAGCACCTGTGGCCTGCATGGATGCAAGGATGGCTTCTACTCTCTGGGGCTTCTCCAGCAGTCCTTTATTCTCTTTGGTCTCAAACTGCCGCCTTCCTATCAAGTTGGCGATGCTCTTGTAGCATCGGCGCAGCAGCATTCGGGCAGCAGACAGGGAATTCACCGTATATAGGTAGAAGGTCTGAGAGGGAGCATGGTCCGGTGTTTTAGGGCTCTCCTATAAGGATATGAGATTTTCTGAAAGCAGCTTGTACAGCATATCCTTAGCTTCTTTGGCAGGAATCATAGCAAAATCTTCTACCTGTTTCTGTTCCAGGTGCTTCTTCCGCAAAACCAAGTGGAATGTCCTGGCACATCGAGACCCAAACCTTTCCTATACAATGGACTCCAGGGTTGCCATGGCCAGTGATGCCAAAGCCTTGGGAAAGTTGATGACATACATTCCTCCACTGCTGTCACCTGACTTCCCAACAAACTCCAGTGGATCATCTGCCAGAAGAGTCAAATACTGATCAAGAACTTGCTTGGAGATGTTATATCCAACAGAGAGAGATCTGAAGATCTCATTTGAAAACAGGGGCTATGTGAAAGGAGCACAGGAAGAAGTGGTGATTTCACTCATTCGAAGCATGGTCTGAACAATCTTGCTGCTGGTCTGATCCATTCTGTTGGCGACTGCACTCACAATAGACTGGTCACAGAAATGCTGGTGGAATCTGTCAAGGTTGGCCTGCCAGTAAATGCCATAATCTGGAATGGGCTCTTTGCTCTCTGCTGTTTGCTTTGGCCTCTTAGGCTTGGGCTCTCCAGCTGCATCATCATCAGATGATCGCCTCTGCTTTCCTTTTCCTATAAGGTTCAGTTTGGGAACCAGGTACATGTCCTTCTCGTTAATGCTAAGTATTGGGGCAGGGGGTGGTGGCTGAGCATCAGCACTGTCTGTGGGTTTAGGAACAAAGGGGCATCACTGTACAAAGTGTGTTTCTGCTAGACGGCCAAATGTGTTGGACACCTCAGAGTAGTCCATGGTTTTCCAATCCTCCATGGTCTCTGTGATTCAGTCAGCCACCTTCTTCACCACAGCTGACCTGGTCCATTGAGCAGAAGTTCCTCAACAATCAACTCTCCTGTATCACTGTACAAGGTCTTGGCTGTATAGATGTATCGGGGATACCTCAGGATCCGCAAAATCCGACTTCAGTAGGCTTCATATTCCACAGTCCCTTGTTTGTGTATCTGGTAAGTGTTACCAGATTATTTTGGATGAGGACACAGAGGGCTTTCTTATACACACACACATATATGTATTTATGCATGCATATATCTATATACCTATTTATATCTTCTCCTTTCTTCCTATACAGTTTGTCAATGTTCCTTCTAAGTGTAATTCTTCTATCTGTCCAGGTGATAGCAACAGTTTTTAAAAGTTACCAATGACCCCTTTTCTTAGAGGAATACATATCATTTTAACTTATTGAGTTTCTTTTAAAAATTTTGTTGTTGTTGTTGTTTTGTTTTTCTTTTCCCCTTCTTTTTAAATTACCTTTTCATGATTCACTTGAGTTCTGTGGTTGGACATCAAATTTTCTGTTCAGGTCTGGTCTTTTCTTTACAAATTCTTGGAATTCTATTTTTTTTGAATGACTATACTTTCCCCTGTAAGAATATAGTCAATTTTGCTGGGTAGTTGATTCTTGGTTGTAGACCTAGTTCCCTTGCTTTCCAGAATATCATATTCCATGCCTTTCTGTCCTTCAGTGTGGATACAGCCAGATCCTGTGTTATCCTCACTTTGGTTCCATGGTATCTGAATGACTTCATCTTGGCAGCTTGTAATATCTTTTCTTTGGTCTGATAGTTCTTGAATTTGGCTATAACATTCCTGGGTATTGTCAGTTGGGGATTAAGTACAGGAGATGATCTGTGGATTCTTTCAATCTCCACTTTTCCCTCTTGTTCTAGGATATCGGGGCAGTTTTCCTGAATAATTTCCTGTAGTATTATGTCTAGGATTTTTCTTTTGTCATGGTCGTCTGGTAGACCAATGATTCTCAAATTGTCTCTTCTCAAATGATTTTCTAAATCATCTGTTTTGTGAATGAGATGCTTCATATTTTCTTCAATTTTTTCATTCTTTTGGTTTTGTTTTATAGTTTTCTGCTGCCTTGTGAAGCCACTTAATTCCAGTTGTATTCTGGTTCTTAAAGACTGGATTTCATCCCTGGATTTTTTGTCATCCTTTTCCTTCTGGTCTGATTTTCGTTGAAGATCATCATTCATCCTCTTTACCTTGTCTTTCATCTCCTTTGTCTCATCTTTCATCTTCTTTGCCTCATCTTTCATCTCCTTTGCCTCATTTTCTAGCTGGTTGATTTTGGCTTTCAAGACTATTTTCTCATTTTAGTTCAAATGCCTCTGTTTCCAGATGACTTATCTTAGTTTTTAAGTTTTTTTCTCAATTGTCTTTAGCCTCTCTTAATTGAGTTTTGAGTTCTTCCACATCCCGTATCCAATTCACTGGGATTTCTGATTCATTGTTTGATGATCTCTTCCCCCTCTGTTCCGTTTGCTGAATAGAAGCTGTCTATTGTAATTTCTTTCTTCTTTTTCTATTTTTTGCTCATATTGATGCCTTCTTTGCTCCCTATATTTGTCTGTGCTCTTGCTCCTCTCATTTTTTTTTGGTTTTGGGGGCTTCTGTCAGTCTCCCTTCTTGGAGCTTTAATAGCAGATCTTTCAGTGTAGTCTCTGGGGGAGGGTTGTTTTGGGTTTGAGCTTCTCTGTCCTCTGGAGGCTTTAGATTGGATTAAAGTCCAGCAGTCAATGAGGATGGCTATGGATCCTGGGCTTCCCTGAGTTCTGGAGACTTTTGATGGGATTAAGTTCAGCTTAGGTGGGCTTGGTGTGCTCTGAGTCCAAAACTTCCTGGAAGGCTGGAGCAAATATGGAGGATCTCCACAGCTCTGGCCAGGCTGCCAGGTCTATGTTCCCTCTCTAGCTCCTTCCCCGCCACCTGTATTGGACCCTCTGTACTTGCCCTTCAGACCAGCACCTTTGCCCATCCAGAAGTTTCCGCTGCCTCTGTAATCTCAGTGCTCTGGGTGGGAAGGGGGGATGGGTCCTGGGAACTTCCTTCTGCCTTCCCCTTAAACCCAAGTGTTCTCAGATTCTGGCTTTTTGAGGGGGTGTACCTTTTGAATTAAGTCCAGGAGGAGGGTTCCTTGGCTCTGTCTTGTTGTTAGGTTTGATTTTGAGTCCCCTAGGAGCATTCAGTTTGTGATCGGTAAGGAAGGGTATTCAGAGGTCTGAACTTTGGCTCCTTCTAGGCCTCCATCTTGACTCTGCCTCTGCAAATAGTTTTTTCTAAGAGTTTGCCTATCAAGGAGAGGAGATATCTAGAAGGCTAGCCTATGGAGGTGGTCTGATTAAGTGAGTGTTGTGTAGTTTTTTTCAATGGATGGAAGAGACATGGATATGTTTGTAAGCAGCACAAAAGGAAGCAGTACATAGATTTTCAATATAAGAAAGTAAAGATGATAGTGAGGACAATCTGTTGGAGAATAATTTTTAAATTTGCAGATAACATAAAAGGGGGTAGGATGGCTACTTTTACATTGTATGATAAAGAAGAGATTTTAAAAGATCTTGATAGTTTAGAAAATTAGACTGAATCTAATAAAAATAAATTTAATAGTGGAAATTGTGATGTTTTGCATTTGAGACCCCCAAACTGACTTTCCAACAATTGGGTATGTGTGGTGAGACAATATTGTGACTAAATCAAATTTGGGGTATTGTATATTGGCATAATTTTCCTTTACTCTCTATTAAAGGGAGGCTGAGGCTGGTAGGTCTCCTAAACTCACAGTTTTGAGTTACCTAGCGCAAAGTTAATCAGGTATCTGTCTGAGTCAAGCCTGTCATCAACAGGATGAGCCCTCTGGAATCAGGAGAGGAAATATACCAGATTTCCTAAGAAGGGACAACCAATTTACATAAAAAATGAAAAAAGTCAAAGTTGTTATGTTGACCAGTATTGGGACTGGCCATAAGTAGCCAATGTGTATCCTGTCTGCTGGGTGAGGAAAGGGATATTTGTATATATATCTATATATGAACGTATAAATACATACATATGTGTGTACAATTTTTTTTTCATTTCCTATTCTTTTTTTCCTCTGTTCTTTCTAAAGAAAGCTGTTGGCAATGTATTTGAGACTAAGAGCTAGCAGGGATTCTATGGGTTTCCCATGAGAGATCAAGGCCTTTCCTAGATGAGTTAAGAAACAAGTCAATTCAGAAAAAAAAGAATGCTTGCATATCTTTTGCTAAACTTTATTCAATCCATGTATCCTCAGATCAAGGTGTTTTAATATTTTAAGAGCCATTCTTAGTAGTCAATGTATCCCCACTATTCCATTTAACAGATCCAACTTTTTCTTGACTTTTCTTCAGATCCTTGTCTTTTTCCATAAATGTAGCACATCATTCTCAAAGTAAAAATGTAAAGTGTAAAATTTTGTATTACAATAATTTTCAACATTAAATAAAATGAAGTAATATATAATATAAGATTTAGTTATAAACTGGAATATGTTTATATGGTAACCACTCATCTACCCACTGGCTAGGATTTTTGGAACAAAATGGCTATTATGGATCATATATTGTGGCAGAATTTGACCTAAAAAGCAGAATGACCAATATTCCCAATGGGTGCTTTCTTAATCAAAACAGATGGTATTTATTTAACTCACATAAGGTATATATCCTCACAGCCATCATCATTTGTAGAATTCCATCTGATCTGAAAACAAAATAATTTTGTTTGATTTTATTCTATATCATAATAATCCTGTATATATAATCAAAATACCTTTAAGTTCTTTGTAACAGGTATATTGTATATCTCTGTGTATGTGTACATACACTGCAGTAATTTTTATAGTGTTAAATTGTCTGATACCAAAAAGGTCCATCTCTTTAACACTGTTTTTCTCCTGATATTATATTGTGATAAATCATGAAACATTTCAATATCAAAGAATATCAGAGACATAATAAGCAAAGAGGGAGTTCTACCAAACTCCTTTTACGACACAAACATGGTACTGATTCCAAAACCAGGCAGGTCAAAAACAGAGAAAGAAAACTATAGACCAATCTCCCTAATGAATATAGATGCAAAAATTTTAAATAGGATACTAGCAAAAAGACTCCAGCAAGTGATCAGAAAGATCATTCACCATGATCAAGTAGGATTCATACCAGGGATGCAGGGCTGGTTCAACATTAGGAAAACCATCCACATAATTGACCACATCAACAAGCAAACTAGCAAGAACCACATGATTATCTCAATAGATGCAGAAAAAGCCTTTGATAAAAAACAACACCCATTCCTATTAAAAACACTAGAAAGCATAGGAATAGAAGGGTCATTCCTAAAAATAATAAACAGTATATATCTAAAACCAACAGCTAATATCATCTGCAATGGGGATAAACTAGATGCATTCCCAATAAGATCAGGAGTGAAACAAGGATGCCCATTATCACCTCTACTATTTGACATTGTACTAGAAACACTAGCAGTAGCAATTAGAGAAGATAAAGAAATTGAAGGTATCAGAATAGGCAAGGAGGAGACCAAATTATCACTCTTTGCGGATGACATGATGGTCTACTTAAAGAATCCTAGAGATTCAACCAAAAAGCTAATTGAAATAATCAACAACTTTAGCAAAGTTGCAGGATACAAAATAAACCCACATAAATCATCAGCTTTTCTATATATCTCCAACACAGCTCAGCAGCAAGAACTAGAAAGAGAAATCCCATTCAAAATCACCTTAGACAAAATAAAATACCTAGGAATCTATCTCCCAAGACAAACACAGGAACTATATGAACACAACTACAAAACACTCGCCACACAACTAAAACTAGACTTGAACAATTGGAAAAACATTAACTGCTCATGGATAGGACGAGCCAATATAATAAAAATGACCATCCTACCCAAACTTATTTATCTATTTAGTGCCATACCCATTGAACTACCAAAATACTTCTTCACTGATTTAGAAAAAACCATAACAAAGTTCATTTGGAAGAACAAAAGATCAAGGATATCCAGGGAAATAATGAAAAAAAACACATATGATGGGGGCCTTGCATTCCCAGACCTCAAACTATATTACAAAGCAGCAGTCATCAAAACAATTTGGTACTGGCTAAGAAACAGAAAGGAAGATCAGTGGAATAGACTGGGGGAAAACGACCTCAGCAAGACAGTATACGATAAACCCAAAGATCCCAGCTTTTGGGACAAAAATCCACTATTCGATAAAAACTGCTGGGAAAATTGGAAGACAGTGTGGGAGAGACTAGGAATAGATCAACACCTCACACCCTACACCAAGATAAATTCAAAATGGGTGAGTGACTTAAACATAAAGAAGGAAACCATAAGTAAATTGGGTAAACACAGAATAGTATACATGTCAGACCTTTGGGAGGGGAAAGGCTTTAAAACCAAGCAAGATATAGAAAGAATCACAAAATGTAAAATAAATAATTTTGACTACATCAAACTAAAAAGCTTTTGTACAAACAAAACCAATATAACTAAAATCAGAAGGGAAACAACAAATTGGGAAAAAATCTTCATAGAAACCTCTGACAAAGGTTTAATTACTCATATTTATAATGAGCTAAATCAATTGTACAAAAAATCAAGCCATTCTCCAATTGATAAATGGGCAAGGGAAATGGATAGGCAGTTCTCAGATAAAGAAATCAAAACTATTAACAAGCACATGAAGAAGTGTTCTACATCTCTTATAATCAGAGAGATGCAAATCAAAACAACTCTGAGGTATCACCTCACACCTAGCAGATTGGCTAACATAACAGCAAAGGAAAGTAATGAATGCTGGAGGGGATGTGGCAAAGTAGGGACATTAATTCATTGCTGGTGGAGTTGTGAACTGATCCAACCATTCTGGAGGGCAATTTGGAACTATGCCCAAAGGTCGACAAAAGAATATCTACCCTTTGACCCAGCCATAGCACTGCTGGGTCTGTACCCCAAAGAGATAATGGACACAAAGACTTGTACAAAAATATTCATAGCTGCGCTCTTTGTGGTGGCCCAAAACTGGAAAACGAGGGGATGCCCATCAATTGGGGAATGGCTGAACAAACTGTGGTATATGTTGGTGATGGAATACTATTGTGCTCAAAGGAATAATAAAGTGGAGAAGTTCCATGGAGACTGGAACAACCTCCAGGAAGTGATGCAGAGCGAGAGGAGCAGAACCAGGAGAACATTGTACACAGAGACTAATACACTGTGGTATAATCGAACGTAATGGACTTCTCCATTAGGGGCGGTGTAATGTCCCTGAACAACTTTCAGGGATCCAGGAGAAAAAAAACACCATTCATAAGCAAAGGATAAACTATGGGAGTGGAAACACCGAGAAAAAGCAACTGCCTGAATACAGAGGTTGAGGGGACATGACAGAGGATAGACTTTAAATGAACACTCTAATGCAAATACTATCAACAAAGCAATGGGTTCAAATCAAGAAAACATCTAATGCCCAGTGGACTTACGCGTCGGCTATGGGGGGTGGGGGGGAGGAAAAGAAAATGATCTATGTCTTTAACGAATAATGCTTGGAAATGATCAAATAAAATATATTTAAAAAAAAAAAAAGAATATCAGAAAATCACATTAAGTAATATATGTTGATAATGTTTTCCAAATCATGACTTGCATGTAAATCAAAGACACAAATCATCAGTATAATTGTTAATTGAAAAAGGAGGTAGAGTGGTCAGATAGATGGACAATCCAATTATTACATTGGTATGGTATGGTATGGTATGGATGAATCCTGTGATTTCATTCATCTAGTGAGTTCCCAATGAAGGAATTGCTTGCCAATGCAGATCAGCATCTGATTTTCAATTATGTTCTTAGAGTCCCTCAAGATAGTGAGGGCTTAAATGACTTATCCAGAGTCACCCAACCAACATGTATGAAAGAAAGGACTTGAATAAAGGCCCTCCTAACCCTAAGAGCATTTATCTGACCACTACCATACCTCTAAAGGTACATTGGTATTCTTGTGATATTCAAAGAACAGAATAACCTTCAG
The DNA here is from genome assembly GCF_027887165.1 of Monodelphis domestica. Classification (NCBI taxonomy): domain Eukaryota; kingdom Metazoa; phylum Chordata; class Mammalia; order Didelphimorphia; family Didelphidae; genus Monodelphis; species Monodelphis domestica. The sequence goes on along the minus strand of NC_077230.1, from coordinate 176,390,925 downwards.
TTAATTTGCTCCTCAAAAACAAATTTACAGAAAGCTGGTAGGAAAAGTCTTGGAATGGTTATAAACCATCTCACTGGAACAGACAGCAACACTAATGAGATATCCAAATCATCAAAGTAAACAAATTCATCTTTCTAATAAGAAATTTATTATATATATGTTATTACACATATATATGTCATATATGTGATTTGTTGGTCTGAGAGAGAGAGAGAGAGAGAAAGAGAGAGAGAGAGAGAGAGAGAGAGAGAGAGAGAGAGAGAGAAAGAGAGAGAGAGAGAGAGAGAGAGAGAGAGAGAGAGAGAGAGAGAGAGAATTTTTCAGATCTACAAATTAACAAATATTTTTAGATCACTTTGTGCCAGGCACCGTGCTAAGTACTAAGGATTCAAAGGGCAAAAATTATCCCTGTTCTCCAAAAACTTACATTCTAATTGGAGAAACAAGCTGCAAGTATGTACACATGGTATATACAAAGATTAAAATATGTGAAGGAGTATTTCTTTAATCATGAAAAAATTTTCTATGATTTGTTTTAATATGATTTAATATCTCTCTCTTCTTTTCCCCATATTTACCACAGTGCTAAACACTCCTGCTGTTTCAAATGTGACTAAGTACCAAATAAGAAGTGTGGATAATGACTTGTTTTACCTAAGGATATATGTTACACTATTACTTTTTTTCTGAAAATAAAAAAAGACTTGCACATCAAACTGTCTGCATAAAATGTTTATCTCCAATAGGTATCACAAGAGATTTGGTGGTGAACTGCAAATGTATGTATTCTTTAGAGTTCCTGAAGCCCTTCTGGGCATGCAACCACTTAAGCTGTCAATGAGGTATAAGACTTTTATGAATGGGGCTCTGGAATGTCAGCTCTTTGGGGGATCTTAAGTGCTTAAAGCTTGACCAGACCAGAAAGCATGGTGACCCAACCCAGAGATATACCAAGGGACTCATGATCCTGAAGGATTGTAGAATTGTTTAGCAAAGGCCCAGTGGGCAAGCTTAGCCTTCCCAGGAAGCTGGACATTTCTTTGCTGAGAAATCTCACTCTTGAAGTTTTATTAAAATGGTTAAAATTCTTGGAAGAGAGATAGTGGCACACATTTTGCTGCTTCTATTCGTTAGTGCTCTGAAATGCATGTGCTTGCATTGGATAAGATCACCATGAGAGAAAAGAGAAGCCACCTGGAAACTTTCCTGGGCTTCCTGACAATTTTTATGTCCATCTGCACTTCAATCTTAGATCATAAATATCAAACCATGTTAAGTTGCACCCAGCTGGAAAATATATACTTTATGAGAAAGATGACATTATTTAACAGTACCACATTCATAGAGTTGTGGGTCCCCTGGGACTAATAAACTTGAACCCTACACCATAACTAGTGTTATTTTATTATAGAACTTGTCTTCCTTTGGAAGTTACTAAACTGTAGTCTTGATTTATTGAGAACCTCATCAAAAAAGTGTTCCCCTCTGAACATCAGCATGGCTTTTCAAAATAATTTCTAACTGAAAAATTATAGCCTTCGATAACTATTTAAAGAAATCTTGATTATGTAATTACAAGCTCATCAACATAGGACTCAATTTAGCTTAAGGATGAGAAGGAGAGAATTTTTAGGCATTAAAAATCTCCAGTGTGCCATTCAGAGTCTGGGACATGAAATTTTAGCTTCTGGAAAAGTGACTGGGGAAAGGTAACTGCTAATGAATGCAAATTTTAAGTCTGTCCCTCAGAGTTCCCATGGCACTACATATATATATATATATATATATATATATATATATATATATATATATATAGTATGTATGTATTTAAAATTCATAAAATGATCACAAAATAAATCAAAATAATTTACCTACAAATAGCCTCTTTCTCCCCATCTTTATTGTGTGTTCCATTTCCATAATAAGCTGACCATCTCTTATTAATGCAGCAAGACAGTGGAGAGTTGTTTCCAATGGTTTTCTTCTTGTATATTCCAGGGTCTCACAGAAAAGAAAAAGTACTAAGAGAAATTAATTTCTAGGAGCTGTACTTGCAGCTGTAGAGATTTATTAAATAGACTCCATAATGGAAAAGAGAATGAGATAGCAGGTAATGTTGATTATGTCTGTGTTTGTATCAGAATGGGGAAGGCTTAGACTTTCTGTTTCCTGGTGTTCCAGTTACTTTGGCTCAACAACGGTTGAGGTCACTGTAATACACTGTAATACACTGTAATACCAAATAATTCAGAGAGGAAGCATTGAAAGCTTTTTGACATATTGATCAATCCCAAACTTCTAAAAGAAAAACACAAATTTCCAGGCACAGAAAAAGCCTCAGTGATTATTTAATTCAACAAGACTTCCATATTTTACAAATAAAGAAAGTGAAGTCCAGGAAAATGATTTCCCCAAGGTCACACAGTGTTTGTGGCAGAGAACCATAGATGACTCACAATAGAGTATAGGAAAAATGAACAGAAGGCTAAAGCCAGAAGAATAGCCTTGAGTGCCCCAATTCCATATATCCAGCACAAAGTAATTTAACCAATATAGCTCGCCAATCAAGATAATTCAGCTAATTGAACATTAGACCTGGGATTTATGCTTGGGGTAATTAACCAGAAAATTGCTGGGAACAGAATGAGAAATTACTAAAATACATAGATGGGAGTCTAAAGGCAGTCACTATGTTATACAGCATACCCATTTTTCTAGGACTTCTTATTTCTTCTGAATCTTAAATGCCTCATTAATGTCATAGTCTGTCGATTCATCTGCTACATAATTCCTTTTTCAGCTTCTATGGTTTTGAGGTTTTCTTTTTAAGTTTTCTTTCTGTTTTTGTTTTTCTTTCCCAAATGGCCCAGATGATCACTTAGGATACTTTGTCTGGAATTTTGTGATTTTATTTAAGAGTTTGAGAATGTTCAATCTGCCAAAAATCCTTGAGTTAGTCTCTGTCTAGCACTGTACTAGATAAGACACAAGGTGTTGAAGCCCAAGGCAACTGGGAAGCCAGTAAACAGAAATCTGAACCTCAGTCACTCCAAAACAAATGCAGAAACATTCCATATTTTTTGTTACCTGAGTCCTTATCTACCTCCTTTGTACTGACTGCAAGTTACTGAAGTAAATTTATTCTTACTTGAACCAACACTCTAATGAGAACTTTTCTAGGTTAAAATTCTTCTTAAATTGAATATTAAGCTTACGTGGCTTAGGAAAGCTATAGCATAAAGAATAAATTAAGAATAACCCTCAAATCTATGAAGAAAGAATGGGAAGTGTATGGGAAAGATGGTAAGTAACAGATTTCCATTTCAGCTAGGGACAGAAAAAATATATTATTTCCCTTTTGCATGAAAAGAGATTTATTTTCTCTACAAAGAAAAGAAGGTTCTTATTTCAAGGGAAAACATAATAAAAGAAGAAAAAAATGAGTTTTATGTCACAAGTTGAAACTATGGAGGCCACTTCCCTCAGAGAACATTAAAAGTTTGCCTAGAATGTACCAAAACAACCAGTTAGGAAAAAAATTAATCAGTTTTTTTTGTTGTTGTTGATGTTTTCATGACATAAGTTGCTTTGCTATTGTGCGGTTATAACCAAAGAACAGACAATTGGCTAGGAACTATCAATCTGGGGTGACTTTAAACCATTACAATGTATTACCTGCCTCTCCTGGCCCTCAGATAGTGGGTATGTATTCTGAGAATAGGCTTATGTAGGATTTCAATCTTCTTCAAACTGTCAGGCTTTGATATTGCTCTGACTCTGGGAAATCATCCATAACCCCTTCTCTATCTTCTCTCGTGAACCTTTCTAGACAGCAGTCATTGGCATACCAAACATCATGGGTGACTGCATCATGGATTCCTGTGTCTACTTGCAATCTATTGAGGTGGAAAAGTCTCCTGGAGAATAAGAAACATATCCTGATTCTAGTGTCCAGAATCAGTGGTAAATTGTCAAGTGCCAGTGATAAGCCAAGTATAATACAGATTTAAGTAAGTCTTAAAGTTGGTTTAGCTATTCTGGAAAAAAATGGCATGCTATTTTTATTAGATTATTCTCCTTTAACAAAGGAAGATTTTCATCCAGTCATTCATTATAAAGTTGCCCCTAAACACATTTATTTCGTGTTGCCAATTTAGTCTAGTCTACTTTTATTCTATCATTCCCTCCTTTTTTGGTCATCATATTATGAAGAGATCACAAATAGCAATAGAGTAGAAGACAGATTTCAACAAAAATTAAAGCCAGGTATGAAAGTGGAGAGGTCTTAGAAAGTGGTAGTAAAGATGGAGTTGTAATTGGAAGTTAGGTGAGTCCAGGAATTAGGAAACTCATAGGTACTATTTAAGGCAAAACAAGAGGTCAAAGAACACAGAAATCAAGTTTCCTTCATGCAAGTATTGCCTTATTTAGGGAAGCATAATAAGGCCCACCACTGATAAGGAGACTGAAAATGAGGCCATTTGTTTTCCTGCTCAGCCATGAAGCATCCTCTTATGCTTAGTGCAGGAGCCAATTGATGACATAGCAAAAGCTATGGGTGGAAATAAATGAGCCATAATGGGTACAGCAAAAGGGTCAATCTTAGGGGAATAGGAAATCTGGAGTCAGAACTAAGTAAATTTTGTCAGTGCAGTGAAGGAAGAGTGAGGAGATAAGTTGGTACCATGCCCTAACACTTGTCACTTAAGAAGATCAGATAGATCAGGTCTGCTCCAATCATCCTAGTTTAGACATCCAAAGATATAACACATCTCTGGGGGCTCACTGAAATTTGTTGGGACATGCTCTTGACATGCCTTGTGTTGTTTTTGCAGAAGTCCTGCTTGCTGCCTTGGCTCTGGTTTACCTCTTACTCAGCTTATGGGCAGTGCTTTGATGGATCCTGGATCCCTGGTACCTAGCCCCAAGTTATTTCAGCTCCCTAATGCCCTGGGCAGAGAATGAGGGGATAAATAGTGAATCAGGTGCCCGGTAGGCATATAGGAAGATATAAATATTTAAGAATAAAACAAAATGGTTAACCAAGGCTCAGTCATGAGATCATAGGACATGAAGGACAAGAAAATGTGTTTAGATCATATATATGGCATCATTATTGATGCACCAACTTCTGCCTAAGCCAGGGAATTCTTTGATCTTTCCCATTACCCTATGAAAGCAATTCCAAGCAAAGCTAGGTTAAGATTTACACAAATAGAAGGAATAAAGTAAAAGCACCTGGATGGAATGAGACATGTGTAGGCAAAGAGGAGGTATATCTGGGCAGTTTTTAAAATAGTGTTATAAAATAATGATCAATTGTGATAGTCTATCCAAACCTAAAGAACTGTGAATAGTACCTGTTAATGCTTCTGATTGCCTCTGTCTTTTTAAAAAAAAAAACATTTTCTATATTCTCTGCCTAGGCAGTTCTCCCCCACTCCTCATTTCTCTCTAAAGGCCTAACAACTAAATCATGCAATAAGCTGGTATTTCTGGCTTTTTTTTCTTCCAACAGATATATTCACAGTTCACCAAGTTTTAACTATACGAGGTGCTAGCTATGGCCTCTACTTTTCCACATTTACACCTTCCATGAAGGTAGAGAAAGACACTTCTTAGACACTAAATCAAAATTGCTTTCTTCATGAAAATAAACAAAAAAATTTTTAAAGTAGCAAGAAACTGGGTTCAAAATTTATAGGCATATTTAGGGGACCAAAGGAATTTCAGCACTATTAATTAAATTTAGTACAGAAGTTCAGTTACCTTCTTCAAATTAACTTTTTAACATAAAAAACTATCGTCTCTATTTGACCTAATGATATACTAGCAAGTTGATAGGTAGGATAACTTAGGCTAATGAATACCTTTATATAGATATTGTGTTTCAATCATATGAGACATTCTTTAATATTGTAACACTATTACAGACTCTTTTTCCATAGGCATTCACTAGATAAAGGCTAACCGTGAGAAAAGGAGGCTAAACCCAAATAATCACAGCCATTATTCTCATCTTCATCTTCATCATTACACCACTTTTATAAAGTAGTTAATGAAATAGGTGGTATAACTATAATTAACCCCATTTTACAGATATGAAAAATGACACTCAAGAAGTTAAGCAACTCACTCAAGGATGTGTAGTCAATGGTAAAGCCAGAACTTTAACCTAAAAGTCTGCAGAGTCTAAAGTTGTGTTTTTTTTTTCCATTACTATATATACCTCAGTCATCACCAGTTCACATGGATCAGTAAGGAACTGCTTTTTCCAGGGTACAGAAAAATCTTTTGCAAATAATGCTCAACCAGGATGCAATTCAATCAGTTCCCCAAATTGAGAAATGGCTATAGGCAAACAAATTTATTTGTTTAGAAAAATCATCTGAAATTTTTGAAGGACATTTCAGTTCATTTTGAGTCAAAAAGGCATTAAACTATCTCATCTCTCTTTTTCTCCATAAATCCTTTAATATAATTGTTCTGTCATTCCTCCTTGGTTCCCGTTTCTGATGGTATGGCTCTTTCCCTTGCCTAACCCAACTTCTCTCTTTGTACTCTTATCATTCTACCATCTTATCCATCAGATTTTATTATAATCTTGTCTATGAATCTTTATTTTTACATTTTCCTTTTCTGATAGGTAAACGTAATTGCCTAATAGACATCCCCAATTGTAAGTCCTGTAAACATTCCATGTTCAACATGTCTAAAACAGAATTTAGTATCTTTTCCCCAAAAAATTCACCCATCTAAACTTTCCCATTTTTGCTGAGAATATCACAATCAGTCCAAACATTGAAGTTTACAATTTTAGTATTATCTTCAACTACTCACTCTCTGTCATATTATGTGTCCATTCAGTTGCCAAATCTTTTTGTTTCAGTCTACATGATGATCTCTGTTCCATGTCTCCCTTAATGCCTGAGGAGGATTTTATATTTGATAAGGAACCATTGGAGACTAAGTTTCAGGTCAAATGTGGTATTACTGAAAATGTTATAAATATGAAACTGATATGCCATGGAAACATACTAATGTGGAAGGTGTGAGATAGTGAGGAGTTGAAGATGGTATCTTAGTTGTGATGGTGGTGCCCTTGACAGGAGTAAGGAATTTTGGAAGGGTGGAAGGTTTAAGGCTAACAATAATATGTTCTGTTTTAAATATGTTGAGTTTAAGATGTGCAATGTACATCAAGTTCAAAATGTCTGAAAGACATTCGAAGCCTTGAGGCTGAATGTCAGCAGAATGTTCAGAATTTGAGTAGTAGATACAATAATAATAATAAGTAGATTTGAGATCTTTGACATAAAGATAATAATCAAATCTATGAGAGCTAATAAGATCACCAAGTGAAGTAGTATATAAGGTAAAAATAAAAGATTTCAGAACAGAGCTCTGTGAGATACCCACTGCTGATGGGCATAACCTAGATAAGAATCTAGCAAAGGATACTGAGTAGTAATCAACAATAAGAAGGAGAACCAGGATTGTTGTTTAAAAAATAGAGAAAAGAATATTAAGGAGAAGAGGGTTATCAATAGCATCAAAAGTTGCCAAGTAGTCAAGATAAAAGAATAAAGAAAAGGACATTTGACTTGGAAATTAGATCATTGGTAACTTTGAAGAGAGTAGTTTCCATGGAATAATGTGGTCAGAAATTGAATTATAGGGAGTTAAGGAGAGTAATTGGAGGCACCTATTATAGATGGCCTTCTTATGGAATTTAGCCTCAAAGAGCAAATGAGATATAGGATGAGAGCAGAAATGGATTGATGCTTTGAGGGTGAGGGAGGAAATGAGCATGTTTGTAAGCAGGAGGGACGGAACCAATAGACAAGGAGAGATTGAAGAAAAGTGAGAGACTGAGGATGACATAAGGTCCAATATGTTGGAGGAGACAGGATGGAATGGGACAACTAGTAAAGGTATAAGGGTTTGCCTTGGCAAGGAATAGGACCACCTTTTTATTGAGACAAAGATAAAGGAGAAGAGATTGGCAGAAAGCATTTAGATGATAGGAAATGACAAGGATGGGAGAAGAGGAAGTCCTATTTTCCCAACTATCAATTTGTCTTTCTGTCTTCCTGTATAATGAGTGTAGAGAAGAGGAATAGAAATGAGGAAGAAGATAAAGGCAGATAGTTAAAGAAAAATCTACATAGTATACTTAGGTCTTCCATTACTCCTTGATAGGGAATGTATTTAGCTGTTTATCAACTGGAAAAATACCCTGTGGCAAAGATACATTTCAAACTCTGCCTTCCTTGATGCACACAGGTGTCTGACAGCTTATTACCAAGTCTTTAGGAACATTCAGAAGAGTGTGAAAAAATAAAACTACTGGAGTGAAAGAAAGGTGTGAGAATTACATTGTACAGATGAACAGACTGAAATTGTAGGTGAGCAAAGCACTTGATTATTGGCTAAATCCAACAAAAACACATTTTAAAACTCAATTCAAGACCATAAAAGAAAAGCACAAGCAATATTTAATTATGGAACAAGAGCATAGCCTCAGAAGAAGCAGATGAGCTCCTGGAGCACCAAACCAAAGTGTAGAATTGAAGAAATTAGAAAATAGAATTTGGAAACCAGGTGAGATATTTTCACTAAAACTATTTAACAGGTGGGTAAGTTTGGAACTTCACTTTGAACACATTTGATTTTTAAAGCAATTAAACAGTGAAATAGAACAAAAACCAATCTAGATAACTCCAAACCTCAGTTTGATCCTCTGTATAATGAAGTGGTTAGATGAGGTGGCATCTAAGGTCTCTTCAAAATCTACAGTCCCACAATGATGGAGTCATGGAATCCCTACTTGTTTCTTGAAGTGAATTCTTCTCAGGGCTAGTACACACTAGGTAAGGTTTCTGCATCACTTGAATCTAATGTATTCTTATGCTTTATCATGTCATAATGCTGAATTTGAGTTGTCCAGAGCTATATCAATAGAACACAAAGCTTTAATATGTCTTATTCAATTGGGAAGACTTAGGGTATGGGTTCACTGGTGAATTTTGAGTCTATAATCTAAGAATAATTATATTTCAGAAAGTTGAGGGATTCATAATCTATAGATTAAGATATAGATTATCCCCAAGTGGTAATTTCTAGGAGGCATATCAACAAATGCAAAGGCATGAATAGGTATGATCTTTAATAGTGCAGGAAACAGCATTGCTGATGAAATTCCCAGTCTTTCAGTTTCTAAATAATATCAATTCCTTTGAAAGATGATTACTTTTTCAATTGTAGGACTTACAGTAGAAAAGGCTTAAGCAATTGCCGATTGTTATGTTTAAATCATTTAACCTCTGTCTGCCTCGATTATACAATATGAAAAGTAATAGTACCTATCACATAGTAAGTCCTTGACAAATGATTTCCTTCTTCGTCACCTATCCTTGTCCATATAAACAAGACAATTCTACCACAACTCACTTAAAGGAACTTAAGATAGGGATATTGAGATAGAAAGTAAGAATATATTCAGAGTCCCAATGTCTTTCTTCCTTCAATAGGAAATACCTAAACAACTCAGTTCAAGTTTCACAATTAATAGGCATGTATTCACTGTCACATGAGGATAAAAAAGACTACCTAGATGCCAAATTTGCTATGGCTGGGGGATAAGACAATAAAGCAAATGGAGAATAAGAAGCAAGAACAGTTCTATACTATAGGCTACACAATGCAAAAACTATGATAGGGTCAATTAGAGCTTAGTCCCAGGAAAGGAATTTGCAGAAGTTAGAAAATTTGCTTCAAGTAGGAATTTTATAGGGCCACTAAAAGCATTCATGCTCCTTAGAGGAAGGAGATGGTGATAGAGCTGGAGGAGGCTCCCCCTGAGAAAAAAGTTTGACTATCTTAGGGTTCTCCACTCATTTACCATATACGGTTCCTGTGATCTAAAATGAAAATGGAATGTTCAAGAATGGGTTCTGGTCTAACATTCTAAACTCTGCCCCTCCACCAGATCCATGGAAATTGAAGCCTTGCATTCTTCACCAATTAGCACCTTTAGTTACAGTCCTCTGTGTACTTCCTATACAATCTGAGGTCAACAGAAAGAAATGGGCTTAGACTGGGAATGTCTGAGGCCCTAAATCTTTAAACCTGTTTGCCTGGACACAAAGGAAGATGGAAAGAGGAAACATGGTTGTCCAAACTTCTAGCATCTGATACTAATGAAATCTCTATCCATATCACTCTGGAATAGAGATAGGAGGCGACAACTAGCAATTTTGGCACCTTGGGTAACTATTCAATGGATGATGGCTTCACTTGGGGGAATCAGCATAAATATCCCTTGAGTATAACTTTGTAATTGATGATGTGAAAATAACACAAGAAATAATTAATAAAAATCCATAGTGGGCAGAAGTATTCTAGGGGTTAAGTGAAGAAATTTTATGTTTGGAAGAGATATTGGAGCATATTTAGTCCAATCTGCCAAATTTCTACTCCACTAGGAAGGCTTTGGTGAGGTAATGCCAAGATTACTACTCACTCTATCAACAATAAGAGAAGAATGATGGTTTTGACATCAAATGCTTGCAAAGTTTATGGGTAGATATATGGAAGAGGCTGAAAAAGACAGAGAGGCTGAGCAGCTTAGAAATGAGGCAAGGAAAAGAAATTCCTAGGGAGGACACAGGAAAGGACAAGGCTGTGGATATATTTTTAAGTAATGGCCAGAAAAAGAGAGAGGAAATAGATTATCTCCACAACTATCCTCAACATAAACCCCTTCTGTTTTATTGATCTTCCTTCATCATGTCCCCTCCAAATCCTACTCAATTTCTATTAGGCTGAAGAAATTCGTGTGTTAAATGCTTGCTTCCTTAAAATTTCCCACTCTTCAGGAAAGTTTGGGAAGGAGGTCATGGAAGCAAAACTCTAAAACTGGAGGTACACAGGAAATTATCTCTTCTAATCTCCTAATTTTCAGAAGAACAAACTGAGGTCCAGGGAGATTTAGGGATTTGCCTAACATGATAGAAGTAAGAAAGATCAGAGCTGGGACATGAACACAGGTCGATGATATTTGCCACTGTACCATGATGCTGTGTCCTACATGGAAAGAGGTTGAGTTACTGATAAACTTCAGTCAGTGGTGGCTGACTGACATAGTGGAGCTCAGTTTAAATTCAATCTCAAATACTTAGGCAAATTATCTAACTTCCTTACTCCTCAGTTTCCTCAATTGTATTTGATCCTCACAACCTGGGAGTTGAGTGCTATTTTGACCCTCAATTGTGAGAATCAAATGAAATAATAATTTTTTAAAACCTTTATCTTCCATGGAATCAATACTAATCATCCCATCTTCACAGACGTAGGCAATTGAGGATAAGTGACTAGCCCAGGGACACATACCTGAGAATTGCTGAAGACCAGATTCAGAGATAATATTTGTAAAGTGCTTAGTGTAATGCCTGGCACATAATAGGTACTTAATGAATGGATGTTTTCTTTATTCCTGTCAAAACAAAAAGTATTTATTAAGAACCTTAAGCCACCATAAACTCTTTTCACAGGTCCTTAGGAAGTAGGTGGAAATTTATGTTTCTGACTAAGCCACTCCAGTATTTCTTCCCTCTCCACATCTGATTAACAGCAGATAATTGGGAGGGGGGGGTGGCATATGATGAAATATGTCTTCAGTCTTTCAAGAGAAGTTTCCTCATCTTAAATTCTTGACTCTTTTAGTTTTTTTACCTTAATCCTTGGTAGGAACTGTCCTTTGTTCTCCTCAGACTCCTGCTTTCTCTGGGTCCTTTGGGTTTTGTTGATCTCCTATACTAATACACTGGCACATAGGGCCATTTTTGAAATCTATTCTCAGTGTATTCTGAATTGGAGAGTACCTGGAAAGGGCTGCTTTCCAAAAACGCTCTTGCCTCTTCAAAGTCCAGAATGTCACTGAATGGTTTCTCATGTTAGGTTCAAGGGGAGTCAAAACCAACGAACAGAAAGTCAGATTGGCCCTGATATATGACTTGCAGCTCCTATTTATGTCCCTTAAAAGCTAAAAAGGGTGGGGGAAGCTGGGTAGCTCAGTGGATTGAGAGCCAGGCTTAGAGATGGGAGGTCCTAGGTTCAAATCTGGCCTCAGACACTTCCCAGCTGTGTGACCCTGGGCAAGTCACTTGACCCCCATTGCCTAGCCCTTACCACTCTTCTGCCTTGGAGCCAATACACAGTATTGACTCCAAGATGGAAGGTGAGGGTTTAAAAGAAAAAAAAAAAGCTAAAAAGGCATCTGTCTCCTACTTTGGCTTAGACTGGGCAACAGTATTGTTTCTACATGCTGGGCTCCTGCTACTGGTTATAGGGAACACTGGCCGTAGATACCCAAGAGCAGCCAAGCTCTATCACTTGGAGTTCTCTTATAGAAATCCCCTGCTCTGTTTTCAATTATTTTTTTTTTAAACCCTTACCTTCTGTCTTGGAGCCGTATTGGCTCCAAGGCAGAAGAGTGGTAAGGGCTAGACAATGTGGGTCAAGTGACTTGCCCAGGGTCACATAGATAGGAAGTGGCTGAGGCCAGATTTGAACCTAGGACCTCCTGTCTCTAGGCCTGGTTCTCAATCCACTGAGCTACCCAGCTGCCCCCTTGTTTTCAATTATTCTTATTCTATGAATGTAGAGAAAAACTGGTAATGCAGCAGTTACTGACAGTCAGCTACCTTCAAATTTAATCCTTTCTCTACCCAATCAGAAATAGAACTAGTGACCCAAATATCATCATCAAACTCATATAAAATGGAGATTTGAACTCTAGATTTCAATCCCCAGCAGTCCTTGGTATTTCCCAGAATTCCCTATAATCTCACCTGAGTCTTCACTTGGGCGAGATCACAACTTGTATTTAAACTGGCAGCAACACCTACTTGGGGCTCTTCCATTGCAATGATGTAGTAAGTAAGCTAAGTGCAGGGGTTTTGAATGGGCTAATCTGCCCTAGGCAAATGGTTTATTATTTTTGTATCCTTAATTCTCATAATCCTTAACAAACCTCATAAAATATTATACTTTTATTACTGAAGACTAATTTAATTTTTACACTCATCAACATCATTTCACTCACTCTATAATGCTCATCTGCTTTTTAGGTGTCAGGGAGCGAACAGGGAGCTGGATCTAGAGTCAGGGAGTCCTGAGGTTAACCCAGTCTCAGATATTTTTAGTAGCTGTAGACTCTGGGCAAGTCATTTAATCTCATTTGTCTCTATTGGCTCATCTGTAAAATGGGGATAATAAGAACACCTACCTCCCAGGATTATTGTGAGCATCAAATAAAACAAATATAAATCCAGCATCTAGTACATAGTAGGCAATTTATAAATGTTACATACTATCATCATCATCTTTATCATGGTAATAAGAAAAATAATATAATAGCTAGTATTTACAGGGTGCTTTAAGGTTTGCATTTATTATGTGATTTACTCCCAACAGTAACTTTGAAAGATAGGTTCTTTTATTAGACCAAGTTCTTAGATTAAATTAGAACAGATTAGGGAACTGAGTTCAAAAGAGATTAAATAACTTGTCCAGGGCCACACAACTAGGAAGTGTTTGAGACAAAATTTAGACTCAAGTCTTCCTTACTCCAGGCTCAGTATTCTTTCCTCTGTACCACCCAGCTGCGATCTCCTGTACCTGCAGCCTCCCCATCTCCTCCTCAAATAGAAGGCAGTGGTAAATGCATCTTGGTCTAAGATAGGAAAGGACCTCAGTGGATATTGAATGGAGTCTAATTCCCTTGTTTAAAAGATGAGAAAAATGAGGTAGAAGAAGACTGAATATCTTGTTCCAGGTCACAGAAGGTAGTAAGCATCAGAGGAGGAATTTGAACTCAGATCCTCTGACTCTACATTCAAATGTGTAATTTTTAGTAACTCATATTGTTTCCCAAAGAAGTATGATCTTTTTTCCTCTAATCTCAATGGCCCAGTGGGATTGTTTTTTGTCAAGTTAAATAAGGCAGAATAGCCCTTACACTTCGTGACTGAAATAGTTACTGTCACCAGTTAGAATCCACCATTCTTTCCTTTTTGATGTGTCAGCACAATTTATTGATTAGGTGTGTTACAATGATAGGTTGGACTATATGATCATTGACCTACCTTCTGTAACCTCAAGCTCTATGTGTAAAGATGTTTAAGGTGAGATTGCAATGATGAGTTTTGCTTCTTAAATCTACAAGTGGCTCATGCAAAAATCTGAATTAGAAATCTACATAATATGTGTCTAACTATAATACATACATACACATTTACATAGGAAACATTGAGATGTGTTTTCTTTCTGGATGGTTCTTGAGAGATGAAGTTATTTGGTATTAAATTAAGAACCATTTTATGTTAGGCAGACTTGAAAGGAGGAGGAGGGCTCAGAGCAGTAGTTTTATAACCCCATACTTCAATGTGAAATATACTGTTGGCATTTGCTCTGAGATTCAACAGCAGTCAGACAGTAATGGATCATGGCAGGATAAAACAATATTTATGCTACAAAGATATGCTGTTAGTTAGGTGTGCCAATGCAAAATACTATGGAACTTCAGGTTGTAGGCTTTCCTCAATAACTTCCAGGGAGGCATGGAAATATTTAACAAACAACGGTTTTATTAATAGGTTGTCTATGGTTGATTACATGAATGTTTGCCAATGCTCTGAATCACTAAACATCCTCTGGGAAATAATGATATATCTTTATTCATACTAAACAAAGACTACAGTAGGAAATATAGTTTTCTTTGTCTGCCTTCTTAGAACATAGGCAAAGGAATATTATGACCCTTCTCCAACCCCCCTTTTTTATGATTTCCTTTTTATTCTTCTTTTTGCCACTGTTTTTCTAAGATATAACCAATAACGTCACACCAAAGAACTCAATTTCAGACCTCAGAAAGATGTGTCCAGTTTCATTCTCTTATGATAAAGGGGAAATATGTGATAGATTTCCTTTCAATCTGTTTGATCCATATTTTGGACAAGATCACAAGGGTCAGAATGTTTTTAACAGCAGACATTAGTCTTGAATGATGGTAGGGGCTGAATATAGCTTTTATTATAGTTCACATCCTCCTCCAGAATGAAGCAGGGTGCTGAAGAGGAACAATCTTGCTAGATTGTCAAGGCTGTGAGATTCCCATTTAGAATCTGGCAGGTAGCGGGTGAATTTTCTGTGTTGTAGAGTTCCCATCATCAAGTTGACCTGGGATCCTGTGACTTAAGGATAAAACATGATGGAGACTCATCCTCAGGAAAGTGATTGAGATATAAAATTAAGTTAGCTTAAAAATAATTCTTCAACCATGAAATAAAGCATAAGTCAAAGGCTGAAAATCAAGCTGCTGGAGCTTTTACTTCTGAGACAGCACCTCTGCTCATAGACATGTTGAGAAATCTCATGTGTTTTGAAAATGCAATCTAAAATAAGTTAGAAAAGCATGACCACAGTCAGTTGTGTCTGGCTCTTTTATTATATTTACCCTGGAGCTGTTCCAGTATAGACTTAATAAGCTTTAATTCTGATTAAATGCTTCTTTTGCCCCTAAATCTTTCAATCACCTTGTATGTTAACATTATCTACTCAATGTTCAGCACTTTTGTGGGCATGGTTAATGTTAGAAAGAAGCATAAGATAACATCTACGACTTCAAGAAAGTTAAAGCTGGATACAGAAAACTCACCTGAAATAAGCTTAGCAACATGCAAACCTACTTGGTACTGATTATAAATAAAGTGAAGTTTCAAAAAAGGATAGAGTAATGTGATCTAGTGCAGTCAGAGAAGATTCATGGAATTTATGATCTTGGATATTCTCTTACAACAATGATGAATATAGAAATATATTTGACATGATTTTTTGCCTGTATATATATACATATTCTCTTACAACAATGATGAATATAGAAATATATTTGACATGATTTTTTGCCTGTATATATATACATATTCTCTTACAACAATGATGAATATAGAAATATATTTGACATGATAAGATATATAATGAATATTAAATCGCTTATTACCTCTGGGAGAGGGAAGGCAAAGGAGGGAGGGAGATAATTTAGAATTATAATTTTGGGAAGTTTAATTTTAAAATTACATGTAATTGAGAAAATAAAGTATCTTTTTAAAATAACAATAAGGTAAGGGACCTAGATTAAGTCAAGGTCTCTAATCTTGTTTGTATATTGAATTCCTCTCAGGCTGGTGAAATAAATGGTGAAGTTTTCTCTTTCAGAATAGTGGTTTTAAAAATTTAAAGAAAACACAAGATTTCATTTAGATGTTAATGAAAATAAAGTTGAAAATTTCCCATCTAAAAAAAAGAAAAGAAAAGAAGATTCCTGGAAATGGGATAAGTAAAGTTAACACTCCTATTTGAGGACTTAGATATTCCTTCAAATATACCTCAATCATGGTAAATAAATAATGAGTCTTGAGTCATCATGTAAATTTTGTAATCTTCCAATAAATACTATATGTGTGCATGTATGCATAATATATATGTGTGTGTATACAATGTCTATGTGTATATGAATATGCATTATATATTTGTATGCTTACAAATATTATATCATATCTTATACACATCATATATACAACTTGATGGCCCAATTGAAAGAACACTGGGTCTGAAGACAGGAAGACCTAAACAACTTCAGCCTCAAACATTTAGTAGCTGCAATATGAAAACATCTTAGTCATGAAATTGAAACTACCACATGCATTTTAAAAAAATTTAATTCTTCCTCTAATTAGGATTCAGATGTTACATTTGCAATAGAGTGATCTTTTAATATCAAAACCCTAATCATATTCCCATTGAACTATGTGAATGATCATATATTTTACTTCTTTGTTTCTACTCCCACAGTTCTTTCTCTGGATGTGGATAGCATTTTTTCTCATAAATTCCTCTGGATTGTCCTAGATCATTGCATCGCTGCTAGTAGAAAAGTCTATTACATTTCATGGTGCCACCATGTATCATTCTCTGTATAATTTTCTCCTGCTGAATTTTGTTGGAAATATACAGAAATGCTGATGATTTATGTGGGCTTATCTTATACCCTGCAACTTTGCTAAAGTTGTTAATTATTTCCACTAACCTTTTAGTTGATTTTCTAGTATTCTTTAAGTAGATCATCATATCTTCTACAAAGAATGATAATTTAGTTTCCTTGTTGCGTACTTAATTCCTTAAATTTCTTTTTCTTCTCTAATTGCTCTCACTAGTGTTTCTAGCACAATATTAAATAATAGAGATGATAGTGGACTTCCTGGCTTCACTCCTGATCTTATTGGGAAGGCTTCTAACTTGTCCCCTTTGCAGATGATACTTGATGAAGGTTTTAAAAATATATTGTTTGTTATTTTTAGGAAAGGCCCTCCTATTCCTATACTTACTAGTGTTTTCAATAGGAATGAGTGTTTTATTTTGTCAAAGGCTTTTTCTGCATCGATTGAGATAATCATATCATTTCTGTTGGTTTGATTATTGATATGATCAATTATGTGAATGGTTTTCCTAATATTAAAACATCCTTGCCTACCTGGTATAAATCCTACATGGTCATAGTGAATAATCCTTGTGAAAACTTGCTGTAGTCCTTTTGCTAGTATTTTATTTAAGATTCTTGCATCTGTGTTCATTAAGGAGATTGGTCTATAGTTTTCTTTCTTTGTTTTTGGTCAACCTGGCTTTGGAATCAATATCATATTTGTTTCATAAAAATAATTTGGTAAGATTCCTTCTTTGCTTATTTTGTCAAATAATTTGTATAGTATTGGGATTAATTTTTCTTTAAATGTCTGATAGAATTCACTTGTGAATCCATCTGGGGATTTTTAAAGAAATTCCTTGATGGCTTGGTTTTTTTTTCTGAGATGGGATTATTTATGTATTCTATTTCCTCTTTTGTTCATTTAGTAAATGTATTTTTTGTAAATATTCATCCATTTCACTATATTGTCATATTTGTTGCCATAGAATTGAGCAAAATAGTTCTTAATAATTCCTCTTCATTAGAGGTGAGATCCACCCTTTTCTCTTTGATGCTATTAATTGGATTCTCTTCTTTCTTTTTTAATTAGATTAACCAGTACTTTATTTATTTGTTTTTCAAAATACCTGCTCCTATTCTTATTAATTAGTTCAATAGTTCTTTTACTTTTACTTTTATTAATTTCTCCTTTAATTTTTGAAATTTCCAATTTTATCTGGGGATTAAGCAGATCTTCTAATAACTTATCCAATGGTAGAAAGCAATATGGTTTTTCTACCTGTTGCTACCCTTCAACTTGGTAGATAATGGAATTGACAGGTAGAGAAATGCCTATCTTACCAAGAGCCTTAAAGAAATTGTTCATTGATCTCTTTCATTGTATTCCAAAGAAGTCTATAATTCCCTAGTTATCTGCTCATTCATATCATCCATAAAAAATTCAATGTGCAAAGCTAATTTGATATGTTTTCTGGCTTTAAATATTTCTGTATCCTAAAGATACAATATCTTATATTTTTTTTTATATCATAATATTGGGTGAACTTGGCATCTGTTCTTTGTTTGCATTTTGTGAGTCAAGTAAATACCAAATTTCTATGTACTATTAGTGCTGTGTATTTGAGATGTGTTCAATTAAAGTCAATCCCAAGAGGGAAGGGAATGGGGAAGAAAGTCAGATTCAGAGAGACACAGAGATAGATAGAGAGACAAAAAGGCCAGTCTCTAGTTGATAAATGGTGAAAGGCTATGAATCGGCATTTTCAGAAAAAGAAATCAAAGTCACATAATTAGTCACATAAAAATGTTCTAGATCACTGTTGATTAAAAATTCAAATTAAAACAATTTTGAGATACCATCTCATATTTATGAGATTGGCTAACATGAAATAAAAGGGAAAATGATAATACTGGAGGGGATGTGGAAAAATTGTGACACAAATGTGTTGTTGGTAGAGGTGTGAGCTAGTACAACTATTGTGGAGAGCAATTTGAATTTATGCCCAAAGGGTTATAAAACAACATTTTGTGACCTAGGAATACTACTACTAGACCTGTGTCAAACTGATCAAAGAAAAGGTAAAAGAACCTATTTGTACAAAATATGTATAGCTATTCTTTTTTGTGGTGGCAAAGAATTTGAGTCCAAATGGCTTTCTATCAATTAAGGGAAGGTTGAACTAGTTGTGGTATGTGATTATGATGCAGTACTATTGTGCTATAAGAATTGATGAGACAGTATGGGTTCATAAAAAGCTGGAAAACCTCACATGAACCAATGGAAAGTCAACTGGACCAAACAACACTGCACACAGTAACAATATTGTAAGTATGATCAACTGTGACTTAGTTACTTTAAAGAAGACACACATCCAACACAATTCTGAAGGACCTCTGATGAAAAATGTTATTCACCTCCACAGAGTGAATTGATGAAGTCTGAATGAAGATTGAGGCATATGGGTTTTTTTAATTTTATTTTTGTTTTATTTTATTTATGTTTTCTTTTGTAACATGGCTCATATGGATATATGCTTGATCTGACCTCATGTGTATAATAAAAATAAAAATTCTTGCCTCCTCTGTGAAGGGCAGAGAGGGAAGGAAGGAGAATATTTGGAACTCAAGTTTTTAAAATGAATGTAATTTGGAAATATTGATATGAAATAAATAATTTAATATGAAAATTTTATGTGTGTGAAATTTTGCCTTCTTAAAATTGATAAACTATTAACTCCAAGAAAGCAGGGAAATTTGGGGTTTTGTTTACCTCTGTACATGACATAGTGGCTGACCCATGATAAGCACTTAATCAATATATTCTGATCAACTGAAATAAAAGAGATCTTTTTCTGAAAGAAGAAATTTTAACTGAAGCAAATTTTTTTTACATTTACCATATCTTAAATCATTTGCATGTTCTCACAACGATATTGCTGCCTTAAAAGCAGCAGCAAGGAAACACTCATAGAAAACTCAACCTATAATCAGTAAAACATCAGTTTAAATCTTGCCTGAGTCCTTTACTACATATGTAGTGAAGGGCAAGTCAGTTAACCTCTCAGTACCTCAGTTTTTAATCTATAAGATGGGGAAACATGTTTTCAAAGGCCTGTAATATTTACAAACTTCTCATTCAGTGAATTCAGAGAATATGCCAATGTTTAACAAAAGACTACAACCTGAAAACATTGCTTTGAACACTGAAAATGTTACTCTCTAATTTTGCATGGTGGCAGATATCCCACAGTGGAATGTAAGCTCCTTGAGAATAGGGACTATTTTTCATTTTATTTTCTTATCCCTGGAGTCTTAACATAGCTCTTGGCAGACACTCAATAAATTCTCACTGCTCAGTGAAATAACTTTTTCTAGAGATTTAATTTAGTCTTGAATTTAGTTCTTTTCATATGCAACATGTCATTAAGAAAATACCTGTTATTTGCCTTAGAGGACAAAAGAAGAAAAAGTCCCGATGACTTTTATCAGTTTCCCTCATGAAATCAATGTAAGATCAAATGGCATGAAGAGACCTCCAGCAATAATTGGGAAGAGTAAAAGGAAACTGGAATTTAGACCATGCTGATTATTATCCACCCACATACTCACAATGAACATAAAAGTCAATTGAATGGCAAAATATTCAAAATGAAAATAAATGCTAGAAAAATAAAGCCCACTAAATTTCAACACTTCAGTAATCTGAAGTATTGCTGTAGGGTGTCAAGTATTGAGAATTAATGGAAGAATCATTTTTACTTAAACATAAGAAATTGTGATTAAGTTAACTCCAAACCTTTTGCTAAAATGCTAGGCTTGGAATTAGGGAACCTGGGTTCTAGAGTGGGCTCTATCATTGACTACCTTTGTCACCTTGGGAAAATAATTCCATTCTGTATTTCTATTGAGGGCACATCATTATTTTCTGAGTCACCCATGTGCTTAAGCTTGAAATCCTTCTTGACTTTTCTCTCTTCCTCATCCTCTCATGCAAACATTTGTCAGGTAATATTTACTAGCTTCCATAGAACCTCTGAAAATTTACTCTCTTTCCTCAACTTGCATAACCACTTCCCTAGTTCAGACCCTCATGACTATAATACCTTTCTAATTGCTTTGCTTGATTATAGTTTCTCCATCCTCCTCCACTCCCATTTCACCCTCAAAAGAGGTACCAAATAATTTTCTCAAGATACAATTCCATTCCTGCTATTGTCTCTAAGGTACAATACAAACTCCTCAACTTTACATTTAAGAGCTTCTATGACATGGCTTCAATTTACTATTTCATCCTTATTTCACTTCATTTTCCTCCTCCTTTCCAGACAATCCATGAAATCAATGTCAGCTTTTCATAGCTCTCTAGGTTTCCTAGAATGTTATCCCTCCTAACTTCCACCTTTCAAAATCTGTCTGCCTATAATATTTGGCTCAGTGACACCTTCTCTTTGAATCCTCTTTTAATACTGCCAGTTGTTAGCACTTCAAATCTCAAATCATCTTAAATTAACTTAACTGTGTACACTTTTATTACCAAGTAGAATGAAAGCCCTCTAGGGACAGGTATTATTTCATTTCTGTATTTGTATCACTTGTTCTTGCACCTGACAGGTGCTTAATAAAGTTTTGCTGAATCAAATATAATTGTGTTTAATTTTTCTAATCTTTTAATTAAGCTAATTAACTTGGACTCCATAATTACTAATGCCCTCCTAGAGTTTAAAATTCTATCTTTCTTTAATATGTTGGATTCCCAATATATCCTCTCTCACAATATCTATTTTAAGAATGTTTGTATAGAGGACAACTAGGTAGTGTAGTGGATTTAGAGCCAGGAGCAGCAATAGGAGTTCCTGGACTCAGATATTTCCTAGCTGTGTGACCCTGGACAATTAACTTAACCCCACCATTGCCTAACTCTTATTGTTCTTCTGACTTGAAACCAAAACACAGTATTGATTCTGATGGAGAGTAACGGTTTTTTTTAAGTGTTTGTATGCATGGGTGTTTGTGTGGTTGTGTCTGTGTGTCTGTGTGGTGTATGCACAAAGCTTAGCAGCAAAGCAATTCACAGAAGTCTTTGCTCATTGTAGCTTTAAAATTGTTTTGGTGAGATTTCAAATCAAATGATCAAATGTGTATTGATTTCCCACTATGCGTAAATCACTAGACTAGGTATTCTAAACCACCACTACAATATAACCTCAGAGACTAATTATTCTAATATTCTAATACTTTATAAACTTTAAACTTTAAAGCACCCTATAAATGTCAACCATTGTCATCATCATCATCATCATCATCATCATCATCATCATCATCACCAATTTGCTATGTCCTTTCCAAGGATATACAACTACGACATAACAAGTTCTATCAGAAATTGAACCAAACCACAAGATTTGACTAATGAAAAAACTCTCTAGATTTGTATTCAAACTTTATAAGGAGCAGAAAGATGAGCCAGGCTTTTTAGACAATAAAGTGAGTATCCAGTGTTATCAGTAGTGTCATTTCCAAAGGGAAGATTAGAGAGTATGTAACTGTGCCCTATTCACTTGGTTCACATGCAAAATAGACTATTTCCAAAATTAGCCAATATCTTACTCTCAGGGGTTGGGAAAGTAGTGCCAAATTAGAGCAGCTGTGTGAGAGATAGATCATTTTCTTTATCCATTTTGGCTACTTATCAAACATAAAGAGAACCTGCAGTTCCCACAAAGCATCAGTACCAATGCACCTTTTTTTAGTGACAGGAAGCGAAGAGAAACTTGGGCATTTTTCCCCCAGAGAGAAAGTACAATCTTCTCCAACCTCTTTTTGGATCCCCACATAATTCAAAAGTGGTCAAATCAATTTAGTTTATACTTTGAAAAGAAAAAAAAATAGAATGACCTTTCCCTGGAGGCCAGACATGAAAAATTTCAGCTCAAAAGCATTTTTTTGTGAAGTGGCTGGAAGTATAGATTTAGAACAGAAACAGCTTCTTGATGTTAATAGTTGCATTGAAATGCTACCATCCCCTCCCTTCTTTTCAAAATTCCCAAAGCAATTTATAGGTGGAGCTATGGAGATACAGTGCAATCAGCTTGAATGTGGGATGCATGGAGGAAAACCCATCAGTCCAAAAACCTTTTGTTCTCAGGTTTTTGTGCTCTCCTCATTTTTTAAGCCTAATGTCCCTGGGATGTCCCAAGGTAGTTTCTACTTCAGGCTGAGAGGATCAGCAGAGGAACTAATTTACTTTAGGTTTTTTCGTGAGTTACCAAGAAAAATTAGAACTGAGAAATTAATATGCGATTCAAGGTTACAGTGACAAAGGGTGGTGGAGATCATTTGTTTCAATTCCATCCTTTCACCATTCTTTTCATAAAAGACAAAACTGATTTTTTGAAGCTCACATAAAATTGGTCTTAACATTCTGGGCTACCCAGTCTAGTGGTTCCCCCCCACCCATTATCTCTGTGTTAATCATATGTTCCAAGCCAAAAACTGTTGTAACTATAAAAAGAATATCATTTTTGCAAAACATAAATAAAACTATGAGGTTTTTTTTTCCTACTAGATTTTTCAGACTGTCCAAGATTTTTCTAAGCTCTATTATATTGTTTTCTATGTTTAACCATTTTCTAAGGTGTGAAGACTTAGACTCTCTCCTTGACTTCCCAGGAAAAAAAGGTGCCTTCCCACTGAGTGCACTCAGTCATTCTTTATATGTGGGAATTACCCAGTCTTCCCTTCTAAGTCATCCATTATGGTATAGAAAACAGGATCTAGTCTTCCATACAACTATTGTTCTAAATACATTGGCTAAAAGCATCATATCCCCTTTATTCTTTCTGTTGGTTAGAGAGAAGTATTAAAGAATCTCTCATAAGATCACTGCAGACCTGGAAAGCACCTTAAATACACTTTAGTCTGCCTTTATTTCACAGAGCAGTAAACTGAGGACCAAGGAGAATAAATGACTTACCAAGATTACAGAGGTAACAACAATAAAATTTAGATTTAAATTGAGTTTCAATGTTTTCAAAGTTTACTATGTATTTTATTTTATTTAAGCATAACAGTAAGCCTGAAAAATAAGTACTGCATTGTATTATTACAATAATTTTGGTGGTGAAGCCACTGAGATGGAGAGTAGGTTTATGATTGAATTAAGTCACATAAAAGGTGAGCATCTAAGGTGGGATTTGAACCTTAGTCTTCTTAAATCCAAGTCCCCAACTCAATTCACTCCATTATGCTGATTTTTCAAATAGTGGAGCCATTTTTAATCATAATGAATTTGAATGTACCTCTTACACACAATTACTTTCTAGTATATAATATTGCTTTCTCCTTTCCCCAAATAGCCTTAGTCCCAGCCTTGTTTGCTTGGTGGGAAATATAGCAATGTGCCTACACAGTCTATAATTTATCTACTCTCATGAAGATAGAAATTGGTCTAAATGGAATATGTACGCCATGACTTTTCCAAATATGGAAAACTCCTGCAGAAGCATTTGTCCTAGAAGCACCACTCCATTTAACTCAATAATGAAAAGATTAGGTTCTTTACCCTGTGGGCCAATAGAAAAGAAATTCTTTATGCATTCAAAGGGGGTGGAGATGGGAATTGAATGAGCTATTTTGGTCATTTGGGGTCATTGCTTTAAAAAAAAAAACTTCAAAATATTTTTTTAAAGGAAAAGTTTTTTTGTTTGTTTGTTTTTGGCAAACCAACAGGACATGTCCCCAAGTAGATCTTTCAATGACCAAAAAGGAAAGGTAATTTCTAGCCACCAACCAGCTGGAATATTTATTCAGATTCATCAACAAGCACCTGTCACTTGGGTATAAGCAGGCAGAAAAACCCAACTAGGTAACAAGTGGGCCCCAGGCATAATTCAACAAGGACATAATTAAGTGAGGTGAAAACCAATGAGGCAAACATTAGTTTGAGGCCCATCTCTGTAGTAGGTGCAAGGTAATGGATTTCAATAGAGTTAAATGGAGTTTTCTTTAGCATAGTTTCAAAATTCTTTAAGCACAAATCTACTCAGAGAACTTCACTTCAAAGCAACTATTTTATCCAGAGTTTTAGGGCTAAATGCTTTGCTATAAAATCATTTTGAAAACCACTCACTTATTCCCTTGGTATAGGTATTGAAAAGATAACTGAAGTTATATCAGAGACATAGGTTTAAGTTTCTGTTATCTTCTAGCTACTAGCAAGATAACCATTGGTTAATCTTAAGCTCCCATATACTCAATTTCCTCAATTCTAAAATCAACCAGTCCACAAGCATTTACTTTTTAATTCAGTTCAATTCTTTTAATTAAGAAAAAAACTATTTGCTCTCCCTCAGAGCTTCTCCTTACCCTTCATCAAAAAAAATACCAAAAACACATTCCCTGTAACAAATAGCAAAAGTCAAGCAAAACTGATTTTTGCTTTGGTCATGTCCAAAAAATGAATGTCTCAGTCTGTACCTTGAGTCTATTAGCCTTCTGTCAGGAGGTGGGTAGCACAATTCATCATGAGTCCTCTAGAATCTTGGTTGGTCATTGCTCAGCAAACACTCATTAAATGCAAGATATAATACATTCACTCCTTTCAGAGTTTTCAGAGAATCAAATATTATATTATATTATATAAATATTATAGTGCATGGACATGTAAATCATCAGCATTCGCATCAATGAAAATAAAAGAAACCCAAGAATAAGCACTAGAACTATTGACCGAGTATTTCATGTTGTACACTGCTAAGTTAGTACTGCCAAAATGCTGTGGGCTAGAAGTGGTGAGTTTGCCTTTTCATCTGGACAGAAAGCCCATCCAAATGGTGTGTTTATATGTGTGTTTGCTAGGTGGAAATCATAAATGAATGGTCCCAAGGACAGAATCCATCGAGATGTTAGAGGTCAAGCTATGATTTTTCAGTTTAATTGGAGTGGAAAGAGAGATGTGTAATGTGGTAATAGGTTCAAAACCACAATGCCAATTTCCAACTACCATTCCAAAATCCCATTTAACATCACATGAAGTGATTCTTCTCTGCATGTAGAGTAAAAAGATTTTATTCGATCAAGAACTGCCATTAGTACCGTTTTTCAAATTTACCTTGTCCACAAGGTGCTGACAACTATCAATTAGCAGCTGAAATTAAGTGACAATGTGCTTGGTGAAAATTATAGTGCTAGACTTGTCTGGAGGATAGAATTTTAAGGATGGAAGTTTCTACCCGAGGCCCAATTAATGGGAACACAAAATTCACAAAGTTCTTGACTGAATGTCTCAAATCAATCTAAGGTCTAATGTAGGTCTGAACAAACCCTTAATTTATTTGGGAGGAGTAAAGTACTTGGATACTTGCATGAAAGCACATTTTGACACATAGGATGATGTCACAGGAAATAATTTTGTGACTGGTTGAAGAGAAACAAGGTAGACAATTGTGGAACTATGGATAAAACAAGGAAGCTAGCCCAGGAATTAATTCATTCCAGAGCAGGTCAGTCTGGGAAATGACCCAAGGAGTTGCCTTGAAGATGGAAAAATGATCTTGTGGCTGCATAGACTTTCTATTATATCTGATCTCTAACTTAGCTTACTGGTGTTGCTTTTCCTTAACCAAAATTGAGTCTTTCCTTTTTTCTTTTTAAAAGTAATAAATTGGGAAAGAAACTGATTTGGAGAACATTCTGAACAATACAAAGATGAAATCATATTGTTTGATTGAAATAAATTATTTTTGTTTGAAATTTTTAAAAAAGATAGAGAAATGTTGGCAATTCTCTCTTTATCTACAAGCTTCCATTGACCATATAAAGACTATAGAACCTTTTAATAGCTGTCATTTGAATATGCATTAATAACAATATCCATTGGAGCCAGCTTCAATATTCCAGAGGCAGTATGACTGATGACATTAAGAGCTAAGAGATAAACTTAGGACATTAGATAGAGTGAGAAGAGACAGATTCAGTTCTCTATAGGACACTAATTCTTGGAATTCAACAGAGAGTTAAATTTAAGGGGAACTTCCTGAAGACTCCCCTAAAGGGGGAGAGGTTCTCCTATTACACTGTGATCTCTTTGAAAGCATGTACTCCCTTTCCCCTTCTTTTGAATCCCTAGTATTTAGCACAGTGCTTGGCACATATAGGTGCTTAATAAATATTTTTTGACTGGCAGTAATCAGGAACTTTGAATATATCATTTGGCCATATTTGTTCCCTACATGTAAGATCACCCTACCTAGGAAACATGTCTACAAGGATAGAGTATGTCTCTGAGGTGTAGGGGACTATTTTGTAGCTACTACTCTTACTATACATTCTCAAATATCTTTTGTGTAAGACCTAATTGATGTCTGCTGATTGATTGATATTGAGCATACATTGGATGATGCATAATTCATTATGATACCAGAAATCATATACTCTTAGGGTTACTCCTAGAACTCTGAGAGGAAAAATTAATCAATCACCCTCTAGGGACCAAAGTAGCCAATGCAAGTAGGAATTGGAGAAGTCGAACTAGACGGAATGCTATTCAAAGAATAATGCAATATCTGTTCATTGAGATTATGATTGACTTCATAGAACCACAGACTATGAGAATGGGAAGAGACCTCAGAGGCCATGAGGTCTAATCTGTCTTAAAGAAATTGTTAGTAAAACACCACCAACAATTTTGATGATTTCCAAGAGGAAAATTTCTAGTTAGTTCCTATCCCACTTTTGTTCAGCTTTAATTGTTACAAAGATATTCCTCCTATCTATACAAAATCTGACTTGCTAAAACTTCTGTCCTATTAAAAGGAAAAAAAATTCAGCTAAATTGCCACTTGGGAAGTCTTCAATGTTGAAGGTTCCTAAGGTTTATGGAGTTTTCAACCAAGCCATGCAGAGAATGCCACAGAAATAAAATTCTTCTAATTCTGATTAAATCTAGTCAAGAATCTGAGGAGGTCAAGTACTCTAATTCCCTAATGATTTATTGTAGGTAGGTGAGCATTAATTTTTTTGTTACCAATGTATATAATTATAAACCTGATTGAGATTATTTTTCCATCTATCAAAGGTACAATTCAGTATTCAAAGTTTCAAGAATGTCACCTTGAGAATGAGAAGATTCTTCTGTTGTATTTTAGTGATGGGAGATTACACTTAATGAATTTTGGTTGTAGAGGTGATATAGGCTTGAAGACTATGACACTGAGACACTATCACTTCTCCTTCCTCTAAAATTGATCTGAAACACTAGTGTAGGCCCTTTGAGGCCATGACCTATTATTCATGGGCCTCTCAGAGCCACCAGAGCTTCCTGGTAGGCTACTTTTACTTGGGTATCACAATGGAAGGAAGCAGTGCTTTCTCATATTTCCGCTTAATGAAGTAATTGTTTAACTAAATATTTAAGCTCCCCATTGTACCAGATAAGGAACTCTTACTAGAACAACAAAGATTGCAGATTTAGAGCAAGAATGGATTTGAGAGTCCGCCTAGTACAAATCCATTTTAATAAAAGAATCTGAGTCTTAATGAAGTTAATGGACTTTTCCAAGGTTACAGAGGTACAGAATAAACAATATTAGAAGACAATGTGAAACGCAGACCACTGGACTTCAAATCCAGGGCTCACTACACTCACTGCACTGTCATTTCTCTTCTTGGCTCTGGCTTATGGCACAAGGAACATGGCGCCAAGAAAGCCTTTTGACTTCTATAATGTTTCATTTTTTTCTTTTAGTTTTCATTATTTTAAAGAGCAACAACAGCAACAGCACACACACCTGGAATAAACAAAGTCTTCCTATAGCATTTATAGATTGTATGCCAATCACATCAAATCATATTGTCAGTCTACATTTTTAATTATAGTCCTAATTAGTTTTTACTTTAAATTTCACTATAAACCTCCCTCAAATCACCTGTCGTACATACAAATGCTTACTCAACTGGGCTCAGAAAGAAAGACTTTGAGTAAGAAAAAAGAGGAGGAAGTGGTGGGAGGAAAACTAAAGAAGAAAGAAAAAAGAACACAATTATGAGGTAATTTGAATTCTAATTTGCCATTAATATTATTTTTAGGAATATGGCATTATGAATTCTGATAGATCTTTGCAAATTTCATTTCATTCTCTACTTTGAAATACTATTATTTTGACATATTTCTCATCTCTCCTTCTAGACTATAAGCTCCTTGAAAATAAATACCATGCTTTATTTATCTTTATATTCTCAGCATAACTAGTATATGACTCTTAATATGGTACATATTCAGTAAATGCTTATCAAATTAAATGATTTGTATCTATCAAATATTTCTAATTTTGATGCTTATAGAATACCACCCAATAAAAACAACAACAATAACAAAATAACATAAGAAACTTCCTTTTTATAGGCTATCAATAATTACATGGCATACTTATGGCAAAATTTATGTTGAAAATTCTTATTTAGGAAGATGGGAACCCAAGTGATGATTTCAATAGCATAAAACAAAGGAGGACAATTCTATAGTCTTTCTATAACAGGTAGTATGCTGTAATAGTAATAGCTATCATTTATGTAACATTTAAAAAATTTAAAAAGAATGTGATAAATATTCTCATTTTATCTTTATAAAAATCCCAAGAATTAGGTGCAATTATTTTCCCCATTTTGCACATAAGGAAATTGAGGCAAAGGCTAATTGACTTGCCCAGGATCACCCACATAGAAAGTGTTTGAGACAGGATTTGAAACCTGGTCTTCTGACTCACAGCCCTTTACTCTACCAACTCCAAGGGTCTATGTGCCATCCAGCTGCCTCTACATCTGGTGATGAGCAAAGGATTTGGCATCATATAACTTGCCTTCACAAACTGACGTGTTACAACTTCTTTGGCCTTTATTTACTTATTCTTACTTTAATTTACTTAATGGGAGGGTTGAAGTAGATCATCTTAAAGACCTCCCAAGCTCTAAATACAGGGTTCTAGTCATTTACCATCTTTGTCCTTGAGTAAACCTTCAAACATATTGGTTGGGTTGTTCTGACACTGATTATAATTTTGATTTTAATTCACAAGCTCCTTCCAATTATTTCCTATCTTATCTCAGAAGCTCCAGTTAACATTTTGGGGGCAGCTAGGTGATACAGTAGTTAGTGGTCTGGGTCTAGAGACAGAAAGAACTCATTTCCAGTTTGGTCTAAGATATTGAAGAGGTGAGTAACCTTGGGAAAATCACTTAACCTTTGTTTGCTAGAGCTTCCTCATTTATAAATCTGGGATTATAATAATACCTACTTCTAGGCTTGTTGTGAGGATCAAATAAGATGATAATTGTAAAGTGCTTACCACAGTGCAAACGTTAACATAGAAAGCTTTTAATTTATTTTATTTTTTATTTTATTATTTTAATATTCATTTAATTTATTTAATGATATTTAATAGCATCAGCTCAATATGTAAGCCACTTTGTTAAATTACTATTGTCAGAGTAATGTGGAATAAAAAGAAAATAGCTTGAAGGATTTCTGAATACCAACAGTCTTGGCATATGTAAAGATGTTTTTACTTTTATCTTTCTTCAAACAGGTGACATGGCACAAAGGAAATATTGCATAGATATTGTAATACATCTAGGGATTGCATTTTGATGGGAGTGTTATATAAATTTGAGGCTTAAGAATAAATTATGGCTTATTGGAAGTGATTGATAATAAGGATATTAATTATTCTCCTGAGGCATGACACCTGCATTTTGTCCTGAAAGAATAAAATGATTGTCCCAGCCAGCAATGTTTATCAAACTGACAAGGAAGCTACACTATATGGATTTACTCTTCACCTCCTAAAATTTACACAAGTTGATTAAGTCAGGTCATAATGCATACAGGATATCCCCGAACCATTGTATATCAAAAGGACAACTGTACTACAGCTTTCTCTGGAAACATCTTCAAGTTGCAGAATTTAGAAGGACTTTGTCTGGAAAGCAAAGTACTCACCTAGTTTAAGGAGTAATATCCTTATGCACCTAAAATTCTCCATTCTTATTCATTTCAATTCTCTACCCCCACATTTAAATATAGGAATGCAGTTACCTAGGTTGGTGGTGGGGAGTTGGAAAAGGTTATTTGTCCCTTTCAGTATTTTCTATCTAACCTCTCTAAAATTTACAAAGATCATGACTGATATCATGTTATTAGAAAGGAACTTTAGCATCAAGAGTTTAGAATTAAGAGATGCCCAATATCCTCCTCCTATTGAGCAACAGAAAGAAAAAAAAAGTTCAAAAATAGACTTAAATGTCTAAAGGCTTTGCTAAATAGCTGTGCCAGTTAGAAACAGATGGCTGGGATCTGAATCTCAAGAGAGCTGAAATATTATGGGGTGAGCTTCTCAGAGCCAAAGCTCCAATAGTAGCTCTTTCATGGACTCTTCAAAGAAGACACACCTCAGCTGAAGACCTGCTGATAATAGAGGAAGGTAGCAATAGATCAGTGGAGACAGCTAAGCTTTCAGAATACAAAGATGAAAATAAAATAGTGACAGCAAGTAATACATGATCTTATCTTTGAATTGAGCTAGGGACTTGTTAAAGCCTTTAACTACCATCTTAGGATCAATACTGTATATTGGTTCTAAGACAGAAGAGCAGTAAGGGCTAGGCAATGTGGGTTAGGTGACTTTCCCAGGGTCACACAGCTAGGAAATATCTGAGGCCAGATTTGAATCCAGGACCTCCCATCTCTGGGCCTGGCACTCAATCTACTGAGCCACCCAGATGCCCCTTTGAGCTAAGGATTCTAAGTGACCAAAGTTAGGATCTCTCTTAGCACTCCTCACATAGTGCATTGAGCCTAATAGGCACTCAATATTCTGGTTGTATGTTAAATTTTGTTAAATGTTCTAAAGGTTTCTATGACATTTTCCCTTAAATTCTTTGCATTCTTATAGCCAAGGGTCTAATTAAATAATAATAATATTTAGCATTTATTTTGTACTTTGATGTTTGCAAACTCTTTACCTGTTATATCATTTAGCCTACCAGTCCCCATTGTGAATGGGTAGTACTAAATATCATAATTTTAAAGATGGGAAAACTGACACTGAGGGGGTTAAGTAATATGTCCATGGTCATCCATCATTCTTTTTGAACTCTTATCTTACATCTTAGAATCAATACTGTATTGGTTCCAAGGCAGAAGAGCAATAAGGATTATTTACAGTACAATATTTACGCTATTTAGAGCAAATGAAAATTTCCAAGTGAAATATTGGGAATATAGAACAATTGTATATAGATAATATAGATGAACTATAAGACAACATTGTAGTTTCTCTTCTATAGCAAATATGTAGATGACTCTCAGGAATTAGAGTCATTTTCCCCCCTTAACATTCTTCCCTCAGAGATAGATAACCAAAAGGAAAAAGGTCTAATTTTACTTTAATTACAGAATGGTGATAGAAGGACAGAACTTCAGAGCTAGAACAAGAAAGATCATTTTGTATAATCTTTAATTTTTTTACATGAGGAAATCCAAGTTCTGAAATGATCAGGTAGGAGTTGGCAGTGGTCACAGAGTTGGTGAATGTCAGACTAGACAAGAATCCAGGTCTCCTGGCTGATTCATTTTGGGTTTAGTCTATGACAAACACTAAGAAAAAATAATGAGCTTGAAAAGATTTATATTATTTCTAAAACTGAAACAACCTTCAAAGGGTCCATGTTTAAATTATTCAAAAAACCTATTTTATTCAAAACAATCCAGTTTATGGCTTTTGTCCATTTAAATATCTGGGCACAATAATTGTTACTCATCTAAATTCTATGAATGTTTGATTTATACTGTTACTTTCTTTAACATTCCTATTTTCCTTTATTGTTTCTACTGACATGCAATATTTCATGTCCAATTTCTATCTTATTTTCATGAATGAGTTGTTTGTATGTACATATTTTTTTGCAGAAATCTAAAAATTTTCAGTACATATTCAGATTTGAAGTCCCCAGTAGCTGATTTTTATGTGTCTTATTTTTTTTATCTTATCAACAAGTCAGTGAGTCTTGAGCTGAATGGTATCTAATGGGTTATTAAAGCAACCAAGTTGTCAGATTTTATTCAAATCAGTTCTAGGATGAGCACCAAGGATTCAAGGAGGCTTGTATCCTTCTCAAGCAATGTGCGAAAAGGTGGTAGTTTAGTGGTTGTTACCTCAAAAAAATCCAGTGATGTAAAACAAATGAGTATAAAGATCTTCATTTTTAACATTCTGGCAATAGTACATAAATACAGCAAAAAATTCAAAATCTGATGTTAAATACCTCAGACAAATTGCATAAATGCATAAGCATATGCTCTCACCCTTGAACAGAGGACAGTATTCCCATCCACTTTAATGCAAAGTCCTAAATAAATTACAAATTCATAAGCAGATGTTGTAGGTGTTGATAAAAATATGCTCTTGAAAAACTAATAACTGGCTCATTAAGGAGACATTCACCTTCTGCTCTCCTAATGGTTTTATAATAAACACAAAGCTAAAATGTGTCCTAATCAGGAAACAGTTATTTGAAACTGGAGAGACTGTGGACAGAAGAGGCAAAGGAGAGCATTGCTGCCTGTCTTCAACCGTTTCAGTCTATAAGTTAGATGTGATAAAAAATGACTTAAGCAGTATATACATTTCATAGTGGGTCTCCAACATTTCATGTTTTGAAAATGATGTTTTAAAGTATCTCCTTTACTGCTACATTTAATTCCTATTTGGCTCTTTTTTTCATTCTTTCAATCTTTATTCGTGACTAGGAACCAGAGTGTGAAGAATCAGGAGCTCCAATGGGGACAGAAAATAGCAAATGAGCCTTTTTTGAATGCTTTGGTTAAGAGTTTCAAGGTATCTGTTGATTATATCTCTTGATTGCTAAAGGTTCTTGGGGAGATGCCTAGCTAAGCAAACTTCTAGGCTAGTTCTAGAAGTTAATTGCTTGTCTCTGAGAGGCAGAACTTGGAAAGGAAAGAAAAGGAAATGAATAGGTTCAGCTAAAAGGGACATTACAAGAATTGTTGCAAAACAAAAAAGAGTCAGATTAGTTACACATGCTGGTACATACCTGGAATCCCTGTATTTTGGGGAATCAAGAATGTACTAACCTTGGTGGATAGCTTGAGCTCAGTGGTTCTGAACTATAGCAGGGCTAAGCTGATCAGGTGTCTATACTAAGTTCTGAACAAATATGGTGAGCCCCTTGGGGTATGGGGGCATCAAGATGCCTGCCTAAGAAGAAATTAATTGGCTGTATCAGAAATTGAGCAGATCAAGGACTAAGCCGTTCAGTAGTGGAAAATAGAAGGAAGGAAGGAAGGAAGGAAGGAAGGAAAGAAGGAAGGAAGGAAGGAAGGAAGGAAGGAAGGAAGGAAGGAAGGAAGGAAGGAAGGAAGGAAGGAAGGAAGGAAGGAAGGAAGGAAGGAAGGAAGGAAGGAAGGAAGGAAGGAAGGAAGGAAGGAAGGAAGGAAGGAAGGAAGGAAGGAAGGAAGAAAAGCTGGGAGGGAGTGAAGGAGGGAGAAGAAGAGGGAAAGGAAGAAGAAAATCACTATTTGGGTAGGGTTGTGTCCAGGGTAAGCCAAGAAGGATAGTGATTTTACAAGTGATTCAAGAAACATGAAAGACTAAGGAACTGTCTTAATTAGGTAATGCACTTGTGATAACTTTGTCTTCCTGCCAAAGGTAATTCCAACTCATTGTGCTTGTATTGAATATTAGTTTATTTCCTC
Source organism: Monodelphis domestica (assembly GCF_027887165.1). Classification (NCBI taxonomy): domain Eukaryota; kingdom Metazoa; phylum Chordata; class Mammalia; order Didelphimorphia; family Didelphidae; genus Monodelphis; species Monodelphis domestica. The sequence continues at coordinate 176,356,114 of NC_077230.1, read as the reverse complement.
ATTTGAAGACAATTTAAAGGATCTTAAAGAATTTCTTTGTTCTGGCTTGATAGAAAGAATTACCAGAAGAGATTGAAATAATTCCCTACCACACAAAAAAAGATAAAAGAAAAAAGAAACAGGAAAGGAAGATTTGGAAATTGTACATGAGAACCAAAACTTATGTTATAAATATTGGAATTTTTTAAAGGAATATATAGGATAAAGGGAAGGGTGATCAACTCTAAACTACTAGAGCTATATAAAGCTCTGAGATTTTTCTCCAAATAGGAAATTCAAAACCTTATTAAAAAAAACAATAACAAGTATAGCATACTGTAATCTGTGGAGCAAAGAAGAAATGAAAATGTTAACAGGTGTGAGTGAAACCTGTTACTATTCCCAATAACAAGGGGACTATAGTTTTGTGGCTTCACTGCTAATGGGTACAGAGCTAACCATTTGGTTGGAAAGATAAGGTATATTTCATTCCTGTTATGTTCCTAGAGTAAATATCTAAGATTTGGCAAGATTTCTCAAACTAATTACCTAATGTTCTTGATTTAAGTCAGAATGAATGAGATTACGAAAGGAATTTCAGATTCCCTATAGGGCAAAGTCTCTTTCTTTTCCCACTAAATCTTTGGAGAGTTTGCAGATGAATCAGAAACACAATGTTTAGGAGAGACTTATAGCTATGTTAAAGATTGGCAGACTAGAGGATCTGGAAGTTGGGGTAAAAATCACACTCAGGATCAAATTCTAAAATTGTGTACCTGTACATGAGTACAGGTACAAGAGTACCTGTAACAACAATGGAAGAGAAGGGATACAGGGAGATACTGGTGCTACTGAGGACCAGACCGTGATCTAAATATGTGATATACATTCTGGATTACAGATAAACCAAAAAGCATCATTCATTATAAGCAGCTACCAAAGAATGAAGGTGCAAAGTATTGAGAAACTTGTTAAAACTAGCATAAAGGGTGGTCACAATGGTTGCCATCTATTAATCTTGTTTGCTGGATTATATTTGTCCATAAAGATATCACAATAGTAAAAAAAAAACTGCTTACCTAAAGTATGAATGAATAGATTAACTACTGGAAACAAAATGGCTGGAAAACAAGTCAAATAAGGATGTTGTCCACAAAAATCAATTCACTAAGCTGAGTAATTTGATTCAGGACATAGATGTTGGAGTGGAAATAGGTTCTTGCTCATTTAAAAATGAAGGGAATGCTGAAGCTCAGAGATTAGCCAGAGAAGCAATGAAAAAGAAGTGAGAAGACTCAATCAATACTTGCAAATGTTAAATTTATTTTAAAGTGTCTCTCTAGTTTAACCCTGCAATATAATCACCAAATCTTTTTTTTTTACCTTTCCCTCTCACATTTTCTTGGAGCTATATTAGATTTTTCTTTGTATTTTTTCCATATGCTATCGTTATTCCTTTAAAATAATACAAACAAAAAAGAAATGTATGTTAAAAACTGTAAAAATTGTTCACACATACTAATAATAAGAACAACTGTCCAACTGAACTCTGATTCGGTCAACTCTTGCTCTAGACAACCCAAAACCAATCCACGCTGCTTAACTGTTCACATAAATTGGGTCAATAGGAGTCAGCAACTTTTCTTTCAGATAAAATTGATCACTAAATAAAACCTTACCATGCACTCCAACACTGCTTTCTAAAAACATCCTAGCATTACTGTCTACTTTGCTTATCTACCCTACAGTTTCCCAATACTGTCATCTTACCTACTAACAATCTAAATATGCCTATCTTGACCGTGAAATCTGCCTCTCTTGTGCATTCTCACTCTTTTTTTAGAACTTAGAACGTTTCAGTTTTTTCATTTGTCCAGCAGCTGAACTCTCTAATATGCTGTCTTTCCCAGTTGTGAACTTGATTACGAATAGTCTTTCTCCAATTGTCATCCCCAGTTTGATGAGTAAGGCACTTGGTACTTAGTAGGGATAGGAGTCCAATAAATACTTTTTTTCCAGAGGGAGACAGAGAGAAAAAAGAGAGAGAGAAGAGAAAGAGACAAAGACCGAGAGTGAGAAAGAGTGAGTGAGAGGAGAGAGAGAGAGAGAGAGAGAAAGAGAGAGAGAGAGAGAGAGAGAGAGAGAGAGAGAGAGAGAGAGAGAGAGAGAGAGAGAGAGAGAGAGAGAGAATATCAAAAGTGTTTTTGAAATCCTGTTCAGGATACTGACAGACAAAAGGGAAAAGTGAAATATATGGTATATTTTCTACTTTTCATAAGTGATTAATAGGACTTTGGAAAAGAAAAGAAAATACAAAAAGTGAATATTTGATAAATAGATGGTATTAAAACTGGATTTGCTTTTTTGGAAGATGACTTGAGATGCCAGAATGATTTACTTTCTAGAGAAAGGAAAAGGAATACTAGGATGAGAGTGTATCTTCAAAGCTCTAAGAGAATTAATACACTTGGGCATAGACTTGTTCCTCTGATCTAGATATGTTTTAACTAAAAATGGAGGTGGGAAGGACAACAAAAATGTACAGATCTAGATTCCTTTCTATGCTCCAAGCCTATTAACACTATTCTGACCTCATTTTGTCTCCTGCCTAGTCTAGACCTTACTGTTAGTCACTTTGAAATCATCCTCTACTCTGCCCTGGGATCTACTGACTTCTAACCTCTAAGGTTGGGCAATTTGAACAGTTTTTTTTTCCCTTTCTCTACTTCTAAAGTTTCAAATGTTTTTTTTTTTTTTTTAATTCATTCACCCTACTGGAGCTACTCCAAATTCTTGCCAACTTTACTTGATCTCTCATTGCTACTTGGTAATATTTTTTATTCTGTAATAAAATCTCTACCACACTAGTACTATATATCTTTATTATCTAAGGCAGAAGAGCCATAAGAGCCAGGCAATGGGGGTTGTGACTTGCCCAGGGTCACACATTTAAGAAGTATCTGAGGCCAGATTTGAACCTAGAACCTCCTGTCTCTGGGCCTGACTCTCAATCCACTGAGCCACACAGATGCCCCCCAACACAATAGCATTTTTGAAACTTCTCTTTTCTCCTAACTCCCCTAATACACCCTCATTCTTGCTATGATTACTAGTAGAAAAGTTTGCTTTTTTGCTGAGGCATCTAGGTGGCATCAATGGATAGAGTCCTGGGCCTGGAGTCAGAAAGACTTGAGTTCAAATTTGACTTCAGATACTTACTAGTTATATGACATTGAGTAAGCAATTTAATCTGTTTACCTCAGTTTTTCCAACTGTACAATTGGAATAATACTAGTATCAACCTTAAGGGTTATTTTGAGTATCAAATGAGACAGTATTTATAAAGCATCTAACAAAATGCATGGCACATAGTAGACATTATGGTAAAGTTTATTGATTAATTTATTATTAAGTTATGAATCCATATATTGTTCATTTACATATATAAATATATTTATATTATGAATTTTTAATTAATACTATGAACTCCTTCAATTTCCATCCTCTACTTAATCAGTTCCCTCTACATGTTAATGCATTCTCTCTCCCCTCTCCAGTTTCTGAAGAAAAAGAGGTCCTTGTTAAAAATAACCTGAACTTCCTGATCTTACCCAATCCTGTCACCTCGCCACACTGATCATTCCTTTACTTTTATGCATCTTCAATTTTTCACTTTCTGACTTTCCCCCTTCAACATAAAAATATATTTTTCTCTCTTGACAAAACAAACTAAAAATCCTTTCTTCAACACTACCAACCCTCAAGCTTTGATCCTATCTTTATTTTCCATGTTGTTAACAAATTCCTAGAAAGTATGGTTTATGATTATTAGCTCTGCTTGCTTTTCACTCATTCATTCACTGAAGGGGTCTTCAACCTTTGTAATATGGCTACTCTCCCCATAACTCTATGGGTTACTCCATTTCTCTCCCTAGCATGCAGGACTCTCTTAGAATTGAGTATTAAAATGGTGGTCTAAAAAAACCACTGATGGCCTCATTTTCACCTAATTCAATGACTTTTTTTCCTATTACTACTCTCCTGGGTAACAGTGCCACTTTACACCATAAACCACTTCTAGTCCTTCATCTTCTCTGCCTTTTGTGACATTATTTTTACTGTTCTCCTCACTCTTTCCATAAGGAAGTGGTTAAAAGAAAGTACCTTTGGTTGATTATGACCTGACTAAAAAAAAAACATGCCTTGGAATTTTGAGATAATGACTATGAGATGGAAACCACACATGGCCACTGACAATTACAGAAGAAAACATCTACATTCCAGGACTTTTCCTATTTTAGTTATTTCCTTTTTATTATGGATATAGCATGCTTTGTATATTTGTTTGCCAGTTGTCCCTCCCTTTATAATATAAGCTTCTTTATGTAAGGCACTGTCTTGCCTTTTTTAACCATAGCATTTTGTACAGTATCTGGCACATAGTAGGTGTTTAATGAAAAGATAAAGCAAAAAGAGTATTGAACATGTGGAGTCAAAAGAAATGGATTAAAATCTTAGGGCAATATAAAATTCCTTTGGTTTCCTTGTGGATAAAACAGATCCAAAAATCTGCCTGCCATTTATCTCACAGAATTTAAAATGCTATGTAAATATTCTATTAATTTATTATCACAATGCCCATATTTATGAATGTGGATGGCATTATCAAATATACATGTACATTACTGTTTCTTTTAAAGATAATACCAATTCAAATCTATAAGACTACAAAGCATTTCTCAATTAACAAATGGTCAAAGGATACTAACAGGAAAATCTGAGATGAAGAAATTATATGAAAAAATGCTCCAAATGAATATTTATTAAAAAATAGAAAATTAAAACAACCCTAAGCTACCATCTCATGCCCATCAGATTGGCTAAAATGAAAAAAAAAAGATAATGATAAATGCTGAATGAGATATGGAAAAATCAGGATACTAATACACTAGTGATGGATCCATGGATTGATACAGTCTTTCTGTAGAACAATCTGTGATCATGCCCAAAGGGTCATAGAGCTATTTATGCCCTTTCACCCAGCACCACCATTACTAGATCAATATCACAAAGAAATTAAAGATACAGGAAAAACCATCATGTTTATAGTAGCTCTTCTTATGGTGGCAAAAACTGGAAACTGAAGGGACGTCCATATTTTAAAGAATGACTGAACAAATTGTGGTATATGATTATAAAAGAATACTATTGTGGCATAAGAAATGACAGATAAGATGATCCCCCAAAATCCTCTGGAAATAATTATATGAAGTGATACAAAGTGAAGTAAGAATAACCAAGAGAACATTGTACACAGTAAGATTAATAAAGTAGATGGTCAATTTGAATGACTTAACCATTATCATCAAGGCAGGGATCCAGGACAATTCTAAGAGACTCATGACAAAAAACAAAAAACAGACAAACAAAAAACCAAACAAACAATTATCCACCTCCATAGAAGGAACAGAGTTTGAATGCAAATTAAAACATGCCATTCTTTTCTTTATTTTCTCCATGAATTTTCTCTAGTGAAAGCAGTATGTATCTTCTTTCATAACAGGATAATAATATAAATATGTATTATATGATAATATATGTAAAACCTTTATCATATTACATAACATAGGGGAAGAGGAAGAAGGGAGGGACAATGCCTGCATTGCAAAAATTTCAAAAGACAAATATTAAGAAATTGTTTTGACATGTAATCTGGAAAAAATAAAATTTATTAACAAAATGAGGCCAATATATATAATCAGAAAGATCACCAAGTGATAGCCATGTTTATGTGGATAAAAGGTAGAATCACAAAATTCACTGAAGAAAATGTGACAACTAGGTAGTTTCACTATGTCGAATGGGTAGATTTCTGGGCTTGAACTTTGGAAGAAATGAGTTCAAATCTGGCCCATGACACTTAACAGGCATGTGATCCTGGGCAAGTTCCTTAACTTCTATCTGTCTCAGTATTCTCAGCTCCAAAATGGGAATCTCAGGAGAATGAAATGATGGGCCAAAAAGAAGGAGATAATTGGTGCACTGTCCAGTCCAAACCAAATCTGCAATTTTAGGTTCAATTCTGAGTATTCATCTTTTAAACTGACGTGCTTTTAGAAGAAGTTAACCAGGATTGTGAAGGAATTGAGAGATATGGCTATTAAGAAATGTTGAAAAAACTGGAGAAGTATTTAGATTCTCTTGGGGAAAAATACCTGTCCCAATACTTGATGGATCTATTATGTGGAAACTCCAGCAGCAAAACAAGTACAAAAGGGTAGAAATAAGGAAACAGGGTTTGAGTCTAACAATTAGACTTTTTAAAATAAGAAATAACATTCTTGTGAAATAATGAGTGTCCCTTAACTACAATTGTTTCTAAAGAAGGTAAATGCCATTCTGTAGAGACAGGTACTTGGAAAATCTCTACTGAATTGATTTGAAAGTTGTTGTACATGGAATTCTTGAATAAAAAAGGAAGATTGGGCTGGGTAACCTCTGTGGTCCTCTCTAAAAACAGAATTCCATATAAGTAGATGAAATATTTAAGATACCATGTTCTATGGAATAAAAAGGTAGATAAGACATGGTCTCTCCACCCAGGATTCTTATATTCAAGTCAGGAAAAATGAGGGCATGTATATAAGTAATGAAAATACCAGACATTGTGTGATAAGAGGTTTAAACAATGCAGGAGTTTCAAATAAATCATGCTTTTTGGAGAAGGTCCATTTGATTTAGGGCTTGAAGTATCAGGATGATCTTGAGAGACATGGAGGATGCATAGATGGAGGTATAGTGACTGGCATGGTGGAAATGTAAAAGCAGAGAAGGCAGAGTCAGAGAAATAGGAGAGGAACCAGGGTAACATTGTCATTAAAGGCAAGCTGCAAAAGGAGTGCAGTCAACAGTATTCACTGGAGTACAGAAGTAAAGGTAGAAGAGAAAAAAAAACAGTGGATTTGAAGATAAGAAGTTGAATAGTGATCTTGGAGAGAATACGAGATAGTCAGAAGATAGATTATAAGAGGTTAAGCAAGGCGTAGGTAATGAGAAAGTATAATGGCTATATCTTTTTTCATTATTTTCCAAACATGTTCAGCTACAAATGATAAATCAGAGGATGACTGTTCACATTTACTTAATCCTGAACTCTGGAAAAGGTTATAATGGAAGCAATTCCAGCGTTCTTGTTCCCTGGCGCTTGTGTTCTGACAATGCACTTTCAGGAAGATGTTTAACTTATTATTCACCGCTTCATTAGTGTAGCCAATCGCTTTGGCCTTCATGCTGACTTGAAAAGGTCAGAGACCATGAATAGCTCATTCCAGCATTTGTAACATTGCCAACCATCATCACTTGGAATGGAAAAAGTTATTAGGGTATCTGATTCACTTATATAGACCTGAGACTTTGCAGATAGTGGAGTGTCTTTTCAAAACACAGAAGCTCTAATAGAAATTTAAAATGCCACAGCTCCCAGCCCCATACTTTCTCCCTTACCATGATGTTATCCTGATAAAAGGGGGGTTCAGAATACAATATTGATTCCAGTTCCTTTGAGATTTTCTAGACTCTGGATATGGGTGTCGAGTCAGTCTGATTAGGTTTCCTGCTGTGCTGGAGTAGGGTATAGGAGAAGGTCCAATGATCTACTTAAAATCTCAGTCTATGAGCTATGTAATGATATTAAATACAAGGAAAACTTCCAAACTGTATGTCAATGGATAAAAGGATAAAGAAGTGAATAGGGCATGCAGGAAAATATAGTTCACTGTGCTTAAGCCAGAATTTCAAAATATCAAGAAATGAGTAACAGGGAAAGAGTCCAAAGTCAATGGTCGGGTTCATATAAAATAATGTCAGTGATTGGGAGACAAATTTTGTTTTGCTCCCTAAACCAAGAAACCTGTAATAGTCTCAAAGGGCTGGTTAACTAGGTCTGCATTTTCCTAAATATTTTTCTAAATTCTGACAAAATTCAAGGGGGCAAGATACCATTGACATCAAATAGCCAGATCTAAAGTACTTTTTCCCATATATTTTACCCATTAAGTACATGGAGACATAGCTATATATTGTTTTCTGTCCCAACCACTATTATTAAGCATCCCACACTCAATCACCAGCAAACTGTACTGACAGTAAGTTGATGTTACCATGTATCTAAATCCTTTTATCGACACTTCATTGTTCTCTATTTTGAGCTCCCACAATTCAAGATTGTTCTCAAGTGCTTAAGGAGAAAACTGCTCTTTCAAACAAAGAGTAGCTTCTTACATATCACAAAAATTACATTTATATACAATGAAACTGCCAAAAGGATCAAAGTATCTTGAGAATGTGAGCTTAGCATTTCTCTGTCCTTCAAAAGAACAAGAGGAATATCTTTCTTCTCAGTAGTGAAATGATTGATTGCTACTTAAGTGGCAAAATGTATTGTCAACTTCTCTTCAAAATAATTTAGGAATGTCAGTGAAAATTCAAGAATTACAGGAAAAATGGAATTTGTCATTCTGGTGGCAGTTATATTTTTAATGATGTGTATATAATCTATTCTAAGACTATTAGAAGCACTTTAAAGAGGTGTTGTTCACTCTTTTCAGTCATGTTTGATTCTTCATGACCCCATTTGAGATTTTCTTAACAGATACTAGAGTACTTTGCCATTTTCCCACAGCCTATTTTGCAGATGAAAAACTGAGGCAAGCAAGAAAAAGTGATTTGGCCAGAGACACACAGCTAAAAAGTGTCTGAAGCTGGATTTGAACTCAAGAAGATGACTCTTCCTACCTTCGAGCCTGGCACTCTATCCATTACACTACCTTGCTGCTCAGGATAAATCTGCTATATTTCTTTCTCTTCTTAATTATTTTTCAATATATTTTTAATATTTGTTTTCTGAAATTTTGTTCTCCATGCTCTCTCCCTCCCTCCCCACCAACCTTGAGAAGGCAGGCAATAGGATATAGGTTATACATTTATTATCATACAATACACCTTTCCATGTTTATCATGTTGTGAAAGAACTATAGTCTATTTCAATTTTAAAATGATCACATTCCAGCCTTCAGTAAGAAATACTACATGGAGACCTAGTGACTGAGAGTCCCACAAGTCTACCAGCTACTTAAAGATCATCTTTGGAAGGAAGATAATGCCTTACCTTCATTGTAATCATATTTAGTGGAAATATGATATAAACAGAAATTAATGTGGATGAGAAGGAATGAGAGACTAAGGGATATTTCTACTTTAGCTAATGAATAACCTCCTACATACCAAATGAGGAAGATAAAGTGAAGGGAAGAGTAAGTGGTGAATGATGATGATGATAATGAGCAGCAGCTGTGTAACATTTTTCATGGTTTCGAGACTTTCTACAGGAAGAGGAAAATCCCTGAGATGTTTTAAAACATTAGTGCTTGCTTGCTCTGACTATAGTGAAGAGGGTAGTGAGAGGGGGTGCATTTTTGTAATAGTCATCACATTTTACTCCCTACAGCTAAGCATTTTCAGTGAAATAAGTGTCATGTTTATCACAATCTTTTCATAAACATGGAATTCTAGGTCTTTTGCTTATAAAATTCAACAAACACTAACTCTACTCTATTCAAGGCAACAAGAATCTAGCTAGAATAGAAACCATCAAACTGAATTTTATATACAACTAGTTGAAAGTGGTTGTCAATTTTGGGGCAGCTAGGTGCCTGAGTGGATAGAGAGGCAGACCTGGATGCTGGAGCTCGAGGGTTCAAATCTGACCTTAGACCCTTCCTAGCTGTGTGACCCTGGGCAGTCACTTAACCCCAATTGCCTAGTCCTAACTGCTCCTCTGCCTTGGAACTGATATTAAGATTAAAATTCTCATGAGATTATATATTAATTTATAATTTCTTATTAAATAAAAAAGCAAGTTGGAGAGAGAAAAGACACATAATCATGAGACTAGTCACCTAGCTAGCCTGGGCTCATCACTCACCCTATGTTCCCCTTTCCTAGGAAAAGGACCATGAGCTGCCCCACAAGAAAGACAAAAGACCCTGTTGCTTCCTAGCAAAGAGGCTGTACACTTCCTTGTTCCATAACTTGTAACTCTGGTGATGTCACTTTTTCTGGGGCACCCTGGTTAGGCAGACTGGACCTCAGTCTGGATCAGAGGCCAAAGTCATATGGGAAGAGAGGTGAACATCTTCCTGGACCCCAGAGAACCAAGAGGCATCCTCTTCATACAGGTCTTGTTCTTAATCTAAATAAAAGGTGGGAGTGAGACAGAAATGGGCTTTCAAAATATTCTTTTTAAAAAGTAGAGAGGGTACAGATTTATGTTAAATTTACGTGGTATGAATTCTAAGACAGAAAGTAAATTGGATCTTTTTATTAATCCCCTACTATATTCAAAATACTGGGTTCAAAGAGCTCAGAAAACAGGTAAATAATTCACATGGCCATTGCATATGGGTGTAGAAGGACCAGATTTGTCAATTGTTTTCATCTCTGTGACAATTTTTTAAATAATATAATTTTGTAATTTGGCTATATATATAATATAATTTATCCATATAAAATAAACTTAAATGGGAATAAAGATAAGCAGATACAACAATTTTCTTTAAGTTAAAACTTCTCATCATACTGTCCCCCATTATTAATCAATGTGGCTTACTTCTTCAAGGATTTTTAAATATTGGTCCTGCTTAAAGAGGGAGCACAAATTACAACAGATACTAGACAAGTGATAAAGCTGAACAAAACAGAAAAAGAACAGATAAAATTTCATATATTTCATATAATTTCTTCAAAGTAATAATCAACTTAAATTCTAAATTTACAAAAGCTCTAATTTCTGACAAAAGTTCATTGCATTTTTTTCTTTTAAGAGCTGCATTTCTCTTGTGAACTATTCTTGAATTTCTTGCTATTGTTCTATGATCTCAAGGTAGTCTCAATATGGATTCATTTTACTGGACATTGTTAGCAATTTAGCATACCTGACATACCCACAGACAGGGGGAGCTAGAAAAAAATTTACCATTCAGAGACTGTATCTGCTACCTCTGCCCATCCAAAGGCCACAGAAGGCCAGGGCAGACTAAAGTGCAGCCATAACACAGGGTCCATTTTGTTTTGATGTCTCCAAAATCTTTCAATTTATCTCTTTCTTGACAGCCTTCACAATGACAGAAAACCTCATGTGTACTCTGATAATTCTTCTTGTCAATTCCTGTGTCACTTTTGTTTTCTTTACCTAAGGGAATCACCTTCAGACCAGGAAAAATGAAAAACTATAATTAAAAAAGAATAACAATAATAATATTCATTGATATGGTAATTTAATGTTTATAAAATTCTCATGTAAAGATAGCTTTTCTATATCTTTCTTTTATCATCTCCATATATCTTTTCTTTGTTAAATATGCCCAATTTCTTCAGCTGATCCTCTTATGGCTTTATTATATTATTTTTATTAACATTACTAGTATTATTATTATTATTAATAGTATATTAACAGTACTGGTCAACCTGTCCCTGGATACATAGCTTGTCAATGTTTTTCCTGAAATGTGCCATTCCAGACTAAGGATGATACTCCAGATATTACCTATTGAAGTAAAATTAAAGTTATTTTTCCATTTTTACGTGCTAAAATTAGAATAACAGGATACCAAATTTTGGCTAGAAGGGACCCTAGACATTATCTAGTCTAATCTCTTCATTTTACAAGTGAGAATAAAGAAGAAATATCTATGTAACTTTTATGCATTCTAGGAGAGCTTTAGTTTTTTGTGGTGTTTTCTTTTTTGGGGGGGGTATTTTCTTCCTGGAGAACATGTCAAAAGTGCTGCTTTATAGTAAACTTACTATCCATTAAAATCCCTAAATCATATTTTCCTGTGAACTTTTTTGTAGCTATACAATTGAACCTTATTGTTATTATCCCAAATATTTGAAAGGTACTCATGTTAAAAAGGGTTTAGATTTGTTCTTTTTTTATCACAGTGGGCAGAACTCTGACAAATACCTAGATGTTATAGGTAGACAGATTTCATTTCAATATATGAAAAAACTTGTAAACTAATAATGAAGGTTGAGCAGAAATAGTATAAATTGATTCCAGACAGTGAGTTCTCTGTGACTAGAGGCTTCAAAGAAATTTCTGGATGACAACTTGGTCAGAGATTGTTGTTGTTCATCCTTCATTTTATTAATTATTATTATTATTTTTTAATTTTATTTAGTCAATTTTGAATATTTTACTTTGGTTACAAGTCATGGTCTTTCCCTCCCCTCCCTAAACCCCTTCTATAGTCAATACACAATTCCACTAGATTTTATATGTGTCTTTGATCAAAACCTATTTCATCCTTCATTTTAGAAGAGAATCAGTAGCATTATGAGATGATATCTTGACTTGTAGGAAAATTGGGTTTAAGTAAAGCAGAGTTGTCCAGTCTTCAGCCTCATTCTCCCTTCCAGAACCATTTGAAGTCTACTGGCAAGACAAAAGTCAGGATGACCAGTGATGGTCAAGGACACAGTGGATGATTCTGGCATGTTTCATGATGATGATGATATTTATTAGCTTTACAAAATTAAATGGAATCAGATGTAGATATCTGAATTCAGGGGGCATAAGGCAGAAAACAAAGTAAGTTTAATTTGTGGGATATAAACTTTTCATCTATCTAAAAGTGTGCTGTGACAAAAATCAAGTAATCCACCTTCAATAGATATCATGGACACAATCTCTTTCATAAAAATGTCATTTCTTTTTTTTTAAAGACTTTTATCACTTGATCTGCTACTAATATTCTCTTTTTAATATGTATTAACTGCATCTGCTATTTAAGTGATGCATGATTTATTAGAAAGATTTGATAAGGGGTTCTTACAAAATATTTGAATTTTATGCTTCAAGACTCATGCATAAAGGTTTTTAAAATACCCACCACTTGCCTTTGTTAATGATGAAAAGCCATGAGCTATACAAGGACTTTGCTACAAGATTTCAACTTAAGGGCACTACTGAATACATATAGTCTTCTATTATGTCTTTAATTCTACTATTTATTTTCTTAAAGAGACATGTTCAGGGAGGCAGCTAGGGGGTACAGTGGATTGAAAGTCAGGCTTAGAGACAGAAGGTATTGGGTTCAAATCTCTTCTCAGACATTTAATAGCTATATGACTTTAGGCAAGTCTCTTAACCCTGATTGCCAATCCCTTAACTGTTTTTCTGCCCTGGAACCGATACAGTATTGATTCTGAGGGAGAAGATGAGAGTTTAATAAACGCACATGTTCAGAATGCAAGTAAAACTTATTAAATACTATTTTATAATAAATAATTATCACACTTGTATGATTTTTTAAACTAAATTTTAAAAAATATTTTAGAATCTTGACTGTGAGCCTGACCTATCTTTTTTCATTAAAAATGCCATAAAGACTACATTTAATCTTCTTAAGCAATTCAATTATGTTAATATGCCCATCTAAAATAGAATGTGAAACATTAAAATTTCATGTATATGTGATATATATGTTAAATAAGTATGTCTAGTTAATGTCTTATATTGTTTTATATACATATATGTAAATTTATATATTGTTTGGTAAATGTACTTTATGGGTTGGACTAGATGATCTTTAAAGTCCTGCCTAACTCTGTGAAAAGAGGGACATTTTTTTTGAATTGGTACCATCATTGTATGTACTTCTTCATTTGTTACATTTATTCAGCAATGTTCTCTCTTACTAAAAGTGTAAGTTCCTTGAGCCCAGGGACTGAATCTTCAGTCTCCTCTTTTGATCATGCTGTAACTCTTTAAAGAACTGGGAATTTAATCAAGATATTAATGCTTGATTATTTTTCATCTTGGAGTTTTAAATTTCAGAATTATTTTTATTGTTCCTACAGCCTAAAAGCACAGTGAACACTTATGAGTCCAACCTAATTATTTATATATTGATTTACATAAAACTTTTGTCCTATCTTTCTGATCTTCCCTAACACTGTGGCCCTCAAACACTGAGGCTCATAGTACTGGTGCCAGCCTCAGTTTAGAAACCAATGTAGACCATGAAAGATCAAAATTCCCAAATTCAAGCAATTCATTGGCTTTAGCCCCCACTTCCTTGAGATAAGAATTAAAGATGTGTCCCAACAGGCTTGGCCATAAACCATATGGATCAGAGTGAAGGGTAAAGTCTGACTCTGGTATATCCTTTGTACAGTGGGGATCATATTAGGAACTGCCTTCACCAATGCAAATAGTTTTCTTCTCTGTGAGATCTTAAAGCAGTGATGGTGCACCTATGGCCTGTATGCCAAAAGGGCACACAGAGCCCTTTCTGTGGGCATGTCTGCAGTTGCCCACCAGAGTTCATTATTAGAAAGCCAGAGGGACTCAGGGAGGAGTTGTTGACCCACTTGTCCATATTTCTGTCCAGGTGTGGAGGACCTTAAAACCCTCAACATATGTTATGATATAATTGGTTGATTATGTTGCTAGACATTACAATGCTGTTTTACAATATGGATGAGCAAGTATGATATGTACATGTAACTGTTTGATGAGGTAATCTTTATACTATTAGAATAAATTGATTAAATTAAATGCAGTCTTATAGAAATTGGGTTAATACTAGCTAAAAGGACATGCTTGATAACTTTCAACTTGCAAAAGACTGTCTATATACTTTTGCCTCAGATTCATTTAAGCACCCTTGCTCAAGTTATTGAGATAGATCACTGAAGAAAAAACATAATGTACCATGTTGGATCAATAACTTGGTTATATATTAATAAATTATAAGATCCTTCTATGAAACTGAAATAGTCATATCAGGAGGTAGGAAAGCCCCCCCCCCTTATCAAGCTCAGAAATGTTACATCTAGAAACTCAAGACCCAGACCAAATTGTAGAAGCCAAAATGCTCTAAATAGGCTAAATTAAATATGTGCTCTTCAAAAATCTTTTACTAAAATTAGGCAAAACTTCAGGTGTAGAGCTCATCTAAAGGTAAATCAGAGAATAACTGAAGGAAACGTATTTTGGACAAATAATAAAGATAAAATTATGGGTTCACTATTGTGGTGCTAGACTTAGTGAGTGTGTACATCTGATAAGCTTTTGACTCATTGCATCTCAGAACTCCTGAGCTCAAGTGATTGACCAGCCTCAGCCTTCACAGCAAGAGGGATTATAATTGTGTGCTACCAAAGGCAAGAAAATATATTGTTTCAATAATATTTCAGTAGCTTCAAAGACACTAAACTGGGTCAGACTTACTGTAAGAAGTTATGTAGTTGTTGGGGAAAAAAAAGGAGAATATTCCCATTCATTAATAAGTATTTTAATTCTATAATTTTGTGGTCTAAGTGAACAAGAGTTTAACAGAAAATGGTGGAGAATTTGAGAAACATAAACATAAAACTGATTTTACTCCAACAGGCAATATTTTACAGGCACCTTGATTTTGCCTGGGAAATACCTTCTAATTTTCTTATCCTATTTAACATGCAACAGGTAAAAAAAAGTTCAGCTCAATTAAATTGGAGCAGAAAATAGATTTAAATGTACTTTTATTACAACTTACAAATTCACTATCCATCTGCTAAAAAACAACCAACCAACCATTTTCTTTTCAGCATGTCATCTACAAAAGAATGTAAGAAAATCAACAACTGCAAAAGTAATCATTTTTGGTCCCTGAAGTGCTCAAAATTCTAAAGGGTAATCATCTTATACTTTAATTCTGTGCAGAAGTAGTCATATATCTAAGTTGCTAAATTGAATTTAATTCAAATATTAAATGTCTACTATGTTCAAACCACTGTTTAACATTAAATGGCGAAATGAGATTCGCACAACCATTCTAGATAAAGTTGTCAGGTATACACAATCTTTAGGTTAGACTTAGTTTGGTAAATACAATCAACCAATAATGCAGAAGTTACTCTTCCAAAAAAGGATAAATGACAAAAGGGACTATCAAATGTAATAAGTATTTTGCACATACCTTTATTACCTAACATGGTGGCCCACCTCAAGGTAGATATTAGGGAACAATTTTTTGAGACAGAATGTGTAATGCAGGTGTTGCCATTCTTTCTGTTTTGTTTTTATTATTATTTTAATTTTTTCTAGATATGTTGATCTAATTTTTATCATTCATTTCATGACATTTTGCAACCCATGATCATTCCCTCCTGTCCATCCTTCTCTTCTCCCTCTAAAGGTAGGATGTAGGTTAATAGAGTTTATACATATATTATCATATAGTACATATTTCTATGTTCGTCATGAGTGAATCAAGACAAATATTGCTTCAACAAGAAAAATTCCTGAAGGAAATAAAGTGAAGGATGGTATGCTTCAATCTGCATTCAGCCTCCAACTGTTCCTTCTATAGTTGTAAATATCCTCCTTTGACATCAGTCCCTTGGACTCATGGTTAAGTCATTCATAGTTGATCATCATGCATGATTTTTGTTACTGTGTACAATGTTCTTCTGATTCTACTCCACTTGGCATCACTTCATATAAGTTTTCTCAGAGTTTTTGTGATCATCTTGTTCATCATTTCTTATGGTGCAATAATATTCCATTATAATTATATACCACAACTTGTTCAGTTATTCCCCAGTTGATGGATATCCTTTTAGTTTCCAATTCTTTGCTACCACACACACATACAAAAAGCTGTTATAAATATTTTACAGTTAGGTTCTTTTCTTCTACCTTTAATTTATTTTTTTAAAACAGACCTAGTAGTGGTATGGCTCAAAGGTAATACAGTTTTATGGCCTTTTGGGCATGGTTCCAACTTTGTCTCCAGAATGGTTTATCAGTTCACAGTTCCACTTACAATTAGTGTTACAGTTTTCCCACATCTTCAATATTTATCATTTTCATTTTTTGTTATATTAGCCAGTCTGATAAGCGTGGTGGTAGCTCAGAGTTGTTTTCATTTGTATTTCTTTAATTAATAGTGATTTGGAACATTTTAAAATATGAATAGAGAGTTCTAATTTCTTCATCAGAGACTTGCTTTTTCATATTCTTTGACTGTTTGGCAATTGAGAAATGCTTTATATTTTATCAATTTGATTCAGTTCCCTATATATTTGTGAGATTAGGAATTTGTTTATTCTCTTTGTGTTCTTGCATCCTTTCTCTTCACAAATGTATTGCTTTTGTTTACTGGTTTCTCTGAGTTCTTCCTCCCTTTTCTCCCTCAACCCCTTTTTTTCATCCTCCCCTACTTATTTCTCTATTGGGTAAAACTTTCTATATTTAATTGTAAATGTTATTCGCAATTTTCTTCAATTCCAATGACAGGAAAGTTCAAGTATTGCCTACCACCCTCTCATTTTCCCTTAAACTGTATTGATTCTTTCATGCCTTCTCATGTGAGATAATTTACCCCCAATTTTCACTCCTTTTCTCATTTGGCAGTATATTACCCTTCTTTGTCCTTTGATTTAAAAAAAAAAAAACCTCATCATATTCAACTTACTCTGCTGTCTGTCTATTATATGCTCTTATTCTCTCCTATTAGTGATAAAGTTCTTAAGTATCTTCAATACCGTAAGCATCCTAGGTACTTTAGATAACTTAAGTACTTCAATTATCATAGATATCTTCAGTATCTTAATTATCACCTTATTGGTAATGTAATAAATTTAACCCCATAATTACCCTTCATTAACTTAAAATATCTTAAGTATCACAAATACATCTTTTACCCTAAGAAACTTAAGTATTCTAACTATCACTTTCCCATGCAAAGAAAATAATCAGTTTTAACTGTATTGTTTCCCTAAATTACATAGTAAGTACTTTAGGTATCTCTTGAAGTATAGAAACCTTGGAACCTTTTGGAAATAAAGTGCTAGACCCTGCCCCAAACTCTTGCCTCCATCCCAGACCAAATGTCCTGCTCCCATTGAGCTGCTGGGTGGAGAAACAGGTGAAGTGAGGAATGTCTTCAGCTAGTATAGAGAGGGGGAGGAGAGTGGTCTGAGCACTTTACTCCCCTCTAGCTCTGCCACCTTGTGAGCCACTGACCTTATCCCTTGTGCACTCCCACTGGGCTACTGGACAGAGGCACAAGTGATGTGAAAAAATGTCATTAGACACTGTGGAGAGGGGTAGGGAAGCAGCTCTTCCTGAGTCCCTATGCGTTTCTTGTAAGGAATTCTGGGAGTGTGTGTAAGGAGGGAAGATGGACATTTGCCTACAGAGACTGCTCTGCATGCTATCTTTGGTACCTGTGCCATAGATTCACCATCATTGCCATAGTTTCTTTTTTTTCTGTTTACCTTTTGATGCTTCTTTTGAATATCGTATTTGATTAATGATTTTTCTTTTCAGGTCTGGCCATTTCATCTGGAATGTCTAGAATTTATCTCTTTCATTAAATTCCCATTTCTTCCCCTGGAAAACTATGCTAATTTTTGCTGGGTAAGTGATTTTTGGTTGTATACCTAGGTCCTTTCCCTTAAAGAATAACCCATGTCTTCTGATTACAACTGCTAGGTCCTGTGTAATACTGGTTCCACAAAATTTAAATTATTTTTTTTTCTGGCTGCTTGTGCTATTTTCTCCTTAATTTGAGATTTTTGGAATTAGGTTATAATAGTCCTGGGATTTTAAAATTTGGCACTTTTTTTTCAGGAGGATATCAGAGAATTTTCTTTCAATTTATATTTTCTCCTTTGTTCAAGTACATTATACTAGTCTTCCCTGATAATTTCTTTCAATATGGAGTTCAATTTATTTTTATGATGATGTCTTCAAGACAATTCAATGATTCTTAGTTTATCTTCCTGGATCTATTGTCAAGGCTAGTTAATTTTCTAGTGAATGATTTCAGTTTTTTCTAAGTTGTCATTTTTTCATTTGTTTTATTGTTTCATACTGTCTCATGAAGTTGTTAGCTTCCATTTGTCCAATTATCATTTTTAATTTTGGAAATGGCATCCTTTTATATTTTCCTTTGAGGAATCATACATCTTCTTTTTCATATTGAATCCTCTTCTGAGTTTGTAATTTGATCATTTTTCTTGTTGAGATATTTTTCTAGCATCAATCTTTTTCTATGTTTTTGTTCATTTTAGAATAATTCCCCCCTTGATTTTGTCTATAGGCTATAGCTAGCCTTTCTTCCTGGGCTGGGGGAATGGTATCCCAGGCTTGAACTGTACCTGAAGTTAGCTCAGCTATTTAAGTCTCCGATTAAGCTTTCTACAGAGGTGGCCTCATTGAACCGTGTCATATGGAGGTCTGAATCCTTGTTTCACTCTAGTCCTTATTGGGAAGGCTATTCCATTACAGATGTTTGCTGATAGTTTTAAGTAGGCGTTATTTTTTAATTTGTGAAATGTTCCATTTATTCTAATGTTCTCTAGTATATTTAAAGGAATTGCTGTATATTTTTTCTAAGGTTTTTTTTCTGCAACTATAGATATAATCATCTGGTTTCTGTTGGTCTTATTACTGATATGGCCAACTTTGCTGATATTTTTCCTAAAATTGACTCATCCCTACATTCCTGGTATAAAAGCTACCTGGTCATAGTGTATGATCTTTTTTCAAATATTGATACAATCTCCTTGTTAGTATTTTGTTCAATATTTTTGCTTCAATACTCACTAAGGATATTGGCTTATAGATTTTTTTCTTGACCTATGTATTAATACTATATTTGTGCCATAAAAGGAATTTGGTAGAGTCCCTTCTTCAGCTATGTTTCCAAATAGTTTATTTAGTATTAGAATGAATTGTTCTTCAAATGTTTGATAGAATTTACTTGTGAATACATCTAGCCATGGATTTTTTTCTTAGGGAATTCATTGATCACTTATTGTTTCTTTTTTTAAGATGAGATTATTTAAGTATTCTATTTCCTTTTTCTGCTTATGTGGGAAATTTATATTTCATTAAATACTTATCTTTTTCATCTAGCTCATCATCAGATTTATTTGCAGATAATCAGGAAAAAAACTCCTAATAATTGCTTTAATTTCCTCTTCATTAGTTGAAATTTTATAGTTTTTCATATGTAATAATGGTAATTTGGTTTTCTTTGTTCTTTTTAATCAAATAACTAATGGTTTTCCATTTTATTGGATTACTCCCCAAAAAACAGCACCTTGTTTATTTATTAATTCCATCGTTTTGTAACTTTCAATTTAACTAATCTCTCTTTTGATTTGAAGGATTTCTGATTTGGTGTTTAATTAGGAACATTAAATTTGTTATTTTTCTAGTATTTTTAGGTGTATACCCCATTCACTAATCTACTTTTTCTCTGTTTCATAGTTATAAGCATTTAGAGATATAATTTTTTCCCTAATACTGCTTTGGCTGTATCTCAAAATTTTTGCTTTATTCTCCTTCTTGTCATTTTGTTTAATGAAAATGTGAATTGGTTTTATGATTTGTTTTTTGATCCACTCATTCTTTATGATAAGACTATTTAGTTTTCAATTATTTGTTAGCTTTTGTTCTCTAGTCCTTTGTTCAGTGTATTTTTTCTAGCATTATGGTACAAAATAGTCATATTTAATATTTCTGTTTTTCTGCATTTTGTCATAAACCTTTTATGTCCTATTATGAAATTTATTTTTGTGAAGGTGCTATTTACTGCTAAAAAATATATCTAATTTTCCATTCCCATTCAGTTTTCTCCAGAGTCTATCTTCTAGGAAGTCGAAGTTCTAAATTCTATTCACCTATTTTATTTTTTCTTGCTTTTTTCTTGGGTTGATTGATCTAATTCTGGTAGGGAAAGGTTAATATCCCCTACTAATATAATTTTATTGTCTCTTTCCTTTTGTAAATCACATAGCTTCTTTAGGAATTTGTATGCCATGCCATTTGCAGCATATATGTTTAATATTGATATTGCTTCATTGTCTATAGTTTCTCTTATCAATACATGATTTCCTTTCTTATCTCTTTTAATTAGGTTAATTTTCATTCTTGCTTTGTATGAGGTCATAATTTCTACCTCTGCTTTTTTAACTTAACTGAAAAAAGAGTAGATTTTGTTCTAGCTCTTTCTCTTTTACTCTGTGGGTCTCCTTGTTTTAAATGAGTTTCTTAAGGACAGTAGATTGTGGGATTCTGATTTTTATTTCATTTTGCTATCCTCTTCCATTTTATAGGTGAGTTCATCCCATTCTCATATGCCTTTATGGTAAGCAGAAAGATGAATAATTTATTCTAACTGCTAATTGAAACAATTAGAAGATAGTCTATGTTCAAAAAGTAACTCCCATTACAACAAAAACTACTGTCTTCCAATGTTTAGTCACTGAAATGAATAGGTAAAAAAGATATAAGGCATGGTGAAAAAAAGAAGGTAAGTTGTGTGATGAATAAAAATCCTTTGCTGTCAGAGGACATATTCCATTTGATCTTAGCTCATAGGTCTCAAGGTTTTATATCTATAGATACACTCCACTTTATAAACAGGAAAGAAAAGAAAAAAAACAAGGTACAGAAAGAGATAGTTCACAAAATCAGAAGTCAAGCTGAGACCATGACTCCCAATCCTGTAATATAACTCTTCCATTTCAATAAACCTTCTTATTCTTGGAATCTACTACTTGGTGCCTTTTTTAGATTTAACAACATGTCAAATACTTATTTTCTTCAAATTTTAATGAAAAATTAAAGGAATCAGAATATTGCTGAATTATAATTTATGAAGTGTCAGTCCCACACTTTGAAGCCCAGAGAATGATGTTTATAAACATGTAAAATTCAACCTAATGTTTTGCCAATATTTGATTTACAAAAGGCATCAAATTATACATCAAAGACTAAAAAATTGAATTATAATCATACAGAGATTTTTTTTTATTTGTCACCCAACTGCCTCACAGATTTTTCTAACTCAAGCCAATTCTTAAGATATGTGGTCTACATATATTTTGACTGTATCATAAATTTTTTTGTATAACATTGAAATATTTAAGCATTTATATGTGGAAAAATAGTAAATAATACTAAACAAATAAAAATCTTCACTGAATTGCTCAGAATATACTAATTAATTAGAGAACTAATGAACAAAAGATCAATATGGTAGCCAACAGGGCAACCTATATTCACATTACAAAATAGATATACGATATAAGTTTAAAATATTATCTTTGCACTTATTTATAATTGTATAAGAAATAAATATGAGAACAGCTTCTGAAGAGCCATTTAAGTTAGAAAAGGGATAACTAGCTCTGCAATGGCAGTGTTTTTATTTGTGCAGGTATCATAAATAAGTGAGGTTATTGACAAATTTTTCAAAATAGGTCGATATGCTTAACAAGGCCTCCCCAATTGTTGAACAAAAATAGAGACTACTAATGCTTTTCATTATGACAAGTTCAATAATCTATTGGCTTAAAGAACATTCTCTTTTTTGTAGCTGGATAAAGAGTAGTCACCATTACAGTGTTGTTTTGTCTTGTTGGTCTATGGTAGACATAGATAATCTTTCTTTTTGGCAAATATATGATTGGGGCCTACAATTAATTTAAGTTTCAGTTGAGTATTTATGTTCTTTAATATACTTAAAGGAGATAAAAATTATGTTTTAGAAATTCCTATATAACCCTGGTGTTAAATAAAATCTTTTGGACTATTTCACTGTTGCCTAATAAAAATAAAACTTCCTTTTTTTAGCTGGTATAATGCAGTGGTTCTTAAAGTGGGGTCAACAAACCCCTAGGAGTTACAGGGACCCTTTCATGGAGTTTTTGACATCAAAGTTATTTCTCAATATTACTAAGATGTTTTAATTTCTAACACTATAGATATCAATAGATATAACCCACAGGGGGGAAAAAAAGCTTTCTGAAATCATTTTAAACACTTACCTTACATCTTAGAATCAATCCTGTATATTGGTTCCAAGGCAGAAGAGTGGTAAGGGCTACGCAATGGGGGTCAAATGACTTGCACAGGGTCACACAGCTATATAGTATCTGAGGCCAAATTTGAACCTAGGACCTCCCATCTTTAGGCCTGGCTCTCCATCCACTGAGCTACCCAGCTGCCTTCAGTAATTTTTTAAAATTGTAAAGGAGTCTTGAATAAAGAGAAGTCGGAAAGCTACAGTGGAACATGAGTCAAATGAGAATTCTTCAAATATTTGGTAGTGGTGTGACCTCAGGCAGTGTACTTCCTTCCTCTGAGACTCAGTTTTCTTACTTAAAAAATGAAGAGATTAAGATGATGTAAAAGCCCCCTGTAGCTTTAAATCTATGATGCTCTGATCTTGTATGTAGCCATCTAACCAGGTTAGCAAGTTGCCTGAAGCAATGATAAGTGGGAGGGGTAATATAAATTTTATATAATTGATATATAATTATTTTGATAGTTATAGCTCTCTCTCTCTCCCCTAGCTATTATCTAACTGTAGACTTCCCATATATCTACATCTATAGCTATAGACAGTTAATTCCCAAATTGGGATCCACTCTACCTCATTTCAGTTGTTTTCTTTCCCTCTCCTACATTCCCAATTGTGTTACTGTTGAATTATTTTTTTCAAGCCCCTCTCAAAACTACCAGGAGTTATTTTTGCAAACAGGAGCTTTCTGTTGTCCTTTAATATTTCTTCTTGTAAGAACAGCAGACAGGGCTTACACTCAGGGAGGTATACATTCAAGTCTGTGTTTGTTGTTTTTTGAAAATGAAAGAAAAACACCAGGAAGGTTCAAAAAGAAAATGTAATATTTTGAAGCTGCTGTATCTATTCTGTATTCTTTTCTAACCTGCAGTTTTCCCTTAAGGAGAGTCATGAAAATAGTTTTCAAATTGAATGGGAATAAAGTGTGATTTGCATAAAAATGACAAGTCAAAGGATGCATTTCTTAAGATCCTACTAGGCACCTTCACTGTGCTATATACATTAGAGCAATGGTCCTCAAAGAATGTTCTAGGAATTTCTGGGTTGTCCTCAGAATTCTTTCACAGGGTTCTTGAGGTCAAAACTATATTCATGATACTACTATGACTTTCAGTTTTAATTTTAAGTTTAAATTTTAAATTTAATTTTTTGTTTTAATTTCTAACATGGAAAATTTCAATAGATAGTCATGGATGCTCTGGAAATGTCTTACACTGGCTCATTATAGCTGATTGTTAAATTTTCCATTGAGTATTTACATCTCTGGATATGTTATGACTAAAATTGAAGGATTAGTTTACTATTTTAATCATCTAGACTTGGGAAAATGATAGGGAAAATATGATTATTGCAGTTTAAATTTAAAAGTGTGCAGTGCTCATGTAGTTCGCCTCCAGAGAATTAGTTGTTAACAAAAGCTCTTTGAAATATCTGTAATGATTTTTAGGAGTATGAAGGGGTCATGGGACCAAAAATGTTAGAGAACTGTTGCCACAGGTGATATAGTGAAAGAGAAAGAAACTTTGATCTGGAGGTTACAGCAATGTTGACAATGGAAAAAGTGATAGAAACAATCTATTATATTTTCCATATTTCTTATAAAAGAAACATGGGGGAAGATGCATGGCTTAGTATATAAAGAGCAAGGCCTTGGAGATGGGAGGTCCTGGGTTCAAATTTAGATGTGTGTCATTGGTCAAGTAACTTAACCCCAATTGTCTAGGTCCTACCACTTTTCTGACTTGGAACCAATACTTCGTATTGATTCTAAAATGTAAGGTATTATCTAAACTAATTTTGTAAAAGAAGTGATAATAATTTGTTCAATTTAGAACCTTTAGAATTCATAAAATCAATAATCTAGAAAAGAATATGAATGATAAAGATAATTTTGTTCCTCTTTTTAATTAGTAGCCTTGAAATAAACCTATATAGGACAACCCCTAAGCAACTACATAATTCTGTCAATTCAATTACCAAATGAAATAAGTTAGTGGACGGCATTTTCATTTTCTATCAGATGATAATGGAAAGAAACTACCTTCATTAGATAATCACCATTTTCCAAATAGCTGGGGAACCGAAGGTTTGGAGAGGAATAGAATGCTTTTATTATATCACAAGTTATAAAGCTGTTCTAGATTTAATTTACTTAAGTATGTAGTAAGCACATGTCATAGTATACTTGGCACAGAGCAGAAAATCTAGACCACCCCTATGTAGAGCAGTGATGGTGAAACCTTTAGAGATGGAGTTTCAGGCCCTGCCCTCATGCACCCTGTGATAGAGGCTGGTACTAAAGAAAAATGCCAGACTGAAGAGTATATGAAATTGATCACCTCAATGGGGGAGAGGCCCCAGGAGTGAATTTCCTGAGGAGAGAAGAAGCTGGCTGGGAGAGCAGTGAGGGTCTCTCCATCTTGAGATGTCGAAGAGAGAAGGTGGATAAAGACTTTCTCCTGAGGGTTACCCACTTTTCCTGCTGGTGACTGGAAATCTTTCCCCCCAACACTTCCCAATTGAAGGGACTTTCTGAAGAGAAACCTGGGCAGACTTTAGCTCAGCTCCTGTTTCCCAGGGGTGAGTCCACCTGACTTTCTTTCTCTCAGGGGGGCTCAGGCTGCCAAGTCCTGATCCCCCCCAAACTCGAGGAGGGAGGAAAAGGGTTTAGAGACAGGGACTACCTTTTCCCACTTTCCTTTTCCCATTCTTCCTTGCCTGTTAATTCCTTTTGTGTTACTTGATTGAATTAACATTAAAAGTTATCTGTTCCCTAAGCTGAGAGTGAGCAAACGGATCAAGGGGAGACCTTTTGGTCTTGAGTAGTGGAGGGGGTACAAGAGTGACAAGAGCGAATTGGGGAGAACAGCTTTAACTAAGGAGGGAAGGCAGAAAGGGGAAAGTCTTCAAACCCCCTCTCCTCTCTCTGAGCCAACCCATTACAAGCCTTCCTTTGGGGGTACATCCATTCCCTTCCATTCTTTTTCCTTTATTTTTTTAAACAGTTGGCACCACAGATTTAAAAGGACCCCATTTATTAGAAAAAAAAAGCTTCAGTGACTAACTGTCACCAACTGCCATCAACTGTCAATTGTGAAGTTTGTCAATTACAACTCCTGAGGAGAACAGCCTTTGTCACTGACTCTGCCTGGCAGTTTCCACACAGATCAAAAACATCTTGATTCCTTGTGGGGAGAGAACTAGTCAGTTACCAACTGCTACTCTGGTCAGTTACAATACTGAGAGAGTGTCTATTGTAAAATGGAGGTGGTACTAGAGCTGTCAGCAATAGGATCTAGCCATTTGGATTCTAGCTAGCTAGAAGCAAAGCTTGTGGGGACAACAAGCATTTTCTAACTGTTAACTCCTGACAGTTAGAGCCTAGAAAAGATTTAATGGGAACATGTTACAATTGATACTATGGTCAACTGTGCTAGGAAAAATTACCATTTATTGGGGCTACTGTAAAGCACATGAAAAAAAATGTTCTACATCTCTTATAATCAGAGAGATGCAAATCAAAACAACTCTGAGGTATCACCTCACACCTAGCAGATTGGCTAACATGACAGCTATGCAAAGTAATGAATGCTGGAGGGGATGTGGCAAAGTGGGGACATTAATTCATTGCTGGTGGAGTTGTGAACTGATCCAACCATTCTGGAGGACAATTTGGAACTATGCACAAAGGGTGATAAAAGACTGTCTACCCATTGATCCAGCTATATCACTGCTGGGTTTATACCCCAAAGAGATAATGGACAAAAAGACTTGTACAAGAATATTCATAGCTATGCTCTTTGTGGTGGCCAAAAATTGGAAAATGAGGGGATGCCCTTCAATGGGGGAATGGCTGAACAAATTGTGGTATATGTTGGTGATGGAATACTATTGTGCTAAAAGGAATAATAAAGTGGAGGAGTTCCATGGAGACTGGAACAACCTCCAAGAAGTGATGCAGAGCGAGAGGAGCAGAACCAGGAAAACATTGTACACAGAGACTGATACACTGTGGTATAATCGAACGTAATGGACTTCTCCATTGGTGTCAATGCAATGTCCCTGAACAATTTGCAGGGATCTAAAAAACACTATCCACAAACAGAGGACAAATTTTGGGAGTAAAAACACCAAGGAAAGGCAACTGCTTGACTACAGGGGTGGAGGGGATATGACTGAGGAGAGACTCTAAATGAACACTCTAATGCAGATACCAACAACATGGAAATAGGTTCGAATCAAGAACACATGTGATACCCAGTGGAATTGCACATGGGCTATGGGAGAGGTGGTGGGAGGGGGGAGAGGGAAGAAAAGAAAATGATCTTTGTTTACAATGAATAATGTTTGGAAATGACCAAATAAAATAATGTTAAATAAAAGAAGAGTCTTTGATAGTGAAACCTCATCCAAGCAGTTCTCAAACTGAAATTAATACAAACACAATCCTTTCCTCTGAGCAAACTGTTAGCTCATGGACAGCAGTGGTCCAAAATGAAACAAGTGTATTACAAAACCTGGGGCAAGAAAGTAAAGATGATAATAGAAAATCTGCGTATATAAACACCATAATAGCTAATTTACAAGAAACTCCAGAACCATATCTTGAGACAGAAGTGGGAGAACAAAATCACAAATCCTCCATTTCCTGTTCTATCTGAGGACGAAACCCAGAGGAGACTTACATATTTCCCCATATGAGATGTTGTATGGACAGCCAGTATGGATAGGAATGACCACTAAACCATCTTATCTTTTCATGCTGGGAGGAGAATGCCAGTTACACACCTATCTGACACAGATACAAAATAGGCTGGAGGAACTGAGAAGGCTGGGACTACTAGTGCAAAGGGTCCCACTAGATTTCTCATTACATACCATAAGACAAGGAGACAAAGTATATGTAAAAATTTTTGCCAAAGGCAAACCCACAGAGCCCAGATGGATTGGTTCATATGATGTAGCTCTCACCACTCCTACATCGATCAAAGTAGTGGGAAAAGATTCTTGGCTTCACATATCTCACATTAAACATCACTATGCCCATGATAAAACACAGAAAGACAACTTAATGGGAGCTCAAGAATCCATTCAAACATAGATGCCCCAAGAACAACCCTTGATAAATAAACATAGAGCCCATGAATGCAACAAAATCACACAAGAAGAAATAGACACACTGAATAGAGACAGTTAAACTGAAATAGAATAATGGTCAAGACAGATAGTATAAATTTGGGTTAGTTAGATCAGGGAGGATTAGCATAGCCTGTGAAACATAGAAGTGGTTCCTTGCTGAACCTGGGAGTTTATTTGGGTGGATTTAGAATCCCTTAGAATTATTAAACCAATATCTCAAGCCTATACTAAAATATCATTAACCTCTACAATCAACCACCACATATGAATAGAATAATCACCTTACAATCACACATTATGAAAGTTACCTACTTTCATTACATAAAAAAAAAAATCTCACTTGCACACATTTGGATGGCATTAATATCCTATATAAAGTCTTACTCACAAGCATCAAACTATTCAATCTTACATACACACATGTTAATCTTACACATACGCATGATCCTGTAGGTCTGGATACCTGAGATCATCTTTCAAGGTGAGATGACAGACAAGTATGTATCCTGTAAAAAGGAGAAGGCACCCTGGACTGTGACAAACTTCAAGCAACACCAAAGGATGGAAGATATACAGACAACTGGAAAAAATCTTTGAATGGAAGGCATTATGGGGAATGAACTTCAGGAAAATGGGTCATTTACGATTGATCACCAATCATGTTAACTTCACTTATAGGGAAGTACATCCACATATACATTGGAATAAATTTGCATCCACCACGACATATTTAGAACACAAATTTCACATTGGCATTAGGGGCTGTACCGTAAATAAAGACAGCCCATGAATTGTATATCTGTACCAGAAGATGTGTATATATATATATATATATATATATATATATATATATATATATATGTATGTATGTATTCAAATGACATGTGACATATATAAATGTGTAAGAATAGCAGATGTATATACAGCATAATAATGATCTCATCAACAAATGTAGATAAAGAGGAAAGAGTTAATATGCTAACCGTTAATAGACAGGGACAGAGTAGTTTAGGGTGGAAAATGGAATATTGTAACTAGAGAGGTAACATAGGGACAGAATGAATCAGATTTCATTTAGATATGAGTATATATATATATATGTACCTATAAATGTTATGAATTATTACATTGGAATTAGCATTATATAAGGCATAGTATAGTTCAATTTTATTTAAGATTTGAATTTTATATTGATTGCAATAGGAATGAATTTTGTATTAAGAAATCGTTAAATTGTAAAATATTTTGTTGGCACATGATCCTAACCCTCTTCCCACAACTCAGTCTTAGCATAAGATAGGAATTTAGATTAGCAAATTGATTAGAATAAGATTTATTATTTTGGGAGGGGGAGGTTAGATGTGAACAATAAGCAGGATAGATAGATTAGAATAGACATAGAAGATAAGTAACTGGTGTGGGCCAAGGTGGCACCACAGGAACAACAGGAAATGGAGGATTTGTGATAGAGGCTGGCACTAAAGAAAAATGCCAGACTGAAGAGTATATGAAATTGATCACCTTGACGGGGTAGAGGCCCCAGGAGTGAATTTCCTGAGGAGAGAAGACTCTGGCTGGGAGAGCAGTGAGGGTCTCTCCATCTTGAGACATCAAAGAGAGAAGGTAGATAAAGACTTTCTCTTGACGGTTACCCATTTTTCCTGCTGGTGAATGGAAATCTTTTCCCCCAACACTTCCCAATTAAAGGGACTTTCTGAAGAGAAACCTGGGCAGACTTTAGCTCAGCTCCTGTTTCCCAGGGGTGAGTCCACCTGACTTTCTTTCTCTCAGGGGGGCTCAGGCTGCCAAGTCCTGATCCCCCCCAAACTCGAGGAGGGAGGAAAAGGGTTTAGAGACAGGGACTACCTTTTCCCACTTTCCTTTTCCCATTCTTCCTTGCCTGTTAATTCCTTTTGTGTTACTTGATTGAATTAACATTAAAAGTTATCTGTTCCCTAAGCTGAGAGTGAGCAAACGGATCAAGGGGAGACCTTTTGGTCTTGAGTAGTGGAGGGGGTACAAGAGTGACAAGAGTGAATTGGGGAGAACAGCTTTAGCTAAGGAGGGAAGGCAGAAGGGGGAAAGTCTTCAAACCCCCTCTCCTCTCTCTGAGCCAACCCATTACAGCTGCTGTCTCCCCTGAACCCCACTTTGTGGAAAGGGGGGTTTCTCCTCTCTTTGCCTCTCTCCATACCTCAGGGTCCAAGCCTCCCCTCTAGACTACATTCCTTCCTTTTTAAAAAATATTTTTTAAAACAACCCCCCAGATCAAGAACCATGACTGTCACCCCCAGAGACTGAGAGCTGTGCCCCTTTTCCAGTCAAGTGCCAGGCATGTCACCCCTTTCCCCTCACAAGTGAGGGAGAAAGTGCTCCCATTGGGCTACTGGGCAGAGGGGTGGTTAAGTAAGGAATGTTCTCAGGGAATGCAGAAAGGGGGAGGGGAGTGGCCTGAGTTCTCTGCTCCCTTCTAGCTCTGCAGTCCATGAGAAGTCCATTTAACCACTGCTCGCTCTCATTGGGTTGCTGGACAGAGGGACAAGGATATGAAAAAAATGTCATCAGGAAGGATGGAGAGGGAGAGGAGAGTGGCTCTGCCCAAGGCCCTCTGCTTTTCTAGTAACAAACTCTGTGCAATAGGGAAGGGTAGCTGTATGCCCACAGAGGGCTCTCTGCATGCCATCTTTAACACCCTTGCCATACGTTCACCATCACTGATGTAGGGTCTTATGCCTTTGAGAATGTCCGTTTTTGCCTTTTTTACCCCATATGAAGCAAGAGGAAAATAGTTAGTCATCCATTCTTCCTTAGCATAATTTGCTATTTCTAAACCTGTTTCTTTTACTCACAACTTACTTTTATCAGCCTCTTCTCAGAGCACACAAAGATCTCTACTGTACACGATCAATGACTATCTTTACAGGGGGAACAGACAATTTAGAATAGCTAACAAAATCAAAACCTTTTTTCTGGGAATAGCATTCTATTGACTTAACTCTTCATTTAAACTTTCTACAGAGTGCCATTTCCCTGACTACAATGTCAGTTAAAAGTTTTTCTTTGCTTATTCTTATTTTGTACTTTATTTCTCACAGCAAAACAGCTCTTAAATATACTGAAGAAAAGGGAGCTAATAAAGGGACACTCCAGCAGAAATTAAATTTGTTGTTTGAACCATAACTAGCATTGGGCTAGAGGGGATTTGGCTCAAGGTGCCGTTATGGAACAAGGTAGGAGACTGTCTGCCTAGATTTTTTTTTTTACCAGGGCTATTTCCCTCCTGATATCCTCTGGTGTTATACCAACCTAATGATTTGTTGACCGCTCTTTCAGAGCTGCAGTCAACCTTCAAAACTCCCAAGGCAACTGTATCCATGATCTGGCTTTCTGTACTTCCTAAAGCCCCAGTCTCATTTCTTCCTCCAAGCATGAACTGTTAATATTTCAAGACTCCCTTCTCTTTGTTACTGCTGTTTAATTGTTCCAGTCATTTCTGACTCTTCAGGGCTTATTTGGAGTTTTATTTTCAAAGATTTTGAGTGGTATGCCATTTTTTTCTTCAGCTTATTTTACACTCAAGGAATTGAAGTAAACAGGATTAAATGACTTGCCTAAGACAACACAGCTTATAAGTGTTTAAAACCAAACTTGAACTCAGACGATAAGCCTTCCTGACTTCACTGTGGCAGTTCTGTGTAATGTACCATCACATCTATCTTCACTTCTCTTTACTTCCCTTTTAAATTCTTTATCCAAACTTATGATCAACTATTAGATAAAGAACATTACAAGATGTAAAATTAATAATTTTGACTATATTAAATTTAAAAGGTTTGTACAAAGAAAGCCAATGTAACTAAGATTAGAAGGGAAATAATAAGTGGGAAAAATTTTATAACAAATTTTTCTGTGAAGGTATCATTTCTAAAATATAGAGAACTAAAGGAAATTTATAATAATACAACCCATTTTGTCATATATAAAAACCATATTGACTAATGGTCAGAGGATATGATCAAGCAGTTTTCAGATGAAGGAATCAAGGCTATCAATAGTCATAAGAAAAAATGTTTTGAATACCTCTTGATTAGAGAAATGCAAATTAAAACAACTCTGGGGTACCACTTTACACCTATCATATTGACCAATATAACAATAAAGGAAGGTGATAAATGTTGACAAGGATGTGGCAAAATTGGGACACTAATGCATTGCTGGTGGACCTGTGAACTGATCCAACCATTCTGGGGAGAAATTTGAAATTATGACCAAAAGGCTATAAAAAGAATGCATACCTTTTGATTCATTAATACCACTCCTATATCTATATGCCAAAGAAATTAAAAAATGGGTGGAAAAGACCTACTTGAACAAAATATTTGTAGCAGCTCTTTTTTGTGGTAGCAAAAATGGAAATTGAGGGGATGTTCATCAATAGGAAAATGGCTGAACAAATTGTGGTAAGTGATGGTGATGGAATACTACAGTGCTGAAAAATCATGAACAGGATGATTTCAGAAAGAGCTGGAAAGCTCTACATGAACTGATGAAGAATGAAATAAGCAGAATCAGGAGAATATTGTCCACAGTAACAACAGTCTTGTGGGATAATCATTTGGGAAAGACATCTACTCTCAGCAATATAATGATCCAGAGCAATTCTAGAAATTTATGACAAAGAACACTATACACAGCCTCAGAGAAAAACTGTAGGAGTCAGAATACAAAGCATATGGTTTTTCACTTTAGTTTATTTGGGTTTTATTTTGGGTGTTTGCTTTTATATGAGCACTCCTTGACAAAAATAAAAATATGAAAATGTGTTTTGCAAGAAAACACATGTATCACATGTATAACCCAGATCAAATTGCTTATCAGCTATGAGAAGAAAACTTTTGCAGAAAATTATTATTACATGTAATTGGGAAAATAAAATGTGTTACCAAAAAAATTAACTATTATAAAAAGGAACATTCCATGGTAGGAGAGAGTAATTTTGTGTATTTGTGATATATTAAAATAGAAATTATATTATTATAAAATTCTTCATATGTTTTTGCTGCTTTTGTTTGTTTATTTTTTCTATTCAAGTCCACTGTTGAGGTTACCAAAAAATTTGAGAGTTAGGAAGAGAGCTCGGATGTGACAACACATCGATAGTACCTGACTCTTAATAAAAGCTTATTCAGTCTTTGCCTCCTCCTATACCTATAATGAGATCCCTTATATCAGATCCCATACAAGTGAACATTCACCTTTTGCATAGAAACTTTCACTTTCTATGCAAGGAATATGGGTAGGGAACTAATATCTCAAGAGAAAGCCTGTTCTAGTTGAAAGAGAGACCTAACTGTTAGGAAATATTCCATATATCAAGTCCAAATTTGCCTCTTTACAAGTTTCATTCATGACCCCTAAGGAATTAAGAGCCCTCTATGATCAAGAAAAGTAAAATATATGCCTATTCTAGTCTTTTAGTGAGATCATTGTCTTCTTGTTTTCCTATTTATATACTCAGCACTTTAGAACAATGATTTGCACATACAGTAAGCCATTAAATGATTTTTCTTTTATTCACTTTTACCACTAGAGTCTTTCAAATATTTTTTTAGTCCCTCAAATATTTTAAAAATAGCCACCATCCTTACTCTACAAGTTATTAAATTGCCTTGGGCAAGTAATTTATTTCTCTGAACATCAGGGTCCAACACGGTAAAATAAATTGTGAAGGTAGCTTAGAAAACATAAATTTAGAGTCTTAGTTCTAAGGATTAAATTCTAGCTCTACTAGTTAACTATTTTGACCTTAGATAAATCATACAACCACATAAGAAGAATAAAGAACATTTTACCTAGGAAATTTTTGCATAGAAGAACATATGGATAAACAAGAGATAGAAAGACTTGTGAGATGTAAAATGGATAATTTTGCATACATTAAATTGAAAATATTTTGTACAAATAAAACTAATATTGCTGAGGTTAGAAGGCAGTTTGGAAAAACATTTTTAGACAGTTTCCCAGATAGATGTCTCTTATGTAAAATATATAGAGAACTTTGTTAAATATATAAGAATATAAGCCATTCCCCAAATGATAAATGGTCAAAAGATATGAACAGTTTTAGATAAAGAAATCAAAGTTATATATTAGTATTTGGAAAAATATTCTAAGTCTAATCCTAGTGATCAGAGAAATGTAATTTGAAATAGTTCAGAGATATAACATTCATATCAGTCTTTCAAATGGTTTTATCTTCATACTTCATACCATAGGCCTCTGCTTAACTTCTAGACATTTGGTTATCTTTTTTTTCTCTTCTGAACACTTTGGCACATGTTGTAGATCTAACTTGGGAACTGGGATGCTGTTGGAGATCTACTAGTGATAAATTTTACAAATGACCTGAAGCTTATTATTGAACCTCCTCCCTCAACAATCAAGAAAAAAGCTCTGAGGATTTCTCAGAGGGATTATATGTGGTTGTGAGGAAATGAAGGGAAGAACGAGTATTTATTAAGTGTCTTCTATGTGCCAGGTACTATGCTACCCACTTTAAACATGACATAATATTTGATTCTTATAAGAACCCTGGAAGGGAGTTGTAATTATTATCCACATTTTACCATTAAGGAAAACTGAAACAGAGTTAAAGTGACTTTGTATAGTCAAATTGTGAGGAAGTGTTTGAGGCTTGACTCAAGTCTTCTTTCCTCCAGACCTAGCACTCTATTGACTGTACCACCTACATGCCTTAGGGAAGAAACCTGAAAATTTTAGACTACTATTTTGACATATTGATGTGGGGAGGTTAGCATGGTCATAAACTTAAATTGAATGTAGTAATTTGTTAAGATAAATTTTAATTACTATACTTAAGGGTTGAGGGGAAATGGAATAGGAAAGCCTTAAGAAAAGGTCTCCATTTACCATAATTAATTACCTATGACTAGTCTATAGTATCTAATTAGATATGATATACAGAGGTTATTGTAAATTTAGGGTTTTTTAAAAAATTATTAAGAATATTTTTCTGTGGTTACATGATTCATATTCTTTTCCTCTTCTCCTCCCAACTCCCTCCCACAGCCAACAAGCAATTCCACTGGGTTTTACATGTATCTTTGATCAAGACCTATTTCCATATTATTGATGTTTGCACTAGGATGATCACTTAGAGTCTACATCCCCAATCATATCCCCACTGAACCATGTGATCAAGCAGTTGTTTTTCTTCTGTGTATCTACTCCCACAGTTCTTTCTCTGGATGTAGATAACATTCTTTCTCATAAGTCCCTCAGAATTGTCCTGGATCATTGCATTGCTGCTAGTAGAGAAGTCCATTACATTTGATTGAGCCATAGTGTATTTGTCTCTGTGTATAAAGTTGTAAATGTAGATTTTAACAAAAACCAAAATGGGTTTTTAGAGTTTTAAAAGCAAGTGTAACAAGCCTATGACTACATTTTCCAAAAGAAAAGATGAAGAGTAAGAAAGTAACATTATCTATAGATTAAGGGACACAACAGACCCTTGTTGAAATCAAACAGAATTAGTCCCTCTCAAAGGAATAGGTGAGATTAGGGCATTGAAATAATCTCTGGAACCATGTCTACCAGGGCTAGCCAACCACCCTCTGGTCTTCAATGAACACAGCATATCATGGTAAGCAAACATTCTTGAGGAAAAGTCTTTGACTAGACGATAAATCCTAATATTCAGGAGGCGACTTACCAAGAAAGTCACTATCCCTCTAGGGATAACCCTAAGACAAACCAGAACAGAACATCCTACTATTTATTTATACTAAAATTGTTATTGCCATATAACCCAAGGGAAGAAGAATAGAACATCCTGAAAAAGTATTTATCCTTTATGAGCAGAATGAAATCTAACATCTAGACAATGATGCCTGAGATGGGTGGGCAAACCACTCAAATTGTCCATTTGAATTGTATACTTAAAATGTTAGAAAATATTTTTCTGAAGGGTTTTACTCAGTCAATAATGTCTAATAAAAGTAGGTGGTAGAATCTTCCAGATAAAATACTAAACCTGCACCTTGATATATTTTCTCTTGGAATAGTGAGAGAAAATATTAAAGGATACAAAATAATACTGTGGAAATAATCTTGGAATTGTCAGAATATCCAGATTCGAATTGTGACTTGGTTCCTTATTACCTATGTTATATTAGTCAAGTCATTAAAACTTTTCAGGCCTTCTCTTCCTCATATGTAGTTTAATCAAAGGGGGCTACATAATTTTTGATGTCTCTCATAATTATAAAATCTATAATCCCATGATCTGATCACATGAGCTTATGATTCTAACTTCTCAAGATGCTTAACCTGATAGCATCTTCAAATATGCTGGAGAGAGAAAACAGATCAGCTATGACATGCTAACTAAAGCAATGCAGTGGATAGCAGAAAAATTACTTTATACATTTATATATTTTTAATTTAAAGACAATGGGTTAAAATACTAAACTACTAGAAAATTCATTATAATCAGGTTTTATGCTCTTCCTGACAACTACAATTTTTTTGTTTTAGTTATAGTTATTTCCACAGAATGTCAAAACTGGGATAGACATTAAGATAAACTTGTCCAATCTCATATTACAGATGAGGAAACTGACACCCACTATATATTGACCCACAATCTTCTTTGGACAATTTTTATTATTGAATGTATCCCAAAATCTTATCTAACTTTGATATAGATGTGAGAAATTAGTTTATGTGTAGTCTACTAATTGCTTTTGACCCTAGAGTCAAACGTTTTCTTTAAAATGAACACAGGTGGGGTAACTTGGTGGCTTACTGGATTAGGCCTAGAGATGGAATGTCTTGGATTCAAATTTGGCCTCAGACACTTCCCAGCTGTGTGACCCTGGGCAAGTCATTTAACCCCCATTGCCTAGCCTTTACCACTCTTCTGTCTTGGAACAAATACAAAGTACTGGTTCTAAGATGGAAGTTAAGAGTTTAAAAAATAAAATGAACACAGAAAAACATATAGTCTGTGTATCTTTCAGACTAAGCTATATCCCTTAATGATACATTACACTCATAAATGCATTATTTAACCCAGATTTTGAAAACTTGTAAAACATAAATTACTTGGAGGAAGAACTTCAAATCTGATGAAATTGCTAGAAAAACATTGAAACACAATTTGAATTTTAAAGGTCACATTAAAAAAAAAGAAATGATTGGATAATGTAACATTCATAGCTCGACTAGGTGAAAAGTTCTTAACCAGATAAACAATGGAAACAATCACAAATGATAAAATGAAAAATTCATATCACTTGACATTGAAAAGCTTTTGCACAAATATACTCAAAGAAAAACTTGGGAAAAGGAGAGCTTTAATTGGGAAAAAATGTTTGCATTAAAATTTCTGAAAAGGATCAAGAGTCTTTCTTTAAATGATCAAAGGATTTTAGTAGTTCTTAAAAGCATTGTAAAACTGTAAAAACACACACACACATATACATGGCTGCTCAAAATCACTTTAATATAAGAGGAATGAAAATCTAAATGATTGTTTAGGTTTTCTGCTAAAACCCAGAAAACTGACGAATATAACCAAGATGAGAATAATTAATGGAATTGTCTGGGACTTCCCATCTCTAGATCTGACTCAATTAACTGAGCTAACTAGTTACCTCTGACCACACACACACAAACACACACACACACACACACACACACACACACACACAGATTTTTTTTTATCTTTAGAATGTTCTCCTCCATCAGAGACAGCTGTGTAGTCATATAGTGAATATATCCCTAGACTTAAAATAGGAAGATCTGAATTTGAATCCAGTCTTAGAAACTTTCTATCTGTGTATCTCTAGATAAGTGACTTCATATTTCTCAGCCTCAGTTTCCTCATCTGTAATATGGATTAAGTAATATCTCTTGTCTCACAAGTTTCTTGTGAGGCTCAAATAAAACAATACATAGAGTGGCTTGTAAACCTTAAAGTACTATTCAAATGTTAACTGTTATAATCACTTATCTTGAAACTCTGTCACTCTATGCTTTCACAATGGAAGAGCCTTTGGAGCTGGCTACCTGTGTCAATTTGACTTGGTTCAGCTTATTTTTTTCATCTTTGCTTTCTTTTTTACCATTTCTGCTTCCCCTTCAAGGACATCTGAGACTGTGAAATAAGGGTTAAAGTGGGCTGGACAATACTATACCACTTAGTAATTCTCTCCTATAATGACACAAATTGCTGGACATACGCTGTTTTAGGAATGTCCAATTCTGAACCCTGAGCCATTTGTGGTTTGGTCAACCCATCACCATTTCTCCTCCATCTTCCAGTGTTCTCAGAGCTCTCAGATTTCAGGTTGCAGGGGTGGGGATAGCTAGTGAGGTTTTTGCAGTCATTTTTTTAAGATTCCTCAAAATTTTAAACTTTCTTTTTTATGGAATGATTTTTTACTTTAAAATGTTGATTTGGGGTTTTTGATGCAACTTGTTGAAGGCATAGTTTGTGATGTCCTTGGTATAAAATTATTGCATTTTCTATGAGTAGATATTGAGACAGTTCAGAAAGACAGTCAAATGGAAGGGAGCATACATTGATATTGCAGCAATGAAGGAAATACCTTTAATGACAAGAATAGCAATAATAATAACTAGCAGTTATAAGGGCAGCTGGTGGCTCAGTAGATAGAATGCTGGGATGGAGTCAGGAAGACTCATCTTCCTCAGTTCAAATGTCTGGACTCAGACACTTACAGTGTGCTGTGTGACCATGGACAAGTCACTTAACCCTGTTGGTCTCAATTTCCTTATTCATAAAATGATTTAGAGAAAGAAATGGTAAAGCACTCTAGTTTGTTGTTGTTTTTGCTAAGCAACCCCTAAATAGGGAAAGGAAGAGTCTAATGATTAACAAATATAAACAAACTAAAAAATAACTAACAAAAGAAGTTTATTGATATTTTCAGTTTCCAAAATACTTTATGCTTATCCAGTTGGATATTTATTAAAAATTTTGTAAGATAGATGTTATTGTTATCCTCATTTTATAGTTGAGGAAAAAGAGGCTGAGAGGTTATATGATTTTCTAAGGCTAATAGACATAATAAGTGTCAGAATGTGTTTGAACTCATGTTTTCCTGATCTGCCTTCTTTCCAGTGCTTTAACTATAAGCCAAATTATATAATTCAAGGACCCAAGGGCACCCTCTCCCCTTAAAATTGTTGGTCCTTTTAAGTAAAAAGTTGAATATTGGTTTGTAAAAACACACACACACATACATGTGAAAATGATTTTTTTGGATTAAACGTTAATATTAGTAAGTTGTGGCAGCTTTTGTTCAGCTTTTAGCTTAAGGCTCAAAATGAAGTTGTAGATATTTATATTAAGCACTCCATGGTCAGTCTCACTTCTCAGCAAACAGGTTTTTAAATATGGTAAACTTGAAACACTTGGCATACCTCCATTTTGAAATTCTTTCTTACTTTTAGCATTCTCTTCAGAACATATTTTTTTCCAATCTAAAGCTAGAATTTATTCTCTTTATTCATTCAGTTGTAAGTAAAACAATTTATATCTTTTATAGAAAACTGGGGAGACTGTCTTTATTCTGTGAAAATAAATACAAGTATAAATAGATGTCAAGAAAACTTGCTACCCAAGAGCCCAGTGTTAATGACACCACAATGTAAACTTCTGCAAGAAAATCAGAATGAAGATGACAAGCCCGTCTGCACAAGGGAAAATGATGAAACATTTAAGTGGAATGCGTTATAACTATTTTCATACCACTTATTGATTTAACTCATACAAATTCTACTATCTAAAATACAGTAAGTAGCAGGCATAGAATAATGCATCTAATATTTTCCAACCTGATCTATGGATGCCCTTTTTGTAGTTGTTGTTTAGTTGTTTCAAAAACATCTGACTCTTTCTAACCTCTTTTGAGGTTTTCTGGCCAAAGATACTGGAGTGGCTTGCCATTTTCTTCTCTAGTTCATTTTAAAGATGAGGAAACTGAGGCAGAGTTAAGTTGCTTGCCAATAGTCACAGAGCTAGTGTCTGAGGCAAGATTTGAACGCAGGAAGATGAGTCCTACTAACTTTAGGCCTGATACCCTATCCATTGTGCCACCTAGGTACCCCTGGATATGATAAATTATCAGCATCTTAATTCATTTTATTTTCATTCAAGAATCGCTTTCTGGGTCAGCTGGGTAACTCAGTGGATTGAGAGTCAGGTCTACAGACGGGAGGTCCTAGTTTCATATCTGGTCTTAGATACTTCCCAGCTGTGTGACCCTGGTAAAGTCACTTAATCCCCATTTCCTAGCCCTTACCTCTCTTCTGCCTTGGGGTCAATACACAGTATTGGTTCTAAGACAGAAGGTAAGGGTTTAAATAAAAGGATCATTTTCTGTCAGTATTAGCATTTTTAGTCTTCCATTTCATTTTATGTAGATTTCTAGGAAGCCAAAAAATAAAGTTAACAACAAACAAAGTTGGTATGTCTGCCCACATGCTTTCAGGTGGTAATTCAGTTCAGTATTTATCACTCTTAAATAATTATCCTTACTTATTGATTTTTATATAATTTTCTTTCAGTCATCCTTTGGACTTAAGGCTTGTGGTATAAAAATGTTTTCGGCGATCCAAGATCAAGCCATAAAAGAAATATACACATACGAATCTCCAGGATAAGGTTTTGTAATGCATTCATTTTAATGAATAATTTAACATTTTCTGTATTTTTTCAGTTTGCATAAATTCATTTTTCTTCTTTGCATAGACACAAAAATGACCTTCCTTTGCTTTTCATATATCTTTAGCACAGTTCAGATGCTGGTACTGAAAAATGTACTTTTTCATAAAGTACCACCTCAAATTTTTGGCAAATTGAACAATGAATGCCCTTGAAAAACCCCAAAATCCAGAGTTTTTTCTTTATCCACCCATTTTTATTTCCACAGTGTTACTGCAACCATCCCAAATCACACTATAGTGGTACTTGATTCTGACTCAGATAATGAATCAATGCCAGCTAAGAACTCACTGCTCTATTTCTATGACATTTACCATGGAAGTTTCCATGCTTTTGAGACAGGCTTTGTCTTCACACTTGAGTATCTAAAGTTCCAGAAGACTAGAATTACATAACTGATTCCTCATCCCTCCAGCTAAAAGTGTTCTTTTCTTTCCTCACATCTTCCTAGAGCTTTTTTCTGGAGCTTTCCTTTGCCCTCTTTTCCTCAGGCTTCATTTTGCTGTGCTGTTCCCTTCCATACACAAAGTAGAATGGAAGTTCCTTGTATAATTTATCTTTTGATCCTATTTATGATCACGGTGCCTTGTGTAAAGTAGGTGATTAATAAGCATTTTAATTAAATTATTTGTTGAAGCTACCCACACAGACAACTTTTCAACTATGTGTCTGTGTACTTTCCCTGATTCTTCATTGCAAAAAGCAATGGAAAAATATAAATAGAGTCTTAGATCTATAAGTCTTATATAGGCTGGTTGTGTTTTGTTTATTGTTTGTTTGGTAGGGACTCAGGGGTGATAGAAAATGTTAGCTTCTCATATTTAAGTATTATTTTAAAGTGTGAAGATTTTCTTGAATCCAATTGTTGATTAATTTTATAGTCTGATTTTTAAGGATAGTATTGAATTTTTTTCAAAAATTTTAGTTGAATCATTTATTGAATTGTCCCAAAGGTACAGACTTTTGGGACATATCACAGCTCAATTCTAATCAATAGCTGCACCTTCTCATCATGGGATTATTTTCTAAATACTTTCACTGATATCTCTAGTTATGTTGCCAACACCATCACTTATTATTATTAAAAGCATTTTTCAAAACCTAAACATAACTTTTCTCTTAGGATTATTTAAGATCTATTTCCCCAACTAAATTGATATTCCTGCTTTCTTGTGGGTTTTCAACTGCCTCCTCTACCTCCAATTCTACATTACAAAGAGCCCTGGAAATATTTTTAAAAGGTATTGTTTTGTTAAGGCTGGATTTAGGGGTGGTTAGGATTTTATATCCATAGGTCTAAATTATTATTGATGCTTTACTTTCCCTCAAAAATTAATTCTATACTTTTAGTTTTTTTTATGACTTTGTTGTCCTTCTGGCTGCTTAATCTGGACAAATGTTGCTTAAAATGAGAAAGGGTATGAATGTAATGTCCTTTTTAAACAAAGCAAAACCAAAATGATGGCTTAGAAGAGTTTCCTGAAATTGGAGAAGGCAGAATTTTTCTTCAGTTAAAGTTCACTAGTGTAACTTGGAAAAAAAAGATAAGATTACTACCAGGTCTTTACTAGATTTTGTTTTGTTGTTTCCCCCAAACCCTTGAGATTTTTCCTAGAAAATAAGTGGTATTACCTGCTCAAACTCTTAATAATGTTATGTTTTCAAGTATTCTTTTCAAAGAAAATTCCCACAGCCAGTTGTCTATTTTCAACTAATGATCTAACATTCTAACATAGTACTATACCAGACTTCAATAAACACTATAAATATATCCTCAAGGTCCCCTTATAAATCATTTCCCTAAACCTACAGATTCTGCTTACTACAAATTGAGTAAAATTTTATGCCTAAAAATGGAATGGTGACTTCTATAAATATATTGCTAAGTACGTTTAAATACCATCAAGGCAATTTTATAGTCATCTTTTTTAATGTCTCTAAAACATTTCTGATTTAGGAACTGCTGGGTTAAAACTTAACATGTTTTTGTGTTGGGTTGGATAAAGTGAAAGGAAGTGCTTGACTCAAATAAGCTATATCAATGCATCCATTCTTTATATTTCCCTGCTTGTAAAATGGAGTGATGATATTTTGCCTATTTATAGTTTAGTGAGATTTCAGGCCTGACCCTAGAGAAGGTGGAGAACATTGTTCATTTTGTGAGTATGAACATCTGCAAGCCTTTTACATCATTGATAATTGATTAAAGATAGGACCTAAGGTTAATATTTTTCAAGGTAAGACACAGTGATTAAAAGTGAGATATTTCTTGTGACAGGAACATACCCAGTACTAAAAAGGACTTGTTTTGTTTTCTGCTTTGCTGTAAGATTAGACTCTGAGGTTATTGTTTTCTTCTGCTTGAAATTGTCTATATCAAGATATTTTGTAATAAATATATTCTTTTATATATTCATGTTATTTTAAAGTGTTCCTCTCTGCATTTTGTTTTTCTCTTTTATTTTTGAGTTCAAGCACTAATATATGCCTAATGCTAGAACACAATGGAATACTCAACATTTCAACCCCCCAAGCTCATTCCACTAGAATTAAAGGTTACACATTAATTTCAAGAAAGGTGCATTGATCTTAGAGTTCTGATTAACCAGGTGAAACAGGAAATGCATTATTCTTGATGACAAATGTATAATGGTTGAAGCTCTCATCTTATTAGGCTTTGGGCATTCTTCCTCAGAGTTACACTGAATGAGAATTTTACCCATATTTTTTTCAAGTCACAAAAATCATTACTAAGCCAAATGTGAATTTGAAAGGTGTTGTTTCATATTAACCTTTAACTATCCCTTTCTCTCCCAATTGTGGTCTCGCATCCATAATGCTAATGAAATGCAAATCTTTGTCCCCTAAAATTTAAGAAAAATAAAATATGAAGTGTATGAGCCAAATATGAGAAGATATCATCATATTTCACAGATATCAAAATAAAAGCCCCTCCACATGATTTGCTAAATGATAGGTGGACCACAGTGAGGTCAGAGTCAAGTGGTATATATTCGTGCATTATATAAAGCTAGTGGAGCCCATTTGGTACATACTGAAGAGAAAGGAAACAAGCATATGAAAGGAGAAAAGGCTTGAATATCTACTCTTAT
This sequence comes from Monodelphis domestica, assembly GCF_027887165.1. NCBI lineage: Eukaryota > Metazoa > Chordata > Mammalia > Didelphimorphia > Didelphidae > Monodelphis > Monodelphis domestica. The sequence goes on along the minus strand of NC_077230.1, from coordinate 176,312,174 downwards.
AATATTTCCATGGTTCTATCCAACTTGAGACAAATATGGAGGCCAAATAACAGCTAGCTTAATGGAGTATCATAAAGGAAAAGGAAGTAAAATCAGGAGGTGATTCAGGTGAGAGGTGAGAAGGAATGCTAGATAAAAATCACCATAAGACAATTTAGCAGTTAATTTTCTCACCTTATCTCATCTGACTCAATAAAAATTAATGAAAGACCAAAAAGGAGCTTCAAACATTCCAGGAAGTAGGTTTGGGTGCTGAGAGTCACTTAAGGCTAAAATATCTCTAGGCCCTAATTATCTAACTCTAAAGACTATTATCAAGATGCTATTAACCCTTGGCATGGAAGATATTCTACCATAGTAAATGGAGGAAGAAGTTTGCTATCAAATTTGAGGGTAACAGTTCATTGAAAAGGGCATTTCCTAATTCCTGTTTATCCCAGGAAGGTGAGACAAGATATATGCCAACTAATAACAACCACCAGCAAATATACAAAGCTACAGTCAGTAGCTCAAAACTTAATCTTTCCAAATCCAACAAAATGAACCCCCAAACCAAATGGGCTATTTCACCTTAAATTAAATCTATCCTATTACCCTAAAGGTAACTGCTTGGGTTAAACTGGCCTTCTAATGTCTTCCTAGCTCCAAGGAATTAATAAATCTATTTCCCTCCTGTGCTTGAAATTGATTATCCTGATGTTTGGTCATTTATCTTCAAGATTGGATAAATTTAGAAAATTAGACAGGATCTCTTTTTAACTTTAGCATGTAATAGAGAGTGTTTCTCAGATGGATGTGTGTGTATCCAATTTTCTTGCCTAGATAGCATTAAATCATCATCCAAACTATTTATATTGTACAGGAAGTTATAGAGAGTAAATTAACCACTGGTATTGTTTCTGCCCTCAAAAGAATTACCATAGAAAACTGATACTCATAGTGTGTATAGACCATAGAAATAGAATAATATATCCAAATTCAGCAAGCATTTAATAGGCATACTCTGCCTATCAAAAAAATACTGATTTTGTATCCAGAATTTAGAGGGATGGAGGACACTGGAATTTATAAAGAAACACTCATTTATCTCTTCAGTATACTCTGTTGCAATTCATCTTAATATTTACAATACTGACATTTCAACTTCTAAAATGCTTTCAGTATCTTGTCCCAACCAAATAAAGTTTCTTTTATATGACTTGGAAACATTATCATTACTATAATTACTAGAACCCATATATGAAATCCTAGTTTTAATATTATGAAGAGTAGAATTTAATATTTCTTTTATTACTAAAGCAGTTGTTCAGGGTCTTATCATGCCTGGGGATAAGAATAGGATAATAAAATACCATGTTTAGTGATAGAACCATGCTTGAGATTAGCTTGACCAAACCTTATGACTCGAAAAAGAGAAATGAGACCCCAAATGTAAATGACTTATAAGAAGTCTAAAAAGCTTATACTCAATTCACTGGATCATTGTGGCAAAGCCTGGGATGGTCATGTCAATAATCTTAAGATTTATAGAATCTTAGATAAGCTAGATTTTGTTGTATCATTATTTGCTTGGAGACAGATGAGATTCTTTATCCTTATCTTTCTGGGGAAGAGAAAAGTTGAAAAGGAAGGACTTAGGAAGAAACTAAAAGACCAGTTTTTATGCAGAAAATACTCTCTGAGCAAGTGTAATGGGAAAGCATTTAAAAGAAAATAAGAATGAGCAGCAGGAGTTTCCAGTTATTTGTAGAAAAAGGGAAGAGGTATGAAGCTATTGGGGAAAAGAAGACTTTCTGTCTATGAGGTAAAAAGGAAAACAGCCACCAGATAAAGAATCTAAAGTAATTCAAATCAATAAGGACTTATTGGAAGACACATTGTGGGAAGATGGTGGAGTAGGGGTGAAACTTTCTTGCTCTACTAACATTCTACAAACAACCAAAATTAAATCCACAAAATTGATTTAAAAGTAGCAAAATCTGACTGGAGTTGATTGTAAAATTGAAGTCAGGGATAGCTAAGGAAGAATATTTTTTAATTCTATTCTGGGATAGTCCAGTTCCACAGATGTTCCCAGTAGGAAAAGAGCAAATTGCAATAAAACCCTTGAGGGGAAGATTAGCAACCTCATCTTATTTGTAACCCCCAAGCCTTTGTCCAAGAGGACATCTTGGAAATCCATATCCTCCCTGATGGTCTCTAGGAGCTTCTGTGTCTGTCTAGACCACAATGACTGCAATTCCCTCAGCACCCAGGCCTCCACTGGCTCACAGCTGAGGATTAAGGAAGCTGATAATTTGAAGTCTATGGTGCCAGATCCTAAAATCAGGACATCAAGCCTTGCTGAAAACAGCTAGGGAAGTTGGAGGACCTGGGAATGTGGACTGGATGTCTGCTTTGTTCCAGGTTGTTGCACTGGGGAAGGAGGCATTAGGAGGAGTGAACACTAGTGAGTGTGGGTTGCTGAGAGATTTGAGCACTATTTTCTGTGATCATTTTCTGGAAATTAGGATCCTTTTTGTTGCCACAAGAGGAGATAGACTGTCCTTTTCAGAGGCAGAAATTCTGGTTAGAGTTGGACCTGGTTGGAGCACCTGAGATCAACCACAGATTAGGGCTTGAATAGGGCACATAAATAATGCATCAGAGGGGGCAACTGGGTATTCAATCAGTGGATTGAGAGCCAGGACTAGAGATGGTAGGTCCTAGGTTTAAATCTGACCTCAGTCACTTCCAAGCTGTGTGACCCTGGACAAGTCATTTAACCTCCATTTCCTAGCCCATACCACTTTTCTGCCTTGGAGCCAATTGACTCCAAGACGGAAGGGAAGGGTTAAAAAAAAAAGAATATATCAAAACCTAGTCTATAAAAATGGAAATAATTCAATAGGGTCCAGAAAAAAAAACATAGGAATTCTAGGAGTCTAGTAAAAAGCAATTAAGTCTACTGACTTGGCCACTAAAATTTTAAAAATAAAACACATAAGCAGTGAAAGAAAGCAAGAAAGCAAGTAAGCAAACAAGAAAGAAAAAAGAACAAAAAAGAAAATAAGAATGGAAGAAAATGCACAACTAGTACTTATGATATTGAATATGAATGGGACAAATTCATGCATAAAACAAAAACAGATAGCAAAATGGATCAAAAATCAAAACTGACAATTTGTTGTTGACAAGAAACACATTTAAAAATGACATATATAACAACTTCCAGGCTAAGATGGAAGCAGAGTAGTAGCAAGGGGCTCTTTCTCCTCACCATCAACTGATGTGTAAAGACTCAAAAGGACAAGGAACAGAAGCAGATGAGTGAAGGGGCTCTACTGTGGGGCACAGACTGGAAGGTAGGCAGGGTTTGGGTATTTCCACACTATAAGGTGATAAAATTACTCATACCAAAGTGTGACCTGACCACCCCTCCCCCACTACACCTACCATGCCAGAGTCAGAGAGAGCATGCCACACTCAGAGTGAGTTTTGGGCAAATGCTAGATTCTGGGAGGGGACAGGGGGGCTGACTGAGAACACCACAAACTGACCCCTGAGAGCATTGGGACTTGGGACCCTAGGATGCTGAGAAACATGGAGCTTGGGCACAGAGACAGGGCAGAAAGGAGCTGCCCATAGCAGAAGACAGGGAGACAGAAAAAAATAGCCTCAGGGCAAAACCTCTGAAGCTCCATACACAGGGAGTTACCTACCCTCAAGCAGACTTCTGGCTGAGAAGGGAAGAGAAAACTAACATAGCAATGCCCACTAACACCCAAGAACTACAATCTGTAACTACCAAAAAATAAGAAAAAGCCTTTGATTTTGGATAATTTCTACTTAGAGAAACAAAAATGACATATAAATATACATATATATATATTTATATATATGTGGCAAAAAATAAAGGGCTAGAGCAGAATATACTATGCATAAACTGACTCAAAAAAGCAGGTGTAGCAATCATAATCTTTGAGATACTTAAAGCTAAAATAGTTATTATCCAAAGAGATAAAGAGAAAATATATTATTTAAAGGTACCATAGATAATGAGGCATTATTAATTTTAAATTTATATGCATCAAATATTATAACATCCAAATATTTAAAGGAAAAAATAAATGAGTGATATATAGAAATAGATAACAAAAATAATAATGAAGGGCATTCTTCTCCCCCTCTCAGAACTAGATAAGTCTGACCAAAGAATAAAAAAAAAAAGTAAGTCAAGGAGATAAATAGAATCTTGGATGAGTTAAATATAATAGATATCTGAAGAAAATTGAATGGTGACAGGAAACAACATACCTTCTCAGTTGTATATGGTACCTTAAAAAGCTGACCATATTGACCATAATATCATTATAGTTAAATGTAGAAAAGAAGAAATATTAAATGCAACATTCTCAGACCATAACACAATAAAAATTAGACATAATAATGGAGTATGGGAACAAAAAGTAAAAACTAAATGGAAACTAAATAACCTAATCTTAAGGAATGAATAGATTAAAAAGTTAATTATTTAAACAATAAATAAGTTCATTAAAGTGAGTGATAATAAAGAGATAACAATAAAATCCATGAGATATAACAAAAATAGTAATAAGAGAAAAAATAATTTCTCTAAATTTTATATTAAATAGAGAAAAGATGAATGAATTAGGAATGCAATTAAAAAAACTAAAAAAGAACAAATTTAAAATGCCCAACTAAACACCAAATTAGAAATTTTAAAAATTAAAGTTGGAGTCAATAAAATGAATACAAGAAAACCATTGAATTAATAAATACATTTAGGAGTCGGTTTTGCATTAAAGATGAAAAGTATGACTATATCACCAATGAAGATGAAATTAAAGCTATTATTAGGAGTCATTTTGCTTAACTATGTAAAAACAAATTTAACAAAGAAAGAGAAGTGTGCTTAGAAAAAATAAATACTCTAGACTATCAGAACAATAAATTGAATACCTGAATAAACTCTCTTTAGAAAAAGGAATCAAAGCCATAATGAGGAGGCAGAACCAAGATGACAACTATGTAGCAGTGAAAGCTGAAACTGCTCTGAGAATACTACCAAACCAACCTTTAAAAAGTGCCTCAAAATGACAAGAGTCAAAAATCAACAGTAAGTTGGATAGAGAGGTCTCTTCTGTGGAAAACAACTTGAAAGGTAAGCAGAGAAAGGCATTATTTATCAGATAAGGGGAACTGAAAATAAAAACACAAAGAGGAGTACAGGCTAACCAACCCTCAAGTGTACCAGATTTTGAGCCTGGGCATAGGTCAACTTTAGGATGCCAGGACCCTTCCCACATAAAAAAGCTAAATCTACACCCACCCTTTGAAGTCCCACGCCCTGGCACCAGGTCAGTGTGGGGTCTGGAAGTCTGTAGCAGTTGGTCCTTTCAAGACAGGGCTTTGGTGAATCCCCTAAACCCAGAGCAAATTAGCTAACAGTGCTTAGTCCTCAAACCATCACCAGAGGAGACTGAAGCAACAGTTTTCAGAACTCTCAGGCCATAGGCCAATAAATGTTGAGAAAATTAACAAACAGTAAAAGAAACACCTAACCATAGAAAATTTCTATGGCGGCAAAAGCAAAGCACAGAGTCAATAGGGAATGGTGAGATCCAAACAACTACATATAGAATTTACAAGAAAAATGTGGATTGGTCTTGGGCACTGGAAGAATTTAAAAAAGAATTTAAAAATCAAATAAGAGAGGTGAAAGAAAAATGGAAAAAGAAATGAAAGTAGTGCAAATAGAAAAAAATGCTTAAAAAGGAAAACATTTTTAAAAAGTAAAATTATTTAAAAAGAAAAAGAGGCAAAATCCAATGTAGGAATGAGTTACTTTAAAAAGCAGAATTTACCTTCTAGAAAGAGGTAATAAAATCCAATTAAGAAAAGAGTTTCATGAAAAGTAAAATGCACCAAATGAAAAGAAGGATCAAAAGGTCATGGAAGAAAATCATTCTTTAAAATTTAGAATTGGGCAAATAGTAGCTAATGACTTAATGAGACATCTAGAAACAATAAAAATCAAAAGAGCAAAAAAATAGAAGAAAACAAGAAATATCCCATTGAAAAAAAAAACTGGAAAATATATCCAGTAGAGACAATTTAAGAACTATTGGACTATCTGAAAGTCATGACCAAAAAAAAAAAAGAAAAGAAAAAAAAGCGTAGACATCATAATACAAGAAATTATCAAAGAGAATTGCTCTGATATTTTTGAACAAGAAAGTAAGAGAAATTGAAAGAATCCACTGATTACCTCCTGCAATAAATCCCCAAATGACAACTCCCAGGAATGTTATGGCCAAGTTCAAGAACTCCTAAATAAAGGAGAATATACTGTAAGCAGCCAGAAAGAAATAATTCAAATATCATGGAACCCTAGTCAGGATTACACAGAATCTGGCAGATTCTGCAATGAAGGATTGGAAGACTTGGAATATGATTTTCCTGAAAGCAAGAGAACTCAGTTTATAACCAAGAATCCCCTATCCATCAAAACTTACTATATTCTCATCTCACACCTTGCATATTGGCCAATATGACAGCAAAGGAAATTAATAAATGTTGGAGGGGAATGTGGCACAATTTAGACACTAATGCATTAATAGTGAATTTGTGAACTGATCCAACTATTCTGAAACTATGCCAAAATATTGGTGTGGAGGGACAGAGTGAAAGGAGAAACGTCAGAATTAAAAGAGGAAAACAAGATGAAAGGGGATACACATATATGGATGACAAATATAACTGTGAATGTAAATGGAATGAACTCCCCCATAATATAAGCAGATAGCAGAGTAGATTAAAAAACAGAATCCTAACACATGTTGTTTACAAGAAACACATTTAAGTCAAGTAGACACACACAGAGTAAAGGTAAGAGGCTGGGGCAGAATCTACTGGGCTTCAACTGTAATGAAAAAAAAATAGAAGTAGCAATCATGATTTCAGACAAAGCTAAAGTAAAAGTAGATCTGATTAGAAGAGATAAAGTAGGTAATTATTTCTTGATTAAAGGCAATGAAGTAATTTCAGTACTTAACATATATGCATTAAATGGGATAGCTTGCAACTTTTTAAAGGAGAAATTATAGGAGCTTAAGGAGGAAATAGACAGTAAAACTATACTAGTAAGGAACCTCAATTTTCCCCTATTAAACCTAAATAAAAGGCATTGTCAAAGTAGCTGGGTTATGCAGAGGATGGAAGGAAGCACTGAGCCTGGAGTTGAAATACAGTCTCAGATACCTCCTAGCTATGTGATTCCAAGAAAGTCACTTGACCTCTCTCTGCCTCAGTGTTCTGGACTATAAAATAGGGATACTAGTAGTTCTTGTCTCTGAAGTTTATTGTAAGAATCAAGTGAAACAACTTAGCAAAGTGTCTGGCATAAAGTAGGTGTTTAATACATATTTTAACACCCCCTCCTCAACTAATTATTGAGTGTCTGAGATGGGATTTAAATTTAGGTTTTCATCACTACAAATCTAATGCTCTATCTACTATGCCATACTGCTACAATACTAAAAATATGAATAACACTTTCCTATTGCACTAAAAAGCTTTCAATTCATTTTTATGACAACTTTGTGATGTCTTCATATTTTTCCTCACTTTATGAGTATCACAAGTTAAGTCCTTCGTGCTTGGCTACTCAATGAATTTTTGCTAAAACCAGGACTCTATGTGATGCCTCTGACCACCATGTGTCCAGGGTCCCTTTCATTATATTATATTACATTACATTATATTACATTGCATTACATTATATTATGTTATGTTATGTTATGTTATATTTATTATATTATATTATTATATTATGTGGGTATGCATCCAGATACCCCAATAACTCATTGACAGAATTATGACTTTAGCATGAATGATCTCTTCATTTTCTTGCATTACTATAGCTTTTTTCTGGCAGCACATAATCCTCATTTTCAGTAGCTTGATTATCAGAATGAAGTAACAAATTGGGCTCTGCTGCCAAGTGAATGGAAGCATCACCTAGTTATCCTTGTTCCTGAATAATTTTTAAATGAACAACCATAGCATTTCCTGTTGAACAACAAGAAGTAACATTCACAATTAATCATTTTTTCTTATCAATATTATGCCAGATGATTCTGATAGTTACAAAACTTCTAGGCTAACGTACCAAGCATTCCAAAACAATTTTTTGGCTAATACGCAAAAAGAAGTGGAAGGGAGAATAATTACATTTCTATTAAGATTCATTCCTTCAGTGTTGGGTGAAGATTTATAAGGATAAGGTGTTATTTCATTAAAGGTGAAAGATGTTATTAGGTAATGAAGGGAAGAGAATAGGAATTTATATGGTGCCTACTATTTGCCAGCCACTATGCTAAGCACTTTACAGATATATCTCATTTGATCCTCTTATTTGATCATTTGAGCCTTATGAGACAGGTGCTATTATCATTCCCAAATTAATATAATGAAGTAGAAAGACAAACAGAAAGTAACCCTGCACTCAAGGATCTTAAATTCTGCTATAGCAATATGACTTTTTCCCTTAACAAGTACAAGATAATTGAAGATGGAGACATTACCAAATTCTGATAGTGGTTCCAAAACTTCTTTCTGCAATAGCATTATTCATTTGGGGTATACTAAAGGAGAGTTTCAAGACTTACACATGCATATGAGTATGTATAAGTTTAAATTCCATTCAATTTGTGACACACCCAATGGGGAATTAAATACTCTTTAGGATTCATTTGTCTAGAAAGACTGGAAAGACTACCTGATTATCTATGTCAACAATCCATCATCAATATTTCCTGGTTCCCCTAAATGTGTCACTTAGAAAGTATTAAAGATTGTGTCAGCCTATGTGCCTCACTTCAATTCTGTGTCTCTTTCCACAATCCAAACCTTATCCTCCAATGTTATGTTCCCCTATAGGGCATTCTCCTATAATTATTTCTATAGAAGCTAGTCTTTTTAAGGTGCTTTTTACTTTATAATTTTTAAAAATATAAATATCAAATTAAGTTGTAGGATATCTTAGAAAAGTGTTTAAGTCAATTAGGTAACCATTTGCTATGTACTGTATATAAGAAACTGTGAGAGACATGAAAAAAATAAGCAAAATTAAACAAGTTTCTCACCTCAATTAATTGTTCATGGAAGGACACAACCAATAACATTAAAATTGTAACAATATAAATAAAATTAATCTGGAGGCTTAATTTTTTATGTTTTATCTTTTTTAATTTTAATACCAAATTTCTACATAAGTTTTCCAAAGTTATGTGATTCACACTGCCTCTCTTCCTTCTGTCCCCACTCCTGGAAATGACAAGCAATTCAATGTGGGTTATACAAGTATTATTCAACAAAACATTTCCATATTATTCATTTTAAGTGAATAATCTTACAAAACCAAAGCCACAAAATTATATACCCAAATAAACAAGTGATAAATCATATACATTTATACTCCAACAGTTCTTTCTCTGAAGGTGGACAACATTCTTTTCCATAAGTTCCTCAGAATTCTCCTGGATCATTGAATTGCTGTTAGTAGCAAAGTCTATCACATTTGATCGTTTCACAATATTCCACTTACTCCTGGTTCTGCTTATTTCACACTGCATTAGATTAGATGGGTCCTTCCATTTCCTTCACAAATCATTTTGTTCATCATTCCTTATAGCAGAATGGTATTCCATCACCATCATATAACACATTTTGTATAGTCTTTCCCTAATTGAGGGACATTAGTTTCCAATTCTTTGCTACCATGAAAAGTGCAGCTATAAATACTTTTATAAAAATAGGATCTTTCCTATTTTTTTTATCTCTTTAGGATACAGACCCAGCAGTGGTATTTCTGGATCAAGATGTATGCATTAGAGCTCTTTGGGCAAATGTAAAATGGGTATTTTTAATACATTAAATTGAAAAGGTTTTATACAAATAAAATAGATGGCCAAGATTAGAAAGAAAGCAGAAAATAGGGCAGGGGGGGAGGAATTATTGATAGTCCCTCAGATAGATATTTCATGTCTAAAATATATAGTAAACTTCATCAGATTTATAAGAATACAAGCCATCTTCAATTAATGAATGGGCAAAAGATATAAAAAGATAATTTTTTGGTTAAAGCAAAGTTATAATAGGTATATGAAAAAATGCTCCAAATCAATACTGATTAGAGAAATGCAAATCAAAACTACTTTGAGATTTCACTTTACACACATCAAATTGTCTAAAATGGCAAAACAATAAAGTGACAAATGTCGGAAGGTATGTGGGAAAATGGAGGCACTATTGTACTGTTGATGGAACTGTAACCTGATCCAATCAGTTTTGAGAGCAATTTGGAATTATACCTAGATAGTTATAAAAATGTGCATGCCCTTAGACTCAGCTGGGTCTGTTTCCCATGGAGTTTAGGGAAAAAGAAAAAGAATCTATATATTCCCAAATATTTATGGTAGTTCTCTTTGTGTTAGCAAAGAATAAGAAACTTAGGGAATGCTCATCAATTGATGAATGACTAAACAAATGGTGTTAAATAATTATTATGAAATACTACTGCATCATAAGAAATGATGAACAAATTAATTTTTTAAAAAACCTGGAAAAACTATATGAGATATTGAAAAGTAAAATGAGTAGAACAAGGTGAGCATTCTACACAGCCACAGAATACATACTAGAAGAATAAACTGAAAATTCTACCTCCAGAAAGTGAATAGAAAGATGAAACATGAATGATTTAACTCTTGTGAACTTATTGGCATACACAGTGCTATCTTTTGTGATGCAGAGAGGTGTGGGTTTGGGACACCACTGGATGGGGATCTAGTAAGTAAATAGGAAGAAAAGTAAGTTAAACATGTAGAAAATTTGTGATTTGATTTTTGTAATATCTTCTTTTTCTTTGTATATGGAAATACTTATTTTGTGTGGATTTGTTAACATATATAAGAAGAATGAAAGAGAAGTAGGATTCTTCAATTTTCCTCTCTTCTTACCCAGAAATTAAATAAGAGAAAAGAAGTCCAGATTGTATCCTTTAAGATGGTAGAATGAAAGGTCAAAAAGAACTCAATTCCTTAATAATTTGGGCACAAATAGATGAAATAACCCTAAATAAATATCACAAATGAAAGAAGGAAAAAGAAGAGCAATAAATAAGGAGACTCAGAAGAAAATATCTTTTCAGATAAAAGAAATGAAAGGACAAAGAAATTTTCAGAAAACATACACATGTGCTCACCATGATGAACAAAACTGTGAATTAAAAGATTGTGAAGGGAAGATACTAGAAGTAAATAAACTTTCAGCAAAGGACTAAGAAATGAAGTTGAAGAAGACATGATACATGAGTTTTGAATAATAAACTCTTTAAAATTAAGGAGGAACTGATTTCACTAGAAAACGAGTATTACATAAAATAACTATCAATAGTAAAATCTGAAAAAGTTAATAAAAAACATTTATTAAGTGCCTACATTGTGCCAGGATCTGTGGTGTGCCAGGATCTGTGGTAAGTGCTGAGAATACAAATGAAAAAAGCATAGTCTCTGCTTTCAAGGAATTTGCAGTCTAATGGAGAAGACAACATATAAAACAAAGCTGGGAAGAGGAAAGGTGTTAAGAGAGTTTTTATTAATTTCTCCTTTTTTCTATATAAGAGGAAAATGAGCAATAATATTTTTCACTAAGAGACCCCCTGCTGTGCAGGTTGTCAGTTAGAGACCCCTGGCTGTGCTTCTTGGCAGTTGGTGACAGTTAGAGGGGGTATGGCTGAGTGTTGTTTGTAAGTTGCAGACCATTGGAAAGGGCTTTTGGTCTCTGGGTCTCCTGGGGAGATGATCTGCTTCTAGCACTCTCTCTGGTTGGAGACAGAGAATGGAATTAAGGCCTTAATAGCCTTATTAATTATTAACAACTTAGGGAAAATAAGGTAGACAGATAGTGGTTATATTATTAGATAGTGAGAGTAGGACAGTAGACAAAGGCTTCAGCCTAGCAGAAGATATTGCCCTCTGAGGTAGATAGATTTGGGGTGTTTTAGAGAAAATTTAGCTAGGATTGGGATATGGAGTATAGGTACAAGTTATTATAAGATTACTTTCACCTTCCTCCTCCCTCCTTCCTATCCATATTTCCTAATAATAAACTGAGTGTTTTGCATTTAATAAACTAATCACTAACTTTTGTTCAAACTCCTCCTCCTAAAAAATTTAACCCCTCACGATGATAAAGACACCAACATTTCCCTAGATGATTGGAATGGGAAGATGGGTGTGTCTTTGTTCCAAGGAGTTCAGATAATTCAGAGATATAAGCAAAGAGTGGAGCAAGCTCCTAGATCCATATCTTGCCTTTGATAAAGTAAAGAAAGGAAAGCTTTCTATTGAATTCAGTGTTCTGTATTCCAGCTTTCTAATCAGAATCTGAGGGAGTTGAAAGCTGTGTAATATGCTTGTCTGAGCAAAACAGCTTGATATAATTTCCAATGACCAACTTGGGAGTAGTGGTTTATTTTGTACACATGATAAAACATTATACCAAATAATAAAATAATTCAAATTGGTATTCATGAGGAATGTTTAAAAAATTAAACTTAAAAAATCCTAAAAAAAACAAAAACTGGCTTCTTCCTGGGACCTACAATCTTTTTTAAATTAATTTATTCAATCAATTTAGAACATTATCTTGCCATATCCACACAATCTTTCCATCTCCACAGTGACAGATATTATGGAGATGTTAAGATGCCCATCACAAATAAGCAAAATATCTCAGGGTTCTTTGGCTGATTTGTGGAAAAGCTGAATATTAATAATCATTTGCATCCTGGAGAAGATGTCACAGATTCTATACTTTTAAAAGGAAAAAAGTAATTTTTTTTGATTGCTTAAGGAAGAATGAATACAGCTACCAAGTGTTAAAAAGTTGTATGTAGAAAATAGATGTAATAATGAGATAGATTAGATATAATAATACTATATATTCATATTGTAAAGTGCCTATTTAATCTCTTCATCCTTCCTCAGCACACACATATTAGTATGTCTTTAAAAGATAATCCAATATGTGAGATTCAAATGTACAAGGAAGATGTCACTTAACCTCTCTGGATCATGGTTTCCTGGTCTGTTAAATGCAAGGTTGGAGGAGATACCCTCTTAGGTCTCTTCTAACACTAGTCATGTGATCCTTTGATACAGTAAGATTATTATTTGTTCAAAAGTGAGTTTACATATGCATTCAAAATAATATTATCACAACCCTCCTTAATTTATTTAAAATTATATTTGTTTTACCCTAAAATACCAAAGAATACAAAAAAGGTGAATTGTAATTAAACAATATATCTACTGTTTTTAAGGTACCCATATATGTATATACTCAGAGACACAAATTCTGCCACTTTTAATTAATTGTGCATGTCAGAGAGGGAGAAAGACCATACATTTTAAAAACTCTTTAGGTTTATCAATAAGGTAATAATTATCTTTCTATGGATTTGCCAAACCTCTTAGGTACCATTATGTTACTGTAGATTTCTTGGCATTATCCCAATCCTTTACAATTAGTAACTTGGCCATCATCCCAGATCTTGATAAAACACATTGTTAGGGCTTTTTCATAACAATCCATTCATTCAACAAGCATGTGTTGAGTACCTACAATATATAGAATATTATTGTAGGAAGGTAATATATGCAAAACTAGAAATTATTTATAAATCTTATTTTTCATATTATACATTTAACATTTTATTGTAATACTTCCCCCCTACTTTCCACATTTCTTTATTTAAAAAAAAGCAAAATAGAACTATGTCCAAGATGTCCTCACTGCTCATTGCAAATGATCTTATAAGCATGTAGAAAATTTTTGAATGTCTTGAAAGGTGCTAAAGATTTTAAATGGCATTATTGACTGAATTCAATTAACATTATCTCAAGTTTTTAATATATTTGACCTGCCTCCTGGAATATTTACATCATAAACATGCTTGAAAATAAGCATATAAAATTTTTGTCATGATATTAATCCTCAAATTTATATTCCTTTCATTTTTACATATCCCCCTGGTAAGGGCATCATTGTCTCCTGAGTTATTCAGTCTTGTAACCTTTCTGTTTTATTTTCTTTTTAATTTGACTCCAATATATATTCTTTTTTTTTTGCATCCACTATTTTATTGGACATTAAAATGTACAAACCATTGGGCTAAACGCTGAAAAGTGAAACAAATGTATGTAAAATGACCTCTGACCTCAGGAATTTATACTATACTAGAAGTATCAGCTAATAAAATATAATGCAACCAGAGATTTTTACTTATTTCAGGTGTATACTCATAGATATATAACTAAATTACCACATGTAACTACATTGAGAGTCTATACATATGTATGCCTTGGTTAAGTGCTTCACAAGGTTAAAGAACTAGATTCAGAATTAGATTAGTTTGAATTGCTTTAACAAATTAGCTCACTACTTTTATTAATTACAAACTACAGTCTTTAAAAATTCTATCTATTTAACACTAATATTATCTAAAATGAAATATCCCAGTCTTTTAAGGTTATGTACTCAACTTCTGATATGCCTTATGATACTGCCTATTCAATATGGAATGAAAGGAAATATATTATATTGTTAACTATTAATATGCATAGATAAAATAAAATGACAAGATTAGTTTTCATAAAGAAATCTTAATTCATTAAATAATTTTCCATACATTACTACTATAAAATAATGTCATCTCTAAAATAGTGGGTTCAATTCATAGTTCCATAAAATAGCATTTTAGTGTCCGCGTTTTCACTTCCATGCAAACATTTGCATTTTCCCCTTTCATCATTTTAGCCAATCTGATGTGTGAGATGATATCTCAGAGTTGTTTTGATTTTCATGAAAAAATTCAATAAATCAACTATAGTTTCCAGTTATTTGCATTAAAGTACTAATAAGTTTATCTCCACATGATTGGGGAATAAGGAAAAGAAGCAGCATGTTCTAAAATATGGATAGCAGCTCTCTTTGTGGTGTCAAAGAACTAGATATCGAGGGCATATCCATCAGTTGGGGAATGAAAAAGTTATGGCAGATGATTGAATGGAATATAGGAAAAGATAAGCATGTTAATTTTAAAATGGAAAGATTCATATGAAATTATTATGAGTGAAATGAACAGAATTAAGAGAACATAAAATATAGCAACAGAAATATTGTTTGAAAAATGACATATATATCTACCTCCAGAGAAAGAGTTGATAAATAGAAACAAGACATAGTTTTATATGTACATATACCTTTTTTTATCAAATGATATCTTTTCTAGTGTAAAGAGGTGAAAGAAAGAGGAATATACATTAATTTTAACTTAACTAATAGAAATTTAAAGTAATATTAGGATTATTTGCCAAATATTCCTCACATTCCCATGGAAAACTATTGATACCCACCCTGGGCTATGCAGTTTTCAAGTTGTGAATCCTTGCTCTCTAGTACACTCTAGAATTGTTAACCAGGGTATGCAAAGATTACAAAAGATCTAGAGTTTTGAACAAGCAAAAGATCTATAAAAATGTATACAAAGGAAATAAGCAATAATGGAATGCATGATAAGCTTGTTATTAGCAATGACTATCCACAAGAAATGGGAAAAAAAAGTGGTGTGTTTTTTTTTTTTTAGTCTGGAAATATGATTTCATCAGTGTAGTATAAATGTGTAGTTCACAATCAATTTTTTGTAAAATGTGGACTTACTTTATAAGAAGAATGAGAGTCAACAGATTTATAACTTAAGTGGTACCTTGATACACATAAGACCTCTTATAAGAACAAGGGAAAGACCTCTCACATATTGGTTAGAATTTTGATAGAATTTTTTAAGTATATGGGAGGGGGAAGCCAAGATTTGGGAGCAGAGAAGAAAAGGACAAGGTCACCATGAGAATCCCCTTCAACCAATATTAAAATAATGCTATGAAAAGAATACAGTAGTGAAAGAATCACCAAGGAGACAGAGAGCAATAATTTATAAGAAAAGAAAGATTTAAAAGGTAGGCATCTTGGTGGCTTAGTAGATTGAGAGGCAAGCCCAGAGATGGGAGGTCCTGGATGCAAATTTGACCTTAGACTCTTCCTAGCTGTGTGACTCTGGGCAAGTTATTTAATCTCTGCTGGGGCCTTCAAGTTATGATGTCTTGACACGGTCACACATGGAGACCAGAAGGTCACAAAGTGGCTCCTTGGCAGGATGGAGACATCCACTCAGACCCTTCTCTGTGTGACTTCTCTCACTAAAATCCCTTATTACTATAATCACTTTTATTATTGTTCTGTCCCCAGCTTTAGGAAAAATAATATAAGAGCAAATACTTGCACATTATTACCCCAGAATATCACCAAAAGATCATACTCATAAAACCAAACCTAAAAGACTATCATGGGTTAACTTTTGCTTAGGCATATAACTCCTAACAAAAGCTGTGCTCAGAAATCCCCTACTCCCATGAACAGAAACAAATTCTTCTAAGCCAGTATGTAAATCATCATAGGGAGAGGCTTGTACACTATGCCTTAGTACATCATGCCTCAGTGACTCAGTTTACCAAAATGCATCTTGGAAACTACCCAATGAAATTCTGAAAAATGATTAGTTAATATGAAAACTGAATTGTGTTTCTATTACCCCTTTGATCCCTCAATTTGGCCACAATGTTTGTTGATTGTCTTCACAGAAAGTTAATCAGATGATTTGCTAAAAATTAATTCATCACTTATCCAATTATCTGTATTTGAGCATGTGTGTTGAAGATGTATCCATTGGGGTATAAAAATAAAGGCTAACCCTGGGCCTGGTGGAAACAGTTCCATGCAAAGCTTGACCCCAGACTGACACACACATAGCTCTCTTCCATCACTCATTTCTGCCTTTGAAGTCCCACCTGGCTGGGAACTCCAGAAGCCATGAACAAGGCAGGCCCTGAGCTCATGGCAAATAGCCATTGCCTAACCTTTACCACTCTTCTGCCTTGGAACCAATATACAGTATTGATTTTGAGATTAAAAGTAAGAGTTTTAAATTTAAAAAAAGGTAGACAGAGAACATCTGGAGCACTTGGGTGAGAGGGGAGCATGGTCAGCAAGACTATAGCAAGGAGGGAAGATCAAGCCTCACACCCCCACCCCACATCTGCTAAGTCAGTTTCTGAACCTGAGCCCAAAAGCCAATATTCAGACCCTGAAACCCTGCCTAGGCAAATAAATGTCCAAGCCAACACATACCCCTTGAGATTTTAAACCTGTGGTAAAGTCCAGAATCCCAGCCCAGAGCAGTCTGTGCTGAAGTAGGCTTATCTTTGTGGCCCCAGAGCAGAGCCAGGAGTCCTATGCTGGAGCTGTGGTGAGGACATAGATCCCATTTTGGGGTAGTGGATTGACCCTAAGAGGGGGGTCCAGATCTTCTTGCCAGGGGCCCAGGGTAGAGCTCCAGGACAGGGCAATCAACCACAATGTGTCTGATTGGATCAGATATACAGTGAGACCAAATCTTACACCTAATCCTGGGGCTAAAATTTAAGTAGACCCTGACCTGATCAAGTAAATAAGCTAAGGGTAGCATCAAGGAAGGACTGAGGTTTAAGAGGGTACCCTAACCTCCCAGTAAACAGTCTATCTATAAAAAGGTAGGAAAAATGAGCAAACAACAAAAACAGCACTTAACTCTAAAGACTTTTTATGGAGACAAAGAGCAAGGTACAGACAGAAAAAGGGACAGTGAAAGCAAAAAAAAGTATATGAGGGGGGGAAGATGAAAGCTGAATTTAAAGAAACAGAAGATTTATGGTAGAGGAGCAAGCCTAATATAATATGGTTTAAGCCCTACCATTCTACTTCAGGCTTCTCAATATAATTTGTGGGATGAAATGTCAGAATTATAGGATAAATTAAATAGTTAGAGCATGTAGAAGAGAGAAGATAATATGTAATTTACCTTAACCACATGTCTGGTAGGCAACAAAAGGAAGTTAACACCTGTAGTCTCTTAGAAAAGAGAGTGATTACAATACAATGAGTGATATGGCAGAAGGAAGTATTGGAACAAGGGTAAAAAAAGGAGGGAAACTCAACTTTATGTGAGGAAAGGATGCCATGGAGAGATGTGTTCTGTATTAGTAGATTGGGGGCTACACAATAGAATTTATTTGTTATGAGCAAGTCAACAGGAAGACCAGTTCTTCTGAAAGAACATTGTGCCTCCAATAACAGCTTCATAGCTCAAGAGAATAAAAAAATTAGAAAGGTTATGGGTAGCTGGCATCCAGAAAAGTAGAAAAGCATAGAACCAGAGATAATGAAAATATTAATAATAAAAACTAGCATTTAAATGGGCAGTGAAGTGGCACAGTGAATAGAACTCCAGGCCTGGAATAAAGAAAACCTGAGTCGAAATCTGGTGTGTGTTATTTACTAGAATGGTGGTCCTGGGAAGGTCACTTAATCCTGGCAAAACACTCCAATATTTTTGCCAAGAAAACCCCCAAAGGGCATCATGAAGAGTCAGACATGACTGGAATATCTAAAGAACAACAACAAGAAAAGCATTTATGAACTAATTTTAAGTTTTTGCAATTCTTTACATGTGTAATCTCACTTAAAATGAAATGAATATTTAATTTTTTATTTAATATATTTTTAAATTTTAATATATATTGTATATAAATATAAATAATGTAATAATTTAATATAAAAATAAAGAAAAAAATAAAATAAAAAACATTAGGTTTTGTGAATGTGCTTAGGGTAAAATTGGATCTCATAATTTGGATTAAAGTGATTATAGTGAAATTTTTACCATGGCAAAATGTTTTCTTTTGTAATGAATGAATACTTCAAAGAGTAAAACACAATAGAAAAAAGGATAAAGTCTAGAAACCCATCATTTAGAAATGATTTAGAAGAATTAGTTAAAACTTGGTACTTTAGAAGCTTTAATTCCATAAGATATGACAAAAGAAAACACAAACACTAAATACAGACCATCATGGAAAGAATAAAAGTTAGGAACAGAAAGAAAAAAGAAAAAATGTTAATGAAGTAAAGTAAATGCTTCATGGAAAATGGATGTATGATTGGAAGGGGAAGCTAAAAAGATAGATAACATTGGAAGGGAGGGGAATTTTAAATTAACTTCTTAACTAAGTGGCAAATGAACTGTAGTAAAAAGGTGAATAATTAGGTAATTAAATAGAAGAAATAAATCAATTAGTTATGCAAAATTCCAAAAGTAGGAAAAGGTTTGATAAATGGTAGAAGTGGTTATAGGTGAGGAAAAAAGAGGCTATAGGAAAAGGTTTGCCTCAAAATTGATTAAGAAAAAAACATATGGATAAAGTACTGTTATAAAAGAGAAAAGAGTACAAAAACATATTCTGATTCAGAAAATATTAAAAACACAATAACTAAATAATGCCAATTATCATAGCTAGGGATGTGAATGTATTACAGAATTCAATAAAACAAAAGTTTGACAAATTGAGAAAAATTCTGATTTTATTGCAAAATAAACATGTCTAAAAACCAAAATATAATACTGAACAAAAATGTAAGACTGGAATAAAATATAGGTATCATATAAATAAAAAAAAAACAGTAGTTGGAATTGTGCTATCAGATAAAAATAAAGAAAAAAATCATAACAGAGAAAAACAAAATCATAGCATAAAGAGAGAAAAATAATAAAAACACATTATTCTAAAAAGAAACCATAGACAACAAACCAAAATGTACATTCTTTAAATGCAATAGCATTTAATTGACAAAAGGAAAACTAAGTCAAATACAAAAAAGTTACTAACAAAATAATTTCAACTTAATATTTCTTTCTCGTAATTAGAAAAATCTAAAAGAAAGATCAAGAAGGGAAAAATAGAGAATTCAACAAATTTCTGGAGAATTTGAAACCTGAAGAATATGGAAATCTACTTCAGTGGAGACACTAAAGAAAATCATATATTTCCCACATGTGCAGATTTTTACAAAAATTGATGGAGAACTAGAACCCAGTTATATTGCAAATAAATATAAGAAGATAGAAATGCTAAATCTATCACATGAAGATTATAATAAATGTACATAGTGATTAGTTCTGAGAACATAAGCAAGAGACAAACATATATATTTTTATTTATGTGGAAACTGATAAAATACTAAAGAACAAGAATCATGGAAACAAACATTTATTTTGCTTCAGCTGATGTTAAAAAAAGCAGAAGTAATAATCATGATCTCAGACAAAGCTAAAACAAAAATAAACCTAATTAAAAGAGGTAAAGAAGGAAATTATATCTTGATAAAAGATACTACAGGCAATAA
This sequence comes from Monodelphis domestica, assembly GCF_027887165.1. Classification (NCBI taxonomy): domain Eukaryota; kingdom Metazoa; phylum Chordata; class Mammalia; order Didelphimorphia; family Didelphidae; genus Monodelphis; species Monodelphis domestica. Next base: position 176,291,771 of record NC_077230.1, on the reverse strand, counting down.
AGTAATCTCAGTATTGAAAATATATACACCAAATGTTATAGCCTCCATTTTCTTAAAGGAGAAATTAAGTGAGGTTTAGGAAGAAATAGATAGTAATGCTATATTAGTAGGGGACCCCAACTTTTCTCTCTAACAATTAGATATATCTAACTAAAAATTAAGAAAGAAGAGAAGGAAGTGAACAAAATTATTTAATAGTTAGATCTGGGGGCAACGGGATGCCTCAGTGGATTGAGAGTCAGGCCTAGAGACAGGAGGTCCTAGGTTCAAATCTGGCCTCAGACATTTCCCAGCTGTGTGACCCTGGGCAAGTCACTTGACCCCCATTGCCTAGCCCTTACCAGCACTCTTATGCCTTGGAGCCAATACAGAGTATTGACTCTAAGACAGAAGGTAAGGGTTTAAAAAAAAGAGTTAGATCTAATAGATATTAGGAGAAATTGAATGGAAATAGAAAGGAATATACTTTATTTTGAGCAATACCAAGGACCTACACAAAAATTGATCCCCCAATAGACCATAAAAACTTTACAACTAAATGCAGAGGAGAATCAAAAATAATTGCATTCTTTTCAGATCATAATGCTATTAAATTATAATCAATAAGGGTTAATAGAAAGACAAATTAACATTTAATTGGAAACTAAATAATTTAACTCTAAAAAAGAAGTGGATCAAGGTACAAATTATATAAATAACCAATACTGTCATTAAAGAGTATAACAATGAGGAGACAGCATGTCAAAATTTATGAGATATAGCCAAAGCAGTACTTAAGCATAGATTTATATTTATAAAGGCTTACATGAATAAGATTGAGAAAAATAGGCAAATGAAAAACTAGAAAAAGAAAAGAATAAAATTTAATTTTTAAATTAAAAAAGTTTTAAGATATTAAAAACCCCAGTTAAAGAGAATTATAAATTATAAAAATTAAAGGAAAAATTAAAAACATTGAAAGAAAGAGAACTGTTGAATAATTAAGACTAGAAGTTGATTTTGTTTTTAAAAAAGAGGATTGTTTAATTTGATTTAAACAAGGAAAAAAAGAATATCAAATTACCTGTAACAAAAACAGAAAGGAGAATTCACCATCAATGAAGAGGAAATTAATGCAATCATTAGGAGCTATTTTGCCCAATTATGTGGGAATAAATCTGATAATCTATGTAAACTGGATGAATATTTACAAAAAAAACAACTCTAAACAATTTGGAAAATATTAATTGCTTATGTAGGTCAAGCTAATATAATAAAAATGACAATTCTATCTAATTTAATTTTCTTATTTAGTGCTATACCAATCAAACTTCAGAAAACTATAGAAGTAGAAAAATAATAACAAGATTTATCTTGAAGAACAAAATTTCAAGAATATCAAGGTAATTAATGGAAAATAATGTGAAGCAAGGTGGCCTAGCAGTATCAGATCTCAAACTGTATTATATAGCAGTTATCATCAAAACAATCATGTACTGGCTAAGAAGTAGAATGGTAGATCAATGGAATAGATTAGATACACAATATGAAATGGTAAATGACCTTAGCAATCTAGTGTTTGATAAACACTAAGAGCTCAGTTTTTGGTATAAAAACTCACCATTTGACCAAAACTGATGGAAAAAAGAAACTGGAAAACAGCATGGCAGATATTTGGAATAGACCAATATCTCACACCCTCTACCAAGCTAAGGTCAAAATGTGTATATGATTTAGGCATAAAGAGTGATAGCATAAGTAAATTACAGGAATATTGAATACTTAGCCTATGGAAAGTTCGGGAAGAATTTATGACTAAATAAAATAGAGTATGGAAAGGAAAACTGAATCAAGCTCTGAACTTTCTGCTACTGAGTTGGAGCAAACAGCAGTTGGAAGGTTAGAGTGAAATTGATGGAAAGCAATGAGAGTTGGTGTGGGGAGGAGAACTTGGAGGTGACAATTGGTCTCATGAAGTTCCTCGCCTTCAGACTGGAAGGAGCTTATCTTCCTGTCTCTGGATAGAAGTTCCTTTATTAGTGTATCTTTCCCAACTGTGTGCTTTACCAGGATTCCTGTAATCATGTCATTGAACAAAAAGATTTAAGGGGATCTATTTGAACTGTAAGGCTTGTCTTTAGGGGTGACAGCCTGAAGAGACAGGCCCAACCAGCTCTGAAAGTCAGAACCTTTTCTTCCTCTTGCTGCATACTGCTAAAGACTTTGAATTTAAGAAAATTAGCACAGATTAGCATAGATAGGAATAAAAGAAATCCTCCACCTGCCTGTCATTCCTGGCCTTAGCTCAAAAGCTGAGAGAGATTCAAACACAATCTAGGGAAATCCCAATTACATCTTCCCTGATATCTTCCCAATCCAAACTTGTTATTAAAAGTCATCTTGAGTTTAAAAAACCCGCAATCATAAGAGGGCTATCATTTCAAGGGGACATAGAGGGAGCTGAACCTAAGGACAGTCATTCAACCATAAAGGATCCTTATTGGCCTCCTGCCGGGCAACCTTGTTCTGGGGAGAGACTTGTCCCTCAGGGAGGCCCGTGTTTACCTGCTCTGGGTTATCTTCAACATCAATCAATAGAGAAGACATCCCCTCAGATTATCATAGTTGGCCTATTTCTCAGGAACCCCTTTTTCAAAGATAGCCTCTCAGTAGGGAGTATTTCTCTCCTTTTACCTCACTAGCATCCATATTCCCTCTCTCCCTTCAACTCCTCCATTCCTTCTTACAAAACCCTCCTTATCCCCTAAATGTCTTCAATCCCCCAAAATTCCTTTAACTATTACAGTTAATACTACAAAAATGCCAAATGAATAATTTTGATTACATTAAATTAAAAAGGGTTGGTACAAACATAACCATTGTAACCAAGATTAGAAGAAGTAAACTTAGGAAAAAAATTATATAAAAAATTTTCTCAGATAATCAGGGTTTCATTTCTCAAATATAGAGAGAACTGAGTTACATGTATAAGAATGCAAGTCATTCTCTAGTTGTCAAATGGTCAAAGGATATGAACAAGCAATTTTCAGATGAAGAAATAAAAATTAATAATCATATGAAAATCACTCTTGATTAGATAAAATGCAAATTAAAATAACTTTGATATACCAATTTACACTTATTAAATTGGCCAATATGACAGTAAAGGAAAGTGATAAATATTCAAGGATATATGGCAAAATTGGGACACTAATTCATTGTTGGTAGAGTTGTGAACTGATCCAACCATTCTGGAGGATAAGTTGGAGCAATGTCCATAGGACTATGAAACTGTGTATACTCTTTGATCCTGTGATGCCACTTCTAGGTCGTCAACCCAAAGATATTTTTTAAAGGGGAAAAGATCTACTTGTACAAAGGTATTGATAGCAGCTTTTTTTTGTGGTGACAGATTTCAAAAATTTATGGGATGTCCTTCAATTGGGAAATGGCTAAACAAGTTGTGCCATATAATGGTGATAGAATACTACTGTGCTATAAGAAATGATAAGCATAATGACTACAGAAAAATCTAGAAAGACCTATGTGGTCCAGAAAAAGTAAGCTGAATCAGGAGAACACTGTACACAGTAACAGCAATATTGTATGGTGATAAACTGGAAAAGACTTAGCTACTCTCAGCAACATAATGATTCAGGTCAATTCTGATGGACATATGAAAAAGAATGTTATCCATCTCCAGAGAAAGAACTATTGCAGTCAGAATGCAGATCAAAGCACACTATTTTTTTCACTTTAGTTTACTTGTTATTTTTGGAGATTTGGTGGTATATGAGTATTCTCTTACAGCAATGAGCAATACAGAAATATGTTTTGCATTACATGTATAGTCCTGATCAAAATGTTTGCCATTTTTTCGAGAAGAAAGGAAAAGAGGGGAGAAAATTCTGATCTTATCATTTCAGAAAATATCCATTAAAATTGTTTTTTACCAATAATTTGAAAATTAAAATTTCTTTATAAAAGGATATCTACCCTGGAAAAATATATTTACCAAAGCAATGCTAGTCTGATCTTATTGTTAATAGTATAGTGCAAGTCTCTCTACTTCTTTATTTACTTTTCTGGAACTATAGTAAAGTTTGCTGATTTTCATGTCTTAAAATTGGGCAAACTCTACATTTTAAAATAGTAACTTGGTCACTGCAGCTATTTAAAAAGATAGCCTTTCACATCTTTTTCCATAACCGAGCTGCTTCTCACTTTATTTTGCTTACTCATATTAACTTTTTTTTCAAGAATTCAGACTTGGTTATTTGCCACATTTAAATGTTACAGTACCTTTTTTCCTTGACACAGTACATTTTGTTAAGAGCAATATCCTGTTTCCTTATTAAAAAGAACTTTTAAAATAGGTATTTTCCCAGAATTATTTCTAGTAAAATCTGATGAAAACAACCCTAATTTAAGCATCTCTAATTCCTCATCACCTTCTATAATTGTTTATCTCTCCCAAGAGGGTCTCTAAGGAAGCTCATAATTGCAGTTTTTCAGTGTCTAAGGACATTTTAAACATTTTAAAACATTTATCTTGAATTTTTTACTGTCTCCCTATAGCATCTGTAGCATTACTTCTAATGTTTTACTAATGAAATATCCTAGAGGAGATAATGTTCCCTGGAGGAATCCACAGAATTAAACTATCTCCAAGATCAGAATTCTAAATTCCACTTTTTACCAGCACTTCTATATTTCCACCTTGCCCATTATACCACATTCTCTCTAAATCTTTTCTTATTACACATTGTGACCCCTGTTCTGCTGATACCCTGAATTAGCCTCAGTTAACTCATTCCTTTTTCTTCTCTTGTGTGTCTTCTTTCCTTCTAGGGGTTCTTAACCTGTATTCATATTTTAAAATATATTTTAATAAATGTATCTCAGTATATTTGGTTTTCACTTTAACCTTTTAAATTTAATTTTATACATTTATAAAACAATATTCTGGGAAGGAATCCATGGGCTTTACCAGACTTCCAAAAGGTCCATATCATCAAGAAAAATTTAAGACCCCTGTGATCTCAGTTCTTATGAGTACAATTCTCATTATCAGTTATTAGTTCTAACCATTCTCCAGAGTGCCACTATCTCATTACTTACTTCCTTTTGAATGAATATAGCTGGATGTTTTATAAATATCTGAAATTCAACATGTCCCAAAAAGAATACATTATCTTTCCTTTCAAAATGTTCCTTTTTCCACCTTCCCTATTTTGTTCAATGATACCAATATTATCCTTGTTGTCCAAATTACAACCTTAGTGTCATGCATGACTCTTCTCTCATAATCATTCTACAATTCAATTTGTTGCAAGTCTTTCATTCCTACTTTCACCATAAGCTACGTTTATTAAATACCTGTTAAGTATCAGGCACTCTATGAAGTGCTGGAGATACAAGTACAAAGAAAAAAAAATATGAAAATGAGAAGTACATGTAAAATATACAGGAAAAAGATTCTTTATTATATAGGATAGTTCTCTGAGAAGAAAGAGATATATAGACTATGTTAAAAACAAATAGATCAAGAAAATACTATTTCTGCAATATTAATAAATCAATATGTATGCATGTTTATATATATATTTGTGACCATTTATATACACCCATATATTTGTCATATATAAATACACACAACTTTTTGGAAGACCCAATTGATTTACCAGTTAGGGACATAAGACAAGACTTTGCATGAAGAGAGTGCCTGTCCTTCTAATCTTCATTTTAAAGGAAGAGAGATTCTATGAAATAAAGGTAATAAGTAGGAAAGTGAATTTCGGGCACAAAGAACAGTCAGTTGAAAGGCATGTAGTAGGAAGGTAGAGTTGTGAGAGTTAGATACAGGGGAAAAGTAAATTCAATGACATTTCAGAATGCGGTGGTGGGGAATATAATGTCTAATGAACCTGGAAAGTTAAGTTGTGTCAAGGTTTTTTAAGACTCTAATAGATAAAAAGAAGGTATATTTTGTTCTAGAAACAAAAAGTTGTTTTGGTGTTAATTGAGGAGGGGAATCATATGGTCAGATCTCCACTTAAAGACAATTAGTTTGATGATAGTATGTAGAATGAACTGGCATGGTGAAAGACTCAAAGCAAAGGGAAAAATAGAAGCCTGTTACAATAATCCTGATGATAGGAGATGAAAGTCTGAATCGAGTTAATAGTTGTTGGAGAGAATAGAACAGATGTAAGAGATATTGTAAAGATAGAAAGAAAGGAGAGGTCAAGGATAATACCACAATTAAAAACTTGAGACACTGAAAGGATAGAGAGCTTTCAATATAAATAGGAAAATTTTGAAGAGGGGAAGGCTTAAGGAGCAGGACAATGAGGTCAATCTTTGACATACTGAATTTAAGGTGTCTACTGGACATCATCTTTGAAATACCAATAGATAATTGTTGATATGGGAATGAAACTTGGATGAGATACTGGCAATGAAAAAGGAGATACAGGAGTCACATACACAGAGATATTAGTTGAACCTATTAATGTTGATTAGATTACCAAAGTGAATTATATCTGAAGTAGAAAAGAAAGTCCGGGATAGATCCCTGAGAAATACAAATGTTTGGGGTATGATGTGTAAGACAAATCAGAAAAGAGTGTTAAAAAGCTAGGAGGTGAACAAAGAGTGAATAGTGTCACAAAAACACAGAGAAGAAATTGCTCAGAAAAAGACCATGATCAACAATGTCAAGTGCAGCAGATGATAAGAATTAAGACACAAATAGCCATAAGAATTGGAAGATAAGAGAGTATTGGTAACTTTGGAGAGAGCAATGAGAAATGGAAGCAATATTCAGATTTCAAAGGCTTAATGATTGAAAATGAGGAGAAAGAGAGGAAATAGTGAGAGTAAACAAGGTTTTGAGGAGTTTGAGAAAAAGGAGAAGCATTATTGGATTTTATCTTGAAGGGAGTAGTGTCTAGAGAAGGCATTTTTAAAATGTAGGTAAAACTGCACATATTTTTAGATAGTAGGCAATATCATTTGACAGTGAGATGCTGGATGTAGAGGAAGAATGGTTTGAGATACTTGTGGGGAAGAAGGAAGGGATAGGATGGGAACAACTGCCAATATGTAATATAATAGCTGGTATTGACATGGAGAAGGGATGTACCTTTATCAAGTACTTGGAGAAAAAATTGAGGAAGTTGGAAAATGTCATCAAGGAGTTTTGAGATGGAGAGAATGAGTGAAGAGGGAACTTGCATTGATTATTTTTAGATAATTAAAAGGTATGAGGGTCAGCTAGGCAGCACAGTGGATAGAGTTCAGGCCTGGAATTGGGAGGATCTGGCTTCAAATATGGCTTTAGACACTTCCTACCTCTATGACACTAGGCAAAAGTCACTTAACCTCATTTGCCTCACCCATGACTTTCTGTCTTAAATTTTTTGCTAAAAAGGTTTCAAAAATTAATGTTTGCAAAATGTCACAAAATCATTATTAAAAATTGTAACAACTTATAATCTGAAAAAAAAATTTAAATAAAAATTAGAGGTATGATCCTCTCCTAAGAGAGAAGGGCAAAAAGAATATAGTAGAAGCTCTGAGTGTTTAAAAAGCAAGAGGTTTAGAACAGATTTTGTGGGGAGATAAGTAGCACATTAAGAGGAGTAAAAGAACTGTCTTGATATAGTCAGGGCCCAGTTGGAGTTGGATAGCACTAATTTATAATGTATTCTGTTAGCACACATGTGAGGTTTTCTCTAGCTTGATTCAATGGCTTTCAAAGAACAGAAAATGACTATAGTAAGTGTAATTTAAAGCATAGTTATGGCAAGAGAAGCAATAGGACCAGTGAAGAAGATAGTTAAGAGGAGAGGGCAGTATAAAATTGAAAAAAAAATAACTCTTTGGGATTAGGTTAGAAAAGAAACAGGGTAGTAACCTGAAGAAATATTAAGTAGTAGATGAATAGAGGTCTCAATGCAGGTGAAAAACAAGCTTAAGATGGGTGATGTTTGGAAAGGTAGAATTCCAGGATGCTGTACTTAGATGGGAGAATATCAGAATTTCTATTTAGAAAAGTTTGAAACCTTGCTGTTTTCTGGTACTCCTTCCTTTCTTTCACTTCCCATTTCTGATCAATTTCCAAGTTCAAGTGATATCTATGCATTCTTTTTTTAAACCCTTACATTCTGTCTTGGTATCAGTTATAAAATAAAAGAGTGGTAAGGATTAGGCAAGAGCTAGGGACTTGCCCAGGGTCACACAGCTAGGATATGTTAGGCTTGATTGGAACCTGTATCCTCCCAACTCCAGGCCTGGTGTTTTAGTAGCTATACTACTTAGTTGCCCTAATATCTGTGCATTCTTTAATGCGCAACACTGAAATGCATCTGTAATATATATAGATAGACATCATATCTATATATATATCTCTCTTCCCCATCCTTCCGGCCACATAGCCATCATACTTTTTAGATTATCAAAATAGTATTCTAATTTGTCTCTCTGCCTCGCTTTTCTGCCCAATCTAGTCCATCCTTCACACCTATGATCTCATTTAATCTCTCTCCCACCAGTTAGCAAAGATTGGTTCTATATTACCATGAGAGAGATACTCTTTGGAGTTAGAATCTTAGTGCTTGTTTTTGTCAGCACCATGGACAGGGATTTCAACAAAGCAGGTTGCAGCTAATTTACTTAATACCATGACAAGAAAGCAATGGAGCTTGCCACAGCTGAATAACATTATGAAGGGAGCTGGAGGTCCTATGGTATGGAGAAATAGAAGGGGGTGCAGGAAGTAGAAAGTTTAAAAAAGAGAAAGGAAGCTGACTTCTGCTGATTAGATTTGCCAGTTCAGTGGAGTCTTTTGCCAAATTATGCTATTTATGGTCACTGAATTAGAGCCCAGTAAACTGCCATTATATAGGAAAGATGGGGATGCATTGGTAGTGTTCCCAGGGAGCTTTCCCTGACATTTGCACATTTCCATATGGCTTTCCTGGTATAAACTGGCCTGTGGGAAGGTAAACTGGGCTTGCTTTTTCTTCTCTTGAATTTTTGTGTGCTGTGACTATACTTGGTCCCTCCCTGGTACATTTACTCTGATGTACTATAATGATAAGATCTTTCTGAGACATCCTAGTCTGTAACTCTGATACAGAAACTATCTCCAGCCTTCATCTTCTCGTGTATTTAAGATCACAGAGGTTACAATACAAATACTTTCTAAGAGAGGTAATTCATTTTCACCAATTTTATTCATTAATAAATGAGCTCTGATCTGTTTTTGGGTTCTTTAAAGCAGACAGTTATTTGAGACCAGAGTTAAGGATGAATGATAAGTCTAAAGATCAGGAGACTACCTAAGCATGTCAGTTTTTTTTTTCCCAGGGATCCAAAGGAAGGAAGTTGGGTAGCATGCCAATATAGTTTGAAGTTACTAGTCATCTAAAGGCAGAAGATGTCCCTTAGGTGCTTCAGAGAGAAGTAACTCATGAAGATAAATTACCTGCCTAATTATGTTGGTCAGGTCCAGCAACAGGTTGTGCTAAATTATTTTAAATGACCTATATACTGATGGGACAGGGTTGGATTGAGAACTCATCTTCCCCTCCTGCTCCCTCTATCTATGAAATCCTTTCATTTTAAAGAAGGAAAATCTGAAGTCAAATTACGGTCTTGAGAGAGGCCTAAGTACATCCAGGAACAAGAGCCAAGTTTTCTGATTCATTAATAATGACATTTTGTAGAATGTTCAGAGCTCCTTAGGTGAAAGGTGCCCATAGTAAGAGGTAATAATCAGCTTATAGATGGATACTACAGAACTGGCTTTTTAAAAAATCCATTTTGCTCTTTAGAAGTCTGTTACCAAAGCTCTCATTTAACTTTATCATGTGCCTTTTTCCAATGCATTGTCACTTGGTGATGCCTTGGGGGCAATAAACCTTTTCTTCTGATACCAACACTCACCTTGTAAAAATCACTGCCACCCTAGAAAGCATTAATTTCACCAGTCTTTCTTGTGAGATTTGAAATCAAAAGCCCCACTGCTCTCTTCTCTACTAAGCACCCAAACAAACCACCAGCATTTATGGTAATTTAGAATTTAAGTAATATACTAATTTAAAATTAAATACTTCTCTGAACCTCTGCAATCTAATCTGATTTGCAATCCAAATAGCTAACATTGGTGAAAGACAGTCCTCTAAATGCAAGGTCTCTGATACAGCAGGAAAAAAAAAGTTTATATTATGACTAAATATAATCTTACAAACTGGTAACTGTAAACATTTTATTAAATAAATAAATTTTTATATGTCAGGACTATAGTTCATAGACTTGCAAAGCTCTCTATTACAGGGTATTTTCTAAGAACAATCATACTTAAAATAAAACTCTTTAATACTTTCAATCAGATTTGCTGGAGAGAGAGGTAGATTGCTGATGCAATGAAAACAGCAATAGATTTGGTGTCTGGGATTTATGTGCAAATCTGGGGTCTTCCACTTATAATTGAATGACCTTGGGCAAATAATTTAATCTCTCTATGCCTCAATTTACACAACTGAAAATGAGGAGGTTGGACTAAATATTGTCTAAATATTCTCCCAGACCAATCAAAATCTGTGATCCTGAAATATGACTTTGAGGTGAATACTAAAATCATATGTGTGTGTGTGTGTCTGTGTGTGTATGCTTGTTGGGGAAAAAGGGAATGAAGGGAAAGTAAACTAGAGAAAATCTCTATCTCTTTACTGTGATCATATTTAAGGTCAGGTGCAGAATTCTTCTCTTTCACCCCTTTGTCCTCACCCTATTCATTTAATCCAAATTTTCTTGTTCCTTTTAAGCTAAAATTTCTGCCTATATCAACTTATCAAAAGAATCTTCCTTAGCTTACTGAAGAAATGAAATTCTTATCTCTTCAAATACAGAAGATTTTTTCTCTAGACTTTCCACTAATGCACTTAGGATTTTCACTATATTACACCTAAGTAAGAAAGTCACATTTATATTTAACAAATTATTTTTCACCATTGTGAAAGAAATTTTAATTAAGTATCTAATGGGAAAGTAAAATAAAGATTCAGAGAGAATGTAGTTCTCATAAATTTACTCATTTAAGTTACTAATAGAACCAGAATCTGAATCCAAGCCTTATGAATCTGTCAGTATGCAAGAGCTCTTAACTAAAGTCCTTTCACTCATTGTTTTATATTGTGATAATTGCATTTCAATATAATTGAATTCTTTTGTAATTTATATTAATTTTATGTATTTAAAACATTGTTTTAAGAGGTCCAGATACTTCAAAAAATTACCAAAGAAACCCAAAATACAACAAAAAGTAGCTAAGAATCGCTCTTCTACTGTTAGAATCTAATTGCACCTCAAAGCATGCCATCTTCCACTTTATTTCCTTCATGAGTTTTTTAATTTTGGTGTGATATGTGTCTTCTATCATGACATGAGCAATACAGAAATATGTATTTCATGAAAACACTGGTATAACCTGTGTCAGACTATTTACCATCTTGGGGATAAGGGGAATTCAAGGAGGGTACCTGAATCTTAAAACGTGAGAAAAGAATTGTCAAAATTATTTCTATATGTAATTGAAAAAAAATTAACAAATTAAAAAATAATTTCTGTTCCAGAGCATTTATCAATATGCCACATTGGCTCCAATTTTAACAGACTGGCCAATGTCTTTAGTATGTCTGCCTACAGCATGGTATCCCATCTTGAGCCAGGAATTGTTTGAAGAGTATTGGATTTGGACTCAGAAAGATCTATTCAAATTTAAATGCTACCTCAAATACTCAATGTGCATGGAATAGGGTGAAGACAAAGTAGTGAAGGAGAAAAGTTCTGGCCCTGACCTTAAATGTGATCATGGTAAAGCAGTAGAGATTTTCTCTAGCTGACTTTCCCTTCATTACTTTTTCCCAACCTACCCCACAACAAACACAAACATGCATGCATGCACACATGCACACATGCTATTTTAGTATTCACCTCAAAGTCACTTCACATCTCTCAAACTCAACTTCCTCTTATCTAGATATAGATCTTTTTTGTAGAGTTGTTTGCATGTGATCTTCCATTGTATACTATGAGTCCCTATAGAGAGTAGGGACTAGCTTTTTGTTTATTTGTTGTTTTTTTCTTTTCTTCCTCAGAAATTATTATAGTACATAGCAGTTAACAAACACAAATTTTCTTTTCCTATTTGTTGTTTTTCTATCCTTTCAGTAATTTCCTACTCTTTGTGATCACATTTGTTGTTGTTTTGCTTTTTGTTTTTTTGGTTTGGTTTGTTTTGTTTTTGCAAAGATACTAGAGTGGTTTGCTTTTTCCTTCTCCAGCCTATTTTACAGCTGAAGAAATTGAAGCAAATAAGATAAAGTGACTTTTCCTGGTTCATACAGCTAGTATCTCAGTTTTCATTTGAACTCAGGTCTTCCTGACTTTAAGGCTAGCACTCTTGTCAACTGCATCAAGCAACTGCCTTATAGCCAGAGTTTAACAAATGCTTTTTGATCATGATGATGACAATACCCTACCTATATTATAGGGTGTTATGAGAACCTATGTAAAGGGCTTTACAAACATCAAAATATTTACATAATTTTTGACTATTATTAATTAGAAATACATTTTAGAAGGCATGCCTAGCTAGGTATGGAATTAATAAAAGTTTCATAATGTTGAATACTCATTTGAACTAATAGGATCCTTAGTACCACCCTAAAAACTAGAAAGGTTTTTTCACTTATAACATTTCCCCAAAAATATCTAAGAAGAACATCTTCAATCTTCTAGGAGCAAAGTTAGGTATCAATAGTCATTTAAAAAGGAAACTTTTTTTTCCTTTCCCTGCCAAAGTCAAAAGAAGATTGTGGCCTCTTAAAATTTTAAGCAAAAATTCCTTAAAAAGCAGACCAAGGGTCTTCCGGTTAAGATGGTGGCTTAGAGAAAGCTAAAGTTCAGATCTCCGGAAAACCCTTCCCAACCTATCTCAAACTATAAACTCCTAAGGCGCCGAAATTCAAAACGATCAACAGCACAGACCCTGGGAACCCTCTTCCTGGACCTGGACCCGGATCAAAAGGTATGGCCCCACTCAAAAGCCAGAACCTGAGATTACTCGGACCTAAGGGGTAGGAGCGCAGAGTCCAAGGCTCCAGGAAGCCAAGCCGCAGCCCTGCCCGGCTCAGAGAGCAGGGTCATCTGAAACAACAGCAACCCTCAGGGCCTTCTATCAGTGTCCCAGTGAAAGTCACTGCCCTTGGAGCTCCCCAGGCAGAGAGCAGGCTTGTCTGAAACAACAGCAACCCTCAGGGCCTTCTATCCGAGTCCCAGTGAAAGTCATTGCCCTCGGAGCTCCCCCGGCAGAGAGCAAGGTCGAAACAACAGCAACCCTCAGAGCAGGCAAGACAGCCTCACGGGCTGGATCCTGCTATCCAAGTCTCAGTGAAAGTCCCTGCCCTCGGAGCTTGGGGAAGCTGCAGCCCATCCCCCGCGCAGGCCAACGAAACAGCCTCACGGCCAGCGATTCTGAAGGCAACTTTCGGAAAGCAACCCGACCCAGAGAACCAGGGGAGAGTGTGGCTTCCTGGTCCGACCCTTCCATTCCAGTTCCAGTGAGGCATATTCAGTTTAACCCAGGGAAAGCTCATAGAACCGACAATCAGCCCAGGACTAAAGCCTCTGAACACCAGACAGAGATAAGAAAAGCTAATCCTCCACATTCAGAGATGGCAAACTCCACAGAAGCACAGAAGCCCCAAAATACCAAGAAAAATAAGAAGAAAGGGGCGACTTTGGACACATTCTATGGAGCCAAAATACAAAATACAGAGCAGATAGAAGATGATATAAAAGAAAATGCTCCAAAACCTTCCAAAGGAAATGGAAACTCTCCACAAACCCATGAAGAATTTGAATCAGAAATGACGAAAAAGATGGAAGCCTTCTGGGAGGAAAAGTGGGAAATAATGCAAAAGAAATTCACATATCTACAAAACCGGTATGATGAAACTGAAAAGGAAAACCAGACTTTAAAGGCCAGAATCAGGCGGCTGGAAGACAACGATCGTGTAAAAGAGCAAGAATTAATAAAGCAAAGCCAAAATACCAAGAAATTAGAAGAGAACATAAAATATCTCACTGACAAGATGACAAATCTGGAAAATAGAGGGAGAAGAGATAATTTAAGAATAATTGGACTCCCAGAAAAGCCAGAAATAAACACCAAACTGGACATGGAGATACAAGATATAATCAAAGAAAATTGCCCAGAGATTCTAGAACAAGGGGGCAATACAGCCACTGACAGAGCTCACAGAACACCTTCTACACTAAACCCCCAAAAGACAACTCCCAGGAATGTAATTGCCAAATTCCAAAGCTATCAAACAAAAGAAAAAATCCTACAGGAAGCCAGAAAAAGACAATTTAGATATAAAGGAATGCCAATCAGGGTCACACAAGACCTTGCAAGTTCTACTCTGAATGATCGTAAGGCATGGAACATGATCTTCAGAAAGGCAAGAGAGCTGGGTCTCCAACCAAGAATCAGCTACCCAGCAAAACTGACTATATACTTCCAAGGGAAAGTATGGGCATTCAACAAAATAGAAGACTTCCAACTTTTTGCAAAGAAAAGACCAGAGCTCTGTGGAAAGTTTGATACCGAAAATCAAAGAGCAAGGAATACCTGAAAAGGTAAATATTAAGGAAAGGGGAAAAATGTTATCTTCTTCTTTTACTCAAACTCTCTTCTATAAGGACTACATTTATATCAACCTATGTATACTAATATGTGGGGAAAATGTAAAGTATAAATAGGGGGTGAAGAAAGACCAAATAAAATAATAGAATAATCGTTCTCACACAAAGATTCACATGGGAAGGGGAGGGGAAGAAAACTTCTATAAGAAGGAGAGGAAGAGAGGGGTTTGTTTTTTTTTTTTACTTAAACCTCAATCTCAGGGAAATCAACTCTGAGAGGGAAAAACATCCAGATCCATTGGGATCTTGAATTCTATCTTACCCAACAAGGAAAGGGAGAAGGGAAAACCAAGGGGGGTAGGGGGACAGGGGGAACAAAAAGGGAGGGAAAGAGAGGGGGAAGGGGGAGGGAAGAAAAAGGGAGGGACTAAAAAGGGAAACATCAAGGGAGGGGACAAGGGGGACTGATTCAAAGTAAATCACTGGACTAAAAGGTAGAGCCGAAGAAGAAAAGGTTAGAATTAGGGAAGGCTATAAAAATGCCAGGGAGTCCACAAATGACAATCATAACTTTGAATGTGAATGGGATGAACTCACCCATAAAACGTAGATGAATAGCAGAATGGATTAGAATCCAAAACGCTACCATATGTTGTCTTCAAGAAACACACATGAGGTGGTTTGACACCACAAGGTCAGAATTAAAGGATGGAGTAAGACCTTCTGGGCCTCAACTGATAGAAAGAAGACAGGAGTGGTAATCATGATATCTGATAAAGCCAATGCAAAAATAGACCTGATCAAAAGGGATAGGGAAGGTAATTATATTTTGTTAAAAGGGACTCTAGACAATGAGGAAATATCATTAATCAACATTTATGCACCAAATAATATAGCACCCAAATTTCTAATGGAGAAACTAGGGGAATTGAAGGAAGAAATAGACAATAAAACCATACTAGTGGGAGACTTAAACCAACCATTATCAAATTTAGATAAATCAAATCAAAAAAATAAATAAGAAAGAGGTAAAAGAAGTAAATGAAATCTTAGAAAAATTAGAATTAATAGACATATGGAGAAAAATAAATAGGGATAAAAAGGAATACACCTTCTTCTCAGCACCACATGGCACATTCACAAAAATTGACCATACATTAGGTCACAGAAACATAGCACACAAATGCAAAAAAGCAGAAATAATGAATGCAGCCTTCTCAGATCACAAGGCAATAAAAATAATGATTAGTAATGGTACATGGAAAATCAAATCTAAAACCAATTGGAAATTAAACAATATGATACTCCAAAACCTTTTAGTTAAAGAAGAAATCATAGAAACAATTAATAATTTCATCGAGGAAAATGACAATGGCGAAACATCATTTTAAACCTTTTGGGATGCAGCCAAAGCGGTATTTAGAGGTAAATTCATATGCCTGAAGCTTATATTAACAAACAAGGGAGAGCAGAGATCAATCAATTGGAAATGCAAATGAAAAAACTCGAAAGTGATCAAATTAAAACCCCCCAGCAGAAAACCAAACTAGAAATCCTAAAAATTAAGGGAGAAATTAATAAATTGAATGTGATAGAACTATTGATTTAATAAATAAGACAAGAAGCTGGTACTTTGAAAAAACAAACAAAATAGACAAAGTACTGGTCAATCTAATTAAAAAAAGGAAGGAAGAAAAGCAAATTCACAGCATTAAAGATGAAAAGGGGGACAGCACCTCCAATGAAGATGAAATTAAGGCAATCATTAGAAATTACTTTGCCCAATTATATGGCAATAAATACACCAATTTAGGAGAAATGGATGAATATATACAAAAATACAAACTGCCTAGACTAACAGAAGAGGAAATAGAATTCTTAAATAATCCCATATCAGAAAATGAAATCCAACAAGCCATCAAAGAACTTCCTAAGAAAAAATCCCCAGGGCCTGATGGATTCACCTGTGAATTCTATCAAACATTCAGAGAACAGTTAATCTCAATACTATACAAACTATTTGACATAATAAGCAAAGAGGGAGTTCTACCAAACTCCTTTTACGACACAAACATGGTACTGATTCCAAAACCAGGCAGGTCAAAAACAGAGAAAGAAAACTATAGGCCAATCTCCCTAATGAATATAGATGCAAAAATCTTAAATAGGATACTAGCAAAAAGACTCCAGCAAGTGATCAGAAGGATCATTCACCATGATCAAGTAGGATTCATACCAGGGATGCAGGGCTGGTTCAACATTAGGAAAACCATCCACATAATTGACCACATCAACAAGCAAACTAGCAAGAACCACATGATTATCTCAATAGATGCAGAAAAAGCATTTGATAAAATACAACACCCATTCCTATTAAAAACACTAGAAAGCATAGGAATAGAAGGGTCGTTCATAAAAATAATAAACAGTATATATCTAAAACCATCAGCTAATATCATCTGCAATGGGGATAAACTAGATTCATTTCCAATAAGATCAGGAGTGAAACAAGGATGCCCATTATCACCTCTACTATTTGACATTGTACTAGAAACACTAGCAGTAGCAGTTAGAGAAGATAAAGGAATTGAAGGCATCAAAATAGGCAAGGAGGAGACCAAGTTATCACTCTTTGTGGATGACATGATGGTCTACTTAAAGAATCCTAGAGATTCAACCAAAAAGCTAATTGAAATAATCAACAACTTTAGCAAAGTTGCAGGATACAAAATAAACCCACATAAGTCATCAGCTTCTCTATATATCTCCAACACAGCTCAGCAGCAAAAACTAGAAAGAGAAATCCCATTCAAAATCACCTTAGACAAAATAAAATACTTAGGAATCTACCTCCCAAGACAAACAAAGGAACTATATGACTATAACTACAAAACACTCACCACACAACTAAAACTAGACTTGAGCAATTGGAAAAACATTAACTGCTCATGGGTAGGACGAGCCAATATAATAAAAATGACCATCCTACCCAAACTTATTTATCTATTTAGTGCCATACCCATTGAACTACCAAAATACTTCTTCACTGATTTAGAAAAAACATAACAAAGTTCATTTGGAAGAACAAAAGATCAAGGATATTCAGGGAAATAATGAAAAAAAAAACACATATGATGGGGGCCTTGCAGTCCCTGACCTAAAACTATATTACAAAGCAGCAGTCATCAAAACAATTTGGTACTGGCTAAGAAACAGAAAGGAAGATCAGTGGAATAGACTGGGGGAAAGTGACCTCAGCAAGACAGTATACGATAAACCCAAAGATCCCAGCTTTTGGGATAAAAATCCACTATTCGATAAAAACTGTTGGGAAAATTGGAAGACAGCATGGGAGAGACTAGGAATAGATCAACACCTCACACCCTACACCAAGATAAATTCAAAATGGGTGAGTGACTTAAACATAAAGAAGGAAACCATAAGTAAATTGGGTAAACACAGAATAGTATACATGTCAGACCTTTGGGAGGGGAAAGGCTTTAAAACCAAGCAATATATAGAAAGAATCACAAAATGTAAAATAAATAATTTTGACTACATCAAACTAAAAAGCTTTTGTAAAGACAAAACCAATGTAACTAAAATCAGAAGGGAAACAACAAATTGGGAAAAAATCTTCATAGAAACTTTTGACAAAGGTTTAATTACTCATATTTATAATGAGCTAAATCAATTGTACAAAAAATCAAGCCATTCTCCAATTGATAAATGGGCAAGGGAAATGGATAGGCAGTTCTCAGATAAAGAAATCAAAACTATTAACAAGCACATGAAGAAGTGTTCTAAATCTCTTATAATCAGAGAGATGCAAATAAAAACAACTCTGAGGTATCACCTCACACCTAGCAGATTGGCTAACATGACAGCAAAGGAAAGTAATGAATGCTGGAGGGGATGTGGCAAAGTAGGGACATTAATTCATTGTTGGTGGAGTTGTGAACTGATCCAACCATTCTGGAGGGCAATTTGGAACTATGCCCAAAGGGCGACAAAAGAATATCTACCCTTTGACCTAGCCATAGCACTGCTGGGTCTGTACCCCAAAGAGATAATGGACAAAAAGACTTGTACAAAAATATTCATAGCTGCACTCTTTGTGGTGGCCAAAAACTGGAAAACAAGGGGATGCCCATCAATTCGGGAATGGCTGAACAAACTGTGGTATATGTTGGTGATGGAATACTATTGTGCTAAAAGGAATAATAAAGTGGAGGAGTTCCATGGAGACTGGAACAACCTCCAGGAAGTGATGCAGAGCGAGAGGAGCAGAACCAGGAGAACATTGTACACAGAGACTAATACACTGTGGTATAATCGAACGTAATGGACTTCTCCATTAGTGGCGGTGTAATGTCCCTGATCAACTTGCAGGGATCCAGGAGAAAAAAACACCATTCATAAGCAAAGGATAAACTATGGGAGTGGAAACACCGAGGAAAAGCAAGTGCCTGAATACAGAGGTTGAGGGGACATGACAGAGGAGAGACTCTAAATGAACACTCTAATGCAAATACTATCAACAAAGCAATGGGTTCAAATCAAGAAAACATCTAATGCCCAGTGGACTTACGAGTCGGCTATGGGGGGTGGGGGGGAGGAAAAGAAAATGATCTATGTCTTTAATGAATAATGCTTGGAAATGACCAAATAAAATATATTAAAAAAAAACATTATAAAGTATCTACTATGTATAAAGCACTGTGTTATATGCTAGGAATATAGCAATAACAGTACCTGGCACATATTAAATGTTTAATAAATGCTTTTTACTTTAAATATGAAAATGAAAAATGATACATTCCTCACACTTGAGGAACTTAAAATTCAACAAGGGGATAAAATTTGTACAAATATAAATAAGGTATGCTATAGAAAGTAACACAAGGAATAAAAAAAAAATCTGTAAGAAATTTGAAGTAGAACTCTTTTAACTGAGAAATAAGAAAATCAGAGAACCCTTCCTGAGGGAAACCATAGCTGAACAGGACCTGAAGAAAGGAAAGAATTTCTAAAGTCAGAGATGTGAAAGAATGCATTTCAGTTTTAAGAGGTAACCACCAATAATGATGAGAAGTGGAAAAGTATAAGATGAAAAAAAAAGCAGACCAAGAAATGGTGTCCTGATTAAAAGCTCTAAAAGAAGTCATGTGATTAGTGATGCAAAAATTAAAAACATAAACAAAATTCATTTTACAAAAGGAATGGAGGCATCCTTGCTCTCTGGAGCTTGTGATGACCCCGAATTTCAATTCCCTTTCCTTAATTAAACACCATTATTGTGCCTACTTTGGTAGTTTCCCTTGTTTCACAATGACATATTTGGAGGTCCCACCAAGATTTGAAGTTCCCACCTTAATAGCCACAGCCTTTGACCTTAGGTACTCAATACCAGAAGGGACTCTTTATGTTCCAATATGGATTATAAGGGCATATAAGCCAATGATCTTAGATACTAATGATCATAGATACCAATGATGCACTCACTGCCAAAGACAGGAAGCCAGGAAACACACTTTTCATTGGCCTAGAGTGGAAAAGAACAGAGATGCTAGAACCATGTATAGAATATTTACATGTTTTCAAGTCTCACCAAGGTGCTTCTATTACATGTCATCATGACACTTGAAAGGAGATTCCTCAATGTCTCCACATGTGTAGGTACCTTCAGAGATACTCTGTGATTGTGCCATGCCAGCTTCCTTTGCAAATATATCATAAAATGAAAGAAAATCAAATACAAGAAGCACTAGTCTTATTCTGTTTGGTTCTAGAAGGCAGAGCTAGGGAAAAGGGGTATATGCTGCAAAAGACTTTATCAGGGGGACAGCTGGGTGGTCCAGTAGATTGAAAACCAGGCCTAGAGACTGGAAATCTTAGGTTCTAATCTGGCCTCAGACACTTCCTTGTTGTGTGACCCTGGGCAAGTCACTTAACCCCCATTCCCTAGCCCTTACTACTTTCTGCCTTAAGGCAGAAGCTAAGGATTTTTTTTTAAAGGCTTTCTCACAAAGTGATCCAAAAATAGAATAGAGAGCCTCAGGAGATAGTGAGTTCCCAATGGATCCATTCAAGCAAAGACTGGTTGACTACTTATTGGATTGTGTTCTAGTAAAAATGCCTTTTTGAGGATAGGTTGGATAAATGGCCACTAAGGTCTCTTACAATTCCAAAATTATTTGATTCTGTATGCACAACATATTAATGCAAATGAGATACATTATCTTACTTGATCTTCATAATAACCCTGTGAGGCAGTTAGTATAAAGTATCATTTTTTAGATGTAAGAAGTGAAACTCAGAAAGGTTAAGTGATTTGCCTATGGTTATACAGCTAGTTAGCTTCAGAAGGAGGATATAAACTCAGGTCTGCTCTGGGATCCAATCATACTGACAAGTGAAAAGTACTGCTTGTTTTGAGGCTTTAAAGTAATGCCAAGCTAAAAAACAAAATGAAAAAAGAAAGAGGGGGCAACTAGGTAGCTCAGTGGATAGAGAGCCAAGCCTAGAGAGGGGAAATCCTGGGTTCAAATCTGGCCTCTGTAAAAATAAAGGGAAATGAATTGAATATTGATTATAAACTGATTTGATACTCTGCTTGCTGTGCTTACAAAGTATCTTCAGTTTATATAATTGAAGTGAAGCTCATAATTGAACTTCTCTTCAGGGCCAGGCTCAAGGACGCTAAGGAGACTCTTGTTATATAAAAAGAAACTATTTATTGAGAATATAAGGATAAAAAAGATTTCTAACTCAAAGGGGTTCTCTCTTCTCCCAAATAAAACTCCCTGGTTCTGCAAAGAACCACATCTGTTTCCACAGGCTATACTGATCCTTCCTGATCTGACTAACCCAACTTTTCACTATTCTACAATAAACTATTATCCTTATAATCCTTATACTTCTTAACTTTTTCTCCAAGTTATAAAAAATAACAAAGGCTAGTTGACTGAGCCTCAGCAAGAACCAAGTTAGGACTCTGAGCCTTACTATACTCAGAATCCAAACCAGTGACCAGGTCTTTCTTTGGTCTTCTCAGATAAAAACAATTTATGAAACAGCAATAGACAGTCACTAGTGTTTCCCATGTTAGAAAAGGAAATCACTTAGCTCCTTCAGGTTTTTCCTTCCTTTCCTTCTACTTCAGACAGTGAAGAGAGAGAGAAAAGATGTCACCTGCTCCCAGCATGCCTAGAGAGTAACAGTCACTCCCAGAGAGCAACTGCCACAGAAAAATCATTTCCCCTCCCACACACACACTGTCAAAATTTGAAATTGACACTGTCTCAGATATGTTTCAAACTCCAATTCTTTCTCAAGCCAGCTTCTTCACTTCTTATCTCTAAACTAATATAACAAGACATAATTTATAATATCTTTATACCTCAGACACTTCCTACTAGTATGACCCTGGACAAGTCACTTAAACCCAGTTACCTACCCCTTGTCACTCTTCTGTTTTAGAATCAAAACTTAACAGTGATTCTAAAAGTGAAGATGAGAGGTTTTTTTTTTTGTTTTTTTTTAAGAATGAAGTGATATGAGGAATTCAGATCTCTCTTAAGAGGGATAAAATATGCCTTTGAACAGAATTTGAAAAAAAAAAAGAAAGAGAGTTATTTTAATACTGACAGTTCTCCAGACAGTATTAAGAATTGGCAGGGCCACTATTCCTCAATCAATTCCCTGTCCATGAAAAACTACATCCATTTCACATAAAGTTTCAGAAAAATGCCAATTCTCAGAGTTTAGCACAAAGTATTTGACATGAGTATTCCCTGGTCAACAGCAAATATGTCAATGCTTCACTTAAATTTTTCTTTGTTTTAATGGCTATTCATTTACAACTAGAAACAATACTCATTTCAAAATTGCCCTTCAGTTCCACAATAGATGAATGGCCAAATGATATAAAAAAGCATTTCTCAAAGGAAGAAATCCAAGCTATCAATAACCAAGTTAAAAATGTTATAAATCACTAATTAGAAAAATGTAAATTCACATTGTTTAAGATTCTACCTAATACCCATAAAACTGACAAAGAAGACAAAAGAGAGAAATGACAAATGTGGAAGTGACTATGGGAAAGCAAGATTTTTTTGTGCACTGTTAGTGAACATCTGAATTGATCCAATCATTTTGGAAAGTAATTTGGAATATATATGTGTATTATTTGGCTTAGTTATAACACTCCAAGTACTTTCCTCCAAATAAATCAAAGAAAGAGAAAAAGAAACTATATCTACAAAAATATAACAACTTTTTATATGGTAGCCAAAATTCCAAAAATCAAAGGTTGTCCTAATTGGATATGGTTAAATTGTGGTATATGGATATGCTATTGTTCATTCATGTTCAGCTCTATGTGACCACATGGACAGACCATGAGGTTTTCTTGGTAAAGATACTCAAGAGATTTGCCATTTCTTTTTCCAGTGGGTTTCTATTTTATAGATGACAAACTGAGACAAATATTAATAAAGTGACTTGCCCAGAGTCATAGATCTAGCAAGTATCTGTAATGAATAAATTAAAACTGGTCAACTTTAATAATCAAATTGAAGCTGCTATTGATACAGCTAAAGCTGTTATGGGGCCAAGCTGTTATAAGTATAACCAACTATAATGATTAAAATAAATCTTATAGGATGAGAAATAGTAATGGGTATGTTAAATCTTGTATGTTATTAAACTAATTTCTAGTGGTTGATAGAGGGGTGGTAATATTAATAATAACATAATAATGGCCTGTTATTTTATTCAACTAAAACTGTCAGGGCCAAGCTTGTTTTAGGTGGTAAATTGAAAGCCAGATGCTGTTTGATCCAACCTAATTTATTAATATCTATGAGGAGAGGAAAGGACAGGAAACAGAATTTATAAATAGAACAGGACTCAACACTATGATTTCTAAATAATAGTGCCCCCACCAACTGCTTCTCATGAAGCTTCTTCTTGCCTGTAAACAGGCCTGGCTTAAACTATACTCTCTCACTAAAATGAAAACCTACCTTACTACCTTATCCTAAGCTAATAAACCTTAATTTATAATGACCTCTTAAAATAATTTATAAAGAAAACTAAATGCAGCACCTCTCTCTCATTCAAGTTCAAAGAAAACTGCAGGCTGTGACAATTTTCACAGACCAGCTTTCTTGTGCCTCCTGGAATTCCTCTTGTGAATAACCCTCAAAGCTAGATCTTTTTCTTAAAGTGCTGATAAGAAAAAAACCCTCAGTCTCTGCAGCTTTTGATCACCAATCTTAAGTTTTCTTCTTCAGCTTTCTTAAATCTTTTTCTTTCTTTCCAACTGCCACCAACTGTCTTTCAGATAAAGAGCTCACAACAATCACCCCTTTTCTCCCAGAAAAAAATAGAACCCAGAATTCTCTCTTCACTGGACTTTTTTGCTTTTCCCTTAAAGAGTGAGCATGAGAACCTATCTACTTAGTTTCTTAAAGGGGACAGTGCAACGTAGACAAAACTCTTTGATCTTAAAACTTATTCTTAATGAACTAAATCCTAAACATAACATATCTAAGGCCTCATTTGAACTTAGATATTCCTGACTTCAGATCCAGTGTTCTATCTACTTATTAAGAACTAGATATAGTGGTATATTATTGGACCATAAGAAATGAAACAATATTAAATTTTATTAGAAACTGGAAAGACCATTATAAATTGTAGCAGAGTTAAGTGAGCAGAATGAGGAGAAAAATTCATATAATAATAAAATCACCATAGACCAAAACAACTTCAAAAGAGGCTAGTCAACACAATGAGAAACCATGAGTCTGAAATAATAAAGATGAAATATACCACTCATCTCTGGAATAAGTATTGATGAACTTAAAATGAAGAAAGACAGTGTGTGTGTGTGTGTGTGTGTGTGTGTGTGTGTGTGTGTGTGTGTGTGTGTGTGAGTCCAGGTGAGAATTTGTTTTACTGTGCTATGTAGGTATATATTGAAAACTTTATTTTTTCCCCTTAATTTGTTCAATCAGAGGCAAGGAAAGTAGTGGCATAGGAAGATTAATTAATAAAGGAAAAACAAAACAAAAATGAGAACAATAAATTGAGCAAATTACTTTTCCTATATAATTCTTAACTATAGCATGGAGTACCAGGATTAGTTTAGTCAAAAATTACTAGGCAGGTATTAGAAGGTTACTCTGTACCAGACTCTATGCTAAACACAGACAAATTGAAACAACTCTTGCTCTCAAGAAGTTTATAATTCAGGATACAGCACCTATACATAAAGCATATCTCAATATAAAAGATACAAAGTAAATATTATAATTTCAAGTGGGGGGGAGCATTGCTGAGGGTAGGGAAGAGATTCAACATCTCTCTGATGATGATGATGGTACTTGACCTAAGCTTCAAATGGTAATATCACTTGACTTGATAACATAGGCTGAGAATGGCTGGATAGGTGAATAAATGGTATTTTGCATCTTCTCTCAGACCTAGCAAAGCATTCTGCACATAGTAGGTACTAAATATGTTTGCTCAGTTGATTAAATTCCTATTTCTCTAGATAAATGAGATAAATATTCTCAATATGACCACAAATTGCACTGAGGTGAACTTTTTAAAACAATTTTCACCACTAGAGAGGAAATAGCATTTTTTAAAAATTGGTCAGCAATGTCACACTCCAAACTGATATCCAGATGCTTTATTTGACAAATATTAACCTACTCCTTCCTCCTACACTCAGGCAGAAGTGACCTGATTGTCCTGTTCTGAAAGGAGAAATCAGTCTTCGTATCCTTATTCTATAAATCTAGTTGTTCCTCTTTAAAGATTGGAAATTAAGTATATTTGTGAAATTTTCCATCCTTATCTAGGAAAGTAGTAGGATAAGAGAGGGAAAGAGAAGAGTAACCTAAAGGATTATAAAACTATGCATACTCTTTCACTCATGGATACCATTACTAGGTCTTGTTCCCAAAGAGATCTAAAGAGAGGGGGAAAGGAAGTACTTGTGCAAAAATATTTATAGCAACTGTTTTTGTGGTAACAAAGAAATGGAAACTGAAGGGATTTTAGTTAATTGGGAAATAGTTAAACACATTTTGTTATATGATTTTAATGGAATAGTGTTGAACCATAAGAAATGACAAATAAGATGACTCTTCCAAATACATGGAAAGACATGAAAAAATGCAAAGTGAAGTGGAAAAAACCAGGAGAATATTGTACACGTTAACAGCAATAAAGTATGACAATCAAATATGAGTGACAACTATTATAATATAAGCATCCAGAACAACTCAAAGGAACTCATAATGTAAAAAGCTATAGCATTGTGAAATGATGGTGGTGTAGGGTGTGAAGCTTTCTTGCCCTCCCAATAGCTACCAGAAACAACGCAAAATAAATCCAAAGAATCAAAGCTAAAAGTGCCTAAAAAAGAAAGGAGTTAGTAGTGTAGCTGAACTGCCTGGGAAAACTAGGGAGGAAAGTTTCTGACTTCCCTGGCCTTGGGTCCACCAGAATAGAATCAGCAAAGTAATCCCAGAGGGCAAACATTAGCACCCTCATCTTGTTGGTTTAGCCCCAGAACCTGCATCCAAGATAATACCACTGAAATCCTTAGGTGGAAGGCCTTGGAAGGAACTGTGTTTGTTGTAGTTCTACCTCTGGAGAATCACAGTTGGGGATTGAAGGAGTGGACACTGTGGAATATGTGGGCACCAAGACCTGAGGTCAGGAATTTAAACCTAGGGAATGAAGTAATTTGGAGGGCCTAAGAGCCTGAACTGGACACCTGCTCTGTCACAGGCTGTGTCAGTAGGAGAGGAGGAGTGAGAAAGGAGAAAAACTCCAGTGAGTGTAGTTGTTGGGGGGGGGGCACCAGTTGTGGTCATTTCCAGGAGATTCAAAACCCTGGTTCCTACCACAGAGGAATTCAGAATGGCTGCTTGCAATAGCAGTGGCAGAACTACTCACACACTGGCTGGAATACCTGGTGTCAATCAGAGACTAGGACTTGAGAGGGAGATTCAGCATTACATCAGACCCTGAAGTATAAAAACTGGAATTATTAAATAAGTCTCAGGTGAAAACAAACACAAAAAATCCTGAAGAATACTGGGAATTCAGTAAAAAGTCAATAATTTAATCATTTGGCTTGGCCACTGACATTTTAAAAATAAAATTAAAAAGTAAATAAAAATGAGCATGCAAAGGAGAAAGAACTCAACTATTGAGAGCTGTTATGAGGACAAAGAAGACCTCAACTCAAACTCATAGGACAATAAAATAATAACACCTACTTCAAAAATATCATAGAAATATACTAAATGACTGAAAGCTCAAAAATATCTTTTAGAAGAGCTTAAAAAAGATATCAAAAAACAAAATGAGAAAGGTTGAGAAAAATTAGGAAAAAAATAAGAGCAATGCAAGAAAATCAAGAAAATTATGAAGAGCCTGTGGTTTGCACTTGTTTAACATTTTTGTTATTGGCAGTAGTTGTTAAGTTCACAATAAAAAAAATTAAAGGCTATCTACTCCTATAGAAGAAACTGATATCTGAATACAGTTTGAGACATCCCATCCTCACTTTTTTCTCCAATAATTTTTCTCTAGTGTAAGCAATGTGTGTGTTCTTTCACAACATGAACAATATGAAAATATAGAGAGAGAGTATAATAATAGATGTATAACCTATATTCTATCACCTGCTGTCTTGAGGAAGAGGGAGGGGGAAGAGGGAGTGATAAAATATGGATCCTAAGATGTCAGAAAATTATTATTGAAAATTGTACCAAAATGTAATCTGGAAGAAAATTAAGAATTTTAATTTTAAAAAAGAAAAGAAAAAAGAATAGGACTTGTAGTTTGAGAGATCTCAGTTCAGATACTTACTTTCTACTTATTATTTACTCTGTGACCCAATACCAAGGTATTTACTCAGTTTACTTCTCTGTAACCGTGCAGGTAAAAATTGTCAGCAGCACTGATATTCTATCTTCTTCATCAGAAATATAAATTTTATTGATATGAAAAATTGGTCTCTCACATGCTCTTCATTTTGCTCATTGGGAGGTAGTTACTATGGCCCCTGATACCCGTCTCCTAAATCGTGCCTCATTTTAGAGATGAAAGTTCTTAAATTTGCAAGGTCAGTGATCCAGCCTTTTCCTATTAGAAACAAAAATTTAGTCCTTTAAAGTTATATGATTTCTTTTCGCCATGCCTGAAAAGGCTGTTACATACTACTGCTTCTCTATCTGATCATGTTCTTAGCCACCAACTCATTGGAATACTGATATTCTTTAGTTCAATAACAGCATATCAACTTTTCCTCTGGTATTGGTGGAGTAGACAATTCCTCTCTTACATGGCTCCAACACATGAGAGATGTCTGCTCCTGGATGGGGCTGTGGAGAACTTCCATTCCTATGGTACTAGTCCCCTGCTTGATCCCGTGCTGCTGTGTAAGTGGCATCTGCTGGGATTTGTAGTATACCAAGGATGTTGTACTAGATCCATTTATCTTCTTAAGTGAAGTTGTCAAAGACCCTTCTATGGAATGAACTTTTTGAAGTTTTACTTTTGTTGCTTCCTGCAATACTCAAATAAAATAGGATAAACTAGAGGCTGTAGCTCTTCTTCTCACCCCTCTCTTTACTATTCTTTCCTAGCTAAGTAGAGAAGATACTGAAAGTAAAGGCATGTAGACAAGGACAATGGAGAGGAAAGCATGCAGAGCAGCGTTAGAAGTTCTAAAGAGTATGAGCTGGCATTGTAATTGAATAGATTCTTGGAGAGATAGAAAAAGGAAGAACAACAAGGGAGTCAAAGATATCAAGAGAACTATTGTTCACAGACTATTGCAGGAGTTTATAGTTTTGTTTTCTTCAAATGACCTTCAGACCAAATACCCATCAGGATGGTTAGTGAGAGTTAGAGATTGATTGAAGAGACACCCATCTGTCTATTCATAAAATAATTTATGCACATGTGGAAGGAGAAAAGAGAAGTTATTGAGCATTTACATGTGTAACCAATTCCGTGCTTAGATAAGTTGGCATCTATTGTCACATTTCCCTGTGTTGGAATAATACTACATGAAAACTATCCCCATAGGACCCAGAGAAAGCCAAGATGTGTTTCTCATGAGATTCTCTTTTCGGGCTTCATTTTGAAACAAACCCTTCACTGAAGATAGGCTTTTTATAGATCAAGTTTCCTGTCAAATGAACGTCTGCTAAAAAATACAACACAAAAGTATAGATGTGTTCTCTTTCTTTCTTTCTCCCTGACTTTGTTCTCCTCTTTCCTCTTCTGCCAAACCACAGATTTCTACAAGGTACCTTTTTTTTTTTATCAATTTAGGTCCCTTGGCTCCCTTTATTCCTCTTTATAGAGAGTTGAGCTTTGACTATGCAAATTATTTGGCTCCCAAGTGCAAATTGTTGCTGAACTATAATATTTTATGTAGTCTTTCCGCAGCAGTATGTAATGAAGTAACAGCACATAAATCATAACACAAAGCAGTGATATACCCTCGGTGAGTTCTTAAAATTCTTAACATCCTGGGAATTTGTACCTAACTTTCTAGTATTCCCAGTTTTCTATTTTTAGAATTAACTTTCTGGACCTTTCATGAGCAAAGATTTGGTCTTAAAAAGTGTTATTCAGAATATAGGAAGATGAAAAAGACTAGGACAAGAAGGATAAATTCTTAATATCCATTTTTATGATGGAATTGTTTATTACTTCTCTATGCATGATTCCTTCATAGTGCTGTTCACCTTTTAAATGCTTTACTAATATGGTGTAATAGCCAATTAATTCTCACAAGACCCCAGGGAACTGAGTATTATTGCCTACTTTTTCAGACATTGAAACTGATTCCAAGAGGTTAAATACTTGCCTTTAGCATCAAAGAGGGAGAAAATGGAAAAAAAGAGTTTAAGACAGAAAGACATCACATTCTAGTTATACTGAAACCACATCCATTTTCATTTTTGTTCTATCCTTTTTCTCTGTCTCAAGAATTCAGTGCAGTGTCCTTGACTCAGGGTTTCTGATGTCATGGCTATCAGAGATTAAATATTGTATATATCAATGTATATACATATATACATATATATCAATGTATATAGTGTATATATATCAATGTATATAGACAACATTTGGCACTGTACTTTACCCATAACAATTAGAGAAATGCTTCTGTTCTCCCCATAACTGGGTACCATTTCTCCCAGGTGGAGATCTCTAGGAGGAAGCTGACTACTATTCTTTACATAAAGGGATTGTTGGGTTGCCAGTTTTGTGTTCATCTTCAGTTCTTAATTGGTAACTTCTGAGTTATCAGTTCTTCCAGCTCTATAGCCAACTAGATTTTTTAAATTTAATTTAATTTTTAATTAAATCTATTTTGTCTTCTTCCTTCACTGTATCCTACTGAGGAAAATAAAATAAAATTCCTTGTCACAAATATGCATAGTCAAGGGAAACAAATCTCCTCCTTGACTATTTTTTATCCTGAATCCATCACCTCATTGTATAAAAATTACTCTGCTCAACTCTATGGAAGTGCTTTCTTACACATTATTTTCCTAAGCTAAGCAAGAAGGGAGAAACTAGGTTGGGGGAAGGTGCTATGTAACTTGATCCCAAATTTGACCTCAAATTCAGTTGTCATGTAACTTGTTTTCTTTATTTATAAAATTGAAAAAGTTGAATGGCTTATTTACAAAAGTTTCTTGTTTTGGCATATTTAAGTAAGTCTTTTCATTTTGCTGCTGCTGTTTACTCATTTCAATAGTGTCCCACCATTTGTGACCCCATTTGAAGTTTTCTTGGAAAAGATTCTAGGGTGGTTTCCTTCTCCTGCTCATTTTGCAGATTAAGAAACTGAGGCAAACAGGGTTAAGTGTTTTGCTTTAGACACAATCAGCTAGTAAGTGCCTGAAGCTGGATTTGAAGTCAGGTCATCCTGACTAACAGGTCCAGTGTTCTATCCATTGTGCAACGTAACTTTTCCAGGTGGGAATATGTAAATTATAGGATTTACATAAGTAGCACAATTTCTCTCATAGAGTCTTCATATTTGCCAAGTTTCCTGTCCTTTCCTGATCCAAGAATGTCATAGCCAGAAAGATCCTCTAATGTCATTTATTCCAATTTGTGCCAGAGTAGATTCTCCCTCTACTATTACTTTCATAATTATCCAACCTCCACTTGGAAACTTTCAGTGATAGGAAAATCTCTGCCCAACAAAGTAGCTCAATGCACTTTCAGAAAAGATTAATTGTTAAGATGGTTAATTTGCATCCTTATATTCTGCAAACATCTGCCTTTTTGGAAACCCTGCCAACTGCTTCTAGTTCTGCCTTTTGAAGTCAATCAAAATGGGTCTGTCAGTCAGCTAGCATTTATTAAGCTATTTGAGATAGGCACTGTGCTAAATGCTGAGGATACAAGGAAGAGGGGAAAAAAACTAAAGTCCATGCTCTAATGGAGCTAAAACGACAAACAACATGCAAACAACTATGTACAAACAAGATGTATAGAGGATGAACTGGTGGTAATCTCAGAAGGAGGGCACTAAGATTAAGGAGTATTGGGAAGAGCTTCTTACAAAAGATGGAATTTTATCTGGGATGAAGGGAGCAAAGGAAGTGAAGAGGCAGAAATGAGGAGTTTTAGGCATATGGGACAGCCCAAGGAAATTATCAAAGTTTGAATATGGAGTGATATTCTGCAGGAACATCAAGGAAATCAAAATCACTGAATCACAGAGTATGTAGGGAGGGGGCAGTAAATTGTAAAAAGACTGAAAGGGTAGGAAGGGTGCTAAATTACAAGGGTTTCAAAAGTCAAACAGTTTCCTGAAACAATTAGGCACCTTTGGAATATATTCAGTGGAATGGAGTGTGATAAGGTCAAACAGATAATAAGATAAATTTAGTAGAGGCACTAGATGGATAGAGACCCAAACCTGAAGACTGAAGGGCTCTGGTTCAAATCTGTTCTCAGATATGTCTTAACTGTGTGCCCCTACAAAAGTCACTTATCCCCAATTGCCTAGCCCTTAATGCTCTTAGAATCAATTCAAAAATAGAATTTAAAGGTTTAAAAAGTAAATTGTTTTAAAATATAAATTTAACAGTTCAGTGGAAGGTGGATTAGAGTGGAGAGAGATTTCACAATGGGAGATCAACTAAAAGATGACTATTGTAATAGTTCAATAGGTAGTGATAAAGGTCAATTATAGAGTGGTTGAAGTGTCAGAGGATAAAGGGGGTAAAGGGGGCATATATATATATATGTGTGTACATATGTGTGTGTGTGTTATACAACTAATTAGATATAATAGGAGTTGAAAAAGGAGGAGTTGAAGGTAACACCTAAGGAGTAAACCTGCATGACAAGAAGATGGTGTGAGTAATAGGGAGGTTAAGAAAAGAGGAGGGTTTATGTCTCCCAATGAGACTGCAGGGTCAATGTCTTATATTTCTTTATGCTGATAATATAAAGAAGTCTGCCATCCAAGAAAACTTTACAGGTTAAACATAAGTAAATAGATGTGACCAATGCTTCATTAATTGAATTTGAAAATTGAACAGAACTACAAGGTATTAAAATTAATTGAGATTAGGAAGTATTCTTTAATGTCATTGATACTATTTGGAACTTCTAGATGCAGATACTCACTCTTTAAATGGGAGGTTAGGTTTTTTTTTTTTTTTCTCCATAACTTGTACTCTTAGGGAGTTGCCTAGAGTACTGAGACATGAGATGTTAAAGGCAGGACCTGATCCCAGGTCTTTTATCCACTGTGGTCTGCTGCCTCAAAAAAAATAAGTATACAAGTACAAAAAGTACAAAACAGACAAAAAATTTTGCCCTCATAAATGAGAAAAATAAAACCCTACATAAAATCACAATAATCTCTAGGGTACTTGAATTTCCTCTTTTTTTATCTCCATTGCCAAAATGTAACTCCTTCATTTTCATTTGGTGAATGATGACAGCAAGATTGGAAAAGGCAACCAAATGTAAGGAGTCCAATAGGAAAAAAAACTCTTCTGTACCACCTCCACTCCCAGGACAACTCAACAGACATCTACTTAGTTCCTTCAAAGAAAGATCACTTGCTAAAATTTGAGCGTCAAGGGAGACCCACATTTGCAAAACAATTACCTCATAACCATATATTGGTTATCTCCTGTGGTTTAATGAATGGAGTGATAGTAGGCACAAAGCAGTTTTTAATGTGTTCCTCAGAATAGACAAGCTAACATATTTGTTGTTCAACTTAGCAGGAAGAAACAATTTCATTTCCTGTGGATGTTGTGGCTTTTATTTTTATTAGTCATATGACCAAACCACCTTTCAATGTTAAATTAAAATCTTTCCCTTAGTTTAGAGTTTTAAGAATTGACTGCTAGAACAACATTTGTTTCACATAATATATGCAAGTGATTTGAACAGACTTTGTTTCTTCCCTCTCTGAAATGATCCCATTCTCTGGAACAATTTATGACTAATTCTTTTCCTTTCATGATGCCAACTTTAACAGATGATCAGGATTCTCCCAGAATCTCCTTATTTATCTATATCTAGGAACTGGAAGTATTTTCCTTCTGACAAGCAAAGGAAAAAAGCCATAGAAAGAAGGCTGAGGAGGACGTTTGAGAAGGTGGAGAATGGCAACAGGAGAAAGTATGTGAGAAAAGAAAAAACCTTCACAGAATTATAGTTTCAAAGCTGAAAAGATTCTTTGATTTCACCTATTCTGCTTTAGGAGCAGCTGAGTGACATAATGGATACAGCCAGGGACCTAGAGTCTGGAGGACTAGAGATCAAATCTAATCTCAGACACTTAATATCTGTCTGACCCTGGGAAAGTCACTCAACATTGATATTGCCTCAGTTTCCTGATGTGTAAAATGAGATGGAGAAGGAACTGGAAAACTATCAGTTACCAAATGAAGTCAAGAGTTTGACAGGACTGAAAAACAACAATCTACTCCATTCACTGGACAGATAAGAAAACAAAAAGTTGGAAGAATTGGAGTGATTTGGGGGAGAATGTATGAGATGTTACTACTATTCCCTACTATTCCCAAATGTTTTCCTCTCATATTGATGAATGTTCATCTTGTCTAAATCACCAAAGATTTCTTTATCACCTACTATGTGCCAGGTATTGTGCTTGACCAAAGCAAAGCCATCCCTGCCCTCAAGTGAGATAACATACATAGATAAGTATATAACAAAAACATATACAAAGGTGGAAAGGGAGGATGAAACTATCAACTCCCCAAACCAGGAAAAATCTCATGCTGATGTCTAAGCTGAAACTCAAAGGAAACTAGAAATTCTAAATTCAGATGTTTATTGTCCCTCTTTTTATTCCTTTCTCCTCCCTCTCCAGTTTCTATTCAATATGCTTTTTTTAATATTTAAAATATTCCCCCCAATTATAGGTAAATACAATTGTAATAATCATTGTCTGGCATGTTGCACTCTCCCTGCTTCCCAGCTCGGTCCTCCCCTAGACCGCAGATGATATGAATAGGATACATGTGTGCCATCATGAAATACATCATTCTTGGGGGGTCATATTGTGAATCTTCAATATATTTCTTTCATATAAAACCCTTTTCTTTTTGCTTGTTTGTTTCAGAGCAACCTGTCCAGGCCTCACAATTGTATCCAACACCGTTGGCTGATCTCAGCCTGGCTGAGGTCTTCATCCTTGCTCTGCCTGTCCTTCCAAAGAGACGGTCTAAGACCAGGATCACCTCACAGATCCTTCAAAGACCCATTAGATCGCTCCCTTTTCCCGTGCTTTATATGAAAGAAATGAGGCAAGCATTATTGAGGACCACGAGGAGACGTTAATTTCTGTTGCTTTTCTGCCCTCTGCTGGCCAATGCTACCGCATCCAGCCTCAAGAGGAAGAGGTAAGAGGTAAGCAAGCTGTCTGCCAATGCTCCTTCATGGGGGTGTATAGATTCAAACATGCAAAGCCTGAGTGGGGGGCGGGGGGAGAAGAATGTCAGGTCATGGAACGCAAGATGTAAAATGAATAGCCTTTCTTTTCCTAAACTGCAACATGTTTTGAAGGAGGATGAAATGTTTTAAGTGGTATAGAATAAATGGTAGCAAATTAAATGGAAATGTAAAAGTAATTAACAATAATGGGCTTTGAATAATGTTAGGGAAAATGACTGTTGGCATGCTAAGACCATTCAAGAATATCTTGTTTTCATTTGCTGGTGGGATGGAGATATTGAGAAAAATCGTCTACTGGGGGAAAATAATTACAAGGCAAAGGGGATTACTCTATCTAGCCTTTCAGAAGCCCAGGTGGAAAACTGCCTTTACATCTTTTAGGAAAGGGGCTTACACAAGAAGAGCCGCATGCCTAGATTGATTACAACTTCAGTAGTCAAATATTTTCTCCTTAAAATTGTCTACATGCGTAAGCCAAGTCCCTTCTCTTGCAGAGAGGAAGCACAGTGTTGATGCTCTCTGACAAATCAAACCTGAAAGTTAAGGCTCTCTGCCAAGGAGAATAAATAGGTGAGATTCCTTGTCCTCAGGGCCATTCAGCCAGTTAGGACAGAAGCTGTGTTGCCACTTTCTATTTTACATACAAAGCAAAGAGAGGGAAGATGTCTCTTTAAAGGCTTGTTCCTAGATGACTGTGGGCATATGGGATTATCTGTTCACAGAAAGGCAAAAGTCAAATTAGAGATCTTTGAATAGATTAGACTTTATGAAGCTGAGGAATATTTCTATAGAATCCTAGCTAGCAAAGCCAAAAAGGAATTCTTTTGAAAAGCCACAGAGCCTGGGCTGGTGCCTTGCTTAAGCTCAGGAGTTCTAAACTGCAGTTGGGCAGAAGCCAAATAGAAGTCCACTTTAACTGTGGGGTAAATATGGTAAGAGTCCAAGAGTAAGAGGAGGGAGCACCAGGCTATCTAAGAAAAAGAAGTGGGGGCTGGGTCAGAAATGGAGCAGGTCGAAGTTCTCATGTAGATGAGTGGGATGGCTGGGGGGGAAGCTGCTGAATTTTCATTCTGAGTGAGAAAGAGATACAGACTTAAAAAAGAAAAGAAAAAGAGATGAAGAGTTAAGACTAAAGGAGAAAATGGGAGAGCACAGGGAAAGACTGAGGGAAGGGGATGAATGGAAGGAGGAGAGGAGTGAAGAGGAGAGGGTTGGCTAAAGGGAAGGGAGGGAAAAGGAAGAGAGTGGAGAAAGAGGCGAAGAGAGGAGGGGGGAAAAGAGGAGGGAAAAACTATAGAAATCAGAATTCAATTTTTAATCAACAGAAATAGCTTTTGGTGTTTTCTGTTAATCATCTAAACACAACTAGAAATAGCAACAAGAATTACTCTGCTTTTCTATTTCCCTTAGTGGGCCTCAGTACTATGCCTAATCAGGCAACCATATACAGAAACAAGCAATGTGTGTGGGTGTATGTATGTGTGTATAGGACTTCGATTTTACAGACATAAACTCCCAGTGTAGAAAGTCCCTTCATCAAATCTTCTCCATAATCACACAGTTACCATGTGGGTCAGACATGGGACTGCAAGCAGAGTAACTTCTTATTCACTATGCCAACATTCTTCTCATAAGAAACAATTACCTAGTGTTAGATTTTTACATATATAGGCTTATAAAATACTAAATATATAAAAACTAGCTAAAAATACAATGCAATCTGTCCTAGCTACAGGTTCTCCCTTCTGTCAATCAAGAAGAATAAAGTGCATAAGGTAGGGCTCAATAATTAGTACTAATGGTATAATCCTTATGGTACTCTGCCAAACTGCTTTCATAGAAAATAAAAGGCTTACTGTTGCTTTGTTGTCAAACATAAAAGCTCTCCAAAGCCTTCCTGGAAATTCAATTGTGACACTCAAAGTTAAATATCTTTGATACTTAAAGTACACCTTTTCTGGTTATCCATTTTGTGGAATGAAAAGTCTAGGTCCTTTGGAAATGTATAAGATAGAAATCCTCATAATTTTGCTAGACAGATATGTTCATTATATATATATATATATTTATGGCATATACATACTTACATCTCTCTCTATATATAAATATATATATACTTTTTCAAAGACAGTCAACAAAGAATTTCTCTTTGTAAATCCTCTGTCCAAATAGAAAAATTCAAAAGAAAATCAACAAACTATAAACAACAGATATGCACATTCAAAATAAACTCATACATTTTTCTCCTGGTCAAGCAAATGCAATTATCATGACAAGTCATAACTGCAACACAAAGAAGTCTGATCCAACTCATTTCAATTGCATATAAAAATGGAATTAGATTACTTCTTTAAATATGTCAAGGAAAAAGCTCATATTATGGGAGTTTACCTGTTAGGACTTCTTCCAAAAACTTTTTGGTCCAAAAATATGATTACGGTAATGTAAGGGTCCCTTTCCGGCTTATCATGAAGGCAGTCTTTTAAGCACATGTGACGTGTTGTCTTTGCTCTGGTGAACCCTAGAAGGAACTGATCTGCATTGTAGCTAATCAAGATGCTTCGCTTCACCTCCCTTTTGTCAGCATACAAAAGCTTATGTCAGGAAAGCTTTCAGAGGTAATCAATCCTGAAAAAAAATGGATCAGGAGGGGAACTTTATGAGTAAATACTTCACTGCATTATTTAAGTTTGCCCTTTTAAACACTGTCATACCCATATATGTTAGATTTCCTCCTTTTGTATCATATTAATTGATTTTTAATTAGGGTATGGGCATGATTATCTCAATTAATCATTTGAAATTGTGGTTATAATGTCAGTTTCTCCATTACCTGACTTACTCACAATCGGTTTCTTATGACCTGCAATTATCTTGAGTTTTTCTGTGTCTCTATTAATGTCCGATTATCAAGGTCATACTCTATTCGTTCACTTTTTCCATAATTTTTCCCCTAGGCAAGAATCATATTGAGGAAAGGTATTGGTCAAATTCCAAGCCATGGAAAGAAATAAAATGATGATCATAATGTTTATCTGTGATAAGAAAGTGAAGCTTGACGAGGTAACAGACATGGCTGCCAATAAACTTTATTCCCATAAAATGAGTTGCTTAGTCTTCTCTCAGCCAAGCATTTTACATGTAAGACAATATAGCCATAAAATGACTATAATCCCGAGCTATCAAATGAGATGATATATGTAAAGCACACAGTAAAACTTAAAGTTCAGTATAAATGATTCTCAATGAATTTATTTTTAATTATATATCTATTATCATTTTTCAGTCATACAAAAATAAGCAGATTGGAATACACTCCCCCCATTCCAAAAAGGGAACATGTGGGTATAAAAGGCATATACCAATAAATGCCTACTCTGGCCTTCTCATCTAATGGTGACTCCCTTTCCAGGATCCACAATTTACAAAGGACCTCTGCTAGGCATCCCCTCATTCTTGCCTGATCTCTCTTCTTCTGGATTCTTCCTCCTTCTCTCTGCTCATTTCATTGCCTTATGTGAAGGTTCCCTTACCTCCTTCCAGGTCCCTTTTCTATGTTTTTTTCCTATTAGAATGCAGGTTCTTTTGAGGGTAGAGACTGTTTTGCTTTCTTGAATTTAATTGTATACTCAGCATTGAGCACAGTGCCTATTATATAGTAATTAATTTAAAAATTCTTTAATAAATGTTTCAAAATGGAAAAAGTCATTCTACAAAGTGTCTGATATTTTCAAATTGGCCTTTAGAGTCCACTTTAGAGAAGAGAAAGTACTTATCCTGGGATTAAAATATGAGTTTACTTAATGAGATAGATGTAGTGACTGGATCTGTAATAAACATTGGTAAAATTTAGAGAAACTTCCAGGTGAAGAACTCAAAATACAGACCATCTTCATTCATCCATCACCACCATTAAGTGATGAGCAATAGGGGTCAAGGATCACACAGCTAGGACATGTCTGAGGTTATATTTGAAACCAGAATCTTCTGACTCTAGGCCCAGTTCTCAATCCACTGAGACACCTAGCTGCCCCCTACTATGTCCTCTTCTACCATTAGATTGCAAGCCCCCTCAGAATAAGGACTGTGACTTTCCTTGCTTGGCATTTAGTTGGTTCTTAATATTTATTGTATTATAATAGATCCTTGCTCCCAGGGCTGTTGTAAAGGTAAAATGAGATAGTATTTGTAAACTGTTTTGCAAATCTTAAAGCACATATAAATATTAACCAATATTATTTATATTTAAATTAATTAATTTAAGAATCTCCATTGACTTTCCAAAACAGCAAATTAAAGGCAAA
The DNA here is from genome assembly GCF_027887165.1 of Monodelphis domestica. Classification (NCBI taxonomy): domain Eukaryota; kingdom Metazoa; phylum Chordata; class Mammalia; order Didelphimorphia; family Didelphidae; genus Monodelphis; species Monodelphis domestica. Next base: position 176,252,748 of record NC_077230.1, on the reverse strand, counting down.
TTTCTTTAAAAAGCATTTGTGTGTCCAAAACAAATAAAAATATGATGATATTAATTCAAGAAATAAATAACTGACTGCCTTCCAATTAAAAATTTTCTTATGATAATGACCAAGAAAATTTCAATACATCAGATGCCTGTAAGCGTGTACTTTTTAGAACATAGGACTATTTCCTATCATAGTATTATTTGCCTCTTTTGAGGAAATTAGATGATGCAGTGGATACTGTTGGTAACTAGATTTGTAGTACTAGGGTATACTTGTGTTTCAATGCTCAAAATCTACCCTTTTTTAATAAATAAACACTATTTTTTTTTCTACTAGTTGGTCTCAAACAACCTGTGTGCACTGGCCCTAAAGGGAACTGGGATACTCGCCAACAACAGCAGTGTATTCAATCTGATTCCCTACCATCCTTTCCATCAGAATACATACATACATATATATCTATCTTTTTTTTTAATACAGCCCTGAGCCTGGAGTCAAGAACAACTGACTTCAAATACAACCTCCCACTTTTAGTCACTATGACACTATGGGAAAGTCATTTAACCCTCTGTCTATTTCCGGGTCCCTTAACTATGAAATTACAATGATAATAGCACCTGCCTCTCATAGTTGTTGTAAGGATCAAAAGAGTTATTTGTAAAATATTTATCATGGTACCTGGAAGATAGTAAGTCCTTAATAAAGACATGTTTCATTTGGTCTGTGATCTATGATGAATAAAAAATAACCAGGCTTGATGCCCCAACCCCAAACAAATGAAACCCAACAAATTTGTTTCGCTTGGTATCCCCTTTTTTATTCCCCAACCCAAATATGTGGGACCCTATGGAAGGAAAACCTAGGAATTTAAAACCACAGAAATTCAGAGGCAAATAAGAGTAAGCTGCCTCAACCATCAACCCTGGACCCTGCCCTACATTTTTACTCTAGAATGCACTATGATGGCATAAGGGAATCCCTCTGGCTTCTCTAGAACCCAGTAAATCAGTTCAGGTATCATTAACTTCATGCCTGACTTTAATACTTTTTTAAAAGTAGCTTCATTGTACGCTGTAACAGCAATCATGTATAATGATCATCTGTGAATAAATTAACTATTATCAGTAATGAAAGGATCCAGCACAAAGCCAAGAGACTCATAAGGAAAAAGATTATATACTATTGTGGAAGGAACTGACAGAGTCTGAATTCACATTGAAATATATCCTTCTTTATGCTATTTCCTCCACTAATTATTCTCTAGTGTAAGCAATATGTCTTCTTTCACAACATGATGGACATGAAAATATCTATTGTATGATAACACATGTATAACCTAAATCATACTATCTGCCATCTTGGGGAGCAGGGAGAGTTAGGAAGGACAGAAAGAGAGTGGATCAAAAATGTCAGAAGATGATTATAGAAAGTATATAAACATGTAGAAATAAGAAAATTAAATTTAAAAGTAACTTTGTTTCTAGTGATTATGCTAGAGAGTAATTCGACATATCTGTACACCATGACTACCCAGCCATTGCATTTGGATGCAGCAAATAGAAGGTGCCTCAAACAACCTCCTATATTATACTCTGCATTAAGGCACATTGGCCCTTTTATCCTTCCTCTGAAGACCAATCTGTATGCACACTGCCCTTTACCCTCTACTCAATAAGATTTTTACTAATTTCTTCAGTCATCTATTGAGCATCACCTCCCAATCCCCTTTCATAAAACGTGACACTTTTCCTTTGGTAGTTCATTATGTTCAGCTGTTATGTATACTTTCCTTTCCTTGGTTTCTCAAAAATATAGATTTATTACATAACATTTAATTCACTTGCATATCTTAATCTTGCATTTTATTTTTTTAATCCTTATTTTCTGTTGTATTTATAACTCTAAGACAGAAAGGGCAAGGCCTTTCCAGTGGTGATTAAGGGATACATAGCTAGGAAGTGTCTGAGGCCAGATTTGAACCCATCTCCTACCAATTCTGGGACTCGCACTCTTTTCACTGTGCCACCTAGCTGCCCCATGTAAAGCACTTTATAACCATAAAGCATAATATAAATGATGAACAATGCTAATGTGATAGCATTACTATAATGAGTCTAACACTACTAGAAAAATCCAGTTGATGACTAGTACAGTAAAGCCGTGACAATAATAGAGCCATGTCTTTTTTCAATCATAGAATAGTGGAAAAGAAAGTACTGGACTTGGAGGTGAGAAGACCTGCCTTTAAATTCACCCTCATCCACTTATCAGATATAATCATGGGCACGCCCCTTCACTTTTCTGAGCTTGTTTTCCCATCTGTAAAACGGTGCTTGTAGAGCCTTCTTGTACAAAAGTGGGGCTCAAATGAGCAAAAGTATGGGAAGTACTTTGTAGTCCTTAAAGTTCTTCAGATGCCCACTCTGCTTAGCATTTATTACTTTGATCCACCACCATAGAAGGGACTGATGGCGTCTGAATGCAGATTGAAGCATCTCATTCTTCACTTTCTAGCATGAGAGATATGTCTTCTTTTCAGCATGACAAGCCTGAAAATGTGTATTATAACATAGGCACATTCTATGTGTTACCTTCTGTCTTGGGAAAGGGTGAGTGCTGGGAAGTAGGGGGGGAAACCCATGCATAGCAAAATGTCAGAAAATGATTAAAGGTTGTATCAATATATAATCTGGAAAAAAGTAAAAATTTCATATAAAATACTTCATTTTGGAAATGTGATATAAATGAAACTCTTCCACACAGCTATTCTGAACCCACGGATGAGTAGGCAAAGGGTCAGGGTATTTCAAGAGATGGCATCCTTGTTATTAAAAGGAAAAAAGGAAAAAATGGACCTTTGGATACCACTCTAGTGGGTTACTGTTTCCTTTGCTCATGAATCCTGACCAAAGTCATGATAAGTTAAAGTTACTACAAGTAGACGAGAAGAAGTCCATTTAAAGCAAGAAATAACTGGCATCATACTGAGTAAGTATGTCACCTCAAAGAGGGGGCACAGCAAACAGCAAAGAAAAACCTCTGATGCTTTTATTAATGAGACTTAGGAATATGATTTTTAAAAAAAGTAGACATGGACATTAACAATAAAGGAATTAAAAATGAAGTCTGTTAAGATAAATGTTGTTTTCTTTCCTTTGATAAAATTCCATTCAATGAAATTCAATCTAATTGGGCAGTTGGATACTTGACATGACAAGTTTCCTGCCTGGTGAGAAGGCCTGAGGCTCTCTCAAACAGCACGACAGAGACCCAAGGAAGGGGCTAAAACAAATTATAATCTTTCTGACCCACTTTTTAAAGGAAAAAGTGAAACTTTTCCCCCACAAGGAATTTTTGGTGAAATCACTATCTGTGTTCATTTCTGACTGAAAAACAGGACACACACTCTCAGTAACAGAGTTTGTTGATATTAATTTCAAGAAAGATAGAGAAAGTTTTTTACTTTCCCCTTAAATAATTGTCCCAACAATCAAGTTGTTAGAGAGGTGCGGGTTATCTGAGAAAACACTCAAGGATGACAAGAAATGAGTCAACTCACATAGGCTGGGATGAGTCTCCTACCTTGTCTCCCAGTAAATTTTGAAATGGTAGGAGATTGTGATGCAGAACATATTTTGGGTGAAGTGTCTTATGTCACCAAAGTACATGAGTCATTTTTTTCTAAATTTTCGGGTAAAAAACATGATCTCAAAAAAATTAAAAACAACTCAAGGCAAAGAAAATTCATAAAGTATTCTAGTGAATGAAGAGCATTAATTCATAAAAATTAATAGTATAGTTTATAGATAATTCCTCCTAAATAAGTAGTGTTTACATAGTACATAGCAAAACAGAGTATTGAACAGCGAAAGAAAGACTTGATTTGGAGTCAAAGTCCTTAATGAATATTATCTTATTTTATCCCACACAAAACCATGGGAAAATGTTATTGTTGTTTAGTTATTCCCAGTTGTATCCTATTCTTCATGACCATATTTGTTTTTTGTTATTGTTTGTTTTTTGTAAAGATACTGGAGTGTTTTGCCATTTCCTTCTCCAGATCATTTTACAGATGAGGTAACTGAGGCAAAAAAGAGTTAAGTGATTTGCCCAGGATCACAAATCCATTAAGCAACAAAAGGTGGATTTAAACTAAGGTATTCTTAACTACCGGCCTGGCACTTTGTCTATCATGGGAGGTACGAGCTTTTTTTTTTTTTTAATCCCCATTTAATAGATGCAAAAAAATGAGGAAAACAAAGATTAAGTCACTTGCCCAGGGTCAAATGGCTACTGAATGTCTGAGAATGGATCAATACTCTAAGTTAAATATGTAATCCTTTGTGCCACTTAGACAAAAGATATATGACAAATAAGAATTTTCTATCCCAGTCAAGGACATTGAGTTTAAAAAAATCATTCAGGATGTTTGTGTGTACTATTGTCTTAGATTTTTATAATTGTTATTTTCTGATCTTTTTCTGGCACCAGTCCTAAAAAGGCTATAGAAGGTATTTTGTCCCTTAATCCACCTTCTTTTTTCCTGTTAAAAAGGGGAATAAAAAGCTCCTTCACAGTTTTGTTTTTTTGTGGATTTTTTTTCTATATTAAAAACCTGGGGGATGTTTGCAAAAAAGAGCATTGTACAGTGAAAGGAAGACTTGATTTGGAGGCAGAGGATCTGGAATCAAGTTCTATCTCTGAAGACCATTAATTTATAAAAAGTAGTCTTCTGCAGCTAGTAGGAGCATTTTTAAAAGGTACGATGATCACCAAGCAAAAAGATAATTGGGATAGATAGTTCCTTCTAAATAAGTAGGGTTTTTATAGTACCAGAAGATTTGCTAAGTAGCAATTGGACCTCAATTAAGTCATTTAACACTGCTGGGCTCATTTTCATCATCTGTAAAATGACTTTTAAGGCCACTTCCAATCCTAGGGCTATGATCCAATGATGAGTGACCTTGAGAAAGGCTAACTTTTCTAAGCTTTTCTAAGGAATAGACAAACCTTAACAAAGATGCCTCTGCACTTTAAGAAAACAATATTTCAAAGTTAAAAAAAATCCCAAATCACATGAATGACAGTTCAATTCCCTAATATTTTACCTTTCTTTTAAAAATTATATTTATTTTTATAAATCATAAAAACTCACCTTCTCCTCCCTCCACTTCAATTCCTAAATGAGAACAAAAGAAAAACAAAATCCCTGATACAAACAAAAGAGATTTCTGCATTATCCATATCCAGAAAGGAGAAAAAAACCACATGCAAATGTACACCCATACAGATATGTATGTACTGAAATATACATACACGCATCTAGAAAGATATATACATGTACATATATGTATACCCATGTGTTTGTACATGTGTGTGGGTGTATATGTGTATGTATATATGTGAATACACATATATGTGTGTATGTCTATCTCTCAATCTGCATTCCAAGTTGTTCATCTATTTATCAGAATGTGGGTAGCATATTTCACCATTAGTGCCCTGGACAATCATCCTCTGGAATCATGGCTGGTCATTTTACACTGATCAGAGTTCTCAAGTCTTTCAAAAATATTAATTTTGACATTATTGTTTTCACTGCATAAATTGTTCTTGTGGTTGTTACCTTTACTGTATACATCAGTTCAAGTTTTCTCAGGTTTTCTTGAAATCGTTTCACATCATCCCTTTTAGCACAATAATAGTTTCTCACATTTATAGATCAGACTCTATTCAGTCATTCCCCAATTTATAGATAATACTCTCAGATTTCCATTTTTTGACATTGCAAAAAGAGCTACAAACAATTCTTGTGTAACCTTAGAATTTGTTTTTCTTAGCCCTAAACCCTGTACCGTACCCTCCTTCTAATTACTCCCTTCTCTCCTTTCCCTTCTATTTCATTGTTGAGTGAAATGTATTTCTATACCCCACTATTTGTGTGCATGCATTCTTCCTTCCTCTGACCAGTTCAAATGATAGTGTGATTCAAATGTCAACACCACTCTTCCATCCTCTCCTTGCTCTGCCTAGACTTATTTAACTTGAACATCCTGATTATGTGCAATAACTTTTTAAAATTTCCTGTCCCAACTCTTCCTCCAATATATCCCTCTTCTTCTCTTTTTCCATTTTAAAAAAATGATTATCAAGGCATTATAGAACTACTCCAAGAACACTGATGATGATAGGGATCAGAGGAGTTACTTGTATTATCTCTCCATTTTTTAATGTTAGCATTTCTTCCTTGTTTAGTCCTTTATGACGCTTCAAGTGTACCTTTTTTTCCTGCTTTTCTTCATTCCAGGGTATGAACTTCAATGTTTCTATACAATTCTTGTCTTTTCATTATGAATAATTTGAAATTCTCTATTTACTTAAACATCTATTACTGCACTCCACCTCATAGTATCATAATGAGTGTTACTTGGTAAGTTATGCTTGACTGTAAGCCCACATCCTTTGCCTTTTGGAATATTGTATTTCAAAATGTCCTCTCTTTTATAGTGCTGTCTGCTAAATCATGGGTGATCTTCACTAGACATCTTGATACTTGAATTATTTATTTCTGAAATTTTTATAATATTTTTCATTCACTTGGAAGCTATGGATGTTGGCTATGACATTCCCAAAAGCTTTTTTTTTTAATTTTGGTCTATTCTAGTTATTAGGGAGCTTATTGCTTTGGCAAAGTTTTACACTTGCTCTTTTTGGTCTATCAGAATATTTGGTCTGTTCTAATTATTACAGAACTCATTGCTTGGACAAAATTTTATGATTCTTGTGCCAAGCTCTTAATTTCCCTTTAAATTCTTTCTTCCTTTGCTCTCATTTCCCTTCCAACGTTTTTCTCTGTCTTTCTCATTTCATTATTAAAAAAGAACTACTTTAAAGCTATTCATCTCTTTCATGGATTCTAGCTGAATTTTTGCCCAAGATGCATTTTTCTTTGAGATTGTGTTAGTAAATATTTTGGAATCATTTTCTTCTGGTTTTTCTGGCTCAAGCATATCTGTCACTATAATAGGTTTTCTGATGGAGTTCTTTATTGTTGTTCATTTTTCCAACCTAGATCCTGACTTCAGACTTAATGTTAGGATGCTGCTATATACCCTCTTCTTAAAGAAAGGTTATGGCTTGTTGCTGCTTTTTTCAGTAAGGTGAGTTGGTTTTGATACTTGTTCAGTGTCTGTGAAAAGAAGAAACTTCTACACCATGCCATAGCTTCTATGTTGCCACCTTCTCTTATGGAATGAGATACTTTCCCATTCGGTTATAGCTAGAGACATCTTTATGAAGGCAATGCATATCTTCATTTCTTCTTAGATCAGGGGACTGAGAAGAATGGCTGTTCTTCTCCTTTGAGGGCGGAAGAATGATAATTCAGTTTATGTTTAATGTGAAAAGAAGGGTAGAGAGGCATTTGTGATAAGGCAATTAGGACTATCTGATTCCCCTTCCTCTCTAATGGCAGTTTTAACTTTAGAAAGCAGGGATTTGACTGTTGTACTTTATGTGTTACCTGTGTTTGGTGCTCTTTGATATTTTTGTGCCTTTCCTATTAAAACTGATATGCCCTCTATGGCACTTCTTAATAGCTGGATCCACCAGTATAAAGGGTTTTTTAGAGCAACATTTGGGCTGAACCAAGAATTAAATAAAAACTAGAGTAACATGATAATTAGAATGTGGGGCAGAAGAGGTGTCCTAAACACTGCCTTATTCCTCTTATATTCCCAATTAAGTCCTTGGAGCCTCTCTTATACTCTCTTATAAGTCATCTATCCTCAATCTAAGTTCAGAGGAAAAAAAGACCTTTGAAACATCCCTTACCTTATGAGCCACTAGTAGGTTGGGGAGATTACCCTGAAGGGGCAGAGTAATGGAGGAGAGAGATTACTTAAAAATAATAAATATCTCAAGGGTGCTAAAAGACTGTCTGCCCTTTGATCCAGCTATAGCACTGCTGGGTTTGTACCCCAAAGAGATAATAAGGAAAAAGACATGTACAAAAACATTCATAGTTCTGCTCTTTGTGGTGGCAAAAAATTGGAAAATGTGGGGATGCCCTTCAATTGGGGAATGGCTGAACAAATTGTGGTATATGTTGGTGATGGAATACTATTTTGCTCAAAGGAATAATAAAGTGGAGGAATTCCATGGAGACTAGAACAACCTCCAAGAAGTGATGTAGAGTGAGAGGAGCAGAACCAGGAAAACATTGTACACAGAGACTGATCCACTGTGGTACAATCGAATGCAATGGACTTCTCCATTAGTGGCAATGCAGTGATCCTGAACACTAAACACTATCCACATTCAGAGGAAAAACTGTGGGAGTAGAAACACACACATACACACACACACACACACACACACACACACACACACACACACACAAAAACAACTGCTTGATTACATGGGTTCGGGGGGATATGACTGGGTATGTAGACACTAAATGAACATCCTAGCGCAAACACCAACAACATGGAAATAGACTCTGATCAAGGACACATGTAATACCCAGTGGAATTGCGCATCTGATACGGGAAGGGTGGAGGTAGGGAAGGGAGGGAAATAATATGATTCTTGAAACCAAGGAATAATGTTCTAAATTGACTAAATAAATTAATTAATAATAATGATGATGATAAATATCTCTGTAGCTTTACAGAGGAGATTTAATCAGCTTGATGAAATACATGTTTCTCTGCCCATGTTCTTCTGCTCTAACACAGTTCCTCATAATAAGCCAAGAGAATTCGGACGTTCAGACTTAAGATGTCTACGAGTCTTTTTATTACCTCTTTTGATGAAAGGGTTAGGAGCTTGACTTACATTCAAACAAAAGGCAGATGGTTTCAGTTTCATCAGTGAACTTAAAACCAAGGAGGGTGTCAGATGGTTTCTCCTATCACTTTAAACATTTCTCTCTTATCCAATGGTTAAGCACACTGATTTCGATCTGATCTATTCCTATTTTATCCTAAGAGCAATGCTGTGAGTCTGAGCTTTTACTCTGTACAAAACAATGGATTTTTCTGTCTTTCTATACAATAATAAACAATTATTTTCTATTCATTCTATCATGTCCTACATTTTTACAAACCCATGAAGACTAGGATTGCTACCTCCTCATAACACTATTCAGTAGCTCGTCCCTTTGTGCTTAAGCTCTGTATCCCTAACTCCTCAACAATGAATGGAAGACCGGGCCCAACAGGATGGCTCTATCTTTTGAGATCTTTTATTTTTCCCCTTCCCAAATCAATTTCAGGATTCTTTGTTATTTGCAAAGGAAACTCTTCTGACATTCAATATTGGGCTCGTGGCTTCAGTTACATGGGTAGGAAAAAAAGGCATTTTAAATACATGTTTAGGAACCCTGCTAAGTTCTGTTGAAAATATTGTGCTTTTTGTGAAAGCTAGGATTTATGACTGTAAAGGAATATGATCACTGTAACAAAAGCAGACTTTATGACAAAGCAGAGAGGCACCTAATCTCGGTTAGTAATATGGACTAAGTAAAGGATTGAATGCTAAATGCCACTTTACATCAGGGTTGCAGGGATCCCTGTGATGCTATGAGCTCAATTCCTTTTAGAAGACAAAGGGGTTTATTTGACGCTCTTCAGGAGCATCAACATTACTTACGTACTTAGTGATCACCTGCTATGTGCTATACATAGTGATACCTATACAAAATAAAATAAGAGCAGGAGAGCTAAAAGTGGGGGAGGTGTTGGAATGTCAATCTGTAATAGTTGTAGACATCCAGGAATGAAAGGGAGGTAGTTGGCATAGTGGATAGAGTGCTAGACATAGAGAAAGCACCTGAGACCCAAGTTCAAATCCTACCTGAGGTATTTACTAGTTGTATGACCTTAGGTAAGTCATTTAGTTCCTTTTGGCTATTATTGGCAGTCAGATATACAACTCAGGTCCAGAGTTTGAATTTGAGATGAAAATTTGTGTGAGTTCATAAGATTTTAGGATTTGGGGTCTAGTTAGAAAAAATAATAGGCTTTAATAGTAATCTTTGAAGGTGACAGAAGAACCAAATATAGCTTAAGTAGTGACTGATAAAAACTAAAGAAAAATGAGAATAGTACCAAATTGGAAATATTTTCTCTAATAAATTAATATTTGACCTATCTATTATGTTCAAAGAGATTTCTTGTTTTTATGAATTCTGCTCTATGAACAAGCTATTTTCAGCAATAAAATGATTCAGGACAGTTTTGAAGGACTTAAAATGAAGTATTCTATCCATCTTTAGAGAAAGAACTACTGGGGTCAGAATGCAGATTAAAGCATACTATTTTTTCACTTTAGTTTATTTGTGTTTTTATTGTGTAATTTTGGTTTTATATGATTGTTCTCTCACAACAATGACCAATATAAAATGTTTTGCAAGATAACATATGTGTAATACAGATCAAGCTGCTTGCCATCTAGAGTAGGAAAGAGAGACAATGTGGATCCTATGGTTTCAGAGAGTATGTATTGAAAATGATTTCATGTAGTTGGGAAAATAAAATATTAAAAAAGAATGATTTTCCTTTAAAGGGGAAAAGATCTTTGATCACTTTATCCTCTTCCATCTCTCCATCCCTATTGTTTTTTTGAAACCTGAATACCCCAAGGTTTCCAAGACATAGCCACTTAGTTCATAGAATAATTCACTAATTTGATAATTTAATTTTCTTCTTACAAGTGAATTTAGAAATTTAGAATTTAGAAAACAAAACTCATTCTAGGGGGAGGCTTTACAACAATGGGTAGTAACATTCATCTAGACCTTAAAGTTTCTACCTTCTTCCATGTTTCAAAATTATAGTACTTTACCACCTTCTACATCATATTGACAATTAGAGCTTCTCATTTTATCAATCTATATATAAACTCTCCAAAGTAAAATATGAATCCAGTACAAGAACTTAGCTAATAAATTTGGAGACATTAATTTTCTTAGGGATTTCCCCCAAAAAAGATCTTCTGTTTTCTGTGTAGCCACATTTTTCCACAGAATTATCTTCTCTTTTTTTTTCAATATAGGAGAATTATTGCCATTTCATAAAATTGCATTCATTAAATGTGATGCTCAAAACTGGACATATTTTAGATGTGTTCTGACTAAAACAAAATACAATTAGATCAACACTCCCAGTGCTTCAATTGCTAAACTTCAACTTCTCTTCATCTTTGATTCATTAAGTTTTTGAACATGTACATCAATCTTTATAAATGATTACAATACTGGGTCCTTGAGAAATTCTTTTTTAAATTGTTCAAGGATTTCTAAATCAATAAACCTTCTGTTAAGAGTATTTTGTTCTCTAGAGTTAACTAGTGAGCTGGATTGAAATTAAGCTGATCCTCTGAATTGTATGAATTATAAATACAAAAAAGGCATCTCATTCCACATTACACTATATATAGACCGGTGTCAAGCCCAAGGAAAAAGGATTTAGAGATATACTAATCCATTAACAACTAGCTCACATAATAGACCATTAGTTTCAGGCACTTACTAACTTTGTGAGCCTGGACAAGTAATTTAATCTTTGTTTGCCTCAGTTTCCTCATCTGCAAAATAGAGATAATACTAGACCTAACCTTCTAGGTTGTTGTGAGGATCAAATGATATAATAATTATAAAACACTTAGCCCAGTGTCTGGCACATCCTGAACACTATATAAAAGCTATCATCATCATCACCATCATCATCATCACTATTCATAATTAACCAGTTCTAGATAGAATTGTGATACTCACTTGATCATGACCTAGATCTGCCACCCAAAGTTAGAGACAGTATGATGAAACCAAAAGACAGTCAGTCTTTAAGTTTCGATGAATGTGGGTTTCCAACACGTTCCTGAATTTATTGACTCTGATCATGGGCAAGTCACTTAATATCTTGGAGCTTTAGTGTTCTACTCTGCAAAATGAAATAATAATACTTCAAGTGTCCTGAGGTAGTAAGATGCTTTTACTTTCTGTGTCTTCAACCAAATGATAATGATGGCAAGCATAAGGCCTTCTGGGAAAGCATTTCAAATCAGATTCACAGAAATCTGTAAATCAATATTCCTTGGCTATAGTATCTTTCCAATTATAAATATATCTAACTTTACTACCACATGGCTCACTTGTCTCAAGCTTGTTAGTGTAGATATCATGAGAAATTTTGCCAAATACAATACTGAAATGTAGATACAATATTCTCTTGATATGGCACCAGTTCAGTAACCCTGTCAAAAGAAGGAAATGAGTTTAGTTATAAATGGTCTTGTTAGTGGACCCAAACTGGCTCCGTGGAGTCAATGCTGTTTAAGTTCTCATAAGCCACTCCTTTAATTATCCACTTAAGTATTTTGTGTGGGATCTCTGACAATCCCCCTGAGCTGAAATGCCAGAAAAAATCTTAGAATTTGCCTTAAGGGTTTTGAACTGTATTTAAAATGCTCTAGCATCAGATTTACTGTTAGAAGAAAGATTGAAAAGAGAAGTGAGGGAAGGTTACACAACTACAGAGTGATCCCATTATGATTTGCATTGCCATTAATCTTGGTGACATTTTCCCTTAACCTAATAACATCAAAACAATCTTCAAGCCATTAGCATGGGAACAAAATAATGTGTGAAATTTAAGGCAACTTTTCACAGCAGAGTCAGCTTTTCAAGACGGGTTTTGTTTTTTTTTTTTCCTATCAGAACAAAGAATACACTTCATTTTTATGATCTAGAATTAAAAAGGGCAGGAGAATCAAAACCTCAGTTGACATGCAAGACAGTGTTTATCTAAACGTGCCTAACCTGGTAGTTTAGCAATGACCATTGATATGCAATTTGATAAGTATGAGTAGGAGGCAAAATAGCTCTCCAAAACATCAATACCCACATTTCATTGAGCTACAGTGTTGATTTTTCAAATTACACTGAGCACAAAGAAACAAATTGATATTCTTGTCATTTCTTAAGAAAAATCTTCAGAAACAAATGTAGTACTTAAAACATCATCCCTTAGTTCCCTATCCTCTCCTGTGCTTTTTGTCAAGAGCTGTCAGTTTTAGAAAGTACTGGTCACATACTCTTAGAATTGGAAAGGATCTTGGAATCTATGCAGCACAATTTGTGCCTAGCCCAAAACCTCTCTATAAAGACCCAATGAGTGGATATTTTGTCTTCACTTGAAATCCCACAGGGAAGAATACACTGCCTTTTAAATGTCTATGTTATCTGCAAACAGCTTCAGCCAGGGGTTTGTTTTCTTTTTCTTGCCTCTAGCCTGAATCTACCTCTCTTCAATTGCCATTCTTTGCTTCTAGTTCTGCTGTTTGAGACCAAGAAGAACAAATCTTGTCCTTTTTCCACATTGCAGTTCTTCAGGCACTCAGTGATAGATATCATGACCTTTCAAAGTCTTCTTTTATTAGGCTAAATACCTATAGTTCATTTGCTTCATTAGTGTGTGGGATAATCTCAAATTCCCTTCGCATCTCAGTCACCCTCCTCTGGACACTCACCATCTTGAAAATGTTCTTCATAAATGGTGATGCTCAGAATTGAACCCAGTATTCTAGAAGTGTACTGACCAAGACAAAGTGGAAAGAGATTATCATTGAACCTCAGTATTCCAGATGCCAGAATTCTCTTACTGTAGCCTTGATTCATTAGCTTTTGGACTTGTGTGTCATAACATTTAACAATATTTAGCATGCTTCCCAATCAAGATCATTTTCAGATGAATTATTTTCTTGCCACAACCTTTTTTTGTTTCATCCTTGATTTTTAACTCAAGTGTAAAATATAGAATTCATTGCTATTAAAGTTCATTTTATATTTGCCCCTTTGTTCTAGCCAGGGAGATTTAGGGAATCACATTCTATCATCTTAAACAATAATTATTCCCTCTGGTTTTATGGCATTTGAAAATTTGAAAAGCATTTATCTAACCCTTTATGCAAACAATTTATAAAAAAAACAAAACACTAATAACAGCAAAGGGCCAATGAGAGATCCTTAAGGAATTCCAGGAGAGATATTTCATGTTGAGAACAAGCCATTGATAAATATCTATTCATTATTTAAATTTATTTAATTTTTGATTTGTTATATTGAAACATCCAGGCAACTCTTTCCTTCCTCTCATTCAAGGAGATTTATTTGATAAAAAAGTTATATGCATCTAAAATTAAGTCTTATTTATTTCTATTTGTCAGTTCCTTCACTAGAAGTGGACCTGTAAAAATAATTCTTCAAATACCATTTCTGTTGCTGAACATAAAGTTTTTCTAAAGATTCTGCTCACTTAACTCTTCCTAATTTCATTTAGGTCTTTCCAGTTTTTTAACTGACCCATTCATTATTTCTTATAGTATAGTAGTATTCCATTATAACCATGTGCCACAACTTGTTTAGCCATTTCTTTATTGATGGGATTCCTTCAATTTCTAGCTCTTTGCCACCACAAAGAAAGTTGCTATCAATCTTTTACAACATATACATTCTTTTTTCCCTCAATCACATTTGGAACTAAGTTTAATAGTAATATTGCTTGATTAAAATGTATATATATATATATTATACATATATATATAGTTTTGAAACTCTTTGGGCATAATTCCAGATTGCTCTCAGAAATGATTGAATTAATTCACAGTTCTAGCAACAGTGTATTAATTAATGTCCCCAGTTTTCCACATCCATATTTAGCCATAAACAAATTTCATAAGAAAAATGTATCAACATGAGATGGATTTACAAATGGATATTATCAACTCCTTAGAGATCATTTACTTCTAATAGTAAATAATTTATTGAGAAAATTATTTTAAATAATTGGTAAAAAAAAAGCAGCCCTGCCAAAATCCTATAATGAAACAAATATAGTGTTGATAACTAAACCAGAAATAGCAAAAACAGGGAAAGAAAATATAGGCCAATTTCACTAATAAATATAGATGCAAACATGCTAAATAAAATATTAGCCAGGGGACTATTAACAATGCATCACAAAGATTATACATTAAGATCAAAGAGGATTTATACCTGGTAGTCAGGGAAAGGTTAATATAGGGGAAATTATTAACATAATCAATTACATCAGCAAAAAATAAGAAAAATCTGATTAAATCAATAGATATAGAAAAAAGCTTCTAGCAAAACATATTACTCATTCCTATTAAAATAATTAAAGCAATAAAATTAAAAAATTGAAAGTCAAAAAACTATTGATTTAATAAATAAGATGAGAAGCTGATACTTTGAAAAAAATAAAATAGACAAAGTATTGGTCAATCTAATTAAAAAAAGGAAAGAAGAAAACCAAATTGACAGTATCCAAGATGAAAAGGGAGATCACACCTGTAATGAAGAGGATATTAAGACAATCATTAAAAATGATTATGCCCAATTATATGGCAACAAATATGGCAATCTAGGTGATATGGATGAAATTTTACAAAAATATAAATTGTCTAGACTAAGAGAAGAAAAAATAGATTTCTTAAATAACTCCATATCAGAAAAAGAAATCCAACGGGCCATCAAAGAACTCCCTTAGAAAAAATCCCCAGGTCCAGATGGATTCACAAATGAATTCTATCAAACATTCAAAGAACAATTAATCCCAATATTAAACAAACTATTTGATAGAATAAGCAAAGAAGGAGTTCTGCCAAATTCCTTTTATGACACAAATATGGTACTGATTCCAAAGCCAGGCAGGTCAAGAACTGAGAAAGAAAACTATAGACCTATCTCCTTAATGAACATAGATGCAAAAATCTTAAATAGGACACTAGCAAAAATACCCCAGCAAATCATTATGAGGGTTATTCACTATGATCAGATGGGATTTATACAAGGAATGCAAGGATGGTTCAATATTAAGAAAACCATAAACATAATTGACCATATTAACAAGCAAACTGACAAAAATCACATGATTATCTCAATAGATGCAGAAAAAGCCTTTGACAAAATACAACCCCCATTCCTATTGAAAACACTAGAAAATATAGGAATAGAAGGTCCTTACCTAAAAATAATAAACAGCATATAAAACCATCAGCAAACATCATCTGCAATGGGGATAAACTAGATGCATTCCCAATAAGATCAGGAGTGAAACAAGGATGCCCATTATCACCTCTATTATTTAACATTGGACTAGAAACACTATCAGTAGCAATTAGAGGATAAAAGAAATTGAAGGTATTAAAATAGGCAATGAGGAGACCAAGCTATCACTCTTTGTAGATGACATGATGGTCTACTTAAAGAATCCTAGAGACTCAACCAAAAAACTAATTGAAATAATCAACAACTTTAGCAAAGTTATAGGATACAAAATAAACCCGCATAAGTCATCAGCATTTCTATATATTTCCAACACAGTCCAGCAGCAAGAATTAGGGAGAGAAATTTCATTTAAAATCACTCTAGACAATATAAAATACTTAGAAAATCTGTCTGCTGAGACAAACACAGGAACTATATGAACACAACTACAAACCACCCTCCACACAACTAAAACTAGATCTAAACAATTGGAAAAACATTGATCGCTCAGTGGGTAGAATGGGCTAGCATAGTAAAAATGACAATCCTACCCAAATTAATTTACTTATTTAGTGCCATACCCATTGAACTACCAAAAAACTTTTTTACTGAATTAGAAAAAAAAAAACATAACAAAGTTCACTTGGAAGAACAAAAGATCAAGGATATCCAGGGAAATCATGAAAAAAAAAATGCAAAGGAAGGAGGACTTGCAGTCCCAGATCTCAAACTATACTATAAAGCAGTGGTCATCAAAACAATTTGGTACTGGCTAAGAGACAGAAAGGAATACCAGTGGAATAGACTTGGGGTAAGTGACCTCAGCAAAACAGTCTATGATAAGCTCAAAGATTCATGTTTTGGAGATCAAAATACATTATTTGATAAAAGCTGATGGGAAAATTGGAAGACAGCATGGGAGAGATTAGGTTTAGATCAACATCTCACACCCTACACCAAGACAAACTCAGAATGGGTGAATGACTTGAATATAAAGAAGGAAACTATAAGCAAATTAGGTGAACACAGAATAGTATACATGTTGGATCTTAAAGACTTTAAAACCAAGCAAGAGTTAGAAAAAATCACAAAATATAAAATTAATAATTTTGAGCACATCAAATTAAAAAGGCTTTCTACAAACAAAACCAATGCAACCAAAATTAGAAGGAAAGCAACAAATTGGGAATCAATCTTCATAACAAAAACTTCTCACAAAGGTCTAATTACTCAAATTTATAAAGAGCTAAACCAAATGTACAAAACGAGCCATTTTCCAATTGATAAATGGGCAAGGGACATGAATAGGCAATTTTTAGTTAAAGAAATCAAAACTATTAGTAAGCACAAGAAAAAGTGCTCTACATCTCTTATAATCAGAGAGATGCAAATCAAAACAACTCTGAGGTATCACCTCACACCTAGCAGATTGGCTAACATGACAGCAAAGGAAAGTAATGAATGCTGGAGGGGATGTGGCAAAGTCAGGACATTAATGCATTGCTGGTGGAGTTGTGAATTGATCCAAATTGCCTTCCAGGCAATTTGGAACCATGCCCAAAGGGCGCTAAAAGACTGCCCTTTGATCTAGCCATAGCACTGCTGGGTTTGTACCTCAAAGAGATAATAAGGAAAAAGACTTGTACAAGAATATTCATAGCTGTGCTCTTTGTGGTGGCCAAAAATTGGAAAATGAGGGGATGCCCTTCAATTTGGGAATGGCTGAACAAATTGTGGTATATGTTGGTGATGGAATACTATTGTGTTCAAACGAATAATAAAGTAGAGGAATTCCATGGGAACTGGAGTGAACTCTAGGAACTGAGGCAGAGTGAAAGGAGCAGAACCAGGAGAACATTGTACACAGAGACTGATACACTGGGGCACAATCCAATGAAATGGACTTCTCCATTAGTGGCAACGCAGTGATCCTGAATAACCCAGAGGGATCTATGAGGAAGAACACTATCCACATTCAGAGGAAAAACTGTGAGAGTTGAAACACAGAAGAAGAAAAACAACTGTTTGAATACATGGGCCGAGGGGATATGGCTGGGGATGCAGACTCTAAATGAACATCCTATTGCAAACACCAACAACATGGAAATAGGTTCTGATCAAGGACACACGTAATACCCAGTGAAATTGCATATCAGCTACAGGAAGGGTTGGTGGAGGGGAGGGAGGGAAATAATATGATTCTTGTAACCAAGGAATAATGTTCTAAATTGACTAAATAAATTAATTTAAATTTAAAAAATATTTAAAAGCATACATATGTTTTAAAAGGATTTTGTAATATATATAATAAAGAAGTACATACTTAAAACCATCAGGAAACAATATCTGTAATGGGGATGTTAGAATCCTACACTGAAAGACCAGGAATGACACAAAAATGTCCATTAGCACCAGTATTATTTAATATTGCATGAGAAATGTTAGCAATAGCAAAAAGGAAGAAAAAGAATAGTGAGAGCCCAAATGGGAAAAACGGTAATAACATATATGTTTTTTATAGATGATATAATAGTATATTTAGAAAAGCATAGATATTAAACTAAAAAATTAGTTGATGCTATCAATAACTTTATGAAAGCAATGAGGTAAGAAATAAATCCACAGAAATGATCATCATTTCTATATTTAATCAACAATGTCCTACAAGAAGAGATAGTTGAATTAACCCATTTAAAATAAGCAAGAATAGAATAAAATATTTGAGTATACTTGCCAAAACAAACCTAGAAACCTCATAACACAATTATAATATACTTGTTACACAAATAAATTTAAATTTAAGTACTTTGAGAAACATTAATTATTTATGTGTGGGCAGAGTCTACTTTAAAAAATGACCCTCCTACCTAAATTAAATTACCTACTCAATTCTATCCCAATTAAGTTACCAAAAATATTTTATTGAACAATAATAATAATAACAAAATTCATTTGGAAAAGCAAGAGGTCAACAATATCAAAAAAATAAATTAAAAAAGATTAAAGGAAAGAGTTGTAGCAGCACCAGATTCTAGACTATATGATAAAATTGTAATTATCAAAAAATATCTGTTACTGATTAAGAAATAGAAAAAATAGATCAGCAAAATAGAACAGATACACAAAAACAGTTGTGTAAGATTAAAGTAACTTTATGTTTGACAAAAGTAAAGATGCATGTTTTGGAGATAAGAATTCAGTATTTGGCCAACATTGTTGTGAAAATTGGAAAGCAGTCTGGGAAAAAATAGATGTTGACCAATATATTACTCTATTTACCAAGATAATATCAAAATCAATAGATTAACCAAGGCATAAATGGAGATATCATAAGCAAATTAAAAGAATAGGAAACATATTACCTGTCAGATTTATGAAAAGGAACAGAATTTATGAATAAAAATTAAGTGATAGAAAGCATTGTGAAATATAAATGAATAGTTTTTAATACATTAAATTAAAAAGATTTTGTACAAATAAAATTAATCTATCCAGGATTAGAAAGAAAGTAGTAATTTGGGGAAATTTTATAAAAATCATCAAAAGTAGACATTTCATATCTAAATTTATAGAGAGAATTCTGTGAAATTTATAACATGAGCTATTCCTCAATTGATAAATGGTCAAAAGATATGAATGATGTTTTCTGAATAAAGAAACCAAAGATATAAGTAACTATATGAAAAAATATTCTAACATCAATTAGAGAAGAACAAAGAAAAAGAAACCTAAGATATTATCTTACATCTGTCAAATTAGCTAAAATGATAAAAGGCCAAAATTAAAAACATTCAAGGGGGAATGTGAAAGAATATTAATGACTGTTAGGCTTTATAATTCAAACAGTTGCAAATTCATGTAATTATTAACATTCAGTCCATATCTCTCCATTTCAGCCAATATTATAGAATGAAAAAACTATCAAATATTTGTTCAAAGTTAAGTAAATTATTTCTACAGTATTTCTCTGATCCTCCACCCAGAACTTCTTAATACAGATAACATGATACCAAAGTCAAAAGGGAACACAATTCACCTCCAGTAAATGTATGTGTATGTCCATGCATGTGTTTGCATGTGTATAAATGATAAAGTGGTCATCATCAAAACAACTGATAATGTCTAAGAAATATAGTAGTGGAACAATGAAATAGGTCAGGTCAATAATGGTGGACCTTTTAGAGACTGAGTGCTGACCCCACGTTCCCAAGCCAAGAGATTGAATGCCTTGCCCTACATTACCCCTAGAGACTGAGTGCTGCTCTCCCCACCTTCTCTCAGACAGGAGAAGGAGGAAGCACTCCCATTGGGCTGCTAGGCAGAGGGGAGGGTCATGTGAGAAATATTCTCAGGTGTGTAGGGAGGGGTAGGGGATCCCAAGTTCCTCTGGCTTTCTAGTAATGAACTGGCACACATGTCATAGGTTAACCACCATGGGGTTAGGTAATCAACACATGATAGTTAATGTCCATAGCAACTTATTGTTTGATAAACCTAAAGGTCCAAGCATTGAAGGAAAGCACTCACTATTTGACTTCTATAAAAACTGGAAACTATGTGGTAGAAACTAAGCATAGACCAATATTTCACACCATATAACAGAATAAAGTAAAAATGGATACTTGATCTAGAAAAAAGGGGGATGCCATAAAAATTAGGGAAACATTGAAAAGTTACCTGACATATTTATTAATAAGGGAAGAATTTATGATTAAATGAGATAGAGAACATTTCAAAAAATTAAATGAATAATTTTGATTACATTAAATCAAAAAGGGTGTGTACAAACCCTTAGTAATCTTGGGTTTTATTTCTCTATTACATCCTTGCTCTTTGTCTTTTTTAATCAACTCATCATGCTGCCTTGGTAGAGAAAGCCAAAGCAGAATAAATATAGACTAGTTCTTTCTTTCTTCTATTATATTATCATTGTGCTATAAACCTTTTTTTACTTAGATTTATGTTGGCATCGTCCCCCCCTTTATTACCTGATTCCTTAAATCACTTTCAACTAAAAGAAAGATATCCAAACTAACTTTCCCTAGCTCAGCTCCAGGAATTTGGAGCTGCTTTTCAAACACATTTCATTCATTTGTTATTCAGTGATATTTTCTCTTCATAACCTTAACTTTGGCAAAGATATTGAAGTGACTGGTAACTTCCTTCTCCAGCTCATTTTAGAGATGAGGAAACTGAGGCAAACAGTGTTTTGTGATTTGCCCAGGGTCACACAGTTAGTAAGTGACAGAGGTTAAATTTGAACTCAGGAGGATGAGTCTTCCTGACTCCAAATCCAATACTTTAGCATCTATGCTACTTGGCTGCCCACTTTTATGTTTAATTAAATTTAAATAATTATATCACAGAAGTATTTATATTCATATACTTTTATAGGGACTAGTTTAAAGAAACTTATTTCTTTAAAAGCTTTGCCCCCAGAGAACCATAGATTTAGAGATGGAAGGAAGCTTAGAAGTATTTTGTTAATAGCTATTACATGTATGAGAAAGCAGAGGTCTTAGAGTCAAAATTAGGTGTCGAATGTCACACAGGTAGTAGTAGAACAATTACTAGCTGTGTAACATAGGAAAATTCCTTAAATTCTCTGAGTTTCAGTTTTCCTATCTGCAAAGTGGGGAGGAATATGCTTGTACAATCTACTTCACAGGGCTGTTGTGAAGCTCATATAAATTATAAATGTAATTTATTCTTGTCAATATGTGTTTTCTTTCTAAAATTTTTACTTGATAAAGGGCATTCTAGAAAAAAAAAGTTCCAAAAAGATGGAGGTTATTTATATGTATGAAAATCTATTTTTATTTCTGGTCACTTTTTACTTTTTTAATAACAAATATTTACTGAGCAAAGAATGAGGTTTTACTTTGTAAAGTAAAATGGATAGCATTAAGGTCATTAAGCACATCCAACATATTCCAAGAATAATATATTTTTCTCAAAATTGGCTAATCTGATTAGGGGCTTTCTAATGAATGACAAGTCCAGACAAAAGTCTTCATTTATAGTTCTCTCTGAGAGAACAGTATATTTGGCAGAGGATGAAGAATAGTAGAAGAAAGCCTCAGTCATTCTCCACAAGGGGAAGAGTGAATTCAAATAGAGATTCAAATATGTGTACAACAATGTACTAGGTGGAATAGTGGATAGAGCACCAGCTCTGGAGTCAGGGAAATCTGCTAAAAGTAGAGCAATTCAGAAATTATGGATTTGCCTTATTAATAATTTTCCTTCAGAAGGTAAAAAAAAAGCAGTGGCAAGGAGCAGAGACTTCCCTAATAATTCTGATTTCCAGACCAAACACCATCAAATAGTTTATAGGAGAAAGCAAAAACAACAAAAAGGACTTAGTGTAATAATTTCTATAAGAAATATTCAGGTAAGTGGGAACAATGGGGAGATAGGGTGAGGGCTCAGAGTGAAGCTCATGGAAAGCCCTTGGGAGAAGAGATGAACCTAGAGCAGGAAGGTGCAATCTCTGAATCACGTTATGGATGCAGCATGATTGCTTTTGGGGAGGCTGCTGCTGAGTGGAGGAGAAATGGTGGGACCAGACCAGAATGTAGCTTCCCTGCAAGGTGACTGCTTGGGGATGGAAGAAATGGGAAAAGGTGTCTGGTCATATAATTTTTAGTTAAATTATTCTTGTTAATTAATTCATCAGCTCAGTTTTTATTAGAGAATAAGGGAAAGTGTTGATTATACTTTTTAACTTGTGGCACTGGGGGTTTCCTCACCTCCATTTTGTTTTGTACACCAAAGAATATCACTATCCTAAGCACAAATGTTTTATACTTGATGCAATGAGCTTCCACTCATTTATTACTTCTTTTCCAAGAGAGAGGGTAATCATTCCAGTCTCAACCATAGATTGATTCTTCCTGTATTTCCTTTGGTTCAGGTTCTCTAAAGGGTCTCCTCTTAGAGATTAGGGTATGTTTGGATTATTATTATTATTATTATTTCCTCCCTTATTGCTCCTCCTTCTTAGTCTATCCTTTAACCTTTTCCTGTTCTCTCCTGTTAGCATCTTGGACTTGATTTTTATGAATAAGGAAGAAGTAAAATTAGTTGGTGAATAACAATGACCTTGGGGACATGGGAGGTTGGGAAGTGACTAAACTATCAATCAGCAGAGTTTTACATGTGACCTAGAATTCATGAGGAGGTGTTTAGAATAACAAAGATAGAATAGATTTTAACACAAGAGGGACAGAAGACTCTGAGACCAATGATATAGTCATATTCAAATCTAAAGAAAATAATAAAAAGGGGAGGAGCTATATAAAGAGAATAATATAATTAAATAGTCATATTACAAATCCATACTTTAAAAGTTAATGATGATGATGATGATGATGATGATGATGATGATGATGATGATGATGATGATGACTGAATAATTACATGTATATAGTACTTACTATGTCAGGCACTGTACTAATTACAATAACACCAAGAGGTAAGTGTTATTATTCCCATTTTACAGATGAGGATCTTGAAACAAACAGGAGTTATTCAACCAAGAGTCACAAGAGTAGTAAGTGTCTGAGGACAAATTTAAATTCAGTTCTTCCAGATTCTATTCCAGTCTTTTATCCACTGTGCCATCTACTTGCCCTATACATGTTTAAGAAATAGAAACAAGTAAATTAAAATGAATAAAAAAGAGTAGTGAAAGAAGTTAAAGGGTTGGGGAAGGAATAGGATGAGATAGAGAATTTGGATTACAAAATCCAAGATCAGAAAATTATTATTAAAAATTGTTTTGCCATGGAATTGAAAAATAATAAAAAAATAAAATGAAGGAAAAATAAAACAAAAAGAATGTAAGGAGTTTTCTAGTTATTTGGAGTAAAAGAGGAAGATGGAAGAATGGATAGGCTCTGACTAGCTGAGAAAGAGGAAAAATTATGGTCCTTCTAAAAATTAAAACCATTTTGTCATCTTCCATGTTTTCTCTGCCAAGAAAAAAAATAGCTTCACATTGGAGAAAATACAATAACAAAAGTCAATATGAAATTTAAATGTAAAAATAAAAGATTACCTTGTTATCCTCAATAGGTTTGAGTTATTTGACAAAGGTATAAGGAATATATTTATATCATATAAATAATATGGTAAGATCTCATCTTTTCCTATTGTCTAAAGTAAATTTCTCCTTTTTCCAATGTCACTTACATGATATCACTTGGAGGCCAAATAACAGGGAGTAAACAGAGATAGATAGGCCATTGGGGAAAAAAGAGGGGAGTGGAATTAAGAACCAGTGAGACAGGAAGCAATGAGAGCCAAAAAAATATTGCAAGAAAGCAGTGATTCCACTGGCACTGCCCCCCTGGCCAGGCCAGGCAAATTAAGAAACCATGATTGGTTCCTGAGATGTGACATGGGAGAGCTTGTGGGTGTAGAAAAAGGTTTATGAGTCAAGACAAGTAGGAAGTGGGATCTTTGACGTTCTGGGGAGGAGCAAACTGGATGCCTGGCATGGGAGCCCCATAATGGTGGCCATAGATTAGAAAAGCTAAGTACCCGTCTAGCTCTCTCCTACTTTTCTCTCTCCTCTCTACTACAAATACCACTACTTTTGATTTAATAAAGTTATTAAGCTACAACCAAGCTCATAATTTTTAATTCTTACACTATATTTGCAAACAATATGTATAAAACTGACTTTATTGTTCTTCAGATGTTTGATAGAATTTACTTGTAAATCCAAGTTGCCTTAAATTGTGATCTTCTTTGGAAGTTCACTTATGATTTATATAATTGTTTTTTCAGAGATTGGATTGTTTAAATTATATATTTCCTGTTTGGTCAGTCAATATGTTATACATTTTTGTAATTCATCATCCATTTAATTTAAATTGTCACTTTTATTGAAATATATCTATGAAAAGTTTCTAATAGAATCTTTTGTTTTTTAATTGCTTTGCTTTACACTTTAAAATATATTAAATAAATAATTTAGTATTCTTCTCCTTTTAAAACTTAAAATATGTAATTATCTATTAATTTTATTTTAACTGATCCTATTTTTAAAATTTTTCAAGCCTTTAACTTAATTATTATTTTTATTTTTCAGAATTTACCTAATTTATTCATCTCTTCTTTCTTTCTTTTATTGATAACAGTATCATGTTTGAATAATCCCCAAAAGCCCCTCATTTTAAATCTATGTGAAACTTTATTTTTCAAATGTTTCTTATAAGGAATATGCTGTATTCTGCTTTCCATTAAATTGTGTTATTTCTCAAGTTTTAAGTGAGTTTATTCCTTTTTCAGATATAATTGTTAGTTGTTTTACTGCACTTTATTCTCATTTGTTTTCCCTCTTTTTTGTTTTCCCCTCTTTACAAAGTGAATCACAGAACATCAGTTTCCTAAACACAAATGTTATATATTTGATTCAATGTGTTTCTATTCCTTTATCTCTCTTCTTTTCCCTGTGAGAAGATATTCATACAGATGCCAACCATAGATTCTGTATATTTTCCCTTTTGTTTCAAGCCCTATAAAGAGTCCCCACTTTGAGCTTATGGTTTGATTATTATTATTTCCTCCCTATATCTACCATCCTTCTTAGACCATCCTTTAACTTCTTCCTGTTACCTCCTGCTTCTATTTGGAGTTGAATGTATTTCTACATTATTTTCAATACTATTTTGATCAGTTCAGTTGAAATTGGGACTCATTAAATATCAGTTTTCCAAATCAGAAAAAGCATTTCTAAATAGAGTTCTTTAGGATGGTCCAAGCAAAATTCCCAAACAGATTATTAAACAAATTGTTAACCTGGAAAGACTTAGGTGAATTGATACAGTTAAATGATCAGAACCAGAAGAACATTGTACACAGTTACTGGAATACTATACCATGAACAACTGTGAATGACTTGGCTATTTTCAGCAATACAATGAGCCAAAGCAACTCCCAAGGACTCGTGGTAAAAAAATGCTACTGTTAATCTCTAGAGAAAGAGCTTGTGGAATCTGCATGCACATCAAAGCATATGCTTTTTCATTTTATTTCCTTCATGCTTTGTTTGTGTATCTTCTTCCACAATATGAATATAGAAATATGTTTTGTATGCTAGCACACATATAATCATATAAATTGTTTATTGCTTCAAAGAGGGTATAAGGGATGGGCAAGGAGAGGGGATTGGTAATTCAAATGTTAGAAAATGAACGTTAACATTTCTTTTTACTTGTATTTGGGGGGAAATAAAACATTACTGAAGAGTTTTAAAAAAAAGAAATTTTAAAGAATTTTTTTTAAGTGAGCTTTAAAAGGTACCCATTTCCCCATCGCCTACTCCCCATCCCTTTTTCACTTATATAGACTTCTTTTTGTACCACCTGATTACATGAGATAATGGAGCACTATAGACATTAATATTGGGGAAGGATCCTAGTCTCTTTTCTTCTTCATGCTATTATTAAAAATTCATCCTTTTAAAAATGTTTTCCTAATTGCTAAGTTGAATTTCTTTTAGTTTCATTCTACTTCTGCACTTATTATTCAAAGTTTTCACTTTTTCTGGTCTTTATATCAGGAATGCTTAAAAGTAGACATTCTATTTCATTAAAGATCCATTTTTCCACACCCACACTCTATGATTTTACTCAGTTTTGTAGATTCAACTATTCTTGGTTGCAAGTCTTTTGCCTCTGTATTACATTCTAATATTAGTAGTATTATATTCTAATTATATAATTCTAATTCTAATTCTATCTAATTATAAAATCAATCTAATAATAAAAGTAAGAAGTAAGTATAATCTAAGATTCCTTTTTCCTTTATAGATTTAAGTATCAATTTCTTTGTCCTCACATTATAAATGTTTTCTATTTATTTACAGTATCTTTTTCTTTTACCTGGCAGTTCTGGATTGTAGTTATAACATTTCTTAAATTTTCTTTATTTTTATATTTGTGGAGTTTGGGGGGAATTTTTTTTTCTGGAGGTGATCAGTAGATTCTATATTCTTTGTTTGTCTTTTTAAATAAAGTCTGAGTACTTTTCTTTTATAATTTCTTGAATATATCTAGGCTTCCATTTATTTTGTAATGGCCTTTGAGTAGTCAGATGATCTTCAGATTATTCTCCTTGATTTGTTTTCTATGTAAGTTGTTTTTTATATGCAATACTTTACTTTTTCTTCTATTTTTCAATAGTTTACTTTGTTTTTTAAAATTTTGGTTGTCTCATGTATTCATCAACTACCATTTGGTCCATTTTAATTTTGAAGGAATCTATAACTTGGATGAATTTTTATTCTATTAAATTGTAAATTCTCTTTCTAGGTCTTTCTTCCATACCTCTGATTTCACTTCTAACTCTTTCCTCTATCACTTTCATTTAATTTATGCTATAATTTAGAATTTACAATCTTGTTTTAATTCCTCTAGAATTTTTATTAATCATATGATTAAACTGTGTTTTCTGTTCATGTTTTGCTCATAGTATGCAAAGTTATTCTCTTCTTCTGGGTTTTTGTCTTGGACTTTCTTGGAATCACAAAAATATGTTTGTTTACTCCCTCCTTCAGACTTTCTTCAGTGATTTGTAGGGTTTTGTTAGGAACAAGTTCTATACATTTGAAAAAGGACTGTCCTCACTCTCTATCATCCTGCCTTCTGTTATCTGAGATCTTACTTTTTTATGCATTGATTGATATGTTCAATTATCACAGGCCTCTCAGGACAGAAGTCTGTAAATTTTCAGTAGCTCTCATGTAGTCTAATCAAAGGCAAGTTTTAATTGTTGTCTTCTTGAGCTCTGATATCCACTTTATTTTAGATATTAAGGTAACATATTTGCCTTTAAATGGAGCTAGGGTAGATAATTAGTGGCTCAATTTACTTTAAGGAAAGGTAGGTATTGACAATACTGCTTCCTTTTATTTTTATTTGAACCTATAGGCTTAATCCAAGATTCTGCCCTGGGGTGAGAGAAGCATGATAGCTAAGGCAACTTTATCCCTTTTCTGAAGTTGGAGATTGGGTCTGCAATTCCTATCTAGGGTCCTAGCAAGAGGATTGGATTGTGGCTTTATTCTTAGCCTTGACTCTCTGTTTGTGATCCCCACCTGCTCTTCTGTAATCATAGTCCCTGCCATGGTCACTCACCTACAAGTCAAATTTGTGATGTTGCACTGCCACTGTGAACCACTGGGACATTTCCTTATATTTTCTGATCATTATTTAGTCTGGTATTATTCTTAGATCTTGGTAGCATTCACTCTAGTGGGTGGAAGGCAATTCTATTATTTCTCCTTATTCTGCCATCTTGGAAAGCTTCTTCTGAAAGGCAGCATTAGAAGCAATGTGTAAAAGTTACAAAATGAATATTTAGGCTTCATAAGAAGTAAACAAATAGTGCTATCTAACAAAAAATAACCCAAAACAGACACACAAAGAAATGGAACTCAATAAGTACATGAGTCCAGGAATAACTATGTGTCTGTCACTGAAGGTCTTCAAACATGGTTTTATTGGAAGATTAGAATAAATGGTCTCTGTAGTATGTCTAAAGTCTATTTTTATGATTGACACAATTTGTACTGTCAAAATACCAAGATCCTCCCAAGGTTAATTTACAGGTAATCAAGCAAGAAAGCTTTCAGTGGCTATGAAAATAATGGTTCACTTTTCTGAATAACCCTGTTAAAGTATCAAATTACTGGTCTTTTTAGCTATTACCAAAGGTCAGTCAATGATTTAAGTGATTTTTTTTGATAATGTGAGGGTAGAGTATGTCTTTAAAATATAACAACCTTTATAATATTAATAATACCTAGCATTTATATAGTGCTTTAAAATAAAAGCTTAAAATCTAAGTAAAAGATTATTTATTCATTTCCATGAAAGATTTGTGGTAGAGGTAATAAGGTATAAAGTATAAATTTGTTTAAGAAAAAGAGATTAAAATTTCTGACTAGGAATGTGAATTGTTCATGATTTTATTGATGCATTTCAGGCAGTCATGGAACTTTTATTGTCATACATCTAAAATAGTTTAATTTGTATTATGTTTATTTAAATAAATATCTTGCCTACTATATTATAAACCCTAAAGACCTCTGGTGCATTCTCATCTATCTCTCCAATACTCTGTAATTTTGGAAAAAATATAGTTTTGTTTCAATTCAGTGGAATAGTAAAGAACAAACTTGGTGTCAACTTGAACTGGCTTCAATATCTGTCTCTGTGATTGGTCTCTTAAAGATTATGTAGAGTGAATAGTTACATGTGTATTAATACTAACTTCTATTTTCTTGATTGATTCATTTTGTTAGTAAGAACAAAAACATTTTTCTCAAAAACATTTAGATTCTTCTCCTCTTTCAATTCATTTAAGAATCAAGTGTTCACTGACTTTTATGAAATTATAACATCTCCTGCCTCAACCTCCTTTGTGTATTAGCCCAGCTACTTGTCTCACCTTGTGTTTTTTTAATACAATTTCTACTTTCTCAGGCAATTGATCAGAAACTATTATAATAGAGTCCAAATATGTTGGTTCTGCTGTCTTTGATATAGATAGCAGTTAATTATATTTTGCATTCTCTGGCTGATGTGACTTAATCAAATCTTTGACCAGATTTTCTTTCAAATTTAAATTTTTCTTTGTTTTTCTCCATGACTCCTCAGTGTCTTATAAAATATTACATAATATTCTCTCATCCTGCACTAGAAGATTTTTCTTTTACTTCTGAACATAACCAGCCCTAAATAAAAGTGAGTGTCTCCTGATATCTTCTATAAGTTTTTACAGAGGAATTTATATTCCAAACCTATGTTGTCCTTGGCAGACTCTATTTTAATGTTTGCTGGCTAATACAGTGTCTAGGTATTTTTAGTCTCTTTAATTTTGCAGAAATTGATTTATATAAGCTAAAATTCCTTAGAAGTTAGTTATTAGTAGTCTGTGTAAATGTCTATTCATTTATCTACTTTATATTTTCTTTAATCTATAGCTTATTTATAAAGATCAAATGCACACCAAGCCTTCTTTATATTTGATATTGATTTTTGTCCTTGCTCCATCAAAATCAGTGATATGGAAGTACACAGCTGATTAAGAAATGTGGCTTACACACCAGCAGCATTGTATTTCCTGACTATTTTATAATTGCTATATAATTGGTGATTTATGGCAATAAGAGTGCAGCTATTAAGTAGCATCTGGGTATAGACTTAGCCAGCTCAGAGAATGAAGCCTCCAGTGAAGGCTACCTTGGGTTCAAGGTACTCTCTGCATCTAGATCCACATAGAAGCACCATAGCTCCAAAGTACCCTCTGATGTCTTACATTCATTAGTGACCAGGAAAACCTAATTATTAGCTAAACCTAAGGCATCTAACAGCATAATTAGAAAATTAAAAGTAAAGTATCCTTCCAAAGATTTAAGTCACATTTTCACTACATATACATATATATATATATATATATTTGCTAATGATAAGAAGTAGTAACATAGAGGTTATTTAACATTATTTTATTTATTTAATTATTTAAATTAAATTTATAAAATTGATTAATTTTAAAAAGGATTAGGATATTTCACATATGAGTAATATATGTTAAACGTATTCACATGTAGAGGGCAACTCACTTATCTGATATTGTCGACTTGCCATTATACTTCTCCCATAAGACCCCTTTGTCTGAGATTTGGACAGTTCCTTATTCTTCACTGGACACAGTCTCCAGTAGAAACCCATGTTCTGCCAAGTGGTACTCCATTGGTCATGATCTATTGAGCATGCATAGGAGACAGGTGAGGGGTGGGGTGGGGTGGTTCTTTTTCTTTCAGTTTCTAGCTTCAGCTGAAGTGCTACTTGTTCTTATCAGAGAAGTGATCTCTACACGCTTTCATCTTAAAGTGTATTGGCTTTCATTTATCCTGCTGGAGTTCTCTTGGAAAGCAGAAGCACTGATATACTTAAGCCTAGGTCTATCAACCTAGCAAAATCTTTCCCAGAAAAAACAGCATGAGTGGCTTCCCCTCCTCAGTTGTCTTATTTCTGTCAAAACTTTGGCTAAAGAAGGCTTTTCTTTTCTGATCTTTTTTTTTTACATTAGAAACCAAGCTCTTGAGAACACAAAACGAAGTCACTTTTACCTTGCTAATACTATCACTTATTTTTTGAAACACATTTCCTGGGTACCAAGTCTCACCTTTCTATCAGAAATTTCACTCTAGTTTTTAGTGGAAATGCCTCATTCATCCTTACTTAATCACTGATGACTAGGATATGACTTAGAATATTCCCTAGAAGCTGCCCTCCTAAAAAAACCCAAGCACTGAGAATATAGATACAAGTAGAATGAATGGATCCTCCTTCAAAGAGCTTATATTTTAATGGGAGAAGTTAAAGCTTAAAAATAAACTAGAAATGGCAGGAGAGGGCTCAGGATTAAAGACTAAATCAGGTAGATAGTCAGTTGGGTGCACTGCCTGGAGAGGAATGAAGAACATGGGTGTCCTGGGCTTTTTCCTTAAAAATGGATGTTTTGGATGGAATCAGCCAGTAGGCAGTCAAAGAACAATTTCCAGGGTGGAGAGGATGAAGATTCTGGTGCATTGTAGATAAAATAGGGCTAGAGAGATTAGAATATAGCCTGATAAAGATATAATTTCTAACAACTATATTGACCTCTCTCTATATATCTTTATCTATTTATAGGGTATATATCTATAGTTATCTATAATTATCTATTATATAGACATAATATAGATATAGAGATATATACATAGAGAGAGAGAGAGCTCATTGAAGCTTATGAGACTGAGACAATCTACAAAAGAGGCAGTTTTCAAAGGAAGAAATTCAAGCTATCAGTAAACACATGAGAAAATTCTATAAATTATTAATAATTAGCTACATCCAGAATAATGGAAATATAAGGTTCCTTATAATTCAATTCAGACTTGAAAAGATGTCAAAAGAGGAAAATGATAAATGTTGGAGGATTTGAGGGAAAATAGGCAAACTAATTTGATGACAGAGCTGTGAACTGGTCCAATTGTTATAGGAAACAATTTGGAATGATGCCAAGAAAGTTGCAATGCTGTATATATTTTTGATCTAGCCATACCACCACTAAGCCTTTACTCCAAAGAGATCAAAGAAAAGGAAAAAAATCATATCAGTTTTTTTTCTTATAACCAATAATAGGAAACTAATATAGAGTCTTATTTGAGAAATGATCAGCAAATTGTGATATGAGTGAAATGAAATATTATTTTGACATAAAATATGAAGTAGACAATTTGAGTGAAAACTAAGATCTTTATCAACAGATACAGAGGGAAGTGAGCAAAAATTAGGAGAACAATTTACATAATTATAATATCATAGAGAAAAAACACATTTCCTAATGCTTTAGGACTCTGCTCAATTCAATGATAAACCATTAGTTCAAAAAGAAAAAAAAATAGACCTTACCATTCCCCTGCTCATAGACATGGATAATTATTTATTTTTAAAAATTGTATAGCTATGTATTGAAGGATTTCTTACCCAGTTGTTATTATTGTTGCTGTTTTTAGTTTCCTCACTGAGTAGGTAAGGTAGCAGGGAATGTAGATTAACTTTTTTTTTTTTTAATATATTTTATTTGATCATTTCCAAGCATTATTCGTTAAAGACATAGATCATTTTCTTTTCCTCCCCCCCACCCCCCATAGCCGACGCGTAAGTCCACTGGGCATTAGATGTTTTCTTGATTTGAACCCATTGCTTTGTTGATAGTATTTGCATTAGAGTGTTCATTTAAAGTCTATCCTCTGTCATGTCCCCTCAACCTCTGTATTCAGGCAGTTGCTTTTTCTCGGTGTTTCCACTCCCATAGTTTATCCTTTGCTTATGAATGGTGTTTTTTTTCTCCTGGATCCCTGCAAGTTGTTCAGGGACATTACACCGCCACTAATGGAGAAGTCCATTACGTTCGATGATACCACAGTGTATTAGTCTCTGTGTACAATGTTCTCCTGGTTCTGCTCCTCTCGCTCTGCATCACTTCCTGGAGGTTGTTCCAGTCTCCATGGAACTCCTCCACTTTATTATTCCTTTTAGCACAATAGTATTCCATCACCAACATATACCACAGTTTGTTCAGCCATTCCCCAATTGATGGGCATCCCCTCGTTTTCCAGTTTTGGGCCACCACAAAGAGCGCAGCTATGAATATTTTTGTACAAGTCTTTGTGTCCATTATCTCTTTGGGGTACAGACCCAGCAGTGCTATGGCTGGGTCAAAGGGTAGATATTCTTTTGTCGCCCTTTGGGCATAGTTCCAAATTGCCCTCCAGAATGGTTGGATCAGTTCACAACTCCACCAGCAATGAATTAATGTCCCTACTTTGCCACATCCCCTCCAGCATTCATTACTTTCCTTTGCTGTTATGTTAGCCAATCTGCTAGGTGTGAGGTGATACCTCAGAGTTGTTTTGATTTGCATCTCTCTGATTATAAGAGATGTAGAACACTTCTTCATGTGCTTGTTAATAGTTTTGATTTCTTTATCTGAGAACTGCCTATCCATTTCCCTTGCCCATTTATCAATTGGAGAATGGCTTGATTTTTTGTACAATTGATTTAGCTCATTATAAATATGAGTAATTAAACCTTTGTCAGAGGTTTCTATGAAGATTTTTTCCCAATTTGTTGTTTCCCTTCTGATTTTAGTTATATTGGTTTTGTTTGTACAAAAGCTTTTTAGTTTGATGTAGTCAAAATTATTTATTTTACATTTTGTGATTCTTTCTATATCTTGCTTGGTTTTAAAGCCTTTCCCCTCCCAAAGGTCTGACATGTATACTATTCTGTGTTTACCCAATTTACTTATGGTTTCCTTCTTTATGTTTAAGTCACTCACCCATTTTGAATTTATCTTGGTGTAGGGTGTGAGGTGTTGATCTATTCCTAGTCTCTCCCACACTGTCTTCCAATTTTCCCAGCAGTTTTTATCGAATAGTGGATTTTTGTCCCAAAAGCTGGGATCTTTGGGTTTATCGTATACTGTCTTGCTGAGGTCGTTTTCCCCCAGTCTATTCCACTGATCTTCCTTTCTGTTTCTTAGCCAGTACCAAATTGTTTTGATGACTGCTGCTTTGTAATATAGTTTGAGGTCTGGGACTGCAAGGCCCCCATCATATGTGTTTTTTTTCATTATTTCCCTGGATATCCTTGATCTTTTGTTCTTCCAAATGAAGTTTGTTATGGTTTTTTCTAAATCAGTGAAGAAGTATTTTGGTAGTTCAATGGGTATGGCACTAAATAGATAAATAAGTTTGGGTAGGATGGTCATTTTTATTATATTGGCTCGTCCTATCCATGAGCAGTTAATGTTTTTCCAATTGTTCAAGTCTAGTTTTAGTTGTGTGGCGAGTGTTTTGTAGTTGTGTTCATATAGTTCCTGTGTTTGTCTTGGGAGGTAGATTCCTAGGTATTTTATTTTGTCTAAGGTGATTTTGAATGGGATTTCTCTTTCTAGTTCTTGCTGCTGAGCTGTGTTGGAGATATATAGAAAAGCTGATGATTTATGTGGGTTTATTTTGTATCCTGCAACTTTGCTAAAGTTGTTGATTATTTCAATTAGCTTTTTGGTTGAATCTCTAGGATTCTTTAAGTAGACCATCATGTCATCCGCAAAGAGTGATAACTTGGTCTCCTCCTTGCCTATTCTGATACCTTCAGTTTCTTTATCTTCTCTAATTGCTACTGCTAGTGTTTCTAGTACAATGTCAAATAGTAGAGGTGATAATGGGCATCCTTGTTTCACTCCTGATCTTATTGGGAATGCATCTAGTTTATCCCCATTGCAGATGATATTAGCTGTTGGTTTTAGATATATACTGTTTATTATTTTTAGGAATGACCCTTCTATTCCTATGCTTTCTAGTGTTTTTAATAGGAATGGGTGTTGTATTTTATCAAAGGCTTTTTCTGCATCTATTGAGATAATCATGTGGTTCTTGCTAGTTTGCTTGTTGATGTGGTCAATTATGTGGATGGTTTTCCTAATGTTGAACCAGCCCTGCATCCCTGGTATGAATCCTACTTGATCATGGTGAATGATCCTTCTGATCACTTGCTGGAGTCTTTTTGCTAGTATCCTATTTAAAATTTTTGCATCTATATTCATTAGGGAGATTGGTCTATAGTTTTCTTTCTCTGTTTTTGACCTGCCTGGTTTTGGAATCAGTACCATGTTTGTGTCGTAGAAGGAGTTTGGTAGAACTCCCTCTTTGCTTATTATGTCAAATAGTTTGTATAGTATTGGGGTTAACTGTTCTCTGAATGTTTGATAGAATTCACAGGTGAATCCATCAGGCCCTGGGGATTTTTTCTTAGGAAGTTCTTTGATGGCTTGATGGATTTCAATTTCTGATATGGGATTATTTAAGAATTCTATTTCCTCTTCTGTTAGTCTAGGCAGTTTGTATTTTTGTATATATTCATCCATTTCTCCTAAATTGGTGTATTTATTGCCATATAATTGGGCAAAGTAATTTCTAATGATTGCCTTAATTTCCTCCTCATTGGAGGTGCTGTCCCCCTTTTCATCTTTAATGCTGTGAATTTGCTTTTCTTCCTTCCTTTTTTTAATTAGATTGACCAGTACTTTGTCTATTTTGTTTGTTTTTTCAAAGTACCAGCTTCTTGTCTTATTTATTAAATCAATAGTTCTATCACTTTCGATTTTATTAATTTCTCCCTTAATTTTTAGGATTTCTAATTTGGTTTTCTGCTGGGGGTTTTTAATTTGATCGCTTTCGAGTTTTTTCAATTGCATTTCCAATTGATTGATCTCTGCTCTCCCTTGTTTGTTAATATGAGCTTTCAGGGATATGAATTTGCCTCTGATTACCGCTTTGGCTGCATCCCAAAAGGTTTGAAAGGATGTTTCGCCATTGTCATTTTCCTTGATGAAATTATTAATTGTTTCTATGATTTCTTCTTTAGCTAAACGGTTTTGGAGTATCATATTGTTTAATTTCCAATTGGTTTTAGATTTGGTTTTCCATGTACCATTACTAATCATTATTTTTATTGCCTTGTGATCTGAGAAGGCTGCATTCATTATTTCTGCTTTTTTGCATTTGTGTGCTATGTTTCTGTGACCTAATGTATGGTCAATTTTTGTGAATGTGCCATGTGGTGCTGAGAAGAAGGTGTATTCCTTTTTATCCCTATTTATTTTTCTCCATATGTCTATTAATTCTAATTTTTCTAAGATTTCATTCACTTCTTTTACCTCTTTCTTATTTATTTTTTGATTCGATTTATCTAAATTTGATAATGGTTGGTTTAAGTCTCCCACTAGTATGGTTTTATTGTCTATTTCTTCCTTCAATTCTCCTAGTTTCTCCATTAGAAATTTGGGTGCTATATTATTTGGTGCATACATGTTGATTAATGATATTTCCTCATTGTCTAGAGTCCCTTTTAACAAAATATAATTACCTTCCCTATCCCTTTTGATCAGGTCTATTTTTGCATTGGCTTTATCAGATATCATGATTACCACTCCTGCCTTCTTTCTATCAGTTGAGGCCCAGAAGGTCTTACTCCATCCTTTAATTCTGACCTTGTGGGTGTCAACCCGCCTCATGTGTGTTTCTTGAAGACAACATATGGTAGGGTTTTGGATTCTAATCCATTCTGCTATTCGTCTACGTTTTATGGGTGAGTTCATCCCATTCACGTTCAAAGTTATGATTGTCATTTGTGGACTCCCTGGCATTTTGATTGCCTTCCCTAATTCTAACCTTTTCTTCTTCGGCTCTACCTTTTAGTCCAGTGATTTACTTTGAATCAGTCCCCCTTGTCCCCTCCCTTGATGTTTCCCTTTTTAGTCCCTCCCTTTTTGTTCCCTCCCCCTCCCCCCTCTCTTTCCCTCCCTTTTTGTTCTCCCCCTCCCCCTCCCCCCCTTGGTTTTCCCTTCTCCTTACCCTTGTTGGGTAAGATAGAATTCAAGATCCCAATGGATCTGGATGTTTTTCCCTCTCAGAGTTGATTTCCCTGAGATTGAGGTTTAAGTAAACCCCCCCCCCCTTCCTCTCCTTCTTATAGGAGTTTTCTTCCCCTCCCCTTCCCCTGTGAATCTTTGTGTGAGAACCATTATTCTATTTGGTCTTTCTTTACCCCCTATTTATACATTACATTTTCCCCACATATTAGTATACATAGGTTGATATAAATGTAGTCCTTATAGAAGAGAGTTTGAGTAAAAGAAGATAACATTTTTCCCCTTTCCTTAATATTTACCTTTTCAGGTATTCCTTGCTCTTTGATTTTCGGTATCAAACTTTCCACAGAGCTCTGGTCTTTTCTTTGCAAAAAGTTGGAAGTCTTCTATTTTGTTGAATGCCCATACTTTCCCTTGGAAGTATATAGTCAGTTTTGCTGGGTAGCTGATTCTTGGTTGGAGACCCAGCTCTCTTGCCTTTCTGAAGATCATGTTCCATGCCTTACGATCATTCAGCGTAGAACTTGCAAGGTCTTGTGTGACCCTGATTGGCATTCCTTTATATCTAAATTGTCTTTTTCTGGCTTCCTGTAGGATTTTTTCTTTTGTTTGATAGCTTTGGAATTTGGCAATTACATTCCTGGGAGTTGTCTTTTGGGGGTTTAGTGTAGAAGGTGTTCTGTGAGCTCTGTCAGTGGCTGTATTGCCCCCTTGTTCTAGAATCTCTGGGCAATTTTCTTTGATTATATCTTGTATCACCATGTCCAGTTTGGTGTTTATTTCTGGCTTTTCTGGGAGTCCAATTATTCTTAAATTTTCTCTTCTCCCCCTGTTTTCCAGATCTATCACCTTGTCGGTGAGATATTTTATGTTCTCTTCTAATTTCTTGGTGTTTTGGCTTTGCTTTATTAGTTCTTGCTTTAACGCCTGGTTTTCTTTTACAGTTTGGTCAAACTGGTTTTGTAGATGCGTGAATTTCTTTTGCATCATTTCCCACTTTTCCTCCCAGAGGGCTTCCATCTTTTTGGTCCTTTCTGATTCAAATTCTTCATGGGTTTGTGGAGAGTTTCTATTTCCTTTGGAAGATTTTGGAGAATTTTCTTGTATATCTTCTTCTATCTGCTCTGTATTTTGTATTTTGGCTCCATAGAATGTGTCCAGAGTCGCCCCTTTCTTCTTATTTTTCTTGGTATTTTGGGGCTTCTGTGCTTCTGTGGAGTTTGTCATCTCTGAACGTGGAGGACTGGCTTTTCTTGTCTTTGTCTGGTGATCAGAGGCTTTAGTCCTGGGCAGATGGTTCTATGACTTTCCCTGGGTTAAACTGAATATGCCTCACTGGAACTGGAATGGAAGGGTCGGACCACGAGGCCACACTCTCCCCCTGGCTCGATTTCTGGAAGTTGCCTTCAGAATCCCTGGCCGTGAGGCTGTTTCGTCGGCCTGCGGGGGGATGGGCTGCCGCTTCCCCAAGCTCCGAGAGCACAGACTTTCACTGAGACTTGGATAGCAGGATCCAGCCAGTGAGGCTGTCTTGCCCGCCCTGAGGGTTGCTGTTGTTTTGACCAGCTCTCTGCAGCGGAAGCCCCAGGCAGTAACTTTCACCCGGACTGGGACTTGGGTAGAAGACCCTGAGGGTTGTTGTTCCTCAGACCCTGCTCTCTGAGCCCGGCGCGGCTGCCGCTTCCGGGAGCCTTGGACTCTGCGCTCCTACCCCTGAGGTCCGAGGGATCTCGGGTTCTGGCTTTTAAGGGGAGCCGTACCTTTTGAACCGGGTCCAGGTCCAGGAGGAGGGTTCCCAGGGTCTGTGCTGTTGATCGTTTTGAATTTCGGCGCCTTAGGAGCTTCTAGTTTGAGATCGGTCGGGAAGGGTTTTCCGGAGATCTGAACTTCAGCTTTCTCTAAGCCGCCATTAACCGGAAGTCTCTAGATTAACTTTTAAAATACATGTTACTTGAAAAATATTTTTTAAAGCTATGATCTTTAGACTTGGAGAAATGAACTGTGGTGCATATCTAATGTGATACAAATACAGTTCCATAGTGAAGAAATAAAGAATATGCAACTACATTTTGTGAACTCAATGTAAAAGTATATAAAGAACTTATTACAGCAAATAGAGAATATGTTTATAGATAAACTAAAATAACAGACTTCAGTGCTGAAGAAACCTTTCAAAGAAGTAGAGGCTTTGAAAAAGAAAATGACAATTGGAACTCAAAAATATAGAAGAAAATTAGCAAAAATTAAGCAAAGGCATTAAGTTTCATGAAGTTTATGAATTTTATTTAGGTTAAAAGAACTAACATTGAGAAAGAGGCTCAGAAAACCTAAGGGAAAGTATATCAGAAGAATATATTGAATTTTTGTTAACTGAATAAAATACTATAGGAAAAATGCTAAATAGTAGTTCATAATTTAGAGGATGAAGGCAAAATACAGATTAATCAAATCCACAGATCACTAAAGGAGAATCATCCTTGAAGGAAAGCCTAAGTCATATTTTAAAGCAACAGTGAAGTTGCAAATTGTGTTATACTAACAACAGAAAACAAGCCAAAGTGTTGTCAAAACATATAAAGATCTCCTCTTCTCCCAAGGCAGTACATGATTTACTCCCCACATCAAAGATTTAATTATCTTCATAATTCTTAGAGCCACCTTTTTATTGTTTTTAATTATAATTACTATTTCTCTATGTCTTAAGTGCTCTTAAAATATATAAATATCATATTTATATATATTAACATATCCCAAACAATTGCAAATTATTTTTTTACTTTGGTCTTAATTTAGTAAATAGTTGGAAACCTAAAAAAAAACTGGAAAAATATAGTGCTTTGAGATAGTAGTTGACCATCCCAATTTATATATCCAATGAGATTTTTCAAACAGACAAGAGAAAGACCTTTAGCTATAAAGAAATATCAACTTGAATAACAATTACTAGTCAGTAGATAAAAGAATTGAATAAGATATTCCAAAAAGTAAAAAGGCTTATACTAAAATCTCTCTTCCAAAATGATATCTTGCAAAGTAGTGTCTAAAACTCAATAAAAAAAACAACAACAAAAAACATGGACCTCCAAGAATAGCATTTCAGGCATTGTTTTACACTCTTACCACCCATCCACTCACAAAAGGCAGCAGGTCATTTAGCCTGGATGCTGGAGGGGTTCATACAGACATCAAGAAATGAAGTAATTGATGAGTTTTCTCAGCTATTTTCTAATAATAAAAAAGAAATAAGTTCTAAAGAAATAAGAAATCATTGTTGTGACATGAGGATCCAAAAGATAAAAATTGGATCTTTTAAAAAAGACTAGAAAGGAGGGGGCAGCTGTGTAGCTCAGTGGATTGAGAACCAGGCCTAGAGATGGGAGGTGATAGATTCAAATCTGGCATCAGTCACTTCCTAGCTGTGTGACCCTAGGCAAGTCACTTGACTCCCATTGCCTAGCCCTTACCATTCTTCTGCCTTGGAGCCAATACACAGTATTGAATCTAAGATGGAAGGTAAGGGTTATTAAGAGAAAAAACAAACAAACAAACAAAAAACTAGAAAGGTAGGAAGAAATCTTAAGTAATATTTTGTGTATGAAATCATGTTCCCCTATAAGGGAATAATATTTTCTGAATAAATAGTAGTATAATAATAGTTTACTTAAGTGAGGAGACAATGGATAGTAGCTGAAGATGGAATCCTTGACAACTCAGGTACAATTTCTTTCCAACACAAACCACACCAAAAAAAAAAAAAGGCAGTTTGGAGGGGACTTTTGGGAGGATAGGATAAAATAAATGAAGGAGAAATTCTAGGAAAATGGAAAATATGCTGTTTAATAGCATTTCCATATTTGGGGCTGTGTTGTATATTTCTGTGGTAAGAAAAAAAGGATCTCACAATGGGTTTTGTCTACATGATAATTTGCAGGATAGGAGACTTTATTATTCCTCTTTGGAGTTGGAGAAATTTAAAACAAAGAAACCAAAAAATAGAAATGTATATGTAAATAAACCATTGGAAAAATTAATATTAAAAGAAATTACTTTTTCTAAGGAAACATTAATCCTGACTGTATGCTGCAAGATACTTTTCACCATCCTTACCTATGCTCATTTTCTCATTGAAGTCACCGAGTATCAATGTCAGGTTTTATTGTTTTAGTTATATAATATTTATCTCAGTAATAGTTTTTGTTTTTGTTTATGACTGTCAGCTATATACTACATATAGAGTATATTATACATATAATATATTCTATAGCATCATATTAGAAGATAGTCAGATTCTACATTAGATACTTTTTATTGCTAGTACTTTAAGTAAAACCTTTCTACCAGCTTCTTTACTTCTTATAAAAGAAAGTGTTATAATCCTTTAATTTTGATGCAACTTTTTTTTGCCATCTGGCTTTATTGTTGTTGTTATTGATTCATTTTGAATCATATTTTACTATTCTTGATCCCCAAAACCCTGGTTTTTCTTAGCAAAGATAGTGGAATTATTTGCCATTTCATTCTCTAGGTTATTTTACAGATAAGGAAACAGAGGCAGAGTTAAGTGACTTGTCCAGGGTTACATTGTTAGTAACTGCCTGAGCCTGGATTTGAACTTAGTTTTTACAGACTCCAGACTGGCAGTATTCACTGTGCCACCTATATGCTGAGCTACTACTGTCCATAAATGAAATGATGGTAAATAACTGTCTATAAATGTGGGGATTATTTTAGGAAAAAAATAGATTGTATGTGCAGCTTATCAACTATTTTAAGCGAAGGTCAAAATGCCAATTTAGAAGGAAGGATTTTTTAAATGAAATTTTAGCAACAGCAATTACTACAACTTGATCTATTAAACAAAGTGGGAGGGAGTAAAAATTCAAAACTTTTCCCATTTCTTATCCATATTAAACAGTCAAAATCACCACAATGAGGTGGCCAGAAGAGTCTAGAAACTGCCTGAAAAATGATTATCAGATGAAATATTATTTTCTTTCTTATGTACTATGTACAGTATGGGATCATAAGGCTAAAGAGCTTTTATCCTTAAGATTCCCAGAGATGACTTCCTAAAAGACCACCATGAAAGGGAATTTCTTGATGTGTTTTATTTAAAACATGCTCTATACTACTGATATTAAAGGTTTTCTTTGGGTATGTCAAATTCCTCTTGTAATTATTTAAGTAAGTTCCCTAATTTAACCCTACGTGGTATGAATTTTAGTTTTATTCCATCCTGATTAGTCTTTAAAATCTTAGCAACCAAGAATGTATACACCCCCACTTAAGGATTAACTGTGAGGAGGATGGCCTATGACTGACATGTGCTAGCAATTGACAAGTCAGAAACAACTGACAGACCCTCTGGGTTGTCCTAAGCCAAGCTTAAGCTACCATTGGTACATGTGAGACACAGGAAGTGATGTAAAGAACTGTCTATATATTTCATGTCACTTCCAGTCTCTCTCTCGGAGACTTTGGGCTCGCTTGGCGATATTGGACTCTCACCATTCAGCATTGGGAGCTCATGGCTGCATTCTTGGTGTG
The DNA here is from genome assembly GCF_027887165.1 of Monodelphis domestica. Lineage (NCBI taxonomy): Eukaryota > Metazoa > Chordata > Mammalia > Didelphimorphia > Didelphidae > Monodelphis > Monodelphis domestica. Next base: position 176,210,138 of record NC_077230.1, on the reverse strand, counting down.
CTTGCGTGATTTTGTTCTGTAGGGTGGTTTAGGTGAGGAGTCTTTCCTGAGAAAGTCTGGTGAGTGGTTAGGCTGATTCCTCCTCTCCTTGACCTCCTAAAACACTCTCCTCCAAGGAAGCTCCTCATCTCAGAGGAGACCTCATGGCTGGAAGCAGAGCTAGATTTAATCTTCTAAAGAGGCCTTGTGGCTGAGGCCTCTGAACTTCTCTTGGCTTAGGCTAGGCCAGAGAAATCTTATACCCTTTCCACTCTCTTCTTTTTAATTTCTTCCTACTATTGTAATTAAACCACCATAAAAATCCCAAACTGACTTGAGTATTTTATTGGAATTGAATTTAAATCCCTGGTGACCACTAAAATAATATATTCAGTCAACCACCCTAATTTTATCATTAACAGTGGAAATGAATAAAATTTGATTGCTATCTCCCATACCTCCTATAACTTAGGAATCTAGCTTACTCAAATATATTAATGAAGTACTCTCTGAGTTATACATTTTCTTCATCTAATAGCACAGAAGGAACACATATAGGAATCTCTTCATCTTGGAGCCCTAGTACTGACCTCTTGATATTTGTACATGAGGAAATTATAAGGGTACAGTTTCTAAATACAAAATAAATTATCTATAGTAATTGTCAACAGTGGATACTTCTCCACACAGACTTCTCATAAAAAGGAACCCTGCAGGTGCTTTTTAAACCTTGACTACACACTTTTATTACAGTTAGATTTTCTTTTAAATGAAAATGAACGCAAGCCCAGACATTCCATCACTACTAGGTATTTATCAGGGTTAATTAGAATGCCTTCTATTGGCCCTTTGGAAAATCTGGCTGGCAAACAAACTGCATGCATCCTAAGAAGCAAACACTAAATTAATGGTATACCTTCTACAAAGGGCTCATTTTTTAAATGAAGCCAACTATGTTCAGGTATTTGCTACAAATCATACACCTATAAATGTTATTAAAATTGCAACCTGCTTGGCAGATCTAGTCATTGTGTTTACATCCAAGAGAAAATAAGGTATAACATGAGAACACTTTCTCTTCAGGGTCAGGCTATAGCCACAGATTTTATTTTCTGCTATCATTTTTGCAGATTATTTTCTACAGGGGGCTGTCAGAGACTAACACTCTCTGCTTGTTTTATTGATATGTACAGAATAGAATTTTAGCCATAAAGTGCTGTCCCATCAAGAAAGACAATTAAAACATTTGTCAGTAAAACATGTGTCCAAATACAACAGATGAAGCAAAAAATAAAAAAGAACTAAAGTCTCCAATGGTTTGATATTGACTAAAATATATATATATAGTAGTCTCTCGGTGATCGAGAATGATGATTGTCTTTGTGCAGTTTCATCTACGGTGTACCCTCCTGTGGCTTTGGAGTCCAAAGGCTGAGGTGCAGAGTTTGTGGCACATGGGGCCTGGGACGCCAGTTGTTACAGGAGGTGTGGTTGTGGCCTGGTGTCGGCGTTCACGCGCAGCGGCAAGACGTCGACGTCGCTCATCTTCAAAGGTGGCGGCGGCATGGTGAATGTGGGTTCGCCAGCTGCTTCTGTCAGAGGCAGTGAGTTCTAGTTGCTTTGGTGCAATGCCAGCCCACTTCAAGTTGGACTTTAGCTGATCCTTGAATCTTTTCTTTGGTCGGCCTTGTTTCCCGAGTCCAGCTGACAGTTCACCATAGAATACCTGTCTTGGTATTCGCTGTGGGTCCATGCGGATGACGTGTCCAGACCATCGTAGCTGGGTTCTGAGGACCAGGACTTCGATGCTGGTGGAGTTGGCTCTGTCGAGGACTTCCTGGTTGGTGATTCGGTCCTGCCATCGGATCCTCATGATTGACCGGAGAGAGCATTGGTGGAATTGCTCCAGCTGTTTCCTGTGCTTCCGGTACAGTGTCCATGTCTCACAACCGTACAGGAGCGAGCTGAGGACCACTGCGTTGTACACTTTGAGCTTCGTCGCAGTGCTTACACCGCTGTGTTGGAGGACTTTGCAGCGCAGCCGCCCGCGTGCCTGGCTGGCCTTTTGGATCCTGGCATTGATCTCGTGGTCTAGGGACCCGTCGTTGGCGATGGTGCTGCCCAGGTACTTGAAAGTGTTGACGTTAGAAAGCTGCGGGCCATCGATTGTAATGCACGGCTGGTTTGTTGGCCTCCCTGGTGCAGGTTGGAACAGCACCTCTGTTTTGCTGAGGCTGATAGTCAGGCCAAACAGTTTTGTTGCGGTGGAGAACCTGTCCACAATGGTTTGGAGATGATTTTCTTGGTGGGCCATGAGAGCACAGTCATCTGCAAAGAGAGCTTCCAGAATGAGTCTCTCTGTTGTCTTTGTTTGAAGGTCAAATAGTGAGCCATCCAGTCGGTATTTGATGTAGATGCCCACGTCTAGATCCATCACAGCATGTCGTAATACTTGGGTGAAAAATAGGTTGAATAGTACTGGAGCAAGGACACAGCCTTGTTTCACACCATTGGAGATGTTGAAGCGATCGGAAGTCTCTCCACCAGATAGGACTTCCCCAGTCATGTCCACATGAAAGAGCTGGATCAGTTTGAAAAATTTTTCTGGGCAACCGAGCTTGCTGAGGATCACCCACAATGCTTCCCTGTTCACTGTGTTGAATGCCTTTGTCAGGTCTATGAAGACAATGTAGAGACTCAGGTTCTGCTCAAGGCACTTTTCCTGCATTTGCCTCACCGTGAAGACCATGTTGATGGTGCTGCAATCTGGTCGGAAGCCACATTGTGATTCAGGCAGGTTCTGCTCTAAAAAAAGGCTCTGACTAAAAGAACCATTCTTATTTTTGTATTGAACCATCTAAGCTAACCATTCCAAATGTGAGCAAGTTATTCTGAAATCAGACTACATCAGTCAGTTCTGAGAAAGGTTGATCAAGTACTTAGGAAATGCCATGAGATTCTATTTAAATTCTGGGCCAAGAACAGTCTAAAACTTTTATGAGAACATTATAATTCATTAATAATTTAATGAACAAGAGTATGTCAAAACTATTTTATTTTAGCCCTTGCTGATAAACTTTAAAATGAGGAGTTTTATCAAGGAACAAAAATGATAGAAAAGTTCTTTAAAGATACCTTCTCAGTGTCAGGGGGAAATACTGACCTGAATAATGTGAAATCACAAATAATCTACAAATGTCAGTTGTGTGGAAATAGTCCCTTTGTTGTTTCCTTTTGATAAATAATAGGTCCCTGGCCACAATCTAACCAGAGAGGGATGCTGTCCACCAAGATCGTGTTCATGTGCAATCAGGGTAATAGTATATTATATTATTCTAGTGCCTTATATGATTCAAAGTATTAAAATAGGTATATGATAACTATTGCAGGATACACATAAAAACTGAGGTAGCAAAGAGTATCATTATCTACTTTTTTTTTTATTTCAGGAAGTTGAGGTGATTAGAGCACATGACCTGTAATCAGGAAGATCTCAGTTCAAATCTAGCCTCACATTCCCCAATTGATAATAAAACTATATTTAGTCATGTGAATAAATGCTCCAAATCACTATTAATTAAAGAAATAGAAATTAAAACAACTCTAAGGTACCACCTCCCACCTCTTAGATTTGCTAACATGGAAAAAAAAAGCAACTGATGAATGTTGGCAGCAATGTGGGAACATCAGAATACTAATACACTATTGGTAGAGCTGTGATGCAACCATTCTGGAGAGCAATTTGGAACCATCTCCAAAGGGACATCAAAGTGTGCATACCCTGTGATCCAGCAATACCACTACTAGGTCTGTATCCCAAAGATATCAAAGATAGGGGGAAAGGACCTACCTGTACAAAGATATTTATAGCAGCCTTTTTTGTGGTGGCAAAGTATTAGCATTTGAAAAGATGTCTATCAGCTAGAGAATAGCTGGACAAAAAGTGATTAAAATGGAATGCTATGTCAATGTCAATAAGAAATGACAAATAAGAGGATCACAAAAAACTTACAAAGATTTATATGAAAGGATGTAAAGTGGAGTGAGCAGAACCAGGAGAACACTGTATACAATGATCAATTGTGAATGACTTAACTATTATCAGCAATGCAAAGATCCAGGACAATGCTAAATTACTAATGACAAAGAAAATTATCCACAGGAGGAACTGACAGAGTCTGAATGTAGACTGAAGCATACCACTTTTCATTTTCTTTCATGAGTTTTTTTCCTTGTACAAGTTCCTCACATGAAGAACATGAAAATATGTACTCCATGAAAATACATATATAATATATATCATATTACCTGACCTGTCAGGGAGAGAGAGGAGAGACTATATCCTAAAATATCAGAGAACAATTGTTAAAATTGATTTAAATGTGGTTGCAAAAATATAATTTAAAAAAGTCTCACAAACAATGGTTATATGACTGAATAATTCATTTAACCTCTATCTCCTCAGTTTCTTCATTTATAGAAAGAGAATGATAACACAACCTACTTCCTAGGGTTGTTGTGAGACTCAAATGACATAGTTTTTTATATTTTAATAGTATTTAAAAATGCAAACCTTAAATAGATATATTAAATACATATTATTATTATTATAGCAACAAACTACAACCATTTTCAAGTCTTTTAACTTAGAGCTCAATGTTCTTCTTTCAGTACAATACCTCTTCCAACATGCCAGTTATCATGTTGCCACCTGGTAAATTTAAATTGTGGTTGGACTCTGAATATATATATATTAGGTGGTCACCAGGGACTTAATTTCTAAATCCAAAAAACAATTACTAAAGTAAATAGAATTTATGGTAATTTATTTACAATATTTACAATAGAAGGAAGATATTAAGGAATGAGAGAGAGAGAGAAAAAAAAAACTCTGGCTTCTTCTGATACCAGTTAGAATCTCTAAACCCCAGCAGGGGAAGAGAGACTCAAGAAGATGGGTCTTACCTGGAAGCTTCACACCTCCAGAAAGGCGAGGTCACTAAGTCAGCTTTTCACTCACCAAGAGTAACAGTCTAAAAGAAGTCTGAGTGTCTGTATTCCGGTCACTTCTCCGAGTCAGTGCCTGAATGTCCGAATGAATCTCCAAAACTCCAAATGTTCATCTTCCCTTCAGCCCCTAGAGACTGATACTTCACTCCAAGCTTGGGTGACTAACTGTCACACTTTAATCTTTTTTCCTCTATTTAAAGACCTTTTTCTCTTGTGTCATCTCATCTAAATTTTCACATTTACCAATAACAGCAGACACTTTTCTCTAGGACTGTCCATTCTTTAGTTCTCACATTCTTTGGTTAGATTTTCTCTAGGACTGTCCATTATTTACTTCTCACCTTCTCTGGTTAGATTATATCTTTTTGAGTTACTTAACATCTCTTTTGTTAAGTTCACCTTTTTTAGTTACTTAACACCTTTTTGTGGTTAATTCACCTTTTATAGTTACTTAACACCTTTTTGTAGTTAAAATCTAAAAATAGATTGTAGCTTACAATTCTAGCTTCACTATTAAAGGAAGAGCTAAGTACCTTCATTGTTGAAATCAGGAGATTACAATTTTATCTCCACAAAAAAGAAAGAGCTAAGTATCTTCATTGTTATAATCAGGAGATAGTTAAATCTAATCTTCATACAATTTATCTGAAAATTGAACAGAAACTATATATATTTTAAAAATCATAGAATCATTTCAATTAATTTACTAAAACAATATAGCAGGTTTATAACAATACAATTAAAGAACTTAAGATTTGTTTGTTTTAATCTGATAATATTTGTGTGTTTATCCTTATTAATCCTATGTCCCATATTCCACTCATGAGTAAGTAAAAGGACTGTAAGCATCACTACTCTATCCTTTCACAATTAATGGCAGTCATCAATGTTAATAACTTATAGGTTTGCACAATTTGCCTTTTTTTCCCTTAAAAATAAGTCTCTCTTTATCCTTCCTCCTTTCTTTTCCCTTAAAAATATCAAAACCCCTCTTAATCTTTCCTCCTTTTTCCCCATAACTATTAGAAAAATGAAGAACAATTGAAAATGAAAGTTTAGGAAATATTAAGGAACAATAGGATAAAAGCTTATTAAATCAGTTAAAATTTCTAAACCTTAATTACTTCTGTAAAAGTGAAAAGATTGGACGAAGTGACCTCTAAGGTCCTCCTGGCTTTGAAATCAATAATCCTATGATATTTTCCCCTGAAGAGTCTCCTGAGCTGTTTGTCTCAATATGTAGATTGAGATTTGTGGACAAAACCCCATGAAACTAAGGGGTCAGAAGGCCTGAATTCTACCCTGAGATCTAGCTCAGCAAGCTAAGCAAGTCTCAATCTCTTTCTGTCTTTGTTCTCATTCACAAAATGAAAGTTAGAGACTTAATTAACTCTAATAACCTTCCCAATGCAAATGTTCTATACATATAGTTGGTTTATACACATCTACATCCAACCATTTAATTCATGTCCCTGAACTTGAATCAGGAAAGCAAGAATTCAGGTGCTTATTTTTTCTTTCTATGTCTGTTAAGACAGGAATTGAAAGTAAATTAGCTGCCTCCTCTCTGCCCCACCCCAAATGACCATTCTTTTTAGAAATAACTATATATAGAAATAATTGAAGTATTTTTCTTCCTGATTAAACATGAAGGAACACTTCTATTTCTATTACTCTTTTCTATTTTTCCACTTCATACAGATTTAGGGAAAGTACATTTGTTCTCAAATAATGCTCTCTAAAATAATTTTTAAATGCCAAATACTCAGACTCCCTCCAGTATTAATTTGTTTATGAGAAAAATGCTTTGCTACTATCACAGTTGAAACACACACACATATACCTTCCTGTCTTACTACATGGAATACATTCAAATACACTTTTTGTTTTACTAGAGTAATTGTAAGATCATGGATTCAGTAACTTTGTAGATTAACTTTGCTCTAATTCATAGTCAAGGGTTTCACTCCAGACAACCTTCTGGAATTTGTCTACCATTAGTCATAGAAGGACCAGTTGAACTGTGAGTGGCTAGAAAAGTGAAAAAACCTCCTCATTAAAAATAACAAAGTCCATTTTCTGGTAGGAAGTTGATAACTCCATCTTTTCATCCATTGGTTTTTATTCCACTTTTTAACATAAAAAAGTTAAATATAAAACTCACATGACTAGAACAGTGGTACTAAGTAATTGTTTAACTGTCAAAAAATGAGTTCCAGAGGTTTGTAGGGGCAAATAATTTCTAAAAAGACTTCTTCATTTATACATATGATACACAGAATTTGTTCCTTATTGCGTGTAGTCTTAGTATCAGTGTCCCCAATAGGAAAATTTCTGAAGTAGGCAATGTGTAGTCTAAAGATAACATTGCCTTTCACATGTCTATCTTCCCTTTTGGAGTCACTGCAATTCCTGAAGTTCCAAAGACCATCCTTCTTACATCCAGTCTACACTCCCCAATAATACACTGAGTCTCATATTTGAATTCATTAATCAACAAAATTCATTGGATAGCCAACCAGGTCATAGCATAGATGGCTATCTCCTTATCAAAATTTATCTGCCCTATGTTCTGTTTCTTCAAGATCAAATATTATTTTAGTTTTGTTTTTTATTAATTAATTTATTTATTTATTTAGAATATTTTCCATGTTTACATGATTCATGTTCTTTCCCTCCCTTCCTCCTTCTCTCCTCCTGTAGCCAATAAGCAATTCCACTAGGTTTTACATATATCATTGATCAAAACCTATTTCCTTATTATTATTTGCAATAGTGATCATTTAGAGTCTACATCCCAAATCATATTCCCATAGAAACATGTGATCAAGCAAATGTTTTTCTTCTGTGTTTCTGCTTCTCCAGTTCTTCCTCCGAATGTGGATAGCATTCTTTCTCATAAGTCCCTCAGAATTGTCCTGGATCATTGCATTGCTGCTGGTAGAGAAGTCCATTACAATCGATTATGCTACAGTGCATCTGTCTCAGTGTATAAGGTTCTCCTAGTTCTGCTCCTTTAGCCTTGCATCAATTCCTGGAGGTTGTTCCAGTCTCCATGGAATTCCTCCACTTTATTATCCCTCTGATCACAATAGTATTCCATCACCAACATATATCACAAGTTGTTCAACCATTTCCCAATAGAAGGGCATCCCCTCGTTTTCCAGTATTTTTGCTACCACAAAGAGGGTGGCTATAATTATTTTTGTACATGTATTTTTCCTTATGATCTCTTTTGGGGTACAAATCCAGCAATGGTATGACTGGGTCAAAGGGTAGGCATTCTTTTAAAGCCTTTTGTGCATAATTCCATATTGCCTTCCAGAATGGTTGGATCAATTCACAATTCCACTAGGAATGCATTCATGTCCCAAAAATCTAATAATGTGTTACCCTGTTCCAGAGATATAGTGTCATTTAAGGCATTTTTCTGAAGACAGTGCTTTAAACATTTGCCCAATGAGTGAAAATTTTAGGTACTTGACCAGGAAAGGAAAGGACAGTCTCTTAGTAGCCCTAAAAATTGTGGTATATAGGCTACTCTGTCTTCATCTAGGACCAGCCATACTATATATAACATCAAATGACCATTTATATAAGATTCAGAAATTCATATTTTAATATGGAATTTTTAAATATTTCCCTGACATAAGTGAATCTCTTTGAAAACTCAAACTTTCCACTTTTTGTTCACTTAAAAATTACCCAGAATTTGGTTAGCTAAATGAGTTTTATATTTCCTGGTGATGAGAAATGTCAGGAAGAATCAAAAGGAAGTAAATAACAAAGTTCTCACCATGCCAAAGCACTGAGATGGAATGACTATCCCTGATAGACAGAAAATCTTTATTCACTAAACTAGTTTTTATTGTCTATGCTGTTCAAGGCCTTGTATTTGATGTTGAGAATAAAAAGATTAAAACAAAATAGTTCTTATCCTCTGCAAAAATTAAAATTATATCTCAAATAATAAAAAATATATTTTAGGAAGTTTATTAAATGATTATTAGAAATCAAGGAATAAAGAGGATACAAAAAAAAAAACACTTGCCAAATGGCTGGTTAGCCATTTTCAAGATCCCCACCTTACCACCATCACCACTGATTGCTGCATCATGCCAAAAAGAGGGCATTGGAAGAGTTACTGAGATGCAGGAGAAATTATAGGGAATTTTGGGAAACATGGGACTTCTGGGGAATGAAGTCAAAGGTTCAAAATCTCCATTTATACACCTCAAGGAATTCACATTGTACTGCTGTAAAATAGCACACATGTAAACACACACACATATACACATGTAATTATAAAGGGAGAAAGACCAGACTCAGACTGATATGTTGCTGAATCTATATAGTTGCTTTTTATTTTTTCTTTCCTAGTGAACAACTCAGGACACTGAAATAAGGCTTGAGGGTTCCTTTTACCATTTTCCTTTCAGCCTAAAGCAAGGCCCCATTCTAGTCTCTCTATAATTCTAGAAACAAAGATGCCTCCCAAGGAAACAATACCCTACTTTTGAAATAAATATAGGAAAATGAAAACTCTGATAAGATTAAATTCTATTATTAACTCCTCATTGCTAAGTATCATTGACTAAATTAAGAGTTATTTATCTCCTCATTACTCTGGACCCTGACCTGGCTTCTTGACACACTATTACCTAAATTACATTTAAAATGGATCAAAAACTATTTAATTTTAAATGCCAATGTCCTAATTTTTAATTCAAGATAGTAGATATCAATTCAAGCTATTTCCCAAGATATTTTATAAAACTATTTTGTTTTAATAAGCCAAGATGCACCTTCTTATGCTCCCATCCTAATCCCTCTCTCCCTATTGAGAGCACAAGAAAAACAAAACCCATTACAAATATGCATGGTCTTTTAACACAAATTTCACTTCGACAATATCTAAACATTTTGTCTCATTCTTCATTTTGAGACTTTTCTATGAGGGAGCTCGTAGGATATTTCATCACTAGTCCTCTAGAATCAAGGTTGGGCATTATGCTGATAAAAGTTATGTACTGATAAGTTTTCCATTACTTATGGATTGTCAACTCTTATTCATTCATTCCCTTAGAATCCCATTCTTTGACACCCACAAAAGAGCTACAATATTTTTGCATATCATATCCATAGAATTTCTTTTCCTTATGACTAATCTCTCCCATAAATATGCCCCATCTCTGCTCTACCCCTTTCCCTCTTTTTCTTTGTCAAGTGAAATGTATTTTTGTATCCAGTTCTCTGTATGTGCATATCTATGTGAATTCTCTCTTCATTTAACCAGTTCAGATGAGAGTGAGGTTCAAATGGTAGCCTTTCCTCTCCCCCTGCTTCTCCTTGTTTGTACAGATGTCTACTTGTACATCCTAATTACATGATATAATTTCCCTATCCTTTCTTCCACCCTTCGCCTTTAGTGTATTCTTCTTCTCTCTTTTCATTTTTCTTAAGATCATCAATGCATACCAGAACCCCACCCAGTCTTTATCTAACTGGTCTCTTGGTCTCCCTCTTTTAATACTGATGTTAATAGGGTCCAGAAGGGAATATATGGCTTTTATCTTTATTTAGTCCTTTATCATTTTCTATTCATAGTTACCATTTTAGATTTCTTTTTTCACTCGTGTTTCAACTTCAAAGTTTCTCTGCAGTTCTGATCTTTTCATCAAGATAGGGATTCTGAAGACTTTGATAGATTGATAGAAGACTTTGAAGACTTCTACTTCATTGAAGGTCCATTTTCCTCCCTCTGTAGCCTTATAATCTGTAAGTTGATTTCCATTGCTTACTGGAATAATGTATTGCAATTTGTCTGCTTCTTTAGAGTTGTGGTTCTTAAATCATGTGTGATGCTGACTGTGGCTTCTTTGGTGCTTGAATTCTTTGTGGCTTCTACTTGTATTTTTTTTCTTTCTTTTTTTTTTTGAAGCTCTGTCTGGATCTTAGCCATGATGTTTTCAAGAATTTTTACTGTTAGTTGTTTGTTATTATTGTTTGGAGAATACTAGCATATTCTGTTTCTTTCTACCTTAATCACTGTTTCTAAAAGATCTGGGCCATTTTATTCTAAAATTTCTTGAAATATGGTGTCTAAACTTTTTCTTTAGTACTGTAATTCAGATGGTCCCATAACTCTTCATTTTTCCTCCTTGATATGTTTTCTAGATCAGTTGTTTCTACTATGAAATATCTCAAATTTTCATCTTTTTTCAGCTCATTGACTCTGTTTTAATATTTCCCATTGCATTATGGAATTATTTAATTTTATTTAGTCCATTGACATTTTCTGGAAGCTTGTTCCTTGGGCAAGGTTTTGTAACTTTTTTGCACCAAACTATCAATTTCCTTTCCATTTTTTAAAGTAGTTCTCATTTCTTTTTTATTTTTTCCCCTCCAGCATTCTCATTCCACATATAAAAACAATTTAAATTATTTTTTGGTTGTTTGCTTCATCTGTTCAAGAAACTTTAGTTTTATTTGTGCTTAAGCTGATCTGAGGTGTTACTTGTAGATATTTTCCATTTTCTTCTGTGTTTTTTGTCTTGAGTGTTAATACTACCATAACAGCTCATTATGGTTTGGTTTTTGTATTGTTTTGATTGGTTTTTGTTTGCACATTCTTTCAGTTTACTTTCTGACTTTGGAATTGTTGTTAGGGCTGGACTCTACCTTACTTCTAGAGGGAGGATCTGGTCTGGTTCCAATGCAGTATTCCTGGGATATTGAGTATTGTGTGATTCTAGGATATCAGGAGGGAGGTGAGGATCTGTCAGCTTTTAGTACTCTCGAAGTGGCCTGATCCAAGGGAAAGTCTAATTGCTTCATTTTTAGCCTGTACATTAAAAGTTCCTAAGTTGGGTTTGAATCTGTATGAGAGTAGGCTTCTGCTGGACTCAATCCCTATCAGGCAGCTCGAAAACTCTTTTAGTTCAGAGTAGCAAAAATGTTCCCCTTTTTTCTGGGATTCTTATCCTAGTTCCATGTTGGTGAACCCATGGTATGTGTACCCCGCTGTGCCAGAGAGGACTGCTCCATTCCCCCTCTCCACTATGCCCAAGGACATTTTTCAGATGCCCACCCCTCTGCCCAGCAGCCCAATTCGAGCACTTCTTCCCTCCCCTGTCTGGGGTGATGCAGTGGGCTAACAGGCAGCCAGAGGGTGCAGTTTTGGCATGTGATTTCTAAAAGATTTGCCACCACTGCCATTGCTCCTCTGCACAATAACCCAGAACTTAAAGTGAGATCCTGCCTTGAACTGGGCATCTAAGCCACACCATTACTGATGCTGGCCTCTGAACCTCCTCCTGTCTCCATACATAATCCAAAGCCTCACTACCCATGATCACCAATCCTCTTCACAGTTCCCTTTCTTAGTCCTCAATTGATCTGAAACATACAACTGGGTAGTGGCTGAAAAAGCTGTCATTCTGTAGGTTCACCGGTTAAAATAGAAGTGTTGGGGAAATTAAATAATTCTTAATTAGTGAATTAATATCCTTCTACTGATTTTTGTTGTCTTTTATATTCAAAGGGATGAAAAAAGAAAATCTTTTGGGCATATATTTTCTTGCTGCATTGATTGTTCTTGTTTTGTTTTGTTTTTTTTATCAGCTAATTTTGCAAATAGTACCATGTATAACTAAAACTGTGAAAAACTTGTGGAAATTTGTCCTTTTATAGCTTTCTTTTTTCCTCTTTTCCTTCTACTCCACGTCATTCCTTTCTTGAGTCCCTAGGTATCTTATTTTCTGTTATTTTTGTCTTGGCAAAACCTGTGCTCAGGTGAAAGGTTCTGAAAAATTCATTTATGTGGAATGTGGTCTGCTGATAAGTCCACCAGACTAGAAGGTACAAGGACTGGCACTTCTGTGTTGAATTTCACTGACTTTCTTGCTTCTGAGTTGATTCTTATCAAGACTATTCTTCATGAGCCTTTTTTTAAATGCATAGATTAGCCTAACAAATTTAAGGTGCTAAAAAAAAATCTCCAAAACTACAATCTTAAGTATAAGCACCATACCTTCCTCCTTGGAAGATCAGTAATTGAACAAGGTTGGCATGGCACATTGGATAGAGAGTTAGCCTTAGAGTCATGAAGACCTAGATTCAAATGTTATCACTCATTTATACTAATAATGAACTACTGGCAAGTTGCTTAACATCTCCATAACACAAGGAAGACTAAAAGATTATAAACAAGATAGTTTCCACGCTAAGAAATCCTGCACTAATGAAATTAAAACTTCTGCTCAAAACAAAACCAAAAACATGCAAACCCTTTAGTATGGTTTAAGTCAAAGGAAGGATGATTTAATTGTGTCATTTCAGACATCAGTAACTTGAATGGGAAATGTATATGATCATGAAGAAATAGAGATACTTATTTAGGCATTTCCATTCATCATGACCCAATTTGGAATTTTCTTAGCAAAGATACTAGAGCAGTTTGCCATTTCCTTCTCCAGCTCATTTACAGATAAGCAAACTAAGGTAAACAGGGTTAATGAAGTGCCCAGGATTACATAGTTAATAAGTATCAGAGGCCAGTTTGACCTCAGGAAGAGAAGTCTTCCTGACTCCAGGTTCAATGTTTTATGCATTGTACTCTCTAGCTGCCCCTAACTAGGATGCACCATTCCCGTAAATTGCAATGGATGATTAACCTCCTCTTTGTAAGGTTTGCTCTACCTAGAAAGATAATTTATTGTAATGATAATGCCCTAGATTTCTTGTTAGTTTTATTTAACTCCAAATTGCTCCCAGGATTGTGAGAAACCAGTTTCCAATATGAGTTTGGAGCATACCTCATCCTTGAATCCCCAAATAGGCATTGTCATGAAGTAAAAATGTCAAAGGCTGATCAAATCTGTGTTCCCTAACACAAAGTTCAAATGGAGAAGGGACATTGACAGGAAACTTCATCTAGCATTGTTGGAGAGAAGAATGGTTTGGAGAGAGCCTGAGGGCAGGCAGCTGAGCTCACAAGAAAGGTAAATCCAATGAGAGTAATCTTCAGTACACATTAAGACCTAATACCTAACAGCAATAAAATATGATGATCTACTGTGAGTGGCATAACTAGTATGAGAAATGCAAAGATCCAGGACAATTCCAAGGGAATTCATGAAGAACAAAACTTCTATAGGAGGAACTAATAGAGTCTAAATGCAAACTGAAGTGTGCCATTCTTCACATTATTTCCTCCAGGAAGTTTTCTCTAGTGTAAATTATATATGTCTTTTTTTCTCAACATGATTGAGATGGAAATATGTATTACATGATAAAACATCTATAGTATATATCATTTTACCTGCAATTTTGGAAAGGGGGATGAATGGAGGAAAGGAGAGAACATGGATCAAAAAATGTCAGAAAATGATTATTGAAACTATATCAACATATAATCTGAGAAAAAAAAATTAATTCTGTTAAAAAGTCCTAATATGGCTCAGTAGATTGGGAGCCAGGCCTAGAAACAGAAGGTCCCTTGGCCTCAGACATTTCCTAGTTGTATGATCCTAAGCAAGTCAATTAACCTCCCTCCCCCCCCCCCCCCCCGTCCCCCCCCCCCCCCACTGCTTAATCCTTACCCCTTTTCTGCCTTGGAACCAATACATAGTATCGATTCTAAGAGCAAAGATAAGGGTTTAAAAAAAGACATAAAAATACTTTTTTTTAATTTAATCTTTTCACAATTCTTAGATGTTAATGTATTATTTCACATTTATTTCTTATTTCATAATTATGTGGTATTTGAAATCAGGATTTGGAAAGAGATAATAGAAGGAAAAACATTTGGAGAAAATGAATTTTATGTATTATTGAAAAAATAGAAAACGGATTTGTATGTAATTCCTAGGAGATAAGGAACGGTCGTAATCTTGATGGAAGGAAGAGCCTTTTTTAGGGTAAGATTGATCTCTTTTCTTGGTCCTCCACAAAAAAAGAAAACCCTGCTTCATTTCATGTATATCTTACATATTATTATCAAAACTTGTATTCTATGATATGGCATGCTTATGATATCGAAGTGGGTTTGGATAGGGAGCTCTTATTCTTGGAAAATAGATCTTGTTCAGACAAGTTTTTTGATGTGGTACAATTTAAGTCACACATATATTGACGGAAATGAACGAGCAAAACACTGCATATTAAAAGGGAAAAGTTCCACAAGTACTGAAAGTAGCACTCCACTCAGGCAAGTGGGCATCAGAATAGACGTATTATTAACAACTTCTCCTTCCCCACGTCTTCCACACGTCTCCCCCACATTCCCCAGGCAACTTGTGTTTGCTGAGATTCCTTATCTTTTTAGACTTAGATTTTAAAAAAGAAAATTGCTTCCCTTCCTGGATGTTAGTGAAAAGAAAACTGAATTTCCAGTGTTAAAGGATTAACTTTTTTCCCCCAAAGTAACCACTGCTAGTAGTTTGGCAGTGACCCCCCTCCCCTTGTCACCTCCAGGCTTCTCTCTTTAATAAATTGTTTCCCTTGGCCAGTTTCCCAGTCCTGACCAACTGGAACTCCTTAAACTTTGCCAGGTGCAGGAATGGCCTTAGACTAGGCAGGTGCCAAGTAGGGCTGACTTAGAGTGATACCAGAATGGGGCCCCTGTTCAAAGAGAGCTTATTTCAGTCCAGCCGCCCAGTGTCTAAAATTTCACCCTCATCACTTAATTCATTCGGCTTATGATTTTATTTCTGGTTAAATTTTTTTTAAAAAAAGGCTTGTAGTAAATGCTTCATGACAGGTGCTGTGCTAAGTACTTTCCAAATATCTTGGTTGATTATAACTATAGCCTTGAGAGGTGGATATTATTATTCCTCATTTTACAGTAGAGGAAATCACAGAAGAAAGAGGTTGGGTGCCTTGGCAAGCTTACACACCTAGCATGTGACTAAGGCTTGATTTGAACTCGGTTTTCCTGACTCCAGGCCTACTGCTCTAGTCAAAGAAACTAGCAGGCAGCATCTATATCAATAGCTAGTGTTTAAATAGTACTTTAAAGTTTGCAAAAGTCTTTGCATACATGAACTCATTTCACCCTCACTATAACCCTGTGAAGAGTAATAATACACTTTATCAATCACGCAGGCCTTCCCATGAGTGGATTTGAGGCTGCTGAGCCTCAAATATATAGAGGACCTGGCCTGGAGTCAGGAAGACGTTTTCTGGAGGTCCGATCTGGCTTCACACTTTTACTTCTTGTGTAACCGTAGGCTCGTCACTTAATCTTGTTTGCCTCAGTTCCTCATCTGTAAAAAGAGCTGGAGAAGGGAATGACAAACCACTCCAGTGCCTTTGCAAGGAAAACCCCAAATGGGGCTAGGAAGAGTCAGACACATCTAAAATGACCAGAAAAACCAAAGCAGGAATGAATGAACTTGGCTGATTCTTCCCTAAGAGTACATTATGGCAGGGTTAGGCATACAGAGTGTGAAGGCACCAGATTTTTGGAATGTATCACTCCCCATCACAGATATTCCATCTTATTAAATAGCCCTTTTCCCTAGGTACTATTCTCCAAACATAATAAGAATGGGTTCAAGAAATGTCTGATTATTGTAAATTGCATGAAACAAAAATCTGCTGAATACCTTTCCATCCCTGATCTCCTCTATGTTGTATGGACCCAGAGGGCAACGTATTGGGATTTTCATGACCACATAGCCTTGGCATAGAGTCTCTGTTGGGTTAATAATCACTTGATAGGCAGGACATTCTGTTTCTGCATTTTTCTTCTCATGCAGTTGCCCTCTGCCATGCCATCCACCTATCCCCGTGGTGACTTTCCTCTCTTTCATCCACTCTTTCTTCTCTTTCCCTCTTACACATACACTTCCTAAACTCCCATAATTAACTCTATTCTACTTCTATTAAACTAAACATTATCTCAGCCAAAAGGTTAATTTCTATATCCCTTCCATCACCATGCCCAGGCCAGTTCCCAAATAAACATTTCCTTACATAGACTTGGAGAATAACAGTTAGCTCTTGAAGCTTTATAAATTAACATCAAATTAATGTTATTTCACTTTAGCTTTTTTATTGTGAGCCACAACATACTTTTGGATTATATTAGACAGTCATAAGCTGCACAAAGGAAGAGAATCTTTGCCAGAAGCTTAAAAGTGTTCATATGTTGCTATCAGATAAGTATATTTGAAATAGCCAGCTGACCGTGTCAAGGTCCAATCCTAAATTAAAATTGTCTTTCCTAAAAAAGTGACCAAGATGACAAAAAATGGAAATGATAAATGATGGAGGGACTGTGTAAAACAGGCATATTGATTGACTGTTAGCCACCATGTGAATGGGTACCACCATCCTCAAAAATCATTGGGAATTATGCATGCCAATTTTGGATGTATTTTGAACCATTGCTAAGGCAATACCCAAAAAAGATCTGAACGAGTTCTTTACTTACAAAAATATTTGTAGCAATTTCTTTTTGTGGTGGCAAAAAATACTGAAATGGATGTCTAGCAATTGAAGATGTTTGAATAAGTAAGAGATGTTGCTGGAATCAGGAAAACTCATTTTCCTGATTGCAATTCTGGTCTGATCTACTTACTAATTATGTGACACTGACCAAGTTATTTTACCATGTTTGCCCCAGTTTCCTCATCTGTAAAATAAACAAGAGAAAGAAATTGGCAAAATCAATCCTTTTTCTTTGCCAAGAAAACCCCAAATGGACTCACAGAGAGTCCAACAAAACTGAAAAATGACCAAACAACATCAACAACATGAATGAGATGGACTATACTATTGTGCTATCAAAGATGAAGAAACACTTGGTTTAAAAAAAAACAGAAAAACTTATATGAACCAATTATGGACTAATAATTTTGAGGACTTTAACAAACTAATGAAAGAAAGGAGAACTATAAGAAAAAAAATTTACAATGATAAGTGTAAAAACAAAACACTTAAAAAGCTATACAAACAGTGATGACTACAATGGCCAGTTATGATGCCAGAGGAATAATGATAGAAACATATGATCAATTGCAACAACAAAAAATCAACCATTAGAGTAAGGGTGGATATGAGGTACAGAAGAAAACACAGATGTGTATATTTGTATGTATATACATACATATACACATATATATATATTCATATTCAAGATAACTATTGGGGGAATTTATTTTACTTAGTTATGTATATATGTGTACGTGTATATTTTAATTTTTCTCTTTTTAATGGGACAGAGAGTTGGAGGAAGAGATTTTTATTCATTTAAAAAAATAAAAGAACCACCAATAGGAGGTTCAATAGATAGAATCAAGTCTAGAGATAGAAGTCCTAGGTTCCAGTTTGCTCTAACACATCTAAGCTGTGCTGAAGCAAGTTCCTGGGCAAGTCACCTAACCCCTGTTGCTCAGCCGTTGCAGCTCTTCTGACTTGGAACCAATAAATAGTATTGATTCCAAGATGGAAGGTAAAGGTTTTGAGACAATTAGAGATGGGTAATGCTATAGAAGTAAAATATTGCATGCAGTTGTAGATGTCTTCATTGTATTACTTTTCTATAAAGATGGAAGGCAATAATGGTAATATGTAAATGTGTAACTTTTTTTAAAACTTGTGAATTTTAAAAGTCTCCATCTTGGTCTAGCACCAAAAAAATTGTGCACACCCACCTACACGGGCATGCGCTAGTCAATGACTAATCAGAAATAACTAACTGCCCACCTGGGCTGTCCTAAGCCAAGCTAGAGCCAACCATTGGATTTGTGAGACACAGGAAGTGAGGTAGGGAACAGCCTCTGGAATTCGCGGAACTTCCTGGGGAGAAAGCTAGAGAGAGTTGGTGTTAGGAGCTTGGAGAGAGAGGACGCCCGCAGACAGCTTTCCTTCAGATCGGTCACGTGAGTTAAGGACTGATTCTTTCCACCTGGGCCTTTAGGCCTAAACTCCCTCTGCCTTGGTCAGAGGTTGAGTAGCCTCTTTTCCCTTTTCTCTTCTCTCCTTCTCTCCCTCTCCTTTTCCCTACTCCCGTTGTGATTAAACCTCCATAAACTCCATTCTGACTTGAGTGTTCATTTTAGGAATTTCATAAGTAAATTCCTTGGCGGCCATTGTTCAATATTACAGAAATCTTGTAGCCACATTTTAGCCATTACAATATTATAACCCTCTCACAGAGGCCTAAATTTCCCCATTACAAACTACATCAATAAAACTGAAAGTGAGAGAAAAAAAGAAATCTAAAGCAACCATTAAATAGGTAAAGGTATTGTAAATTGGTTAAATGCTAAGGTTTCTCTTTATTCTTTTTAACCATTTAATTTTATTACTTTCAAATAAATTAATAATCATTTATTTTCTTTCACTTTCATCTTCCTCCTTTAATGAATCAAAAAGAAATGAGTAAAAGCTCTCGAAACAAACATGTAAAAGTAACCAAAACAAATTCACACATTGGTCATGTCCAAAAATCTCTCTTATTCTGCATTTTCAGTCCATTACAATCTTGGGAGGAGATAGGTGGGTAGTAAACCACATCTTCAGGCCTGTGGAATTTCTTAGTACTTCTTGAACAAGTTACATTACTATGAGGATCTACCCATGTTCACCAGCAGGGAGAATATTCCAGGATATCAGTGTGATGGAGTTGAATTTATAGACCAAAAAAACAAAACAAAAAAAAAACACCCACCACCACCATCACCACCAACAACAACAACCCACTCAAGGTTTTTGCTCTTGTTTCAACCATTAATATTTTGTTTTGTTTTTGGTAATTCTGATTCTGTTATCTGACATCAACTATTTCAGGTTTTTGATATTCATAGATTTGATAAGCATGTTTTATATATTGTGCATTATGTAATTCAACAGCAAAAGTGTTGGACAAAATAGGACCTAAGGAAGTGTCCTGCAGCATGCCATGAGAGGTACGTCAAGCATTCAGTCACTGATCACAAGCCAGCCAACCCTGACCAGTGTATAATTCTTAACAACTTCTATATCTTTCTGTGTGTTTTCTCTCACCTCTCAATCCAAGATCCTTTAGGTCCCAGTGCCTCAAGGCTCCCATAACCTACAAAATTATATGTATATGAAAGAGGAAAAATGAAGAGATTCGTTATGGATATTTAAGGAAAAGAGAAAGGAGGTATTTCATTGTTGTTCAGTTGTTTTTGAGTTGTATCTGACTCTTTGTGACCCTATTTGGGGTCTTCTTGGCAAAGACACTAGAGTGCTTAGTCATTTCCTTCTCTAGCTCACTTTACAGATGAGGAAACTGGGCCAAACTGAATTAAGTGATTTGCCCAGGGGTCACACAGCTGATCAGTGTCAGGGGCCAGATTTGAACTCAGGAAGATGAGTCTTCCTGACTCCAGGCCTGGTGCTCTATTCATTGTGCCACCTAAGGAATTTCCTTTTCTAGATAATTCAAATGAAAGTGAGATCATTCCCGAATGATCCAATGAATGGCCAAATGATTCAATTAAATCTTTTGCTTTAATAATGGCGAACCAGTCAGATAGCAAAATTGACTTCCTCAGCCTACCTACGTTGTTAATAGAATGTGGAAACCTTGAAATGGGATGTCTATCAAAAATTAGAACATAAACAAAATTTTAGAATATTGATTTATAATCTGACTTTAAAAATGAACATTCAAATCCAGCTTCAGATGTTTCCAAGATTTGTTGACCCTGGGATGTCTACCTCAGTTTCCTCAACTGTAAAATGGATAATAACCCCTACCCTCAGAGTTGTGACTATTAATTGTGATCTATTTTAAAGGATTTAGCATAGTGTCTGGCACATAGTCAAGATTTAATAAATGTTTGTTTCCTCCCCTCCTTCTTCCATTGAGGTTAGAGAGGGAAATGCTGAGGCTGTTATTTCTCCCATCTCATTTCTGCCATAGACTTGGGCAAACTTGGCAGAAACTATTATACTTCTTCCTTCTCAGTTCATGTTTTAATCTCTTCTTCTTCTTAGTGTTTATTTTTTCTACCTGGCAAACTCCTGTCTTATCTTCTTATTTAGCCTCGTCCAAGGTGAGCATTTGTTTCTTTCTCCTCTTTTTCCCCACTCTAGACTCTCGAATAAGCTATTTACCTTCTAAGAACAAGAAGAAATATGGAAGGAGATAGCTGATAAGGACAGCAAAGTAATTTCCAGGAAACCACTGAAAACAAAAGCCAGTAAAAGAATTCAAATAAATAAAGATAACTCAAAACAAAATCCCTAAAGAACCAGCTATAAGGAAACTGTGGGATGCTCTCATTCATCACCACTATACTCGGCTTCTTTTGAAAAATTATAGTATTAAAAACTCCCTTTTTATAGATATGTAAGGACAAAAAAATCAATATGTGACTCATGAGAAGCAATGGTACCTACTACTAATAAGATACTTTAAAGAACTTAAGTCTTTTCTTACTAATGTTGATAGGATAGCAGCACTGGCTGGTAATTTCAAATTCATTTTCATTTAGAATGATTTAGAAATTAGTTTACTTTGGGGGTGGGGACTAAGGGAGAGGATAGGTGGCTCAGTGAATTGAGAGCCAGGCCTAGAGATGGGAGGTCCTGGGTTCAAATTTGACCTCAGCCATTTCCCAGCTGTGTGACCCTGGGCAAGTCACTTAACCCCCATTGCCTAGCCCTTACCACTCTTCTGCCTTGGATCAACAATATTGATTCCAAGATGGAAGGGTAAGGGTTTAAAAAAATGTAATGTGGAAAAAATATATAAAATGTTTTAAAGTATGCAACTTTAGAGATAGGAATCAAAACATAGTATTGATTCTAAAATGGAAGGTGAGGGTTTAGAAAATAATTTGCTTACTCTCCATACCAAAAAAGGCAGGAATTGCATTTACCCCTAAATCGTATAGCTACAAACTCACAGAGTTCCCTTTTGGGAAAAAATTAGATGCAAACTCTCATTTGAGACTTTTTAGGCTCCATTTCTTTGTAGCCTCCTCTGTTTGGCTGCTCTAAACATGTCCCCGAAAGATTTCTCTTGCCTCCGTTTTTCTTTAATGTCCTCTCTGTACCTGCTGTCTTAGGTGGCTGAGCACTCTATACTTTTCCTATCCGTTGATAGCTGGATGTTCAGTGTGCCATCCTTCTCCTCAGACCCATATATGCTGTTACTCCTTTCCTTGTTTGTTTTTAATGTACCTTTAATAATCACACATCTGCCTTAACCACCGGGGGCATTCTCGCAGTGCAGGCATCTTTTAGCCATTTATCTTATATGCATATGGAGTCAGTCACTTTTTAATATAGTGCAATCATTAAAATCATTAAATATTAAATAAATTATTTACAATTAAATTAATTAATTATAATTTTAAATTAAATTGTAAAATAATTAAAATTAATAAAATTAAATAATATTGAATTTTTATTAAAAAATTACTTTCTCCTCAACCTGACCCAAGTGGAATGAATGAGCGTGAGGCATGGAAAGGGTGGTTAGGGAGCTTACATCATAAGATCTCAGCAATGGCTAGTATAGGAAAGGAGTGACAGAGGAAAAGATTTACAATGAAGGGAAGTTTGTTGTCTGTGGAAAAGGTATTCCTGAAGATACACGGTAAGGGGTGGATGGCATTTAGTTGCTATGTTGAAGGAGAAAATAATTGATGGGAATAGAAATAAGGAACTGAGTTTTAGGGGATAAGGAATGAGGTTTCATTGCTGACCTAAAAGAGATCCGGATCACTGGGTGGTGTAGAGTAGTAGTGTTAAACTTGAATAGAAACAGGAGTCCCTAAACCATATGTAAAAATTCCTGTGGGGTGCATATTGATTTAGAAAGCCACACACGTTCGTATTTTTAACATCAGCATAATAAAATCAGATAAAGTACATTTTCATTTGGTTTTGTCCACTCTTGGAAGGATTATGGGCTTCTTGTGCCTTTAATGTCATGTATCTGACACCTTGGTAGTGTCTGATAATGTGTAAGAATGTTTTTCACTCAGTATGACACTATTTTTTTTTTCTCAGAGGAGGTTGGAGATTGTGGTAGAAAGTGGTAGATTAGGCAGGAAATTGCCCAGCAAAAGATGGAAAACCTGCAGAGTAGACTTGATTTGTGACCTGCTATATTCCCCCATCAGACTCTACTCTTTGAGGGCAGGAATTGTGCCTTTTTTCATGTTTAACTCCTAACACCTAGCATAATGACTGGTCATAAAGAGTGGTTAATGCAATTCTTAAATCCTTCTGTATTCTGTTGTTGTATGAACTTCTCTACTGTATCTTTTTGAGGACAATGGTGATAGTTGAGTATGATATTAAAATAAAAGTGTTTATATTAAAAATAAAAAGTGGTTAATAAATGTTTATTTACTTGGTTGATTATTTCTGTCAATGACCCGCCTGAACTTATATCATAGACAGATCACTTATGACAGAGAGGAGACTTTTAAGACAGGGGATTGGCATTTTCTTATCCTTCCCTTTTTCTCACAGAAGCCTTTACTCTTTCACAGCCCCCTTCAACACTGGTCCTTGAGAAAGGGATCGGAAGAGAAGACATTTATCCTCCCACAAAAACCCTCCTTCTGGGCCCAGTGAAGCACAGCTATAACTTAACCAGGATCTTGATACTCTCTATGAAGTTGTTAATTTTATTTGTACCAGACCAGAAGCAACCATTTATTTGCATGAAGACAACTATAAGAAAGGTTAAAAATGAAATGAAATAGTTTCTCATTTGGGAGCATTTTTCTATGTCTAAAATAAAAAAACTGATCCCAGTGGAGATGGCCTCAAGCCTCACTTGTCAATGAATGGATGCCCAAAGGACTGCTCTTCAGATATCAGGCCTGACACAGTCAGTATGCTTTTTGTGGAGAATAAAATTTTGGTATAACTCATTTTTTGCTACTTTGGAATACAGCTAATGTAGAATTATTGCCACATATGAGTTCAGTTCAGACTGGCCAGGGAAAATCATTTTTTTAGCTGTAGACAACTTGGGAGGTCCAGAGACGGAATCTGTAATATTGGAATGGGTACAAGTTGCTGGGCATTGGAGAATGCCTCAACAATAGTAGCAGCTTGGGGAGTTTTCAGCTCAGAGATGGGGGTGGGGGTGAACAACTGGTTGGAAAAGGGATTACAAGAGAACCCTTTGCTGGCATTGAGTATAGCTGGTCCCTAGGAATCCAGACCTCCAGCCTGAACTCCCTATCATTATCACCTGCAGCTGCCTTTTGTTGTAGAGACAATGCCACGCCAATATTGCTCTCCATCATAGAAGACACTAAAAGATGGTAGTATAAACCATTTGGAACTTATGACAAAAAATTGTGCTTCCTACACTCCAAATCCTAGTAATTCAGAGTAGGCAGATATTTAATGGTTGGATATTCCCTGCCCATAATAGCTTTCAATGTGAACTTTCAAACTCTTTCCAACTAGCTATGCACTACCTCCCAGGCTATTAATCTTCTAAATTTTAATGACTCACAGCTTCACTCTATCTCAGCCAGTAACAAGAATGATCCTACCTTAGATCTCACCATTACCCAGAGCTGTGCCACATCCAGAATCACAAACATCACAGACTTTAGAAGTTTAAGGTGATTTCATGAAGTTTAACCTATATTATTATTTATTATTATAAATATATTATATATAGTATATATTATATAAAATATAATAACCTATATTATTATTAAACTATATATTAACCACTACAACATTAACTGTGAGTAGATACTTAGGGTTTGATGAAGATCTCAAGTGAGGGATAAATTATTATTTGATTAATCTATCTTCCATCTTGCTGTTCAAATAATGTCTAAGGGAAAATTCTGGCTATATTCTTTCCACATTCAATAGCCTTCAATGGTTCCCCATTGTCTAAATGATAAAATACATATTACTTAGTCAGGTAATTAAGAACTGCCACATTAAGAAAATCTTGGAAGAAAGTTTGTGGTTTAAGATTCCAGGGACCTGTGGTTGGTTTTCTAATGTTCTATACATTGGCCAAAGATGTATAAGAAGTCATAGATGGAATTATTACCAGTTTTAATCATCAATTTCCTTCACAAATTCTATGTTACAAGTCAAACCTGGTCATTCCCTAATTTAATACTCCATACACTACCTATCTATCTATCTATCTATCTATCTATCTATCTATCTATCTATCTATCTATCTATCTACCTGTCTGTCTATCTGTCCATCCATCCATCCATCTATCCATCCATCCATGCATCTATCCATCCATCCATCCATCCATCTATCCATCTATCTATCCATCTATCTATCTATCTATCTATCTATCTATCTATCTATCTACCTGTCTGTCTGTCTATCTGTCCATCCATCCATCCATCTATCTATTTATCTATCTATCTATCTATCTATCTATCTATCTATCTATCTATCTATCTATCTACCTGTCTGTCTGTCTGTCCACCCATCCATCCATCCATCTATCCATCCATCCATGCATCTATCCATCCATCCATCCATCTATCCATCCATCTATCTATCTATCTATCTATCTATCTATCTATCTATCTATCTATCTGCTGAAGCTATATCCTGATGCTTGAAATGTACTCAGTTTAACATTTCAGAATCATTTTCTTCTTTAAAGGATTTTCTCTGGCATTACCTCCTACTGGAAGCCTTCACTGATCTTCCCAGTTATCATTGTTCTCACCTTCTTGTTTCCTTGCATTATAATTATTTGTATTCTTGTCTTCCACCTTCCCAAGTTGTTTGCATGCCTTGTTATGGTAAAATGACTTTAATTTGTTAAAATTCTCAATGAAATGAATCTGGTCTTTCTTTTCTTTTTTCCATCACCAATTTTTTATGTTTAATACATTGGTGGAAAGGGCCAAGATTGAGTTGTTTCATTTGCATGCCATATCTTTCTCTCATGTGTAGTCTTTCATCTAGCTGAGGGCTGTTTTTGACTTTTGCTCTAACAAGTCGATAATCTGACAGTTACTTTGGGAATAACTCCTACATCAGTAATAAGCTATTTCCTCTCAATGAAAATCAACTTTATTTTTGTGATGTTATTTGGGATTTCCTATCAGCTCTGTAATAAATGTATGTTTTCTAGGTAGCTCACAAGTTTTCATCTGGCTGCTTCTGTATTCTTATATCACATTTACAATTCATTTCTGAAGCTCTGCACCTGCCATTGTATTGAAGTGATGGTGTGTGCTACTGTAATTTCATAGGATCGCAGTTATAGAAAAAGAAAAGATCTTAGGAGCCTAGTCAAAACCTCTCATTTTATATATGGGGAAACTGAGGCCTTGAGAGTATAAATCACTTGTTCCATACATGCTCATCCATACTAATAAGCCAGGTAATGAAGGATGCCCCATAATGGTGATCTTGGATGGAAGCCTGTGCTTTAATGTCCTATCTATCATACAGGCTAGTAGTGACAAAAGTAACGTTTGAATTTACATTCTTTGACAGCTCATACTCTTTCCATTCTACAAACACTGAACTTTCTCCTAGTTTGAAAAGTCTTATTGAGTTGTTGAGAGAACTTTTCTTAGTCTTTATCTTCTGACACATATTTTTATTTTTAAACTATCATTATTTTCATGTTTTTGGTAAATATTATCATATACAATGCAATGTGAAATTACTGAGTGTCCTGTAAAATATGGTTTCTTATTCTGGTAAAATTAACTCTGATGAGTTCTATATGTGTCTCTCCAAAGAGAATCTGTAAAACATGCTTCCATTTAGATGCAACTTCCTTCTCTAGTTTTAACTTACTATAATAATTTCAGGACTGGATTTTTAAAAATGTATTTTCTTGAGCAAGCAGGACTATGGAATTTCATTGTTACTAGATCAGTAAAGCATTATTACTGTAGGCCATCAGCCAGGGCTTTTAGAAATCTCTTTTTCTACAGTGGTGACTATATATATGTGCATATGGGTGTGGGTATAACCAAGTTCATTGTAATTGGATTTGACCTGAACTCCCTTGCTCATTAAAACTATTTCCAAAAGAATTCACTTTAATAGTATATAGTGTGTTTATGCCAATGTGAGCACAGTGCTGAGAACAAACCCAAATTCAACTTCAAGCTAAAACTACCTTTTCTCAGCATTGAAATAAGAGTAAAGGTTTTCTATTTATTATTCAAGAGGTAGAGAAATAGTGGAAGAAATTTCCCACCCATTAAAAAAATTATTAAATACCCAGTCATATATGCCTATTTATCTCGGTGTAGAAGCTTAGAGAAGTAATATTCCAAATTTTTAACATATCTACAAAGAAGGGCAAGTAATAAAAAATTTAAAACTATGAAATGCCCCTTGCAGAGCTTCTAAGTTCATCTGTTTGCTGATGCAGTTGGTATGAATTCTCTTTCATATGGTAGATCTGAGTTCCACTTCACATCTTTGGACTTTTCAGTCTATAGAGAGTTTCTTTTGGTGTTTTATTCCCTACTAAAGTCAATTGATTCATTAAATACTGAGTTGTGAATTTCATCAGCCCTATTGGAAATGTTTTGTTTAATACCTTTTCATTTTAGTATTTTTACAACGTAGTGTAACTTAGAAATTAATTACTCCAACTTCCTCTAAAATCTAATGGCAAATGTAGAGGATTCCTATGCTCCTAACACCTTCAGTGTCCCCACTTTACAGTCTCCCACAAGGAAGATGTCAAGCA
The DNA here is from genome assembly GCF_027887165.1 of Monodelphis domestica. NCBI lineage: Eukaryota > Metazoa > Chordata > Mammalia > Didelphimorphia > Didelphidae > Monodelphis > Monodelphis domestica. The sequence continues at coordinate 176,182,467 of NC_077230.1, read as the reverse complement.
ACTCACAAGTAATTTCTGAATTCCTAGTAGCCCTGGTTTTCATCCAGAGTGGTCTTCATCAAACTGTATCAAACAAATGTTCTCTTACAGGGTTGAGAACTGTTATCTTTCATAAGATTATATAGATCATACATGGCTAAAACTAGCACATTATGTAATAATGGGAGCCAAGTTCATAGAGGAACAACTTAATAGCTATCCTATAAATGGCATTCAACATACATGGTGGTTATGTATCTGTGTGAGAGGCTAAGTGATCACATGGAGGAGAATAATAAAATTATTATTGATATTATTGATAAAGTGCTATTCAGAGGACTTTAAAGTTTGCAAAGTATTCTATTTCTATTGTCATCTGGTCCCCACAGCAATTACCTAAAATAAGGAATACAATAGATATTTATCAACTCCACCTTACAGATGAGGAAACCATGGATCAGGGAAATTAAGTGATTCATTCAGGGTCACAAAACTAGTGAGCACGGGGTAAGGGTGATGAGGATAGGTATTACTATCAATTTTTCTCATCTCTGTTCAATCAAAGAGGCATTAACAGAGCATTGTGGGACATGAAATGGATTCATTGCTGGATGCATACATGGAAAGGTTTCTTGTGAATCTGTTTGGGACAGGAATTCCAATTAAAATGAATTGTGGTTAGGGAGGTTTAGAATTAGGTATTCAAAACTAATGAACATATTCTCCAAGTTGCTGTCCTTCTGGTAAATCATCAAGTGATGTCAACAAGAAACTATTAAGTAACTAAAATGTGCTAGCGGTGTGCTGAGTACTTTAAGAGTTAAAATTTAGGGAAACTGAGGCAGGGTAGAAATTAGTTTCTTTCTGCAAGGAGTATGATATTTTTAGAGGTTTATTAAAGGTTAAGGATTAAAGAAAATTACAGAATAAGAAAGCACATGTCTAGGCCCAGAGAGGCCTAGACACAACCTCACCTACATTATGAAAAGAGATGCCTCTGCTTGCAAGCAGAAACAGAAAATAAAATAGAGGCCCAGAAACCTTCCCAATCAGGTTCAATATCCCATCTCGATCTCGGCCCACGTGAGAATTCAATGAAAAGCATTCTGGGGAAGTGGAGCAAGGACTTCTGGGGATTGAAGTCCTGGATTCAAGTCTCCATTTTTACAGTACCAAAGGTAAAAAAGGAAGGGGAAAAAAAACACTCTTGCCTGGTATTTTCTGCCTAATGGTCAAAAAGTAATATGGGATTTCCCTGCAAAAACTGGAAGTTCTATTACAATTTGATCAACAATCTAAAGGTTGAAAACTGAAACCATTGAAAATAATATTTATCCAAAATACTGGGGCATTTTCATTTGCTTGGCTCATGATCAACTAAGTTTTTTTTTTACATTTGTCCTCTTTAAATACCATTTGCTACAACAAATTTAAGTAAGGTTCTTCTTCTTGCATAGATCCCACTATTACGTTAATTTAAAAACATTAAATATTTGAACTCAATGAAAGAATACATAGATGATTTTTAATATTGACAAAAGGATATATTGTTAGATTTCAAAATCAGTATCAGTCTCCTAACAACAGGAGGAAAATTATAAAGAAAACTTCCTCAAATCTGTCAGTGCCTCTCTCTGTGTCATAAAATGAAATTATTCTCTTTTAATTTGTTGAATATGAAAGGACTTTAAAGGACAAGAATTACCTTTAAGCTTTTCTACCAATGTTTTTAGATGGTTTCCCAAGTGGATAACAGAGTCAGGTCCTTTTGCTTACAGAAATTTGAGGGTTAACTTTTTACCCCACTAAAAAATTCATTGTTTGTTCATCACCATTCCCACCCAGTAGTAAAGAAATATAATTATATATGGATATACAAATAAGATTGACATAATAAGCGAAAACAATTATATTCAGTGGCATTACCTGAAAAAAAACAAACATTGATTCCAGGGGCTTGTATTTTCAAACTGTCATTTTGTATAATATCTAATAGCTAGAATTTATAAAGCACTTTATAGTCTGCAAAGCTTTTTGTGTGTTCTCTCATTAGATCCTCATGACAACCCTGGGATGTTAGTGCTATTATTATCCTCATTTTATGGATGAAGAAATCAGGGCAGACAGAGGTTAAATGATTTGAAATTTATAATATTCTCAAACAAAATACAAAATTCTACATTCAAAATCAGGCAAGAATTTTGAATTTAAGCAACAATCTCAACAGAATAATAGTGTCCTTGTACTTTAATCATTTTCCTAAAACTATTCAATCATTCTTAAATCACTCTCAGGATTCTCCACCTTGTCAAAGGTGAAATGATTAGATCATTCCATTAATGAAAGATTCTATTAAGTCAAGTAATCATGTTTATTTATTCTCTCAGTCTGATCATTACTATAACTCACTCAAATATGGGGGAGGGGGAGAAATGCACTGCCACTATGAAAATCAGTCAAAATTCTGCTCTGGTCAATCCTTCAACTAGATCTTCCCTGAGATCTAGAACTCCTCTCTGAACTTTTACCTAGTCTCCAAAATAATAGTAAGGAGTCCGTTACATGGCTCAATGGATAAAGAGCCAGGCCTGGAGATGAAAGGTCCTGAGTTCAAATATCAATCCAGATACTTACTAACTGTATGACCCTGAGCACTTCACTTAACACCAGTTGTCCAACCCTTGCCACTCTTCAGTCTTAAAAATTGGTGCTAAGAAAGAAGGTAAGAGTATTAAAAAATCATGAGGTTTTTAATTAATGGAAACAGAGGAGTAGTTTATGTAAGGTAGTATTTTTTTTTAAAGTTTAATCAAATCTCATAAGATTTCTTATTCACACACCACTATCCTTTTGGAAAATAAAATTCTATTCATTATTTCATTATATGTAACTTAAAGAGGAACATCCACTATAGATATAAAAAATATTTTTGCTCGGAACGTGACTTTAAGGAATAATATTTTAGTGAAAATAATATGATTTAATATATTTAATTATTTTCAAAATCTTAGTTTGACACTGTTATTTTATGGTGATTCTCAAAGATCAGATTCTAAGTTTTTATTAATATATTGTTTTAATGGCTACTAATGCTGAAAAAGATATCTCACATCAATCCAAATGGAAGAGATTTTGATTGCTGGCTACACTTACTAAATCATGGTATTCATTTCTTTTTATCCTGCACACCAATTATGATAAGTTTTTCTTGAAATTTGGCTCGTAAATTTGTATTTTCTATGAAATCAAGCAATGAATAAGAAAGTTTTACATTTTTATATTTTTTTAAAAATGGGTTCACAACCAACCAAAACTCTTCATTTGGAAGATTTTTGTACAGATTATAAAACTTTATTTCCATTTTTAAGTGCATATATGGTATTTATTTTAGGCAATTTTGGTTTTGACAATAGAAGTTTTTAAATGTCTTCCTACTAATGATGATTTTAAACTGCCATTAGCTAATATTAAGATGAGTGTCTTCATTCATGATGGTGTATGTAAATCCATACGTGAAATAATATTGAAGTTTGGGGACCAAATTTTTGTTAGATCAAATTAGATTTTCATTGTTCCTCATGAAATTGCTGATGAAGAGCTCAGATCAGGAGTAGGACTGTGGCAGCTCTACCTTTTTTCTTGTTCATTTGTGCTTGTGTTATTATTATTATTATCTTCAATCTGTAGTTACCTTGCAGGAACCCTTAACAGCCAAATTTCCATTTTGTTAGGGTGAGTTTTATTATATCTAGATAATTTAATCCATAAATCCACTTAACCAGGCATGCATACATTATTTTACTTTATAAAACTCTGAAAGTAAATAAAAAAGTAAGAACACCTTGTAAACCATTTCTTCCTGGAAATCCTAGTCTTCCTTCAGGATATTTCATGTGTTATCAAGTATCATATGACTGCCCTATATATGTACAAAGTGAGGGCAATGTCAATCTGTCTATATAAACATTAGTAAAGTTTATTTTCTTTTAAAAATAAAAATAAATAAAAATTCCAATATTTATTTTCTGTACTCTTGATTAGTTATCTTTGAATACTCTTTTAATAATATTTATGCCACTTTGGAGACCAATGAACTTGAGAACTTCTTGGTCAGTATAGGATGAACTCCATTGCCATAACTTTTTATAACTTTATATATTTTTATAAACTTTCTTTGTGATGACCTTTACTGTAATGCTTGGACCTCATTCAGTCCTCCTGTTTAGATCTCACAAGAATTGTATTTTGACTGCACTCAATCTTTATTAGATTTTTGAATTTAGCTGATGCTATACATCTCGAGCAACCCATGGTGCCTTATCTGGAAATTGCCTAATGCAGCCCACTCAGCTGCATGACTTTGTACCTAAAATTTAATATTATAAAATATAAAATTCACAAAGGGTAAAGGAGAGTCATGCCTTGCTCAGACTCTGCTCTGCCCAATGACTTTAACAACTCTTTTTTTTTGTAAAAAAGCACTTTTGGGGGCTTGGGAGTTTGTTATCCATTGACATCAATCAGCCAATAAATATTAATCAAACATCTACCATGATTCAAGCACTGAGCTAAGCACTAGGGATAAAAAAAAAGGTAAAAGATAATCTTGATTCTAAAGGAGTTTGAAGTCTAATGTGGAAGACACTATACCAAAAAATGTGCAAATAAGTTATGATTAGTATATATACAAGAAATAATAAGAGGAAGGAACTAGAATTAAGGGGAAATGGAAAGGTTGCTTGTTGAAGGTGAGATTGTTAATGCCCTTCAACTTTAAAGACATCAAACCAACCTAAGGCTGACCCCATATAGCAATGGCCTTTGAGACTAATGAATTTATTGAATGCTCAATGATTTAAATGAGGTATAATTTATTTTTTTATACTCAAAACATTTTATTAGCATAATACGGTTCACAGAACAATGTGGAAGAGGAGAATTACTAAGTGGATTTCTTTAAGTGATTCTTTCAAAAGTGTAAACCTTGCTACTCTTTATTAAAGTTAATGGTAAAGCTTGCAAAAATCTAACAGGGTTCTGCTCAAGATGCCAACATCCTATTACCATGATTCCTTCCCATGAGCATGTATCAACTTAACACATTATGGAAACAGATAGTTTCTTCCCTGCTTCCTGATTCTATCCTACTCTTGTAAGTAAGTCATTCTTAAAAATTTGACTTACTTCTTTACATATTTGAAAAATGAGACCATTATCAGAAAAATTTGTCATAAAATGTTTTCACAGTTGATTGTTTCCTTTCTAAACTTGGTTGAACTTGGTTATATTTATGCAAATCTTTTTAACTTAATATAATCAAAATAATTCCTTTTATATCTTGAAGTATTCTCTATTTCTTATGTGGTCATAAATTCTTCCCTATAAATAGATCTGGCATTCTATGTCCCTCTCATTTATATCACTCTTTATATTTAAATTATATATCCATTTTGACCTGATCTTGGTATAGGGTTTGAGATGTTGATTAAAAACTAATTTTTGCCATAGTTTTCCAATTTTCCCAGCAGTTTTTGTCAAATAGTAATTGGGATAATTTCTTATCTCAAAAGCTGGGATCTTTGGGTTTACCAAACTCTAGATTGCTAAGGTCATTTACCCTAATCTATTCCATTGATCCAGACTTCTGTTTCTTAGCCAATACTAAACTTTTTGAAAAAAAAATTACTGCTTTATAACATAGTTTTTTCTGATATAGGTAGACCTCCATCCTTCACATTTTTTCAATAGTTCCCTTAATATTCTTCATCTTTTGCTCTTCCAGATGAATTTTGTTATTATTTTTTCTAGTTATACAAAATAGTTTTTTGGTAGTTTGATTGGCATGGCACTAAATAAGTAAATTAATTTAGGTAGGACTGTCATTTTTATTATATTAGCTCAGTCTATGAAGAGCAATTAATATTTTCCCAATTGTTCTAGATCTACTTTATTTGGGTGAAAAATGTTTTGTAAATGTGTTTATATAATCCCAAAATTCATCTTGGTGAGAAGATTCTCAGATATTTTATATTGTCTAGAGTGATTTTAAATAGTTTTAACTCTTACTGCTGAGCTTTGTTGGAAATCTATAAGAAATGCTGAGGATTCATGTGGATGTATAATGAATCCTGGGGTGTATGGGGTGTTCAGGAAGGGGTAGTATCTCTGGTATGGAGGGCTTGTCGTGCCCTCCTAGGGCAGCTCTCCAGCCTCTGACCCCCACCTGACGCCCAGCTCTCACTTGTGGCTCCCAGTAGCTGCTAGCATGCAGCAGCAGCCACACCCCGGGCAACGGCTTCGACAGGCCGGCTAACCCTTGTGAGGGTAGCCATCGGGTCGTCGACCCCTGGTGAACCAGGGCTTTGCTCACCCAGCATGTGAAGACTGCTTTGGTTGAACAGGCAGAAGAAACCAATAAGAAGGTTCAATGGCTGAGATGGCGACGCAGCAAGGCACTGTGGAGTGCTTAGGGCGGGTTGGAGCACAAAGGGCAACACGGCCATCCAATGCAGCTGAGGAAGTCTCCAAATGTAACGACTTTTCATGCCACTGGACCCAGGCTTCCAACGCCCAGAGAGTGGGACTGTCTCTGTGCATCGACTTTTCCACTTAAATCTCCTTCACGCACAAGTGTCTTTGTGCACACTCATCTATCATAGATGAAAACGCACAAAGACAATTGTCATCCTCGGTTATGGAGAGGCTACTACTATAATGAATCCTACAACTTCACTGAAATTATTATTTCAACTAGAATCTTTAGATAATTTTCTAGGATTCTCTAAATATACCATCATTATACCATCTAAATAAACCATCAATATACCATCGTCAATATAAATCATCATTTCATTTGCAAAAAGTGATAGTTTAGTTTCCTTAATGCCTACTTTTATTCCTTCAATTTCTTTTTCCTCTGATTGCTAAAGCTAGCATTTCTAGTATAATATTAAACAATAGAGGTGATAATGGGTATACTTGCTTCATTTCTAACTTATTGGGAAGGCATCTTAACTTATCCCCATTGCAGATGATATTTGATAATGGTTTTAAATAAATGCTAATTATTATTTTAAGGAAATGTCCTTTTATTCCTAATCTTTTCAGTGTTTGTTTTGAAATGGGTGTTTTATTTTTTCAAAGGCTTTTTCTGTGTCTATTGAGATAATAATGTGATTTCTGTTGGTTTGATTATTGATATGGTCAATTATGTTGATGGTTTTCCTAATATTAAATGAGCCTTGTATTCCTGTTATAAATCCAAGCTGGTCATAATAAATCCTCCTGGTGATATATTGCTATAGTCTCTGCTTGCATTTTATTTAAGATTTTTTCAACAATGCTCACTAGGGAAATTTGTCTGTAATTTTCTTTCTCTGTTTTTGTTCTTCCTGGCTTAAGTATCAGCACTATACTTGTGTTATAAAAAGAATTTGGTAGGGCTCCTTCTTTGTTTATTTTGCCTAATAGTTATATAGTATTGGGATTAGCTAGTCTTTAAATGCTTGATAGAATTCACTTGTGAATCCATCTGGCCCAGGGAATTTTTTCTTAGCAAGTCCCTTGATGGCTTGTTCAATTTCTTTATCTGATATGGGATTAATAAAGCAACACTTTTCCCTCTTTTGTTCATCTAGACAATTTATATTTTTGTAAATATTCATTCATTTCTCATAGATGGTCAGATTGTTTTGTCATATAATTGAACAACATAGCTCATAATGATTGCTTTAATTTCCTCTTCAATTGATGTGAAATCACCCTTTTCATTTTTGATACTGGTAAGTTGATTTTCTTCTTTCCTTTTTTTTAAATCAAGTTAACCAATGTTCTATCTGTTTTTTTATAGAACCAGCTCTTAGTCTCATTTATTAGATCAATAGTTCTTTTACTTTCAATTTTATTCATTTCTCCTTTGATTTTTAGGTTTTCCAATTTACTTTTTAATTGGGGATTTTTAATTTGTTCCTTTTCTAGGTTTTTTTTTTACTTAAATGTCCAATTCATTGATCTGCTTTTTTCCCCCCTTTATTGATATAAGCCTTCAGGGTTATAATTTTCTCTTGAGTACTGCTTTGGCTGAAACCCTTTAATTTTTATATGTTGTCTTCTCATTGTCATTCTCTTCAATGAAATCAGTTATTGTTTCTATTATTTTTGACCCATGTATTTTGAATTAGATTATTTAGTTTCCAATTAATTTTAATTTGCTTTTCTATGAACCTTATTGATTATATTTTTATTACATTATGATCTGAAAAAGTTCCATTTATTATTTCTGCTTTTCTGCATTTGGTCATGAAGTTTTAATGCCCTCATATAATCAGCTTTTGTAAATATACCCTGTGCTGCTGAAAAAGGGTATATTCCTTTTTTATCCCTATTAATTTACTCTAGATGTCTATTAAATATCACTTTTCCAAAATTTCATTCACTTCTTTTAATTCTTTCTTTTTTATTTCATGATTAGATTGATCTAGTTCTGATAGGGAAAGATTGAAGTCCCCCACTAGCATAGTTTTAATGCTTACTTCCTCCTTAAGCTCCATTAGTTTCCCCTTTAAAAATCTGGATACTATACCATTTGATGTATATTTGTTATTTACTGATATTACTTCATTGTCCACACTATCAAGATCTAATTACTTTCCTTATCTCTTTTAATCAGATATATTTTGGGTTTAGCTTTGTCTAAGATTATGTTTGCTACTCCTGCCCTTTTTTGGGTCTCATTTGGAGCCCAATAGATTTTCCTCCAACCTTTTACCTTTATTCTGTATGTCTACTTGCTTTATGTGTGTTTCTTATAAATAACATATGATAGGATTATGGTTTCCAATCCACTCTGTTATACATTTCTTTTTTATGTATAAGTTCATCTCATTTATATTCACAGTTATGATTATAATCTCTGTATTTCCCTCCATCTTCTTTTCCTCTTTTAATCCTTCCCTTTCTGTTTTTACTCTCTCTCCACACCAGTATTATGCTTTTAATCACTCCCCATATTTCTCCTCCCTTACATTGCTCCTCTTCCTACCACCACCCTTCTTTTTCACCCTCTACTTCTCTGTAGGATCTTTTGATTGCCACCCCCAACTTCTTCCTCGCTTGTATTACTCCTCTCCCCACCACCTCCTTTTATATTCCCCTCCTATTTTTATAGTGTAAGATAAAAATCTTACACCATAGAAATATATCTTATATCTATATCACAATGAGTCTTGCTCTTGAACTGATTCCAATGAGAGTAAGGTTTAAGTATTACCCATCACTACCCTCATTGTCCCCTGCACTATGATAGTTTCCCACCCCCTCATTCCTCTTTATGTGTTATAATTTACCTCAATTTTTCTTTTAAGTTATTTTCTTTTTGTATTATTTTCATTTCTTTTTCCCATTTTCTTCAACCTATCTTATTTTTTTTTATTTCCTTTTTGAGTTCTTCTAGGGCTTGAGACCAATTCCCTTTTTTCTTTGAAGTTTTACATGTGGTTGTTTAGATCTCACCATCCCCTACTAACTCTTTGTGTTGCTATTGGTCTCCATAGAAGTTTTCTAGGGCTAGGTGTTCCTGTGGCTATTTGCTCATTTTCCCAGTCTTAATTTTTTTTGCATGTGGAATGGGAGCTCAGAAAGCTAATGATTATCTCTCCTCTGCTGATGACCTGCAGGACTCAGCACTTGGAGGTATTTTGCCATGGGGCTAAGGGGTTCACCATAGTATGAGACTGTGCTGTGGACTTCCAGGCCTCACTGTAGGCTGGTTCCAGGGCTTAGGACTTCAAGGAGCTGGGTTTTGGGTATGGAGTACTCTGTTGTTGGTATAGGCAGGGTCCCGGGATCCCACTGTTGGCTTATGCCCAGGCTTTGAATCTGGTACAGTAGGTGGAAGGGTGATGGGCCAGAACTCCTCTGTTTTTAGTTTTGCTTCTGGTTTCTCCTTTTGCCATGAAAATTGACTCTCTCTCTCTGCCTACCTGTCAAGTTGTGTTCAGCAGGAGAGCCCCCTCACTCTGTCCTTCTATTGGTTTTTGACACCAGTTGCTTTGAGACATTTTTTAAAGATTGGTTTAGAAGGACTGTCAGAGAGGTTTCAGCTTTCCCTGCTACTAAGTTGCTATCTTGATTCTGCCTCACCCCAAGTAAGTTATATTTTCAAAGAAACACATTGAGCCAAGTTATCCTTTCTGGAAAAAACCAAGAAAAACAAAATATACAGACTTCATCTACCTTCTACATTGATTAAAACTGTTATATTGGCCTACTAATAGGTCAATAAATAGGAGATAGAAAAAAAATTCTAATAACATTAAGGTTTCTGCGAGTTGTTTAAAAGTAGCATTGTACTGCAAGAGTGGAAATAACTAAGATTTGACCTAATTCTGCATTTTTTTTTATTCCACTTGGTATTGTTGCTGAATTAGTGAAGCAGAATCAGACCTATAGGGAATAGTTTCCTCCAAACCTTCAATTTAAACTGGTATATAAAATACTTTTGAAACAAATAAAGAAGCATTTTTTGGAATGTAAAGTGTCATAAGTAAGAATGTATTTTCTGGTACTTTGCCAATGTCTTGGCCACAAGTACTAAAATCTTAACTTTTAATGAAAGTAATAGTTGTGACTCCCCAGAGGCCAATTGAATATTCTGTGCTATGGCCTATGAGGGTATCCTTTGCCACTGCTACTCTGCCTCCCTACCCAATTCTCTCAGAAGAAGAAATTGAAGTCATACACTTTTCCTTAGTTCATTGTCTGGTATCATAAGAATGTGCAAGAATATGGACAACTTACTTTATAGATTTACTTCAAACCTAAAAACAAAATCTCTTTTTCTCCTTATATATTTATTTATTAGTCTAATGTTTCTAATCAAATTTACACTTTCAGATTTCTGATCAAATGCTATTTAAAGTTCTATAAAAATTATTTCATTACACATGTATTTTAACCTAACAAATCAATGCATCTAAAAGTATGTATTAAGTAGCTGCTAGGTAGAAACACTAATATACTATTGTTGAGCTGTGAACTGACACAACCATTTTGAAGAGCAATTTGAAATTATACCCAGAAAGTGATAAAACTGTGTATACCCTAGAACCCATCAACAATATTGGTAAGTTTATTTCCTAAGAAGATTAGGGAAGGAGGAAAATAACCTGTAGGTTCCAAAGTATATTTTCTTTATGTTGGCAAAGAATTGAAAACTGAAGGGATATCCAACAAATGGCTAAACAAATTGTGGTATATGATTATGATGGAATACTACTGTACCATTAGATATGATGGAGAAACAAAAACCTGGAAAAATTATATGAGATAATGAACAGTGAAATAAATGGAACCAGGAAAGCAATATACACAGCCCTAATACTAATATTAGAAAAATAAACTGAGTGTTACCTCTAGAATGTAAACAGAAAGATAAAACATGAAAGACTTAATTGATATGCATATTTTTATCTCCCTGATGATATCCTATGTGATGCAGGGAGTTTAGAGAAGGGTTGGGACACTAGTGGATGAGAACTATGATTTAGATATGAAATAAAATAAGTAAAACATACAAGAAGTCTGTGCTTTAATTTGTGTAATATCTTCTTTTTATTTATAAATGAAAATGCTCATTTTGTTTGAATTTATAAACATTTAGAATAATAAAATAATAATAATAAATAAGTAGCTACTAGGTGCTATACATGGTCTATATAAAGCATATTCAAAGATATGGTATCTGCTCTTCCCAGTACCTCATAATCTATTTTGGGATATACTTATCTTGGCTTCTCATAAGCCTTATCCCTTTAAGTAGCTGAAGGACACGATAAAGTCACAGGTCAACCCTCCATTAAAAGGAGAATTGCTGAATATAGAAACTATCATTTTATTGAAATCCCTACACAGCCATCTTAATCTTGCTTCTCTGTTTTTTTCTAATTCCAACTCATCCGTGTGCTTTTGGACTTTTCTGAACCTTTTTTCTATATGCCTGTTCTATGATATCAGAGTAGGACTTGACCCCTGATATCTGCTGCAATATCCACAAATTGTTTAAATGGCCTCAATTTTCTGAGATTCATTTCCCTCATCTAGAAAATTAAGGGGGTAGATTGGATTTAAATTGATGCTAAGGATCTTTTAAGCTATAGACTGCTATAATCCTTTGGTATTTGCATGCTTCTGTTGTCTCTCTTCTGGAATGGAGTTAATACATAGCCTTTCGTGGATTGGCAACTCCTAAAGTTTGCCGCTTAAAAATGTGAAAATGACTTTGCTAACCCAACTTCATATTTAGTGCTATTTAAGTTCATCTAATTGGTCTTAACATTCAATCTCATCAAAATCTTCATGACTGTTGACTATATCAATCACTGTGTCAGCTTTTTGTCATCTGAAAAATTCAATAAACAGACCATCTTTGCCTTTTTCTATGCCATGGATAGATTTTTAAAAATAATATAAAAACTAGCAAAAATCTCTGCAGAACTTTAAGTGTCTAGCCATTGCCATTTAATTTGATATTTAATTACTCTATTGTGTTATATTGCCTGGATATCTCCATCTTATTCCTAACAGTAGCACTTGATCAAATAGTAAGTTGAAATCAAGGTAAATTATATCCCTGATCTACCACTCTAATGGTAAAGCCATGCTTACTTTGTGAATTCAACTTCCTTTCTATATTCACTCACTCTTCCTTTATTAGTATATTCTAGAATCTTTCAAGGAATCAAGTCTAAATCACTGATGAATTATCTTCCACTTTCAGAAATATCAATGTTTTCAGCCTTCAATAATCTTATAATACTTGCCCTATTCTGTATGATCTTTTTGAAGAAGTCATTGACAACTTTTCACTAATTATTATTTTCTCAGCCTCAGAATTGATTAAAAGTTTTATTATTTATTAATGCTAATAGTATAACATACCTACTAATAAAAAAGAAATTAGGAAATAGGGAAAGGGGCACCATGGTTAGAATGTTGAACCTAGAGGCAAGAAGACTCATATTCCTTGGTTTAAATCTTGACTCTGATACTTACTAGCTATGGAACTCTGGGCAAGTCACTTAACTGCTTGCTTCAGTTTCCTCATCTGTGAAATAAGCTGGAGAAGGAAATGGCAAATTACTTCAGTATCTTTGCCAAGAAAATCCCAAGTGGGGTCACAAAGAATCACACATAGCTGAAACAATTAAATAACAACAAATAGGGGAAAGCATGGTATAAAAGAAAAAAGCATAGTGTTGGGAGTCAGGAGACTTAAGTTCAAATACAGGCTTTGCTACTTACTACCTTGGGCAAATCATTTAACTTCTTAAGGCTTTCATCTCTGCAGCTATAAAGTAAAGGAGGGGTGTTATCAGAATTAATGACCTTTTAGTACTTTTCACTACTAAACCTAGGGTCCTATGACTAAACTACTGGCATACAGGTAAACTATATAAACTATAATATAAACTATATTATATAATATATTTAATATATGATTATAAACTATAAAGCTTCATCTGCCTTAAATATTTAATAATACGACTTGAATTTTCCAGTCCTTTTCTCATTCGTAAGTAAATAGATGAAAAAATGATTCATTAAGCACTTATTATTGATCAAATACTGTACTAAGAGATGGGAATACACATAGAAAAACAAAAACAAGATGACTCCTGATGTCAATTAACACATACTATAATTGTAGAAATGGCACATAAAAGAGAGTTTAACAACAGCAGAAAGCAAGGCTCAGTAGTTCTTAGATTAAAATAGAAGGTCAGATGAGAGTGTTAGGAATCTGGAGGTCATAAAGGCAGAGAAGATAGTAAAAGCTGAAGTAACTGGTGAGGCCTTGACAGGGCAAAGTTCAAGGTCTGGTGGTCCTCCAATTCATCAGAAGGAATAGATTTTTATTTTATTTTGAAATTCTAGATATCCCCCACAGATATGAGTTAGGAAAAATGTCAAATAAGATCAAAATAAAACTTCATTTTCATAATCTATATAATTTCCTTTTAAACAAAAGTAATAGATTTTAATAAGACCAGTCATACAGTATTTTTCTTCCTTTTTTTGATTGTTCCTCATACCAGCTAACCTTGCCTTTATTTGCAGAGTCACATTTTATAGTAACAATTTTCACATTTGGCAAATGATGGTTCATACATTCCATTTTTGCTATATGAATGGATTTTCTCTCTGCTTTCAATGATGGGGATTATGCATAAATAAGGACATATATGGAAGCATACTCCAACATATATATGCTGATATGCATATATAAACAGATGTGATTTGTGAACATCCATATATTCACACATAGGAATATATAAATACATAAAGGGACAATTGAAATATTTGCTAGGATTTTATACTTATAAATATATCGTATATGCATAGATTGAATACTTATACTATATGTATATTTTATATATATTTAAGATGTATATAGATATGTATATGGGTATTTAATTATTTACACACATAAATGCATATATATATATATATATATACATATATATATATATTTAGATCATTAGATGTATCAGAAAGGAAACATCCTATCCTATCAAAATCTCTGGGTGGGCCCATAGGTATATACATGTGTATATATATAAACATATATTCATAGCTATATAATACATATGTGTTTATGTGTGTGTAGGTTTGTAATTATATGTGTAGGAAATGTAAGTGTATATTGTATATTAGACCTCTCCCCAAATGTTGAGTATAGATCTAATTTTATAATCTCCTTGAAAACCCATCTTCTGACCATCCCCTAAATGTGAGTGTTCTGACATGTTAGCTTCTTTTTTCAATATACTCTTTCTTTAGATGACCTTATCTATTTCCAGAACTTTGATTCTCACTTCTATACAGATGACTCCCAAATTCTAGTCCTACTATCCCCTCAATTTCATTCTTAGTTAGAATTAGAATAGGAAGTAACTTTAGAGGTCAAGTCCAAACCAATCATTTTATAGATTTATAGATGATAAAAACTGAGAACAATGGAGGTTTAAATGGTTTAGGCCTGTGTTGGCAAATGTATGGCACACGTGCCAGAGAGGGAATGCTCCCCTCCCCCTCTTCCCCATACCTGAGGATATTCCTCACATAACCCGCACCTCTGCCCAGCTGCTCAGTGGGAGTGCTTCCTTCCTCCCCTGTCTGAGGTAAGGGGGCAGCTCACATGCTGCATAAGGGTTGTAGTTTGGACCCTCAGTCTCTAAAAGTTTTGCCACCACTGTTTTAGGCCATTAGCTCCCCACAAAGAGTATCAGGCTCAAAAAGTCTTCAAAATAAAGAATAGATTTTTTTAAATAATAAAGGACACAGGGATGAGTTACTTTAGAGCACTCTATTTAATAGAAAGTTCATCCTCTTTCTTTCTGGCATGTGTCATTCTCTAAGAAGGGGACATGCTATACTCCAAAATTTCAGCTAAATGAAGGAAAGCAATAGATGAGTCTATACATTACCATTTTTGGACAGCGAGGAATACATGATATTCCAGATTCTACCACTCCAGCCCTAATCTTTGCCATGAATACATTACACATAGCATAGACTTGGAATGAAGGGACCCTAAAGGTTGTCTAATCAAATGCCCTCATTTTAGAGGTACCCCAAGTGCACCTTTAAAGTACCCATAGACTCTGACATGTTAGCTTCTGATATGTCTATTAGAGGAATTTTCTGCCAGCTCCTCAAACTTAGTGTCTCAGTAGACCTCATTATCTTTCCCACAAAACCAGTCCCTCATCCCAAATTCTCTATTTCTCTGGCTGGCACCATTCTTTCAGTTACCTAGGGCTGAAATGGCCTCCATGGTATTTCCTTTTCTAACCAAGAGACATTATGCTCTTACCTGTCTCTCCATTGCTCAAAAATCTTTATTATCTCTTATGCTTAGAGAATAAAATATACATATAAATATAGCCTTATTCTATAATATAGTTCCAACTCTCCTAGCTTCATTACCTCTGCTCATTTTCTTAGACTGGCCTGAGTCCTTGGAATGGTTAATTAGTGGGTTATTGTCCTTTATACTTGAAAAAGATTAAAATGACATCACTGGTGATGTCTTTTGATTCACACACTAATTAGATTTAACTGGAGCAGATTTAAGTGCCACCTTCATGGCTGTTAAAAAAAATTTATTCTCAACTTACTTTGCAGTTCTTTTGAAAATGTTCATATCCTTTAATCTTTTGAGTGACTTTTAAAAATGATTCTGTTCCTCTCAGCTAACACAGCACTATTTACACATTAGTGTGAGAATATAGGAAACATTTTAAAAATTGAAAATATTAAGAAAAATATTCTCTGTTTTCAATCCTTTCTAGACTTCTAAATTTGAAGGTGGGTTAGGTATCTTGTACGTTTTGGTTTTCTTGTTTTTTCCCTATTGGGTTTGAGAGCTCATTCCCCATCCTAGGTGAATCACCTCATGATTATGACTAAATCCCTATATTTCTTTTGTGACTGTACCAACCTTTCTTAGAGTACTTAAGAGTGGCAGGTAAAATTGAATATTAATACTTACAATCTGGTTTAGGTCACTTTCTTCCCTGTTCTTTTTAAGTGATTGGACTATAGGTCCACATAAGGGAAGTCTCCACTTTAAATAGCCACTGAAACGTTGGTGTTGTGATCCACCCTTCTCCATTTAATCCTTTAAGAAAATGTTAAAATATTTAATGTAGGGAAGGAGATCCCTTTGTTTACTCCAAAAAAAATTATGATAGGAGTGGTCAAGAAAGGAACTGAGTAGTTCATGTTAACCCCAAACTATATTTTAACATAGTTTGATCATTTTCTTTTTTTTTGAGACTCTTATAAATGTTACCTCAAGTCATTTTGGGGTAAAGATGTATGTTGGAAGTTATGGAACTATGTCTTTTGAATTTGGATCTCTCTCTCTCTCTCTCCCTCCCTGTCTTCCTTTTTCTTTTTCATCAAGTACTGTCTTGGATGTTAGATATATGTATGCTAAATTAAATATAATTGTTTCTGACAGACTAAACATAAGTATGTTATTAATGTTTTTTTCACATTAGTTACTTAAATAGTTGTTGAATGTAATGAAAATGAATATACTTAGTGTTGATAATCTTCACATGTATCTGACCAAAAAATCTAACAAAAAATTCAACTAAATTTAGCTTAATATTATAATTTAAATTCTTCACAGACTATGATTAAGGAATTCCCTATAGATGCATATTAAATACATCTATGATGAAATAATTTGTAAGCAAGGCAAGCATTAGAACTATATAGGAATAGAATTATCATTTATTGAGTTTAATATACTCTTTTTAAACAATTCTGGCTAAGTGCACATGACTAACTTCTTTGCTGTCAATCTCTATTAGAGATCTATTTAAATGTACCTTCATATGTTGTATAATTGGAAATCTTATGCCTTTGAACTACATTTTCCAGGAGCCCACTGACTTCCTGTTGTTACATGCTGCCATAGACAGGAGATAAATTGGGGGGAGTTCCGTGTCTAGGCTTCTTTCTTTCTTTCTCTCTTGGGTCGGGACATTGGTGGAGTGGGCTCTTTGGAGCAGGTAAATTAACCATGGGCACATGGTTTTATTTTGTTACTTCTAGTAATTATTAATAAATCTTATAAAATATAATATTTGAATTTGTTGTAGATTAATTTTAATCTTTACAATGTCTCCTTATCATATCACTGCCTTGTCATTGCAGAGGGACTTGCATAGCTCAATGAAAGTATGTGCTATGTCAAGTAGGAAAACCAAGATAGATGGTCATAAATGGAGAGGTCTTACAAAGTGTCATCTACTGGATAATGAAATCACAAACCACTATACTATCTTTGCCAAAAAAATTGACAGTATTAACATGCTAAAAGATATGATATTGGAAGAGGAACAACTCAGGTAAGATATTGTCTAACAGGTTCAATACATGGGAGCTCAGACAGACTTTGGAAGACAGGAGGCCCTGGATTGCTATAGTCACAGGGTCACAAAGAGTTAGACACAATGGAACAACTGATCAACAGCAACCTTAAGATGTACTTTTTTATATTTCCTTGTTTTTTTTTAAGTTTAAATAACATATTACTCCTTCATTCATCCCACAAACTACTTATTGCAAAAATGTTTAAATAAAAAGAAAAAAATAGTTGAGCAAAAATTGTCAACTATTATTAAAAATTATTTTTTTTTCTTTTTCCCACTTTTCCCTATTCACTAGGGGTTTGGAGGAGGATAGAAAACATACAGAACTCTTCTAGTAAATAAGCATAATAAAGAAAAAAATTTCTACACTGGTCATGTTCAAATAATACTAGTACAGTTTTTATACTAGTCTATCATCTTTCTGTCATGAGGTATTCAATGTTCTTTATTAGTTATCTGGAATCATGCGTTTTTATATCTGTAATGTCTCTCAGATGTCATTTTATTGAACCCTGTCTCTTTTAAAGATTAGGAAACTGAGACGCAGAGTGGCTCAGAGATTTTCCCAGGGACACACAAATAATGAATAATAGAGCTAGAATTCAAGTATGGATATGCTAAATCTTCGTTGTTTACGTTGTACCAAATAATTTCCCAACATCAACCTCATTATATAAAAAATAAGGTGGAGGAAAAGAATGGGAAAGATTGCTTTTCTTTCTTTCTAGGAGGAGAGGTGTCTAATTATATAGGAATAATCTTTAAACAACCACAAAAGAAATGCAGAAATTTAGACCCATGAGAGCACTCAAACCCAATGGGCAAAAATAAGAAAACAAAATATACAAGGTACCAAATGCAGTTGGGGGTAGGTCCTCATGGCTTTTGTATCAAAGAGTTCTCAGTTATGTGAAGGCTTTTATGATGCCAGTCAGTCTCTCTTGCCCCTTGCATAGTTTTGCCATTGCCAGCAGGAGTTTCCTTGCAGCCTGCCTCATCTGAAACAACTCCTTTCTATTGCTCCACCTCTTCAACTCCCCATCTCATTTACAACTTTATCTTTAAATAGCTCTATTTTTCTTAGCCTTGTATCCCCTCTTTCAGCCACAGTCCTCAAGACACATAGTTTTGATTTATTCACTGTAAGTTATCTTTACAACCCTGCCTGTGCTTTATACTGTCTGAGCCTTTGTGCTCTTTAATTCAAGAATGTATTCAGCTGATAGGAATGCAAAACCATGGATCAAGCTGCCCAAGACTTAGGAAGCCCTCTCTAAAGTTCACATTGATCATGAGCTTTCCTCGAAATCTATTTTTATAGCCTTGACAAAAGTTAATCACATATTGCTAGCCAACCTGATTTGGGCCACATCGTCCAACTGATTCATGTGGTTGAACTTTTTGAAATAAGGGGGTGGGGGGATTCCAATTCTGATTAATCTTTCTATCCTGCTTATACCTTAGAGCACTTCTTCCCCATCCGCTCCCTTACATGTAGTCTGTGATCCAGTGATACTGGCTTCTTCATTGTTCCTAGTAAAAGACAATCCATTTCCAGGACCCCATCATTTTCTGTTGCCTCACGCCTAGAGTGCTTTTGCTCCTCTTCTGCCTCCTTGTTTTCTTCAAATCCCAGCTAAAAGCCCACCTTCTTCCAGAAGCCTTTCCAGATCACCCTTAAATCTAACACCTTCCCTCTTTTGTTTGTGATTTACAATTTATTTGTATATAACTTATTTATAAAACTTCATCACCACTTTAGACTATTAACTCCTTGAAAAAAGGGAATTTCTTTTTTTCTTCCCTTTTCTTTTTATTCCCAGTGGTTAACACAGTGCCTGGCACAAAGGAGACTTAATAACTGTTCATTGACTGACTTAATCTGTATAACACTGGGGGTTTTTTTGTTTGTTTGTTTGTTTTTTTAAACCCTTACCTTCCATCTTGGAGTCAATACTGTGTATTGGCTCCAAGGCAGAAGAGTGGTAAGGGCTAGGCAATGGGGGTTAAGTGACTTACCCAGGGTCACACAGCTGGGAAGTGTCTGAGGCCAGATTTGAACCTAGGACCTCCCATCTCTAGTCCTGGCTCTCAATCCACTGAGCAAACCAGCTGCCCTCTGACACTGTATTATTTGAAAAATATATAGAACTTTCTAAAATATTATAAAAATTTTCTTTAGCCTAAAAATTTTATTTTCATGACCTTCCATTTAAATATCACTCTAATGTGACAAAGTTGTGCTTAGCCATTATAAAAGACTGTTACACTTAAAAATAATTAATGACTCAAAGTTTAATTATTTGCCTCAAATTCTCTGGGAAGCCAGGCCTTAATAGTCTTTTCTATAACTGAATTTCTTAGCTTTCAGCAGATCGACTTAGGTGACATCACTGCCTTTGGAATACATTCAGAAAGAACTCTACTATGAAGCAAACAGCTTATAAATGGAAATTAATGCCAACTATGTAAACCCTTCCTTCTGTTGACTTACCTACCACCCACATTCACTAGAAGAAAGTGTCACCATAAACAAGCATCATGCTTAATGACTTAGGTGAAGGAAGTCAGGTTGCTTCAGTCAGTAGTTTGTCTAGTGAAGACACTCATTTACTTGTGTGATTAGGCAACTTTGCTGTCACACTTGATACATGTACTTTTTAATATTAAAAGTTGCTGTTTCAGAGGAAGAGCCAAAATAATGGGACCAGCTGAGCTCTCCTAACATTCTACAAACAACTTTAAAATTACTCCTCAAATCAAATCTTGCAGCAGCAGAGGCAACAAAAGGCCAATTTTCATCATTAGACAATTTATAAGGTCCATAGAAGGGTCCTGCAAAACTGGGGTATAGGGTGGCCTGGAAATACCAAAGATGAGTCTTGGAGGATATCCCCAAAGCAGCAACTTTGGGAACTTTCAGCCCAGAGATGGTAAAGGGATTAGATAACTACTCAGAAGGAGATTACAGGGATCACTCTTATGGCATTGGGTGCATCTGGTGTTAATTGGCAACACTATTGCCTCTAAGCAGTTTTAGGTCACAATTCCAGAATAGGGAGGAGTGTTAGCATTTGTAGCTGTAGGAGAACAGGGGACTTGATCACAATTCCAAGATCAAGAGGAGCACAATACTTGTGGTGACAAGGCAATAGGATCCCTTCCTGAGCAATGACCACATGACTTTCAGGATAATACTGCCTTGGAATCCCTGGAAACTTGAAGACCCTTACCCAACCCAGAACTTACCTCAGAAAACAACAGCACAGAAAAGCCTGGCTTGTCACAATTCTTCCCCACCTACACGTGAGTACAATCCAACATGAAGTTCAAAGGGAAGAAACAGTCTAGCAAAATGAGCAAACAAAAAAGAAAGAAATTGACCATAAAAAAACTACTGAAATGTCAGGAAATGCTAAGATACTAATTCAGAAGAAGATAGAAATGTGAAAACAGGTATAAAAAAGGCTCAACAATTTCTAATTGTATATAATTCCCTTGAGATTTTGTGGAAATTTTAAAGAAAAAATAGTTGTGACAGAGGAGGAAAATGAGAAAATAAATGAGAGTGAAATAAGAAAATTATAAAAAAGAAATTAGTTTGGTAAAAAAGTCATAAAAAATACTGAAGAAACCACACCTTCAAGAAATAATTGATCTAATAGTAAAGAGGCACAAAATACACTGAAGAAAACAACATTTTAAAAGGAAGAATTGGCCAAGTAAAAGAGACACAAAAGCTCCCTGAAGAAAATAATTTCTTTTAAATTAGAGTTGAGCAAGAGGAAGTTAATGACTTGATGAGAATTCAAGAAAAGATAAAAAAACAATGTCAAAAGAATGAAAAAGTTGAAGAAAATGTAAAATTTCTACATAAACAATTGACCTAGAAAATAGATTGAGGGAAGAAAATTAAAGAATCATTGGAATGAGTAAACATTACGATTTTTAAAAATGGATATTTAACAAAATAGAAGACTTTCAAGCATTCCTGATGAAATGACAAGAGTGGAAAGGAAAATTCAATATCCAAATAGAAGCCTAAAGAGAAACATAAGATAAACATGAAGAAGTAATCACAGGGGACTCAATGGAGTTAAATTGTTTACATTTCTATATGGAGTGTATATATATATATATATATATATATATATATATATATATATATATATATATATATAAAACTCCTAAGAACTTTATCTTTCTTAGGGCAGTTAGAAGGAATATACATAAACAGAGGGCATAGCTGTGAGTTGATTACATTGCAATGGACTTGAACTTTCCTCTCATTGGAATTTGTTAAAAAATGGAAGAATATACATGCACACACTTAATTGGGAATAGAATAGGAAGTTAGGAGGGAAAAGGAAATAAAAAATATGTGAAATGAATGACAGATGGGGTGGGGCCCACTGGTCAGAAAGAAGACAGACTTTTAAGAATTTCAGGATAAAAAAACACATTAAAAGGATAAAAAGGAAATGAGATGGAAGTAAATGTACAGTTAGTGATTGTGGGATTAGCTAATCCATAGAACAGCAGAAGATAGCAGAATCAATTGGAAACCAAATCCAACAATCTTTTATATGAGATATACATGAAGCAGAAAGACACAGACAAAGCTGAAATGAAGGGCTAGAGCAGAGTCTATTTTGCTTCAGCTGAAGTGAAGAGAGAAAAGGTGGCAATCATCTCAGTTAAAAGCAAAATAAGACCAAATTGAAAGAAATAATCAGGGAAACTACATTTTGCCAAAAAGCACCACAGACAATGAAATGAAATTTTTTTAATTACAAAGCAAGTTTCTCAGGTTAAGGCAGATTTATAAATTAAAACGTATTCCCAAAATGATAAATATGAACAAGCAGTTTTCCAAAGGAGAATCAAATCTATCTATAGTCATATAAAAATGCTCAAAATCATTACTGATTAGAGAAATGCACATTAAAACAACTCTAAGTTACTACCTCACACCTATCAGAAATGAGAAATGCTTGAAAGGATGAGGGGAAATAGACATATTCCTGAAATCTTTGTCATGACTGTTCAAACCATTCTGGAGCACTATGCTTGGAGGAATATAAAATGATGCATATCCTTTGATCCAGCAGTACTATTACTTGGTCTGTACCCTCAAAGAGATAAAAAAAATAAAAAGCTTTGCAGAATCTCTTTTTGTGGTGGCAAAGAATTGGAAATTTAGGAAATACTCATCAATTGGGAAATGACTAAAGAAATTATAGCATATGATTATGATTGAGTACTATTGAGCTACATGAAATGAGGATGGGGAGTTCAAAAACACATGGCAAGATCTACCTGAACTGATGCCAAATGAAATGAAAAGAAGTGGAAATGTTGTCATGATCAATTCTGAAAGATTTGGCAACTCTGATCAATAAAGCGATCCCAAATAATTCCAGATTACTCATCATGAAAAAATGCTATTCATCTCAAGAGAGAGAACTGATGAACTCTGTATGTGAACAGAAATTTTATCTTCTCAATTTATTTTATTTTTATTTTTGTAATAGTTGAATATGTTTCATATGATTTCACATGTGTAATTGATAACATGTTTTTGTCTTCTCAGTGGGTAGAAAATGGGTGGGAAGGAGTGAAATAATCTAGAAATCAGTGTTTAAAGAGAAAAGGATGTTAAAAATAATTTTAAAAGAACATGATACTACTGCCCCACTATTTTCAAGACATGCTCTCCAAAACACTTTTTCACCGTAGGGAGCATATGCCATTAGAGGTAGATTAACTGACTACAAAGGGGATCAATTGACCTGAATCTTACCCTTCAGTTCTACCATTAGCCAATGGCATAACTTTGGGAAAGTGATCTTATGTCTTCCTTATGGTCTTCCTTTTTCTCATTAAATGGCTTATGTTCTTGGTCAAGGAGAAAAAGTTAAAACATACTTCCCTCGAAAGAGAAGTGGTAGACTATAGGTATGAAACATTTCATACAGATTCATAAATAGTTGCTTTTTAATTAAGCTCTGGAGGAAAAAAAATCATTATGAGTGAGGTTTCAAGGTGAATAACTGAAACTAGGGAATTATTGTAGTGCAAACAAAAGGCATCCAGAAAATGTATTAGAAATAAGTAAAATAAAGGTGAGGTCACACTAATCAGTCTTCTAAATATTGCAAATATCTTTTTTTTTTTAGTAAAGGCTTGCTATGATTCATAGGAAAAATATGTTAATCCTGATCTTCACAATCTCATAATTTGATCAACTTGTGTCATAGGTGCATTACAACTAACAAATGTTTTATGGTAACTACTGGAGGCAACTAGAAAACATTACTGACAACCACTGGAGGCAATTAGAGGGCAGAATATTGTTTAAATTTGGTTATTTTCATTATCCCTCATTATCCCTCTACTAGTTGATTTCTATAGTCTATCTTAAAGTAATGGAGTTAGAATTCAGAATGCCCAAATATCACTCCTAGATCTAATGTTACTTTGTGACTGTCCAGGGCCTGAAATAATCCATTTTGAAAATGAGGGTTGCTTCTAAATTCAGATGAATACTGTAAAGATTAGCATATAGTTCCTTCTCAGTGTGGCAGCCAATGTGAGAAGACAGAGACAGAATATTGTCTATTGTAGAATTGACAAATACAAAGCATAATTATTTACATAACTTGCATGCCTCCAATACCATGCTATAGAAACTACTATTTCCTTTCAAAAGAGCAAAAAGACAAAATATGATAATTGTCACTGACAGCTCTTATAGTGTTCTAAGAATAATTTAATGGAATTGAAGAAGCCCACCTAAAAGCATAATTCAAAATGGATTATTTTCCTCATTTTTGTGGGGTATTTTTGTAGAAAATGGATTTCTTTCAACTATAATTTGTTTGATTTCCTGCCCTTCGGAAAGAAAATGTATGTCTCCAGAGAGCAAATAATGTTGCTTCTTTCTCGAAATCAATTGTTTTTATATACAAGACCAAATGACTCTCCAAAAAAGAAAAAAATATTTCCCTGGTTTTGCTTAAATTCTTTATTTTGTTTCCTTCATCATCTTTCAATCTTGTCCTCAAGAGATATATAAGCCTCCACTTAGAGACCCTGACTGACAAAATGAGTCAACATCACAAACTCAGACTTAATGTAAACAAACACTAACATATTTTAAACGTATTGCAAAGACAAACTTTAAATTTTTTTAAATTTATTTAGAATATTTTTCCATGGATATATGATTCATGATTTTTCCCTCCCCTCTTAACTCCACCCCCCGGAGCGGACAAGCAGTTCCACTGGGTTATACATGTATCGTTGTTCAAAATCTATTGCCATGTTATTCATTTTTGCAATTGAATGATCTTTTAATATCAAAACCTTTATTATATCCCTATCAAACTGCATGATCTATCATGTTTTTCTGCTGTATTTCTGTTCCTACAGTGCTTTCTCTGGATGTGGATGGCATTCTTTCTTATAAGTCCTTCAAGATTGTTCTGGGTCATTGTATTTCTGCTAGTAGAGAAGTCCATTACATTTGATTGTGTCAGAGTGTATCAGTCCCTGTGTACAATGTTCTCCTGGTTCTGCTCCTTTTTCTCTGCATCAATTTCTGGAGGTCTTTCTAGTTAGCATGAAATTCCTCTAGTCCATTTTTCCTTTCAGTACAATGGTATTCCATCACAATCAGATACCAGTTTATTCAGCTATTCCCCAATTGATGGGCACTCACTCATTTTCTAATTTTTTGCCACCACAAAGAGTGAGGTGATAAATATTTTTGTACATGTATTTTTCCTTATTATCTCTTTGGGGTACAAACACAGGAATGGTATGGCTGGATCAAAGGGCAGGCATTCTCTTAAGGTCCTTTGGGAATAATTCCAAATTTCCTTCCAGAATGGATGGACCAATTTACAACTCCACCAGCAATGTATTTATTGTCCAAATTTTGCCACATCCCCTCCAATATTTATCACTTTCCTTTGCTTCCATATTGGCCAATCTGCTAGGTTGGTGGTAACAGCACTTTTTAAATTTGCAGTTCTCTAATCAGGAGGGATTTGGAACACTTTTTAATGTGCTTTTCATAGTTTTGATTTTCTATTCTGCCTATTCATGTCCCTTGACCATTTGTCAATTGGGAAATGACTTGATTTTTTTGTAAATATGACTTAGTTCCTTATATATTTGGGAAGTTAAACCTTTGTCAGAGAGTTTTGTTATAAAAATGTTTTCCACACTTGTTGCTTTCCTTCTAATTTTGGTTGCATTAGTTGTGTCTGTACAAAAACTTTTTAATTTGATATAATCAAAGTCATTCATTTTACATTTTGTCATGTTCTCTATCTCTTGCATGGTCTTAAATTCCTTCCTTTCCCACTGATCTGATAGGTATATTATTCTATGTTCACCTAAATTATTTTTTATTTCACTCTTTATATCTAAGTTATTTACCTATTTTGAATTTATCTTGATATAGGGTGTGAGATGTTGATCTAAACCTTTTTCCAATAGTGTTTTTCAGTTTTTCAAGCAGTTTTTGTCAAACAGTGAGTTCTTGTCTCAAAAGCTGGGGTCTTTGAGTTTATCATACACTGGCTTGCTGAGGTCATTTATCCCAAGTCTATTCCATTGATCCTCCTTTCTGTCTCTTAACCAGTACCTTATTGTTTTGATGGCCACTGCTTTATTGTACAGTTTAAGATCTGGTATTGCTAGGCCCCCCATCCTTCATTTTTTTTCCACTATTTCCTGTGATATTCTTGATCTTTCATTCATCCAGATGAACTTTGTTATAATGTTTTCTAGTTTGTTAGGTATGACACATTAAGTAAATTAATTTAGGTAGGATTGTCATTTTTATTATATTATTAGTTCATCGTACCCATAAGCAATTAATGTTTTTTCCAATTATTTGGATCTAGTTTTAATTGTGTGGAAAGTGTTTTATAGTTGTATTTATAGAATTCCTGTGTTTGTCTTGGCAGATAGATTCCTAAGTATTTTATATTCTCTAGAGTGATTTTAAATGGAGTTTCTCTAACCCCTGATGCTTTAAAAAAAATGTTGATGATTTGTGTGGTTTTATCTTGTGCCCTTTGACTTTGCTAAAGTTGTTGATTATTTCCACTAGCTTTTTAGTTGAGTTA
The DNA here is from genome assembly GCF_027887165.1 of Monodelphis domestica. Lineage (NCBI taxonomy): Eukaryota > Metazoa > Chordata > Mammalia > Didelphimorphia > Didelphidae > Monodelphis > Monodelphis domestica. The sequence continues at coordinate 176,155,397 of NC_077230.1, read as the reverse complement.
GTTTAGTTTAGTTAAAACATCTAAATATTTTGAGTTTATTGATGGGGAAAAGGAATAGCAATGAGGGTAACAAGGAGAAGGGAAATTTCTTAATCTTATCCCCCAAACTGATTCCCCTTAATAACTATCTTATTGGATAACTTCCAAAGCTAAATAAGTTAAGTCCCCCCCCCCAAACAGAACCTCACAGAGTCCAGATATAGGCCAAGATCCCAGAGATAAAGTCCAAATCTGGTCCCAGTAAATATTGATGGTCCTTTTCTTGATCTTCACTCAAGCTGCCAGCAGCATGTTCAATCAGTCTCTCTCCTTAAGCTGATATATCACAGGGGCCAGATATCTTGTAGACAGGTGAAAATTACAGAATTACTGCTACCACCAAATCTTAAGCAAGAAGACTATTTTCAGTAGAACTACACCCCGCCTTGGAATCTTGACCCAGGCTCTCATGTGATTCTCTGTCACATGCCTCTCTCAATCGAAATGCAGTCTTTTCTCTGCTTACTACAGTTCCTAGAATTCATTAAGTATACCATCATATTATCTGCAAAGAGTGATAGATTAGTTTCCTCATTACCTACTTAAACTTTCATTTTCTTTTTCTTCTTTAATTGCTACTGTTAGTGTTTCTAGTACAGTATTAAATAATAGAGGTGATAATGGATATCATTGCTTCACTCCTGATCTTATTGGGAAGACTTCTAACTTGTCCCCATTTCATATGATATTTGCTGATGGTTTTAAATATATACTGTTTATTATTTTAAGCAATGGTCCTTCTATTCCTATACTTTCTAGTGTTTTCAGTAGGAATGGTATATTTTGTCAAAAGCTTTTTCCACATCTATTGAGATAATCATGCGATCTCTGTTGGTTTGATTATTGATATTGCTATAGTTTTCCTAACATTAAACCATCCTTGCATTCCTGGTACAAATTCCACCTGGTCATAATGAATAATCCTTTTCATTACTTGCTAGAGTCTTTTTGTTAGTATTTTATTGAATATTTTTACATCCATGTTCATTAAGGAGATTAGTCTACAGTTTTCTTTCTCTGTTTTTGATATGAATGGATTTGGAATCAATACCATGTTTGTATCATAAAAATAATTTGGTAAGACTCCTTCTTTGCTTATTTTGTGAAATAAGTATCATATTAGGATTTGTTCTTTAAATGCTTGATAGAATTCACTTGTGCATCCATCTGGTCCTGGGGATTTTTTCTTAGGAAGTTCCTGGATGGCTTGTTCAATTTCTTTTTTTGAGAGGGGATTATTTAAGTATTCTATTTCCTCTTTTGTTCATCTAGGCAATTTATCTTTTTGCAAATATTCAACCATTTCACCTACATTGTCATATTTATTGCTATATAATTGGGCAAAATAGTTCTTAATAATTACCTAAATTTCCTCTTCATTAGAGGTGAGATTACCCTTTTCCTCTTTGATACTTTTTTAAAATTAGATTAACCAGTATTTTATCTATTTTATTTTTTCATAGTGCTACCTCCTAGTCTTATTTATTAGTTCAATAGTTCTTTTCCTTTCTATTTTATTAATCTCTCCTTTAATTTTTAGGATATCCAATTTAGTTTATATCTGGGAATTTTAAATTTTTTTATTTCTCATTTTTTAAATTGCCAACACAGTTCACTGATCTCTTTCCTCTTGATTTTGTTGTTATAGGCACTCAGAAATATAAATTTTCCCCTAAATACTCCTTTGGCTATATCTCATAGTTTTTGATATATGATATAGCAATTGTCATTCTCTTTAATGAAATCCATAACTGTTTCTATGATTTCTGTTTTGATCCCCCAGTTTTGAAGAATTAGATTATTTAGTTTCCAATTAAATTTTAATTTGCCTTTCCATGAACCCTTGTTAATTATAATTTTTATCACATAATGACCTGAAAAATTGCATTTATTATTTCTACTTTTCTGCATTTCTTTGCAATAGTTCTATGCCCTGATACGTGGTCAATCTTTGTATATGTACCATGTACTGCTGAGGAGAAGGTAGATTTCTTTTTTTTCCCTGTTCAGTTTTCTCCAGATATCTATTAACTCTAATTTTTCTATCATTTCATTCAATTACCTTCTTTCTTATTTATTTTTCAGTTCAATTTATCTAGTTCTGACAGGAGAAGTTTGAGATCCCCTACTAAGATGATCTCCTTGAGGTCCTTTAATTTTTACTTTAGAAATCTAGATGCTATACCATTGGGTGTATGAATGTTTAGTAATGATATTACTTCATTTTTATAGTACCCTTTAGCAAAATGTAATTTCCTTCCTTATTTCTTTTAATCATCAATTTCTACTTTAGCTTTGTCTGGTATCATGATTGCTACTCCCTTTTTAAAATTTAGATGACACATAATAAATTCTGCTCCAGCCTTTTACCTTGAATCAGTGTGTGTCACCCTGTCTCAAATGGATTTTTCTTGTAAACAGTGTATAGTAGGATTCTTGTTTTTATTCCACTCTGCTATCCTCTTCTGTTTTATGGGTGATTTCATCCTATTCACATTCAGTTATGATTACTAACTGTATATTGTCCTCCAAAATATTATCACCTTTAAATCCTGTTCTATTACCTGTCTCTCTGTTCCTCCTCACCAGTATTTTGCTTTTTGTCACCCCCAAACTTCCCTATCCTTCCAGTTATCTCCTTCTTCCCTTGACGTATTCCCCTTCTACTTCTCTGTGGGGTAAGATAGAATTCTATACCCCACTGAGTATATTTATTTTACTCTATCTAAGCCAAGTAAAATGAGAGTAAAGTTTAAGAACTGCCTGTCATCACCATCATCCTCCCCTCTCTATAATGATTTTCATGCCTCTTTAAGTTACATAATTTACCCCATTCTTTCTCTCCCTTCCCTTTTGTCTCAGTGCAAACCTTTCTTTCAGCCCTTGATTGATTTTTGCATATCATTCATATGCATACAAATCATATCATATCATACATATAAATCTTCTTTCAATGTAGACATAAATATTATGACCTTAATGAGTTTCTTAAATTTTATCTTTCTAATTTAACTTTTTGGGCTTATCTTATGTCTCATGTTTAGATTTCAGACTTTTTGTTTAGGTCTGGCTTATTACTCAGGAATGCTTGGGAATCTTCTATCTCATTGAATGCCCATTTACCCCCCCGAAAGAATATACTCAGTTTTGCTGGATAGGTGACTCTGGGTGGTAAACCCAAATCTTTTGCCTTCCTGAATAACATATTCCATGCCTTTCAATTCCCTAATGTAGAAGCCACTATGTCCTGTGCGATACTGATTGTAGCTCCCTGGTATTAAGTGGTTTCTTTCTAACTGCATGAAGTATTTTCTTCATTGGCTTAGTGGCTCTTGAATTTAGCTATTATATTACTGGAAGTTGTCATTTGAAGAATTATTTCTAGAAGTGATCTGTGAATGCTTTCAATATCAGTTTTATTTCCTTGTTTGAGGATCTCTGGGCAGTTTTGTTTGGTGATTTCTTACAATATGATGTCCAATTTTTTTTTCTTCATCATGACTTTCAGGTAGTCCAATAATTCTTGAATTGTGTCTCCTAGATCTATCTTCTAGTTTAGTTGTTTTTTCATTAAGATATTTCATGTTTTCCTCTGTTTATTTCATTCCTTTGATTTTGTTTTATGGTTTCTTGATTTCTCATAGAATCATTAGTTTCCAGATGGCCAATTCTAATTTTTAAGGCCTGGTTTTTTCCTCTGTCAGTTTTTGGTTCTCCTTTTTTTTAATTGGTCCATTTCTTCTTGCATCACTTTCAATTCTCTTTCCCACTTTTCCTCTGGCTCTCTCAATTGGTTTTTGAAGTTGTTTTTAATCTCTTCTAGACTCTGTTTCCAATCCATATTTTTCTTTTGGATTTTGCATTTCTTTCCTTGCTTTAGCTGTCCTTTTTATATATGTGCCTTGTTCTTTGTCTTTATAAAATTCTTTAGAGTTAGGTATTGTTTACTTTTTCTCGTATCTAATTATGGGTAGGTTTTGGGGATGATAATGTGATGATCTGAGGGATGAGAGCTCTGCTCTCCTCTCAACCCTGTGCCCCAGATATTCTTTGCTTACCTTTTGGGTTTTTCTTTTCTTGATAATTGTTTCACTCTGTCTCTTTGTTGGTTCTTTCACTCCTGTATTTGTTTTGTGGCAATATTTTAATCTTGGTCAGAGAGGATTCTCATGGTGGCACAGAGCTACTCTGGATCACTCTGCCATCTTGGCTCCACAAAGACAATCTTGCTTAGAAAATCTGTGAAATAGCCAATTCATTCAAAATACATTTTGTGTTGTGTTGATGATGACAGGTCTTGGATTAAATAAGTGTGTTATTTGACTAAATTAGTGCATGCATATTTAACTAGAAATGCATGGCTGTCCATCAGTTGGAGAGTGGCTGAAAAACTTGTGGTATATAATTGTAATGGAAGATTATTGGCCATAAGAAATTATTAATAAGATGATCACAAAAAATATCTTGAAAGACTTACATGAAGTGATACAAAGTGAAATGAGAAGAACCTGGAGATACTATATTGTATATAGTAGCAGCAATAATGTATGTTGATCCACTGTGAACAACTTAACTGTTATCAGCAATGTAAAGATCCAGGATAACACCAAAATACTCATGATTGAAAAGGTTATCCACCAACATAGAAGTAATTGACAAAGTCTGAATGCAGATGGAAGCATATCATACTTCAGTTTATTTCCTACATAAATTTTGCTCTAGTATAAATGTTTTCTTTCAAAACTTCACATAAATAGTATATTGTGTAATGATACATCTACAACTTTTATCCTATTACCTGCCATCTTGAGAGAGGGAGGATTGATAGGAGGGTAAGAGAGAACACAGATTACATAATATCAGAAAATTATTATTTAAAACTATATTGTCCTATAAAATGTATTTTTAAAAACACTTTTTCTGTACTAGACACATTTCATTTTGCACTCCATCTGTTCCTTCTATAGCAGGTTTTTTTGCACTCATTTTGATTTTCATTTCTTATGGCACAATAATATTTCATTATATTACCTACCACAATATGTTCAGCCATTCCTCAAATGAAGGGCATTAATTTCTTTTCTAGTTCTTGGACACCACAGAAAGAGCTACTATAAATGATTTTTGTACAGGTAGTTTCTTTTCCTCATCTTAGATCTCTTTCAGAGATAGACCTAGTAGTGGTACTGCTGGATGTCAAAGAACATGCAAAGTTTTATAGTCTGATTCCAAATTGCTCTCCAGAATGATTGAATCAGTTCAAAATTCCACCAATAGTGTCTTAGTCTCCCAATTTTCTTAGCTCCCCTTCAACCTTTATCATTATCCTTTTTGTCCTATTAACTGGTCTGATTGTGGTGAGGCAGCATTGAATTTTAATAAGTTTTTTTTTTCATCATGTTAAACAGAAATATTTCTCCTTATACCTCCTTTCCCATAACATCTCCATTGCTTCTCAGTTTTTGATTACCTGATACCAAAACATCTTATTGATTTCCTAAGTGATATCACTTCAAAAATTTGAAGGTAGCTCACTTGTTTCCCCTAAATTTTTCTTCTCTAAACAAAAAAGAAAATGAACCAAACAGTTCTTAAATGAAATGTTTTCGTGTCTACACACCATCCTGCACCATACTTCTTTAAAGGTAGTCCTACTTGTTAATGTTGCCTCTTAAATGTGATACCTAGATATTATATGATATGTTTTATCCAAAACATTATATGTCTAGTAATGCGGTTAAAATTGCATTAATCTGAAGGCACCTGGGTCGCTTAGTTGATTGAGTCAGTACTAAAATAGGAAGTCCTTCTTTCAAATCTGGCTTCAGAATTTTACTAGCTGTGTGATCCTGTGCAAGTCATTTAATCCCCATTGTGAATAATGAATAACCCTCATGATCAATTGCTAGAGTCTTTTTGCTAGGATTCTATTTGGCCTATAGTTTTCTTTCTCTGTTTTTGAACTGCCTGGCTTTGGAATCAGTACCATAGTTGTGTCATAAAAGGAATTTGGTAGAATTCCCTCTTTGTTTATTATGTCAAATAGTTTGTACAATATTGGGATTATTTGTTCTTTGAATGTTTGATAGAATTCACTTGGAATCCATCAGGCCCTGGGGATTTCTTCTTAGGGAGTTCTTTGATGGCTTGTTCAATTTCTTTTTCTGATATGGGATTACTTAAGAATCCTATTTCTTCTTCTGTTAATCTAGGCAATTTATATTTTTGTAAATATTCATTCATATCACCTAAGTTGCCACATTTAATGCCATATAATTGGGCAAATTTGTTTTTAATGATTGCCTTAATTTCCTCTTCATTGGAGGTAAGCTTTCCCTTTTCATCTATGATACTGTTCATTTGGTTTTCGTCTTTCCTTTTTTTATTAAATTGACCAGTACTTTGTCTATTTTGTTTGTTTTTTCAAAATAGCAGCTTCTAGTCTTATTTATTACTTCAATAGTTCTTTCATTTTCGATTTTATTTGTTTCTCCCTTATTTTTAGGATCTCTTATTTAGTTTTCATCTGAGGATTTTTGATTTGTTTGTTTTCAAGTTTTTTGATTCACATGTCCAATTCATTGACCTCTGTCCTCCCTAATTTGTTAATATATGAACTCAAGAATATAAATTTACCCTTGAGTACTTTGGCTGAATCCCATAGATTATGAAAGGAAGTCTCATCATTGTCATTTTCTTCAATGAAATTATTGTTTCTATGATTTGTTCTTTAACTAACTGATTTTGGAGAATCATATTATTTAATTTCCAATTAATTTTTGGTTGGCCTCTCCATGTAAACTTACTGTTTATTATTTTTATTGCCTTATGATCTGAAAAGGTTGCATTTAATTTCTGCTTTTCTGCATTTGTTTGCCATGTTTTTATGCCGTAGTACATGGTCAATCATTGTGAATGTACCATGTGCTGCTGAAAAGGTATATTTCTTTTTGTTCCTATTAACTCTAATTTTTCTAAGATTTCATTCACATCTCTTACCTCTTTCTTATTTATTTTTTTATTTTATTTATCTAAATTTGATAGTGGTAAGTTCAGGTCTCCCAGTAGTATAGTTTTACTTTCTATTTCCTCCTTCAACTCCACTAGTTTCTCCTTTAGAAATTTGGATGCTATACCATTTGGTGCATACATGTTGTTTACTGATATTTCCTCATTTTCTATAGTGCCTTTTATCAGAATGTATTTACCTCCCCTATCCCTTTTAATCAGATCTATTTTTACTTTGGCTTTGTCAGATATCAAGATTGTAACTCCTCCCTTCTTCTATCAGTTGAGGCCCAATAGGTTTTTGCTCCATCCTTTAATTCTAGCTGTGTGAGTGTCTACCCACCTCATGTATGTTTCTTACAGACAACATTTGTTAGGATTTTGACTCTCCTATTTGTTTTCATCTTATGAGTGAGTTCATCCCATGCATGTTCAAAGTTATGATTGCCACTAGTGTATTCCCCAGCATTTTGGTATCCTCTCCTAGTTCTGTCCTTTCTTCTTTTGCCATATCCTTTTAAACCAGTGGTTTGCTTTTACTCAGCCTCCCTAATCCCCACCCTTAATAAGCTTCCCTTTCTGCCCCTCTCCCTTTTTTGTTCCCTTCATATTTTTTAGGGTCTTTTAAGTTCCCTCCCCCCTCTCTTTCACTCCCTTTTTGTACTCCCTAGCCCCCATGTCCCTTATTTTTCCCTTCTTACTTTCCCTGTAGGGTAAGATAGAATTCAATATCCCAGTGGATCTAGATGCTCTTGCCTCTCAGAACTGATTTCACTGAGAGTAAGGTTTAAGTATTACCTATTAGCACTCTCTTCCTCTCCTTCTTATAAGAGTATTCTTCCCCTCCCCTTCCCATCTGTATCTTTGTGTGATAAAGATTATCCTATTTATTTTATTTCTTCAAGTTTTTCTTGGTGCCATCTTTCATTCCCCCCTTCCTTTTTCTTTTTTTTTGCATATCATCTTATAGCACTTATTACCCTAATCTCTTCCTGTGAATGATTCCTCTAATTACTATAATAGTGAATATAATTTTTGAGAGTTACAAATAACATTTTCCCCATATATTAATATAATTTGATTTTATTGAAGCCCTTAAAGGAGAAAATTTAAATGAAAAAACATTTTCCCCCTTTTCCCTCTCTTTCTTATTTACCTTTTCATGTTTCTCTTTGTCTTTGTGTTTGGATATCAAACTTTCCACTTAGTTCTGGCCTTTTCTTTACAAATACTTGGAAATCTTCTAATTTGTTGAATGCCCATACTTTCCCCTGGAAGTAGATAGTCAGTTTTGATGGATAGGTGATTCTTGGTTGAAGACCTAATATTCTTGCCTTTCTGAATGTCATATCCCAAGCCTTGCAGCTCATTAGTGTGGAAGCTGCCAGATCTTGTGTAATCCTGATTGGTGCTCCTTGATATCTGAATTGTCTCTTTTTGGCTTCTTGTAAAAGTTAGCTTGGAAGCTCTTGAATTTGACAATTACATTCCTTGGAGTTGTCTTTTGAGGATTTAGTGTAGAGGTTATTCTATGAACTCTTTCAATGTCTATTTTTCCCCGTTGTTCAAGAACATCAGGGCAGCTTTCTTGGATAATTTCTTGTAGTATGATGTCAAGATTTCTGTTCATTTTGGGGTTTTCAAGTAGACCAATGATTCTCAAATTGTCTCTTTGTACTCTGTTTTCCTGATCTGTCATCTTTTCAGTGAGATGTTTCATGTTTTCTTCTATTTTGTCAGTCTTTTGACTTTGCTTTATTAATTCTTGCTTTTTTGCAAGATCATTGACTTCCAATTGCCTAATTCTGGTCCTTAAGGACTGGTTTTCCTTTTCTGTTTGGTCTATCCTGCTTTTTGTGGCTTCTGGATGTTTCTCCAATTGGGAATTCTTGTCCTTTGAACTGTTATTTTCTTTTTTGAACTATTTCCCACTTTTCTTGCCAGAAGGCTTCCATCTTTTTGATGAGCTCCAATTTTAAACTCTTCAAGAGCTTATAGACAATTTCCATTTTTTGGAAGATTTTGGTGCATGTATTTGTATTTCTTCTTCTATTTCCTCTGTAGCCTGCATTTTTCCTCCATAAAAATTATTCAGCGTCAACCCCTTCTTCTTGTTTTCCTTGGTATTGTGAAGTTGTTCCTGAGCACTGTTTGCCATTACTGTGTTGGTTTTTCTAACCCTTTCCAGTTAGAAATCTGAGTGAGATGGGCAGGCTCTCTGTGTATGGAGCTAAGAAGCAAGGATTTTGGCTGAGGCCAGCTCTAGAGGCTCTGTAGCTTCTCCTTTTTGCTGACACCTCTGTGCTATCTCCCTGCTGGTGCCCACCGTCTGCACTCCTCAGCCTGCTGGGGCCTCAGGTCTAGCTGCTCTCAGGGGTATGTCCTTGGTGGTCTCAGTCAGCTGCAAAGGACCCAGAGGTGCCCCTCACTCACTCCAGAGGTGCCCCTCACTCACTCACTGATTCTAGGGCATGCTGGCTGACTGGCTCTGTAGGTGGGGTGGGGGAGGGTCGATCAGCTTGCATTTTGGTGGAAGCTTTTTCATCCCCTTATGGTGTGGCAATGCCTAAATCCCATGAACCTTCAATTCTGTGCCCTACTGTAGAGTCCCTTCATTCATATGAATTTCATTGTTGTTTTTTTTTTTTGAGGTAGTTTGTTTCAGTAGGTAGTGAGGAGAGTAAGAGTCCTGCATCTAGACTGTCGCCATGTTTACCTGGATGTCCTTAATCGGTATTTTTTAAGCATCTTCTATGTACCAGAGATTATGTCAGGCCCTAGCAATTTAAATATAAAAAAGAAACAATCTTTATTTGTAATATTAAAGTTTGAGATCTTAGGAAGCTCTCATTTCTATTTTAGAAATCTGGCATCAAAAGGACAACTTTGGCCATAGATCAGATTGATATCAGTTGTCAAAGTCCAGAATCCAGAATCTGAAAGATCCCTTCAGATAGAGAGATGGTATTACTCTAGAATAGGCCAAGGCAGGAAGCATGGTGTGGTTTGCAGACTTCACACATAGATTTCTCAGAATGGTCTTCATGGTTTGGTTGAACTTCAGCAGTCCAGAACCCCAGATTCTCAGGTAGAGAACCTCTCTCTTATATTTCTATACTTTGGAGAAGCTTCATAATGAGATAAATCTGTCCTCTTCTCAGTTAGACTGGCCTAGACCACTAAGCCCAACATGTGTCTGTAGATAAAGTTGAATCGGAAATTCTAGAACCCCAGTTAGCTCTAGAGTATAAATCATTTGGGGAAAGAGTTCATTAGGATCATAAAATTGTGTGCAATAAATGTTCCAAAATGGTTGGTACTTCAAGGTTTGCATGAGTATCATGGGAAAAAAATACAGCAAAACACTCACAGTCAATGATACTATTTGTACAAAAGGAAACAGAAGTGACAATTAAGGAAGACATCTTTTTGATGTGAAATATTCAGAATAATCTGTAGAGTAATTAGGAAATCTGCCCAGAAAAGAGATGATCAGAGATGATAATAAAAATTCTAATCATTAAAATTTCAGACAATTCATTTTCAATTTGTCATGAGTTGTTTTTTTTTTGCACTTAACATTGTTGTCACTCTTTATCTTGTTTTCCTTGGTCTATATCCTTCACTTTGCATCTATTTATATTAGGTTTTGCAGGCTTCTCTGTACTCTTCAATTTTAATATTTCTCCAAGTGCAAAAATACTCCATTTCCTCCATGTATCACAACTAGTTTAGTCATTCCCTAGTAAATGAGTAACTGCATTGTTTTTAATTCTCTACTACTACAAAAAACCTCCTCTATAAATATTTTCTTATATATAGGATCATCTTTTTCTATCATTTGATTTCTGAATCAAAAAGTATGGATATTTTATTCATGTTCATTTCATAATGACAAATTTGTCTCCAGAATGACTAGCCTAATTCATAGTATGCATACTTTTCCTACTGAATTTCCAAGATCTACCCTGTACTATGTTTATATACATACATACCTTATACTCCCTTCTAGATTAGAAATACCGTGAAGGCACGAAGCATTCTATTTGCTCTTTATATCATCCAGCACTCAGTATAATTCCTTTTCCTTAATAGGTGTTTCTTGAATGAACAAATGATTTCCACAAATCAATTTGAAGTTATGTTCTACATAAAAAGAATTTTTAAAAAACCAGTTTACTTCCCAGAGATTTCATAAGACCAGCTAATATACATTTGTAAAGTCCCAGTAGAGTCTTAGATATGAAGACAGATCAAAGCACAATCATCAAGTACCACCATTAATATTAATGCAACAATATATACCTCTAGTCTTCCTATCTTAAGATGATTTGGTTGACATTTAGACAGTATTAGAATAGCAGAAAAATGAAGCATGACTGGTAATCTTTTCTACTTTGAGTTCACATATATGTATTAGAGATAACATTTAGCTTGAAAAATAAGACAAGTAGTATGGGAAAGGGTATACAACAGATAATCAGACCCAAATACATTGTGGGACAAAATTAATCTTTTGAGGAAAAAAAGGGTATCAGCTACAAACACCTGGAAAGATAGACTTTCTCTTGGTTATTCTCCACATATACTTCCCCCTCTTGCTATTTCCCCTGATATGAGCAAGTTCTTTTCCACAGTATGTGTTACTGTTAAGTGAAAAATAATTCTGCTTACTTGATTTGGAATAATTTTACTATCTGAATGATTACTTCTATTTATAACATTTACCTTAGGTTGCTAATCGGTGGTGATTTGAATAACCAGTTTTTTTAATGAAAAGAAATTTTATTTTTTGAAAACAGAGAAGCAATTGCTTTTGCTTTTGGTATTCACTAGGGCAAATCATCTTTTAAAAATGAAAATACACACTTTCTTTTAGTCTCACCTTATCTACTCCAAACCATACTAATAGAAATTTTGCTTATGTGCCTTTTAATTCTGGGCCCAGGCTATAGATGTACAGTTAACTACTCTGATTACTTTTATCTTTTAACTACCTGTCATTCTAAATACTTCTTTAAATAACAAGAGGCATTGGCACCTTACGGATTTGAGAGACATGAAATAATTTCTCTTATGCTCCTTGATATTTCTCTGTCTATTTTGACAAAAGGAATACATATAATAGTGACTGAAAAGTTTCTCTTTTTTATATCTGTTGAGGTGAAAATAATCATGTCTGGAAGTGCACAAATAATGTGTTATCAAAATATTTGCTTCAATTATTTTGTCTTTTAAGTGTGCACAAGTATTTCCAAAGCAAAATGCCCAGAGAGCATCAGTTGAAATTATGTATGTAACATGATTTTAGAATCCCCATAAAACTTCCTCTTGTCTTAACAGATTTCTCCATCACTCATCACTAACACCATTACATATTTATTCCTTTGAGTTAAGACACAGGATCCCCAGGAGTCACCCCCAAAATGTAAATATCACAAGGAGGTTAAAACCTATAAGAAATTTTGACTAATAAAATCATAAAACATTAGTTTATCTGATAACTAGCTGAGATGTTAAAAAATAAGATAGGAACCTCTTATGAGATAGTAATGTTTTAGTAAGGGAAGATTGAGACAGGAAAGAGTTACAAATAATGGGATATAAGGAGGGGGTAGATCTTTTGAAGCATTGGAGAAGTGGTGGAGCATCATGATTACAGTGGATTCCAGGGAAGAAATGGACAAAGAAAAGGGTGATGGAAGACACCAAATTTAGTTTGCTTAAAATTTAGCCTCAGTTCATCTTTACCTCCAAGTTCTAACTCATAAGGATTCTCTCATTATTCATTAATTTGGAGGATATGATAGCAGGATCATAGATTTAGATTTGTCAGGCTCCTTAGAGGTCCTCTAATGAAAGCATCTCATTTTATAGATGAGATAACTGAAAGCCTGAAGAATTATCTTTTGTTAGCATGTAATCAAAATTATTAAACTATATGTCAGGGATAGCAGTGTATAGAGCACCAGGTCTGGAGTAAGAAGTATATGCGTTCAAATCTGGTGTCACACACTTCCTTGCTGTTTGACCCTGAACAAGTAACTTAATCCCAATTGCCTAGTCCTTGCCTTTCTTCTGACTTAAAAATGATACTAAAACAGAAATAAAGGATTTTTAAAGGTACCTGGGGGTTGGGATGGGTCCAGTAGTCCTGGATAAGAACTCAAGGTCAAAGAAACAAGGACAAATAATGCATGGATAGTGTAATTTGAGGGGAGGTATGTGACTTTTTTCTATCATTTCCTACCTATCTATCTATCATGACATTGCATGTCATGAATATATTTGTTTTAGAGAGATTTTTAAAAAAACATTTAGCTAACATTATAGCTTTTAGCTCAATATCTAAAAATGGTAGCTGCTTAATGCATGTTTATGGCCTAACTGACATGCCATCTTTGGCAGTGAGTAAAAACTACAAGATCCCCAAATTGGAACATATCAAAATTCTTCTATATTCCTGAGATTCATGAATATTGGAAAGGAGAAATGCTAAAAAGAGGCAATTATGTAGCAAATAAGGAGTAGTAAATTGGCAGTTAAAATCCCAAGATTCCATTTTTGACCTTCCTATTAAGTAGTTGGGTGACAATGAGCAAATCATTTTCATCTCAAGTTGTCATCACTTATAAAACAAGGAAGCTGGACTACATCATCTCTAAGATTCTCTTCTAGCTCTAGTATTCAGTAATTTGCTATACGTCACTACTCTTCTCATATGCATTTTAATGAACTTGCCTGATGACTTGTATAGATGGTAAATATATTTCCCTATGTATAGATATTCTTTTCTGTTCATGACTTATGCATTTAATATTTTATATTATTTTCACTTGCCTTCTAAGTAGATGTGCAAACTGATTGTCTGTTTCCTGTGGGCATCCCAAGAAATTATGCAAACATATTAAAGGCTTCAAAAGATTTAGAGAAAGGGGCCAAAAAATGTCTCTAACCTGTCTACATGAAATTTTATGAAATGGAATATGAGATGCCCTACTCTGCTCTTTCACCTCCAATCATTGTACCTGACTGAGTGAAGCCTCTAATTCAAGGAGGCTGTATTATTATATATTTTTTTACATTTGCAAAATATTTGACAGGTACAAACTGTGTGCTTCACTTCTAAGTCCATCAAAGACATGTGCTCAAAATACTGTAATTTTTCAATATGCCCAAATTGTCTCCTGATTTTTCTCTCACACAGATATACCTATAAGCAATATTTTAATTTAATTTCTCAAATATAAACAGTTTCTAATCACTGTCTAATACAAACAGAAGTCATTTCTTAACATAAATCTTAAATTCACAACTATTTTTTGTCATCATACAAAGTAAAATCCTTCCATGGAAAAATTTTACTGGAATAAATAAGTTCCTATAAATATTGTAGTCAGTATGTAGCATTTAAATCTTATTCCCACAACTTGATAGATCAGATTCTACCCTATAAATGGTAGAACTTGTACAGATATTGAAAAAAATTCACACCACCAGCTCACATTCTCTGTATGCTTGGCCATTATTGGTACAGTGGAGAGAGATCAGTTTGGAGTCAGATGATTTGGTTTCTTTTTTTTTCCTTTTTAAAAATTTTTAAAAGTTTATTTTTTAATATTTGTCCAGATTACAAATAGAGATGATTTAATAATCATTTCTGACATTTTGTGATCCATGTTCTTTCCACCTTTCCCTAGATGGCCAGTAATATGATATAGGGTGCACATGTGCTATCATGTAATGCATAATTGCATGTTAATTATGTTTTGAAAGGAGAAATATATAGCTTAAACTAGAGAAAACTTCTCAGACTCCTTCAGTTCTTTCTATGGAGGTGGATAACCATCTTTCTTAAGAGCCCCTTCCCAAGTCCTTGCATTGCTAATTAGATGGTTATGTTTCAAATATAGGCTCTGCCCTAACTATTTCTAGAGCCTTGGCCAAATCATTTCATCACAGAGGACCTCAGTTGCTTCATATGTAAAATGAGGGGCTTGGGCATGATAGGCTCTTTGAACTCTCAGTCTCTCATACTATTATCTAGCTGGGATCTACTCTGTAATATTTTGTTTCCTTTGTCTTAAGAGTCACGTTGGCCAAATGCAACCCATTCTCGAAAATAACCAAGAAGTCTTAATGAACTCTTCTGTCAAACTGAGACCCAAGTGTTCAAGGCCCCTGGGATTTTAATTTGGGGTTAAGCATTTGGAAATTCTGCTTCATTGCACAAATGTCCAAACATCTGCCAGCAACTGCTCTTCAAGGCAGTGAATCTGCAGTGGCACATTAGTTAGAGTATTAGCTCACAGTTAGGTTTTCTGGAATAACTGCATTTCTGTTTGTACTAGTCACAAAATTTTAGTTTTTTACTCCTTTTCTATTTTTATTCTGGTTTTAATTTAGAAAATTTTCAATTCATATATCAGGAAAGTGGAAATTTCAACATAAAAATCAAACATGTCAATATAGACTAGTGATTTTCCTCACAAATGAAGGGTTTAGCTTATTTTCATGAGCATAAATTTAAAATTATACTTAGAATATCAGATTAAATATTCTCCTTCTGCCAACTGAATATTGTTTTGATTCATAACTATAATTTCTTACCCACAACTTTTGTTGTTCTTTTCCATCCCTCAATTTAGGAAACATAATACTGTCAGTAGTAGCAGGTATAATAAATGAAAGACTTTTTTTTTTAAGTAGATAATAGTTTTTCATTTTTCATGATGAACTACAAATAGAATACTACTTTAAGTTTATAGCACATTTAGGGTCACTTTAGAAGCCATGTAGCCCATTGCACAGGTTCTGTGTCTAGCCTGTACTTAAGGGTGTGGTTTTAAAGGACCAAAAAATTCTTATTATTACTGTTTTTTGTTAAATTTATATGTGGTTGGGCTGAATATATTAATTTGGTGGTAGCCAGGGATTTAATTTCAAAATCCCAAAATGATATTAAGGAGAGAGGGAGAGAGAGAGAGACAGAGAGAGAGAGACAGAGAGAGACAGAGAGAGAGAGAGAGAGAACACTGGCTTCATCTGAGCCAGATAGAAATTCTAAGGCCCTAATCAGGGAAAAGAGTCTCAAGATGATGGGTCTTTCCTCTGAGAAAGACAGGGTTACTAAGTCAGCCTTTAACTCACCAACAATGACTATCTAAAAAGAAATCAGTCTGAGGTCTCCTGCCCAAGTTCCTCCAAGGGTCCAGTCCCACAGTAAAGTGTCTTCACTCCACTTCATTGAGTGTTTTGTCTTCCAGTCTCTCCTCTGAGTGAGAGTTCTTTGATCTAACTTGAATCGAACATATTCTTCTGTCCTCTGGTTCTCTTTTTAAAGTTCTTTTTCTTTTGTGTCACCTCCCCTAAATTTCACATCTACCAATCACAGCAGACACTCCTCTTCAGGACTGCGCATTCTTTAGTTCATAACTTCTTTGTTTAGATTATACCTTTTTTGGTTACTTAACACCTTTTTTGGTTACTTTACCTTTTGTAGTCAGTTAACACATTTTGTAGTTAAAATGGGTAGATATACTTCAAATACTGAGTTACCACCTTTTGGAGATTGAAATCTAAAAATAGACTGCATTACAATTTAATCTTCACAATAAAGGAAGAGCTAAGTATCTTCATTGTTACAAATCAGGAGATAGCTAAATCCAATCTTCACATTTTCCATTTATTATGTTACTTTCTGCAAATGCCTTGTAACACATAGATTTCATAAGTATGTTGTTTAGGTACTCAGATATCTTCAACATATCTTTGAAACTTACTACACATTATTTTATGGGTTCAGGGGTAAAGGAGAAGATAAAAGAGGGGGTTCCAGGAAGTAGACTCTCTCTATTATCTTGGAGGTAGGCATTGCAGGATGTTGGCTGAGAGCCATGAGGTAGAGTGTGTATAATTGAAAATCTTACCCTAAAAAAAAGAGCTACATTTCCCAGGAGCCTGCTGACTTCCTGTCATTACATATTTCCTGTAGATAGCGGATATTAGGCAGGCACGTGGGAGGTCCCACCTCTTCACTTCCTGTCCCAAGCTTAGTGGTGGTAAGGCGGGCATTTGAACTGGCTGATCAGTCATGGGCACATGGTCTTTATTTTGTATCCTCTTTATTCCTTGATTTCTAATGATCATTAATAAATCTCCTAAAATATAATAGTTTTATTAGAGATTTAATTTATATAAGTGCCATGTGGCTAGATTAGAATGAGATTAAAGAAGGCTTAAAACTTCCTCTATCTCTTTGCTCTCTATTTCAAATAAATATTAATAAACTATATTGAAAGTAATAACCAAAGTTTTTAATTTAACTTTAACACTAGTAAGTTGTCTGAGGCTGGATATAAATTAAGATGAGTCTTCCTGAGTTCAGACCCAGAACTCTATCCACTGTACCACCTAGCTACCCACACTTAGACTATTTTTTGTCTTTGCTCCTCCAGTGCTTAGCATAGTGCCTTCCTCTTGGCATGTTTGCCGTTTGATTGCTCGAATCAATTTGTGTCTGTGACACTGAATACTTCGTTTCTCTCTTTTCTAAAGAGGAAACCAGTTGCAACATCTTCTAGAAGAGGTACATATTGTAAATGATTATGGTTTCTTCTGGAAACCTTTTGCAGAGAAGCAAGAGACTAGATATTAGATTTTTATTCCTGCCCACTTAAAATTATATATAAAGGCAAGAGATTTCTGATTATAGGAAAAGGTAGGAATGAATTGGCAGAAAACCAGCATATGCAAATAAGGAATGTGTTAAATTGGCTCCTAGATTAGGGGATATAAACCTCCATAATCATGATCAAATATTTATTATCACTGCCTAGTATGTGAGCTGATTGATAGAAGTACAGAGATATTTAAAAATCAAGCAGGACTAGATGTGAATCCATAGCATTAAAATGAGGATAGCTGAGAAGCATGGGATAAAGACAAAGTTAGATACTTTGGAAAAGTCCTTAGGCCACAGTGGATTGATATTGTGAGTTCATTTTCTTTTATTTTAATGGAAAATTTTCATCTTCTCTTGTGTTTCTAAGGGATTAAAACAGGATTTTTGCTGTAACTCTTTTGAATAGACAAAAAGAGGCAGGATTTTTATAATCCTAGATCCTCATCACCTAGCATGGGAAAACCCTGTTGCCAAATTCCTAATGTTAAAAATCTTCCAAACTAGATCATTATTGTTGACACCATAGAGTTCTCAGGCCTATACCATCAAAGCCATGAACAGAATCCTTTCAAATAGTCAAAAATACCTTAAAACCATTCTGGGATTTTCTATATGTACATAAGAACAAGAGTGATAGTATTGTGAAGTGGGTAGAGCTACCCTCAAAGTTAGAAATAATTAAAGTGGTTACTCTAACCCACTAGCCATGTGATTTAGGGCAAGTTATATATAAACTTGGATAAATCACCTAAAATTCCTGGGCCTCAGTTTCCTTATCAATTGAGGGGTTCAGATCAGATGTCCTTTAAGGTCTTATACATATGTGTGTGTGTGATCCCATGATATTTAAATTCTCAGTATGCCCAAGCAATTTTCCAAAGGTACAATTTTCGGAGTAGGTATAGAGAACTTTTCCATATGGACATATATTGAATTAAAAGTCTATGAGTAACAATATATATGTTCTGGTTCTGCTATGTTTTGATTTATTTCAGTAAGTATTTCCCAACTATATTTCAGTATGGTTCTTTGGAAGTGTTACAGGGTGATTTGACTTGAGGGCTGTATGCTTAATACCTCTGTCTTTCATTAAGGAAATAACAGATGTGAAAATAATTCAACAAATTAATAAATAAAAGTTTTCACTGTGGTCAAGGAGGATACCCTACAAAAAGTCTGAATGGAAAAGTATGGACTTAGAGATGATAAGGTTTTTAGCTGCTTTGTGTAATACTGTGCTAAATGCAATGAGCCTGAAAGCACAGTAGAACATCTTCAAACTGATCTATAACTACCCAAAAGAAACTGCCTTAAAATGAGAAAATAATATACAAAATCCTACTGTTTTTGAGATGATAACATAAATTCAGGAAGTCCATTATACCAGTGTAACCACCAATCACTTCGCAAACATTGATGTAGTACCTATTAAGTGAAAGGTGCTAGAGTTACAAATACCAAATGAGTTGGTTAAGTTCAATTTGAGGTATAACCCAATCATTCAGACAAGTCTGGAATATTTCACATGATATGTTCCAAATTGGTGAAGAAAATTCTGATGTAATAATACATGCCTCTTTGAAAAGAGAAATTTTTCATTCTTAATTTCTTCTTCTAGAGAAAAATATAAAATAGTGGTACAAGCCAACCCATACCTCTTGAAATTTTAAACCTGTGAAGAAGTCTTGCCTTTTACCACTATTTGCCCAGGCAGGATCTCAAGATCTGGATGGTGGCTTAGTCATAGGTTCCCAAATGTTGTTCAGCAGATGTGGGGTGGGGGGATGTGGCTTGCTCTTCCCTCCTTTCTATAATTTTTTGTTGGCTTTGTTCTCCTCTTACCCCAGTACCCCAGGTGTTCTTTGCCTACCTTTTTTTTCTTTTCTTTTCTTTTCTTGAAAGTCGTTTCACTCGGTTTCCTTGTTGGTTCTTTCACTCCTGTGTTTGTTTTGTAGCAATATTTTAATCTTTGCCATAGAGGATTCTTATGGTGGCACAGAGCTGCTGAGGATTACTCTACTATCTTGGCTCCACTCCCTGAAGTTGTTCTATCTTTCTTACTTGGTTCTTGAATACCTTTTTAAATTTCCTGAGAGGCTCTGGCCAATTCCTTTCTTTTTTTTTAAGTTTGGATGTATTTTCTTGTTTTTCACTCTCTAGTGTTGCATCTGTATTTTGTTTTTTCTCCACAGAGATTTTCCAGGGTCAAGAGCTTTTTTTTTTTGCTGTTGCTTATTCCTTTTGCCACTAGTGAATTGTGGTTCCTGAATGTTGGTGGTCATTGCTTTCTTAGCTTCTGTCTCACAGGGCTTTGCTTGGTAGTATCTTCCTTTCCCTGTCAGAAGTCTGAGTAAGGACAGGTAGATCTGTGATGTTCTTTTTGTAGCAGGCACTTTAAAGTGATTAGTTCTGAGACTATCTTCCTCAGATTCTGCCACATGGATTTCTAGGTGCACTGTATTTTTGCCTCGAGGCAAATTTTTTGGGGGAATTTGGGTGTCATTCATTGAAGGTGGGTTACACAGTTTGTTTTCTCCCCCACAGTTGTTCCCATTCCCTCCACAACACAAGCCACAAAGCTATCTGGAAGGGCAATGTCTCTGAATAGAAGAGCCAGGAACTCAGAACTCACACATCACTGAAGAACATAGTGCTGAATGCACTCCCTCAGACTGGGAGCTCCCTCCTGAGCATTTTGAAAGGGGACAGGGATGAGAGGCAAGCTTCCAAGAAGATTCCCATTTATTTCAGGGCCCTACCTCTGAAGACCATTCTATTTTCATAACCCTTTGGGGATTAAGTGGGAAGAGAAAAAAAAATTTCCCTTGTATCCCAGGAGGGTCAGCCCTCTCAGTCAATACCAGTCACATACACATCTGCTTCCACTAGCCTCATAGTTAATGATCAGCCTCATGGCAATTGGACCATTTCCTTCCTGACCCTCCAAGCACCTCTTTTAAATTGTGTCTAAAAACAAAATGCTAGAATGAGTGGAAAGCCACCTTTTCTTGAACTACAGCCAATACCTAAGGATCTGGGTGTTATCCTTTTCTTATCTTCTCTGGTCATATGGCAAGAAGCTCCAGGCTATATTAAAGCTGTTCACCTGAATGCCTCTCTGCCTTTCTTCCTTTGACCTACCTACCCCCTGCTGCCTCAGCTGTGACCATCCACATTTCTCTCTAGAAATGTGATTTTTAGCAAATCTCACTGCCAAGGCCTGGCACAGTCCTCAGGGGTAAGCCTGTGGTGCTTTCAGGCATCCCCCAAGAATTTAGAGAATGGTCTAGCCCTTGCTTTCACTGGTGTGGTAGATGGTGTGAGGAAGGAGTGGTGGGAGGAAGGTGTGAGAAAGGCATCTTCACCCCCTTATAGCATGGAAAGTACCACTCACTTCCTACCTTCCACATTGTTTCCAGTGGGAAAGCCCTTTTATTCACAGAAGGCACCTGCTACTATGCTGCCATCTTGGCTCCACCTCCCACAAGATGATTCTTGACTTACTTTCGAATTGGATTTAATTGAGGCAGAATTCCACAAAGCTGTCAGCCTCACTTTCTCTTCCAGAGGCATCAAAATCCAGGGGCAAGACAATAGTCAGAACAAATGGCAATGGCCTGGGATGCATTGGATATCCTTGGTGTTTTCAATTTCTGAACAAAATCTAAGGGCCTGTATCAACCATGTGCAGGGCCAATGGAACAAATGTTCCCATCTGCCCATTCCACCAGTCCGGACTTTTTGATCTGTAATCTCCCTTCTGGTTTTAGATTTATGAGTCAGATACAGTGTATAAAATGAAGCCCTAGAATTCAAATTCTTAAATCTTAAATATCTTGAATTTCAGAGTTCACAGGCTACATAGAATGGTGTGAGCATTATGCTTTTTGACTCCTTCTAGAATAGTCAACACTTCAACTTGCTCGTACTCCTCTTCCCTCTGACAAGAAGACTGTAGGTTATAACTCTAATTTCCTCCCCAAGGCTTTCCACTATAAAACAGGCCTGGAATACTAAACTTTCTAACTAACTTTATCTATCGATCATCAACTCTGTTTGGTTTAGACTCTGTGGAACATCCATGTCCTGCATGAATTGCTACCACATCTTAGCCCTGTGATGCCAAATCTTTTAGAGACAGAATACTGGGCCTTGTCCCTCCCAGAGATGGATTCCTGGGCTCTGCACCCCTCATTCCAGCCTCTTTGCCCCAGAGAGGGAGGGAGGAAGGGCTCCCATTCAGCTGCTAGGCAGAGGGGCACAGGCATTCAGAGACAGGAAGGGGGGTGGCTCAAGTGCTCTACTCCCATCTAGCTCTGCTCCTCTCCAGCTATGTACCATGCTGTGAGCTATGCTCCTCTCAAACCTAGCTCCTCTCCAACCCCACCATGGCAATCACCTTTGCCACAGACTCAACAGGCTGCCAGTTGTGTCACCTTACTCCAAACAGAGGAGGGAGGAAGCCCTCCTATTGGACTGCTGGGCAGAGGGACTAGTGATGTTAAAAACTGTCCTCAGGGGTATGTAGAGGGGACTTGGGGAAAGCTGTCCCCCCCACCCCAGGTCCCTCTGACTTCCTAGTAAGGAATCCTAGTAGGCCACAGCACCATGCCCACAGAGAGGGCCCTGCATGCCCTCACATAGCATAGGTTTGTGACTTCGGTCGTAGCCCCTCTACTTTTCACTTCTCTTATGTTTTGTCTTCTCCCACTAGTTTATAAACTCCTCAATGGCAAGAATTGTCTTTCTGTTTGTACTCTCAGTGCTTAGCACATAGTAGGCACCTAATAAATGTTTCTGGAATTGAATAGACTATTTTATCTCTACTAAACTCTGTCAGCTGCTTGATATGTCATAAAAATCAACTTCTTGCACCGGATTCTTTTAAGAATTTGTTTATTCTATCTTCATACACCATTTAATCTATGTAGGTGTCACTAGAATGATCCATTCAAGCACAGCAGAATCTTGAAAAGGTCAGAGCTAAACACAACAGCACAGTTTGTACCATATATTTTAAATTCTGATGTCTCATTATTGTGATTCAAGTCTATGCAGAGAAGAGAAATGGAATGACCTTCCTTTTTTTTTTTAAATAGACAATTTGTGTAATATGGGTAGCAAATGGTAGTAATACTTCCCATTTCCCTTAGAAAAAAAGATTCTTTAGGAACTATGTAGTACCTTTGCATAATTAGTATATGACTGAGTATTGAAGGCAGCCATAATACAAAGGCTGGTCCCTCTCTTCCAGCATTCTTATGCAAGTATGTTTCTATGAAGTAGGAAAGAACAAAGAATTTCAATACAATGATAATAATCACTCATAATTGAAACTTCAGCTCATTACATTTTGCTTTGTCTCTAACTTCAAACCCTCCTATTTTTGGACTCTGAGTCATGACATTATTAGGAGAAATAAAGGAACAGCTTCTCTCAGACAATGTTCCTGGGAGTCTCATTTCTGATTCCCCCCCTTCCATTTTCATCACCTTAGATAAGTATTCAATACTTTTTATCTAGACTATTACAACAACTTCTTAATTGGTTGGCCCCCTCTAATCTGTCACTCTCTTTAATCTATTTTATAAACTGATGCCAATACATTATTTTGTATCAGTTACTTACCTGTACTTCAGTGACAAACCAGATATATTCCTTCCTCTCTCTGGTCTGCTCCTGATTCTCTAGATTTCTCCAATTTTTCCCAGAAGCCTTCTCATCTTGTAATATACCTCTGTCTCTTCCTATGACTGATGAGTTCCTTTCTGAAACTTCTATTTGAGAAAGTGTCCAAGTTTGCCATTCTAACTCCTTCTTCTCTCAGCACCACTGGGGACTTTATAATTTCCTCTTAAAAAATGCAATATTTTATGTACCTCTAGTTAGAGATTTTTTAGAGATATAAGTTGGTTATGTATGCTGATTCTTTGGGAAAACTGGGCATGTAAATCAGGGAGATTTCTATATGCTTGTTTCCCAATGGAATCACAGGGTGGGGATTGTGTAATTAGAATTTTGAACCCCAGCACTCTCTTTCCCAGCTTCCTATGTTCCTTCTCAAATTACGAACTAACATAGAGAGAATATATATTTTTGTGTAGCTTCCCCCCTCTCTCTTTCCCTGATCACTTGGGGTACCCATGGTGAGGTGAGTCCCAGGCAGGAGAATTTCTCTCACGTCACTTTATTCAGGCTTTTACTTTTATTCTTTTATTTCTTCTACTTTAAGTGATTATTAATAAATCTTATAAAATATAATACTTGGAATTATCATATATTAATTTTAATCTTACAGAGAGCAATTTGGAATTACAACCAGAAAGTTATAAAACTATATACCTTTACACCTAGCAATACCATTGCTAGGTCTGTTTCCCTAGGACAGTGATGGCAAATCTTTTAGAGACTGTGTGCCATGCCCCACCATCCCCTAGAGATTGTCTTCCATCCCACCCCTTTCCCCTCAACAGGGGAGGGAAGAAAAACTCCAATTGGGCTGCTGGACAGAGGGGTTGGTGAAGTGAGGAATGTCCTCACGCATATTGGAGAGAGGGAAGAGAGCAGCTTGGCCTGAGTCCCTCTGCTTTTCTAATAATGAACACTGGCAAGGGGCAGCATATATACCCACAGAGAGCACTCTGCATGCCCTCTCTGGTACATGTAAAGGGTGAATATTATGGTTGAGACTGAAAAAATCTAAATGTAAATGGTCTCCAAGGGAAATTCCAAATAACTCCAGGAGTACTGACTGCCCTGACAGGTGAAAGCAAAGATATCCTGGAGTTCTCATATATGGGTATGGAAAAGAAGGCTGAGCACAAGTCTACTACTGTAAAGTATGTAGCTATGCTAGGAATAGAAGAAATAATAGTATTGATGTTGGAAACTACGGAGTATCTCTTTATAACATGATTGTTCACAGCCCTCAAATCCTGTAGGAATCTATAGAGGTGTTTACCATCAGGCCCTAAAGTTGTGGTTTCCATTGTCATAATTATAGTAATTTATGGTGGCAACTACCCAATCATGTTTCACTTTTAGAAATCCTTATATTTCTTTAAGTTAACTCCAATTACTCAGTTATTTATTAAAAAGTTCTTAATCAGTATATTGTTCCCAAGACCTGATTCTGTTATTCCAAGTTTCTCTATTCTCTATTCTCTATTCCACTATTGTTATTGATCAGGAAATAGCTAAATCAGATCTTCTAAAGAATGGTCTTATTAGGGTGGATTAGCTTTGAAATTCATACACATGTGCCATAGGTTCATCAACACAGCCCTAGAAGGAGAAAATGGAAAAAAATATTTTCCCATATTTATAAAAGCTCTCTTTTTGATGGAAAAAAAAACTGGAAATCAAGGGATGTCTATCAGTTGGAGAATGGCTAAACAAATTGTGGTATAAGATTACCCAAGAAGACCACTGTGCCATAAGAAATGTTGAGCAAATTAATTTAAAAAAATTTGAAAGAACTGTATGAGATAATGAAGAGTGCAATGAATTGAAGTTAGGTGGACATTATATATAGCTTCAGATTTACTATTTGAAGAATAACTTTTTTTTAATAAAACCTTTTCCTTCCATTTTAGAATCAATACTATGTATTGGTTCCAAGGCAGAAGAAGGTAAGGGCTAGGCAATGGGAGTTAAGTGACTTGCCCAGGGTCACACAACTAGGAAGTGTCTCAGTTCAAATTTGAAACTAGAATCTCCCATCTGTAGGCCTGACTCTCAATCCACTAATCCACCCAGTTGCCCCTTGAAGAATAACTTTTGAAAGTTTACGTCCAAAGAATGAACTGAGAAGTGGAAACATGTGCCTTCTATGGTTTGGAGAAAAACAGGAAGGGCTAAAGAAAAAAGAAAGAAAACTACCAACATGTAATCTGGATAAAATAATGCATCACAACGGTGATTCAATCCAGTTCTCTCAATTTTATAGGTGAGGATAATGAAAGTCAGGGAGTTTGAGGAACTGTCCAATCCATTCCAATCAGTGGCTGGGCATACCACTCACATTTTTAGACTACATTCCAGTTTATCAAGTGTTTAAATCCAGTATTTAGCCTTTGAACACATCATTCTTATAATTTCCCTAAGTTTTCAGTAGGTAATACTTGGCATTCAACATCTGCTACAATCTATGTTTTTGCCGTTTTTAAAACATTTAGCAGGTGTTATTATGTATTGCAATTATCTGCTTGTCATAGACAGCATGCTTAAAGAGGAGAGAGGCTCTCACTTTCTTAAATTGTCTCTTCCCCACGACATAGAACAGAATTCTGTACACAGTTGGCACTTAGCATGTATTTGTCTTACATTAATTTTTGCTCAATTAAATTAAATTGGACTGAGAAGACTATAAACAGAGGAATATCTGAGACATTTTTGTGAAAAAAGATTTAATGTTCAAAAACTGATTTTGAAATCAATAAGAAATAATGAGAGTAATTACAATGATGATGAATTTATGAATTAAAAGTGGAGATAATGTCATTTTCAGAAATGGCTAGAAATAGTTTGGTTTGATTAAAAAAAAAAGGAACAGCACAAATATATACATCTATTCACTGGTAGGAAAATGAAATGGTTCTCACAGGTGAATAAAAAGTTTGCTACGGTATAGCTAGTCTATCTTCCCTCCTCTAGTTTGCATGCTAATACTAGCTGACCTGAGGCTCTCATTATTTATGGTTTTTGAAATAGAAAATCAGACATTTCATTCCAGCTAGATCTTAAATCATGTCATCTACTGACTGATTTATGTGATCTATGTGTCTCATCAACTATCTTGTCATCTGTGTCCTGTCAGGACTTGCTGCTCTCTGCCATTTTCAGGTTAAAAATATACAAGATTCACCAGCCTTCCTCACATCTGCCCAATTCTTCCCATCCAACTACTGGGCAGATAGTTCACATGTGTAGACCACTTTAGAGTTTACAAAACATTTTTCTCATAACAAGTCTGAGTATAGAAGAAGACATGCTCTTATCACCATTTCATTAATAAAAAACATTAATAAGACTCAGAATAACCTACTGACTTGTCCATCAGCAGAGGATCAGTAAATTTCAGTCAGGTCTCAAATTCCAGTTTTCTAAATTCTGATCTGCTTCCAAATAGATTATTTTTTTCCACATCGTATGATGATACCTCTTTACCAGTGAGGATCTTATAAAATTATAGAACTTTGAATTTAAAAAGATACTAGAAATTAAGAATATTCTTCTGTCTTACAACTGAGGAAACTGAGGCACATAGAAGGTAAGGTTAAAATTAAACAGGTAGTGAATAGGATATTAAACTCAGTCTCTCAGATTTCAAAAGCATTTCTCATATATAATTTCTCCAAATTTTAGTAGGTGATATGAATTTATCTCTAGTATTTTCAAAAAATATTTTACTCAAACAGATACAATACATATTCATCATTTTCATATGGTAACGTATCATTAGATAGGCAATGTGTATGCACAGGGTACTCTATGTAGAGGGATTTAGGTTGGTTACCTCCAAGTGAAAAGGATGGTAGCTGGGATTTCCAGATAAAGGAAACTTTCCCTTACACTTATGCACCTTATGCATGTTGGTGAAAGAGAAGGAAAAACAGTTGAATGTGCATCACTGTCCAGGAGCCTTTTTGTAGTCCTGGTCCTGAATTCTTAGACCCTAGTCCTCTCCATTCAGTTTGGTATTTAAATGTTCAAATCATTTGCATGTAATAGAACATAAATGTATAACAATTTGGTTTCTGTCCTGAATTCCTACTAGCTTTCTTACATTCTTATGCAATTTTGCATGTCCCAGAATAAAACACATTCTTCTCCATGAAATTAATGATAGACATCCAGGTGACAAGATATGTGGAAAGGAAAACTAAAGCAAGTTCTGGACTTTCTGCCACTGAGTTGGAACCAACAGCAATTGGAGTGTTAGAGAGAAGATACTGACAAGACTGAGAGTTAGTGGCGGAAGGAGCAACTGGGAGTGGCAGTTGGTTTTATAACAAGCACTTCCTTCTGGCACTGGAAGTGGAAGAAGCTCTCTCTCTGTCTCTGGTTAGAAGTGCCCCTATTTTCCTGATTTTCCCAACTGTGTGCTCTCCCTGGATTCCTGTGATCTTGTCATCAACAAAAGGACTTAAGAGAAGCAGTTTGAACTATAAGGCTGGTCTTTAGGGGTGTCAGCCCAAAGAGACAGGCTCAACCAGCTCTGAAAGTCAGAACTTTTCTGGTTGCTTGCTGTCTACTGCTAAGACTTTGACTTTAAGAAAACTATCACAGATTAGCTTAGACAGGAATAAGAGAAACCCTCCACCAGCCTGTGAGGCCTGGCCTCAGCTCAAAGCTTAGAGAAAAACCCTCTTCCCTCTTCACTGATACCTCCCTAATCCAAACTTGTTATTAAATTTTATCTTTATTTAAATATCGCAGTCAAATAAGAGGGCTAACATTTCAGGAGATATGGAGGGAGATGAACCTCAGGACAACCATTGAACTATAAATGGTCCTTATTGGACCTGTACTGGGCACCTTGGTCTGGGGGGAGACTTGTCTCTCAGGAGGGTCTGTGCTTACCTGCTCTGGGGTATCTGCAACATCAATCTACAGAAAAGACCTCCCCTCAAGCTGTCATAAGTGGACCATTTCTCAGGAACCCCATTTAAAAAACCCTCTCGGAAGGGGGCATCTTTCTCCTTTTACCTCACCGGCAGCCATATTCCCACTCTCCCTTCAACTCCTCCATTCCCTATTATAAAACCTTTAGTATCCCCTGTTCTTCAATCCCACCCCATTTTCCCAATAAATATTACAGATAGGAATCAGGAAGAAATGACTTAAAATCCTGATAATTAATACCTGTTTGACCCAGGACAAACCACTTAAAGTCTCTGTGCCTTAGTTCCTTCAGCTGTGAAATGAGGATGATAGCACCTACATGTCAGAATTGTTGAAAGCACTACATGCCTTAGAGTACTTTATAGATGCTATTACTATTATTCTAGAAACTGGTATTTAAAAGATGTAATATAGCAAACTTCACAAATGCAAGTTTTCCCACATTTCCCCTAATATCACATTTGTTAAAGTAGTTAAATATTTAATCATATATGCAGAATAGTAAAGGACCCCACTTTGACACTTATAGATGGAGCTTAGCTATTGTTTCCTGACTGATTACCAGGGGAATTCTAGAACCTGATAATAGGGATGCCCATTTAAGGGGGTTATATTCAACCCATGCTATAAACCTTATCATTCATGCAGCTTTTCAAGCAGGATTTTCCATACAAAAGAGAAGCTGTAGCTTCTCTGGGTTAGTTCCAAGCTCCAGGATGACAGGTAGAGTATGTGTGGAGAGGAAGGAGGGTGGATGGTAACAATTGTTATTTGCTTCCTTCATTGTCACAAGCAGAGAAATGCTTACATGAAATCACTGTAGAACCCACCCAGGTGTTCTTGCTCCACACATGCCTCTCTGGCCTGCTTCTTTGGCCCAACTGCTAACGGTGGTCCTAAAGTATGAATGTGAGGCAAGGCACCAAAAATACTGGGTCAATACCTTGGCTTTCAATAAGATGTTCAGTGCAACAATTGTCTTTTCAGTCACTTACTATTAACAATTTGCATTTCTTGTCTGCAGAGTGTGTAGACTGAATGGAAACTCTAGGGACACATAAATAAGTAGACAAAGATGCTTAAATAGAAACCAATAGGACCAACACTTTTCCCACATCCTTCTATTTTGCTTCATCTTTGCATATTTTTCCAAAGGTGTTTGAATAGTAATACTCGAGGGACATATAGTTGTGTATATCTTCATGTCCATCCTTGAACTTTTGTTGAATTTTGTTTAGAAGGACCAATGCATTTCTATGGGGAAAAATGATTTAACATTTCAACATTTCTCAACTC
Organism: Monodelphis domestica; assembly: GCF_027887165.1. Taxonomy (NCBI): domain Eukaryota; kingdom Metazoa; phylum Chordata; class Mammalia; order Didelphimorphia; family Didelphidae; genus Monodelphis; species Monodelphis domestica. Next base: position 176,125,744 of record NC_077230.1, on the reverse strand, counting down.
CATTGGATGCTATCCTTAAAGCTATTTATTTCCCTCCTGAGTTTATAGTATGAAACAGAGGCACATAGTTAAGCATCTTACTTCTTTGTCTGTCCTCTGGGATTGGACTGCATTATTAATATTTTCTCCACCACTTTCTGGACAATCAACAAAACAATCAGTCAAGTCCTAATTGAAACACTTGACACTATTAATGAGGAAACATACACATAAAAATTTAATTTTCTATTTCTAGTCAGTCTGAGCTGGCTCCAGTACACCCAGACCTTCTCCTCCAAGTAAAGAAAAAAAATTACATATGCCCCATTCCCAATTTGTTGTAGGACCAAAGTTCAGATAAAGAAGCAGAGTGGTATTTTTTTTTTACTTACAGAAAATTGTTTTTACGTAATATCCCTTTGTAAGATGAATAACTTTTTTCCTTAGACTTAAATTTATTTTTTTCTTTTCCCTTGTTATTCAATATTTTATTCCATTTTAATTAAGTGCTCTTTGCATTGAATCAATGTGTTATTTGAACATGTTAAACATAAACTACATTGACAATGAGCTCCTAGGTATAGAAATGAAAAGGTGACGACCCACTCAATATCTCCAATCTGAGAAGAAACAAAGTGCTCTAGTCATGGAGGGATTTAAGGGACCAAACTATACCAGGAGTTTGTTTTTTTTTGTCTGAACTTTGCTACCAGGATACAGAAAGCCTTTTTTTTTCTCTTGTTTACACCTGCTTTATTCTTTGATTTAATCGATTAACTTAATGCAGATTCCTGGTAAACTTCACTCATACATAAATGAGGAAACTAAGTCTAGGAAAAGGAAGTCTTTCTTTTTACCCCCAAAGGACACATAGTGGCACTCAATCCTAGAGTTTAGGACTTTGGGCTCTCATTTAGTACTCTGCATAGTATGATATTAGGTTAGGCCACCCAACAAAAATCTTTCCTGGGCCAGGAAAAGATGTCTAGTTAGATGTTGATGTTGATGATGATGATGATGATGATGATGTTGATGATGTTGATGACACTGATGTTGTTGTTGATTATGATGATGACATTGATGATATTTATGATATTGATGTTAATGATGATGTTGATGAAAAAAAAATTTTAAGTATTATTTTTGCTGAACTTTTTTTATATTTCTCACAAGGGAAATCTCCCTTGGTGGGGGAAAGGAAATGGATGTATTAGAAAATGAATGTAATACAAAAACCAAAGTTAATATTAATTTTTTAAAGCATTTGAAGAAAAAATATATAATCAAGTCATACAGTAAAAAGACCACTTGGCAGGCCTTAGGAGATCTGTGTTTCAGACCTCATTTTTGTTATTAAACTGTTCTTCTCAGCCAAAGTCAGTTCATATCTCTAAACTTCAGTTTCTTTTTCACTGATCTATTGTTTAGACATTCAATGGGAGATAAGGAAAGATGATTGTATTGTTGTTGATGCTGTTGATGACAATGATATGGATGTTGATGATGATGTTATTGATGTTGACGATGTTGTTATTGATGGCAATGATGTCACTGATGTTGTTGATGTCAATGGTGATGTTGATAATGGCAAAGTAGATGGGTTGTTTTTGATGATGATGATGTTATTGATATTAATGATGATGATGATGATGACTGAATTTGGAGTTGGAGGTTTCCTCCCATCTGAACCTTTCTTACCCTTCCCACTGTAATGATTAAAATTTTCTTGGAGACTATCTCCAACCCTTTTAACCCTTCCATTGTATTGGTCTTCTCCCCAACTCCCCCCATGAGCTTCTTTATGAAATATATATTTACCCCATTTTATCTCTTTTATCATTTCTCTTAGTATTATATTCTTTATTATCCATACTTTTGTATATATTTTAACAAATATACTTCTTCAAGCTACTCTGATGATAATAATAATTCTTAAGAGTTACCAATATCATCTTTTCTTATAGGAATAAAAGTTATTTGAATTTATTGGGCCCCTACTTTTTCCACTTTCTTAATTACCTTTTGGTTATTTTCTTGAGTTCTGTGGTTGGGCATCAAATTTTCTGTTTAAGTCAAGTCTTTTCTTTAGGAATGCTTAGAAGTCTTCTATTTTATTAAATGATCATACTTTCCCCCTGTGAGAATATAGTTAATTATTTTGCTGGGTAGTTGATTCTTGATGTCTTCGGGTCCTTCGGTATGTATGCAGCCAGGTCTCGTGTTAGCCTAACTCTGGTTCCATAATATCTGAATGTTTTTTCTTAGCAGTTTGTAGTATCTTTTCCTTGGTTTGGTAATTCTTGAATTTGGCTATAACATTCCTGGGCATTGTCAATTGGGAATTAAATACAGGAGATAATCTGTATATTCTTTCAATCTCCACTTTTCCCTCTTGTTCAAGAATGTCAGGGCAGGTTTTTTGGATAATTTCCTCTAGAATGATATTCAGGTTTTTTCTTTTGTCATGATTTTCCAGTAGTCTAATAATTTTTAAATATTTCTTCTAGATCTATTTTCCAGGTCTGTAGTTTTATTAATGAGGTTTTTAATATTTTCCTCAATATTTTCATTTTTTTATTTTGTTTTATAGACTCTTCCTGCTTTGTGAAGTCATTTGCTTCTAGTTGTTGGATTCTAATTTTTAAAGACTGAATTTCATCCCTGGATTTTTGGTCATCCTTCTCCTTCTGGTCTCTTTTTCTTTGTAGATTATCCTTTACTTTATTTGCTTTATTTTCAAGGTGGTCAATTCTGTCTTTGAAGACACTATTTTATTTATTTTTCATTCATGTGAATCTGTTTCCACATGACTTATTTTGCTTTTTAAGTTCTTTTCCCAAATGTCTCCAGCCTCACTTAATTGTGTTTTTTTATTGTGTTTTGAGTTCTTCCAAAGACTGAGTCCAATTTGTTGGAGTTTCTGTGTTTTTGCTTGGTGTTCCTTGATCCTCCTCTGTTCCATTTGCTCTTTGTTCATTACCTGGATAGTAGCTATAGATTGTAATTTCTCTTGTCTTTTCTATTTTTTTTTCTTCTTTCCCCCCTGTCATTGACTGTAATCTTGCTCCTCTGATCATTTGATGGATCTGTGGGTTTGAGCTATTCTGTCCTGAATGGTCTTCTTCTCTGCTCTGCTGATTGACTAAATTAGGCTGATGGATTTTTAATGAGCCCTGAGATCAGATTTTCCCCATCTGCTAGTTGAAGTTGAAGGTTAGGTGAAGGTGTCAAGGCTGAAAGGAGCTGTGCTTCCATCCCTGTTATCAAGTTATTCTGTCACAGCTGCAGCCTTCACCCTGGTATCCTAGTCAGCTGGATTCTTACAACTACTCTCAGATCAGTGGGTGGGTGAAGGGTATTGGAGATTGAGCTTCCCTGCCCTCTGAAGGCTTCTTATTCTCCCTATTGATAGACTAGATTAAGCTAGGGTGGAGCTGATTTGTAGAACTGAATGTGCACTGAGGCAAAAACCTCAGGAAACATAGACTCAAGATGAAGAGTATATGACTCCCTTCCATGCCTCCCTGGCTTTTCTTGCTTTTCCTTAAACCTGAGAATTCAGCTTTCTCTATGTACCTTTTAAATTGAATCAAGCAGGAGCCTACCCCTGGCTCTGCCTGTTGTTAGATTTGGCTTTCTGTCCTCTCAAAGCACTTTGTTTTTGATTGGTGTAGAAGAAAATAATAACTTTCTTAAACACACTGGAGTTGTCCTTATCCTTTATTTATACACTAATCAAGATATTTAAAATCTTTACCAGATATTTTCCCATAAAAATAATTACAACTTCAACTTCTTATTTCCCCTTTTAGGATGATTTAAATCAACAACCTTTAGAATACCTTTTCATGAAGATAAAAAAGAAAATAACTGACGTATGTTTTTAGTAAGAAACAAGCAAAAATAGCTAAGAAAATCATTAGTATTGTTGTCATATATAATAAAATGGAACCACATATTATGTGAACTAATGGACCCTTTTTGTAAAATAAGCCTAAGTGTTTGTCGTAAAATAGCAACATAGTTTTTTTTTTTTCTCTATTCTGTTTTTTGGTCTAATGAACTTAAAAATGAGTTTTTTAACGCAACTTCATGATTTTAATACAATTCTCCAACTTCCCTTCATTGCCTTTGTGTATTACAGTAGCTTGAGAGTCCAAGTCCTTCAGGCAACAAACCAGCTTTTCTCCATCATACTTTCAAGCATGTAATTTCTTGATTTCTTTTTTAAACTGAGGACTAGGGGATAGGGAAGAGGAATCATTAGATTTCCTTCTGGGTTCTTTTACTTTGAAAAATCTTTCAAAGAAGAAGCCTCAGCAATGGTGAGAATTAGATTAATTCAAGACTTGATAATAGGTTTGTGGCTGGTGTGTTCATTTTGCTCTATGTATTGTACATAGATTCAGTCTCTAATGCCAGACAGTGTGGAATGATTGCATGCCAAAGAGGAAACAAGTCAGGAAAGAATGAATGGATAATTCATTCCTACTTCTGATAAAACAATGCATAATGAATATGTTGTCATCCCTGATTTTAATAGATCATGAAAGACAATATTCTATTGAGGTAAATTACTTTCTAAATATGTATATATACACAATAAATATATGTATGTATATATGTATTGATATATACCTATATCAATCAATATCTTTTTATATCTCTATTTATCTATCTATCTATTTATTTATGATTGAACCCCTCATCTACTTGATTCCAGTACACTAGAGGAGCCAGTGAATTTCATGAATGTGTATTTTTACTAACCTTAAAATAATGAAAAGTTAAAATTTGATCATTTTTACCTGGATTTCCTCATATGATCATAGCCTGATGTTTTGGCATTAAGAATATAATTTTCAATTGTTTAGGAATTTATATTTACTGTGATATGAACCCTTGACTTCTCTATCTGAAAGCTTAAAAGCAGTAATTTTATCACCAGCTAACGAAAAATTTCCAGTATTTTTCACTGCTTATGTTACTGGCTCCTAAATTTACCCTCATGTCAAATACACACAAATATTCACACATACTAAGGCAATGGTTTACGATCCATGCCAGGGCTGGGCCAGGAGAGCTAGAGAGAGACCAAGAGCAGGAGCCGAGGGTTTCAGGGTCGAAGAAACAGGCAGGCAGCAGCCAGGAGCAGGAACCAGAGCCAGGGAGGGCAAGGTCAGGATCAGGTGAGCTATCTGATGGCTGTTAAGATTAAAAATTTTAGTTTCTTTGTTAAAAGTATTACATTTTTATGAGGTTTATTAAAGATTAAGAAATAAAGAAAGTACAAAATAAGAAAGCACGTGCAACCTACATTTTGCCAGATAGGTAGAGAGCCTCGTGTGCCCAGACATGGAAGCCAAGAGACCCAAAGTAGGCAGAGAGTCAGCTTAAATACAATTTCTGTTCACTGCCCAAGTGGGAATTCAAGTGAGGTTACAAAGCATTATGGGAAGTGGCCAAGGACTTGTGGGAATTGAAATCCGAGGTTCAAATCTCCATTTTTTTAAAATATATTTTATTTGATCATTTCCAAGCATTATTCGTTAAAGACATAGATCATTTTCTTTTCCTCCCCCCCACCCCCCATAGCCGACGCGTAAGTCCACTGGGCATTAGATGTTTTCTTGATTTGAACCCATTGCTTTGTTGATAGTATTTGCATTAGAGTGTTCATTTAAAGTCTATCCTCTGTCATGTCCCCTCAACCTCTGTATTCAGGCAGTTGCTTTTTCTCGGTGTTTCCACTCCCATAGTTTATCCTTTGCTTATGAATAGTGTTTTTTTCTCCTGGGTCCCTGCAAGTTGTTCAGGGACATTACACCGCCCCTAATGGAGAAGTCCATTACGTTCGATTATACCACAGTGTATTAGTCTCTGTGTACAATGTTCTCCTGGTTCTGCTCCTCTCGCTCTGCATCACTTCCTGGAGGTTGTTCCAGTCTCCATGGAATTCCTCCACTTTATTATTCCTTTTAGCACAATAGTATTCCATCACCAACATATACCACAGTTTGTTCAGCCATTCCCCAATTGATGGGCATCCCCTCGTTTTCCAGTTTTGGGCCACCACAAAGAGCGCAGCTATGAATATTTTTGTACAAGTCTTTGTGTCCATTATCTCTTTGGGGTACAGACCCAGCAGTGCTATGGCTGGGTCAAAGGGTAGATATTCTTTTGTCGCCCTTTGGGCATAGTTCCAAATTGCCCTCCAGAATGGTTGGATCAATTCACAACTCCACCAGCAATGAATTAATGTCCCTACTTTGCCACATCCCCTCCAGCATTCATTACTTTCCTTTGCTGTCATGTTAGCCAATCTGCTAGGTGTGAGGTGATACCTCAGAGTTGTTTTGATTTGCATCTCTCTGATTATAAGAGATGTAGAACACTTCTTCATGTGCTTGTTAATAGTTTTGATTTCTTTATCTGAGAACTGCCTATCCATTTCCCTTGCCCATTTATCAATTGGAGAATGGCTTGATTTTTTGTACAATTGATTTAGCTCATTATAAATATGAGTAATTAAACCTTTGTCAGAGGTTTCTATGAAGATTTTTTCCCAATTTGTTGTTTCCCTTCTGATTTTAGTTATATTGGTTTTGTTTGTACAAAAGCTTTTTAGTTTGATGTAGTCAAAATTATTTATTTTACATTTTGTGATTCTTTCTATATCTTGCTTGGTTTTAAAGCCTTTCCCCTCCCAAAGGTCTGACATGTATACTATTCTGTGTTTACCCAATTTACTTATGGTTTCCTTCTTTATGTTTAAGTCACTCACCCATTTTGAATTTATCTTGGTGTAGGGTGTGAGGTGTTGATCTATTCCTAGTCTCTCCCACACTGTCTTCCAATTTTCCCAGCAGTTTTTATCGAATAGTGGATTTTTGTCCCAAAAGCTGGGATCTTTGGGTTTATCGTATACTGTCTTGCTGAGGTCGTTTTCCCCCAGTCTATTCCACTGATCTTCCTTTCTGTTTCTTAGCCAGTACCAAATTGTTTTGATGACTGCTGCTTTGTAATATAGTTTGAGGTCTGGGACTGCAAGGCCCCCATCATATGTGTTTTTTTTCATTATTTCCCTGGATATCCTTGATCTTTTGTTCTTCCAAATGAACTTTGTTATGGTTTTTTCTAAATCAGTGAAGAAGTATTTTGGTAGTTCAATGGGTATGGCACTAAATAGATAAATAAGTTTGGGTAGGATGGTCATTTTTATTATATTGGCTCGTCCTATCCATGAGCAGTTAATGTTTTTCCAATTGTTCAAGTCTAGTTTTAGTTGTGTAGCGAGTGTTTTGTAGTTGTGTTCATATAGTTCCTGTGTTTGTCTTGGGAGATAGATTCCTAGGTATTTTATTTTGTCTAAGGTGATTTTGAATGGGATTTCTCTTTCTAGTTCTTGCTGCTGAGCTGTGTTGGAGATATATAGAAAAGCTGATGATTTATGTGGGTTTATTTTGTATCCTGCAACTTTGCTAAAGTTGTTGATTATTTCAATTAGCTTTTTGGGTGAATCTCTAGGATTCTTTAAGTAGACCATCATGTCATCCGCAAAGAGTGATAACTTGGTCTCCTCCTTGCCTATTCTGATGCCTTCAATTTCTTTATCTTCTCTAATTGCTACTGCTAGTGTTTCTAGTACAATGTCAAATAGTAGAGGTGATAATGGGCATCCTTGTTTCACTCCTGATCTTATTGGGAATGCATCTAGTTTATCCCCATTGCAGATGATATTAGCTGTTGGTTTTAGATATATACTGTTTATTATTTTTAGGAATGACCCTTCTATTCCTATGCTTTCTAGTGTTTTTAATAGGAATGGGTGTTGTATTTTATCAAAGGCTTTTTCTGCATCTATTGAGATAATCATGTGGTTCTTGCTAGTTTGCTTGTTGATGTGGTCAATTATGTGGATGGTTTTCCTAATGTTGAACCAGCCCTGCATCCCTGGTATGAATCCTACTTGATCATGGTGAATGATCCTTCTGATCACTTGCTGGAGTCTTTTTGCTAGTATCCTATTTAAAATTTTTGCATCTATATTCATTAGGGAGATTGGTCTATAGTTTTCTTTCTCTGTTTTTGACCTGCCTGGTTTTGGAATCAGTACCATGTTTGTGTCGTAAAAGGAGTTTGGTAGAACTCCCTCTTTGCTTATTATGTCAAATAGTTTGTATAGTATTGGGGTTAACTGTTCTCTGAATGTTTGATAGAATTCACAGGTGAATCCATCAGGCCCTGGGGATTTTTTCTTAGGAAGTTCTTTGATGGCTTGATGGATTTCAATTTCTGATATGGGATTATTTAAGAATTCTATTTCCTCTTCTGTTAGTCTAGGCAGTTTGTATTTTTGTATATATTCATCCATTTCTCCTAAATTGGTGTATTTATTGCCATATAATTGGGCAAAGTAATTTCTAATGATTGCCTTAATTTCCTCCTCATTGGAGGTGCTGTCCCCCTTTTCATCTTTAATACTGTGAATTTGCTTTTCTTCCTTCCTTTTTTTAATTAGATTGACCAGTACTTTGTCTATTTTGTTTGTTTTTTCAAAGTACCAGCTTCTTGTCTTATTTATTAAATCAATAGTTCTATCACTTTCGATTTTATTAATTTCTCCCTTAATTTTTAGGATTTCTAATTTGGTTTTCTGCTGGGGGTTTTTAATTTGATCGCTTTCGAGTTTTTTCAATTGCATTTCCAATTGATTGATCTCTGCTCTCCCTTGTTTGTTAATATGAGCTTTCAGGGATATGAATTTGCCTCTGATTACCGCTTTGGCTGCATCCCAAAAGGTTTGAAAGGATGTTTCGCCATTGTCATTTTCCTTGATGAAATTATTAATTGTTTCTATGATTTCTTCTTTAGCTAAACGGTTTTGGAGTATCATATTGTTTAATTTCCAATTGGTTTTAGATTTGGTTTTCCATGTACCATTACTAATCATTATTTTTATTGCCTTGTGATCCGAGAAGGCTGCATTCATTATTTCTGCTTTTCTGCATTTGTGTGCTATGTTTCTGTGACCTAATGTATGGTCAATTTTTGTGAATGTGCCATGTGGTGCTGAGAAGAAGGTGTATTCCTTTTTATCCCTATTTATTTTTCTCCATATGTCTATTAATTCTAATTTTTCTAAGATTTCATTCACTTCTTTTACCTCTTTCTTATTTATTTTTTGATTTGATTTATCTAAATTTGATAATGGTTGGTTTAAGTCTCCCACTAGTATGGTTTTATTGTCTATTTCTTCCTTCAATTCTCCTAGTTTCTCCATTAGAAATTTGGGTGCTATATTATTTGGTGCATACATGTTGATTAATGATATTTCCTCATTGTCTAGAGTCCCTTTTAACAAAATATAATTACCTTCCCTATCCCTTTTGATCAGGTCTATTTTTGCATTGGCTTTATCAGATATCATGATTACCACTCCTGCCTTCTTTCTATCAGTTGAGGCCCAGAAGGTCTTACTCCATCCTTTAATTCTGACCTTGTGGGTGTCAACCCGCCTCATGTGTGTTTCTTGAAGACAACATATGGTAGCGTTTTGGATTCTAATCCATTCAGCTATTCGTCTACGTTTTATGGGTGAGTTCATCCCATTCACGTTCAAAGTTATGATTGTCATTTGTGGACTCCCTGGCATTTTGATTGCCTTCCCTAATTCTAACCTTTTCTTCTTCGGCTCTACCTTTTAGTCCAGTGATTTACTTTGAATCAGTCCCCCTTGTCCCCTCCCTTGATGTTTCCCTTTTTAGTCCCTCCCTTTTTGTTCCCTCCCCCTCCCCCCTCTCTTTCCCTCCCTTTTTGTTCTCCCTCTCCCCCTCCCCCCCTTGGTTTTCCCTTCTCCTTACCCTTGTTGGGTAAGATAGAATTCAAGATCCCAATGGATCTGGATGTTTTTCCCTCTCAGAGTTGATTTCCCTGAGATTGAGGTTTAAGTAAACCTCCCCCCCCTCTCTTCCTCTCCTTCTTATAGGAGTTTTCTTCCCCTCCCCTTCCCCTGTGAATCTTTGTGTGAGAACCATTATTCTATTTGGTCTTTCTTTACCCCCTATTTATACATTACATTTTCCCCACATATTAGTATACATAGGTTGATATAAATGTAGTCCTTATAGAAGAGAGTTTGAGTAAAAGAAGATAACATTTTTCCCCTTTCCTTAGTATTTACCTTTTCAGGTATTCCTTGCTCTTTGATTTTCGGTATCAAACTTTCCACAGAGCTCTGGTCTTTTCTTTGCAAAAAGTTGGAAGTCTTCTATTTTGTTGAATGCCCATACTTTCCCTTGGAAGTATATAGTCAGTTTTGCTGGGTAGCTGATTCTTGGTTGGAGACCCAGCTCTCTTGCCTTTCTGAAGATCATGTTCCATGCCTTACGATCATTCAGCGTAGAACTTGCAAGGTCTTGTGTGACCCTGATTGGCATTCCTTTATATCTAAATTGTCTTTTTCTGGCTTCCTGTAGGATTTTTTCTTTTGTTTGATAGCTTTGGAATTTGGCAATTACATTCCTGGGAGTTGTCTTTTGGGGGTTTAGTGTAGAAGGTGTTCTGTGAGCTCTGTCAGTGGCTGTATTGCCCCCTTGTTCTAGAATCTCTGGGCAATTTTCTTTGATTATATCTTGTATCACCATGTCCAGTTTGGTGTTTATTTCTGGCTTTTCTGGGAGTCCAATTATTCTTAAATTTTCTCTTCTCCCCCTGTTTTCCAGATCTATCACCTTGTCGGTGAGATATTTTATGTTCTCTTCTAATTTCTTGGTGTTTTGGCTTTGCTTTATTAGTTCTTGCTTTAAAGCCTGGTTTTCTTTTACAGTTTGGTCAAACTGGTTTTGTAGATGCGTGAATTTCTTTTGCATCATTTCCCACTTTTCCTCCCAGAGGGCTTCCATCTTTTTGGTCCTTTCTGATTCAAATTCTTCATGGGTTTGTGGAGAGTTTCTATTTCCTTTGGAAGATTTTGGAGAATTTTCTTGTATATCTTCTTCTATCTGCTCTGTATTTTGTATTTTGGCTCCATAGAATGTGTCCAGAGTCGCCCCTTTCTTCTTATTTTTCTTGGTATTTTGGGGCTTCTGTGCTTCTGTGGAGTTTGTCATCTCTGAACGTGGGGAGGATTGGCTTTTCTTGTCTTTGTCTGGTGATCAGAGGCTTTAGTCCTGGGCAGATGTTGGTTCTATGAGCGTTCCCTGGGTTAAACTGAATATGCCTCACTGGAACTGGAATGGAAGGGTCGGACCACGAGGCCACACTCTCCCCCTGGCTCGATTTCCGGAAGTTGCCTTCAGAATCCCTGGCCGTGAGGCTGTTTCGTTGGCCTGCGGGGGGATGGGCTGCCACTTCCCCAAGCTCCGAGAGCACAGACTTTCACTGAGACTTGGATAGCAGGATCCAGCCCGTGAGGCTGTCTTGCCCGCCCTGAGGGTTGCTGTTGTTTTGACCAGCTCTCTGCAGCGGAGGCCCCAGGCAGTAACTTTCACCCGGACCGACCAGCTCTTTGCAGCGGAGGCCCCAGGCAGTAACTTTCACCCGGACTGGGACTTGGGTAGAAGACCCTGAGGGTTGTTGTTCCTCAGACCCTGCTCTCTGAGCCCGGCGCGGCTGCCGCTTCCGGGAGCCTTGGACTCTGCGCTCCTACCCCTGAGGTCCGAGGGATCTCGGGTTCTGGCTTTTAAGGGGAGCCGTACCTTTTGAACCGGGTCCAGGTCCAGGAGGAGGGTTCCCAGGGTCTGTGCTGTTGATCGTTTTGAATTTCGGCGCCTTAGGAGCTTCTAGTTTGAGATCGGTTGGGAAGGGTTTTCCGGAGATCTGAACTTCAGCTTTCTCTAAGCCACCATCTTAACCGGAAGTCCAACTGCTTCCAAATCTCCATTTTTACAAATCGTATGTAATGGACTTCTCCATTAGGGTCAATGCAATGTCCCTGAACAATCTGCAGGGATCTAGGAGAAAAAACACTATCCACAAACAGAGGACAAACTGTGGGAGTAAAAACACCGAGGAAAGGCAACTGCTTGACTATAGGGGTTGAGGGGATATGATTGAGGAGAGACTCTAAATGAACACCCTAATGCAAATGCCAACAACATGGAAATGGGTTAAGAACAAGGACACATGTGATATCCAGTGGAATCATGCATCAGCTATGGGAGGGGGCGAAGAAAATGATCCTTTTTTTCCAATGAATAATGTTTGAAAATGACCAAATAAAATAATGTTTAAAAGGAAAAAAAATTAAAAAGTAAAAATAAAAATAAAAAAATAAAAATGACACACTAGCCTTGTGGTCAGAAGAGCAGACAGCCAGTGTATTTCAAGCCCCAGTCATTCCCATTTCAAAATGGGTTGAAAATTCTTAAATTTTTAGTTCTCTGTGTCACAATGAACTTGTTTCTCAGCAAACCTGTCAGAAACATGAAAGTATTTTGGAGACTTCTCCTGAATGTTTTTAGATCACTTTCTTATTAAATTTGGTGTATTTCTTAGCAAGTCCCTTGAATGGCATTCAAAGCCCTCTTTAATCTTGTTTCTCCTTATATTTGCAATTTTATTTCATGTGACTTACCACCATTCATTCTATATTCCAAATGAGGCTATATTTTTCTTTCTCATGACCCTGAAAATGCCCTATGTTTTCTTGTCCCTGTGTTTTTGCTAACACTGTCTCTTGCACCTAAATGTCCTATATTATTCTTTGCCAATGAGATTCTTACACATTCTTTAAAGCACAACTCAAATAAAACCTTGGCATGGTATTTTCTGAACAACAGGGGTTTTTAATGTTTCCTTAATGAAATATAATGTGAATGTTCCAGTATTTTGAATATTACATTAGCAGCGTAACTAAGCTTAACTTAGCTTGCAGTAGGTAGACAGCTGACCTTGATGTTCAGAGTGTAGATTCAGATCCTGCCATGAAAATATAGTAACTATGTTACTACATGGACAGTCTTTTAACCACCCATGTACCCCCAAAATCCTACTAGATTATAAGTGTCATGAAAGCAAACAGTATGCCTTATCTAAGTTAGGTTGTACAGTGTTGGTCTTGGAGTCAGAAGGACCTGAGTTCAAATCTAGCCTCATATGCTTACTAGCTATATGAACCTAGTCAAGTCACTTACCCCTGGTTGCCTCAGTTTCCTCATCCTCAAAATTAGCTAGGAAAGAAAAGGGCAAACCACTCCAGTGTCTTTGCCAAGAAAATCTCAAAGGGGGTTATGAAGAGTCTAAACCATGTTGGTGAACCTATGGCATGTGTGCCAGAGGGGGATTCTCCCCTCACCCTCTCCACTGAATTTGAGGACATTTCTCCCATCATCCACCCCTCCACCCAGCAACCTAATGCGAGCACTTCCTCCCTCCCCTGTCTGGGGTAAGAGGGTGGCTCACATGCAGCATGAGGGTTGTAGTTTCAGCACTCAGTCTCTAAAAGACTCACCATCACTGACCTAACACAACTAAAAACTAAACTACAACAAAAGTAATATTATAGTACTTCTGACACAGGATATAATATAGGCTGCCTGTGATCCTTGTGATCCTTGACTGTCCTCTTTCCCTCACCTCTCACAATCACTAGTCTTATGGTAAAATTATTTTTCTACTACATTCCCCCCCCCCCCATTTATTCCATTCTATCCAGCAACATATATCTAATTCAGGTTCCGCCTCACCCTTCAACATGAATATTTTAATAACTTACTAATGTGTTTTCTCCTGGTCCTCTCCTTTCTCCAATACATCCTCTTCCTAGATTCCTAAATCACTTTTGTACTCAATACAAGTCTTACAATATCATCCTCCTATTCAAACATCTTCAGTGACTTCCTATAACCTTTAGGATAAAATTTGAATTCCTAACTCCAGTGCTTACCTTCTGTGTTCTAATAAAATTATAATAATAAACCAGAAACCTGAATACAGTAGTAACTTCTCCGAGTCCCTAATATCCCCGAGATCTACATTCCAATCCGTCTTAATTTAAGACTAGAAAGTCAGATTAAAAAGCAACTTGTCAGTGACTATCACTGGAACTCTGGACAGAACAATGAGTTACTCCAGCCTCCACTTAACTGATCTAGAAAATAAGAGGATAAAAATTAAGTCCTCTGGAGTTTGCCCTACCTTGAAATCTGTAAAGCTGTGTTAGTTGATAGTGACTAACTATGAACTTAATTATGTAATAGCAATGAGAGGTAGAGTAAATGTCATGCATGTTATAAATAAGATATGAAGAGTGACTGTTTCTGGCAGCAGAGCACCATGTGCTCAGTGGTCACTTGGGAAGCGCTGACTGGTCTCCTTTGATATCTGACTAAATTTCATAAAATATAGTGAGCTAAGTTAGATCTGCCAGGGTTGCTTGCTATAAAGGGAATTGCTGTCCGAGTATCAAATAGTTGAACTGCTAGGAAAATCCTGTAAACCATAAAATCCTGTAAATTAATTTCATTCCCTTATCATTCTTTTTTCTTTTAAAATACATTTTATGCTCCTCCTCCCTCCAGCCCCCAGCTGCAAACTTCCACTCTCTGTGCTCTGGGCCTTGCTGCCTACTGACCAATGCCCAGGGCACAATGACCTCACGGGCTCCCAGCCTGGCTCCAGTGCCTCCACTGTGACTGGTGACTGACCTGCTCTTTGACATGGATGGCCTCCTTCTGGATACTGAGCAACTCTATTCAGTGATATTCCAGGAAATCTGTGACTGCAATGGAAAGAAATATACATGGAGGTGTGAAAGCTATGGTTATGGGTAAAAAGGCATTGGATGCAGCCCAGGTTATTGTAGAAGTCCTGGATCTTCCATTAACCAAAGAGGAACTTTTGACAGAAAGCAAAAAGAAACAAGGAAAAGTATTTCCAACAACTACATTTATGCCAGGTATTGAGAAGCTGATTAACCCATCTACATAGATACAATATACCTATTGCTGTTGCTACTAGTTCAGTTGGATTGTCATTTGAGTGGAAGACAAGAAGACACAAAGAATTCTTTAGTTTATTTAATCATCTTTTTTCTGAGTGATGACCCTGATATGAAGAGTGGCAAAACAGAGTCTGACTTGTTTCTAACTTGTGCAAAGAGATTTCCCCTGCTCCTCCTGCTGAAAAGTGCCTTGTGTTTGAAGATGCTCCAAATGGCTTTGAGGCAGCACTTGCAGATGGGATGCAGGTTATTATGGTTCCAGATGAACAATTAAACCCAGAGTTTACCAGAAAGGTACCCTTAGTACTGAAATCACTGGAGGACTTTAAGCTAGAGTTGTTTGGTTTGCCACCATGTAATTGAAAGATAATTCTAGTGGTGATCTGTTTTGTAGCTTTACTCCCTAACTTTTATCTTGGGTTTTTTTTTCATTTTAATGAGGAACTGATATGAAAGTCAACATATAGTAAAAAAAAGTTTATTAGCCAATAATTTAGTCACACTTCCCATTATATCATATACTGTAATTTCCAAGTAATTTAATGAATTCATCTTGCCCTGACCTCTTTGAGGTAGAATAAACAATGACAATGGCCAAGATGAATCAAAGGGCAAATAATAATTAACATCTGAATAATCAGCAGTTGATTGCACTAATCTGAAAAATACCCTGGTACCTGTGATTTATGCTTTCCTATCAAAGAGAGAATGTGTCTATGCTTAGAAAATATTCAGTAAAATTGCTGAAGAGAATTTATTTTATTAAATGCCAAATTGCTATTATAAAAAAATAAACTTAAAAAAATTTTTTTAATTACAATAAAAAATACATGTTATCTCAGGCATTGCCAGACATGTCCATTTCTGTATCCAGAATTTAAGTTCACTTTCATAATAAATAAAAGCAATCAAGGAAATAATAATCAGTTGATAAACATGTATTAAGTACATATTGTACTTAATTTTAATTAATTTTAAAAATAAAAAAATAATAATATATAAAAAATAATTGAGTACATGCTCAGTCCCTGCTCTCAAAGAGTTCACAATCTAATGATGGAGACAACCTGCAAAAAAAAAAAACTATGTAAAATGTGTTATGTTAGACAAATTAGAAATAATCAACAGAAGGAAAGTACTAGAATTAAGGAAGATTGGGGGAAGACTTCTTGTAGTTTAGCTTGGACTTGAAGGGACTCAGAGATGCCAGAAAATAGAGAGAAAAAAGGACAGAATTTCAGTTATAGGGAACAGGTAATGAAAATGCCAGGAGTTTGGAGTGACAGTGAATGTCTTGCTAAAGCAACAGCAAGAAGATCAATGTCAATGGATTATAGAGTATATGTTGGGGTGGGGAGAGGGTGCAATACAAGGTGTAAGAAGACTAGGAGCATAGGGGGAGACAGATTATAAAAGATCTTGAATGCCCAAAGATAGAATTTTATATTTGATACTGAACATCAATGGGGAGGCTTTTTTAGATTTTTAGAGTTTATGATGTCTACAAGAAATCTAATTCAGAATATCTATTAAGCAGTTGGTAGACAGGGGGAAGGGAGATGGGAGAGAATGGGGTTACATGTGCATTTAGAGGGGTGTGCTTTGAAAAGGAAAAGGGCTACTTCATCATGTCAGACAGATATAAAAGAGTAAATAATGACAGAATATATCAGGGTGATATGAAAAGAGCTAGGGAAAAGAGGAAGTTCTTAATTAATAGTCTTTTTTATCAGTAAAACATGAAGCAAAGTTTTCAGGTGAGAGGGTAGAGGGAATAGGAGTCATGCATATTTGAGAATGGATGAAAATAATTAGAAGAGTAATTGTAATGAGTGAGATGGTGAGTTAATTTGGGATGTGAAAAAAAAAAAGAGGATTGCCTTATGGCATTGAGGACCCAATTAGAATTATCGAATATACATTTATGGTGGACTCAGGCAAAATGGTTGCTTCATTTTCTTCCCCTTTATTCATCAGCATATGTGTAGGAGCAAAAGCAAAGAATGGTAGGAGTGAGGCAAAGCTGAAGTTTGGCAAAGCAAGCTTAGTGACAAGATAAGAGAACAAAGGACTCAAGAGCAGAGATAGTGCATAATCTAATTGATTCACCAAGGCATTAAAATGAAAAAGGGAGGAGGGTATAATTATTATGATGGGAATGACATGAGAAAGAACTGAGGGTTGAGGTACAGGGTCACTTTGTAGATAATAAAAAGCTTTTCATGATTGTAAGGTAAAGGAGAGGTGGAGTAGCTTGTGAATAGATAATGGAATTTCAGAGTTCAAGGTCAAGAACAAAGATGTGATGCTTTTTGGGTGACAGAAAATTCAAGGGTATGACTAAACATCTTTATGTGGTTGAACTGCAGTAGAAGTGTTTACCGATAAATATTTACAAGTGGCTCTCCAAAAACACACAACAAATATATTTTTAAATTTATTCCTTGTTTTTAGTATTTTCTCTATCACTTTCTTAAATCTGGCCAATAAGCAAAACAGTACATCAAGCTCTGGTTGATAGTGTATGCCCATTTATAATATGTAGAAGCTCATTCATTCATACATACACACACATATATACAATCAGAGTCCACCTTTCTTTTGGTAATCTTTTAAATTATGACCTTTACTGGCTGTATAAATTTTGTTCTGGGTCAGCTCATTTTGCTCCACATATGAGTCAATTCCTTTAAGCTTAGTTTTATTTTATGAATCTGATCTATGATTCCATTGGTAAAGGGGAACTATTCCAATTGTTAACCAATTTCATTGGTAAAGGAACTTCCTCTCCCCCCCAAAAAAGATCTATTCTTTCTCTGTAACTGTTGTATTAGAAGTTGCTAGGGGAAATTGAAAGCTTAAGTCACATAGCCAATAGATGTTTTCATGG
Source organism: Monodelphis domestica (assembly GCF_027887165.1). Taxonomy (NCBI): domain Eukaryota; kingdom Metazoa; phylum Chordata; class Mammalia; order Didelphimorphia; family Didelphidae; genus Monodelphis; species Monodelphis domestica. Next base: position 176,107,931 of record NC_077230.1, on the reverse strand, counting down.
AGTTAGTTCTTTCGGATTCCAAGTCCATACTGCTCTAAGTCAGCTTACTTTTAAATAATTTAAGACCAGAGGCAGTGGAGCTTAAATGTGGCAGGAGTGCATACATTTTTACATTGTGTATTTTCAATCACATTTCCCGATGAGTTGGGCAACATTCCAAGTTTACTAGAGGAGAGGCTATAAACTATGGTAACATCTAATTAAATTGAATTGAATTTTTTTCAGTACTTTTTTAAAAGTAGACTCTAGGAGCAATAGTAAGGTATTAGAATGAAAATATCATTGGAGAGTGTATCTGTCTCTGCAAAATAAAATTCAACAATCTTGGAGTTTTGTTTTTAAAATTTCTGTGTTTTTACTTGATGGTCCACTTATTTGATGCATCCTATTGTATGACCTACCATCCAAATTAAGAAATCAAATCAATTTTAACAGTTAATGAGAGAACTAGTTTAGATTAACCAACACATGGATTTTGTTGCAAATTTGTAGTAAGTAAATATTTGTAAATCTAAGTGACAGCAATATAGACATCACTCATCTCCATGTTGTATAATATAGACCCAGATTATATAAATGTATTTACACTTGCTACTACATACAATATATAAAGTGGTCACATCTTAACTATGCTTCCCTGTCTGAAATTGCTTTATCATCACTATTCCATCTGGAGAATTAACCTAGAGCACATTTCTACAATGAATTATAGTAGAAAAACACTGATCTTGAGTAACAGGAAACCTTGATATAAGTTATGTATCCTACAATTTTTAAAATAAATTTTCTCCTTTTCTAGGTCACATGTCAATACAATTTAATATTGATTTTCTGACATATTTTAATGCATGTTTTTTTCTCTTCTTCCCCCTCCCATCTCCCTAAGAAAGCAAGTAATATAACATGGGTTGTATATATATGTAAATATATATAGTCATATAATATAAGTTTCCATGTTTGTCATGTTGTGAAAGAAAACACACTGCTTACACTAGAGAAAAATTCATTGAGGAAATAAAGAATGGTACATTTCAATTTGAATTTGGATTCTATCTGTTCCTTCTTTGCCAGTGGATTTCATTTTTTTCCATGAGTCTCTTGAGATTGTCCTGGATCCCTTGCCTTGCTGGTAATGATTAAGTCATTCATAGTTGATCATCATACATTGTTGTTGTTACTGTGTACAACTTTGTACTTTGTACCACTTCATATAAATCTTTCCATTATAAAACAATGGTATTACATTACTTAATATAATCATATGCCACAACTTGTTCAGCCATGTGATAAAGGAGGAAAGGTTTGCAAAAACTGTTGTAAAAACCAAGAGATGCAAATCTTAGAGAATGATTGACAGGAGCATGTGACTAAGGGTCACATGGGAGCCTGAGCCTTGGGATCTGAGAAAATTCTATGCCCAACAGTTGCTTCTTCTCAGAGTCTGCTCTCCTGGAAGGACCTAAGGTTTGAAGAGGTTTTTTCTTCTGTGACCAACAGAGGAAAAAGGTTTTCTGGATCTGGCAGCATCAGTAAGAAGATCTCTGGCCTTCTTGGACATCTATTAACTGAATATCCTGGCCCTATTTGACTGGACTCCTGGTGTGAGACTTGGATAATAGAAAGTTAATTCTTAGCTTAATAAGATAGTTAAGTTAGTTTATAAAATTTAGATTTTAACATAAATATAAGCATAGTTACTCCTAAAACCCTTGTTCCTTCCTACCCTTCCAACCAATAAATTTGAATTTATTTTAATGTTCCCTTTTGTTCTTTCCTCACCCCCAATCCCATATTAACAGCCATTACCTAATTGATGGACATCACTTCAGCTTCTACTTCTTTACAAACACAAAAAGCTGCTATAAATCTTTTTGTTTAGTTTGTTCTTATCCCTATCTTTAATCTCTTTGGGATCTTGACCTAATAATGGTATTGCTGGGTTAAAAGGTCTGCACATTTTTCAAGGAATTATATCATACACTCATAGATTTAGTGAAGTTATTGAATCCTTTCTTCCACTTTTATTTTAAAATAATTAAATGTTTTATTTCACATGGCCTTAATTTCCAAAAATATCCATTTTACCACCCCCTACCCAGTGAACAATTCCTTGCATCAAAGAATAGAAAATAGGAAAAACAGCAGTTCAGAAAAATTGCAACCTGTATGTCTTCAGCATCTGAAACTTCTATGTGCCACACCTATGCCTCATATCTGAAGAGAAGGGGGAAAGGAACATTTTCTTGTCTCTCCTATGGGACCAAAGCTTGATCATTATAATTCCACAGTCTAATTTGATCCTTTCCATTAATATTTTTATCATCATTAACATTTCCTGGTTTTACTTGCTTCTCACTGCATCCGTTCATAGAAATCTTTCCATTTCTGATGATGTAATAATATTCATTTGTGAAAATTCATCTATTTGTGCAGTCAGTCTGAGCAACTCCAGGTTTAAGCCTTGTTTAGATTTTGGGTACTCCAGTTTGCCTCAATCCTATCTCCATATAAGACTGTAATGGAGAAGGTGAGATTGCAATCCCATCTCCTCATGGTATACCAATCAATTTTGCCCTTATATGGAAATCATTTACTCCTGACTATAAAAAGAAGTGGGGCACAGTATGAATAAGGGGTAAGTTTGAATTAGGGCAGTGTACTCAATTGCTTGTTGCTTTGATGGGCTAATAAAAAAAATTTTACCTTTCTTTAAAAATAAAAATAAAAGGTCTGCACATTTTTATGGTCTTTTAGGCAAGGTTCCAGATTGCTCTCAAGAATGGTTATGTAAGTTCAGAGTTACAATAGCATGTATTAGGGTTCTGATTTTTCCATGTCCCCTCCAACATTTATCATTTTCCATTTTATCATGTTAGCCAGTCTGATTGGTATGAGGTAGTACCTCAGAATTGTTTAAATTTCATTTTATAATAGTGATGTGGAATATTTTTCATGTGACAAAATACTTTTAAATTAAAATATTTTTGTAATTCTAATTTCTTCATCTAAGAATTGCCTGTTCATATTCTCTATTTGTCAGTTGGGAAATGCTTTATATCTATCTATCTATCTATCTATCTATCTATCTATCTATCTATCTTATCTATGTGTGTGTGTGTGTGTATACACAGACATATATATGTGAGAAATGAAACCTTTGAGAGATTTTCCCTAGCTTCTTGTTTGCCTGTTAATATTGATTGCATTGCTTTTTTTATTCAGAAACTTTTAAATGTAATGTAGTCAAATCTATCTATTTTATATCTCATAATGTTCTCTATGTCTTGTTCTGACCTAAATTCTTCCCTCATCGATATGTGTTATAGGTAAACTATTTCATGCTCCCCCCAACTTGTTTATGGTATAATCCTTTATTCACAACTCATGTATCCAGATCCTGACATTTACTAATAGTATCACCTTGACTCTCTGAGTCTCAGTTTTTTATTAACATTCTACTATTTCCCTTTCAGAATGAGTATAAGAAAAAACATTTATAAATCTGAAGACATTATATACATTTGATTTTATCTTATCTTCATAATTTTTGTTACTTATTTTCTTGAAAAAAAATTCCCCTTTCCTTCAAAATTAGACAGGGTCAGAAAGAAAGCTGTCAGTTCCTGTGAGGGACAGTTCTTTGCTCTTGGAAGTGGAGACTGGAGACAATTATTCATTCTTTGGAGTGGAGGCTGGACCAGAGACCCTGTTCCTGGTGAGGCTATTCTAAAATCTCTTTCTTTGATGTGACACACGGAGAGTGAAAAGTTGACTCTTAACTACTGGATTTTCTGAAAAAAAACTAACCACAGGACTTACCTCTTGAGAGAGACTTAGATATCTTACCTTATCCTCCCTCTGATCTTCTTACTTCACTCTTTCTACATTTGGCAAATGAATTGTAAATAAATCTCTTTGGAATAAATTAAATTCATGGTGACCACACTCTTAAATAATCCAATCCAACCCTTTTAAAATTAACCCCTTTTCCCCTTACATCTGAATATTTCACCTTCCTGAATATCATATTCCATGCCTTCTGATCATTTAATGTAGAAGCCACTAAATTGTGTGTTATTCTGATTGTAGCTCCATGGTATTTGAATTGTTTCTTTCTGAACCAAAAAATAAATAAATAAATAAGAAAGAAGTAAGGGAAGTGAACGAAATGTGAGAAGAATTAGAATTAATAGATATCTGGAGAAAACTGAATAGGGATTAAAAAGGAATATACCTTCTTTTTAGCAGTACTAGATACATATACAAGGATCAACCATGTACTAGGACATGAAAACATTGCAAACAAATGCAGAAAAGCAGAAATAATAAATACAACTTTTTCATATCATAATGAGATAAAAATTTAATAAGAGTTGATGGAGAGCCAAATTTAAAATTAATTGGAAACTAAATACCTAATTCTTCGAAACCAATTGGTCAAAAAAAATCATAGAAATACTTACTGGTTTCATTGAAGAGAATGACAATGAGGAGACAATGTGTAAAAATCTATGGGATAGAGCCAAAGTAGTACTCAGAAGAAATTTTATATCTCTAAGTGTCTATATTAACAAAATAGAGAGGGAGATCAATTAACTTGGCTTACAACTTAAAAAATTAGAAAGAGAACAAATTAAAAATCCCCAGATATAAACTGAATTGGAAATCCAAAAAATCAAAGGAGAAATTAATAAAACTGACAGTAAAAAGAAAACTATTGAACTAATAACTAAAACTAGGAGCTGGTCCTTTGAGAAAAAAAAAGAAAGAAGAGAATCAAATTATCAGTAACAAAAATAAAAAGGGAGATCTCACCTCAAATAAAGAAGAAATTAAGGCAACTATTGAGAGTTACTTTGCCCAATTAGATGGCAATAAATATGACAATTTAAGTAAAATTAGAGAATACTTACAAAAATATAAATTGCCTAGATTAACAAAAGAGGAAATAGAATATTTAAATAATGTCATCTCAGAAAAAGAAATTGAACAAACCATCAAGGAACTCCCTAAGAAAATCCCCAGGGCCAGAGGGATTCACAAGTGAATTGTATCAAATATTTAAAGAACAACTAATCTCAATACTACACAAATCAGTTAACAAAATAAGCAAAGAAGGAGTCTTACCAAATTCTTTTTATGACACAAATATGGTACTGATTCCCAAGCCAGGAAGGCCAAAAATAGAAAGACAATTACAGATTAATCTCCTTTATGAACATACATACAATAATCTTAAATAAAATAATAGTAAAGAGAATACACAAGTTATCACAAGGATTATTCACTATGACAAGGTGGGATTTATATCAAGAATACAAAGCTGGTTTAATATTAGGAAAATCATCTATATAATTGACCATATCAAAACCTAACTAACAGAAATCACGTGATTATCTCAATAGATGCAGAAAAACCCTTTGACCAAATACAACACCCATTCCTTTTGAAAAGACTGGAAAGTATAGAAATAGAAGGGCCTTCCCTCAAAATAATAAACAGCATTTCTTTAAAGCCATCAACAAATATCATCTTCAATGGGGACAAGTTAGAATCCTTCACAATAAGAGCAGGTATGAAGCAAGTAAGCCCATTATCACCACTATTATCTAATACTGAATTAGAAATATTAGTGGTAGCAATTAGAGAAGGACAAGAAATTGAAGGGATTAAAGTAGCAATGAGAAAACTAAACTATCACTCTCTACAGATGATATGATGGCATAATTGGGAATTCCTAGAAAAATCAACTCAAAAGCTAGTAGAAATAATAATTTTATCAAAGTTGCAAGAAACACAATAAACCCACATAAATCTACAGTATTTCTATATATTTCCAACAAAAAAACAGTAGCAAGAGTTAGAAAGAGAGGAATCTATCTGCCAAGACAAACTCAAGTATTACATGAACACAAAAACAAAATACTTTTCACACAAATAAAACTAAATTTAAACAACTGGAAAAACATTAATTGCTCCTGGGTAGGACAAGCTAATATAATAAAAATGATAATCACAACTAAATTAATTTACTTTTCAGTGTCATACCTTGATAAAGATAGTAGAGTAGCTTGCCAGATGTGGAAACTGAAGTAATAAGGTTAAGTGCCTTGCTCAAGGTTGCATAACTAGTAAGTTGTCTGAGGTCAGATTTGAACTTGTGAAGATGACTTCTGACTCCAAGCATGGCACTCTATTATCCTTAAGTAGGTTATATTGACCAGAAACCCAGTCAGATCTGAAGATTAATTCAAGGGGTCTTCTCACACTTATACATCTCAAGTAACATATATGACTTGTCTGAAAACTGGACCAACATAGGTCAATAAATTATTATTTCTATGTTACTTTGAGTGAATACAGAGACTTGGAGGGAGTAGGTCATCTCTTTGTTGTTTTTTTATGTCAGAGAATCATACTTTTCACTCTCCATCACCCAATTTGGAAAGCTCTTAATTTTTCTTCCAGTTAGAAATTATATTGACTAGTTTTGGATAATAGTTAACTATTTTCTTTTAATTAATTGGTTTTATTTGATTAATTGCTTTTAATGCATATAAGTCTATCTCTCTCTGTGTTTGGTATCCATTGCAAAACTTAGGAAAGCCTGGTCCCAATTTGTCATGCAATTGGAATGCACTCATTAATAAATTAATATGTCACAAAGATTGAACCTTTGTTTCCTCAGACATTTTATCTTTAACCCACCCCCTGGTACAACAAACACAGTGACCACATAACTACAAACCTGATTAATCCAATCTGTCACTATCCACCTTAATGTGTTTTGAGTGAGAGTTTTATTACTTCTGAAGATCACTACATGATTTATTACTTTTGAAGATTCACTATATATAAATTTCTATCAAGAAAATATAGAAGCAATACAACTGACCACACTTTTTGGCTTAATTTCTGTCAGATGTGCCCACTAAAGAAGAGTGTAAGCAGTTTTTTATTAGACTAAATTGGTCAATCTGATGACTGAATATTTACTAAAAATGAATCTATTTACCATTGCAACACAGGCAATCTCTTCTTAGGTATTCATGACAATTTGTTCTAACCTTCTGAAGAAATAATTTGGTTGCTAAATTTAAAGAGTCTAAAGTGTCCCATCATCACTGTAGGATATTCTGCAATGCCTACCATTGGGAAGATAATAATAATAATTCCATATGAAAAATTGCTCTCTATTTTAAACTCACCACCAACACAATGTCAAGAATGACTGATTTAAAACATGGCATTTTTTCAAGGGGATCATTTTAAGGCCATTATGATTCTGCCTAGCTTTAAATTTGTGACGAGCTCTCCTAGAAGGAACCTGAATGTAAGCCAATATATTTTATTAATAATTTGACATATTTGAATGATATCAAACTGTATAACTTCATTGGGGACAAAAAAGAAAGAAAAAGAAAAAAATAGCTTCCTCTTCCTCATAGATCTTTCTTCAATGAAACCAAAAATATCAACTGTATTCAATAAGTATAAAATTATTTAAGTACACTAAGAAATGATAGAAAATAACTTTAAGTTTGAATCAGAGGGCCAAATTGAATGAATGGATGAAGATTATACTTTTAAAAAACTTCATCTTTTCTTGTTAAGAAGTATTTAAAATAATGCTATCAAAGAGAATGCAATGGATGAATGTTGAGAGATTGACTGCTACACTGAAATAAAAACTCATTGAGAAAACATATTTAAAGAAATTAACATCTACATAATGTCAACATGTAAGGAATTGTAAAATGGACCACAACTATGTTGAACAAGTGTCAGAGTTATATAAAAGAGTCAGATTTGTTTCTGGAAATTGTTTCCTCATCTGTAAAATGGGAATAATAACATGTACCTCATAAGGTTCCTGTAAGGATAAAGTGACATTATATTTATAAAGTGCTCCCTAAAACTTAAGGTACTCTATAAATTCAGATTAGTATTATTATGATATGGTTGTATAGCTGAGAGATAGCAAATCATAAATATGATAAGCATCCCCTTGCCAAATAGAATGTATAAGTGACAAAGAGCAACATATTAAAATTCCATTGTGACAAATTTCAAGATTTTTAATTCAATATTTCAAGAACCATTCACTAAACACCTATTATCTAAAAAGTCCTGGTGTACAAATAAAAGAAAGCTGGAAAGAGGAGGAGCATTGTGGAAAGGAATCTAGAAATAAGTTCTGAACTTTTTGCCACTGTGTTAGAACAAGCAACAGTGTGAATATCAAGAGAGAAGAAATTGTCAAGACTGACAGTTGGTGGGGGAAGGGGCAACTGTGAGTGGCAGTTGTGTCTTGGGACTAGCACTTCCTTCTTGCCGGGCTTCCTTCCTTCCTGGTGTTGGAGGTGGGAGGAGTGTTGGCTTCCCAGTCTAGATTCAGAGTGCCTCTTCTTGGTTCAGTCCGAAGACACAGGCCCAATCAGCTCTTAAGGTTAAAACTTTCCGTGGTTGCTTGCCGTCTACTGAATTTGACAAAACTAACACAGATATAGAGTAGACGGGAGTGGGAGAAATCCTCCACCAGCCTGTGAGGTTTGGCCTTAGCTCCAAATCTGAGGAAGACTCCAACCTTATTTAGGGACATCCCTTGTCCCTCTTTCCTAATACCTCTAAAATCCAAACTGGTTATTAAACTTTATCTTATTTGAATTTGCAGTCAGATAAGTGGATTATCTTTTCTGGGGCATAGAGGGAGCTGAACATCAGTTCAGTCATTCAACAACAAACAGTTCTTATCAGACCCCTGCTGCTTCCTCTTGACAGGGGGCATCTCTCTCCTTTGCCTCACCAGCAGTATTATTCCCTCTTTCTCCTGAACTCCATACCCTGCTACAAACATTAGCTATCCCCTGGTTTTTTTTTTTTTAATCCCCAACATGTTTTCCAAATAAATATTACAGCATATAAAGGAGTATCCTACAAGGATTGGGAAAATCGTGTTCCTTTAAGTGATGACCAAGAAGATTGAAAGTGGAGAATGATTTGAAAAATAAGATCCTGCTTCTATAATGGAAAACATTGAGAAGAGTTTAGTTCTCTAGCTGGTAGCACCACCACTCAAACAAAGGAGAGTTGAGGAAACATTGACACTCCAAGACTGATGTTGATATTTCAGGTGATCCACTTCTCCAGAGAATAGCATCTTGTTTCTTGGTGTTCAAGTTAAGCAGAAGAATTGATGGAAAGTAGAATATGGACCAACAGTTTTCAAAGGAAGAAATACAAGCTATTAATAATCTTGAAAAAGGTTTGAACCTCTAATTATTAGTGAATTGCAAATCAAAGCAACTCTAAAGTCTTGTATCTGATGAAGATGACAAAAAAGAGAGTCATGAATGTTGGACTGGCTGTGAAAAACCAGGTCCATTAAGGCATTTCTGGTGGAATTATTAATTATTCAAGTCATTATTGAATACAATTTAGAGTTATAATAAAAAAAGATAAAATAGACAATTTTGGAGGAAACTTGGAAAACTATGAATTGATGCAAATGAATATTATTATTAATAAGAAAAAATGTAATCACTGATGACAACATAGAGAAAAGCAACTTTGAAAACTTTAGAATTGTAAAACCTCTATTAATTAATATAAAGCAATATTATTAATATAATGATAAATTATAAAGATAAAAGAATGAAGATGAAACATGCCACTTATCTCCTGAAACAGAAATGATGAATTTTAGAGTAGCAATGGAAATTCACTTTTAAGCATGGCTAATGATTATTTTTTATTTATTTTTATTTTGCCAAACTAAGTAGCGATAGCTTTATTTTAAAAGTTTTTTTAATTATGTTTTTATAATTTTCTCAATAGAAAAAGTCCTGGGAGCAACAGTATTGTTAAACAATAAAAGTAATTTATTGAAGTGGAATTTAAAGTTGAAATATATTTAGTATCTTTTAAATAGGAATGCACAAATATATTTATATACAAGTGTATATCAATACTTCACACAAAAAACAAAATATGTGCTATGACATAGACAAAACAAAAATAAATGTGAACAAGCAAAAGTACCAAATGAATTTTTACCTGAACATAATACAATAATCAAGGCAAAATATACAGACCTAAATGTAAACTTAATAACATTATCCTATAAAATGATGAAGTTTTTAGAGTAATAGAAGCAATTAATAATATTTCAGGAGAATGATGATTATTAGATACCATACCAAATTTTCTAGGATCCAGATAAAACAATCTTCAGAATAAAAATAATATGCCCAAGAGTATTCATTAAGAAAATGGAAAAAGAGAGAATTAATAAGTTGAACTCTGACTACCTTAGTCCTCTTTGCAAATTACATTCCATCTTCCCTGAGCACTTACACTTCCTGTTAACTATACCTAGAACCCTCTCCTTGTTCATCTCTGCCTCCTGGCATCCTTAGGATATTCAAGTTCAGATAATGCCCATCTTCTAGAAGAAGCCTTTTCCACTTCCCCTTTTTGTAGTACCTGCAGTGTAAGATTACTCCCAATAGGACCTTTACATATCTTGTTTGTGCATAGTTCTTTGTTCATTTATTTTGAATGCTATCTCCTTCATTACGTTATTAATCTCATGAGGGAGGAGAGGTTGTATTTGTGTGTAGTGGGGAATAAGAGGAGGTATTTTTGTATTCCAGGCACTTAATATAATAGCTGGCACATAAGATAGGCTCAACAAATGTTATTTGACTACTCAACTATTTGAACGAACAAAATGAAAATTCTTTAAAATGTACAAGTAAAGAATTCTGAATAAAACCAAATAGAAATGTTGAAAATTACAACTAATAGAGAAAAGTGTGTTAGGGGGGAGAACACCATAGAACTGATACATAAAACAAAAAGGTGCTTCTTTGAAATTCTAACAAAAATTAATAAACCTTTAATTGACTTGAGTGAAAAAGAGGAAAATAAAATTATTAAAATAAAAAGAAACAAGGTATAACCTAGTTCAGATGGATTTAGAGAGAGAATAGCTAAACAAGTTATAGTATCTAATCTAGCAGCCCTATCAAACAAGGAAATGTCACATTTCAGACATGACATGCTCTTAATGAACCTATTATCCTGGCTTTCTGTGATTTCCTTTTTAATGATTAAAAATATCAAAAATACATATAAACAGAACAGCTTTGTTACTATTTTGTGATGCTTTAGGAGGTTATTTAAATGACTATATAGTCTTTTGCTTTTTTTTAAACTTTTTTTGTTTAAATCTTGCTAAAGTGTAAAAAAAGGGGGGGTATAATTTAAATATTTGATTAAAAAACCACAAACTAAGTTATAGAAATCTTGTTTTTCAGAGAATGAAAGAAAACACAGGTATTTCTGTCTTATACCTCACTCTTTCCAACTTTGCAGCTGAGGCATGGTGTCCAAGTAACTTCTTAGACAATTTCCATTGCACAGTGAGCAGAATATCAACATTTTCTTTGTTTCCAAAAGATTTTCCCCTTCCCATGCAGTGAATCTCAGTTTTAATTCTTCTCGTTGCCAGATGCAGCTATTTCTTAGCTGTGCTAGCTACCACTCTAAGGCACATCTGCCTTAAGGCCATTACCATTCTCCTAAACCAGTAGGGGATGGATGGAAGAAGAGGGAGAGAAAAGCAGGAAAAGAAGATCCCAACCAATTACTCCCTCAGGATTCAAGTCTTTAAGGTGGTACAGTGACTTTTCCCTGAAGTTATCAACTGAGATTTTTTCCCCCAATGGGCTTAGTTATAAATACCTTACGAATTCTCATATAAAGTTTGAATAAAAGGTATTATTTCAGACAATAACAGATCTTAGAGAGGGTGTTCTATAAGTTACAGTATTCATCCTGTAAAATTCATGTAGAGCTAATTACTTCCACTAACATTCTATATCCTAGAATGTATTAAAAAAATCAGTGGAATAGAACATATGTTAGCAATCTTTTAAAGCTCTGTATTGACGAAGTCCTTTCAATGTCTTTTCTTTGAGGTGGAGAATTTTGTTTGTTTTAGAGAACTTTTTGTTTCTGTTAACATCTTTTTTATTCTTATGGGTCTTCTAAAAATATCACTATTTACTTTCTTGTCACACAACCCAAAATCTTCCTTTAAAAAAAAGGAATGGTAAAGAAAAAAAAGGAAAAAAGAAAGAAAAGTATGCAGCCTTTTGTATGTCTTCACCTTTCTATGAAGAGAAGGTAATTATGCTTCATTGTCAGCCCTCTGGAATCAAAATTGGTTATTACAACAATCTGAATTCTAACATCTTTTAATATTGTTTTCCTTTTCATTGCCATGCTCATTATGCCTTTCAGTGTTTTAGTTTTATTTCCATTACAATCCATGTGTTCATACAAGTCTCCCCAATTTCTCTGAAATCCTCATACTTGTTCTTTATTTAATGAAAATATTTCTTTACATTTGCATTCCACAATTTATTCAGCCATATCCCAACTGAGCAGTTCCTACTTTTTCAAAGTTATTTTTTTAGACATTGCTAATTTTGCTGCTTTAACTTTTTTTCAGACTTTTGATTTTTCCCTTTATATTTAACTTCTTTAGGGATAAAACCAGCAGTGGGATTGCTTCCAATCCACTATATTTCATGGCATCTCTTTTGATTTTTTTAAACTTTTTTTTTAAACCTTGCTAAAGGCAAACAGTCTAGATCTTCATTTTTACTATGTTTTGTATATTTATTTGAATTTTATTACTAGTTATTTTTTATAACTTGGGGGGAATATTTTGACGAATGTAGGCATAGGGTCAGCTGCAATTCTTAAGGAAGCAAGATTTATGGTTAGCATGACTTTCCATCATCCTTTTGCCTTTTGTAGAGATCCTCAATTTTGTAAGGGACAATCAGGATCCTTAAACTGCTGATAGAAAACCAGGAAACCTTGTGATAGTGTGTCACCTGAGCTCTTCTCTTTGCACCAAATGTTACACACTTTTCATAACTTTATTCCTCTAAATCAAAAGAACGAAAACAACTTAACTGGCTCATATTCTAGTGTACAGAATATAAACTTCATCAGGGTTCAGACTGCTTTATTTTTGTCTTTGTGTCTAAAGCACCAACAGTACATAAGACCAGCATTTTTATCTTGGAATATGGCTAATCTATTAAATTAATCCATATTAAAGACCATTAAATATGGGTTAATTCATTACTCCATTTTTAAATTCAGAGATACTGTAGCAAGGTCCAATGCCTTAAATTAAATAAAGACCTTAATTTCAATACCTTAGATTAAATAAAGCATGTGGAGGTTTCAGATTGGAAACCCCATCTGAATCTTTCTTCTTAGTAGCATTGAGATAGATTTATAAGATTAAAATCAGGATAGCAGTGGGAGGGGGGAGGAGAAGATTTCAACTACAGTGTATGCTGTGCAGGATTTCTCATTCCTATTTGCTTTCTTTGGCTACTTAATATTTAATATTTTGGCTCTCAATGTTGCAGAGTCTTTCTTACTATGAAAAGAAGAGAGAGACAGACTAGTTGACCTGTTGGATCATGTATAAAATTGTCACAGAATGTGAACTTCAGAATTTTTATTTTTTAATGTTGGTGGCTGGAAGCAAAGAACTGTTAACCTTAAGAAACCCAAAACCACCAAAGTATTTAGAAAGAATAAGTCTTTCATCAGGACTGGGGAGACAATTCTCTAATGGCCACCACACAGTTATCAATTCCCCCTTTTAGTCAATGATACTGCCACAGACCCTAAAAAAAAGGACAAAGGACAGTGTGCCCAGGAGAGACTAACCCTCTGTTCCTAATTATCTGGGGGTACAGGTTCCCTCAAAGATACCCCAAACTCCAGAAATGTTCCAGGTGAAAAAGGACATAGGAAATTCCTTTCTGCTTCCTGAGAGAAGCATCCCCCTAGGACTTTCCCCTAGAACTTCAATTAACATACATTCCAACTACCAGTTCCACCCAGAGAAGCACTGGGTGGTGCCTAATCTAATCATGATTCCAATTCCACAGATCATGTCTTACACCACCCCAACCCAATGAATTGCCTCATTCCTGGTTCACTCCATTCCTCCTTTCTTATCCTGTAACCCCTGGTGTCAAATATATAGAAGCACCAGACCCCATCTCCTGGAGGAGGCAGTGTTCCATCTGCACACTATCTCCCAGCCATTCAATATGGTTTTGAAATTAATAAATTTCTCCTTTTATTTTTAAACAAAGTTTTGGAGTCTTCCATTCTTGCAAAAAGCAACCTGTCTTGAACCTTTAATTTCAACTCAAAGCTCCCCCCTCCCCAACACTAATAGTAGAAAGGAGACAAGGGGTATAAGCATGGACAATTGCGTCTGGGAGCACTCCCCATCTCCAGTGACACATTGACAGTTAGCTAGAAGATGGGCACACTACCTTTGGCAAAATATTAACAATAAAAAGTACTCTGTTTCCCAAAATCTGTCATCCCTTTCAAGACCTTCCATGTAGATGCAGGCTTCAGTGGCCTTCCTTTGCAGAAGTCTCCCTTGCAATGGACAGGTCCTAGAATAGTTGTCATTGCTAGAAAAAGAGAACATAAGAAATCTATTACTAACTTCACCAATAGGAACTGATTGACTGGATATTTGCTCACAAATACATATTGGACTAAATTATGGTGTCAGCCACAGCAGATATTCAGTAATTTTGGCCTAATTGAAATGTTCTATCAGTCCTTAAAAATTACTTGATACTGGTGCTTTGAACAATTGTGAAAAATAAGTTCTACCAATACAAAATAAAACTGTAATGAATTAGTCTATTATAGGCCCAAAATAATAATTTAAAATGTTTCCATGTCTATTTCAGTGTCAAAACAATTTTAAAATTAAATTCCAACTTCTCAAAATGAAAAATTCTATCTCTCACTTCCCCTGGTAGAGAATGAAAAACGAATTCAACATTCTCATTTCCTCCTTCTGGAGAATGAGATGCTAAGGATATAAAAACATCTAATTCACTTTAATTGTTTATTTAACAATCTCATAACCATGCTCAAATGAGTTAGACATTTCAATAATATTAACTATTATTTTAACATTTTTCAGATTCCTTTAACTCTTGGGCACTTTCAGGATATGCTTTTTCTTTCTATATATGCCAGTAAGTGGATTTCTATTTGTAGTAACAAAACCATAGGTCATTCTTTTGTACTGCTAACTAAAAATCAGTATTTATCCACATTATTGTTTGAATGGCTAAAATTCCTACATACCTACATCTTTAATTCCTATATATTTCAGCATTAACCATCTAAAAGTGTTTACATTTCGTGATTATAGAAAACTTATCATAACAGAAGAAAAGAGAGACATAACTAAAATTAGGGAGAAATACTCCCCTAATTTAGAGTATTAATACCAGGTATAAGCTGGCAATGGCAGATAGCCATATGTAGGAACCTACCAGATATAAAACTGAAGTTTCTGTTTAGGGAGTCCAGCTGAGTATCCTCTCAGATTTCCAGAGATTCAGACCTATACTTGAAGGTCTCAGAAGACAAGCTATCGAGTTGCTTGTATCACCAACAATTTTTTTTTTTCCCAAAACATTCCTTTCAACTACATTTCCATACAATTCAACCTCAAATTATAGTTCTCTCCAATCACAATTAGAGTTAAAAATAACTATCTCCTGTTAACAATTATATCCATAAAAGCTATCAGACTCCACTGTTCATTCCTAAATTCTTCTGATATCAGATTGAGAGAGAATTATATTCTATAATTTTGTATAGATACTGAACATATGCAACCTCAGAAAAGCACTCTGGAATCTTGTTTTAAATCTTTAAATTAGCAAATATTATAATAAATCTCATAATAAAATAAAGCACAACTGATATGAAACGTCATTCCTCTAATTAGATGTGAGGACTGGCTTTTTTCCTTTTTAACTTTTTTAATTCTTAGGTTAAAGTAATTGCCAGTCTTAAATGGGACTGTGCTCAGTGTAGAAACCACTAGAATTCCCAGTGGAAAGTAAAACACCAACTTCTATATCTAGTTTAGAAAAGAATCTAAAAGGTAATGGAAAGGAGAGCAAAAATGATACTTAGTCCAGTTCAGTATCATCTGCTTCTTTTCCCTGTTCTGAAGGATCACTGATGGGCTGAACAGACCACTCCAGAGTTGGTGCTGTCTTCAGACAAGACACATGTGTCCAGCTGTGAATTCCTGTTCGCTTGGCCAGAGGGATTTGATAGGGGAACGTGATGAGGTCTTTCCCTTCTGGCTTGCAATGCATTTTTGTGCTGGTGTCTTTTCCTAGATACCCAGTCTCCAGGATCCAACCACAGTTCCAAGGATTTATTCACGATAGAATCTCTGGAAGCTGAGGTGCAGCTCATTGTAATCTTCCTTTAGATGGCCTGATCTGTGACAGTAATAACACTTTTCATCCCATAGCCTCTAAGCCTGGTACCTGGAAGGAGAAGGTCTATAAACATAGGATGAAGCATGCTCAAGAGGATTGTCCCACTGGGTTGTTTGAAACCAATGAGCAACATCTCCAGGGACCAAAAGCACTTGGACTAGCTAATAAAAATCATAGAGGCCAGGTTGGTTAGGTAGAAAAAGTGACCTTGAATTCTCTAGCAAATTCTATAGGGCTCTTTCCAGCCTTCGGAAATTCCTTAGTCATAGCTCCAAGTTGAGCCTTGGTCCAAAGAGTGAAGGATGCTAAAAGTGCTCTAGTGCCTTTTTTCCCCTTGATATTAAAAGGAAACTAGGGAATAGAGTGACCTCAGTTGAACTGGGAGGCTTAGGTGGACTCTTTATTGGGGAGGGGAAGTTGACAAGAGTCCTTTAAGGCCTCTTTAAGTTCATCTACTTCTTTCTGTAATTTAGCAATCTGACTTTCAGTTTGTTCTTTTTTTCTATACTTTGGACACCTCCCCTTCGCTTGGACAAGTCTGATTTGCCTCTTTACTTACCTTCTTCATGTTCTTATGTTTCTCTGAATCCCAAGGATTGATCTGACTGTCTCCTGATAATTTCATAGATCTGTTGATTGAAGGCATCCCATTCAGTGTCCTCAAATGTGAGACCTATAGAGTTTAGGATGGACTTAAAAATATAATATTTTTGCTTCAAAAGAGCCCCATTTGGCCAATCATTCTCTGAGTCAGATTTAGTTAATTTTTGCCATTTATCTAAATACCTACAGGAAACTGGTACATAGTTTATAGATATATACACAGCATCAGTCCCCACCAGGGGGACTGGCTGGGGCAGGCACATATCTGTGATTGCCCATAGTTCAACAAACTCCTGATTGAAGAGTGGTTAACTCTCCCAAATACATGAATTCCTTGTCAAGAGTTTCACTCACGTAGTCAACCTGCCAGATTGAATCTGGACTGGAATTCAATGGGTTGCTATGGATAGCACTTGTCTGGATTACCTCCAGCAGGTGGCTTAGGCAACAACAACTTTGAATCTCACTGGGGCCTCCAAATATGTCAAGCTTGAGAAACACAGACCCATCAAAATAATTAGAAAGGACAAGTCTTTAATTGGAAGGTAAACAATGCTCTAATGGCTGCTGTACAGAGTCATGTGCAAAATACCACACAGGGACAAACTCCCATACTCTCGGAACACTGTGCCTGGGAAAATGCATCTTTAAGGGTATTTTCCAATGAGTTGAAGAACTTGGGGTCTTGGATTTTGGGGAATAAAGGAAAGGAAATTTTCACTGACTGGTTGCATGGAGACTTGGAAAAGAGGTTATGGCTTGAGACTAGGGGACCAGGGAAGTGCCTAAGAGAGCCTAAGAAACCAAAAAAGGGACTTGAGGATTTAGTATTTCTATCATTCCTATTCAGGGTGAGTAGTGGATGCTTAATGGTCCATTGTTCAGTTTAAGACCAGGGCCAATCTAGGAACTACCTGAAGGCATGTTCTGAAGGGAAAATGATAAATTTGGGGGTTCCATAAAACAAGTCTCAGAATGAAGTTTGATTTGTAATCAGTTGACTAAAGTGGTGATATGAGGCATTAGAAAAATACTGTTTAGAAGTATAAACTAAGGAATTTGAATACTGAAGTCAAGGATAGATGATGCAGGGGTGTGAATTTTAGATTTACTCCACCCTGCTTAGTCTTTAGAATTCTAGCAACCAGGAATGTATACACCCCCACTTAAAGATTAACTGTGGGGGAGGATGGTCTATGACCCATGTGTGCATTAACAAGTGACAAATCAGAAAAAATTGACTCACCCCTGGGCTGTCCTAAGCCAAGTTTAAGACACCATTGGTACATGTGAGACACAGGAAATGATGTAAAGAAATGCCTTTGTATTTTGGGTCACTTCCTGTGAGAGGAGCCCTTTTGCGGATTTTGGTAGTAGAACTTGACTTGGTGGTGCTTGGGACCTCAGACTGCTTCCCTGAAGGGACCACGTGGTTAGTGATAAGACTGACTGCCCTTTCCCTTGACCTTTCTGAAGGAACCAGCCTCTGAGGAGGCCCCTCATCTTGGAGGAGGCCTCCTGGCTGAAAGCCAAGCTAGTTTTAATCTTCTGGGAAGGCCCCTTGGGGCCTCTGATGTCCTCCTGGCTCAGGCCAGGTCAGAGCAGCTTTCCCCTTTCTCTTTTTCTCCCTCATTCTTAATTTCTTCCTTCTATTATAAACAAATCACCATAAAATTCTATTCTGACTTGAGTATGTCATTGGGATTTAGAATTAAATCCTGGTGACCACTAAAATTATATTCAGTCTCAACCCTAAAATTTACCCTTAACAGGGGATGTTTTCAAACATGGACACATTTTATTGCTGTTTTTAAAGTAAGCTACATGTTCCTCTTGTCTCCACATAGCAATAATAAGAACATCTTTCAAAGTAATTTATATGCAAATATATGAATACTTAATGCTACATAATCATAGATCTGGTAGAGATGTGAGTTCATTTAATCTAACCCATTCATTTTATAGATGAGGAACCTAAGTGCTGGGGAAGAAAAGAGACTTGACTGTCATACAATGGTTGAAGTAGCACAAGATGGGAGGTTATGTCCAGTTTGAGTTCTCCTCCAACTACACTACATTGCTTTTACAGTATCTATATTTCATGTTCAATCACAGAAAAAAAATCTTCATTTGCTTCCCACTAATTGAGAATTGTGAAAATTCAAAGATGGCCGGGCTTTTAATATTTATGAGGAAAAGGAAAAGATTTATAAAAGTGAATGAAATTTTAGATTACAATAATTTACCCTACTTAAAATTACAAACTATTCAAGTACCTTGTAACCTTGAAACATTTATGTACAGACAATAGATATGCTAATTACACACCACTCTTATCAACTCATTAAAACAAAACCTCCTAAGGACCAAAGCTGGGCAATTAAAAAAAATTCTAACTATGTGTGAGCTACTGTTAGTTTGATACAATTCAAGTTATATAGATGTTCCTAATCCCGCAATTTATTTCACCAATTCTTGCTTATAAAGTTTGGCTGGTTCTTCAGAAGGCAATTTGATTGCTTTCTCCCCTCATGGTTGTATCTGTGGAAAGCCAGGAAGTGACGGAGGAATTTCCAATATTGGTGCTCATAATCCCTCACAAATGTATTTCCTAATATCAAACAGTTATCATTGATTAGCTTTTACAAAAGAATATTTAATGAGAATGTAGAGCTGGGACAGAAATTATAAAACTTCCAACAAACCAGAGGCACGTTCATCCTTCTTCAAATACAGAGAGGTTCAGAATAATGGGCCCAAACATAAAGTCTTTTGGATTCTCAGAAAGCTATAAGACATTCAGTCACTCCACAGTGCCAGCATCTCAGTCACTCATGGCCAGAAGTCTCATCAAGATTCCTCATGTTGAATTCAACAGAAGCAGAAAATAGTTTGCCTGCTCTGGAGCATGTACATTGCATCAATGCCTGAAAGCAAGTGCACCACAAAAGGACAAACAAACCCTTTAGTAGAAAGAGATCGAGGCTCAGAATGTTACCACTCAAGGTTATCTTGAGGTGGCATATGTGGCACATTGAAGAAGGGACTAAAATTAGAGTCTGAAAGACTTTAGTGACTCAGTTTCTTCATCTGTAAAATAAAGGGATTAAATTTATTAGACTATGACTAATAAGAAATAGAGGTAGGATGGTAATTCTGATTCTAAAAATAATGATAACACTACTTTTTTGTTCTTTCTTCACAAAAACATGAAGTAATTAGTGCAGACATTATTATTCCCATTTTATAAAAGTAGTTGAGGCCCAATTAAACAATTTGTCATGGGTCAAATAGATGGTATGCATTAAAGTTATTCATTAGAACCTCATCCTCTGACTCCAAAGCAGTGTTTTTCTCCAAGATTTTCATATTGCTACTCAAATAATAAATTTGCATAAAAATTCTAAAAATTGAACTTTTCCTAAATTCAGATTGACTTTTCTGCTCATTTTAGTCCAAATCACTGAAATTTCGTTGTTTTTTCCTTTCCTATGAAAAAACCCCAACATGATTCTTTCTTGACACAAGGCTCTAATACTTTAATTTATTTATTTTCCTACCCATAACCAGTCTCTCTCTCCACTGCTGTATAATAAAAAATCTGTTACCCTAAAAAAAGAACTACATTTTCAGGGAGCCCACAGACTTCCTGTCTTTACATATTTCCTATAGACAGGGGATATTAGACAGTGATGTGGAGGATCTCAGCCTCTTTGGCTTGATGACAGCAAGCTTGGTGGTGGTAAGGTAGGTGTCTGAACTGGCTGATCAGCCATGAGCAAGTTTTTTTTTTTAATTTTGTATTCCTTTTATTCCTTTATTTCTAGTGATCATTAATAAATCTCCTAAAATATAATATTTTTATTATTGAGATTTAATTTTAATTTTTACACTGCCAAACCATGACACTCATTTATTAACCCTCATTGTCTTTCCACTTTCCCCACCAGAACATTGAGAATATCTCTCTTCTTTGTATTTGTATCCTCCATGCATGACAAAGAACCAAATATTAAGTAAGTTCTTAATAAATATTCTATCTATTCAATCTTTTCTATCCTGTCTATCTACCTATCTATCTATCTATCTATCTATCTATCTATCTATCTATCTATCTACCTACCTATCTATCTATCTATCTATCTATCTATCTATCTATCTATCTATCTATCTACCTATCTATCTATCTATCTATCTATCTATCTATCTATCTATCTATCTACCTATCTATCTATCTATCTATCTATCTATCTATCTACCTATCTATCTATCTATCTATCTATGTTTGCTTGTCTGTCTCCCTGTCTATGTGTCTGTCTTTTTTAACTTGAAATTGACTCTGTTAGATTAACTTGAAACTAAGATAGGATAATAAGATATGTTCTTTTGGTTTTGACACAGAAATAGAAAATAAACATTTTAAATGAAATTAAGATTAAATATAAAAGGACATGTAATCCTAAGTACAGAGGTAGCACTTAGTAGCAAATTATATGTCCTTATAACTAAGACATCTTAGAGTGAAAATTAATAAGGTAAAGTTTAAAAATGGGTAGATTCAACAGCAGTGACAGGATTATAAGTAGTGTAATATATTGGATAGGCAGATTGATGATGATTACAGCTCTCTGTTGGAAATAGGACTGTCATCCACATTCTTTACTAATAATCTCAGAGCAGGCTTTTTGTGTAAGTACTTGTTCTGTTTGGAGAATGCAAATTTACAGTTCAACATTTAGTAAACATCTCTGAACCCTGAATGAAGTAAAGTAGAATCAAAAGGATGCTATCTTCCTTTCTACACTTTGTTAGCTCAATTAATGTCTTAACCATTCTGTAACAAAGGAAGGAGCACTGCTTCATGGTTTGACAGGATGCAATAGTTGCATGAAGTATCTTTCTCACTAGACAATTCTTCTTCCTGTGTTGAGATTATAAATTTTTCTTCTCTAGGATTCACTAAATGATTTGATTATACAATATCAAACATTTTAATTCTCAACAGGGGAAAGAGGTCATTATATCCAGGATTAGTACATCACAATACTTTTCTCACATGGATCCAAAGTTTTAATCTTCTGGGTCACAACTCCTTAATGAATTTGGTGCCCTTGCCATGATATATAGGTGATCTGAAAATGAGGAGCAGTACATTATCAGACTAAACCACTAATCAACTATTTTTTTTAATTCAGAGATATTTTATTTTCCTAATTGTATGTGCTAACAATTTGCAATACATGTTTTCTGAAATTAAAAGATACAAATTCTCTCCCTCTCTCCCTCCTTACTTTTCTTCCCCCTCTCCAAAATAGTAAGCCATTTGATTTCCCTTATGCGTGTATTATCATGCAAAACATACTGCCATAAAAGACATTGCTTTAAGAGGATATATATATATATACATATATATATATATAAAACACAAAATAAAACCATAAATAATTTAGTGTGGAAAAAAGTAGTTATAGATATTTTTGTACAAATAAGTCCTTTGTTCTCTTTATGATCTCTTTGATAATACAATAATAGTAATACAAGACAAAAAGTATTCCCTACAGAATGATTGGATCAGTCACAACTCCATGAATAATGGATGTGTCCCAATTTTGCCACAAATCCTCTAACATTTTTTGATTTTCCCTTACTGTTGTATTGGTTCTTCTGATAGGTGAGAAGTGATACCTCAGAGTTTTTTTAATTTGTGCTTCTCTAATCCAGAAGCAAGACTTAGAATATTTTTTTTACATTGTTATTGAAAGCTTCCATTTCTTCATATGAAAATTGTTTATTCAGATCCTTTGTTTGTTAATTGGGGAATGGCTAGTTTTCTTATAAATTTGACTTGACTTAGCTCTCTATAAATCTGATAAATTATACCTTCATTAGAGAAATTTATTTTAAAATTTTCCCAGTTTATTGTTTCTTTAGCAATCTTTGTAATATTGGTTTTGTTTGAACAAAAGCTTTTTAATATAATAAAAATTAATTCGTTTTACTTCTTGTAATGACATCATATTGGTCATAAATTCTTTCCTTTTTCCCTTTTCCATACATCTGCCAGGTAAACTATTCCATATTCCCCTAATTTACTTCTGATATCATTCTTTATATCTAAATTATATACCCATTTTGACCTTATCTTGGTAAAGAGTGTGAGATATTGGTCTAAAAATAGTTTCTACAAAGCTGTTTTCCAGTTTTCCCAGCAGATTTTGCCAAATAATGATGTCTTATCCCAAAAATTGGGATCTTTGGATATATCAAACACTAGGTTGCTAAGGTTGTTTATTCCTATAAATTGCTTATCTAATCTATTCCATTCATCCACCAATCTATTTCTTAGCCAATGTCAGATTGTTTTGATGATTATTGCTTTATCGTACAGTTTGACATATGATATTGCTAGGACACATTCCTTCACTTTTTATTTTTTTTTCATTAATTCCCTTGTTATCCTTGATCTTTTGTTTTTTCAGATGAATTTTATTTTTTTTTCTAATTTTATGAAATGATTTTGTGGTAGTTTGCTTGTTATGGCAATGAATAAGTAAATTAATTTAGGTAGAATTGTCCTTTTTATTATATTAATTCTGACTACCTATAACCAATTTATATTTTTCCAGTTGTTTACATCTGACTTTATTCGTGCGGATAATATGTGTAACTATGTTCATATAATTCCTCTGTTTATCTTGGCAAGTATATTCTCAAGTGTTTTAATTTGTCTAGTTATTTATAATGGAATGTTATTGCTAAAATTTAGACATGCTCATGATTTATGTGGCATTATTTTATATCCTGAAACTTCACTAAGGTTATTAATTATTTCAACTAGTTATTTTTCAGTTGGTTTTCTGGTATTCTATAAGTATAACATCCTTGCTTCCCTCCTAGTCTTATTGAGAAGGCTTCTAAATTATCCCCACTCCAGATGATACTTGCTAATGGTACTAAATAGATACTACTTATCATTTTAAGGAAATGCTGATTCATTCTTTTGCTTTCTTAGTGTTTTGATAGGAATGCTTGTTATATTTTGTCAAGACTTTTTATGCCTTTATTGAGATAATCATGTGATTATCTTAGTTAGATTAGTTTGGTTATAGATATGGGCAGTTATGCTGATACATTTCTAATATTAAACCAGTCCTGTCTTCCTAGTATAATTTCTAGTGGGTCACAAGGAATGATCCTGTGATATTTTGCTATAGTGTCCTTGCTAGTATTTTATTTAATTTTTTTGCATCTATATTAATTAATAAAACTGGTCTATAATTTCTTTCTGTTTTTGTTCCTCCTGGCTTGAGTATCAGCACCATATGTGTGTAATTAAAAGAATGTGTAGGATTCCTTTTCTGCCTTTTTCCCCAAATAATTTATATAGCATTAGAATTAATTGTTCCTTAAATATTTTATAGAATTCTCATGTAAATCCATCTAGCCATAGGAGTTTTTTCTTAGGGAATTCATTTATGGTTTGTTTAATTTCTTTTTTCTGAGATGAAAATTTTAAAATATTTTATTCCCTCTTTTGTTCACTAGGCAATGAAATTTACATTTTTGTAAATATTCATCCATTTCCCCCAGATTGTCAGATTTCTTGTCATGTAATTGGACAAAATAGCTCCTAATGATTGCTTTAGTTTTCTCTTCATTGGTGCTGAATTTGCCCTTTTTATTTTTGACATTGGTTATTTGATTTTCTTCTTTCCTTTTTATAATCAAATTAATATGCTTTATTTTTTCATAAAACCACTTCCTAGACAATGATGAGTTTAATGGTTACCTTACATTCAATTTTATTAATTACTCTCTAATATTTAGGATTACCAATTTAGTATTTAATTGGGAATTTTTTAAATTTGTTATTTTTCTAGGTTTTTTTTTTACTTTTATGCCCAATTCAATGATATTCTTTTTCCTCTATTTTTAAATGATGCAAGCATTTAAAGAGATGAAGTTTCCCCTAAATGCTGCTTTTATTGTATCCCATAAATTTTGATATGTCTATCCCTTCCTACTATCTCTCTCCCTCCCCAACAAAAGTAATATGATATAAAAATTGTGCATGTAGTATCATATAAAAATGCATTTCCATGTTCATTATAGTGTGAAACACTATTCAATTTTAAACATTCCTTAATATCTCATAAAGGTGAAGATCAGAGAGAAGTTAGGGGAGAATAATAACATCATTCATATAAAGAATAATTTAAATAATAAGGGATATTGAAAACAAAGGAGACTAGTGGAAGAACCAGCACACCTGACACCTGTTTTTAAGTATTTAATGGGCTATCATGTGGAAGATATTTGCCCAGATCAGGTCATTTTGACCAAACTAAAAGCTTTCATATTCTCAGTTTGAGCTACTTCTAAAATCCTGGTGTAACACTCAACACCATAAAAGAATCAAGAAAAGAATCCAAAAGTCACAAAATAGTCCTAAGCATGGACTAGACATTCTCTCCAGAAGTGCACAGAACCTAGCCCTAATGTAAAGTTTAAAGTCAGGAACTAAGATTAAAGGAATGAGGAAACAATAGTGGAATTCCATCTTTATGATGACAAGGATTTATAAGACAAAAATTCAGGAAAAGCAAATTACTATAAGCATATAATGGCAAAGAATAATGAAAAAACAAAGCCCAGTTTAATTAAACATGATTTAAACTGGAATTCCTTATGTAGATCAAGTAAGAAGATTTTTTAAAAATCTAAAAATTTGAAATTGAGTATATAATTAATTGACAGCATTGGAATGAATGATGAAAAAAGAAATGAGAGAACTAAGGGGGAAATAGAGAAAAAGAAATGAGATGTATGGAAAGAATTGGAAAGAAAGTTTGCTATAAGATTAGAATGGATCAAATAGATGTTCATGATACCATAAGAAAAAAAATTAAAGTCAAAAGATGGAAAAAATATTAGGTATTTCATATAAAAATAACTGATATGGAAAAAGATATAATTTAAGTAATATGGAACTATCTGAAAACTATAATCTCTCCCTCAAAAAAGGAACAATATTATCATATTTCAAGAAATCATAAAACTATCCATATCTCTTAGACCAAATGTGAAGAACAAATAGAAAGAATCCACTGGAAAGACACACACACAAGCTCCTGGGAATACTAGAGTCAAAATCTAGAGCTTCCATGTCAAAGAAAATTGATTCAAATAGCAAGAATTCAAATAGAGGAACCACAGTTAAGTTCACCCAATATTTAGTGCCCAGCATGTCTAATTCATTGTTTCTACTTTTGTCTGTCAATGACTGAAAATGCTTAGAGATTTACATGTTATGATAGTTTGGGTTCTTTTGTAAATACATAATATTGAAATTCTTTTCAACACGTTATCTTTGATAAACTTATATATACAAGGTTTAATTCCCAGTGCAATTCATCAGACCTTTCTGTCCCATTTAGCCTATCATTCAATAAGCATTTATTGAGCATATATTATGTGTCCTGTTTAATAGAGCATATTAAATCTTCAACTGAAGCTTACTGTAATGCTTTACTTGTGTCTAATTTTTACTATAAATGACAAGGTATAAAATCATGATGTAATAACAGAATTATTGCTGCTCCTGTAGGAATTATGGTATTTGTCTTCTCACTCTAAAAGTTTCCCCAGATTTGGTTCAATCCAAAGAGGGTATATTACTCTAATACTGTTTCACATACACACACACACACACACACACAGAGTTTTTGGATTAGTGCCCAAATTTACTTGTCAACATAGAAAGGCTTTGTTTTGCTTTCATGGTTGATGATTAGGACCATATATTTGTGTGTGTGTGTGTGTGTGTGTGTGTGTGTGTGTGTGACACACACACAAACATATATATGTATGTTTGGTGTAGTAAAATGATTTAATATACATATATGTATATATTTCATCCTTGCAAATCTTATCTTCCCAATTAGCTGGTAAATTTCTTTAGGGAAGAGTCTGTCTTTTGCATTTCTTCTAGATCCCCACATAATAAAATAATGCTCATACAAAAGGATGAGCTTAGTAAATACTTTAATGAAAAGATAAATGCCTTTTTTCTTTAATATTTAATATTGGGTTCCTATAATTAGTTGTGGACATTCCATCATTCATAAGACTCTTCTTGGTTTTTTTGTAGGTTTTCACAAGTCTTTCTAGACAAGATTAATACTAGCTGAACATTTAAAAATTATGATATTCAGATTATTTATTCATGTGTGTATTCAATATTCAGTAACAGATATTAAGAAATGTCAGATCATTTTCATATAGGCTAGTACACATATGGCCAAAAGAACTAATTAAAGAAATTTAGTATTTTTTTCATTAGGGAAATCTAAGACTGGTTACGGGACAGAGAATAATCTCACCCAACTCACAAGTTTAACAATGAGAAGATTGTATTTTCTGCTTCATAAGAATGATGGAGAAATGGTTGCAGCAACAGCTGCAAGAACAAAAAGACATGAATTATATTGGTGGTAGTGATGGGATCTCAACAGCTTTAAATTACACTTTTTACAAAATAGTAAATGAGAAATAAATTGAGGAAAAACATATTGCTAAACTCCTATCCTTTTTTTTCCCATCTGCCCTTTTTTCTCAGTGCTTTGTTTTATTACTTTTATTTCCTCTCTTACACCTCCCTTCTCTGCTTGGGTTCCTTTTCCAAAGGAAAGTTTTTTGGGCTTTTTTTCAAAGGATTAAGAGGATAATTTTTTTCTTAGTAAATTATGCATTTGATCCAGGATAAGGAGTTGCCTTAAAGTCCAAAAAATCTTCATAGACATACAATTTAAGAATAGTCCATCACCCAATAAATAACATACAATGATCAGGTAAATTAACTATGGGTTCCTTCTGTTTGTTTTTTAGACTCCTGAGGTCATTAACAAAGAAAAGTAATTACTAATAGAAAATTGTCACTCTTATGCATGATTAAACCTTCTGAAAACAAATATTTAGCTATGAATGAATCCACCAGCTGTAATCCAATACCTATAGCCCAGGTTAGGTGAAGTGAGAAGACTGCTATTGTTTGGTCTTATAGTTACTCTTACCTAACTGGGATCCATTGTGTGAAATATTTTACTTTGTCATAACTGTTTCATCATCTGCAAAATAGAAATAATAAATATATCATCCTAAAATAATTTTAAAGTGGATGTTAATTAGTTGTAGAATTAATGAACTTTAACCAAACTTAATGAGGATTCCTCTTAAAGTTTTACCCAAGGCTTAACAATGCTTATCAAGTTGTTGTTTTTTTACTATGATTAATTGACTTAATAAAGCATAGCAAGGTTTCACCATGTTTAATGGGGCTTAATGTATTTCTGAAAGATATAAAAACTTAACTGGGTTCAGGAAAGACTGACAAAACTTAACATAGTTAAATTGGGAGGATTGAAAGGATATTAACTAGCCTGAGCTAATTATCTTTTATGATGCTTAACTAGTCTTTTGTAAGCTGTTTGAGACTCAAGATTTAGTGGTATGAAAAATTAGTCAAGTTTAACCATGCATAACTAAGTCTAAGAAAGGTAAGAGATCCTAAAGCAGATTTAATGGAGCTGAAACTAGGTTTAATGGAGCATTAAAAGTTTTAAGCCTTCCAGAATCTATGATATCTACTAGTGCATATGTAGATTATGAAGATTAGTTTTTTATTATGTAGAGAGTGTCTTAGCTTCTGGGATAACATAAATGGAAAGCAAAACTTTTGTTGAAATCTACTGAAGATACTTTTCTTCCAAAAACAGCACTTTATTGGAAATGCCACACAAATATCTGTCTACAAATAACAAAACAATTGACTATTAGAATTGGACAAGATCTTAAAACTCATCTAGCATTTTTTCCATCTAAACCTGAAATTCTCAGGTATAACAGATTTTACATGTTACCCCTGCTTCAGTTCTAGACAAGAAGTACTGCCTCATAAAAGATCTTATATCATTGTGGACCATAAGTATTTTTAATTAATTTATATATTTAGAATATTTTTTTCATGATTACATGATTCATGTTCTTTCCCTTCCCTGCTCACTCCTTGCTCCCAGAGCTGATGAACAATTATATTGGGTTATACATGTATCAATGTTAGAAACCTATTTCCACATTTAAAATCCAGTGGAATTGCTCATTGGCTATGAGAGGGGGTGAGAATAGAGGAGGGAAAGAATCATGTAAACATGGAAAAATATTCTAAATCAATTAATTAAACAAATGAGCTTTAATAAAGAAAAAAAGAAAAGAAAGCCTATTTCCATATTTTTAATATTTGCAATAGTGATCATTTAAAGTCAACATCCCCAATCATATACCTATCAAACCATGTGATCAAACATATGTTTTTCTTCTGTGTTTCTGCTCCCACAGTTCTTTCTTTGGATGTGGATAGTGTTCATTCTCCTAAGTCCTTATGAAATGTCCTGGATAATTTCATTGCTACTAGTAGAGAAGTCCAATACATTCAATTGTGCCACAGTATATCAGTGTCTGTGTACAGTGTTCTCCTGGTTCTGTTCCTTTCACTCTGCATTAATTCCTGGCAGTCATTCCAGTTCCCATGGAATTCTGCCAGTTCATTATTCCTTTCAGCACAATAGTATTCCATCACCATCAGATACCATAATTTGTTCTTTCATTCCCCAAATGATGGACACCCTATCATTTTAAAATGTTTTGCCATCACAAAGAGCATGGAAATAAATATTTTTGTACAGGTGTTTTCCCCTATTATCTCTTTGGGGCACAAACCCAGCAAAGTTATGGCTGGATCAAAGGGCAGGAAGTCTTTTGAAGTCCTTTGGCCATAATTCCAAATTGCTTTTCAGATGGTTGGATCAATTCATAGCTCCACTAACAATGCATTAGGGTCCCAATTTAGCCACAACTCTTCCAACATTTATTATTTTCCTTTACTGTCATTGGCCAATCTGCTAGGTGTGATGTGACATTTCAGACTTGTTTTGATTTATATTTCTCTAAATATGAAAGATTTAGGACACTTTTTCATGTGCTTATTGATAGTTTTGATTTCTTTATGTGAAAACTGCCTATTCATATCCCTTGTCCATTTATCAATTGAGGAATGGCTTGATTTTTTTATACAATTAATTTAGCTCCTTATAAATTTGAGAAATTAGAACTTTGTCAGAGGTTTTTGATATAAGGATATTTTCCCCAACTCATTGCTTCCCTTCCAATTTTGGTTTCATTGGTTTTGTTTGTACAAAACCTTTTTAATTTAATGTAATCAAAGTTATTCATTTTACATTTTATAATATTTTTTTTCTCTTGCTTGGTCTTAAATTCTTTCTTTTCCCATAGATCTGACAGGTATAGTACTCTATGTTCACCTAATATACTTATAATATCCTTCTATATATTTAAGTCATTTATGCATTCTGAATTTATCTTGGTATAGAGTGTGAGATGTTGATCTAAACCCTCTCCCATACTATTTCCCAATTTTCCCAGCAGTTTTTGTCAAATAGGGAGTTCTTGTCTCAAAAGCTAGGATTCTTGTCTTTATAGTATACTATCTTGCTGAAGTCATTTACCCCAACTCTATTCCATCGATCCTCCCTTCTGTCTCAAAGCCTACCATATTGTTTTAATGACTATTGCTTTAAAGTACAGTTTAAGATCCAGTACTGGCAGGCCCCACTCTACATTTTTTTTCATTAGTTCCTTTGATATTCTTGATCTTTTGTTCTTCCAAATTAACTTTGTTATAACTTTTTCTAATTATATAAAAAAAAAGTTTCTTAGTAATTTGATAGCTATGGCACTGAATAAGTAAAGTAATTTGGTAGGATTCTCATTTTTATTATATTAGCTTATTCTACCCATGAGCAATTAATGTTTTTCCAATTATTTAGATCTAGTTTTAATTGGGTGGAAAGTGTTTTGTAGTTGTGTTTATACAATTCCTGTGTTTGTCTTGGCAAACAGATTCCTAACTATCTTATATTGTCTGGAGTGATTTTAAATGGAATTTGTCTTTCTAACTCTTGCTGTTGAATTGCGTTGGAAATCATAACCATTTTTAAAAAGGCCTTCCTTATATAGAAGCTAAATATACCTGTTATTTGTCCTGTTGTCCTACTTGTTCTCTGTAGCTGCCCCAACATGGTAAACAGAATCTCTTATGACAGACTTACACATATTTGACGATAAATACTATATTTCCTTTGTCCCCATCACCCCAAGAGTTTCCCTTTCTGAGTTAAATAGCCTCAATACTTTTGGCTATTTTCCATTTAACATGATTTCTAGACACTTCATGGTCTTAGTTCCCTTTTTGAACATGATCAGTTTGTCAATATTCAGCTGTAAATGAGGCATCTTGAACTGAAAACTGATCCAGATATATTCTGACCAATACAGACCAGTACATGTCAACACAGTATAACAATCATCTTATTGAGTACAGATACAGTACTTCCTCTAATGAAGGCTAAGTTGGCATTAGCATTTTTATCTTGTCATGCTATAGGCATATAGGACTTTTATTCAACTAAGTATCTGTGGACAGAATGGGTTTCTGTCATGGAACTTTCTAACTGATATGTGTACAATTGATTTTATTAACATAATTGTTTCATGATCACAAACAACCACCCTAACTAAATCCTAATGATGCTTTATATCTTTGAGCCATGGATCATCAAGGGCTCAGAAGAATTGCAAATGTAAGTGATTGAAAAGTTAATGAAAAGATGCCTTATAAATGTTAGTAAGCCATAACAGATTATTAATGGTGACTTTTACATTTGAAATTTTGCTTAAAAATATCCTCAAGGACATGTATACTTAGTAGGAATGAAGAAAGACTCTTATGTAGTGAAAAGAAGAAAAATCAGGGAGTCTAAGGACTGTATAGTGATCTATGTAAAGTTAAAAGAACCAGAGGAATCATCCATTGTGTTGTGGGTAAAGCACTGGAGCATTTCCAGAAAGATATTAATAAGAATTGTACAAAAGGTCAGGTTAAGGATGGATTTTTATTGGCAAAAATCCAAATTAAGGGAATCACTGATCCAATAGATACATAAAACAATTATTAAGCACTTACTGTGTGCCAAGCAATGTGCAAAACACTGTGGATTCAAATCCAAGCAAACAATTCATATGCAGGAAAATAAAGAAGTTGAAAAGACAGACTGGGTTGGGGATGGGGGGATGGTAAATGGGGATGGTCTGAATGCCTTGGGAATAGTGATCCAGGTCAGAGACTCACCAATTAGGAAAAATTCCCCAATAAACTACTGTAGGAAGTGTAAGACTTCTCTTATCCCTATTAATTTCAATCTCTGAGTTTTTGACACATCATTTAAGGCTGTCCATTATTTTGGAATTAATTCTCTTTTTAACCTTCAAACATGTTATTTTTTCTTTCAACTTCATGAGCCCACAATGTTTATAAGCATGCCTAACATCTCTTCATCCAAGAAATTTACAAAGATGTTGAACCAGACACAGCTCAGTGCAACACGGTGGGATATGTCTATGAGTTGGAAGTACTTTAAAAGGGGTAAAAATACACTGACATCAAATTATGGAGAACCTAAGATGCTCTTTTTAAAAAAGATCAGGTTTAAAAGCTGGAAGGTATGATTTGAAAGGGGGTAAAACTAGAAGAGCAAAGATCCCATGCAGGAGATTGTTACAACACTTAGGTAAAAGGTAATAAGGATCTGAAATACAATGACGATATGAACAGAGAAGAGTGGTAAGAGAGATATTTTAGAGGGAGAATTTACAGGAGTTGGCAATTGATTGGATATGGAATATGAGAGAATGGAAGATCTTACCAAGTTCAGATTTACCCTAAAGAAGAAGAACCGCATATATAATTTACAGTTTTGGTGTAAAGTTCTTCCTTTTACCTTTTCTTGAACTGAGTTCTTCCATCTTGGATATGTATCTTTTCTGGCTCCCTTTCTTCACTATTTCTTCAATTGTGTCTCTTTATTCTCTTCAAAAATATTGAGAGTCGAAAGATATTGTACCATTTGTGAATGCCCAGTTTTGAGCTGCAAGTCCCTTTTACCCGAGGCAGGTAGGTGGTGCAGTGGACAGAACAATACTGACCTGCAGTGATAAACACCTTACATCAAAATCTAGCCTCAGACAGTTACTAGCTTGTGCAGTCACAACCTCTATCTGTCTCAACTACAAAATGACAGTGAAATTAGCCTCTACATCACAGGATTTTTGTGAAGATAAAAATAAAATATCGAAAAGCACAACCTCTGTCATATAGTAGGTGTTTAATAAATGCTCATTCCCTTCACCTACTCTCTAATGTTCAGTTACTCATGAAGCAACACATTACAATTTGTCAAAGTCCTGTATTTCTAGATGCTTCAAATAAAATATGAAAGATCATTTATTAGTTTAGACCTTCTGAAATTTATTGTTTCAAACCTAAAGGATCTTATTTCACCTAGCAATAAATTCTGTTTTTGATATGCAATGCCACCCCACATACCACAAAAGAGAAAAGTAAAGACAAGGCTAAAGAGGCTAAGGAGAATTTCTACTCCACAAGAGGTTATTCAAGATTTCAGTCTGGTCATGCATGGCAAACAATTGCATTTACTGAATTTTAAATCAAGTCTTGGACAACTAAATTATTTCACATTTTTATCTATGTTGATCCTTTTCCAGCTACCTAATGGCAAAATGTGTTTTGAGGTATACTTTATGGGTGATTATAAGTTTCATCATTAGATTAGTGGGGGAAACTACTTAGAAAGGGAGAAAGAAAAAAAGTAGTAACTACTAATTTGCACAAAAAGATGAGAAATCAGCAATTACTAAGTGAACCACTTAATATAACTAAGCAAGGCTTGATTTTTCATTTAAGTGATGGCTTGCCCACTAATAATTTGCAGCCAGCTCGAATAAATAGCCCTTAAGTTAGATGGCAGTGAAGTAGTTGAAAGACAATTTCTCTCGATGCCCTCAACATTTTATATGTGACTTCGGCAGACAGCCTGCATCCTTTCAAAACAAAATAAATTCTGATAAGACTTTACAAATAATAATAATAAAAGACAGCACCAGTCAAGGTTAGGTCAGCTAGCTTTGGCTTCAATCTTATTGAAAAATAACTTAGAATTCAGTTTCTAGTCTATTTACATAAATCATTTCAACTTTTATCTCCTGTGAATTATGTCTATTAACCATATATAGGGGAAATCGAACTTATAAAATTCTGAAATTTTTAAAGGTCTCATCACAAAATTGTACGACCCTATATACATAGACATTAACACTGTTGACATTTGACCTTCTCTAAAGCTAAATTAGGATTCTGAGCATTTTATACAATGAGAAGTAATAGTTGGTACTGCCATAGTGAATGGGTGAGAGGAATACTAAGTATTTCATTCTGTAGATGAATAGAAATCTGTCACAATCCCACATGTTGAGCTTCTAATATAACCTTTCCTCATCCTGTATGATGTCATTAACAAAAAAGGAACTATACTCAATATTATTGAGTCATAGAAATAGTAACTTGTTACAATTTTTTAAAAAATATATAGGCATACTTCCTAAATAGCGGTATCTATCTCTAAGATATATGAACTTACTATCACTGGAAATTACAGTTTTTGTAAATTGCTTGCAACCAGATTTTATTCAAAAAATTTATTCAAAAATTCATTAATACACTGCTGTAGCAATTCCCAGGCTCATTCAATTTGTGGCACACAATACAGCTCTTCAGTTTCTCTCAGGAGCCTCTTTCTTCAAGGTAGCAAATCTCAGAGGCAGACCAAATTAAGCTCTCTATCCCTTATACACTCTAATTTGCAAACTCTTGTCTCATGGAATTACACAAAAACAATACATTTGAATTTTTTTAATTAATAAGGAACATCAATTAAACTACCTCTATGAAGCCATCAAGACTGAGAATAATAAACGCATAATAGAATTCACAAAAGGAATCCTGGTGATTGGAAATGCTGAGCATTTTTCCTATTACTCTGGAAGCCTCTATTTCAGGCCACTCAGCTCCTGGTGCCCTAGCCCCTACCTCTCAAGTTCCAGTATAGGACAGGAAGCAAGGGCATTTAATGACATGGGTTGGTCCTTTACAGATCACGTCAAAACTTCTTCCCTTGTGTGTTCTTCACAACTACTCCCATTCAGGTGTGTGCACACACACCGAAACACACATACATGCAAGCAAAAATGCTCTTTGTCACCATATACACATTTTCCTTTCACAACCATGATAATATCCTCCCTTCTTCTCTCCCCAATACACAGAGAATTGTTTGAAAGGCCTTTATAGAGAAACTTCAGGAAATGCAAGGTCTATATCAGGTTTTGTTTTCCAGCTCCATAATGGGGCACCCTAGGTAAAATTCCGTGTCCTCTCTCCATCCAACCCCAGAAAGAAATCGGGATCCGAGCTTAGTCAGGGCTCCTAGGAATTGGCAATTGCTAAAAAACAAGAGTTTAATTCATTTTTATGATTGTCTAGATTTCAGAAAGTATTCTTAATAGTGATTAAAATTTTAAATGTGTAGGCATACATTTTTTTTACTTAGGAGAGCCAGTCTGCTAAGCGCTTATCAACATGCCCCTGAATTATACTATAAACATTTCTTGACTCATCAAAAGAGCAGTAGAAGGTCTAAGGAATAAAGTCTTCACCAGGTTGAAAGCCTGATGACTATAGGAACATTAATTAATAACAATAATAATAAAAATGGTGATGACATTAACTGGCACATAAATAGTACTCTAAAACCCCCAAAGTGCTTTACAGTCTCAAAATACTCCTGGTCTATACCATGCTGAAGCAAAAAGCAGGCATCAGATTAAAAAGAAGAGAGAAGTAGAATATCTGGACTGGTGTTTGTTAGGCTGGATATTGCTGTTTTAGGGATGTTAGTTATTTAAGGGAGAAGTAAGTAGTGATACTTCTTTCCCCAGATAATTTTTTTTTTATTTTTGTGTCTGTATTTCTTGTGTTGTATTTGTGGTGATATTTTGTGGGCTAGGCTGTGCTGCAAACTGCTTTACAACTTGGAGATGAATGAATGAGAGATAATGAATGGGTCACAAGATCAAAGGAGTAGATCCTTGTAAATATTTCCCCATCCTTTCTATATTCTCTCACAGGTGCAGGTGTCAAAGATATTGGTAATTTTTTGGTCATAGGTCTTAAGACCCAATAGTAAAAATAACATCATGGAGACCATGGAGACTAAAATTCTTTGGGTTCCCATACCCTGCACGGGCTAACGAAGGTGATCCCTTGGCTCCGTCAATAACTCCAGGTTTGCAAGGGTTGACTGCTCTGCTGTGATGAAGCTGGAGCGCTCCAGAGAAGTGACCACTGTCATTCCACCAGTATCTCTGAATATAAAGCATTACCCAACATGGCTTCCCTTCACATATTCTAAAACATATATTGTCCTGTATTGTTTAGTGTTGGTCTTTATGGTCCAGCCATGAGTCTTTCAAGTGGACTTGGTTAAGGTAACTCTTGGTCTTGGAAAACAGGTTGAAAAAGAAAGCACTTTGGATAATACAGTTCCTCCAGTAGAAGATGAGAAGCTTCTTGCTACGGAATCATGAGCACTTTAGAACACAATTCCTGGTTGTTTTGGGATAATTGCACAAACAAATGCTAGAGTTCTATTTTTAGGAATAGAACAGGACAAATGGGATAAGATCCTCACTAACACACATCAATGAATTCCCCAGTTAAAGATGAATGTGATGACAAGAAAGCGGTTTTAATATAATTTTAATGCTTTAAATAATATGATTATGTGTCAGAGCACCTTTCTTCAGATTACTTGACAGGAGTAATGGGCATAGCTGTCTAATATAACTCAACGATAATTTGTAGAGAGCTTGGTGGGAGGTGCTGATGGAAATTCAAGACTTATAAAAGGCATAGTCCCTCAGAGAGCTAACAATTCATTTGGGGATATGAGGCACATACACAAATACATATGGTATATGTGCCAAGTGAAGTTTGAGTAGACAGGATGCTATTGATAAGGGGGGAAGGGAGGGCTAATGGAGGTGGTAACATTTGATTTTGGTTTCAAATGGTATATAGGAAGAATTCAAGAGAAGAAGAGAAGAAGAAAGGCTATTCTAAAAATGTAAAAGATGAAGTCATAAAGAATACAGGGTAATGGATTTTGTTCCAGGACACCAATATCTTGGAGGTGAAAATTGTGATGGTATAATAACTCTGTTTTAGTTTTAGCATAAGCCAAATTGTGGAGGTCAGAAAGTGTAAAATATGTTTGGGGTGATAAAGAATGGTCCAGATTTCTATAAGCATAGATGAATGGAGAGAAAATAATCTGACAGAAGTTAGAAATATGGAGTGGGTATAAGATTGTGAAGAATATTGAGAATCAGGAAGAAGAATTGGGACTTTACAGAGTATATAATGGGAAGTGGCTGAAGATTATATAAAGTGTCCATCTGACATTGAAGATAATATCCCTTATAGGTTTTTTTACTAGTTAATCTTGGGTAAATCAGGGAATATTCCATTCTAGTATTATCATTTCCCTCAACCAATTTTGGACTCAAAAATACCAAAGCATTGTTTTGGAAGCGGGCCCAGGGATTGAGGAAGTGTGTATAACATCTTACTACCTACCAACACCATCCTGAAATTGCTTCAAAGGAGGGAAAACCTCTAACTTGCATCAGGGATCGATTTCCTATATTAAAAGGGAAAACTAGGAAACTGCTTGGAGCTCCCATTTGACTTTGACAGGAGTAATGGCCATACCATTGTCCTAAGATTTTGAGGCACAGAGTACCTTATTCCAATATCCAGCAAGCTATAAAGAAAATTCTTCAATAAATTTCCATCCTTACTGTGGATGCCTGGTTTCCACATAATCATTGATTTTGAGGGTCATTTGCTGCCAAATAAAAGAACTGAAATAAGTAAGGAAAGCAGCTTCATTTTATTTTTATTTTAAATCCAGGGAACCCTCATTCCAATTGCAGCAAGACATGATTCTAATTAAGTAATGGGAATCTCTTATATTGGGTTCACATAAGTGACAGAAATCAGATCTCCATCCCATATAGATTTTTTGCTGAAACATTACTAATCTAGTTCATCAAGTTCATCTGAAGGAAAGATCATTTGGGTGTCACACAAAATATCAAGTCCT
The DNA here is from genome assembly GCF_027887165.1 of Monodelphis domestica. Lineage (NCBI taxonomy): Eukaryota > Metazoa > Chordata > Mammalia > Didelphimorphia > Didelphidae > Monodelphis > Monodelphis domestica. Next base: position 176,069,728 of record NC_077230.1, on the reverse strand, counting down.
TGGACTCTGTTACATTGAGATCTCTTGTTTCCCTGCTGGCTTTTCATATAGATTTATTCTCTGTTTTCTCTTCCCTCTTCTTGAAAAATAGGTGAGAATCCCCTAAGGTTTACCAATTCTTTTCTTCTATAGATTCTTACTTGGTAACCTTATTCTCTTCCTAACACCATGAATTATCACCTTTAAGCAAATGATTCCCACATCTGACATTCTAGGTCTTGAAACTACAGAGTACAAAAGGTATCGACAGAAAACCAAGCTCATGGGAGCATAGATTTAGAGATGGAAGGGAATTTGGAGGTCATCTAAACCATCTAAGCCCTATTACCTGTGAGGAAACTAAAAACCAGAAAGGTTCAGTAGTCAGGGTTGCCAATATCATAGATGAATAGGCCCAAGACATTAGACAAGACCAGAGGGACCAGGTAAAAGTGTGGAGAGAATGGATATAGAAACCAAAGGTTTAGTATCAGGTGACTGATATTATATCAAGAAATGTAGGAAAATTCCAACTTATAGTATTTGTTAATCTTGATTCACACATGTTTTTGGCTGGGGAGGCCAGTCAGGCCATGGCATAGGGACACTCAGAATAGCTCAGAATCTAGTTATTATCTAGGGTTTCTAGAAGGGAGCCCTCCCTTGGAGTAGAGGGAAAGGCATGGAATAACAGTTCACAAGAAGTCTCCCCGCAGGATGACTCAATTGCATGGAATGCCCAAAAGAAGATAATTCTCTCTCTCTCTCTCTCTCTCTCTCTCTCTCTCTCTCTCTCTCTCTCTCTCTCTCTCTCTCTCTCTCTCTCTCTCTCTCTCTCTCTCTCTCTCTCTCTCTCCCTCTCTCTCTCTCTCCTCCCTAAAATTCCTCCTCTGGCAAAGCTTTCCACTTAGAGGGACTTTGCAAAGCTGAGGCAAATGGACACATTCTCATTTGCACCTACATATCTCCTCCTAGTTATTGACTTTGAAGAAAGACTCATACAGGTAAATCCCTGCAAAGAATGTGGGAGAAAGTATATCAGAAACATCCGTGATCTCAAGGAGCCATTGCTTTCAGCCCTTGAGTAGGCCAAAGGCCAGAAGAAGGCTATTGGAGAGGAGGTTGAAATTGGAAGATTTATTTTTATTCCTACAGGTTAGATACCTCTGCCTGCTGCCCATACTCCTGCTAATTACTCAAGCAACTTTGGAATCTACATTCTGGCAGGTGAATGAAAAGACCACAGAAAAAAAAAAAGAATAATAAGGTGTAGAGGAATTAGAGAATAGATGCTCAGAGAAGCAGCTTGGCAATAGTAAGCAGGAACACAAGTTTGCCCTTTTCAGACTGTTTTCCCATAAATATATGTATATATTCATATGTTAATTTCCCCTACTAGAATATATGCTTCTTGTGGATAAAATTGTTTAAATTTTTGGTCTCTTATCCCCAGCATTAAATAGATTGCCTGGTACATGGTTGTTGTTGTTTAGTCATTTCAGTTTGTAATTGACTTTTCATGATCCTATTTGGGATTTTCTTAGAAAATATAATAGAGTAATTTGTCATTTCCTTCTCCAGCTCATTTTACAGATGAAGAAACTAAAGCAAATGGAGTTAAATGATTTGTCCATAGTTATACAGCTAGTAAGTGTCTGAGGCCAGATTTGAACTCAAGTCTTCTTGACTCCAGGCCTAGTGCTCTACCAAATGTACCACCTAGCTTCCCTTGGCACATGGTAGACCATTTAAAAATATATGTTGATGGATCATTGTTTGAAATTACCATGCCAGAAAAGCCATGGCAGCTTTTATGCAAATAGCTCAGAGTCAATATCAGTCCTCTTTTTCAGAACCCTTGGGCAGGCAGTAGATAAAATTAGGGGAAACCAAACACTTTCCAAAATGATGCTTGATAAGAAGACTTATTCCTTCTGCTTTCTTTATCTTTAGAGAAGGCAAAAATATAGTTAAGTGAGAGTATTCTTGAGTGGCCATCTGTGATTTGGGGTACTGGTGCTTTCTTAGCAGTTCTTCCTGTGTGTTTCTCTGTGCTCACCTGGGATTTGGGCTCCCTTAATCTATACTGAGGGCTTGAGCACAGAAAATACTGAATGATTTGGTAACAATGAATTTGTGTCACAAATTGGGTCATAACTCAATTTTTTATTCATACCTTTTGAACTCTTTTCAGATACACCTGTACCAAGGGATTTCATGGGATTCTTCATCCTAGATGTTATCCTTTAACTTCCCATCTTTTGATCCTCAATACAACCTGGCTTACTCCTGAAATCACCACATTCCTTATCACCCTTTTCAATTTCCTTTTCGTGTTCTTCTTTTACCCAGAGATCAGGATGACTAATCACAAACTCCTTCCTTCATTACCACCTTCCAGTCTTTCTCTTACCATTACACAGCAACTTATTTCCTTTAAAAATTACTCCATAAGATTATATTACTTCTCCTAGATTATTTCCCCATTTTTACCTCCTGACCTCTAGTTTTCTGTTTCTTTTTTTAATGAGTTCCACACATGGCTCATAAAATCTAATCAATGTTCTGTCCATTTTCTTGGAAGTTTCAGTATTTCTATTGAAGATTTTTTTTAGCCCATTTCCTTACAGTTTATCATCTTCCTCAATCCTGTCAGCACTATCTCAATTAATCAGCAAGAATCTATTAAAAGCTCATTATGTGCTAAAGTACCATAATACAGAGGTAAAAATGAAAGGCACTCCCTTTTGGTAGCTTACATCCCATTGGGGAGACAACATGTAAACATACAAAAATACAAGGTAATTTTAGAGAGAGAAGGCATTAATTAGCTTGGGAGTTTTTGAAAATCTTCTTGTAAAAGTAGCTTAAACATAGTCTTAAAAGAAACTAAAAATTATAAAAGTCAGATGTGATGAGGGAGTACAAGGCAAGTATGGTGAACTGATGGAAACAATGAGAAATGGAATGCCGTGTAAGGAACAATAAAAAAGGGCAGCTAAAAGAGGGGAAAAGGTGTCAACGATAGTGCCAAGTCATGTCTATATTTTCACTTCAAAATGTGAAGTGTAAAGAATTCTCTAGATGGAATTAAAATTGTAGCTTGCCATTGCTGGCAGAACACAAATCATGTTTCTTGTGGCTTTTTAAAAATTAAATTTTATTTTTTATATTTAACAAACTTTTTAATCATTAAAAAGCTAAGTTTTTTTAGCTTTGGAATAGTATCAGACTCTGTAGGAATCAGTTTCAAGAAATATGAGCTAGAGGACAATGAGTGGGGGGTGAATTCCTAGTCATACCACCCATCAGTCATGTATGAGGTCTTCTGGAAGATCGGCTAGAAGATAGAACATACAATTGAGGGTCAGATGGTCACTTGGGGCAGTAAGCAACTGGAAAGAATATGACCCCTGATTACAGAGAAGCAATACAACTACTGATACAAGAGAGGCAAGCCTGGCAATTGGAAAGAAAATTTGGAGAGAAGCAGGATCACAGAACTTAGCTGGGTGACCCACCCATCAGAGATGCTAAGACCAAGGGGGAAAAAAAAAGAAAAAGATGAGGATAGTACTAGAAGGGAAGAACATTGGTGTATGATAGTGACAGAGGTGTGAATTTGGGGGACATTACCAGTATACTCTAAATTTGAGCCTAATCCTCTCCCAATATCATTTGTTTCCATGAGAAAGAAAGACCCATGTTCATGGGGTAGGTGGGGTATATCTAGGAAAGTTTGTTGCTATTCCTCCCATTCACTTTGGTGGCTCCTCCTCAAGATTTTACTTGAAAGACAGGTTTTCTTTTTTTTTTAATTAATTTATTTAGCCAATTTAGAACATTATTTCTTGGTTACAAGAATCATATTATTTCCCACCCTCCCCTACCCCTCACCTTCAGGTAACTGACACACAATTTCACTGATTATTACATGTGTCCTTGATCAAAACCTATTTCCATGTTGTTGGTGTTTACATTAGTATGTTCATTTAGAGTCTACATCCCCAACCATATACCCTCAATCCATATAATCAAATAGTTGTTTTTCTTTGGTGTTTCTACTCCCACAGTTTTTCCTCTGAATGTGGATAGTGTTCTTTCTCATAGATCACTCCAACTTGTTCTGGATCACTGCATTGTCACTAATGGAGAACTCCATTGCATTCAATTGTGCCACAGTGTATTAGTCTCTGTGTACAATGTTTTCCTGGTTCTGCTCCTTTTGCTCTGCATCACTTTCTGGAGGTTGTTCCAGTCTCCATGGAATTCCTCCACTTTATTATTCCTTTGAGCACAATAGTATTCCATCAGCAATATATACCACAATTTGTTCAGCCATTCCCCAATTGAAGAGCATCCCCTCATTATACAATTTTTTTTTTTGCCACCACAAAGAACGCAGCTATGAATATTCTTGTACAAGTCTTTTTCCTTAGTATCTCCTTGGGGTACAAACCCAGCAGTGCTATGGCTGGATCAAAGGGCAGACAATCTTTTAGCGCCCTTTGGGCATAGCTCCAAATTGCCCTCCAGAATGGTTGGATCAATTCACAACTCCACCAGCAATGTATTAAGGTCCAGACTTTGCAACATCCCCTCTAGCACTCATTACTTTCCATTGCTGTCATGTTAGTCAATCTGCTAAGTGTGAGGTGATACCTCAGAGTTGTTTTGATTTGCATCTCTCTGATTATAAGAGATTTAGAACACTTCTTCATGTGCTTATTAATAGTTTTGATTTATTTGGCTGAGAACTGCCTGTTCATGTCCCTTGCCCATTAATCAATTGTAGAATAGCTTGATTTTTTTTTGTACAATTGATCTAGCTCTTTATAAATTTGAGTAATGAGACCTTAGTCAGAGGTTTTTGTTATGAAGATTATTTCCCAATTTGTTGCTTCCCTTCTAATTTTGGTTGCATTTGTTTTGTTTGTACAAAAACTTTTTAGTTGGATGCAATCAAAATTATTGATTTTACATTTTGTGATTTTTTCTAGTTCTTGCTTGGTTTTAAAGTCTTTTCTTTCCCAAATATCTGACATGTATATTATTTTGTGTTCACCTAATGTGTGTATAGTTTCCTTCCTTATATTCAAGTCATTCAACCATTCTGAATTTATCTTGGTGTAGGGTGTGGGATGTTGATCCAAACCTAATTTCTCCCATACTTTCTTCCAATTTTCCCAGCAGTTTTTATCAAATGTTGGATTTTGGTCCCAAAAGCTGGGATCTTTGGGCTTATCATAGACTGGATACAGGTTTTCTTAACCATTCTCTAGTTTTAGAGTGCAAAGAGGTTAGTCAGAATTTACACAGAATGAGAGGCTATGGATGAGTTGTGATAATCAAGGTAATGGGAATAAAAGCATGTTCATGCACTCATTGAAGAAATTTTTTTAAATCATCCAAATGGATGAAGATGGGGTCGATTATAAAATTACATAAAAAGAATTTAATATCTAGCATAATTTTTACTATCATATGGGGAAGCAACAAAATAATATGAACATTTCTAAAATCTCTAGCTCCTAAAATATTACCCATAAAATATCATTTTTGTCTTTTTATTTTGTTTCATAACATACCACTTCCTGAATAAGCCTTCCCTTGTGACAAAAAAAACAAATTTGGCAAAACCCACCAACACATTGAATGTGTCTGATGGCATATGCCACATTCGATACCCATAGTTCCTTTTACTCTTTTCAAAAATGATGAGGTATATTTCTTCATCTCATCCCTGATGTACTTGAAATTACAGTATAATTTTTTTATTCTATAGATTTCATTTATATTGTTAGTCACTGTATCTGTTTTCTAGGTTCTGCTCATTTCTTTGTGTTTTTTTTTATGTGTCTTCTTTGTCATTAATTCACTATTTCTTGCCTTTTGTGTTTGAATTTATGATTTTTATGGATGTAGAAGTCTCCTTATAGGGGATTCTAATAAAGACTAATATCTCTTGCCTGTGTGTAAGCAGAGGTTCAACAGCTTTCCCAGAGTCACAGAGGCAATGTATAGTAGAAGGAAGACTTGAACTTGGGTCTTTTTGGCTCTAAGGACAATTCTGAAATAACTGCCACTTTCTTAAGGTGCAGTAAAATTTCATCTCATCCACATGCTAAAATTTATTCATCCCCAGTTGATGGACATGTACTTTTTTTCCTACATTAAGGAAGGGCTGTTTTTACTACAAAGAAAAGTAGTGCTATGAATATTTTGGCACAGATTGAATTTTTCTTTATAATTTATTTCCTCTTTGAGGGCACATACAAAGCATTAGGCGAAAGGTTATTAATGATTAATTTTGCCACTTTTATCATAGAGTTATGAATGGTTTTTCCATATTGGTTAAACTAGTTAACAATTCTACTAGTTAGTAGTACTACTGACATAATTAATATGTCAATTTGTCTTGAGACTCTTCAACATACACTATTTCTATCTTTCTTCTGCTTTGCCACTTTGCTGAGAGTAAGGTATAACCTTAGAGATATTTTTATTTGAATTTTTCTTATCAATGACTTAGAGCAAGCTTTCATTTAGTTGTTGATGGTTACAATCATGCCTCTCACTGAAGACCAAAATTGGATATCTGTTATGGTGACAAAATTAATTTGCATATGTATTCCACATTCAAGAGGCTTAGTTGAATAAGTATCTTACCTGTCTTGGTGCCAAGTTTCTAAAACAGAGTAAAATCATGCCTCCTGTTATTATTATATGCAATTGATTATTATGATTTTGATAGCAGTTACAAAAATATCAGCAACAATTACTAATACCCGGGAAAATACTACAACTTGTCAATAAAATTCCTTAATTTAAAAAAATCTCTACAATAAGCTTATCAAATCAACTGACAAAACTAAAGTATTCTTATTATTTTAAATATATTGCCAAAATTGCATCAGTTGCCACAGACAACAGTATTCTGGCATGTAATATAAAGATTAAGATTAAGATCTGATACTCCAAGTATTATTTTAATTCTATTTATTAAAATCAATTTAGAGCAAAGGGAAAGTAACTTCAGAGGAAAAAAAGTTGCTCCATTCCTCCACACTGGTCCAAGTGAGAGAGAATGCTTCCAGGGGAGAGACCCAGCATGGAGGAAACAGAAATTGAATACTAAATTAATTAAATTAATCAAAACAAAAGCATTTCAAGACTCACAAAGTTCATATATGCCATATCTCAAAATTCTCTCTGGATCTGGATCTTCTTGTGCAGCTTATGGTCTCTGTAGGCATCTTCATGGTGCCTTCTAGATTCTGGGGGGTAGTCTCTTGTTTAAATTAAGCTCAAATTCAAGTCAAAGTTCACAAAAATAACTTTGTCCTCCTCTAAGGAAAATAACAATACAACCCCCCCCCAAGGAGAATACAGGGATATACGTAGGAGTTACACAAGGATACATGTTTCAGTTATAAGGCATATGAATCACATATCAAAAAAATTTAAAGAAGTCAAAGAAATCTTTAAAAATAACCTTTGATTGAAATATAGACTATGAAAAGAAAACTTGAAAAATTGGGAAGAAGGAGATACAAAAAAGAAAAAATTTCACAAATCACAAAACGTTCTTGTAGTGATCCATGTCCCATAAGTGTGCAACAACACTCACTAACCCAGTTTAGCAGCCTGGACTACATTAAGTTGTCACATCATGAGAGAAAATGGAAAAAGAGACTAGATGGGAAATATAATTCTCTGATTCAACCCTTTTCTTTGCTTTTTGGGGGATAATGGAGCAGAACAATCAATGTTACATGCTTGATATAGAGTGTGGTACAAGGAAGTTCTGCATTTACCACATGTTAAATAATCACAACCTCGAGGCTTAGACATGATTAAGTCATTGTGCTTTTTGTGCATAATGTTATCAATCCCTGTAGGACTGGCTTGGTTTCTTTTACCTTTTTGTGCTCATTTGGCACTTAGCAAGTCAAGTTCTGTGCTCCTTTGTGGTCTGTTTCTCCTTGGATTAGACATAGTCATCTAATAAAAGTCTCATAGTAGTTAAATAACTAGTGGCAAGTTACCATAGTCCAAAGCGTTTTGGATATGCTTTTATATATTAGACAAATGGACAACTTAGCTTATTTTATTGCAAAAAGTAAAAATAGTTAAAATCTTTTCAATACTAGTGACCTGTGTTTCAAAGGCAAAAATATGAGAAAAGAAGAAAAAAATCAAATATTGTATGACACATATAGGAAGAAAACAAAATGTTAAAATTGTATATATTTCATAATTACAGAGATAAAGTATAGAAACTAGTTTTCAAAAAATAAGATTCATTTCCTCTTCAACTTACTATGATCCACAGTGTGAATGCAAATGAGGTAAATAAAACAATGTGAGTTCAAATGAGGTAGATAAAGCAATGGTACATTAAAGAAAATACAAAAAAAAAATTTTAAGGCACAAAATGTTAGAAAAGGCATATCAGGTCAATATAGGTCACTAATACAGATTTTCTTCTATGAGGTAGGATATGTGTTGCCCTACAAGGCAATTTGTGCAAATACAATGATCAACCAAATAAAGGCAAAAAAATAGTACAAATCCATCAATAAAATAGTAATCACAATCAATGGTCAAATACAATCAGTGCAAGCAATTATTCATCATCAATAGCAGGTACTCATTTCACATGGCTACAATGAATTCATGAGTCCCTCTCTCCCCCCCCACCCCAATTTTTATGACTGTTGGTGTAGTCAGTAGAATCTGGAATGGTCTGTCATAAGCAGGTTCAGTCGACCCCATACATTTGATATTCTTTATGTACACACTATCACCTGGGTTTAAATCATGAAGCAAGAAATCTATGGGGCCTGCCTGAATAGCAGCCCCGGAGTCATGAAGTTCTCACAATTTTGTTTGAAATTGTCTGATATATGTAGCAATAGTTGTATTCCCTCCTAACAATGAGGTATAGGCAGGGGTAAATGGTTGTGCCTGAATAGGTGGATGTCCAAATAGCATCTCAAATGGTGAAATCACCTCTGGGTCTGCTTCTGAGATAAAATAAGGCCAGAGGTAGAATTTCAGGCCATTTTAAATGAGTCTCTTTGCACAATTTGCCAATCATAGTTTTAAGTTCTTCACTCATTCATTCAACTTGAACGGAACTCTGTGGATGATATGGTATATGAAATTTAGGCCTTATCCCCAAACATTAATAAATTTAAGATGAGACTGAATAAGTAAAATTGGTTCCTTTATCCAAATCAATATGTGCTGGCAGGCCAAAATGAGGAATAATTTCTTTCAAAAGAACTTTGGCAACAAAAGCCACCATGGCATGAGCAGTAGTGTGGGAAGCCATCAAGCCCACACTGACTGATATGGTCACACATGAGTTTCAAAGTTGCAAAGGGACTTTCTGGGAAAAAAAGGCACCTACAGAAACCCCATCTGACTTCTTTCTCTAACTTCCCTTACTAATGGAATTGTTATGGTTATTGTTCTCTCCCCAATGCAGGAGGAAATATGACGGCAAATATTTATAGGGTTAACACATATATCCCACATTAATCCCCCTAGATTATTACCCTAAAAGATTACATTCACAAAATTAAAACCTAAAACCTAAAACCTTTACCTTTACCCCCCTCCTTTCCCTCTCCACAGAGTTACATTCACTCCCATTACAAGCCAGACAAGCCAAGGACATCAATTACCTTCAAGACACATTCCACTGCAGACAGAACTGGCAACATTGCCAGGCACTTTAAATTAACACAAGAAAAATAGAACTTGTAAATTGAGGAAAACCCTTTAAAGACATAAGCAGCAGTTTTCCTCAACATTTCAAGGTCCATCTGAGGGCACCATGGGCACCATGTTTTAAAATAATCATGAACCACCCTACAAGAGTTGTTGACAAAGTGTCACTTTATTTGCTTAATACCTTTGTCTAGAAATATCAAGGTCTAGGTACAAACCCCCAAGCTCAATGAGCTTATCCATGAATTGTGAGGGTCTCTCATCATTGGATTGTCTAAGGAAGTGGTTCTCAACCTCTCAATTTGTAGCAATGAGAATACATAATGCATATCAGGTATTTACATTCCAAATTATAACTTTAGCAAAATTACAGTTTTGAAGTAACCACCAAAATAAATTTTTTGGTTTGGGGTCACTGCAACATGAGGAACTGTATTGCGAGGTCATGGCATTAGAAAAGTTGAGAACCACTGGTCTAAGGCTTTCTAATTTGGTCAATGCTTCTGTATTTTGGAGCAATCTCACATTGCTGTTATAGTGACCTCCCTATACAACAATTTAATTGCAATTTGTCCTCAAGACTGTTATAATCTCATTCAGGATCTTGAGCTGGCCAGTGTGCTGCACCATACCCCCCATACCTTGTTAACATGAGAGATGATGTTATTTTTCTCATGTTCTGTTAGAAAAGTGTTGAGCAAATTGTCAACATCCTTATAGGACATGCAATATTGATATAAAAAATATCACTCATTTCCTTGGTTACCACAGTAGATTCACATTCAAAATGAGGGATATTATATTTCAATTCTCTAATTTCTTGAGTAGTGAAAGGTATATAGAGTCTTTCTGTTACCACATCCCCATTGTGTCCTATTTCAGGTATTTCCCTTAAGGGGAAAAGGAATTCATAGGAATAATTTGATGGCTGTGGTTTCGTAGACGTTGACTCTGGGGATTCTGAGGCAACATGGGCAGGAACAGGTATGGTAGGAGGATGAGATTTCTTTGGGGATGGGATTGGTCATGGGGTGGGAGAAGAGACAGCAGAGGATGGAGGATTAGAAGAAGGATCACAGAAGATAAGATTATCCAGGAGTTGGAGAGCATGAGAGAGATGTTGCAGAGTATGAGAGAGGATGGTATGTACTTGATAGTACATAGAAGTACAAAGAAGAGGGGTGTCTTGCCTCTATTTCTGAAGAAGTAGAAATTTCCTTTCTTAGTGGTTCAGGAACAGTCTCACAAAATTCAGACTTGTTTTGGATGGGATCAGCATTTTTCAGTAGATCATGTAAGTAGTGTTTGAAATTTTCCAATTGACTTTGCCTGTCGGCCTGCCTTTCTGCTTTAATCTCTCTTATAGTAGCCTTTTGTCTTAATATTGAAAATCAGTAAAATAAAATGTCCTACGAGTATAAGGAAAAGTAGGTAATTCAGAATCTTAAATGTCTCTAATTGGGTAAAAAGCAGAAGACTTTCATACAAAGTAGCATTTATGCTGCTTAGCATATTGATTAAAATGTATATTTTTATTTTTTAATAATATTATTATAAGGGGTGAAGGTAGGATCAGATGAGGGGGTTTTAGCTTATTTTATTTTTTATAATTTTATTGGATTATTATTTGTAAAAAAAGGGGGAAATTATATAATTATTTATTTGTTGCTGCCCTCTAGTGACAGCAAACAACTACTGTAGCTAAGCAGGAATGGGGAAAAAACAAGAGAAAAAAAGAAGAAAATAGGGGAAAAAACCAGTGCTCAATATTGACCTCTAGTGGCCAAGAGGCAGTACTAAAACTGGGAGGGGTTAGGGGGCATGGTTGGGGTGGGTTTGGGGTTAAGGAATGTGGTTAGGAACTGCCAGAAACCAAAATGGAGGATATGACTACAAAACCAGGCAGAGACTGAGAGAGATGGAAATAAGGCAGCTTGGGGTGGAGGACAGCAGGTTAGGAACCCCTTGCCAAGGCAAAGAGCCTTGTAGAGGATAAGAGTCAACCCGCTTCTAGGTGGAGAAAGGGGCTTCCCTTCCACACTGGCTGGGACTGGGGAAGGGAGCCTATACTCATCAGCTGGCACTGAGGTAGTTGCGGCAATAAAAAGCAGCGGTCAGCAGAAATGGCAGAGAGCAGGGGACGGGTGTTCACTACAGGAGAAGCTAAGCCCCTGTGACTAGGCTTCAACAGCTGCTGGAGGTAGTGGCTCAGGGAGAAGCAGCAGGGAGGTGGACCTGGGTGGTGTGGCTGTTCAGCCAGGGGTTGGGCCACGCTCAGGAGCAGAGGGTGGGGAGCTTTCAGCAGGGAGACTGGGAGCAGCTGATACTCCAAGTATTATTTTAATACTATATCTTAAAATCAACTTAGACAAAGGGAAAGTAAAGCCAGAGAAAGAATGGTGCTCCCTTCTTCCACACCAGTACAAGCCAAAGAGAGCACTTCCAGGGGAGAGAGCAAGCATGTAGGAAGCTTAAACTGAATACAAAATTAATCAATGATGCAAGTACAGTGAAAGGAAAAGGGAATTGTGGGAAATGTAGTTCGAGGTACACATTCTAAATAATACAATAATTTCTAATAAGGGAAATTAATAAGATTAAGTTATTCAGATAAAATTCTGTATTTTGTTCTGTATGAACCAAGTTTTATTTTATCTCTCATGGGAAAATACTAAAAAGTGTATCAGAGCAATATCATTAGATTTTTTAGGGTACTGAAATGCCCCTAAGAGCATGAACAACCTTGAAAAGCATGAACTTACCATTTTAAACTTTTTTTTTTCAACTGTAGCTAACTGACAAATGTTTGACTGGAGGCTTTACAAAACAAAATGTTAGAAAAGGGTGCCCCCTTGTGAGAGATCTCAAAATGGATACATTGAGCAAAGCCGATATTTCACATCATTACTTAAGAAGAGAAATTTATCAATTTGTAAAGATGTTTCCTCTCAAAGCCTTTTTTTTTTTTAAATTAGGCATTTAACAGGGGATGGGGTTAAACTGCTTCAGTACAAATTCAGGAATGAAAGTGGTTAGTGTAGGAATCAAAGAGCACATTAAAAACCAAGACAATTTTTCAAAAAGTAAAAATGATTGAATGTGAAAGTTCAGAATCTTAAGTACACACACACACACACACACACACACACACACACATATACATATACTCTCAATTAGCCACAGATATTATAACAAAACTATTTACAAGTATATTGGAAATACTAGGAAGGTTCAGAACAGAGAAATGAGTTATTCTATCTTTCGTTGTTTCATATTCTATCTTTTCATTATTTTTGAGTCATTTCAGTCAAGTCAAATTCTTTATGACTACATTTGGGGTTTTATTGGCAAATATACTGGAGTGGTTTGTCATTTTCTTCTCCAGCATATTTTACATATGAGGAAATTGAAACAAGCAGGTTTAAGTGATGTAGGGAGGAAAAGGAGTTAATTTTATGAGGGTTGGACTTGATTATTTAAGAGTGTGGTCATGAGGAATTTAATTTATTCCAACGAGATTTATTTACAATTTATTTACAAAAAGTAGAAAGAGTGAAGTAAGAAAATCAGAGGGAGGATAAGGTAAGATATCTAAGCCTCTCTCAAGAGGTAAGTGTCTCCTGAGGTTAGTTTTCTCAGAAAATCCAGCAGTTAAAAGCCAGCTTTTCACTGACCATGTGTCAGTTCAAAGGAAGAGATTTTAGAATAGCCTCACCAGGAACAGGGCCTTGGATCCAACTTCCACTCCAATGAATGAAGAACTGTCTCCAGTCTCCACTTCCAAAGAATGAAGAAATGTCATTTATAGGAAGTGACAGCTCCTTTTAAAGATGCTTCTTTTGTGTCATTTCCTGTGTCTTCCCCTAATTTTATGTCTACCAATCACAGTTGAAGCTTTGCTTTAAGACTGGGGGCAGTTAGTTTAATTCTGATTCATCACCCACTATTGCACACGTGGGTCGCAGACATCCCTCTTAATGATTAATTGGGATGTTTACACTTTTGGTGATTAGATCTAAAAATGGACAGATCTCCATACTCAATTTTTAAGTAGGGTATTTACACTTTGGGTAATTTACACTTTGGGCTCTTTTAAATAATGATCACAACTTCTCTTTGAAACAAGGATCTTTCTTGATAATATTAACATTCTGTCAGTATTGCTAGATGGCAATGAGAGATTAAATAAAACAAGCTCTAAGAACTGAAAATCAATATCATACAGAACGTAAAAGAGAGGCATATAATGGATGTGATGAGACTACAATTGATTAATGAAGACAAAGGAGTAACTATGCTATCAGAAAAAATTAAATTTAAGAAAGTTGGACTTATAAATACAGTCAGAGTAAGGGTGATAGGTGGAAAATCAGAATGCTCCATTGGTAAACTTACAATGTTGAGGAAAAACTAGGAAGGACTAGAGGATGTTGATGGACACCCTATGAGAGCCTTAAAAATTAATAATATGGGCAGCTAGGTGGCTCAGTTGATAGAGAGTTAGGCATGAGAATCAGAGGTCCCAAATTCAAATCTGGCCTCAAATACTTCCTAGGTATGTGACTCTGGGGAAATAAGTCACTTAATCCCAATTGCTTAGCCTTTACCACTCTTCTGCCTTGGAACTGATATTTAGTATTGATTCTAAGGCAGAAAGTAAGGGTTTTTAGGGAAAAAACTAATGATAATAGCTAGTATCATGTGATATTTTAAGGTTTAAAAAGTATTTTCATATTTAATCTCATTTCAATTTATGGACAAGTGATACAATATGGACCACTGTGAATGAGTTGATCTTGTCATTATAAAGAATATTGTATAGGCATGATAGTAAATCCATTTGATTTTATGAGTATCGTGTATTAGCTACAACATATTTTAAGTGAATAATTATACAAGAAAAGAAATGTAAAGTATATAAGAGAAATGTGTGACAGGAAAAGGAAAGAATCAGAAATAACTGCAGGACATGAGTCCCTGTGTTCCAGTGGTATCCCCATATTGTCAAATGATCTAAAGGAGGGTCCCTAAACTACAGAGTAGATTCTTTGTGGAAGATTTATAAAAGATCACACACACTGGATAAAAAAGTGTGGATAAATTGTGATTGAGCCCACTGGGGAGAATAACTATACTGATGTGATCACTCAAATTATACATGCTGAATATATGTGTTTATATGTATAATTGCCTATATGCAGGATTCTTTTAACCTATGAATGAAAATATATGCTTAACACCCAGCTTCATTCACTCTCTGGAATTCCCTACCTCCTCCTCAGCATCATTCCCAACCTGGATATGTCTCTGCTCTGGAAATCTCACATTTGTTTAGTGAGTCTTTAGTCTTAGTCACCACTTCATGAAGTTATCTGGCCATAGTCACTTAACTCCCAGCTCCAGTCCATTCTCCACTCTTACTTTTCAGGTCCCTTTCTATTTTATCTTCCCATGGAAGAATGGAAGTTCCTTGAGGGTAGAGACTGTCTTGCTTTCATATATTTCTATATCCAGCCCTTAGCACAGTGTCTGGCAGTAGTAAGTTCTTAATAAATGCCATCTCTCTAGCCATCTCTATCTCTCTCTGTCTCTCTTTCTATCATCTATCTATCTTTCCTCTACTTATCTATTATCTATTTATTGATCTGTGGTTTGTCTATCATCCATGTATACAAATCTATGAAAATATAGCATTTTGGGATAAAATTCTTAAAGCCTGTCTGACTCAGAAGAACTCTCTAATTGACTGATTTATTCATTCTGTTTATACTAAGTCAGCAGCAATTTGACTTTTCCAAGTGTAATAATCCCTTCTGAAAATGTAATCACAATGCATTGGATTTAATGGGATTATAGGGGTTATAGCAAGTATACTTGGCTGGGATCATTATTCTGTTTCTTCCTTTTGACATTTAAAAAATCTCCATTGCCTACAATCAAAACTAAAACTAGGGCTTTGTCTCAGAGTGCCAAAGAAAGAAAATGCTGAAATTAGAGACACCTAACAGCACTTGTAGTCTGTTAGCATTGTAGAAAAACAAGAGCTTATTAAATAGTTCCCAAGATTTACTTAAAAGAAGGAAGCTATCACAGAGGGAGGGCATTCCAGAATAGAGTAAGACATTTTTTTCTGCAGTTATTCATGATCAAATTTATCCAAGATATATAAATTGTGAACTTATTAATAAAAGATATTTATAAAATCTGATGCATAGGACTATACTAGTAACCTTTTATACTTTAGCAATATTGAGTATAAATCTACATTAATGAAACCACTGCATAGACTATAGTTGACATATTATGCAACAAGCATTTATTTTTTAATTCAAAGATATTTTATTTTCCCAATTACATGTAATAATAATTTTCAAAATACATTTCCCAATATTATAAGATTCAAACTGTCTCCTTCCCTCCCTTGCCCACTCAGAGATGGTAAGCAATTTGTTCTGCTATATATATCCCAGAACAAATTGCTTATATATATATATATAAAATCATGGAAATCACACTTCCATATTGGCCATTGTTGTAAGAGCACTCTCATAAAAAACCAAAACCCCAAAATAAAACTGTAAATAAACTGAAGAGAAAGATAGTATGCTTTGATCTGTATGAAGACTCCAACAGTTCTTTTTCTGGAGGTGAATAACATTCCCCATCATAAGTTCTTCAGGATTGCCATAGATCATTCTAACATGCAATTTTAAAGCTAGATTCATAGAATACAGATATCATGTTCCATTTCAGTTATGGTGAACCAAATAATTGTCCTGACATTGTAGTTATTTGCTATAGGTTTAAA
Source organism: Monodelphis domestica (assembly GCF_027887165.1). Classification (NCBI taxonomy): domain Eukaryota; kingdom Metazoa; phylum Chordata; class Mammalia; order Didelphimorphia; family Didelphidae; genus Monodelphis; species Monodelphis domestica. Next base: position 176,053,200 of record NC_077230.1, on the reverse strand, counting down.
AATATATCATGTTTAAATTGTTTGTGTGTGGCTGGACAATAGGTTTCTATTCTTTGACTTTTAAATAAACTTTGGAAACCAAAAAAAAGAATAGTAGACTTCTCTCTTGGTCATCATCTATTCCTTACCCATGATAATTTTTACAGTCATAGCCTTGCACTAGTGCCCTGGATCCCATCCATCCCTTCAACTGGTAAGCTTCAGTGAATTTATCCAAGGGATTGATTTGGACTATTTGACTTAAGGGAAAAAAAATCTAGTGTAGTTCCTCACTTTGAGATCTTGGAATCCTTAATATACTTCAAACTACGGTCAATTTTCACTTACTGTGGGTGACATCTCATCACTCAAGTTGTGCCCTTTTTCTTCCCTTGTCAAATTTCCTTTTATTACTCATTTGTTTATATGTTATATCACCTAATAAGAAGTAAGCTACTTGAGATAAAGCACTACTTTTTACTTGCCTATTTGCCTCTGGATTACCAAAATTTGTTAGATTAAATCGAATCTAATCAAAATTCTTTGTAAATCTAATATGCTATAGAAATGTGACTGCTCTTCCTTCTGCTTCTGCTGATAATGATAATAACTGGACCAGAAACTTCACTGACAAAGGTAGATTTCAGTAGAGATTGTCCCTACCATTGCAGCATTCTACCTTCGCTCCAGCTTTTATTCTTAATGATTTGCCTTGGAAAGATGATGGAGTAAAGGGAACATTCTAGATAAAGATAATGAGCAGGCATTTTCACTGTCTCTTTTTCGATATCCCTATTCCTGTCTTGGTCTCTCGATCTCTCTGTGCATGTCCATGTCTCTCTTTCTGTCTTTCTCTTCCTCTGTTTTTGTCTCTGCTCTCCCTTTCATTGAGCTCAAGGAAATCGGCTTAACTTCCAGGAGGAAGGACTGAATTTATACACACACACACACACACACACACACACACACACACACACACACACACACACACGTACACACTTTACTCTCAGACCTGTGAAATAGACATATAAGTGACTGAGGTGAGAAGAGAAGAAAATCATCATTTGTTTGTGAAAACCCAATTGTAGTTCTGACTGGAAAGTCAGAAAATATACCAAGAAGTTACTTCTAAAATTAGGAACCTGACTTTTTTGAACTGTGTTTTTCTGCAACCAGAAAAAAAAAAGAGAAATTCTTGGGATCAATTATTAAGATCACAGTCACACTATATTTGCACCTTTTTGGTTCTGAGAGGTAACACTGTCTATTGCAAGCAATTCTCACTCCAGGAGGCATGATAAGAGGAGGGAGAGGAGGGAGGTCTGTCTAGCAAGGAGGAGGTTTATAAAATTACTCAGAATAAAAAAGAATCTTGTTAATTACATACATTTAAATGTCATATTCTTTTTGCTCTTTGAGTTTAAACCTTCCAAAGAGCCTTTACATAAAGTCTTTACACAAAAGGCAAATTGCTGAAGGTTTTTTTCTAATCTATGACTCACCAAGAGGTAATATAGTATAATTCAAAGGCTGCTGGTTCTTAAATAAATAGATCAGTGTTAAAGTATTTCCTTCATTGTTTATTACTTGTATGACCTTGGGCAACTCACATAACTTCTCTTCCCTGATCTTCACTTCCCTCACCTTTAAAATTAAAGTTCAATTAGATTTCCTCTTAAAGTCTTTTCTAGGTTTAAAATATGATCCTAATTGTGTTCTGGGGTATAGTTTAATAGAATAACTTGTCTTTGTAGATGAATAAATATTTGGATGTAAACACTACACTCTAACATGGACCTCTACATGCCCATTTCAGTTATATATGAAATAAAAAGATATGTATTTTCCCAGCTTCTATTGTTGCTTGGTGAAGTGGTGTTTGATTATTCCAAAAATATTTCTATGGCCTTTTGACCTATTATATTTTGCACTTTTAAAATATTAGTTTCTCTGTTTTGTGGAAGGTCAGGGAAATATTTATCTTTCTATAAGTAGCTTAGGGTTGATTATTGACCCTAAGTTTTGTTAATATTGTACAAATTCTTGTTAGTATTCTTTCTAAATCTATGACCCATTATACAATTCCAAAAATGTACTTTAAGCCTATGTGTGACATGTCTTGTGTAGAGTAGAACAAGGTATTTGTATGCCTTTATCCATTGATTCAATGGTCTCTGGACTTTTTTCACTCTCTTACATTAAGAATTTTATGCTTATTGAATGAAAATGACATTTTGATCTTACAAAACAGAGATTTCCTTTGACGAGGAGCTATTTAAAGTGTTTTTAGTAGAATCATCTAGCACAGTTGTTCCCAAATGAGTGGTAACTCTGGTTCATGACAAAAATTTAATGACTACTTTAACAAAAAATAATTGCCCAAATATGTTACAAACTTTGTCTCTGAAAACAAGTGTGTGCATATTTGAAGAATTATCAGTGAGGTTAGTTTCTATATCTGAAGTTAACAGTATCAATGAAACCACTGTTCTAAATATACACTTCCCCACACAAATCAAAATGTACCGAATAAGTCTTTAAAATGAGGTCAAATATTCATCATATACTCCTTACTCATCCTAATTATTAGAATTCACTGTGTGCATTGTGTTTTGAGAAGAATATAAAATTCACTAAGGAACAGAACCAGAGATATTTTAGAGCAGGATAATGCTTTTTCAACTTCACCAGTCTCTCTCTCTCTCTCTCTCTCTCTCTCTCTCTCTCTCTCTCTCTCTCTCACTCACTCTTTCTGCAAAAGGAAATCTAAGGGAAACTTCACAGCTCTTCTCAGGTGTTTTAAAATGCTGTCATATGGAAGAATATTTACATTTGTACTTAGCCTCAGAGGGGTAAAATCAAGCAGTTATGAGTGGAAGTTGCTAAATATATTCAATGTAAGGGAAATTTTCATAAAAATTATAGTTGTCAAAAAGTAAAATGGTTTTTCATTTCTCCTAGTCGCATTGCTGGTTGTGTGTTTTATTGATTCACCTCTCATGAAGTCATTTATTTATACAGTATTAAATGGAATCAGATAATAGCCAATAATAGAGACTATTACCACCATACAACATTAAGTGTAATCCAATCAACAAATATTTAAGTATTTACCATGTTGTATGCCCTCGGCTAGCCAAAATGCTTAAATTTTTAAGTTTTTCTTTTCTCTTTTCTTTTTTTCCTTCGAAGGCAGTAGCTTTCTCCTCACTTGAAATCTTCTAGCAGAGGTAGGCTGAGTACCTACTGAGGATGTTATAAAGAAGTTTCTTCCTCAGGTATGTATTTAACTAGATGAATGTTCTTGACAACAAGTGTATTTTAAAGCAGAATACAATAATATGTCAAATTAAACTAGATGGGATTGAGTCAAACTATTGTTGACTTGGTACTTATTGGGAAAGACCAGGAGGAAATACAAAAGCCAAGACACCTTCTTCACATTGGGAATGAGTTTTATCTGTTCACTGTACAATTTGTAAAGGAAACATAGATATCTGTCCTAGGAAGAAAAAAGAAGATGGAGAGTCCTTGAGGCAATAAAAAGAATGAAACTGGAAAGGTGGTGGAAATGGAGCCCTTGGACTATTCAGAGGGTACTTCAGGTCGTAAACCAAGTAATGCCAAATCTGCCCCAGATGCTCAAAAAACATGACAAAATTCCCAACAAAAAAAATGGTATCATTATGGCACTGGAGTCAAAGTTTGAAGATTTTGTGCATGACCACAAAATGCAGGTTTGAAAAGGTTCAGCTGGGTTCCATGTTTTCAGCCAGGATTTTGATTTTCTGTGCCTTAAGAATACAAAACACTGTTATTCTTTCAATATTAAATACTTATGTAATACAAATCATATAAATGGAAAAGTGATTGTTACACAAAGAACATCTGACCTTTCGAACCTACCATTGTGCTATCATGGGCAAGGAGCATATTAGGCACAGGAAATGACAAAAAGAAACTGTATTTTAAAATGCCGAGAACTTCCTGTGCCTTCCTTCCATTTTACATGGACTAATTACACCTAAATCTTTTCTTAGGACTGCCCAGGGGGCAGTCAGCAGATTCTGATTCCTCACCCACTTTCATATACTTGGGTAACAGACTTCCCTCACTTAAGGATAAGTAGGGCATATAAACTTCTGTTGGATTAAATCTAAAAATAGGCAGGGGAGAGTTAATCCCTTCTTCACAGCATCTTCTGACTCTAAGATTATTGGTCATAGGATAGTAATTAACAATTAAAGTACTAATAACTCACATGACCAGAACATTATATAAGGTGCTAAGATAATGGCATTTTAAGAAGAAAACTGAGAGTATTTTAAAATCCACAATAATTAATATAAAATAATCAAGTTTGTGAAATTATCCTATATTTTTGAGAAATATATTAGGCAGAAATAATTGCATGGTTCTGAAATACTGAATATACTTTTTTCCTGAAAGAGAAACTTCTTCTTAAATCCTTCTTATTTGCTACTTGAGGAAAACATTAGATTGGCATTCTACAAGCTTCAAAGATAGGTACTGCATTACAAATGTCACTGCAGGCTTTAACTGTCCCCCAAAATACACAGAGCAACATCCGCTGAAGGTGAAATAATTAACCACTTGGAAATCTGAATTGGGAGTTAACATTTTATATTTTGTTCTGAAAGCTCCAAAAGGCCACTGGTGATGCTGACATTTAACAAGATAAACTATTTCACCTAAACAGTATTATTAGTCTATGCATCTCTCCCTCTGATATTTAGCTGAAAACCTTGGTGTTCATGTAATGTACTGACTAAAACAGGCAGACTGATGGTAATGACTTTTATGACTTCAAAATACAGAATTGAACTAAAGGCCAATACTTCCAAATGTAAGTGGCAAGTAATATTAATTAGAATGTAAAAATGAACATCAGCAACACTAACTTCCCTTTCTATTTTCATCACTATAGTGAGATATATATTTTGACAAATTATGCAACCCTTTTTTGTGAATATCACACTGGTCACAGTGAAATGTAAGACTATGCAGTTTCTAGGCTCAGTATAATAAAGGACCAGCCTATTATATCTTCACCAAGTAGGAATATGATGACCTAATATCAGAATTTTTTTAGGTTTGTTAGTCTACCTGGTGTTTATATCCTTCTTTATCTTCACTAATTGCATAAATTTCAATGCAGCCCACAAGTGATAATTAGAGTCTACCTGTAATCCATTTGGATAGCAGCTCCAGTAGATCTTTTAAAAAACACTATCTTCTAATAACCAACTTTTCTCAGCAGTATTAGAGGATGTCAATTCTATTTATATTAAGGGAAATGTATATATAGACAATTGTCGGGGTTCACTTATCATGACTTCACTGTATCACAGTTTTTTTTTAATATCTAATTCTGCATCACAGTTTTTGCTATATTGTGGGATTCTGCAAATGAATTCTGTACTGTAACAATGAAAATGCAGAGTGCCACTACCGCTTGGACAAGTTTGCCAAGGTGAGATTGTACACACACACACACACACTATTGACTAATGGAATGAAAGGCAACCAATCACAGTGCTGTGTTCTGTATACTGGGTGCTGATTGGCTCAGTGACTGTAGCATCGATCTGTTTGCTCTCCTGCACCATGCCCATACATTCAGCATCTATCTTTGTCCACTTCACATTGATGTCTGATCACTGTGCAGTGATGCTCTGTGGTATTGTGTTTTTGTGATGTTTTTGTAAAAGTTTGAATTTATTTCAAGCCCAATGCCACCCATATGTTCTGTGCCTTTCAAGGCTTCTTTTGGCAGTGAACACAAGTGCCAGAGAAAGATGTTTACCATCAGAGAATAATAAAATAAATATAACACCACTACTTCATGTATTTTCACCTATTGTGGGGGTCTCTGGAATGCAACTCCCATGATAGGTGATGGATCACTGTGTGTGAGTGTTGTGTGCACATGATGGAAACATCCACTTTTACCAGCTGAGAAGTCAAAACTAGTGGCATGTCATGAACAATATGGTTCTCCGAGTAAGCCCTTATTTTGTACATAAGGCAAAATAAAAAGCTGAAGACCTAATGATTAAAATATTATCATAAAAAAGAAGATAGATTGAGAATAGTAGAGGAATAAACAAGAACAAGAATAAAGTTTGAAGATAACCACTACCAAAAGGCAATTAAATTGCTAATTATATTCATAAAAAGAAGCAAAATTGAGTTGGTTGGTTGTATTCCTTCATACTCAAAAATGACCAAAATGACATCACTATGAGTGATATCTTTTTTTAATATTCTTCCATGGTTCCATGATTCATTTTCTCTCCCTCCTCTCTTCCCTTCCCTCCCTTAGCTGACAATTTCACTGAGTTATACATGTGTTATCACTTAATAGCTCTTTCCATATTATTCATTTTTATAATAGATTAATCTTTTAAAACCAAAACTCCAAATCACATTGGGTGATGTCTTTTGACTCATGTAAATTGGATTTAAGTGAGGCAGAATTGCACAGTCATTGGGCATTCTATCTTCTTGCTGAATCAGTGAATTCCAGTGGCAAAACAAGAGTCAAAATAACTAGAGATGGTTCAGGATGCAATGGTAATCTTGGCTTCTTTGATGTCTAACCAAGTTCTAAGTTCCCCATAGAGGCTGCTTCAACAATCTTAATGGCTTTTGGAACGAGTTCTTCTGAGGGGAAGTTTTCATATACCTGGCGTATATCCCTACTCCAACCACTGCCAATTCACTGACCAATTTTTAAAAATTATAATAATTTTTTTCATATTTCATGTCAACATCACAACCATTTTTATGTCTTTTGAAATCCATGTTCTCTCTCTCCCTCCCACAACTTCCAAGAAGACAGTAATATAATATAGAAAGGTAATATAATATAGGTTGTACATATGTAATCACACAATATATTTGTCCATGTTTGTCATGTTGTGAAAGAAGATACATATTGCTTTCAATAGAGAAAAATTCATGGAGAAAATAAAGTAAAGAATGGCATGATTCAATTTGCATTCACACTAGATCTGTTCCTTCTATGGCAGTGCCTATCTTTTTTTTTTTTAAATCATGAGTCCTTTGGAGTTTTCCTTGATTCTTGCCTTGTTTATGATAGCTTTTGTTGTTTGTATACAGCATTCTCCTTGTTCTGTTCACCTAATTTTGATTCACTTTATAGGTCCTTCCATTTTTTTAAATTTTCTGTGATGAGCTTGTGTATAATTTCTTATGGAACAATAATTTTCCATTACAAGCATACACCACAACTTCTTCAACCATTCCCCAAATAATGGACATCACTTCAATTTCCAGGTCTTAGTCATCATAAAAAGAGTTGCTATAAATGATTTTGCATAGTTAGGTCATTTCCCCTTATCTTTATTTTGGAATAGAGATCTAGTAGTGGAATTTCTGGATCAAGGAGAATTGACAGTTTCATGGACCTTTGGGCATGATTCTAGATTACTTTTCAGAATGGTTGTATTAGTTTAAAGCTCCAACAAGAGTGTATCAGTGTCTCTATTTTTCTATATCTCCTCCAACATTTATTATTTTCCTTTTTGTCATATTAGCCAGTCTGATAGGTGTGGAACTCAGAGTTGTTTGACTTTGCATTTCTCTAATCAATAGTGACTAGGAAGAATTTTTTCACATGATTAAAGGTAGTTTTAATTTTATCATCTGAGAATTGCCTTTGATCATTTAACAACTAGGAAATGCTTGATATTCTTGGATATTTGTCTCAGGTTTCTATACATTTGAGAAATGAAGCCTTTGTCAGAGAGACTTGCTCTAAAGATTCCCCCCCCCCAGATTGTTATTTGCCTTTTAAGCTTGGCTGCATTACCTTTGTTTGGTAGGGCGAAGAAATGATGGGGTGATAATTTGCACATTAGGAAAATCTCCTTGGCAGCTCTGAGGAAAGAGTTGAGGAAGGAATAGAAATTAGGAGATCTTTTTAGAATTCAGGCAAGTAATAAGTGCCTTTATTAGGGTCATGGTTCTATAAGTAGAAAGATGGGAATAGGAGAGAAATGCTGTGAAGGTAGAAATGAAAAGATTTGTATACTGAATATAGAAGATAAGGAAATGTGAGTGAGTAGTCAAGAAAAATACTTGGACTTCTTACTTTTTCTATATCAATTAGAACATGATTCAATTAGACTGCAGATGAGTTTTAAATTTTAGTCATGTCTTCTCTATATCATATGGTATATTCTCTACTCATTTGAACTCAGTCTTTTCTTTCATAATTAATTTTAAATGTCTGAGAAATTTCAACTTGCAAAAATTAGCATGAAATCCTCTAGCTACAGATCATAATTCAATTTTAGTAGAATGTAAAAAAGAACCATAATTCTAGATTCCTGCTCCTTTTGTACTTAGCCTCCCTTCTCTATGACTTTTAGCAATGTTTTACTGATGCTCTTTTCCATATCCATCATTACTCATGAATTCACAGCAGAGTTATTTTCAGTCTACAATGAGATAATATTTTTAAAGCCCTTTCACACATTGTAGGGAGGTGCTTAATAAATGCTTGCTCTCTCCTTCCATTTTGGGTTGGGTTATTATCTAGTACTTACCCTTATTGATTACAAGATGGTGGTGATGAACAAATTTAAGAAAACTATAGGATCACAGAATAATAGAAATATAGAGCTGCACAGTATCTCAAAGAAATCTAGGTCAACATTTTCATTAAATAGAGGACAGAACAGAACTTAGGGCAGTTAAATAACTTCTATGAAGACATACAGGTAGTCAGGTAGAGATGGGACTTTAACCTAAGCCAATGCTCTTTCCACTGTACTATACTTCTACCTATTAACCTTATATTTTTAAAGCAAATTATTTGGGAAACATCTCATCTACTCCTTATGTGAATTGGTTAAACAAAGGCAAAAGAAAAGAAAATGACACAATTTTAAAAGCCTATAGTTTTGTTTTTGTGGTTCAGTCATTCCAATCATTGCAAACTCTTTATGAACCCATCTGCATTTTTCTTGGCCAAGATACTAGCTGCTTCAAAAGAGAATTTTGGAAAAAATAAAATAAAAATATTAAAATAGTCCAGAAATTAGAAATGAAATTAGGATAGAGAAGTCAAAACTATTAATTGTGTCTGGAAAATTTAACTGTTGACTCAGGGTTTCAAAGTTTGACAACCTCGGGTATCATCATACTCTATAGTGACTCAGGAAGGTTTGGAAGCAGGACAGATATAAGGAAGGGAAAGTGAGACAGTTCTCCCCACTGTTGCTAAAAAAAAAAAAACAAAAAACTTCTGTGTACTTCTACAAACTTCTGTGTACTTCTACATAGGGTTCTTTTCCTCTGTTCCTTTAAACAGTCCATTACAAATGAAGGAATAACCTACTCCCTTGCTAAGAACAATTTTCTCTCCACATTAATAAATTTCACACCCCCACATTGTCTCAACATTCCCTGAAATTATTTTGCCTTCATTATTTCTTGTGGGATTTGCCTCTGACTTCCTGAAGTTGAAGGCAGGTGGAGGAGGTAGCATCTTGGATGAAGAACATGACAGAATTAATTTGTTTGATATTTTGAACTACACATAGTTCCTTCTGCTTTGATATCTCTTTTCCTGGCTATTTGAAGAATTTTTCCTTTGACATGAAAATATCAGATTTGGGATATGGTAATTCTGGTTATATTAAATATGGAAAATTTCAGATGGTGACTATAGAATCTTCCTGTATTTGCTTTCAGGTTCTAACATTTATAGACAGGTTTCTTTATTTCTTGAAATGAGGGATTTAGGGGTTTTTTTTGTTTGTTTGTGATGATAGAAAGCACTCCCTAAGTTTGTCCTACCCCGCACCCCATATTTTGTGTATATACGTTGAGGGATGTAGGGGCACCGAGGATAAAAGATGTGGAGCATAGCTCTCTCTCCAGGTTAGCTCTTGAAGGCTTTGTGACTTAATTAGTTTGCTGGGCTTGGGATTTCGGCTTAGGTATTTTTCTAGATAGGTGAGATTTTCCGTCCCCTTATTTCATTTCCCTTTTTCATATATCTCCATTTTTATAACAATCACATTGTTAAGATCTACTAATGGACTTCTGATTTGGAAGTAATTATAATTGTGATTCCAATATTTTATTAACATTACATTTAATTACTTTTCATTTATTACATGTTTGTTAATTGTTTCAAAGTATAGTGATTCCTAAATATTTTTTCACTTGGTTTCCAGGCCAGTTCGTATTCTTTAATTTTTAAAAGAGTAGATATCTGAAACATATTGAATTTGTTGGTCTAAATTTGTTTCAATATTTCTTCCTTTATCATGGAACTTTGGAGGCAGCTTCACATGAGGATGGCTGTAACTGTGGACTAGAAATAACACTATGCCAAAGCTATTGGGTTCAAAATCCTGATATGTCTCCATAACAATGAGGATGAGAGGTCATAGATAAGCAAGTCATGATGGTTTAACTTGTCTGATACACATCACTTCCTCTCTCTCTCTCTCACAAGGTAGTTTGCCACTTCACCAATATTTGCTAACCTGCCCTGATCATGGTCATTTGTTGGTAGATAATAAGGACCGGTGGCTTCCCATCCATAGAAGTTACTTCTCAGATGATGACTTTGAGGGAACAGAACCAGTGGTATAGGCAGCAAAATACTTCCTCCAGTTATTGTGCCCCTTGATGACAGCTGGTCTCCTCAGTGATATTCAATCGTTTCCCAATTGCTGGTTTCCTGTTTGCTTTTCCAATTTTTCCAATTCTTGGCCACAAAAATGTGCTCATAAAAATCTCATTATGTTTCTGTGTGTTTTTGTATCCTTTCCCTCTGTTCCTAATCTCCTCTGTGGTACCTGCTTAGTGATATGTCTAGGGAATGAAAAGGAAAATAATGTTTATTGAGTACCTTCTAGGTACCAGACACTGTGCTAAGTACTTTGCAAATATTATCTTGATATTAATGGTAGTATCTCTCAACTGAAGGGCATATAATTTAGTGACTTTTGAGGCATAGTTTTAACTTGTTTTACAGAATGGCTAAAGTAATTTGCTCTTCTATCAACAGTATGAGTATGCTCCTATCCTTGGACTTCTATAACCTCTCCAACAATCACAGAGCTTTAAATGCCAGCATTTATATTTTAATCTCCAAGTGATAGAGAGCCACTGAAGTTTATTGAATAGAAGAATAATGTGGTCAGACTACTTCAGAAAAATCACTTTAGCAACTTCCTAGTGGATGAGAACCTAGAGCTATTATGGATAGCAGGAGGGACTGAACAGAATCCTAATAAACAGATAAGAGGTAAATTAAGGAAGGAAATTACCCAAAAGGTGGGAAAACTATTCCTATTTCAAGATGATGTAATAGGGAAGAGGCTATTGAAATAGTCCAGACATTAAGATGATAGTGTAAGAAAAGAGAATAGATGAGAGAGCTGTTACAAGCATAGAAAGGACAAAGTTTAGAAACTCATTGGATATGTGGTAAGGGTAAAAGCAACACATCAAGAATTTCACTAAAGGTGAGAAAGTGGAGCACTGCTAACAGATTTATTTGGGAAAGTTTCAAAGGGGAGTGATTTTGAGGAAAAGATAAGTTCAATTTTGAACATGCATCCAATTTAAAATATCTAATAGAGTTGATGACTTGGGATTAAAATTAAGTATGTAGATTTAGGTGACATCTATTTAACAATAAAATTTTGAGGTCCATGTGGAAGTATAAATAGAGAGAAGACTGCATGTGCAAGACTTGGGGAATGTCTTTAGTTAAGGGGGTATGAAATATATAATATTCCGTCAAACACGTCAGAAAAGTAGGAGGAAGACAGGAGAATCAGGAATTGATGTGATAGTTTTGTGGAAGAAATTAGATTTAGGTCAATACCTCACTACTTATTTAAAAAATAAGATCCCAATGTGTGACCTAGATATAAAAAAAATATCATGAAAATAGAAGACATGAATGAAAGTACCTATTTTAGAAGAAAAATTCATAGCCCAACAAGAAATAGCTAAAAGCACATGATTTAGATTACATAAAACTTAAAAGATTTTACACAAACAAATTTGATAGTTAATACTAAAAGGGAAACTGGGGAAAAACATTTGAAACATGTTTGTGAGATAAAGTTCTCTTTCCTATATACATAAGGAACTAATTGAAGTTTAAAAGAAAAAAAAAACATTCCCAATTTGATATATTATCTAAGGATATGAATAGGTAGTCTGAAAAGGAGACATTTAGGCTATTTTTAGTCATATGAAAAAAAATGCTACAAATTGTTATTAATTAAAGGAATTCTGAGATTTCACCTCACACCCAACACCCAAAGTGCCAAACATGACAACAAAAGGAAAATGATAAATGCTGAATTCAAACATTTATAACACTATAAATGACAACTTTTACAGCTGTAAGTACTATTATGAATACAATGTCTATTTGTGATTCTAGAAGACAAAAGATACCTGTTACCTGTGATAGAGAAAAGACAGATTTATGATGTGGAATGAACCAAAAAGATATTTATATAGATCCATTGAGGAAATTTGTTTTCCTTTACTATGCATACTTTTAGAATAAAATTGTTTTTAATAGAGTAAGAAGATGGCAAGTAGAACATAGAGAAATTGAATTTGTCAGATTTTTTAATAGAGAGATAGCAATGGTGCTACAGATGTGAAGTATTCCATGCACTTTCAGATTTCACCATATTATTAGATTTCGTATTCTTATTATTAACTATATTATTATGTACCTATCTTTTACTTTGTTATAAGAGATTTTTCATGAAGTGAGAATAATTGTAAATGTTTTGAAATGCAAAACCAAAATATCTTAACAAAAATTAAAAGAGACAATGTATGATAAAATATATTAATGTGGGTATGGCGTCAATTTTTACCTCAGAAATTATCTGTGTAGTCCTATACAAACCATTAAACTTCTAAAAAAATCTCAGTTTCACAGTAAAATGAAGATAATAATAGTACTTATCTCACAGAATGTTTGTGAAGTCAAATGAAATAATAGTGTATACAGTGCTCTACAAAACTTAAAGCATTATATGAATGTTAACTATTACTGTTATCACCAATATATTATATTGTAAATTTAGTATTGTGAGGAAAGTTTGATGCCAAAATAAAGTTAGTTGCACAATAGCTCTGATTGGTTGCACAGAAACAAAATGATATTTTTGTTTGGAAAAAAAAGTAGCTGATTTATTAGAAAATGAATAAGCTCTTCAGAAATGTAATATTGACACTTCTATTTTAAATCTCTGAGAAGTGAAACATCAGGGCTAAATAAAAATTTGTTTATTGTAAAACAAAATGAAACGAAGTATTACAATAGCTAAAAGAACAGAGTATATCACAATAAGATCAAGATCAGGAAGGATGAAGTCTGAGAAAGTATATCAGATTTTGCAATTTATATCATTGATGACCTATAGTCAGGTGCATTGTTGCTATTTAACTAAAGGTTCCTTTAATATTATTTCAATGTGTCCAGGACCAATTGATAGTAAAGTAGTTTATAGTAGGCCTCTTTTGAACACCAGATGGCAGTAGGGGATTATTTTTCATGACTAACACTTTATTTCTACATCACTTGTTAAAGAAATTGATTTCTTTCTTTTTAAAATCAGAGACCATTTACTGTGTGCCCACTATTTGCAAAAGTCTACACTGTGTATTTTGGAAATTATAAACATCATGCCTATAAATTTCAAAATTTAAGGCTGCATTTAATAATGTCCTTAGATTCTGTACTTTCTTATTAAAGAGCATTTTATTATTTTTGCATTATTATTGCAGATTATGCATTATTCCTAATATCTGGAGATGCATCCTAAAATTGGGGGAAGGCATAAATTCTATTAAAACTTGTCACTAATCCAAATTTACAGGAACACTCTGGGTTGGTAGATAATGCTTTCAGGCAAGCAAGAACTGTTCCTAGAATACAAAACCATTGCACTTTATGTTCTTAAACAGATCCTGCAGACACTTACTTGCTTCTGAAATGCTTCGTTGTTAATGAAAACAAAATAAAACAAAATCAGAAATAATTTCAGTGTTATCAGCATTATTTACCAAAAAATAAATAAATATTGTTGCACCTATATTTATGTAACATGTATTTCAGTGTTTAAAAAGAGGACTTGTGATTTGCACTGGCTTTTGCTCTGAGTCATCCCATCCTTGAGCAAAGGTATCTTGTTTGGTACTTTGTATTTTATTGCAAGTAGATAATTCCCTGCTTCTTTTAGGAAAGGAACATCCCAGCTAGGTTTTACAACTTTCCTTCATGACTATTTCCTTCTCCAATTAGCATTGGTATCCTTAATTTTTTTTCTTACTCTCTTAAACTCTTTCTAGAATTTGGAGTGATTTAATGGGTAAGGAAGGAGTCAGAAGTGCATTTTGTCGGACACTTACCAGTCCTTTCCCATGTAAAAGGCATGGCCCTGCAGTAACAGGTGGTCTCAGAAGAAGCCCAGTGCAAGCCCCACTTCAGCTTTGCATGGCAAATCCCTTAAATTGGAGGGGTTTTCATCGACCTCGCCCTACCTCGGTTTCGCCTCCAAACCCACCACTGCCCCGGCCCCCAGCGCAGTCTGTTCCAACTTCATCACATCGCAAGACACTTATTCAGTTTCTAGATTCTAGGCTCCCTGATAGGCACACCATCCTCTGAAGTTTCTAGAAACCTGAAAAAAGACTCTAGCAGGAAGATATGGCTAGTCCTGCTTGGCGATTTGCAGTTCCCTAAAGGGTGATGGTAATGGGTGAAGGGCAAAGGAGGGTCTAGTCTCTCGCCCCTGCATTCCCAAGACTTCCCCCATCCACAGAGACTACAATATATTGCCTAAGAAGAAATGCCTGCGCCCTTGGCAGCCACCGCCCAACGCCAAAGGATGGAGAATAAAAGAGCTCAAGAAGAGAGAGCAACCATCTGAGGGAAGCGGAATACTGATGACTGCTGGGGAGATGAAGAAAAGGGGAGAAAATAAAAGAAAAGTTACTTCACTCCTCACCATAGTTTCCCCATCCTTTGTAGACTCACTTCCCACCTAAGGGCGTGGTTTTCTTATTAGCACCTGAGAAGGGGGATGGGGACAGGCGGGCGCCTGTTCTGAGGGCGGCTGCGCAGATACTCCTGTTTTTGTGTTTGTAATTCAGCAGAGCCCAGATGACCCGAGGCAGCCCCGGGAAAGGTGGCAGCAGCTGGTAGGAGTAGCCCAGCGGAGCAACAGGGATATAGAGACAAAGAGGGAGCTGTGGTTAAAGTGACACCGAAGACTTTAGCCCCACCTCTCCGCAAGCTAGACTCATTCAGGTGGAGGTGGCCGTCCATGACTCACAGACATGGTACTGAGTAAGTGTTTTTCATACTCTTCTGGCAGGTGTATGCAGGTTTGAATGATGGCAAAAAAAAAAAAAGATACAATTTTAGAGAGAGAAAGATAAAGCTTCATACTTGAATGCAAAACATGAATAATAATTATGAAGTTTAAGACTTTCTCTTGGGAAAGACTTATGAGATTTAATTTGACTACAATCCCCTTATGAAAACATCTGAGTGGGGAACTAAATTAGGCTGTTAAAACAAATATAATTTATAGAAGAAGGGATGAAATGAGTTCTTTGTAGTCTAGCCTCTTTTAACACATCCGGAATATTGTATTCAGCATTATCTTTTATGATAACAATTGATTAGAGCTAGCTGATGAAAGCAAATCTCTTATTGAAGGTGGAAATTAATTGTACTATTAGTATCTGTTGAATGAATTAGAATATAAAAGAGGTTATAAAATGGAATTTGGGTCATGAGTGCATCTCTGGGTAATAGGAGCACAAGTCATGGCAATGATGGTATAATAGGGTCCTAACTGGACCCACCCCACCCACTTTTTTAAAAATTTGCGTATTTTGGAGGTATAATACACTGGGAGGTTTCAACAGGGCATTAGCGAATAGAAAGCAAAAAAGAAAGTTAGTACTGGAGAGAAATCAGCATACTTACTTGTGGTTAAAAATTTACAATGATCAAAACCCAAGTGTGTTGTCCCTAGTTTAGCTAGGAATGCTATGCTACTTCAAAACTGAAGAAGTTACCTGCTAAGGGAGTATGCTACACTGTGAGTTCAGAAAAAGAGATGACTCAGGAATCAAGAGTAAGTGTTCCTAGAATAGGCCTAGGCAAAGTTAAATGAAGAAAATCTTTATAACTTTGCACATTTCTTTTTGCATTTCATCTTGTTTCTTTCTCCTCTTTGTTTCTCCTGTTGGTTTTTAAAATAGTCTTATTTGAATTGAGAGCGAAGATTTTTGCCCAAGCTAGCTGAGGAGCTTTCTATAGGTACATCTTACAGAAGCCAGACAGTGGCAACAGGAGAGTAAGAGTGGAACTAACTCTTCAGGAGTCAGAATTTGGGGGTTCACTAGCAGAAGATACTTTGAGATTTCCTATATATTTATTTGTCTGTTCTCAAGGAGGACAAACAGAAAACTTAATATAGCTATTCAAGAAAGTTGAAGTCACTGGAGATGTTTAGTAGGGAAAATATTACAGCAGTTATCTTTAATATTTGATGGGCTATTATTTCTCAAGACTTTTAGACTAATTCTTTGAACTATAAAGGGCACATCTAGGATAGGGGGACATATAAGGAAGAAAATTCTGCCTTGAGAGAGGCAATATAGTATAGAATTTAGAAATCTTGATTTTACATTCTTCTTCTGCCAAAAGCTGTGTGAACATGGATAAATTACTTAATCTCGTCATACTCCTTGTCAGTTCTTTAAGGTTATACATTTCAGATGAAATCACAAATTTGGATCACCTTTGCCCCTCCTCAAATTTCTATTATACCTCATGACTTTCTCATAAATAGAACCACACTTGGAATAGATTGTTATGTGAGATATGAGTAGCCTATCCTTGGAAGTGTTATATCAGAGACTAGTCAACTGAACAAACACAATTCTGTGTGAAAATGGAGAGTAAAGGACTGTATATTCAGAATTCTGCAGAGAAGATTCCTGCATTAGGCAGGAGATGGAGTATATGGCTTTTGAGCTCCCCTCTGAACCAAGATTTAATGGATACTAGGCTGTCTGCCAGTACCTTTCAGATCCAGTTACTTATTAATCATAGGAGCAAAAGATTTAAAGCTAGAAGGGTGCTTTTATCATCTATGCCAATATCTTCCTTCTATATATTAGGAAACGTGCCAAGAACAGTTCAGAGATTTCATCTAGACCCCTGAGGAAGAGTTTCAGCTGAGAGATAGCCTCAGATTTCCTGACTATAAATCCAATGTTTCTCCTACTTTAATATGTCTCCTCATGTGTACCTGTACTGTCATTTTATTTCTTTGTTTCAGATACTATATGATCAGCACCTAGACTATATAGAAAATATGGAGATCTTAATTGCTAAAAGGGTGCAGAAGAAACAATTAAACTTATGGTTAGCCTTTATTATCATTTCTGCATAGAAATGTCCATTTTTTTCTGACAAGATTTCTATGTTCTTCCCCTCAGGACAGTTAATTAATTGTAATCAGATTTGAGAATCCCTTTTAGAGACACTCTATTCTTTTCTGCCCCCCCCCAAATAAACACTGAATCTATTTCTGGGAACACAGAGACAAGTTGATTTGTTAATATTTAGAATCATAATATTAATTGACTGAATTTAGTACTTCATCCACATA
Organism: Monodelphis domestica; assembly: GCF_027887165.1. Taxonomy (NCBI): domain Eukaryota; kingdom Metazoa; phylum Chordata; class Mammalia; order Didelphimorphia; family Didelphidae; genus Monodelphis; species Monodelphis domestica. Next base: position 176,035,474 of record NC_077230.1, on the reverse strand, counting down.
TCCAGGAATAAGGGAGTAGAATGACATTTCTGTCCAGATTTTATTGTTGATAGAATTGGAACTATTGAGGTTATCTATTTCTTCCTCCTCTTGCATTTTACAGATGAGAAAAATAAGGACTAGAGAAGCTAAAAGACCAGTTCAATGTTATATAGTCATAAAATAGCAAAACTGCATTTGAACTTGGGCTTCCTGATTCTAAATCTAACACTTCATGCCACCTCATGCTACATTTGAATATTTTATAGGCATATTCTTTGGTAAAGTCAAAGATGTTCATTAATTTATTATTTAATATATTTTTTGTTTAAAGTTATTTACAATTAAATTTTTTCCATTAGCTAAAATAAAAAGTTTTAGATAAGACATGTTTTAATTAGATGTAATTACCCCACTTAAGATACCAAATTAATTAGATGTAATCCACATATTTAAGATACTAAAAGTAGCATTACTACAGCCAATATTTTCAGTTCTGATGAATTATTAAACAATATCTTGAGTTTATTATTTATATAGATGTAATAATTTTAAGTTCCCAATATAAGAAATGGAAAAGGTGTATAATTCAGATCTTTTTTTTTCCTAAGACAGCTAAAGCTAGCCTGGTTTTTATAAAGGAAAATATAAGAACTTCTGATTCTTCAATATGGTAGGTAGTTATTCTGAGTTAACAAATATTTAATGAACACCTACTATAAACAAGGGTAATAGAAGTGACAAAATAAGTTTAGTGGTCCATATAAATTTTTAAACCCTTACTTTTTGTCTTAATTACAACTCTAAGATGGAAAGGCAAGGTCTAAGCAAATAGGATTAAGTAACTTATCCAATGTCATACAGCAAGGAAGAGAATCCAAGTTCACTTGACTCCAGCCTTGAATGCTATCCAATGTATTGCCTAATTCCCCTAAAATGTCATTCAGTCCTTTGCTGTCTTGAACCTGTTTTGGGTTTTCTTGGCATAAATTCTAGAGTAGTTTACCATTTCCTTCTCCAGCTCATTTTGCAGATGAGGAAACTAAAGAAAATGGATTTAGTTGACTTACCCCTCTTTCACACAACTGGTAAGTGTCTGGGGCTGAATTTGAACTCAGGAAGAGTCCTGACTCCAGACCCAGCACTCTATATTGTGCTGCCTCATTGTTCTTCAGTATATTTTTAAATGCTATTTTAATCTTACTTAGAAAAATGTATAACATTTTTGCCAGTTGACATTTTTTAAAATATATTTTCGTATGAATCCAAAGGAAGAATATCCTGAGACCTTTACCTGCTATTAGTTTTATGGTTGGGTTGAATATTTAATTGGTCACCAGGGATTTAATTTCTAAATCCCCAAAATGAATAACTAAAGTAAAATGGAATTTATGGTAGTTTATTTTACAATAGAGGGAAGATATTAAGGAAGAGAGAAAAGAGGAGAGAGAAAGAGAGAGAGAAAGTGAGAGAAAGAGAGAAAAAGCAAGAGAGAGAGACAGACAGACAGACAGACAGACAGACAGACAGACAGAGACAGAGACAGAAACAAAGACAGAGACAGAGACAGCCTCTGGCTTCCTCTGAGCCAGGTAGAAATTCAAAGGCCCCAGCCAGGGGAAAGGAGTCTCAAGACAATGGGCCTTTCCTGGAGGCTCATGCTTCCAGAAAGGGCAAGGAAGGAAGTCAGCCTTTACACTCACCACATCTCCGTTCAATCAGCAGTTTCTTTTATCAGATTCAACTCAAGCAGACTCCAATCCATGTGTGTCTCTTTCAAACTCCAAGTGTCCCTCTTCACTCTAAGTCTCTCTTCACTCCACGTGTCTCCCTTCAAGTCTCTATCCTTTGTGTGTCTCTGTTTCCACTTTTAAAGGTCTTTTTCTCCTGTGTCACTTTTACGTCTACCAATCACAGCTGAAGCTCCACTCCAGGACTGCCCACTCTTTCACATGTGGGTCACAGACCTCCCACTCAATGTATGAAATGGGTGTTCACACCTTTTTGTGGTTAAAATCCAAAAATGGGTAGATCTCCATACTCAACTTTAAGTACTGTGCTTTACACTTTGGGGATTAAAATCTAAAAATAGACAGGGGATTACAATTTAATCTTCACCATCAAGGAAGAGCTAAGTACTTTCATTGTTACAATCAGGGGAGAGCCAAATCCAATCTTCACACTGCCCTATGGTTCTTTTTTTAATGTTTCCTTTTGGATGGTGGAAACTCCAAATTAATTTTCTCCATTTCCTTGAAATATGAGCCAGTGGAAATCTAATGTCTTTATTGATTTGTTAGGCAGTAGTAAACTGATACTATGCACTTCTGGCTTGCAAGTAGATTCAATAAAAAATATTGAATGGACAAATGTAATATACCATATCCATAAGAAAATAATAGTAGCCAGCCACCACTTCCTAGAAGTTTTCTTTGTATAGGTTCCCTCTGAATTATACACCCTGTTCCATTTTCTCTTCCTTCCAAAAGAGCTGTCATCCAGCCAATAGTAGCCAAGAGCTATGATCAGTTTGGGATTTGAATCTCTTCAGTTTGGGACTTCCTCTATTCTCTTGACTCTCTTCAGCAATGAAATTTCCTTTTACCTCCTTTCCCTTTCCACATTTTCTTTGTCACCCCCTTGTACAATGCCTCTCTCACCTCACCAGTTCTCCCAGGATCTCTGGACCACTTAAGGGTGATTCTGAGAAAACAGGATCTGCAGCTTATATTTAGGAGGGGAAACTCTGAGGCTTTTCCTCAAAGTCTACCTCCCTTATAGCCCTAGAGATGGGTTCTTGAAGCATACTCATTCTGGTGCCATACTGTTTTATCTATTAATCACTGTCTTTCTTTTTATCTAAAATGTCTACTGTTCTAGGTCCTAGTGGGGAAAAAAAACAAAATCTCATATCTGTTTTCCTTCTGAAATATAAATAACCACTACCCAAAGACAAAATCAAGATTGAGGGACAAACTTTAGGTATCAGGGTTGGGGGAAAGAAGTGAAGCAATAGAGAAAGGGGAAGAGGAGATATGCAGGTGAGGGAAAGTTTTCTTCATTCTTTGTTTATTTTGCAATGTCATTAGAATTAAAAACTCTTCAAAAACCTTCAAAGGGTGCATCAAGGACAGAATAATGTAAAGAATAATTTTTTGGAAACATGTTAGATTAGTTAAAATAGGTGGTCTCTGGGGAATATTCCTATTATGAAGTTCTGAGATCATATGATTAAATAGAAAAAAAAAAATCTGTGAAACTGTTCTATTTCATAGTGAGCCAGAGAGAGGAAAGAGAACTTCTTCAGCTGTGTGGCATGATAGAGAGGACACAACACTTAGAGTCAGGTAGACCCAGTTTCAAATTTTGACACTCAGGCATCAATAATTTATTAGCTCTTTGATTTGCAAATCCCTTAACCCATAAGGGCTTCAATTTCATCTCTGTAAAATCAGGAGGTTGGGCTTGACTATTTAACTATTGTGATATTACCAGGTTCTTTGTTCCAATATTATACATATATGTGTTTATGTGTATGCATAATAACCTCAAGTGCCCTGCACTTTTTTGTTGTTGTTATTCTAAATGATTTCATCAGTATAGAGAATACTGGCTCAGGAATTTCTATGCTCTTTTCCCCTTGTATTTAATAGATGCTTAATAATGACACAAAATAAATGTTTCTTAGAATGACTATTCAATAATATGAATAAAATCAACTTATTCAAATCCTGTTCCGTTTTCACTTTCTCTGATGATGACTTTAAAATGTTTGCCCCTACTGGATTTACACCCTAAGGGAGTGAGAAAAATACAGAAGTTCGATTAGTTTAAAATATGGCATTCTTTGTATTATCAAAGAACTAGAAACAAAATGAAGGTACAGTAATAGGGGAATGGTCAAAAAAGAGAGTTAATTTTATAATGGGAATATAATATTATTGTATGATAAGAAATGAAGGATTTGAGGAATTCATAGAAATACAGCAAGATTTGTATCAGATAATACAAAGCAAAATAAATTCAGTAAAGACAAAAACATGAATGATTCTGATGGAAATGTAAGTAAAAAGATACCTAAATGAAAAATTGATCTCTGAGTAACTGGAAAGCCAATGCAGGTTTCAGGGAACATACCCTACAGCAGAAAAGTAGGAGACTATTGGGAAACAAAAGTGTCTACATTGCCAGGAACAGACTCTATATTTTTGTTGTATATTCTTTGTTATAAGGGAAGATTTAATCTAGAAATAATTATTTAAACACAAAATTAATCAATAAGGCATGTTTTTAAAATGTTTTTAGCACTAGACCATAACTATAAACTACCTGAATATTCGTGATGTTGATATGATGAAATAACATTTACTCAAATTTTCCTGGTTATGTTGCGTTATAGTTCATACAATTAAAAATTGAACATCCAATATATATAAAATACTTTGCTAGCCTTAGATCATTATATAAATGCCAGTTGTTGTTAGTTTACAGTAAGCAGTCTCAAGATAACCTCATTCCTTGAGCCTTCCTTCTTGCTGAGCTCAAGCAATGTTCATAGAAAATATTGGCCTGGAGGGTGGGGGGCTGCAATGTTTAACAACCTGACTCTCCAGGGGGAAAATGTATGTATACACACTTTTAAGCTTATCTTTGGTGATCTGTGTTATCTTTAATTTAATCATAAACTTTTCCCTTATGCATACTTATGAAAGGTAATCTCTTCCTCATTTTTCTACCCTGTTTATAATGTTACATTTATATTTAGGACACTATACATTTGGAGCTTATTTTGATATATGGTGTAAGATGTTGGTCTAAACCTAATTTCTGACATAATAATTTCTTCTCCCCATAAATGGAGAACTTGGGTTTACTGAATACTTTGTAACTGTTTATTTGTTTCTTAGTTAGGTACAACAATCTATTCCATTTCTAATGATCTTTGTGTCTCTGTCTTGGTCTCTCACTCCTTCCCCTTATTCCCCCTCTCCCCTTCCTTCTGTCCTTTCTTCCCACTCTTTCTCCATTATCAATTCATTTTAACAATTACTGCTCTGCATTTCATTCTGAGTTCTAGTATTAATAAACTTCCTTTCCAGTTTTTGCTCTTGAAATTTTTTGGAAACTTTCACCCTTCCATATATTTTTATTGTGTTTAGTAGCACTGTAAAATATTCTTTTAGGAGTCTGATTGTCATAGCATTGATCAAGTAGGTTAATATAGGTTGTGTCCACATTTTTATTATATTGATTTAACTTACGCATGAAGAATTAATGTTTCTTTAGTTACTTAAATCTCTATTTTGGCAGTGTTTTATAGTTGGATTCACATTGTTTCTGGTACATCTCAATAGATATTGCCACACATTTTGTAACATATAGTTATTTAAAATTTAATTTCTCTTTCTAGTTTGTCCCATTAAGTTTTGTTGGTGACATATAGTAATTCTCTTAAGTTATGTGGATTAATTATGAATCCCACAATTTAATGAATTTATTGTTTAATTTAAGTTTGAGTCCTTCGAGTTTTCTGAGGAAAACTAACACTTATAAAAGGCAACATTTATTTCCTCATTGCCTATACTTATTTCCTCATTATCTCTCTTGTAGTATTACTACAGCTATCATTTATATAATGATATTAAGTAGCATTGGTTAATAGGCATCTTTTTCTTCTTCTAATATTCTGTCATTTATCCTTTGATGCTGTTGCCACTCTGATACAGGACCCTTTTTCTTTTAAAAATATATTTATTTGTTACATTAAAATCCCAGGTATCTCCTTCCCTTACTCCTTCCCTCTGCTTTCCACATTAGATTGGCATCATTTGACAAAAAGATATCTGTAAATATAAAACTATATTTGGCTTATTTCTATTTATCAATAATTTCTCAGGAGGCACACATATACAAGTTATTCTTCTAAGAATATTGTTGTTGCTTTATGGAACATTCTCTTGGTTATGCTTGTTTCATTCTTCATAATTTCATCTAGTTCTTTCTATGTTTTTTAATTAACCTACTTGTCATTTCTTATGACAGAATAATATTACTTCACAATCATATGCCACAACATGTTAGCCATTTCCCAATTGATGGGTATTTCCTCAATTTCCAGTTCTTTGCTACCACAAAAAGAGCCGATAAAAATGTTTTAGAACTTATAGGTTCTTTTCTTTCCTCCTGAATACATTAGGAAACAAACCTCAAAGTAATATTGCTGGGTCAAAAGGTATACATGGTTTTATAATTCTTTGGGAATAATTCCAGATTTCTCTCCAAAGAAGTTGGATAAATTCATATTTCTACCAACAATGTATTAATGTCTCCATTTTTCCACATCCCCTTCAACATTTGTAATTTTGTCCTTTTATCACTTTAGTCAATCTGATAAGTATGAAATATCTGAATTTTTGTTTTGTTTTTGTTTTGAATTGCTTTTCTCTAAAAATTGTTTAAATGTTTTTATGTTTGTATATAGCTTTGACTTCTTCATCCAAAAATTGTCTATTCATTTCTTTTGACCATTAATCAATTAAGGAATGGTTCATATTCTTACAAATTTAAAAGTGTTCTCTATATATTTTAATTATGAGATCTACTTGAGAGACTGTCTATAATTTTTCACCAATTTTCTGCTTTCCTTCTAATCTTGGTTACATTAGTTTTATTTGTACAAACCCTTTTTTATCGAATGTAACCAAAATTATCCATTTTTATATCAGAATGCCCTTCAGTCTCATTTATTTGTAAATCCTTCTCCTATCTATGAATCTGATATATAATATTTTCCCTGTTCTAAATTGTTTATGTTATCTCCCTTTGTGTCTAGGTCATTTTTCCATTTTGATCTTATTGGTAAATGGTGTAAGATATATTCATATCTATATGTAATTATATCTAGTTCCTACCATAGTGTTTTCCACTTTTCCCAACAGTTTTTACTGAATAGTGGATTCTTGTTATTCTAAAAACTTGGGTCTTTACTTTTGTCAAACATAAGGTTACTATAACCTTTTACTATTATTTGTTATATATATGTATATGTATATATATATCCATATATATATATATTTGTTCCACAAATCTACTTTTTCTTTTTTAAAGACTCTATATTATTAAAAAATTGACCAATACCATGAAACATGGAAAATTTCTTATATTAATAATAATAATTAGTATTTATATAGTAACTAATATGTGTCAAGAACTGTGCTAAATACTTAAAATACACTAACTAAATTATCTTTGCAGCAGTGCTGGGTGGTAGGTAATATTGTCTATTTCTTAGTCAGTAACAGATAGTTTTGAGAATTACTACTTTACAATACAGTTTAAAATCTGATACTGCTATATTTCCTTCTTTTATGCTTTTGTTCTTTAACTTCTTTTATATTCTTGACCTTTAGTTCTTCCATGTGAATTTTGTTGTTATTTTTCTAGTTCAGTAATATAACTTTTAGTAATTTAATGATGCCATTGACTAAATAGATTAGTTGAGGTATGATTATCATTTTAATTATATTGGTTCTGCCCACCCATGACCAACTAACACTTCTCCAATTATTTAAATCTACCTTTATTTGTATAAAAAATGTCATATCACCTCTGAAAAACAATAGTTTTATTACCTTTTTGCCCATTCTAATTCATTCAAAAACTTTCTTCCTTTATTGCTATTGATAGCATTTCTAATACAATATTAAATTATAGTGGTAATAATGGACCCTTATTTAGTAATACCGAGACTATTATAATTGTTTAATGATTGATCTGCCATTTACAAGTCCCTTCTCACTCTAGTACATTCTCTAATTGTCACTAAAATAATATTCTAAAATTGTTGTTCTGACCATGCCATCTTTCTACTCATTAAATTTCAGTTGCTCCCTATTATATCAGCTCTAGGATTAAATATAAAATCCTCCATTTGGCATTCAACATTTCATAATATCCCTCATCTCAACTTCCCAGTCTTCTTATACCTTATACTATAACATGTGCACATCATTACAATGACAATGACCTCCTTGCTATTCCAAGAACAAGACACTCCATATCTAGGCTTATGGAATTTTCACTGGCTTGTCCCCCATGCATTATATAATCTCCTTCCTCATTTACTCCTCCTGACTTCCAAGGTAAAATTCTGCTTTCCTTAGGCAGCTTTCCCAAATATCTATCACATTGCTTTACCTCTGTCAATTGTTTTAATGTATCTTGTATGTCATTTATTTCTAGATGGTTGTTTGCATTTTGTCTCCCTTGTTATATTGTGAATTCCTTGAAAGTAGGCAATGCCTTTTGCTTTTTGTTGTATTCCCTACTGCTTGGCACAATGCTTAAGACATAGTGAGTGCTTAATAAATGCTTAAACTAACTGATCCCTAATCTTGGAAAAGCAAATAACTTTCTTATATGTAAAACTATCTCTTGAATTTAGATATATAAATGTTACTAAATTATGGAAAAATAATTTATTCCTATAATTTATGTAGTTTAACCATGTACATTTTAGATGCTGAAGTCTGTCATATTTTTTCAGCATCTCTTGATATAATCCTATGATTTTTGATAATTATTAACTCTTGGTTATTTTGCTTATTCAGAATGAAAATTGCATTTCTTGTATATGCTGAAGTTCTTCATAATGTATCATCTTTCTAATTTGTATATTTTAAATTGCATCAGTGTTTATTGGTGATTTTATTTGATAATTTTCTTTTTTTGCTTTGTCTCCACTCTTGCCCCAGTTTAGACATCAAGAAAATGTTTGAGAGAAATTGTAACTATGTTTTCTTTTCTTATTATTACAGACAATTTTATAACATAATTTATTTTTCTTTAGTATTTGATTGGATTAACTTATAAATTCATCTGATCTTCAGGTCATTTTCTTAAGTAATTAATTTATGATTGGTAAATTTTTTGTCCTTATAAAAGGTTTACTAAATAGTCATTTTCATCATTTTAATCTGACTATTTTATATTTTTGCAAGTATACGTAGTTTTTCCTTTAGATTATAAAATTCTAGCATATGATGGGATGAAAGAATTTCTGAATGATTTCCATTATTTCCTCTTCAGTTGTGAGTTTTCTGTTTTTCACTTTTATAAAGATAATTTGGTGTATATCTCTTACTTAATTGTTTACAACAATTCAGTCCTTTGGTCTCAATTTTATTATTTTCTTTAATTTTCAGAATTTTCACTTTGTAGTGTAGTTGGGGATTTTTCCAAGTTCTTTTTTAGTTTCATGTAAAATTAACTGATTAATCCTTTCTCTCTTAATGAAAGTGTTTAGAGATATCAGTTTTCCCTGTCAGAACTTTTTTAGCTATAGCCCATAAAATTTACTATGTGATTTCATAATTGTCATTTTCTTTGGAATTTTTTGTTGTTCCTAAAATTTGTTCTTTGACCCACTTATATTTAGTATCAATTAATTTAGAATTTTTAAATTTATGGACCTTTATTAATTTCCATGTTATTACTAAATTTAATAGTTCTATTTTTGTATATTTTAGAGAGGTTCTTATAGCATAATAAATGGATATCATTTTTGAAGGTACCACATGTGCAGTTACAAAATAGGTAAATTTCTTTTTTTTTTTTAAACCCTTACCTTCCGTCTTAGAGTCAATACTGTGTATTGGCTCCAAGGCAGAAGAGTGGTAAGGGCAAGGCAATGGGGGTCAAGTGACTTGCCCAGGGTCACACAGCTAGGAAGTGGCTGAGGCCAGATTTGAACCTAGGACCTCCCATCTCTAGGCCTGGTTCTCAATCCACTGAGCTACCCAGCTGCCCCCTGTAAATTTCTTTTGATTCCAATTCAGTAATTTCCAGAGAGTCTTCATCCCAAATTTTTCTAAAGAGCTACCTCTGTCTTTAACTTTTTTATATTTTGATCAGTTTTTCCAGGTCTTAAAGGGGTTAAATTGAGTCCCTCCCATTGTTTTTTTAATCTTTGTTTTTCCTCCTTCCATCTTACTTACCTTTTCCTCTGAATTTGAATCCATGATTTTAAAGGTGTGTGTGTGTGTGTGTGTGTGTGTGTGTGTGTGTGTATAATTGATGATGACTCATGTGCAGTGCCTTCAAGCAAAACATAATTTCCCTCCTTATTTATTTTTATAATATTTATGTTTAATGTAGCCTTGTTTAAAATCATAATTACTACCACTGCTTAAAAAATTTTAGATGAAACTTAATATATTTTTCTTCAGTTCCTTTTAACACTAAATCTTTTTGCATTCCAAGTTCTTTTATATAACACTGGAGATACTTCTGTATGATCCATTCTGCTATTCTCCTTTATGAATGAGTTCATCCCATAAACATTCACAGTTATGAGTGATAAGTGTGTATTTCTCATCATCTTCTTTTCATGTGCTATGTTCTTTTCTTTACTTCCACCTACCCCCTTTCCCTTTTTTAAATAAGAAAGTACTGAAGAGAGAATTTTCCTCACACTTGGGACCTATAAATGAAATTGTGTATTTCTTCTTTGTTCCAGCTCTTTGCCTTACCCCCTTCTCATTCTAAAATTTTCTGATTTCCTCACTGTCCTCTTCATGGTCCCCACTCCAAAAGTTCAGTATGTTTTCTTATGAATATTCAGCCCCTCACTTCTGGACCTTCTCTCCACATACCCCATCATTTTCTTTTCCTATTTCCTTATTGAGTTTAACATATTTCTTTAATTAAATCATGTGTAGGCATGCATGATTATATTCAATCTTCCTTTATTAGATTCAGATAAAATTGAGGTTCATAGATTGCCTATTTGATCCCATATCCTTTCAATATTGACCACATACTTTCCCTCTTATACACCTCTATTATGTGATCATTTTCCTCTCATTCCTCCATTTTTCTCCCTTAATATAATCCTCTCTACTTCCCAGTTTGTTTTTCTCCTAATCCCTGGGCAGGGTGGAAAAGTCTACAAATGATTCTTCTTATTCATATTTATACTAGAATGCCACCATTTGCCCCTAATCCATAATAAATTGTGTTGTTTCCTTTTACATTTCTACCTTGTTGAGACATTTGTGGGCCATCCTTGCATTTTGCTACAACTTTCTTCTGATTTATTTTATAACAAGAAAGAGCTCCAGGCCTAGAGTCAAAGGACCTGGATTAAAATCTGGTCTCAGGTAGTTCCTAGCTGTGTAATTCTGAGCAAGTCCTGTAACCCTAGCACTTACCACTCTTCTGCCTTGGAACCAATACTTAGTATCAATACTAATGGAAGGTAAGGGTTTAAAAATCAGCACTTACAAAGTGATTGTCAATTCGTGAACATTAATTGTTATTCTATACCAAGCATATTGTTAGAGAAATGAAGTTCAAAACAACAATTGAAGAGGGTCATTAATTTCAATGAAAATATTAGAATTAGAAGCCGTCTGAGGTCCAGTTGGAAGAGACGTTATAGGCCATGTACTGTAGACTTTACAGAAGAAATGGAGACCAGGGAAGTTAAGTGACTTGCCCAAGTATATACAGGTGATAAATGTCAGTGGTTGTATCTTTTAATCCAAGTTTTCTGACTGCAGTGACAACTTTTTGAATAATATACTTTCAGATTTTGACTTACTACATCCTACAGGTCACAACCTCTAATTTTTAATGCAAACCCTCCATTTCACAGGTGAAGAAGATGGACTTCATATAGCTTAAGAAATGTTTTGTTCTTCCACTCTATAAATAGTAGAACTAATATTTGAAATCTGATTTTCTAATTCTCCAACAGATATTATGCTTTGTAAAGAACCTATAGTTTAGTCCCATCATTAATTCTCTTTCTCAAGTCCTATTGTACCTACTTTAAGCATATTGTACTGTTAATATTTTTATATGCATTCAATCTACTCAATGATATTCTAATCCCCTTGAGTGCAGGGATTTCTTTGTATATCCATAAGTATTTCTTTGGCTTCATGACTAGCACCTAGCATTGAGACTACATACAATAGCCATGTCACTACTGACATGTGCCTTACACATAGCAGGCATTTGAAAATTGTTGAATTGCTTCACAGTACATTGCATTATCATAACAACTGGATGAGGACACAATTATACTTGGAGAAATCTAATATTTACTCTTGTCTAGATAGATTTCCAGTAAATGGAAACTTGGTTCCATTTAGACATAAATAAGACATTTTAAAAACTCATTAAGTGTCCTAGGTCATCAGCAATTAAAGATCATTAGCTGTACACTTAGACTGTTGAATTCTAACACCCTAAATTCCACTTTGTCTTTTCTATAAATCCTCACTATTTCCAGCACTGGAGATATTTTTCTTCTTATAAACCATCCACAGGAAAGACAAATGATCCACTAGGGAATTTTTTTGGCAGGACTGCTTCTCTCTAATCTCAACATCAGGAAATAAAATTAGTGAATTGTGCTGTGTCAGAGGAAGAGCTTTCATAATGGGTACCTGGAACTTGTACAGTAACCTCCATTAGATAAAATGATAAAATATACATTAGTCATTGGGCAGACAAGACATGAAGATACTGCAGTCATGTCATCATTTGATCATCCTATTAGTAAAGAAACATAATTATTTTTTGCCCTTTACCATTTATCATACCCATTCGCCTCAGCATGGTAGAGAGAATATGTTATCATGTAATGTAATTTTGGTTTTTATTATTTCAGGAAAAACCATATAAGATTTTAGAATATAATTGGGGTCTCTGTGAGACCTATAGCCTATTGAAAGAAGCTGGGCTCAAATCCAGATGAGTTAATTGTTAGCATCTGCTAAACTACTGCTCAGTTAGCAGGTAGGGAGAAAAATAAATTATCTTTGCCAACCAAGAATCCAATGATTAATTCCGAGGGAAACAGAGAGTTTTGCAGTATATTGACATTTTATTTGTCAAGGAAAGTTCAAAAGGTGTCTTGAGAGCTAGAAGGTACAGGGATCAAATTTTGTTGATTTTCAGGGAACCTGTCATATTTGCCTTCATATTTGAGGCACAGGCCAGTATCCTTGATGAGATAACCAAATGAATTCTTCATTTTTGTCTTTATAAAAGAAACCTAGAGAGATTTCTAGGGCTTATTAAGTCCTGGGAAAGAAGTAGAGGACCTTAAGTGTGCAGGTGGTGATGTAATTAAGACTTCAATTTTAAGATAGAAGCTTTGGAATACACATATTTGTAAAGTAGATTTTAGATAAAATGATGTCTGAGAATGGAATAGGATGATCTGGGCTATGGTCTTAAAGAAAAAAGAAATGATGAGCTCTCAAACATCAATAGAGGGCCCTTGACAGGGGAGGGTAAATATATATATATATATATATATATATATATATATATATATATATATATATATATATATATATATATATATATGTATATCTATTTGCCTGAAGATTTGAAAAGCTAAGCTAGCTGACTTTAAAATGCACTAGATAATTTGGTTAAAAATGGGAAGTGAACAGAGACCAAGAAGCACTAAAATTCATAACATCAAATTTCTACAAACAAATGTAGGAAGTCTGGGTAATGAAGTGAGCAAAAGATGCTAATGCAAAATTTAGCATCAGGTATTACTGAGACAAAACTGATTCTGTAATATGTTGATAGATGTGTATACCATCTTCAAAACAATGCATAAGGGCTAGTGGGAAAGTTCTGAATAATAAGACAATTTGCTTTTCTGAAGAAATCAGGGAACCAAAGGGAGGCAGCATGTTGAAAACCATTTGTGTTAAGATAAATGGACAGTGCCAGATGCAATACTTTTCTCTAAGTGTATAACTGCCCAACCTGATTAGAGGCAATTATTTAGGGGAAGGGACTTTAAACTTGGCTTGGAAACTTCATATCGTTGTATCAAGAAACCATAATTATCCAGGCATTTTCCACAATTCTCACTCTGCCCAAAGCAAAAGTGATATATTCTTAGTTTATATTAAAGATAGTTTCATTCATCATAAGGAAGTTTAGGCTAGATACTTTTTTTTATTAAATAATAATCATATAGATGCTATACATATATTTGTCCTATGCCTATGTGCTTTTTACTATGAATGAGTCATGAGATTTTTCAGAAACTTTCTCTACATCTTTATTATAATCATAAGGTTTTGGATAAGCAGCTAGGTATTGCAGTGGTTAGAGTGCTGATCCTGAAGTCAGGGAGACTCATCTTCCTGTGTTCAAATCTGGCCTCAGATACTTACTGTGTGGCCCTGGGCAAATAAACATAGACCTGTTTGTCTCAGTTTCCTCATCTTTAAAACGAGCTGTAGAAGGAAATGACAAACCACTCCAGTGTCTTTGCCAAGAAAAACCCAATTAGGATTCTGAAGTGTTGAACACCTCCTCCCTGCCCAAGAAGGCAGGTAAATCAACCTAAATTGTACATTTATTATGGTATAATACTTATTTCTAAATTCTTAATGTTGTGAAACAAAACACATAGTTCATTCTAGAGAAAAATACATGGAAGAAAAAAAAAGTATAGAACAGTATGTTTTGATCTTCATTCAGACCCTGTTCCTTCTCTATGGCTTTTTTTTTTTGCTTTGATTCCCTTGGAGCTGTCCTGGATCCATAGCTGATCATCATATATCATTGTTGCTGTTTACAATGTCCTCTTGAGTCTGTTCACTTCACTTTGTATCACTTTATATAAATGTTTCCAGCTGTTTTTTTTTGTGATCATCTTATTTGTCATTTCTTATGACACAGTAGTATTTCATTACGATCATATATCATTCCTTGTTCAGCCTTTCCCCAATTAATCAACATCCCTTTCATATTTTTGGTACCACAAAAAGAGTTGCTGTGTGAATCTTAAAATTTCTTAGACTTGATTTGATTAAGCTATTCCCCATTTTAAACAATGAAGGTACTTGATCAGGAATGTATTGGGAATTTTAACATTACTACACCCATATTTAGACAGTGCCTTAGGGGAAGATAAAGTTGAAAACTCCTTACTGAACAATGAAAAGTCCCCAACTCATACTTATAGTGAGCTAGAACCTTAAGCTAGGTCTATTTTTAGATCTAATACAAAAGGGTACTAAGTACCTATAAAGGTTAAATTAATCACTAAAAGGTCAAGCAACTTACAAAAGGCAAGCTTAGCAAAGAGGTGTGAAGTTTTAGTCTACCCAGAGAAGGTGAGAACAAAAGAAGATGTGAACTAAGAATGGTCAGTCTTGGGGAAAACATCTACTGTGATTGGTAGATGTGAAAATTTAGGGGAGGTGACATAAGAGAAATTTCTCTTTAAAAGGAGCTCTCTGAACTTAGTGGGAGAGTTTGGAGTTAGTTTGGAGGAGCTGGGTCTCTGAACCTAGTGAAAGTTTGGACTTAGTTGGAGGATCTGGGTCTCTGAACTCAGTTCAAGAGTTGAGGATTTCAGTGAAGGACTGGAGTCTTGCTTAGGACAAATCTTAAAAGACTGACTAGTCTCTCTTAAGGCTCAGGCCTAGGCCATTTGGCCTAGGCCCTTCATACTATTTACTCTCTACTCTCTCTCTCCCTTTCCTTAATTCCTTTATTTGTATTAATTAAAATCTCCATAAAACCCAGCTGACTTGGGTATTTTCATATTTGGGAAATTTTCCCATGGCGACCAGTTATTTTTTATTTAAATCAAGACACTAAAATTATCTTTACAGTTTTGGCAATTTATAGTCTTGAAACCCACATTTTTGCGGTGACAGTTGTAAATATTTATGGGGAGATAGGTCCTTTCCCACAATATTTAAATTTTTTAGGATACAGATGTAATAGTGGTATTATTGTGTGATTAAAAAAATGTAATCTTATTATGATAATTGTGTCCTGTAAACCTTAAAATTTCTTAGACTTATAAATGTTGGAAATTTCACCATTGGGAAATTTCATATTTGAAAAATTTCTTACTGATAGTCTATTGGAATGTGAACCCCATTGGCATGGGAGGTTCCTCCTCCTCCCTTCTTAAGATTACTTTAGGACAGAAACCTTTTGCTGAACAATGGAAAGGGCTTTGACCTATGCTTAAGGATAGAACAGGAAGTTCTTTGAGTCATGATTGATTTTAGAATTGATACAATAGAGATACTTGGAATGACAGAACCAGGTCTTGGAAAATACAATTTCCACCTTACTCAGTCCTAACAGGATTTAGGAAGGTCTGCAGCATAGATCAAGATTTAATTATTTGAGAATATGACCTTCAACAGACATGTGCAGGCAGACCTCTGGGCAGTCCTGGGTTAAGCTAGAGCCACCATTGGCACAGGGGAGACATCGACAGTGATTGGTAGATGTGAGAACAGAGGGGAGGGAACTTGGATGCTTTCCTTAAAGATAGCAGGGTCTGAGGACGGGGGTTGGTTGGAGAGGTTTTTGCTCTGAGAGGTCATGCTCTGAGAAGCTTGCTCTGAAGGAAGCTGGAGGTGGAGGCCCCGGAGACTGTTTCTCCATTTTGGTCACGTGAGTGATAGGGACTGATCTCTTTTCTTTGCCTCAGCTATCTAAGGGCTTGGGCCTTTTGGCCCAGCCTAAACAGAAGGGGTATTTAAGCCCTATTCCCTTCTCTCCCTCTCTCTCTATCTCTAATACCTTTCTTCCTCCTGTTTGTAATTAAACTCCATAAAAGGTTGACTGCTGACTTGAGTTTTCATTTAGGAATTACATAGCTGAATTCCTTGGCGACCTTAAATTAATATATATCAGTCCTTTAAAGTGATTTCCTTGTCACAGTCCCTAATGTTGAGCAATCCCTTGAATCCTGTGGATGAATCAGTTTGGGTCATAATATATGATTTTCTCATAAATTACTATGCATTTTTGCAAAGATTTTATTTAAAATTATAAAATCAACAATGTTTTATAGTTTGGTTTCTTTGCTTCCCACATTTTCCTAATATAAGTAATGAGAGTATAATCCTTAAAGGTTTGATAAAGTATTATTACTCAATTTTTGAGAATATTTTTGTAGCGTAGGCATTACTTGTTATTTTGATCTGGACAAGGTTATTTCCCCCTCAGTTAGTAGTTCAGTATAGTCAGTTGAATTTCCTTTTCTGAAGCTGGATTGGTAATGATCTTGTTTTGGGCTCTCTTTCATTTATGTATTTATTATTTCTTATGGAGGGATTCGTGGTATAGTGGATAAAGGAAAGGCTGTGACAAGTCAGGAAGACCTATGTTCAAGGCCTACCTCTGAAACAGAGACTAGGTGATGTTGGGCAAGTCACTTAACCTCTCAGTGATTAGTTTCAGAAAAAATATTGGCTTGCATTGGTTGAAGGAACTCCCTCATCTGAGAGTTGCCAACCAATGAAAACACTAATTCAGTCTATCCCTAACTTTCAAAATCTTTTGATAATCCTTTATTTCTTTTGAAGTATCATCAAATCACTGATTTCACTTTTATTGTTTATATTAATAATTTAATTTCCTTCCTCTTTTTAGGAAGGAAACTTCCACTTAACCCATAGATCTTTTTTTAAATTATATTTTCTCTAATTTTCAATATGTCCTCTTTTGCGCTAATTTTGAGTTAATTTATGTAGGAAAATGTAGAATGGGGAGAAGTATGTGAGAAAATATAGTTTAGAAGAAGGAGAGAGGCCAGAGTCTTGGGTGTTAGAAGCCCCTAATTCTTGAGTACTCATTTTTAAAAATTAGTAAACATTGGATAAAGTTAGAATCAACTATCAGAATGAATTAAATTAACTACATTAAAAAATGAAGACATTATTTGGGACATGTCCCATAAGAATAATCCTACTTGGCACAATGCCTGGAACATAGTAGGTGCTATGAGAATATTAACTATTATTATTATTGTTCTTGAGTCAATTGTCTTTATAAAGTTAGGCTGTAGTGCAGTACAGAAGTGAACCACTGGGGTTCAGGAAGGATCCCTTTTGCAAAAATGGAAGACTCTGAAACTTAGCTCAAAAATAAAACAGAGAAATTTATTAATTTGGAAAGTGATGTTGAATCTAGCCAGGAGGGCAGCATAGGTGGAAGCCTTCCTTCTAGGTGGAACAGCCTGTTTGGAAAGCTGCTCCTTGGGAGGACAGCATGGGTGGAAAAACTATCCCCGAGAGGACATCAATTCTCAGGATTTTATACTCTTGACAACAGTGAGGGTGTGACTCTGGAGCAAGGGGTTGGGGGAGAGTTTGTGGAGGGTGGGGGGTGGTTCTGGTGATTGGGAGGACAAATGACAGCTCAATTCAATGGGCAATCAAAGGAGGGTAATCCTCAAGGTCACATGTTTGGGGTTGGGAGGCTTGAGGGCAAGAGGAAGCAAAGGAATCTCCCTGATAATAGTTTCTGAGGGTACAATGCCCAAGCCAAGACTACTGACTCATCAGAGCTACAGTCTGTGTGTATGTCTCTCATTCATACAATCATTAGGACCTCTAATAATAGAATTAACTGGTTCAATGATCCTCTTATAACCTATGTGTATATATCTAAATCTAGGTCTTTTCAGCAGATAGGTTCGGTTCTGCCTTCTTAATGAAATAATAAATATGTAGTCATTTCAATTCATTCAGTCAATAGCATCTCCTATGCACTTCCTATGTTGCCTCAGGCATTCTGCTGAGGGCCAGGGAACAATCATTTATTAATAGCCTACTTTGTGCCAGGCACCAGGAAAAGTGGGCTTTGCAAATATTTCATTTGAGCTTCACAATAACTGGGAGAGAGATGCTATGATGAATACTACTTTACAGTTGAGCAAACTGAGGCAGAACTTGACATGCTCGGGGTCCTAGTTCATAATTATCAGGATGGATTTGAATTCAGCTCTTCTGTTTTATCCACTATACCACCTACATGCCTAGAAAGACAAAGAAATCCTTGTGCTCAAAGTCTCATGGGAGAGAAGACATGAAAATAACTAGATACACACAAGGTACATAAAAGGTATATACTGAGTTGATTGAAGGTGATTTGAGAAGGGAAAGCTGTGGCATCTTAGAAGGGCTTGAAAAGGTCTTCTACAAAGGTGGAATTTGAGCTGAGTCTCTCAGGAAGTGAGGAAGGAAAGAATTCCAGGCAGGGGGACTATAAACTATTGACATCTTTAAAGTTAAGGTGGAATCTTTCTGTATGTAATTTTGTAAGTTCTTATTCAAAGCATCAGGCTTTTGTATTCAAAGATTAAAACAAGCTACTACTATTGTATGATGATATTTATTTAGTGCCTCTTTTTGCATGGTGAGCTCTCCTTTTCCTTCTTGACCTATCACTTTCAATTATCAGAAACTTGTCTGGCTTTGGAATGGATTCTTTCTTCAATGTACCTACAAGCTAAAAGAATTAATTAAAAATAATCTTATTCAGTTTTCCTCATATAGTGAACTAAGTGAAAAAGACTGATCTTTTCTGTAGGCACCTCAGTCAGATGTTTTGTGATGGGATATAATTCGAGAATTTTTAAAAAAAATGTTTTTTACAAGTGTACATTGTAAAATATAACCTCCTTGGGAAGGTCATTCACAAAAGCAAAAAAAAAAAAGATAGGATCCAAGAAAAATGTAAACATTGCTTGGGAAATTTTATTATTTTAACTTAAATAAGCAATTGTCTGCCTTTAGTGCAGAAACATAAGCTATTATGAAAACAAATAATATTTTTCCAAAAAAATCAGTTCATATTTTTCTATTAAATAGTGAAACAAAATGTAAAATATTTAGTACTTAGATAAACAATATTATTCCAATTGTGATTATTTCATGGTATTTGACAAATATCAAAACATTTTCATAGGTTACTATACTTAAAAAATAACCAATCGTTTGATACATCATACCTCATGTCTAAATATTTTATGTATTCTCTCTAACCTCACTTATCTAAATAGTTGCCATGCTTTGCCACAGATCACACAAATTTTAATTAGAATGGACCTTGGTGGCCATCTACATGGACCTTAGTGGTGTTCTAGTCTAGTACACACCCTCAAATGAATATTTACTAAAACAACTTTTATAAGTGACCACTCAGCCTTTGCTTGAAGATACCTATTGCCAGGTGACCCATTACATCCTGAAGCAACCCTTTCTGTTCGTAAATAGCTATTCTTGTTAAGAAAAATTTAGTTTATGTACTAGACTAAATATTCCATGACTTTTGATAAATATCAAAACATTATCATGCATTATTATACTTTAAAAAAAACAAATAATTTGATACTTGATACTAGAATAGTTTGCCCCTTCCTTCATTCATTTTATAGATAAGGAACTGGGGAAAACATGGTTAAGTGACTTACCCAGGGTCACAGAGCTAACAAGTATTTGCAGCCACATTTGAACTCAGAAACACGAAAAGAGGTAATATTAATTCTTTACCTTTAATATTGTCAGGATTTACAATAGGGTAGAGCATTGGGATAGAAGCCAGGAGACTGGTTCTGCCACCAAGTTGCTTTATGCCTTTAGCAGTCACTTCATTTTTCAGGTGCAGTTCTCTCCTTTGTGAAACAAGAAAATTAGATTGGAGTTTCTTTCTAGTTCTAGATTTTTTTTCTTTTCCACAATTTAATAGATCTGTGATTTCATCAATGTTTATATCCCCTTCAATGATATTGACTTCTTTATCTAACCTCCTTTCTACCTCTATAGAATTGGATTAGAAATTAATTGGTTAGGAAACTAAGATGACCAAACTTGGCAAGAAAGAAGAAATATGAACGTACATCTCTATTTCATATGCCAAAGTGCTTTACTAAATCACTTTGTTTGATGATTAGTTTGTTGTTGGTTTTTTCTTTTATAAATTATTTGCATTAAGGGAAGGCTCTTTGGGATAGAAGAGGAAATCTTTTTTTTAGGCTCATGTAGTTGGAGCTAGAATGTTATTCCAATTCAGACCAATCCCTTGACCACTAGAGTTAATTTTTTCTATGGTACCATGGTGCATCATCAAACCTGGACAATTGTCAGAATTTTTTTAATGGGGTTTGAAAAAGCAGGTATTAGGGTGAGATCATTGCAATGTTGATCTTAGAGAGGCACTACAAGGTTTGTCAACTTGTCATCTCTGCCTCTCCTCAACATTAGATATGCCCTAGAGTGACCCAGAGATGCAGTGAGGATAGATGAAGTGAGTAAGAAGGAATCAAAGGCTGAATCAGAGATGTGGGAAGGGAAACGAGAAGGAAATTCCAAGCTTTGGAGCCTGAAAGTTTTTGTGGTCAGTGGCTGGGTGACAGTTGTTTTGAAAGAAGCCTAAAGAACATTCATTATTCTCTTCCTTTCTCAGCTCAACTTTTTCTCAAATCTCTCATTGGCATGCAATGCAATTTTAATGAAAATGATTGTTTTATAGCATGTGTTTACATACACAATCACAAGTTAAGTTTATTACTCTAAGAACCTTATTTCTTCTTAGAATTTAAGCTTCATGAATAGTATTTGACAATCTTATACATTCACTTTTAGTCTTTCTTACTACCCAATAGAACTCTGCACTCATTTTATACTGTCAGTGAACAGAGATGTTTAGTTAAATCTCTGTATTACCTATTTGAGGGGTACAGTATTGTGATTCTTTGTGTGTATATCTAATATTGCAAGTATCATTATCTCTCTTATCTTTTTATATTTTGAGTGAACGGCTTTGAATTCTTAGCTTTTAATTTCCACATCTGACTCCAAATCACTTTTGGTTTGAGAAATATAAATTAAAACACCTCCATGGTACCACCTCAAATCCCTCATTCTGGATAATATGACAAAAAAGGAAATAATAAATCCTGGAGGGGATGTGGAAATATAGAGACACTGGTACACTGCTGGTAGAGGTATGAAAACATTCTGGAGAGCGATCTGAAACCATGCTCCAAAGGCCAAAAAATACTGGTGTATCCTGTGACCCAGCAATACTACTACTAGGATTCTATCCCAAAGAGATTAAAGATAGGGGATATAACTTAGCTGTTCAGACGTATTCATAGCAGCTCTTTTTGTGGTAGCAAAAAACTGGAAACTGAAAGGATGTCCATCAATTGAGAATGGATGAACAAGTTGTGTATGATTGTAATGTAATACTACTATGCTGTAAAAAAATGATAAACAAGACGATCATCAAAAGACCTGCAAAGATTTATATGAAGTGATGTGAAAGGAGTGAGCAGAACCAGGAGAATGTACACAATAACAATAGTAATGTATGATGATCAACTGTGAATGACTTAACTATTATCAATAAGGAAAGAATCCAGAACAACTCCAAGAGACTTATAGCAATAAAAGGATATGCACCATCATAGATTGAACAAATGGAGTCCAAATGCAAACTAAAACATAGTATTCGTTATTTCCTCAATGAATTTTTATCTAGTGTAAGCAATATGTGTCTTCTTTCACAACATGATGAGTATAGAAATATGTATTATGTGATAATATATGTACAACCTATATAATATTGCCTTTTAGGACAGAGTGAAAGAACATGAATTGCAGAATATCAGAAAATAAATTTTAAGAAATTATATTATTGGCTAACATGACAGCAAAGGAAAGTAATGAATGTTGGAGGGGATGTGGAAAAGTTGGGACATTAATGCATTGTTGGTGAAGCTGTGAACTAATCCAACCATTCTGGAGGGCAATTTGGAACTATGCCTAAAGGGTGATAAAAGACTGTCTGCCCTTTGATCCAGCCATAGCACTGCTGGGTTTGTACCCCAAAGAGATAATAAGGAAAAAGACTTGTATAAGAATATTCATAGTTGCGCTCTTTGTGGTGGCAAAAAATTGGAAAATGAGAGAATGCCCTTCAATTGGGGAATGGCTGAACAAAGTGTGATATATATTGGTGATGGAATACTATTGTGTTAAAAGGAATAATAAAGTCTCTGGAGGAATTCCATGGAGTCTGGAACAACCTCCAGGAAGTGATGCAGAGTGAAAGGAGCAGAACCAGGAGAACATTGTACACAGAGACTGATACACTGTGGTACAATCGAAGGTAATGGACTTCTCCATTAGTGGCAATGCAGTGTTCCTGAACAACTTAGAGGAATCTATGAGAAAAACCAGTATCATATTCAGACAAAACACTGTGGGAGTAAAAAAACAAAGGAAAACAACTGCTTGAATACCTGGGTCGAAGAGATATGGTTGGGGATGTAGACTCTAAATGGAATATCCTAATGCAAACAACATCATTGAAATGGGTTCTGATCATGGACACAAGTAATACCCAATGAAATTGTGCATCGGCTGCAGGAAGGGGGTGGGTGGAGGGGAGGGAATAAAGTGAGTATTATAACAAAAAAAATTAATTTAATTTTAAAAAATTAAAAAAAGAAATTATATTGACATTTAATTTGAAAAAAAATATTTAAAAAACCCTTTCTCTATGAAATGCTACAACCAGCAATAGCTAAATGCCTCATATATGTCCAAACAATGCTAGATGCTAAGAATGTAAAGACACAAGAAAAATAGCCCTTTCCTCAAGGAATTTACATTCTATCCAGGGATTCATGTAAACATTCATGTAAAAATATATAGAATATTGATGAAATTATATAAAAATTGAGGTAACATTAGTTCAAGCTATCTGTAATATCTGGTGTTATTTAAGCTGAGTTTTGAAAGAAATTATAAATTCTTCAAAGTAGACAAGGGTAGAGAATAAATTCAGGGGATGCAATAGCATGGTGGCAGTCAGCCTGTCCTGAGCTGAGAAATGGAATGTCTTATATGAGAAGCAGCAACAGTTGAATTGACAAGATTTGAAAAATTGATGAGATTTATGAAGTGAGGTGGAAAGAGGAGTCTTGGATAAATCTTAGATTGTAATTTTGCATGACTGAAAAAATGCTATTGTCTTTGACAGAAATGAGAACATTCAGAAGAGAGTAAGTTTGGAAAACAAACATGATACACTGCCTGGTAGGAAATATAAAGTAAGCCATTGATTGATGGATAGATATTGGTATTGTGTGTGTGTAAATACATATACACATGTACATATCACTTCTATGTGTGTTTATATTTTATATGTATTTCATATATATATATATACCATATATATGTATGGATGAGTGGATATTAAATATGTGATGTGTTTGTGTTTGAGGAAGAATATTGAAATCCATGGGAGCTGATACTGTTATCAAAAGAATGGCATGTAGAGAGAGAAGAAAAGAAGCCAAATTCAATGTTTTGGGGTACACCTCCCCTTAGAAAGCAGGATATAAATGGTGAAGAAAAAAAGAATGAGAAAGAATGACATACAAATAGGAGAACTAAGAGGGCAATGTCATGAAACACTGAAAAGAAAGATAATCCAGGAAGAGATAATTAATAGTGTCAGATGCTATAGTGAGCTCAAGGAAAATAATGATTTACAGATGTATTCTTATCATTTCCAAGTTGATATAACATGCCAAATCTAATGTATGCCAAAGAGCAAGTATTTAATAAGTGTTTATTGATTGATAATTCTATACTTGAATGATCTTTCAGAACTTTTAGTTACCTCTTTGCTATAAGAGACACCTGATTATGACATTAATAAATTTTATTTTATTATATTGTTAATTAAAAACTAGTTCCTGATGTTTAATGTGTGGCTGTGTCAGGTTCTGAATCGTTTTTTCTCAACACTGGAGAGATGACGAATCTCTCCTGCCAACCCTTTAATCTCTTTTGGAATACAGATCTAGTAGTACTATTGCTGGGTCAAAGAACATGCATGATATTAAAGTCCTTTGAAAATTGTTACAAATTGCTCTCCAAAATAGCTATATCTGTTGAAGTTCTATCAACAGTTCCTTAGTGTCCCAATTTTCCCACAACCTCTTCAATAGTATCATTTTTTTTGGTCATATTAGCCAATCTGATTGGTGTGAAGTGGTATCTCAGTGTTGTTTTAATTTGCAATTCTATAATACCTATTTGAAGCAGTTTTTTATATGATTAATGATAATTTTAATTTTTTCTTCTGAGAACTAACTGTGCCTGTTCATATTCTTTGATCATTTTTCAAATGGGGAATAACATGTATTCTTAAATGAGGCTTTTGTCACAGACACTTGTTTTAATTTTCCCCCCAGTTTGTTGTTTCCCTTCTAATCCTGGTTGCATTGGTTTTGTTCTTGCAGACCTTTTTTAATTTAATGTAGTCAAAGTTATCTTTTTTTACATCTTATAATATTTTCTGTGTCTTTTTTTGTTCATCAATTCTTTCCTTCTCCATAGTTCTGACACATATACTATTATGATTTCCCCTAATTTGCTTATGGCATTCCCCTTTATTTCAAAATCTTGTATCAATATTTACTTTATCTTGATATATGGTGTAAGGAGTTTGTCTGCAATAGTGTTAGTGTAGTATTAACAATCCTGCAGAGCTGGCACTTGGGAATCTGCTTAGTTCCTCCTTTTCCCAGTGTCTGAGATCATTTTTTGCATGCCTCAACATGTGTCCAGCCACCCAAAGCCAGCAGTTTCTCCCTCTTTGGAGTAAATTTTTTCCCAGTTTGTTGCCTTCCTTCTAATAATGGTTAGATTGGTTTTGTTTGTACAAATCCTTTTTAATCTAATGTTATCAAAATTATTCATTTTACGTTTTGTAATATTCTCTATCTATTGCATGGTCTTAAATTTCTTCATTTCCCACAGATATGACAGGTATACTATTGTATGTTCACCCAATTATTTATGATCTCACTCTTTATATTTAAGTCATTTACCCATTTTTAATTTATCTTTGTATAGATGTAAAAAGTTGAACTAAACCTAATTTTCCCCATACTGTTTTCTATTTTTTTCCAGCAGTTTTTGTCAGGCAGTGAGTTCTTGTTCCAAAAGCTGTGATTTTTGTGTTTTCGAACAACTTGCTGAGATCATTTACCCCTAGTCTATTCCATTGATCTGTTCTTCTGTCTCTTAGCCAATACCATATTATTTTGATGTCCACTACTTTATATTATAGTTTAAGATCTCATACTACTAGGCCCCCATCCTTCTCATTTTTCCCCATTTTTCCCTTGATATTCTTGATCTTTTGTTCTTCCACATGAACTTTTTTATAATTTTTTCTAATTCTATAAAAAATTCTTTTGGTAGTTTGATAAATATGGCACTGAATAAGTAGATTAATTTGGGTATGGAATTGTCATTTTTATTATATTAGCTGATCTTACACATGAGCAATTAATGTTTTTCCAATTACTTAGGTCAGTTTTAATTTTCTGTAAAACATTTTTTGGTGGTATTCATATAATTCCTGGGTGTGTCTTGGTGTTTTCAATAGGAATAGGTGTTATATTTTGTCAAAGGCTTTTTCTGCATCTATTGAGATAATCATGTGATTTCTGTTGGTTTCATTATTGATATGGTTAATTATGTGGTTTTCCTAACATTAAACCATCCTTGTATTCCTTGTATAAGTCCCACCTGCTCATAGTGAATAATCCTTGTGATCACTTATGGTAGTCACCTTACTATTATTTTAATTAATTTTTTTGCATCTATATTTATTAAAGAGATTGGTCTATAGTTTTCTTTCTCAGTTTTTGGTCTGCCTGGATTTGGAATCAGTATCATATTTGTGTCATGAAAAGGATTTAATATGATTCCTTCTTTAATATTTTGTCAAGTAATTTGTATAATATTGGGATTAGTTCTTTAAATATTTGATAGAATTCACTTGTGAATCCATCTGGCCATGGGGATTTTTTCTTAGGGAGTTACTTGATGGCTTGTTCAATTTCTTTTTCTGAGATGGAATTATTTAAGTATTCTATTTCCTCTTTTGTTAGTTTAGGCAGTTTATATTTTTGTAAATATTCACCTATGTTACCTAGATTGTTATATTTATTGCCATATAATTGGACAAAATAGTTCTTAATAATTACCTTAATTTCCTGTTCATTAGAGGTGAAATCTCCCTTTTCATCTCTGACACTATTAATTTATCTTTTTTTCTTTTTTATCAGATTAACCAGTACTTTATTTTCTTTATGTTTTTTTCAAAGTACCAGCTTGCACTCTATTTATTAGTTCAATAGTTCTCTTACTTTTGATTTTAGTAATTTCTCCTTTAATTTTTAGAATTTCCAATTAAGTTTTTATCTGGGGGTTTTTAATTTGTTCCTTTTCTAATTTTTTAAGTTGCAAGCCCAATTCATTGATCTTCTCCCGAAATTTTGTTGATATAGGCACTCAGAGATATACATTTTCCCCTGAGTACTGCTTTAGCTGTATTCCATAGATTTTGATATATTGTGTTCTCATTGTCATTCTCTTTAATGAAGTCCATAATGGTTTCTATGATTTCTGTTTTGACCCACCAGTTTTGAAGAATTAGATTATTTAGTTTTATTTAATATTTAATTTGCCTTTCCATTGACCCTTATTAAGTATAATTTTTATCTTATTATCATCTGAAAAATTTGCCTTTATTTCTGTTTTTCTGCATTTATTTGCAATGTTTATATTCCCTTGTAAATGGTTGATCTTTGTATGTGTACCATGTACTGCTGAGAAGAAGGTATATTCTTTTTTTTCCCTGTTCAATTTTCTCCATATATCTATTAATTCTAATTTTTCTAACATTCCATTCACTTCCCTTACTATTTTCTTATTTCTTTTTTGGTTCAGTTTATCAGTGTTGAATGAGAAAGGTTGAAACCATTCACTTGTATGGTCTTACTCTCTGTTTCCTCCTTAAGTTTCTTTAATTTTTCCTTCAGAAATCTAGATACTATACCATTTGCTGCATTAATTTTAGTAATGATATTTCTTCATTGTTTATAGTACCCTTTAGGAAAAAGTAATTCCCTCCTTATCTCTTTTTATCAGATCATTTTCTGCTTTGGCTTCATCTGGTATCATGATTGCTAAGCCTGCTTTTTTTTACCCTGCTTTTTTTAGATGATGGCATGATAAATTCTGCTCTAGCATTTTACCTTGAATCTGCGTGTGACCTTGACTCAAATATGTTTCTTGTAAACAACATATAATAGGATTCTGGTTTTTATTCCACTCTATTATCCACCTCTGTTTTATGGGGGAGTTCATCCCATTCACATTCGGAGTTATGATTACTAACTGTGTATTGCCCTCTATCATATTATCCCCTTTAGATCCTGCTCTATTCCCTTTTACTCTATTCCTCATTACCTATCTTTTGCTTTTTGTCACCCTCCCCACTTCCCCCTCCTAACAATTATCTTCACTTTCCCTTGTCTTATTCCTTTTCTACTTCTCTGTGGGGTAAGAATTCTATATCCCACTGAGTATCCTTCTTTTTCCCTCTCTGAACCAGTTACAATGACAGTAAAGTTTAAGCATTATCTGTCACCATCCTTATCTTCCCCTCTCTGTAATTATTTTTCACGCCCCTTTATATCATTTACCCCATTCTATCTCTCCCTTCTCTTTTCTCTCAGTGCAACCTTCTCTTTCACCCTTGATATTTTTTCATATCATTTGTATGCATATATATCATATATACATATCATTTCATATCATCACACTTATATACACATTATATACACCATATCATAATCAGCTTACTTTCCCATTCTCCTTCTTAGTAAATTCCTTCTACTCTACTACTAAGAGTAATTTGTGAGAATTTCAGGTATCAACTTCTATCCATGTAGACATATGAAAATTTTTACCTTAATGTTTCCCTTAAATTTTCTCTTTCTTCTTTACCTTTTTGGGCTTCTTTTGTCTCATTTTTGGACTTCAGATTTTTTGTTTAGGTCTGGCTTATTCATTAGGAATGCTTGGAAGTCTTCTATCTTATCAAATGTCCATTTTCCCCCTGAAAGAATATACTCAGTTTTGTTGGATAAGTGACTCTGGGTTGTAAACCCAAACATTTGCCTTCCTGAATATCATATCCCATGCTTTTCAGTCATTTAATGTAGAAGCTGCTAATTCCTGTGTGATCCTGATTGTAGCTACAGGGTATTTAAATGTTTTATTTCTGGCTGCTTGGAGAATTTTCTCCTTAGCTTGGTGGCTCTTGAATATAGATATTATATTCCTGGAAGTTGTCATTTGAGGAATTCTTTCTGGAGGTGATCTGAGAAGTCTTTCAATTTCTATTTCCTTTTCTTTTTGGAGGACCTCTGGAAAGTTTTCTTTGATAATTTCTTTTAGTGTGATGTCCAAAGTTTTTTTTTTCTTGATCATGGCTTTCAAGTAGTCCAATAATTCTTAAATTGTCTCTCCTACATCTATTTTCTAGGTCAGTTGTTTTATCAGTAAGACATTTCATGCTTTCCTCTGTTTATTAATTCCTTTGATTCTGCTTTATTGTTTCTTGATTTCTCATGAAATCATTAGTTTCTAGATGGTCAATTCTGAATTTTAAGACATGATTTTCCTCTATCAGTTTTTGTTTCTCCTTTTTCAAACGGCCCATTTCTTCTTACATCACTTTCATTTCTCTTTCCTACTTTTCCTCTGCCTTTCTTAATTGGTTTTGAAAACTTTTTTGAGCTCTTCCAGAATCTGTGTCTAATCTGTATTTTTTCTTTTGGACTTTGCCTGTGTTTCCTTTGCTTTCACTGTCCCCTTCTGTGTCTAGATTTTGCTCTTTGTCTCCATAAAAATTCTTCAAATTTAGGTACTTTTTTGTTGTTTGCTCATTTTTCCTTTCTAATTATAGGTAGGCTTTGGGGATGATGTGATGTTATGAGGGTAGAGAGCTCTGAGAATCCCCTCTCCCTGCTAATTTAGTTGATCCTTGAGATGAAGATAGCTTAAAGTCTTGCCTCAGGCTCAGGTGTAAGCTTTTGATCTCACTCTGAACTTGATCAGATCAGGGGCTGATCAAATTTTAGTCCAAGACTTAGGGTCAAATTTTTGTCTCACTGTGTACTTGATCCAATAATGCAAACCCTTGATTGCCCTGTCTTGGAGCTGCACCCTGAGCTTTAGGCAGAAAATATCAGTACTTAGTACTGAGTACTATCATCTACCCCCAACTGTGTACTATGTCCTAATCCCAAGGCCAGCCTAGGAACCCTGGCTTAGCTCTGTGCCCACACAGATCAGCCCACTTTAATCCAGACTTCCCTGGCCTGGAACTCTGGACTTCTCTACAGGTTTGAAATTTCAAAGGCTGTGGGTTGGCTTGTACCACTGTTTGCCCAGGCAGGATCTCAGGGTGTGGATATTGTCTTAGGATTAAGTTCTGAACCTGGGACAGTAAATGTGGGGTGGGGGTGTGTGGCTTGCTCTTGGCTTGCTCTTCCCTCCTTGCCAGAGTCTCAATCTGGCTCTGTTCCTCCCTTACCCCAGTGCCCCAGATATTCTTTGCCTACCTTTTGGGTTTTTCTTTCCTTGAAAGTTGTTTCACTCTGTTTCTTGTTGGTTCTTTCACTTCTGTATTCTTTTTGTGGTGGTATTTTAATTTTGGTCAGAGAGGATTCTCATGGTGGCACAAAGCTGCTCTGGATTACTCCATCATTTTTGTTCTACCCCTCACCTCCAGAAGTCTCTTAACATTTTTCTTTTTAAAATATTTTCTTTTTTTTCCAGTTACTGGAAAATATTTAACATTGATTTTTTAAATTGTGTTTCCCAAATTCTTTTCCTCCCTTTCACCTTCGTCCTTCCTTGAAAAGTCAAGCAACTTGACATATATTATACATGTATCAAGGGAAATTATGAGCAAAACTACCATATATCCAGGTTATTGGTGCTACATTATATCTATATGGATGTATTTAAAGGTTATGTAGGAAAGTGGAAAGAACATTGAACTTGGAATCATAGAACCCAAGTTAGAATTCCAACCCCATCATTAACTGTCAAATTTAGGACAATTCATTTAAATTCTCAAGCCCTCAGTTTCAAATTTGAAATAAATTATTTCTAAAGTCGTTTTGAATATAGTTATATAATCCTGTGATTTAGAAATTCCCTTTCTTACTATGTGAAAAAAACCTAAAATGTAGAGGATAAAAATGAAAAAAGTAGATAAGAATTTTCATTTGTCTCTATTCATCATATGTTGTAATACTTTCAACCCCAATCATACAGCATACAAACTCTTTAGAAACTATTCTGCCCTGATATAATATAAAAATTTCCAAATAAGCATATTTAATTATTTATTGCTAGTGAAGTTTAGTCTTTTCATTTGGCTTTGATGTTGCTGAGAGAAAAACTATTAATATTATTTGACAGTTGTATTGATTAATGTTAGAAGGAGAAGAAAGGTAGCTTTTCAGAATTTTTTTAAAAAGCATGTTTGGCAGTCTATTTTAAAACCAAACTGATTGATAGCTTTTACTTGGCTTGGCCCATCAATTAGGAAGTAAAAAGTAGACAGTTGATGCTCAACCTTGACTTTATATGCAATGGATTAGGGGGCAGGAGGGGAAGCAGGGAAGTAGAGTGATTAGGAAGGTAAATAAATAATAATACAATTATAGTTCCAGTGCAGAATGTTCTCTTACTGATTATGCAAAGGATAAATAGAAGGGAATAAGCATTTATATAGCTTTTAAGAAGGATGAGGTTCTATATCAAATAAAATCATCAACTTGAGGAATATACTATTTTTGTAGGTATTTACTGAGAGTTCAAAACAGAAAGTTAATTCTTTTGCACCAATATGAAGAGCTAGAGCTTTTCTTAAATAGAAGGACATCATTAGTCTCTAAATTAAAACTAACAAGCATGTTTCTGCCACGACCAGGTTGCTAAGAAGTTTTGAGACTATCAGAAGACCTGAAAAGATATTCATGAAGTTTCAAAGCAGTTTCAAAGAAGGCTCTAGGTTGGATTAGTGAATTGGTCCTATCAGGTCACAAAATAAAAACTGGATATTCTTTACTTCGTTGGGGGTTTTCTTGGCAAAGAACCTGGAGAGGTTTGCCATTTCCTTCTCCACTTCATTTTACAGATGAAGAAACTGAGGCAAAGAAGGTTAAATGGTTTGCCCAGGGCCACATAGCTAGTAAGTGTCTGAGGCCAAATATGAATTCACATCTTCCTGAATCCAGTCCAAGAATTCTATCCAGTGTGCTACCTCTTGAAGAAGATTTTGACTCAAACACTTATCATTTGTGTAACCTTGGGGAAATAACTAAATGTGTTTACTCATTTCCCTAGCTGTAAATTTGAGATAATTACACCTACCTTACAAGGTTGTCGTGAGAATTCAATGAAATAATAATAGTAGAATAAAACCTATCAGTGCCTGAACTATAATAGACTATATATAGATTCACATTCCATTTCTAAGATTTCTGTATATAGATTGGATATTGTTTTAGGAAAGAGGATAAGAAAGATGCATGGCTGTATGTAGATGTATTTTCCATTAGTGCTCTGAAACATGGCAAATGGTATCTTATTATAGTTACATTACATAGTTTATATTGCTTATATAAACCTAGACACAAGTTATAGTATAGGATGAGTTTATTGGTTAAGAAGAAAGGAATTTTTCTTATTACTTAAAAACCTCTGTAAACTAGTAAAGATTCTGGTCTGCCAGACTAGAATCTAACAAGAAACAGAAACCATCCAGAGGTAATACATTCTTTAGTCTAAATAATATCTTTGGACTTGGAGGGGGAAAGTTACCTTAAATATCCTATGGTAAATTTGATTAACCAAGCTTACTTGGACTGCAGTGAAAGACCTTCCAAATTAGATAAAACAGAACATAATATTATGATAAACTATATGGAACCCTTGTTTATGGCCCCTTTACAAATTATTGGTTGGCGAAAAAGTAGATCAAAAAATTTCAAAATCACCCTGAAGGTAGAAAAGAGAGCAGGGGATATAACAGCAATATAAAATCTGAAAGGACAGAGAAAATATTTCAAAAGGGAGATATCCAATCTAATAGAATATAAGCTTTTTTTGAGGACAAAGACTGTTTTTGCTTTGTTCTTGAATTCTGAATTCTTTGTATGAAGCCTGGCATCTAGAAGGTACTTAAAAGTTTGATAAATTGATAACATGGTGAAAAGCCCTGTGGAATTAGCCAAACCTAGAAAAGAATGCAGAAACCAATACAACATTATGTTATGTGGTTTAATTAGGATTAGGACTATATATAATAAGAATATAAAACATATAAATATTTTGGAAGGAAAAATACTCTTGTGGGAGAATTGGAAATGTGGAGTAAATGACTAGAGAGAAATGATAAGTGTTAGAGCAGCTATAAACACACTGATGACATTATGAAGGATAAAAGTAGTAAATTGTGAAGATGACAGTGCAGTGGGGATTAAAGGACAGATGATAGTAAAGATAGATCAGTGATTATTATTAGAGATATTAAAGATGATGTGTGTATTAATATTAAATTAATGCATTGTACTTTAGATTCCCAATATTTGAGAGATATAAAAGACTTTAATTAGCCCTGTAATATAAAGAAATATAAAACAAAAACCAAAGTCTACTTTTGAATGTATCTAACACATATGAGGCCTTCTTATTACTGAGGATATTCCAAGTCAACAAAAAGAATTTCAGATGAGATATTCAGCAGAAGATCACAATTATACAGTAAGCTATATGGCATAGAAGATACAAGGTTCCCTCTGTCTCTGCTCTTATTTTACTTTTTTCTTTAAATATTTGATTGGATAGCATAACAATGGCTGAAATGCACTCCAAAATGTTACTTCCAATCATATGTGAAAAACCACAAATGATTTTTTTGAAAGACATGACAGAAATCCCTTTGTAAAACAAATAGACGCAAAAACTTTCTTTTACCCAAAAAGGAATAAAAGTAGTATGCTGGCCAAAGGGATTTGCAGTTGTGGATGAGGTCCACAATGAGTTCCAGTTGAATACAGATTCCCTTTAGAAAATGAAGCTTTACAGATTCCTTTATTTTTTGGCAGTTGACATTGTTCTTATTTACTATTTCATATGAATTCTGGCATATTTTAGCCCTGGAATAAATATCTGATCGGTAACATCAAGGACAGTAAGAATGCCTCTTGGCTAGACGCATTGTCATCCAACTTGCCTATTAGTACAACATACCTTGCATAGAAAACTGTTAATACATAACGAATTTAACCCCAAATTGAACAGGGACAGTATGGTCTAAATTTCTTTTCAAATCTTACAAAATTTGTATAATGATCCCAAGTGTCTTTTGTAAACATAGCCCTGCTTAAAAAGCATCAGTGTACTTCCAGTGATGATATACAGATGTGTGGTATAATACTGCAGTGTTCAAAGAACTGAAGAATGAGAGTCACCCAAAGGACAATAGAAAAGCGCATGTTTAATATGAACAGACCACACACATTCCAAATAGGGAATAACACAAGAGGAATACTGTATTTAAACACCTGCATATCACAGTTATAAAGATATTTGATTCGCTGGCTGACTTCCTGGTATAGTAAACAGGAAGGAGCATCTGTGTCCAGGCTGAGGAAATTTTGCTGTTCATGACTGCAAGTGATATTGAGCAACAAGGGGACCTACTTGCTCATAAATGTTACTTTTTAGAAACTGTTATTCCTTCTGTGGTTTTTGCATTCTACAGTCATAATTTGATTTAATATGCTTCTACCACTGAACTCACCCTGTTAA
Source organism: Monodelphis domestica (assembly GCF_027887165.1). Lineage (NCBI taxonomy): Eukaryota > Metazoa > Chordata > Mammalia > Didelphimorphia > Didelphidae > Monodelphis > Monodelphis domestica. The sequence continues at coordinate 176,000,915 of NC_077230.1, read as the reverse complement.
AGGAATAAATAAAACTGATATCTAAAGAGGCAAATTTAGAATTGGAAGAAAGACTTGCCAAAAGTTATTGCCACACCAAATAGAATGAAATCTTTCAAAGGATAGTAGATTCACTCTCATTGAAGATTTTTAAACAGGGTTTAAACAAGGTTGACCACTTTTGTGGTGTGGTTTGGACTAGATGGACTTTGAAATCCCTTCCTGTATTTTTGGGTACATCATGGTGGTTTCATCAGGATGTGTTTTTAGTTATAAATGTTCTATGTGGGACATATTGAGGTTCTTCTATGAATATAGTTAATAAAACCTACTGCAATTTTGTCAAAACAAATTTCATTAAATAGAAAATTTGCCTCAGGGCAAGAAGAAATTAGGTGAAAATTATGTGCTTTGATTTCCTAGAAGTGGTAAATATTGAGCTAAGGCTTAGATCAAGCATTCAGTCGAAGCACATTACTATGTGCCCTGCAGAACTAAGTGCTGGGGTGATACACATGAATTGACAAGAAATGAATAATAATAGAGAAATGCAGAAAGGATTTATTTTTTTCTGGGATAGCAAGTAAGATTTTTATGATCAAAATATATGAAAACGTTTATTCTGACAACTGTGTATAGTATGGATTGGGAAAATTTGAGGTGACAGAAGACCATGTAGAGACTTTTAGACTCTCTAGTCCAGACTAGGATAAATAGAAAGTCTTTCACCGAGTCCTTACAAAACATGACATTATCTTTAACTTGAGAAAGTTATAATTTGCTCAGAAATATGACATGTTTTCCAAAAAATACCCTAGGAGACAAGACATAATAGTACTTATAAAACCACATTGAAATAAGAAAAAAAATGTTTTCTTCAAAGTCTAAAATTATGTTTAGGAGTGATCAGATTGAAATGGAGCTCCTGAGATAAGCCACTGGAATGTGTATATTCTTAACATACTGTTTACTTCCACCTTTTAATTGCCCTGGGTAGAACATTCACCTTCCTTTTAATTGCTAAACTTGATTAAATATTGGAATCTAAAAATATTGTTGAATCACTACTAATATTATTTTAACCTTAGGTATATTTCCCCTTTATATCTTAAGTTTCTCTGTGTTTTTTCCCCTTAATATAGGAATCTCATAAAAGAACTGAGAGAAAATTAAAATTTTACCAAACAAAAATGGCAAGTCCCAACAACCTCACTTATTTCACCAGAAAGTCTCTTACCAAAGAATACAGAGCTGACAGAAAGAAAGATGAGGAGGAAGAAGAACTGGAGCCAAGTAGTGACTTGGAAGCAGGTGAACAGCTGGCATTTATTTATGGAGATGTTCCTTCAGAAATGGTGTCAGAGCCCTTGGAAGACCTGGATCCATACTATAAGGATAAGAAAGTAAGCATTTCCTGCTAAATCTTTGGCCATAGGGGAATATTTATGTTTTACTCTTCATGGATTAAAAGTTTTAGATTACAAAATGATTATACTTGGTGACCATATTAAGTAAAGTTTTAAATGCTGAATTATGTAGTTTGCCTTATATTCTTACGTTAAATCAGAATCAACTTTGTAACTGATATCTTAATTCCATTACTTTAAATGTAGGGGGGCAGGGTATTTGGAACTGATCAAGAATCTGCTTTTTCTAGTAGTAATCCAAATTAAATACTTTGGCATTTTGCTTGCAGTGAAATGACCTAGGTTGTTAATCCAATCTCTTCTACTTGTTCCTGTGGTGCCCTTACACAAACCATTTAACATCTTTGTGCCTTATTTTCCTCACCTGAAGGGATTTGGTCAAAATGAACTCTATGGTTCCTTTGGACTCAAAATCTGTGATTCTGTAATTTTATATCTGGGCAATCCCCAATGACTTCTACAGGTTTATGATTCTATGATATGATACCTGCTCATTGTAGAAAGGCAGCTTGTTATAGTTTCAGTTTCAGTAGTTTTAGAGTACTGAATTTAGAGTCAAAAAAGTCTGGATTCAGTGCCAACCGAAACTTTGGCAAAACCACATCTGTAGTTTACCTGTCAATCTCTCTCATCTAACTTCTTTGAGACTGTATCTCCTCATTTGCAAAATAAGAATATTTTATATGTCTATAAATGACCTTTTACACTTCCTTCTAAATCCATGGTCTTGTGGTCATTTAGCATTTCTGTGAGCACCTCTCATAAGAAAGTTCCTGCCTACAGATAGAGTCCATTTCATTTTCTGATGACTAGAATCAGTAGAAAGCTTTTCAAAGAATCACAGCCTCAAAGGTCAAAGGAGCTTGAGAGTTGGATCTTCCCAAGCTAATACCTGAAAAGGAATATTTCTATAAAATCTAAAAGTGGCTCTCTTGTCTTTGCTTGAAGTCTTCTAGGGTGTAAGAACCTGCTCTTTCCTAAACCGACTCATTTGTCTTTGGGGCAATTTTGAATGTTAGGAAGATTTACATTATATCAAACCGAAACTCACCTCTGAAATTTCCTTCCATTACTATTAATTATGCTCTCTATGGCCAAGAAAAACATATCCAGGCAATATTCTAAATGACACAGTCCTGTAATACTTAAATACATCTATCAAGTGTTCATTACATTTTCTCTTTTCAGGTTTAACCGTTTCTCATTCCTTTAGCTAAACCATACATTGCTTTACCTTCAGAATGAGTAGATTTTTGTTCTTCAGTTTTCCAGTCATGCCCAGCTCTTTGTTACCCCATTTGGGATTTCCTTGGCAGACTATTATATTAGATATATTTTCAGTACTTTTCTAGTTCTACACTTTATATGCCTATATTTATTTCATTTGACCCTAACATTATCAGAGGCAGTTAAGTGGCTCAGTGAATAGAGGGCTAAGACTGGAGTCAGGAATACTTGAATTAAAATTCAGTCTCAGCTATTTAGTTGTATGCCCCTGGCCAAGTCATTTAATTTGTTTGTCTTAATCAACTGGAAAAAATAGCAAGCCACTCTAGTATCTTTGTCAAGAAAACCCCATAATGAGGTCATGAAGAATCAGGCATGACTGAATGACTGACACAACCACGATGATCAATGCAAACTAGAAATGATTGTTAAAATAATTAAGCGTTTTCATTTTTAATTTCATTCTCTTTTTCTTCCACAGACTTTCTTAGTATTGAATGAAGGGAGAATAATCTTCAGATTCAGTGCCACTTCAGCCTTATACATTTTAACTCCTTTCAATCTGATTAGGAGACTATGTATTAAGGTTCTAGTAAATTTATATCCTTTTGCAAAGATTCATTGGCAGGGTTGCTAAATCAAAAAAAAAAAAAAACAGGGGCAGCTGGGTGACTCAGTGGATTGAGAGTCAAGCCCAGAGATGGGAGGTCTTGGGTTCAAATATGACCTCAGACACTTCCTAGCTGTGTGACCCTGGGCAAGTCACTTAACCCCCATTGCCTAGCCCTTACCACTCTTCTGCCTTGGAACCAATACACAGTGTTGATTCCAAGATGAAAGATAAGGGTTTCAAAAATAAAACAAAACTAATGGTAAATAAATACAATTTTTTCATCATCCAAATGTTGCTTTTTAGTCTTTTTTTCTACTTTGAAAGTATCTCTGGTTTAAGTTCATTCAATGCATTTTAATTGAATAGGAAAACATAAAAATGGCAGTTAGGTAGCATAGTGTATTGAGTACTGGACCTGGTGGCAGGAAGAACTTAATCTAGTCTCACACACTTAACTAACAATGTGACTACAGGTGACTACAGGCAAGTCACTTAACCTCTGTTTGCCTCAGTTTCATCATTTGTAAAATTTATTTTAAAAAATGTGTTTTCAGTCATTTAGGGATAAAAACTTAATATTTTAAAATTTTTTTTTCAAATCTTAAAGAGTGATATAAGTACTAGTTATTATTAGCACTAACATGATCAGCAATATTATTTACTGATCTGATAAATAAATATATATGCTAGTAGTTTGGAAAATGTTTCAAATATGTTCCAGTATCCATGGCCATGCAAATTGAAAAAGGACAATTCTTGAAAGTCAGTTTTAAGTTCTTTAAAGTGAGATGTCATTCTAGGCTGTCAAATTTTGGATAAATATCCTTAGCACATATGTTGGAAATCTCTAACATGATGTATCATTTCACTTTCCTTGATTCTCATCTACCCTATTCAACATGTTTATCATGGGCACATTTTTGATCAACTGTATATTTTTGACATTGTGTACATCTCCAACCTGGATAAAGTCTCTAAAGTAAGTTGTCAAAATTATTTTTAAAATATATATTGCAAATGGGACATTGTATTCTTCTCCCATATGTAGAGTTGTTGATTTCTCTATTTTTATGCCTCTATTCCCCTTGTGATCTAGTTGAAATCCTGTCTATGTGTTCTTACTCTAAGAAACATAAAAACAGGCTTAATATTGTTGCTATTACATGGAAATTAGTAAATTGCCTAATAAGCTTCAGATTCTCCCATAGTTTTATAGAAGAAGGAACTCCTCAGGAGTTTATCCTTATCTGTAATCCTAATTCTGTTCATGTCCACGACTTGCGTTCTACCTAGTTAATATTTTATCACTTTCAGAAATATTTAATCTTAATAATAGTTCCTTGTGTTATACATCTTCCCCTCATTCCTGCCTTTCTTGTTTAGATTTTGATTTTTTTGCCTTCCTAAATGGAAACACTCTGAACATTTTTTGGCCATCGGGGCATTATTTCAATTCTTGCTTTTATTGTAATGGAGAACATGGCTAATAACAAGTATAGTTACAAATTTTGCATTTGGGCTTTTTAAGGCATTCATTTATAATAGTTTTACATGGACTTCCAAAGGCTTATCCGTGATTATAGACATGTCATTCTTCCATTTAATGTACTTGTGGATTCTTGCTTTCAGTTTACCTTTCCTTGGACTATATACTTTTGAAATACTTATAAAAATCTTGGCAAGAGGCTTCTGTATAGGACCTTTCACATTCCTCAGTGATCCTTGGAACTGGTTTGATATTCCTATTCTTACAATGGCGTGAGTATTTTCAAGTTTTTTAATATTACAAATAGATAGATTCATGGTGAGGAAACAGCATGATAAGAAAAAAGTCTTTAAGGCCTTGGATTTTTTTTTCATATAAAACTTTTATACATAAAGAATATTTTGGAAGCATGGTGTTCGAACCTTATACTTTCCATTTAATACATTTAATGAACTCCAACTGTTTTATATTTATTATCAACTTTGATTCTCAGAATTGGGATAAGCACATTCATAAAAAATTTTGAAGTTTTAAGGAGCTTTTATTTTTGTTTTTGCATTTTAAAACAGAAGGAACTAAAATGTCAGATGAATGCCTATTTTTTCCATTTGGCATGAGAAAATGGGAAGAGAATCCAGGGAGAAATTGGCACTGTGCCCTTGATTCCCAGCCCATTAAGCCTTTGGTAAATTTACCTTTTTAAATTCTAACAAATATCCTAAAATCCAGATTTATTCTCAAAAAAGTTTCTAGACTTACTACTCTATAAAGTTTCATAATTTAAGAATTTATATAGTAGGTTTAATGAATATATTTAGCAATCTTTTTTTGCTAATGGATATATTGCATCCCATTGTTTTGAAAGATACATATTTTCCATCTTGGTTTGTCACAGCTTTTTCTATTAGTTGTGAGGTTGACATACTGATTTTTCTCTTTGTTTCCTCAACAATAAATTGTTGCATGTTCATTTATCTAGATTAAATGTCGTCACCAAATAAATAACAACATATTTATAACATTCATGCTACTGTGATGGGAAGAACACTGGACTTGGATTCCAGAGACCTAAATTTGAATCTTGTCACAAATACTTATTAGATTAATAGTCTGGGCCAAGTCATTTTATATTCTCCCCTCTTCTCTTTCTTAAAGCATAAAATGGGTTTTATTATAGAAGCCACCTTACAGGATTATTTGAAAGATCACGTGAGATAGCAAGTAAGCAAGCAAAAATGATTTATTAAACACCTATCCTTTGCCAGCCACTGTGATGATGTACATAAAGTGGTTACAAAACTTAAAGTACTATATAAATGATAGCTCTTGCATTTTTTACAATTCATATACTTAAATAGGACACTATCGAGAATCTTCATTGCCACCTTCCACCACTCCTTTATGGTCTCATAAATTAGTTGCTCTAGGTTCATGGGATTTTGAGCTGGAAGGATCTTGAGAGATCATGCAACCCCACCCTCTCATTTTCTTCAGATGAGGAAATTGAGGCTCAGGGAGGTGAAATTACCTCCTGAAAGTTACACAAGTAATAAATTAAAAAGCTATTTTTCCAAATAATAATCTAACAAAAAATCCCTTCTTTTACTACCTCATATTACCTTTTGAAGCTTCTGAGTTGATTTTACTTAAATAGCATATGCTTTAAAGGAAAAAACCCAAGTTAAGCTTAGAGACAGATAAAAGAAACTTTTTAAGGGCATAAGGAGGAGCAAATTCTGGAGAAACATACCTACTTTCAAATACTTGAAGGGCTATCATGTGGAAGAAGGATTCTTTGACCTTGTTATGTGTTGCCTTAAAAGGCAGAACTAGGAGTTATGGTTGGATTAGAGATCTCTCAAGATAATGAATCTCTCCTCACTAGTCGTTTCTGAACAAAGCATTGTAGAGGGGGTTTTTATTCTATTCTTGGTCTAATTGGTCTCTGTTTCCCTTTCAATTCTATGATTCTCTTCATTTCATTTCCATTAATTAAATTTTATTCTGGTAAAGAAAGGCAATCTACTACATTTAAAAGATAATGCCTGAAATAGCAGTAAGAGGCTGATAAATAATGCCATTGGGTACTTTGAAACTACATAAATTTATGTAAATCTAATTCTACAGGTATTTGAGACTATTTGTAAACCTGGGCAGTTTTCCATATCTTGGAATTTTCTCTGTGTTGAGAATTATGAAAGCTGTTTCTCTAAATATAGGTAAGAATTGATTGGCATGATTATTTGTGTCTTTCCCATTGCATGTTTTTCAGGGTGGAAGAAAAGATAATATTTTAATGTGTCATTTCACTGTGGCTATCTGATAGTGTCTGTCAATTGGTACACTGTATTGGCACTGGGAGACTTTAGATTTGTTCAAATCAAAGGATCATTAATTTAGATATGTAAGAATACTTTAAGATGACCTAGTCCAATTGTCTCATTCGACAGTTGAAGAACTGAGACCTATAGTGGACAAGTGATGTGTCAAGACAGTAAGTGCCTGGGAAAGGATTCTAATGCAGGTCTTCCTGATGCCCAAGTTTAGCACTCTGTCTACTCCTGGCATTTTGGTTAGATTATATCTCTAATATATGTATATTAGATATTAGAATAGATAGATACATCTGTTACCTTGGGAATGGAACCCGATCTTAAATAAAAATCCAGGACTATTTCCATTGTACTACTTGTGAGTTTTAAAATTAATATTCAGTAACTAAGTATTATATTTTTAAAGTTTTATTAATAATGACTAGGGCAAAAGAACTGCCCAAATTCAGCCCAGTAGCAGATCCAAAAAGAGGAAGAGGGAGGAATTACAACCACTTAAATACAATCACGCAAAATTCAGGAACATAGGAAAAGGGAATTTGGGGAAATGCTAAGGGACTTTTGGGGGATGAAGTCCAAAGGCTCAAAATCTCCATTTATCCACACCCCCCTTGATCCTATTGGGAAACCAGTTTCCCCAAAAGAATCATGAAAACATAATCAACTTAAAAATTGAAATAATTTATGGATAAAAGGAAAAGATAACAAAACCAATGATTACTAGGCTGAAAAAAAGCCAATTTGGGGGCAGTCCCCTTTGGCATAAAAGTATACCTTCAAAACAAAGGCATTTCAACCCCCCATAGTTCAATTCACATCCCAAAGTTCACTCTGGATCTTCTAGTGCAGCATGTGGTCTCTGCAGGCATCTACCTTCATGGTGCATTCTGGATTCTGGGAGGTAGAAAGTTTCTTTTCCTAAAATTGCTCAAATTTAAATCAAAGTTTACAACAATAACTTGCCCCCCCTGAGGTGAATAATAACAAACACAGGAATCATGGCTGAGTTATGAGGTATATGAATCAATTTGCAAAAGAAAATTAAAAACATGAAAAATCCAAATAAAAGAGAAAAAACAACTTGTGGATGAATTACAAAATATAAAAGTATTATGTCTAAAAATATCTTAATTAAAGCAAAAACAAATCTATAACAGGTCCTTGAATCGGGGCCCAATTAAAATTATTTAAACAATTATGCATTTACCCAATCACTAGCCAAGACTAGTATAGGAGAAAAGTCAATTTCTTTGATCTTGGAGATTGTGATTATGTGATGACTACAGCTGTGCTAAGGTAAACTTGGTGTATCTGACAGTTCATATGAATTGTCCTCTAATGGACTACACTTTTGTATTCATCAAGGAAGATCTGGTGAAGCAATTCAGTCAGCACCTCTGCAAACAGTGGAGGTTGAGAGCCCTTTTTCACGATTAAAGGTCATGGAAACATTTCTTCACAGGAGACCCAGGATGATTCTAAAAGTTCTTATGCCATTAAAGAAGTTCATACATTTTGTGATGTTCTCTTTATACCCTTTCTGCCATAGTATTATATTTATAAGTTTGCCACACCATGAAAGACAGAGAAGGGACTAAATTATAGGAGCCATGTAGAAGCTAAATTTGAGATAATTGGTAGAATATGAGACAAGGAAGACCTGCATTTAACACATGTTAAACAGCCTCAACCTCCAACCCCAAACAAGTTCAAGGCCTATTGTCTTGGCTCAAAATTGCATCAATATGACTGGTATCTGGTCTCTTTGACCTTGTGCTCCATAGGCACTATGCAGGTGCTCTGTGTTTCTTTAGCACTGTACAGTGGCTCTTTTGAATATTCTCTTCTTTTGGAATCAGACAGAATCATGAAGCAAAGTCCCATTATTCTTTTAAACAATCAATAGCATCATTTTTATAGTCTAAAGCTTTTTGGGTATGCATTAATATTAGAATAGATGTATTTAAAACTATTACTGCAAAATTTAAAAAAAATAAAGAAAAATCTTCTAAATACTGTTGATGTGCTTCAAATACAAAAGAAGAGAAAAAATAAAACTCAGATACTATATTGCACGTGCCATAAAAAAGTTTTTTTCAAGTTTTAAAAATAAAAAAAAATAGCTTAAATCAGTGACACACTGTCAGCCATGTGCAAGCACAAAATAATTTTCAGAAAAAAAACAGTAACACAGTAGATAATGCACATTCAAAGAAGTACCAAAGTCCCCAAAATTCACAATAGCCCAGTTAATTACAATAGCAAACAAACCCACTATCATATTTCAAATAAGTTGTTGTATGACATAAAAAACTTATGAACTGATGGATATTTGTCAATTTTTACAGTTGTAGCAAATATTTCAACTTTGGCAAACACATTTTTAAACAAAGTAAAACTTATTTGGGTCTAGAACATCATCAAGAAATCTACATTGTTCTACTGGAAGTAAATTAAAATGAAGAGTTTTGCAAGAGCTCTTTTTTCTGGCTTCCTGATTCATAGAAACACCTTGGTAGGAACATTTCTTTGTTTCTCTACCTTTAATAAAACATTCTTTATTATATATATAATATATATATATACATAATTTTTTAAAAATCATACATTCAGAAACTACTAGTTACTAAAATTATTTCTGAAGATCCCATAGAATTACCATTTAAATTCTTAGCTCATTAAATTCTCCAAAGGTTGCACAAAATTTAACCAGTTTTGTTGAAATCCATCCATCACCATCTATGTGACAATTAACAAAGGCAACATGTGATCTTCAATGGGTCTAGTGACAAGGATTTTAGGCAAGATGTTCATGGGCTTATACACTGATATTTTGTTCTTTAACAGACGTAAAGGTACAAATTAAAGATCAATATAAGCAAAATGTAGTAGCTTAAATGATTCAGAATTACAGAAAGGTATTGACTAGATTAATACAAATAAACTTTAAAATATTTAAACCTTAAAGGAATCAGTAAATACAATAATATAAACAAATGAGAAAGTGAAGACAGGCAGTGCAATCAAAATCCTTTTTTACCTATCCCAATAGACTTGTTCTATATTATAAGAGGAGAATAAACTCAAAATAGTTAGCAAGAAACATCCAGATCTCTTTTTAAAGTTTCCTTCCCATCCCCTACTATTTATTATCCATTTAGATTTAATTTGTCAAAGGTCTGAATTTCCTCATAGAAACACAAGGCAGAATCTCCATCTGTATGTTGAGAGCATTTAAGACTTTTAGGACTTTGTCAAAATATTTCAGGTTAGTGTGTAGTTTAAGCAGCCTAGCTTGTGGCATATTCTTGAGGAGAGGGAAATAAAGTGGGAAATCTCCAATGAAAATGAAAACTCCCGGGAAAAGAATTAAGCAGATCCAAACTGCACTTTTTAGCTCTACCAACTCAAACTGTTATTTTAGAGTTTCAGGCATGCTTTGCAATAACATTTTTTCCTGAAAGATGCTGAATGAGACTTGTTTACAAAGTAAACAGAAAGAAGCAAAACTTGGAGGGAAAACAATATCGTGTTTGCATATGAGAAAAAAATATTTCTCCTTGGGGTTTTGGGTCAAGAGAAAGAAGGGGAAAAAACAGGCTTATTCCCGAAAACTGATTTTAAATCTACTGATTTGGAAATTACTGGCCTCCCTGTGAAAAACCTTTACTAACAGCCCTCTAAACTAGGAGTTCAGGATCAACTTTAAAAAATCTACTTGAAAGTTAGAAGGTGTGGGGTTCTTTTCTCCACGCTGAAAAATGGCTATGGCAGGCTAGAAACATGCATGTGGAGTGTGGAAAGGGATTTGGATGGAATGAATTTTATACCTCACCCTCTGTGGAAAAAAATGGCTGAGATTGTCAGACTCTTGTGGCGGATCTGGTCTCAGCAAGAGGAGACTCCAAACTGGGTGGGGAAGCATAGAGAAATGCTGGCTAAGTATATGGACAGGAGAAATAGCAAGCAGCGGCAGGTGGCAGGGCACAGGAGGAGTGCAGGCACACCCCACCACTGGACCCTTGAGGTGGGCAGTGACGGGGCAAACTTACTATCTTTACTGTAAGACTATGTTCAATTTTTTTTGAGAATTTGTAATCCCTTCATGGTAAGCCAAAATGTGAATTTAAAAATTAATATTCGATAACTAAGTATTATATTTTAAATGTTTTATTAATAATAACTAGGGGAAAAGAACAGCCTAAATTCAGTCCAGTCCAAAAAGTGGAAGAGGAAGTAGTTACAGGCACTTAAATAGAAGCACACAAAATGTAGGGATGCATAAATAGGGAACTTGGGGAAATACTAAGGGACTTCTGGGGGATGAAGTCCAAAGGCTCAACATCTCCATTTATATATACTCTTGAAAAATGATTTCAGCTATACTACGGAAGAGCTAGGTTAAACACCAGTACCTTATGAAAATAAGATTGCTGAATGATGCAGCATAATATAGTGGCAAAGACTATATAGATGTGGGATTAAATCTTATCCTATCTATTTACAGTCTGTGACAGTAAAAAAAATTGCTTCCTTTTTCAACCTCAATGCCCTCATCTGGAAAATAATAAAGATTTGATTAGGTAATAATTGAGTTACCTTCCAGCTCTGAAATGGACACCTCTGAAACTTATTTGCTGACATTTCTTGAGGGGGAAACTTGCTGAAAACTAAACCACTTATTTCATTTGGTTTTTGGTTTGAAACATTGACATCTTTTGTAGTTGGTGGAGAACTTATAATGTGTCTACTCTGATGTTTTATTTCATCGTAACAATACTGCCTTGCCCCTCCTTTTTTCAGGCCCAAGATCTGTTGTAAGAACACTCACTCAGTCAATGAAGATGTTTCAACAGACAGTGATGCTGATTGTATTTTGTCTGAGTGTCTTTGCTGTCATGGGAATGCAGCTATTTATGGGCAAACTGAAGCAGAAATGTGTGCAATGGCCTAGAGGAGAGGGAAATATCACCGAGATACCATGGGACAATGAAGGTAAGCATCACTACTCAGGAAACACTTAGGCTTCCAGAAAATGTGTGAATGCCAATCACTAGAGAAATCCTAATGGATCAAATGAATTACTGAAACTGAGTAAGACTCTTTATCGGTTACATGTCTTTTTTGTTATCTTTCCCTTTCAAATCTGAATTCCTAAGGTCTCAGTTTTCTCTATAGATATTAAACTAAGAAAAAATGAGCAATGTAACTTCTACTACCCTGCAAAAAAAAGTCATAAAAAAGACCAAAAAGAAATAAGTTTTAATACTGCCTAAGAGAGTCTGAAATGGAATCCTTATTGAAGGCTGTTTTTGAAAAAAAGAGTACAGGGAATTTATCATTAAAAGCTTTAATTTGCATGAGCACCATGATATATATAGGGGTATAGACATCTTCAGGAAACCCAAGGACTTGGTTCATGGTCCAATTTCCCTCTGTCTGACTATGCCTTTTAACCTCTTTGAAGTACTTTTTTTCTTTATCTGGAAAATAGGGATGCTTAATTCTATGACTTACTTTATTTATATGACCTAACTAAAAGATTTGTCTTTTTTAAAAAAAGAAAATTCTTTAAATCAAAAAGCATCAAAAAGTGAGTCCTTTATAAGTTCATTTAATATGAAAGACTAACAAACCCAGCTTAAATTACTAGAAAACTTCTATTCCTGTGCATTTATAAGAATGCAAATACTTCCATTCCTATATGCAAAGCAAATTCTTTGAAGTGTTATGAATAAAAATTAATCTGGAGGCTTATTGCCATTTTATAAGTATTTATTAGTAAAGAGGGAGAAATGTAGTAAAAAGGGTTTCTAGCCTTTCTAACTTAATACCCAATCCTTTGGCTTGTCAAAGATATCCTGGTAAGATGATAGACAGAGAGACAGAAACAGAGACAGAGACAGAGGCAGAGATAGAAACATGTCAGCCCAGGAAGCAAGTTAGTTCAAGTCTGGAAGCCAAGAGACATATAAGCTTCTTGTGATGTTTCTTTAACCATATAGCTCCTCCCTGCCTTGGATCATAGGCCAATGACTTTCAAGCATCTCACCTGTGCTGGGACTCTGTTGCTGATGCTGGGACTCTGAGATGCCAGGGGATGCCAGGAAACCCATGCATCAGGTTGTGAGACAAGCCCCCTGACTCTGTGACTCTTTTGTTGAGTACTTTCCAAGATGAACTGAGTTAGGAAGTCCCTAAATATTTACCTTACACAGAAGTACTCCTCCTTCCATATGAAATGAACAACCACTCACAGTTTTTATATTTTAAAACTATTAGTAAAACATTTTGATATATTTTTCTTGTGAAACAAATTTCTATTGGTTTTGAAAGGATTTTATTTAGATGATTTAAAATGAATCAAATAGAGGATACTTTTAAATTCATGATCAGCTAAATTCTTTTTCTTTTACATAAAAAGCTCCTACATCAAATTTCTCAAAAAAAATTTATTGCCTATCCTAATAAGTAAAAAACATCTTAATGAGTAAAAAAAATTGTTACCCATCCATAATATGGATTTTTACTTATGTATTATATGCCTATACTGCAAAACTTATATGTATTAAAATATATAAAATTATAAGTATTTATAATATTTTATGTCATATAATACATTTTTGTCACTGAAAATATTTAGAGTAACATTATTAAATATATGATATATATGCATATGTATCTTTATGTATAGTTTAACATTTTGTGATATTGTGATTTGAAGGACTGGTATTAAGTTCATTTTATTACTTGTATTTAAATGCTTCCTTACATAAAATATGCATAGATCCAATGGTAGAAAACCATTTCTGGCTATGTTCATTAAATCACAGTAATAATTTTTCATTGTACATTTAGTTTTTTTCCTAAATTCAACAAATAAATTACTATTTTTCATTTCTTGCTACTTGTGGCAGTTTCTTATTAGCTAATTAGCTAATATTACATGTCACAATATGCAGTTTGGGTATAGATCATTGTTAATGACAGAAAATATTAATATATATTTTAAATAATCTCAATAATTTCAAAATTCTGGAAAATCAGATTAGATTATCATTTTCATATCTCAGTTTTTTGAAGAGCTCAATCTAGAATCAGGAGAGTGTCATTTCTGTTCTTTTCTTCAACATTTTTCATATTGTTAAAATTATCTTTTATCTTTGATTTCTTTGAAGGCATTGTTTTAGCTATTTGGATATTTAGTTAAAATTAGATAATTTATATATTCATTTAATGAGACTCATATGAACAGAAATATTTCAGATTATAATGAAAGCAAAAAAAGAGAATAAGGCTATCCCTGTCAACCATTTGATATTCTGGAACTCCAACTATTCCTCCAGAATAGTTTATGTATCATGCATGGCATATATTAATAATATTTAATGTATTTCTTGTTTTTTAAAAGTAAAACATACTAAGAAAAGTTATATTTGATTATTGCAAGCATCTTATCAAACTATTTTGAAAATTATCTTTTTAGACTGTTATGTCATATCCCAATTCTACTGTCTATAATCAATTTCTTATCTTTTTTTTTAATGCTACCATTATATGTAGTATTTCACCCATAGTCTCTCATGTATTCAAATATTTGGGAAGAATAAAGATTTTTTAAACTTATCTTCTTTGGAGACAAGGTTGGTCACTAAAATTTTGAAGCATTCAAATTTGAGTTCTTTGTTGTTATTATTTTTCCATTTCCTGTCTTGTCATTATATACAAGGTTTTCACTGTGTATAAAAATAGAGAAGGAAGGATGGGGTTAGAGGGAAATCAATGTTTCATGTTTACCAAGGCTTTGAGTAAATAGTGAAGGAATGATTATTCTTTTTTGGTTTGTTTACAGTTGGAGTTACCTTTATTGTGTTACCATATTTTTTCTCATTTGCATTATCAAATATATACATTTTGATTTCTATTCTAAGATTTACACATTCCAGTTGACAGTTGTAGATTCTTAGCAAGAAGGTATGCTTTAGGAGAATGAGAAAAGTGACAGAAGGGGGAAGGATTGAGTTTAAGAGGTTTTATAGGCAGGGAGGTCTCAAAACAGGAGAGGGAGAGGAGGGCAGTCTAATTATAGTCCCATTATGTAAGTAGTATGGATTTGTGATGAGAGATGGAGATCTCATGATCATTTTAATGTGAACATTGTCATTTCATTGGAAGGCAATCTTTTCTGAGAGTGTTGTGGTTCCATGGTTAATATCCTCATTTGGGAAAAAAGGATGTGTGAGTTTTTAGGGATAACTGGCATCCAGAGTGAAAGCAATGAGGAGAAAGGAGAAATAGATTCAATGGGGAGATGTTTTGGTCATTGAGGAAAAAGAATAATCATTGAGACAGTTGAAGGTAAAATTGGACATCATCTGTTACACACAGTAATTTCTATCACACAACCCTGCTTAGATACATTACTTTTCTCACAAATTGATACTGCTAAGAATGAAACAAACTACAGGGTAAAAAAAATGGCTGGGCAAGTTTATAAAGTCAATAAAAGAAATTGGCTAGAAAAGCACAAACTTCATGCTTTAGAAGTTTTAACCCTATAAAGAATACAGAACAAATAGAGAAGAAATGAATACATGTAAAGCCCACAAAGCAAAGAATATATTTACAAACATACTGGAAGGGAATATTTGATAAAGAGGAAAAGTTTTTTTAAAATTCTTAGAAATAGGTCCAGCAAAAATAAAAATAACAAACATAAGAAGTTTGATAGAGAGATTTTGAACTGACAATAAAACTGATATTTTTAAAAAAATAGAAGAAATATTATTTACAAATGAGAAAGAATAAATCAATTTAAGTTAAAACTCCAAACTAGAGAATAGCTATCAAATAGAGTAAGGCAGCAAAATAAGTTAAGGAAGAGAGCCTATGGGAATAGAGTTGATTCAAAGAATTTTAAACAAATCTAATTAGTGGGATGAAATACAGGAAACAAGAAGGAGATTTTTTTAATCTAAGGGGAAAAAAATGAAGAAAAACATTTGGAAAACAATCCTAACTTGAAAAAAATGATAAATTTGAGAGCTAAATCAAGCAGGACATAGAGGCTAAAAACCATAAGCACAGAAGGATCTAATTTTAACATGAAGAAGCTTCTAAAAATAAAATATAGTTATGATTGGAAAACATTAGAAGGACTTTCAACAGGTACAAAAACAAAGCAAGGATGATGCCCTCTTTCTTATTTTCATGGCATTCCTGAGCTGCCAAATATTAAATTAACTATAGCCTGTCTTTTTATGTGTTTATGTACTCATTTAGTTTGGTATAAAACAACCATTGTTCTAGAATGTTTAATGCTGAGCACCTTCCTTTTCACTGAAGCAAAAAAGAAAATTTCAAAATGAATAGGAACAAAATTACAATAGAAAATCCCAATTACAAATAAGATATAATTTGTACTGGTGCTCCATTTGATGGCAATGCTCAAAATCACAGTTGAGAGACTTTTTATTTTTAAATTGATGTTTTTTTTTTTAAATAAGGATTCATTAGGTTATTCCTTATTTTAAAATTCTGACTATGCAATTTATTTCCCCTAATTTTGTATTATTATAAACATGAAAAAAATGAACAAACACAAATCTTTTTATTTGTAATTAGGGCATAAGATATTTTACAGATACTAAAGATCTCAATACTGTAAAAATATATTTATTTATATATATGTATATATATATATACACATTGATATATATGACAGCATTGAAATCATTTTCCTATTTAGGTGTCACTTTCTTAACTTGTTTCTGCTCTCTTTAGTGTATTTTATACAATTTTCACTGATTTTCCCCCCATCTTTATCACTCCTCACATTTCCAAAAAGCTCTCCCTTATAAATAAAGATGTATAGTCAAGCAAAATAAATTGACACATTAGTATTTTCTGAAAATGCATTTCATTTTACACCTATGGTCCATCATCTCTGACATTTGAGATAAGAAGGTCTGGTCTCTTCATCAATCTTCTGGAATCATCAAGAATCATTGCATTAATAAGAATCTTTGAGATTTTTTTCAAATAAAAGAAAAGTAGATAGAAGCTGATGAATATTTCCTATTCATATAGAAAGACCCTTTAAGAACCCAATATACAGAGAAAAAATGAAAAAAGTATGTAATATGTTCTATTTCATCTCATTCTTTTCAATTTCAAATATTGTGAATGGAGCAAAGGGATTTTTTCCTTTTCTCTTCCATGGGACCTGCTGTATGTTGGTTCCATTGAAAGTTTGATTTTAAACAGGAAGGAATAAAAATGAACATTAGAAAGACCAGTAGATTTTTCCCCACTTTTTTTTCAAGGTAAGCTCTGACCCATTTGCAAAAAGGACTTATAAACTGGATAAAGGAGAAGGAAAAGGGGAGATAAGAGGAGAGGAAAGGGAGAGACAGAGGAGAATAAATGAAATATTGGAATACTGCAATTTGCTCCTATTGGAAAAGGGAAAATAAAAAAGTAAAAAGAAGTTTAGAATTCATCAGAGTTCTAGTTATCATCCAGTCTTCCATCCTCCTAACCTCCTGCATTTCCTTTTCATCACCATAGTATCCTTCAAACTTTCCTTCTCTTCTTCATCATCATCCTCTCCTTCCCCATATTTCATAGCAGAAAACCAAGAATACTTTAATGTCAGATATCATGTTTGATGATCTATTCCTTCTAACTCTTTCATATGCATCAGAACAGTCAAACTAAATTTAAGAAAAGTTTTCTGCTTTTTGATTGTTTCTTTTCTTTGCTGTTATTCAGGAACTGACAAATATTTTACTAACTCTCAGATTTTCATTTGCTTTTAGCTAACTAAAGATAGTTTTCCATTTTCATTAAGAAGAAATTCTTCAAAAGAAGTTTTTTTTTCCAAGTGAGAATTTTCATCAAAATAAGAATGCCATATGAAACCTGATTTAATGACCTCAAACTCTGTCACCTAGAACCCATTAAAGTAATATAGTGCCCCTAGCCCCAAGAAATAGAAATAGCTATGGATCATTGACAGTGTTGTAACACAGATGGCTGGTATTTTGGTAATAAATGTTGACCTCTTCAAGACAAAAAACCAGCAGAGGCTTATGCTTCTACTATCATTTCAAAATTTCCTCACTGGCTTGCTCATTCAGTATGTCTGTTTCATTAGGTATTTCATTGATCTCTTCAATTGCTTCTTGCTCTTGGGCTCCTGCTATGATTTAGAATTTCTTTTTGAAAAACTGGCTTTGGCCACTAGCCCTGAAGTTGTGGTGCTCTGCAGTCTCCATCTCAGGGATATTAGGGAATTGAGAAGTGTGCAACAACTTTTTACATCCCATCACATAAGCCATGATTAGTGTAGCTTCCTTAGTCAGGGGCTTCTGCTCCCGTTCTAGGAGATTCAGACTAGGTGATGGCAGAACAAATCATCCCTGATTAATGCTTATATTCTCTGTGTTCAAAACCACCTCTGACATTACCACCACCACTATTAGCCTTCCTCACTCTCTTCTTCCCCCATTTTGCTCTCTACCGTACCCTTCATCAACTTGGCTTCTGAAATACTGCAACTCTCTTTTCCTCTCTAGTATGGCAGTGACCAAAAATAATTAAACAGAAGAAACAATAAAGACCAGAAAAGAAAACAAAAAACAAAAGGAACATTTTGGTTGAATAACCAAGTTTTTTAAGAAACTTAATTCACTTAAGCATTTATTAAGTACCTACTGTGAATAAATGATTCTTACACATGGAAGAATGGGCATTCCAAGCTAAATATAATAGTCCCTGCCTATAAGAAGTATGCAAGTTATGGGGGAAATGAGACCTATGCATTAAATAATTTAAAAAACCAGAACATATAACTTTTTAAAAAGAGTAACTATGAGTATTCTTAGGAAGGAATTATCACTTCTGACTGGGAGAATTGGGGGAAAATCATTGAGAAGGTAGTATTTCAGATGGACCTTGAAGGAATTTACCAGTTAAAAAGAAACAATAGAGGAGATACATTGTGGGAAAATGGTGGAGTAGGATCTGAAGCTTTCTTGCCTTCCTAAATCACCCTACGACCAAAAATAACTCCATAAAATCAACAGTAAAAGCAACAAAAGCAGATAGAAGTCCAGAGTGAAATTGGACAGCTAAGGACAAATAGAGAAGACAACTAACTTCTCTGATCTCAGGGACCACTGGAATGAGTATGCAGGCAGAGGGCCCTGGAAGCATCCATGTCTGCTGTGGCCTTGGCTCTGTCGACCCTCACTAGCCCGTTACTGGGGACTGAAGGAGTGAACACCTCGGAGTCAGCAGGCACCAACAGTATTTAAGGACAAGAACTCAAACTTCTGCCCTTTGATCCAGCCATACCACTGCTGTGTTTGTACCCCAAAGGGATAAGAAGGAAAAAAAAAACTTGTACAAAAATTTTTATAGCTCAGCTCTTTGTAGTGGCAAAAAAATTGGAAAATGAGGGGGTTCCCTTCGATTGGGGGATGGCTGAACTAATTGTGGTATGTCATGGTGATGGAATATTATTGTGATGAAAGAATAATGAACTGGAGGAATTCCATGCTAACTAGAAAGACCTCCAGAAATTGAAGCAGAGTGAAAGAAGCAGAACCAGGAGAACATTGTACACAGAGACCGATACACTGTGTATTAGCAATATGGAAATAGGTTTTTGAACAATGATATATGTATAACCCAGTGGAATTGCTTTTCAACTTAGCTAGGGGTGTGGGGAGGAAAGAGGAGAGGGAAAGAAAATGAATCATGGAATCATGGAAAAATATTCTGAATTAATTAATAAAAAAATTAAAAATAGGCTTTAAAAAACCTATTTCAAAAGACCAAAGAAATACAATAAAATGGCCAGAAGCTCAAACAGAGCTTTTGCATGAGCTTTTTAAAAAAACCTCAAAAATCAAATGAGAGACATTCAGGAAAATTAGAAAAATAATAAAAGCAATGCAAGGAAGTCAAGAAAATTATGAATGATTCACCAAAAGAGAAAAAGAGATCCAGAAATTTATGTAATAAAATAATATGTTAAGAACTAGAATTGGACAACAGGAAGCTAATAATTTTCTAAAACAACAAGAAATAATAAGGGAAAAATCAAAAGAATATGAAGTTACTCATTTTATAAACAATTGACTTGGAAATTAAATCAAAGAGAGGCAATATAAAAATTATTGGATTCCTGGAAAGTTGATAAAAAAATTTGTTTAAACCCCATACTCCAAAATCATCAAGGAAAACTGCCCAGAAATTCTAGAAACAGAGTGCAAAATAGAAGGAAGATCATTGCTTAGTTTTACAGCCTCCTAATTAAGGGGAAAATTTCACAAACAATAAGAAAAAAAGTTAATACTGTGCAATTACGATCATGATAACAGAAGACTTAGTAGCCACAATGTTAAAGTAATGTAGGACTTGGAATACAGCATTACACAGAGCAAAAAAAACTAAGTTTAACAACAAGAATAGTAGCCAGTAAAGATGATAATTATCATAAAAGGGAAGGAACATTTAGCAAACTAATGAAGTATCAACTTTTCCTAGAGAAAAACCCAGAACTCAGCAGAAAATATAATCTATAAGGAATATACAAAGATATTGCAAAATTAGTCATAAGTGACCCAAAAGGTCAAATTGTTTGGTTCTGGTATGGGAAAATGTTATCTATGACCCCCAGGAATGGCATCATTGCCTGAGTATTTTGATGTGACAGGTCTGGATGGAAGACTCAAGGTCAAAGGGATATAAAAGGATGAGCTGAAATGGTAGTAGATCAGATGGAGCCAAGGTGGAACGGCTATCTCATGTGGAAGAGGAATGAATAGAGGAACAGATACAGAAAGAAAGGGATGAAGAGATGGAGGCCTAAGGGTACTAAAATATGACTCATCTGATTTGGGGTAAAGAGAGCAACATACACAATTAAAAGAGGAAATTTTTTTCTTAACATACAGAGTAATAGGGGAGAAGGGTTTAAGTGAAAGGAGGGAATGACAGAAGGAAGAGAGGATTAAGAAAAAGGAGGACAGTGGGATAATAAAAAGGAGGGAAGAGAGTACATATCAAGAGGTCTTGAGGTGTAAGTTATGGGGATATGGGAATCAAGAAATCAAGAACACATCATTAGAAGATAAAGAAGAGATTTTATAAAGGGTGGCAGATAAGAATTAAAAGGTAAGAAAGAAGGGATAAAGGAATGACCTTTAGAAAGATGTGCCAATTTAGAACTAGGAGGGCAAATGGAGAAAATAAGGAAAATTATGGGGGAAGAGTTATGAATAGGAGAGGTATTGTTCATAGAAAATTGGACATGTGAGGAGAGCTCAGACAGAAGGAAAGGAAAAGAGGGTCAAACAGTTAAGAGCAATGAAGAAGATGGAATTGGCAGCTAATAACTATGACATTCAATGTAATGGGAATACTTCATTCATGCAATGAAAATGAATAGCAGAAAGGTTAAAAAACCAGGACCTGACAGTGTTTTGTCTACAAGAAACACACAGAAAATGAAAGCAAAAATACAGGGAAGGCGAGGAGCTGATGCAGAATATGCTCTCAGATGATCCAGAGAAAACAGGGGTAGCAGGCACGATTTCTGACAAAAGCTGATGTAATTGAAAAGGATCAAAAAGATAACTATATTACATTGGGCATTGGCTATGGGTAATGAAGCATTATCAATATTGGATCTGTATGCATCAAGTGTTATAGCATCCAGATTTTTTAAGGACAAGCTAAATGAGATACAGTTAAAAATATATCACATTAATTTTCTCCTCTCAGAATTAGTTAAGTCTAACCAAGATATAAATAAGAAAGAAGGTAAGGAGATATATAGAACCTTAGTTTAAGTAAGTTAAATAAAGGCATTTCTAGAGAGCTCCCACATGCATTCACGAGGTTAATAGAAGATCTAACCATGAGCCTACATGTAATCCAGATGTAGTTTTTGGTGAGACAACAATGGATTAGAAAGCATAAATATTCTGCAAAAGTCTTACTTTGACATTCATCAGATAATAGAATTATTCCATCATCCCTGAGTAGTTGTAGAATTGGAAAAGTTCCACTGGGTGGAACCAAACTGGAAAGATTCATTTTGGAAAGAGTATGATCCTGGCAACTAATTATCTCAGATCCCTAAGGGCCAATCTCAGAAAATAAGGTCTTTGTAATTTATGTTAAATAAGAACTAGATGGACTAAAGTGATTAAATTAAATGCTGGTAGAAACAAGGAGAAACAGATCTAATATTACATTGTAGAGCAGCTGTGAATTGTTTTTTTAGAAAACAAGATGTAAATATCCATTAAGAGTTGTAAAGATGTTCATGCTCATTAACCTAGGGATCCCATTACTAGGACTAGGCCCCAAGGATATTCTTAAGAGGGTAAAAGCTGTGTATATGGGAAAATATTCATGGAAGCTTTGTTTGTTATGATAAAATAACTGAAAATAACACAAATGCAATGAAAGGGAGAAATGGCCAAATAGATCAAATTGCTTACTATCTCTGAGTGGTGGGAGGGAAAGGAAGAAGGGTTATGTTTTGGATCATATAATTTTAGAAAATGTATGTTGAAAAACAATGCAATCAAAAAAGAACAAATAATGAAAATATAGGGGAAATATGGGAAATATATGAAGAAACAAAAAAGAGAAGAAAAGAAAATAAGAATAATACATACCATGGTTACAATAAAAAAAATAACAGCCACAAAACCAAAATTTAACAGGTATGGAAGTAAAACAAATCCAAAGGGTACTCATAAATGTATAATTTATTTAGTTTTAAACATTGTAAACAATGTAGTTTGTGGTTTTGTAAGATACATTTTTATGCAATTGTTTAATTAAATATTTTTGGTTGTGATGGTAGTTATTATATGCTAATTTTTTAAAAGAAAAAATGATAGATACAGAAATTTCAAAAAGTCTTAATTAGAATATATTTTACTTTTTGATTAGAGACAAATGTGATCTTATTTTAAATATATGTTTTGGGGGGCTAAAAATACATTCATGTAAATCAATGCAAGGTAACAAATTGGTCCAATAGATGACCAAAATCTGAATTTATAAGGTTCTCAGCAGGAAGCTATCTAATTCATGAAAGAATATAAATCTCCTTTACAGCACATGACAAATAGTGATTTATTTAGCAATCTATTTCAAGACTACTAACAAGGGAAAACCCACATTTAATTTTGAAAAATTTGTTCTTAACTCAAGCTAAGATCTTCATCTGTGCAGTTTCTCCTCATTGTTCTTAGTTCTGTCTATGGCTAAGCAGAAGAATTCTAGTATTTCTTCTACCCAACATCAATTTTATTACCCTAAATCTTGAACTTTGATCTTTTCTTTCCCCTCACTGCACTCTCTCCATTGTAAATCTCATCTATTTTTACAACTGTAAACATACCTCTTCCAAATTCTTTAGTTCTGACCTTATTCTGAATGTTCACATCCCTTTTCTATGATTTTGTAATAGTAAAGTATTTTTATTCTTAATTTCCTCCTTTTATAGGAAATATTAATTATCATCTCCTCTATAAAATATCCTAGTCAATATTTCCAAATGTTTTCCTAAATCTGACTTTAAAAGGACAATCAGAACCAATTGCTTTCACTCTTCTTACCCTATAAGCATTTTCACTTCAGCAAATTATTTTATCTGTTCATTGGCATAAGGAAATATATTTGCAAATGTTATCTATTATATTCGAACAAATTGTTCAGACCCCATATTTGTCCTCCTGGTCTGATTTTCTCACTAATTTCATCCTAAAATATTCCTAGTACATTCTTCATTCTCTTCATATTGTATATTTATTTGTTTGCATGCTTATACCCACTGAATTGGCATAGTGAACAGAGCACTGGACATTAAGTTAGAAAGACATGAATTCATATCCTGATTCAGATATTTACTATTTGTGTGAAACTGAGCAAATCACTTAACCTACCTTAAGCTCAGTTACTCCATTCGTAAAATAAAGATAAAAATCATATGCATAAGCCATGTTTGTTGTGAGAATAAAATGAGATTATATTTGTAAAGCTTCTTCCAACTTTATAGAACTTCCTAAATGCTATTTATTCTATTGTGTTATAACCACATAGTAGAATGTGATTATTTAGGGACACTAATTCATTTTATTCTTTGCATCCCCAGTGATTTAATTTTAAGTAGTTCTGGTTAGTTAGGAAGTAGAATAACTGAAAGGAAAGAGTAAGAACTAAAGTTAGACCACTAAATTAGAAATCAATTGGAATACATGCTGATCATTAAATTCTGAGATCAAACAGTTATATTTTTATTATTATTATTATCATGATCGAAGGTGCAGTAAAGATGGCAGCTTAGAAGCAGCAAAAATTCATACCTCCAAAAACCCTTCCTCACCAATCAAAAACACAGAGTTTCTAGGGGACTCAAAACCAACTCTAACAAAAGGACAGAGCTAGGGAATCATTCTCCTGGACCCAAGACTGATCTGAGATCCTCATTGACTGAGCTCCATGGGACAAAGGCTGCAACAAACTACAGGCAACAACCTTGACCACAGGGCAGGAAGCCTAGCTCCTTCTCAGCGTCTGCTGTCAGAGAGGGAAGATCAGAATTCCTGATCAAACAGCAGAACAGAGAAGAATCCCCTTCAGAATAGAATAGCCAAAATCACAGACCCAGCACAAAATGAGAGGAGCAAAACTACAGGCAACTACAGGGGGTAAAATAAGGGGAAATATGACCAAACAACAGAAAATGAAAAAATAAATTACAACAAACAGCTTCTATCCAAGCAATGAATAAAGAGCAAATGAAATAGAAGAGGATCAAGAAGCACCAAGCAAAAAACACGGAAACTCCAATGAATTGGACACAGGCTTTGGAAGAACTCAAAATACAATTCAGAAAAACAATTAAGAGAGGCTGACGACAACTGGGAAAAGAACTTAAAAAGCAAAATAAGTCATCTGGAAACAGAAAATAGTATCTTGAAAGTCAAAATTAATCATCTTGAAAATGAGGCAGAGAAGATGAAAGATGAGGAAAAGAAAATGAAAGATGAGCTCCAAAGAAAATCAGACCAGAAGGAGAAGGATGACCAAAAAGCCAGGGATGAAATTCAGTCTTTAAAAACTAGACTACAACAACTAGAAGCAAATGACTTCACAAGGCAGCAGGAAACTATAAAACAAAATCAAAGGAATGAAAAAATTGAGGAAAATATGAAAAATCTCATCCATGAAATGGAAGATTTAGAAAACCGGTCCAGAAGAGACAATTTAAGAATCATTGATCTACCAGAAGACCATGACAAAAGAAAAACCTGGACATTATTCTAGAGGAAATTATCCAAGAAAACTTCCCTGACATTCTACATACAGCAAGAGGAAAAATGGAGATTGAATGAATCCACAGACCACCTTCTGTACTTAATCCCCAACTGACAACACCCAGGAATAGTATAACCAAATTCAAGAACTACCAGAAAAAGAAAAAAAAATATTACAAGCTGCTAAGAAGAAATCATTCAGATACTATGGAACAACAGTTAGGATAACACAGGGTCTATCTACACTGAAGGGCTGAAAGGTATGGAATATGATGTTTCAGGAAACAAGGGAACTATGTCTACAAACATAAATCAACTACCTAGCAAAACCAACTATATTCTTGCAGAGGAAAGTATAGTTATTTAATAAAATAGAAGACTTCCAAGCATTCAGAAAGGAAAGACCAGACCTGAACAGAATATTTGATGCCCAAATGTAGAACTCAAGAGAATCACCAAAAAGTAAATAAGAAAGGGGGAAAACAAAACAAAAAACCAAAAAACCCTTTTTTAAGGAACCCAATAAAATAAAATATGTATCTCTACAAGAAAAGATGATATTGGTAACTTAAAAATTGTTATTATCACCTGGATAGCTAGCTAGAATAATTATACTTAGAAGGAACAATGACAAATGTATAGGATATAATACCAAGACATATATATGTATATAGATATATGTATGTGTGTGTGTGTGTGTGTGTATATATATATATATATATATATATAGAGAGAGAGAGAGAGAGAGAGACAGAGAGAGAGATAGAGACAGAGAGAGAGAGAGGTAAAAAAAGAAAGAGGTTAATACTAAGAGAAATGGGGAAAGAAACAAGATGGGATAAATTTATATGTCATTAAGAAACTCATGGAAGGAATGGGGGAGAACACCAATACACTGGAAGGGTAAAGAGGTTGGAAGTAGTAAATACTCAATTCTTAGGTGCATTGAAATTGATCTGAAGAGGAATACATTGGGGCAGATAATTGATTTGTGACCTATAGGGAAGTAGAAGGGTAACAAATGGACAGGTAGGGAGGGAAGCAATACAAGGGAGGGCGAGGGTGGGGGGTATTTTTAAAAGAGTGTAAAGAAAATAAGAGGGGAATAAGAAGGGAAGGGGGATAGAAAGGGAAGTAAAATAAGAATGGGAATTAGGGGGACTGATTAAAAACAAAATACTGGTGTAGAAGGAAATAACGAAAGAAGAAAGGACAGGACTAGGAGTAGAAATAAAAAATGCTGGGCAATACGCAGCTGGTAGTCATAACTCTGAATGTGAATGGAATGAGCTCACCCATAAAACACAAGCAAATAGCTGAATGGATTAGAAAACAAAACCTGACCATATGCTGTCTATAAGAAATACAAATGAGGAAGGAAGACACATGTAGGGTAAAAGTAATTGGATGGAGCCAAATCTATTGGGCATCAACTGATAAAAAGAAGGCAAGAGTCTCAATCGTGATATCTGACAAAGCCAAAGTAAAAATAGATCTATTTAAAAGAGATAGGGAAGGTAATTATATTCTGATAAAAGGCAATATAGACAACAAGGAAATATCAGTTCTCAAAATGTATGCACCAAATGGCATAGCATCCAAATTTCTAAAGGAGAAACTAGTGGAGCTCAAGGATGAAATAGATAGGAAAACTATGCCAGTGGGAATCCTGAACCTTCTTCTATCAGAACTAGATAAATCAAACTAAAAAATAAATCAAAAAGAGGTAAGAGAGGCAAATGAAATCTTAGAAAAATTAGAGTTAGTAGATATGTGGAGAAAAATAAATTGGGACAAAAAGGAATACACCTTTTCAGCAGCACATGGTACATTCACAAAGATTGACTACGTATTAGGGCATAAAAACATAGTTTGTTTACTATGTTTTTTACTAAACAGTGTGTTTGGGTGAACAGAAATAATAAATTCAACCTTTTCAGATCACAATGAAGTAAAAATAATAATTAGTAAGGAAACATGGAGAGGCAAATCAAAAATTAATTGTAAATTAAATAATACAATTCTCTAAAATCAGTTAAATAACAAATCATAGAAACAATAATTTCATTGAAGAAAATTACAATGATTCATTGAAGAAAATGACATCTTTTCAAAAGCTATGGATGCAGCCAAAGCAAATTCATAACCTTGAGTTCATATATTAACAAATTAGGAAGGTGTGATTATTAAAACAGTGGAATTCATAAACTGTGGCAGATAATAGAGTGGTTGTTAAAATTGTGACTGCAGAAAATATGGTTTCAAGACAGTGTCTTGTTTTAAATCAAATATAAGGTGGTTGCCAGGGAAAAGTTCCCAAATATGAAATATACCCAAGTCAGCTGGGTTTTATAGAGATTTTAATTAATACAAATGAGGAATTAAAGAAAGGGAGAGAGAGAAAAAAAGGAAATAATGAGAAAAAGATAGGCCGGCCCAGGCCAGCCCTGGCCAACCCAGGCCCAAACCCTAAGAGAAAGATCAGTTAGTTTTTTATCCACTCACCACAAGATTTTTCCAAGCAAGGATTCTAGTGTTCAGAGAGACACCAGTTCAGCTTTGGCCAGCTGCCATCTCCAGAGAGAGAATCTCTGAGACTGTCCTGAGACTGTCCCAAGAGTCAGCTTTTCTTCTCCTTTTAAAGGGAATTTTCTCCTATGTCACCTCCCCTAAGTTCTCACATCTACCAATCACAGTAGATGTTTTCCAAAGAACAGATCATTCTTAATTCACACCTAAGAAGGCTTGAACTTTTGATTAAGTTTACACCTGAAAAAACCTCTGAGTAAGTTTCTTACCTCTTTGCTCCTTGTAAATTCACAAGTTGCCTGACCTTAATAGGTACTTAGCACCCTTTTGTATTAGATCTAAAAATAGGCAAAGCTTAAGAACTTTTGCCTTACTATAAGTATGGGTGTATGTATTTTTCATTGTTCAGCAAGGAGTTTCTTCCCCTAAAGCAGGCTTAAGTAGGGGTGGAGTAGAGGTCTCACATTCCTGATCTAAGTAGAGGTCTCACATTCCTGATCTAAGTTCCTTCATTGTTTTAAAATGGGGAATGGTCTTAACCAAATCTTATGAAGTAGGGTCTGAGAATTTTAAGGTTCACAGAGGGCAGAGGTCAATGAATTGGGCATGCAAATTAAAAAAACTAGGAAGTGAACAGATTAAAAATCCTCACATGAAAACTAAATTAGAGATCTTAAAAATCAAAGGATAAATTAATAAAATTGAAAGTGAAATAACTATTGAATTAATAAATAAGTTTAGAAGCTGGTATTTTGAAAAAACAAATAAAATAGACAAAGTAATGTTCACTAATTTAAAAAAGGAAATAAGAAAACCAAATTAACAGTATCAGAGAAGAAAAGGGAGCCCTCTTCTCTAATGAAGAGGAAATTAAGGCAATCATTAAAAACTGTTATGCCCAATTATATGGCAATAAATATGGCAATCTAGGTGTTTAAGGATAATTTAGGGTCATGACCATGGTCCAGGGGATATCCCAAATAAAATATCCAAGTTAGCTGGAAATTTATGGTGATTTTAATTAATATAGAGGAAATAATTAAGAAGGGAGAGGGAAAAGGTGTAGTATTTCTCTCTCATGACCTAAGCCAGGGGAAAGATTAGAGGCTTTTTCTAAAAGTGCAACCAAAATTAGAAGGGAAGCAACAAATTGGGAAAAAATCTTTATAACAAAAATCTCTGACAAAGGTCTAATCACTCAAATTTATAAAGAGCTAAGTGAGTTTTACAAAAAATCAAGCCATTCCCCAATTGATAAATGGGCAAGGGACATGAATAGGCAATTGTCAGATAAAGAAATCAAATCTATTGATAAGCACAGGAAAAAAGTATTCTAAGTCTCTTATAATCAGAGAGATGCAAATTAAAACAACTCTGAGGTATTACCTCAAACCTAGCAGATTGGCTAACATGACAGCAATGGAAAGTAATGCATGTTGGAGGGCATGTGGCAAATTTGAGACACTAATACATTGCTGGTGGAATTGTGAATTGATCCAACCATTTTGGAGGGCAATTTGGAACTATACCCAAAGGGAACTAAAAGACTGTCTGCTCTTTGATCCAGCCATAGCACTGCTGGGTTTCTACCTCAAAGAGATAATAAGGGGAAAAGACTTGTATAAGAATATTTATAGTTGTGTTCTTTGTGGTGGCAAAAAAAATTGTAAAATGAGGTGATGCCCTTCAATTGGGGAATGACTGAACAAATTGTGGTATCTGTTGGTGATGGAATACCATTGTGCTCAAAGGAATAATGAACTGAAGGAATTCCATGGAGATTGGAACAACCTCCAGGAATTGATGCAGAACAAAAGTAGCAGAACCAGGAGAACATTGTACACAAAGACTGATACACTGTGGTACTAGTAGTAGTAGTCTCTCAGTAACCGAGGATGACAATTGTCTTTGTGCGTTTTTGTGCACAAAGACACCTGTGCATGAAGATTTAAGTGGAAAAGTCGATGCACAGAAACAGTCCCACTCTCTCGGCGTTGGAAGCCTGGGTCCAGTGGCACGAAAAGTCGTTACACCTGGAGACTTCCTCAGCTGCATTGGATGGCCTTGTTGTCTTTTGTGCTCCAACACGCCCTGAGCACTCCACAGTGCTTTGCTGCGTCGCCCTCTCAGCCGTTGAACCTTCTTTTGGGTTTCTTCCGTCTGTTCTGCCGAAACAGTCTTCACATGCTGGGTGAGCAAAGCCCTGGTTCACCAGGGGTCGACGACCCGATGGCTACTCTCACAAGGTTTAGCCAGCCTGTCGAAGCCTTTGCCCAGGGTGTGGCCGCTGCCACATGCTAGCAGCTACTGGGAGCCACAAGTGAGAGCGGGGTGTCAGGTGGGGGTCAGAGGCTGGAGAGCTGCCCTAGGAGGGCACGACAAGTCCTCCATACCAGAGATACTACTCCTCCCTGAGCACCCCATACACCCCCCAAAAAAACACTTACCTTCCATCTTAGAATCAATACTATATATTGGTTCTAAGGCAGAAGAAGTAAGGGCTAAGAAATGGGGGTTAAGTGACTTGCCCTGGGGTCACACAACTAGGAAGTGTCTGAGACCAGATTTGAACCTAGGACCTCCTGTCTCTCAATCTGGGCTCTCCCTTCTCTACTAGCAGCAATGCAATGATCCAGGATTATTCTGAGATTCTTATGAGAAAGAACAGTATCCACATTCAGAGGAAAATCTGTGGGAAAAGAAACACAGAAGAAAAACAACTGCTTGATTACATGGGTCCAGGAGTATGTAATTGGGGATGTAGACTCTAAATGATCACCCTCGTGCAAACATCAACAACATGAAAATTTAATTTGATCAAGGATACTTGTAAAACCCAGTGGAACTGCGCGTTGGCTAGGAAAGAATATGATTCTTGTAACCAAGGAATAATGTTCTAATGTGACTAAATAAATTTTTCAAAAAATTAAAATAAAATGAAGTATTTCTGTCAACAAAAAAAAAATATCATCATCAAATAGAGACACTAAGGTTTTGCTTTTATAGAGGAATGCCATGAGCATGGCAAATTTGGAAGATGATATGGAAAACAGCAATGGAGAAGAATAGATTAGAGACCCAGACAATCAATTAGGAGATATTATAAAGGTAAAAACGATAGGAATTGAGCAGTGATTAGATATGTGGTATCATGGGGAAAGAGGAGGATTTTAAGATTATGAGCATGGTTGGTTAGGGAAATCATTGAGGCTATTAGCCAAAACAAAAGGAAAAGGTAGCATAAAAGTTTGAGAGAAGATTAAACTTGGCTAAGGTACTCTGAATGGAGATACTCAGCTAGCAATTTGAGACTGTAACTCTTTGCCCTATAATGTGCTACTGATGTGGGGGCAGGGGTGTTTGTGTGTCATTCTAACAAATTCTTCAGTATGCCTACATTACTTAAAACTTTTAAATTCATCTGAAATTCCTCCTCATGTGCAAATGAGCGAATAAAAAACTTTACTTACTATATGGCAGACAAAAATTAATCGAGTCATGTATTATTAAGTATGTAAAAAATTCTAAGTAAGCAAGATGATCCCTGTTGACAAGGAACTCAAATTCTAATATGGGTTTTTAACACTTATAGGAGAGTTCAGATGAAAGATGTTAATATCCAGTGGCAGTGCAGGAGGAAAAGATATCCAGTTGGGCAGGAGTAAAAAGAGACATAATGCTGCCAGGCAAACTACATCTCTGGTATTATTTTCATTGACACGACATCCTTTGTGATGTTGAATAATTGTCAGTGCCAAAGACTTTTGTGTTGAGAACTTTATTTTCTGGATTTTCAATTGTTTCTCTTGAGTGGGTACTTTCTCTCTCTATTGACCTAGATTCTAGTCCCTCTATATGTCACTATACTGTAGAGTCTTCATGAATTGCTGTGATGTGTGTGTGCGCTTGTGTATGTGCATGCACAGACACAGACATATATACACATACTTCTGTGTGTGTACAACATATGCATTTTGTATATGTGAACACTTCAATCACATGTATAGCTGCATGCATACACACATGCACATATGTGTGTTGGATACATATAAACATGTATACATGTGTATGTATATATTACTTGTTGGCAATTCTTTTGGTGATGATTCTCAAAATGTTGTTAACCTGATCCTGAAATGACTCTAATACTATGTTGCTCAGTCTTTCAAGTTTGATAAAAATCTGTCAGAGCAAAGCCTTTAAGAATCCAGAATGACCTCCCTACGATCATGAGGTAACAGATTTGGAATTTAGTGGAGACTAAATATGCTTATTTTTGATTGAAGGAGTTAATTGTTGCACATTTTCATATAGCAGGGCTTGTAACTGCACAGATGGTCTTAATTATGATTTCCTAGAAGGCCTACATACCAACCAAATTATATCTCATATGTCTTACTAATTTCAAAATTTCCACAATGGGGCTTTCTAACTGGAACGCGCCTCTCAGGATTCTTTTCAAGATCTTTTTGAATATCATCAATTATATTAAGTCTAACAAGCATCCTAAGCACATACAATCTGAGACAGCCATTTGCCCAAAGAGAATTAAAAAATCATGAAATGTAAATAATAATTTAAAGGAGGGAAAGAATACTAATAACTTTGAGGATCAGAAAAGTTTTCTTATAGAAGACAGTATATAAACTGGACCTTGAAGTAAGCTAAAGATGATAAGAATAGACAGTAAAGAGGAGAATACATTCTCACAATATAGACAGTCTGTAAAGTGGTGGCAGAAGATCAAATACTGAAGTCAATTCGACAAGAATATAAAATCTCTTTAGCCATATCTCCCAGTTTTTTGTTATCTGCAATTGAATATTCATGAGACTCACAAGAGAAAGGAATCACTTAAATGTAGAAATTTTTCCTGGAGAGCCATATAAGTACTCTATGACACTGTTTTTGCTTTCCTTTCTCTCCTCCCTTGTCCTCTCCTCTTTTCACCTTCCCTTTTCTCCTCTCTTGCCTTCTTTTCTCCTTTCCTCTTCTCTTTTCTCTTCTGCTCTCATTTCCTTTCATCTCCCATCTCTTCCTTTCTCCTTTCCTCCCCTATTCCCTCACATATATGTTTTATATTAAAAACTAGATATTTATTATGAATAAAAATCAGAATTTGCACCTGGGGATGCAAATTCCTAAGCTAGTGTGACCTTTGTACTATAGCAATTCTAGGACATAGGATATAAATTAGAACAATAAATATCTAGATCAAAATAGTAAAGGAAAAGAAAGAAAAGAGTTTTGGGGGTAAGATTTAAGAACAACAAACTGGAATGAGAGATTCACCATACCTGTTAATTATTCAACAATCATTTATTCATTTAGCAATTTACTATATATATAATTTGATGCTGAAGAGAAAGGGACAAAAACCTAGACAATTTACAGCTGGCATTCTATGTAGTTATGTGTTTCTTTAAAGGCCTGGAGATGTATTTGTGCTCAGTATACTGTATTTTTTTTTCAAAATGCAGAGATAAGAATGAAAATAATGGAATTTCTTTTATTTAAACAAGAGAGGCTTTTCATGTGATTATAATTCAATTCGGTAAATCTTTATTAAGGTCCTGTTCTGTGAAAACATAATGTTGGAAGTAGAGGGACAGGATGAAAAGTCTAGATAAAACAAGATGACTGAATCCTTCCATTTGAAAGAGACAAATGACATACTCAGGGAAAAAATGTACATTATAGTTAAATGTACCAGAGAGATTTATAAATTCCAAGAAGAAAGTAAGTTATTAAGTCTCAGACATTTTTATTTGAGTGCAAATATGTCCAAGTGGGAGACAGGACTGACCATATGGTGAGGTAAGAAAAATACAGTGTTGTAGAATGGGGAGAGTAATGATTTTGGAACTGGAGGCCCATGGTTCAATTCCTATTCTTTATATATATATATATATATATATATATATATATATATATATATATATATATGTGACCTTGGGCATGTCCCATTCTCTCTCTAGGCCTCAGTTTTCCTGTCTGTAAAGTACAAGGCTTGGCATTTATTATTTCTCATATTTCTTCCCTCTCCATATTCTATAATATTTCTTATTACAGTTTGGTAATACAGTTTGGGGTAGCTCTGTTAGTGTCCTTGTAACTTTCATGCTTAAAGGATACATTTGAAAACATTACAGTAATACAAGAAGTATAAAAAAAGAGAATAGGGGAAAAAATCTCACCAACTGTACAAGTCCGCCTACTCCTTTATATAGATGTAGATGAACTTCTCATGTCCTGACTAATTCAGAATTAATAAATTATCTCATTCATATTCTTTCCAAATAGACTATTTTTATTATTTGGAAGGACAAAAGGATGCTCTCCTTTGTGGTAACAGCTCATATTCGGGGTAAGTAATATTGAATGCTGTTGTTTTTCTTGATAGATGATTTCAGGTTGGCATGTAACGTGAGTTAGATATTCTTTCATTGAGTGCCTATAATGTACAAAAACATCGTGCTTAGTGAGGAGAGGGATACAGAAAAGTTTAACCTAATAGCAACACCACAATTTTATGCAGCACTCAGCGTATAAAGCCTTGTCTAACAATGAAGTATAAAATGCATTTTAAATAGATAGCCTGAATCTAAGCGCGTAATTGACTGTGTACAGGGAATCATAAAATATTATGGTCAGAAAGGGTCCTAAGAAGCCACTTACTTCAATCTATATGAAGGAATAGTCTCCACTACATCACACCCCAATGGTTATCTATAAACAGTTTCTCGAAGATGATCTGGTGGGGAGGAATTCACTGTTTTCTAAAGTAGACCATTCCATTGAGGGTAGCCTTGTTAGTGTCCTTGTAACTTTCTTGATTAAAGGATACATTTGAAATCATTTGGATACAAAATGCTTGCAATATGATATAAGCCATGATACTTCTTTACACACATACTTCCCACCATCATTTTAACATGAACATTCCTACTATACATATTTATTAAGTGCCTCTCATATGCTATGATCACACAGGGCTTTGCAAGGACAAAGACAGGTAGATAATGCCCCTGCCCTTATGGCACCTATATAGTAATAAAAAGTAGGGCAGAGTTTTGTTTTGTTTTCTTTGTGTGTGTGTGTGTGTGTGTGTGTGTGTTTAACTAAACTTACCAAAGAGTCATATGATGGTTTCAAAGCCATCTAGAATAAAAATAGGTAGTTTCTAATCTTACTATTTTCTCTGTTACTATTTTCTCAATCTCTTACTATTTTCTCAACTAGTTTTTGAAGATGACTTAGATAACAAGAACCATTGCTCACTCTCAACAAATGGAAATGATTGATTGGGGTTAAGAATATAGAAACCACACACAGGAATAGAGCTCTATTTTCAAACATATTTTACATCCTGTTGGAGACATATTTATCCAAACAGAGTGAAAAACCTTCATTGGTTTTTCACTGCCTACCAAGTGAAATACTGACACCTACCACAGGAGGGCTAAGTCTTCCACAGTTTAGTTTGACTTTATTTTTGCAACCTTTTTTCATGGTACTCCCTTACATACACTCCATGTTCTAGTCAAATTGGATTATTTAGTATTTCATCAATTTTATCCAGTCCTCTCCTGGTAACATTTCTGTGCAACAATGGAATTTCTTCAACCTCTAATGCATTTCTTCTTATTGAAATTGTTTTCATCCTTCAAGGGAGCTAAATCATGAAACATCTGTACCATTACAACTTCTTTGTCACCCTCAGGAAGAAGTAGCTGCTCCTTCCTTCCTCCTTTCATTTTTATCCTCTCTGAAGTATTTGATCCTTATATAACTTGTATCATCATTTAATATATGGCTCATTCCCCTTCTCCCCCCAAAAAATAAATGATAAACTTTTCAAGGGCAAGGACCATTTCTTTTGTTTTTTAAAAGAAGTAAAATCTTGTATATAGTGCTTAATAGATATTTACTGAATAGAATGGGATTCAACTGAAGGAAGAGTTAGTGAATAATTGAAAGTTTGGCAAGACCTTAGGTTCTTCATAAAGTCATAGACTTCTAGATTAGAGCTGGAAGGGAAATAACCAGATCACTAGTCTAACTCTGAAATCCCACAGAGGGAAATACAAAGAATTAAGTGACTTGACCAAGGACATACAAATAGAAAATGACCTTTGGGACTAGAATATCAAATCTATTATTCTATCCTGGGAATTCCACATAGAAAATGGGTCTGTGATTTCTTTGGAATAGGATAATTAGAATGTGAGGAAATTTCCTGTATTAACGCAAGTTGTCATCTTCTCTGTAATTTACAAACTTAGAGAGTTTTGTTGTTTTTTGTTGCTTAGTCATTTTCCATCCTGTCCAGCTCTTTGTGTGTAGATTTTCTTGGGAAAGATAATTGAATGGTTTGCCATTTCCTTTTACATCTCATTTTAAAGGTGAGGAGACTAGACTTGCCCAGGACAACATAACTAGTAAGTTTCTAAGGTCAAATTTGAAAACAACTCTTTCTGACTCCAAGCTGGGCACTCTATCCACTGCATCACTTAGCTGTCAATTAGAAAGTTAATTTACAGTTGAAAGGGGTTAAATGACTTGCTAAGGCCATGTGGTCAGTTATGTTGAAGGCAGGTTTTGAACTAGTTCTTTCTGGCTTTGAGGCTAGCTCTTTTCATTGTGCCATAGTAATTACCATACTAAAAGTTGGTTTGAACTTTTTTGGAGATACACTCACTCCACATGGTTTTTTTGGTGGGGGACTGGATTTGTTTATTTATTGGAGACATTCAAAGGTTTTGTAAATGAATGCAGCTATATTTAGAATATTTGGTAATGAGTTTTGTGTGGTACTTTGTCTTGAAATTTCATTCTGTGTCATTACTTGTGATGTGCTATAATCAGAAGCCAACAATGTCAATAATTTCTTTTTTATATGTATAGTGACTGTCCAGAAGGATATATGTGTGTGAAAGCGGGCATGAATCCTGATCATAACTATACCAGTTTTGATCATTTTGGTTGGTCTTTATTGACTCTATTTAGATTAATGACTTTGGACTACTGGGAAAATCTTTACCAACAGGTAAGTCTGTAGTAAAATATTATTTTTATGCATGACAAAACATATATCACTTTATCTTTAATTATTATCTTAATGTGGGGCACTTTTAGGAGTGATAAAGAGTTAATCTACTTAGCACAATATTAAAAGTGGAAAGTGGATCTGTGTTGTACTTTTAGGACCAGTGATCACCATATTTCATTCTGAGGCTTCATATATTATCACAGATCTTTTCATCCTTATTTGGGGTTATCTACACTTCTAATAATCTATTATTAAATACCTATATTATGGCATATTGCTAGAGCCATGGATAAAAATACAGATGATGACACAATATCTACTCACAAAGAATATACACTCTAATCTGAGACACAAGTACATATAATCATAAAAATTACACATTATACATATACAATGCATAGATATAAATATAGGCAATATTGTTAAATGGAGTATAATTTTATTTTTTTGAAAATTTTTTTAATTAGTCAATTTAGAACATTTTTCCTTGGTTACCAGAATCATATTCTTTCTCTCTCCCACACCACCCGTTCCCATAGCCGACGCACCATTCCATTGGGTTTTACATGTGTACTTGATCAAAACCTATTTCCATATTGTTGTTATTTGCATTAGGATGTTCATTTAGAGTCTACATCCCCAATCCTATCCCCATCGAACCATGTAATCAAGCAGTTGTTTTTCTTCTGTGTTTCTACTCCCACAGTTTTTCCTCTGAATGTGGATAGTGTTCTTTCTCATAGATCTCTCTGAGTTGTTCTAGATCACTGCATTGCCACTAATGGAGAAGTCCATTACATTGGACTGTGCCACAGTGTATCAGTCTCTGTGTACAATGTTTTCCTGGTTCTGCTCCTCTCACTCTGCATCACTTCCTGGAGGTTGTTCCAGTCTCCATGGAATTCCTCCACTTTATTATTCCTTTTAGCACAATAGTATTCCATCACCAACATATACCACAATTTGTTCAGCCATTCCCCAATTGAAGGGCATCCCCTCATTTTCCAATTTTTGGCCACCACAAAGAGTGCACCTATGAATATTCTTGTACATATCTTTTTCCTTATTATCTCTTTGGGGTACAAACCCAGCAGTGCTATGGCTGGATCAAAGGGCAGACAGTCTTTCAGTGCCCTTTGGGCATAGTTCCAAATTGCTGGAGGATAATTTTAAAGGGAGGACTCCATGCAGAAGATAGTTTTTGAGTTTTATCTTAAAGAAAGAGAAAGTTTCTGTGAGGCAGAAATAAGAAAAGAATGCATGCTAGAAATGTTGAATAGCTAGCATAAAGGCATGGAGATAGGAGATGGAGGCATTGGCTAGATTACAGAGGGTGAAAGTAGTATTGTCCAATCAGGATGAAAACCCAACTTAGATCCAAATTATCTAGGCCTGTAAAGGATAAAAAGTGGAGTTTATAGGTTTTCCTATGGGCAATAAAAAGCAACTAAAGTTTAGTGGATAAAGAAATCATGTGGTAATATTAGTGTTTAAAGGAAATTACTTTGGCAATTGTTTGTAAGTTGAGTTAGAATAAAAAGGGACTTAAGTCAGGGAGACTATTTAGAAGGCTTTTGCAATAATTTACAAGAGAGGTATCTGAACTAAGGTAGTATCTATAAATTCAGAGAAGTAGGAGAGAAATTGCAAAGGTACAAATGGCAAGATTTGGAGATTGTGCTTAGGGTAAAGGAGGCATTCATGATAATGTCAAGGTGACAAAATCTGGGAGACTGAAAAGATGACTATGTCTTTAATAGAATTAGAGAAGTGTAAAAAAGGAAGTGGTTTATGAGAAAAAGATAATAAATTTAGCTTAGGGCATATTTAGTTGCAGAAGTTTCTAGAACATCTTGTTTAAAATGTAAAGCAATCGTTAATGCAGGACTAAAGGACAGAGGAGAAACAGGGTCCATACATGATTCTGAGAGCCATAACACTTCCCATGGGAGCTAATGAGGTTAGTGAGAAAGAACATATTAGGAGAGAAGATTCAGATCAGAACCTTTGACTTGCTACTTCTTACCATTCAAGCATACTATGTCAATGCATTCTAGTGTTCATTTTAAAAGTATTTTCCTTTGATGAATTTTTTAAAGAAATAACAAGAAAAATACTTTCACTAAACTGTTCTTGAAATATCACCTATTAAAATTTGTTCAATCAAGTTTTATAAAACTCTATTCTCATCATCATTTTCCTTGGTTTTTAGCTTCTTTAAAGTGGTAGTCTGGCTAAACACTCATTGATATTTCTAAGACTGAGAAAAGGAGTAAAGTTTCAGAGTCTACGGTAACTCCAAAGTC
Organism: Monodelphis domestica; assembly: GCF_027887165.1. Lineage (NCBI taxonomy): Eukaryota > Metazoa > Chordata > Mammalia > Didelphimorphia > Didelphidae > Monodelphis > Monodelphis domestica. The sequence continues at coordinate 175,961,610 of NC_077230.1, read as the reverse complement.
ACTTTGACAGAATAGTTTGCTCTATTCTCATCATCATTTTCCTTGGTTTTTAGCTTCTTTAACGTGGTAGTCTGGTTAAACACTCATTGATATTTCTAAGACTGAGAAAAGCAGTAAAGTTTCAGAGTCTACGGTAACTCCAAAGTCACTTTGACAAAATAGTTTGTTTATATTGAAGTTAAAGAAAGTTCAGTTTTCAGTTAATGAAGCACTTTTCTCCCAAGAACCCTAGAAGACACATATAGCTTTGTAACCCATTTTATCAGTGTGCAAAATGAAGCTCAGAAACTTTGAATGACTTGCTCAGAGTTAAATAAATAAATAGTAAGTATAAGTGAGCTCACAACCACTCCAGGCTTCTCTAAATATAAACTGCCATAGCTATTTTATAACTATTGTTTGAAAACATTCCTTTGTCTTTAAAAATTGTGGCTGATGTAGATGTACCATGAAATTTTCCAATATCTTTGGAGGGATGGAAGGAAGAATGTTAGGAAGGTTCTTTTGTTAAAAGTAGCAAGTCATAGAAGGAAATGTTTTAGGCATAGAAAAAAACAAAGATTTTTAAAACTGCTGTGCCCAATAAATAGTAATAGATCTCAGATTGCTTAGCTTCCTTTCCTCAAAATTTTTTCTCTTTCCTCAACATTCAGAAGCGTACAATTGGAGTTTGTCATTGAGAGATGAACTAGCTAAGATCTAGATACCTATGGGTATCTCTCTCTGATATATATCATTGTATCTTTGGACCAGTGGATTTGGGGTGCAAGTCACCGCTTCAAGACACTTTTCCTCTTAATGGAATTCACAAAGAAAAGTATCTTTCAAATAACTATATTTGATATCATTTTTTAAACCCTTAACTTTCACTTTAGAATCAATAATGTGTAATCAATACTGAGCAGTAATGTCTAGGTGATGGGGACTAAGTGCCTTTCCCAGGGTCACACAGCTAAGAAGCACCTGAGGTCAGATTTGAATCCAGTACCTCCTGGCTCAAGATCAGATTCTCAATCTACTTTGCCACGTGGCCATCCCCTTTGATATTGTTTTTAATAGAGCTTGAATATGGTCTTCCATGTGTGTATATATATATATATATGTATATATATATATATATATCAATCATATATAATGTATCTATGTATAACATATACATATGTAAGTGTATCTATAATCATCCTTACATCACTCCCTTCATGGACAGAACTTCCACTTCATGTCTCCCATTTGGTTTTAGAAGACCTGAACACTATTCTTTTGAGATGAGCCCTTTATTATCCAAAGAAGAGCTTCTTATCCTTCATCTGGGTATCCTTCTCTCTTGCCCAACAGCAGGGGGAAGACAAGATTTCCCTCTCCACTCCTTTTTTGGCCCTGTTGAGTGAGAACTCTGACCTTTGCTTTCAGTCTTTCTGAAGAAAGACAGAATCTAGTGATGAAATCATACACAAAGGTTTGAAAAATGCCTCTACTTTGTTTGCATCAGAACTTCCATCTCTCATAGACTCTTGGAGGGAGATACTTTACTACATTTTAATTTGGCTATATATAAATAGTTTATGTGGCTTCACTTGCACAGAAGCACCAGGCCAACCTCCCCTTCTTCCATGTGTGAGAAGAATTCATTCTCTTTATCTTGAGAAGCAGAGGTACAAATCTGGCTCATTTTGACCTCTTTTTATTCCTCAGCACAATTCTGAATTAAGGTTAGTTTGCAAACCAACTCAAAACAACTGAAAGCTCCAGTGAACACATTGGCATGGATGAAGTTTGTTTTGTGTTTTAGCTATTGAAGATAACATCAAAAGGAGAAAGGAAAAAGAAAACTCCTTTTCACTTTTGTGGCAATTTAGCAAGAAAGCAATTCTAAATTCATAGAATTGAATTCCTACACATACACACCCACATACACACAAACACATATAGAACCCAGATCCAAGAATCTTATCTGATACATAGTTTAGAAAGTCTAGGGAAAGCTAATGAAAATATATTTGCAAAAATTTTGGAATGTTACAATAACATTGTGCAGGTATGACTGAGTGACAAATGAGGTTAAAAAAGAAACAAATAAAATAAATTTTTTAAAAACACACCTTAATCAAGGCTTCCAAAGAGAGGCTTAAAAAGTGGTTCTATATGATGTTAGGGTAGTGAATTCCAGTTCACTAGAAGAAAGACTGTTTTATCAGAGTCCAGTTTGGGGAAGAAGGGGGTATGCATCTGCTAAGCAGGACATCTCCAATGTCTATTTAGGAGATGGACTTTTTAGAGCTCCTGAAGTTCCCTCTGACTTCTTGCTGATAAGAGATGAATGTAGATCCTTTCTCCAGAGCTTACTCTCTATGAGGTGTATCTGCTTTACTGGAAGAGTCAGATCCTACTAGCTGCTGGCATATTGGCTATTTTCTGCACAAAGCATTGGAAGGCTTCGGTCAGCTTCCTAGGCAAGCCCCCACAGTCTGTCATCATTAGCAAAATTAGGTTCATAAAGTACAAGTGAAAAGAGCATTCAACCACAAGTTAAACTGTGGGTGCCTTCCACCATCAGTAATGTAGGGATTTGTAAGTGTTTTTTGTTTTACTGCCATTACTATTCAGAAAGAGCCTCACAAACTCCAGCAACCCATGTGGACCAATTTTATCAGTTCAGGCCAACTCTAAGCATGCTTCATTTTCCTTCCTGGCTTCCTTCTCATCCCTTCCTTTCCAGTTCTGAAACCATAATCCCTGCGTTGTTGTTTCTCAATCATTTTAGTTAGGGCTGACTTTTTGATCCCATTTTGGATTTTCTTGGCTAAGATGCTAAAGTGGTTTGTCATTTCCTTCTCCAGCTGGTTTTACAGATGAGGAAATTTAGGCAAACAGGGTTAAGTGGTTTTCCCCAGCTTGACACAGCTAATAAAAAGTGTCCGAGTCTAGATTTGAACTGAGGTCTTTCTAACCCTAGACCCCATACTCTATTACTGTACCACCTAGCAGCCCCCATAATTCCTAGCTCCTTTTAATTTTAATAATGATAACTTTTTAGTTGAGATCATCAGATCATTGATTTGGAATAGGAAATGAACTTAGAAGTTATCTAGTCTATTTTCTTATTATACAGAAGCTAAAGCCCAGAAAGGTAAATTATCCAAGATAACACAAATGATAAATAAGTGGCAGAACCAGTATTTGAACCCAGTTACTATATCTCCAAATCCATATCATGTTCTTATTTTTTTTACTATTTAAATTTATTCTTCATGGTGTCTATGGTATGTGATGATATTTTACCACCTGCTCTTTCCACTGGTTTCCTATCCAGGAAAGTAAAAACTTTACAATAATAATATATTAATTTAATGGCATACAATTTCCTTTTTCTTGTTGAAAAAATAAAATACAAATGAATAAACAGAAAAATAAGCAATTTTCCTTTCTTCTTTTTCAGATCCTACGTGCTGCTGGGAAGACCTATGTGATATTTTTTATTGTCGTGCTTTTATTCTGCTCCTTTTATCTGGTGACTTTGATCCTTGCCATGGTCATTCTGGCTTATGAAAAACAGAATCAAATAACTATTAAAGCTGCAAAGAGAAGACAGATAAAATACCAGGCAATGTCATATTGGCACAAAAGAAAAGTAAAGCAAGTTCAGGTATTATTGTTGTAAATTTAAATTCTTCATATAAACATAGATCTAGAACTGACTTCCAGAGCCTCCATCATCTATCACTTAGCCTCCAAATAAATGTTACTTTAGCATTTCACTCTTCTAGTTATACCTAATCATTCACCCTGAAGCATAGTTGAAAGAACCCTCAGTACTTGGGCAAGAATAACCCTCTAGACATTTTTATGGTCTTGAACCTATTGCCAGGGACTTCAGTTACAATGGGGAGTTTTGTGTCAGTATCATAACCCAGGTGCAATAAACTATACATTTTTCTAAACTTCCAGCTTAAAACCCTCAACTTCAAAAAGTTGAAATCTATTTTTTTCCATTCATAGTTAGGTAGGCTGGTAGGGAGACAGAGAATTAGAAAAGTAGATACATAAATATGAATAGAGATATATAAATATATGCCTATAAAGAGGCATATCTAAATATACATACACACACACTTCTATAAAGCAATCAAACTTTTATTAAGGCACTTATGTGCCATATGAATATAGAATTATATACAAATATGTATATACAAATACACATGTATACATATATATGTATGTTTCTGTAATGGGCTCATATACCACTGATCTGAAATAAAGCATATTTTTTTCCTTTTCAGATATTTACATTCCAGAATATAATATTATATAATATATAATATTGTTTTTATATAAGTATTATTATATAATATAATTGTTAATGAACCATACTGATAATAAAGTTCATTGCTATGTTTCATTACACTTGCATTTCAGCTTCAATTTAATTTATTTATAGTTTTTATATGGGAATAGAACTAAATTTAGAAAGAAATTATTCATTCTACAAATCTGACTTAGTAGTCTTATTGATTCAATAATAAGTAAATGGCTATAATACTGGAAAACCCAGAGCAATATCAATATGGGAAATAATGGGAATGTTTAATATATTGATATTCTAAGCTTTAGCAGAGAAAAAGTAAAATGCCTTATGTTAGAGATAAGAATAAGATTTTGGCCATTAATCAGATCCATGGTGCTGAAATAACTTACAAATTATTTTACAGATTTGTTTTGAGAAAAACATTTTTAATGTTGCTTCTGAATATGTATTTAATTTTTGGCTTGACAGACAATGATAGCAGAAGAAATAGCTGAAGATGAAAGCGTTATTGAAGGTCAAAATATAACACATGCAGAAAATTCTTCTGAAACATCCCAACATATCTCAAACAATGACAATGTGAGAATGGACCAAAGGAAGAAAAAGAATCAAGACAACCAGCCTGATGGAGAGGAAAAAGAAGTGGACCTGAAATTGCATCTGTTTGAAACAGAAGATTACATCCGAAAAAAAATTTGTCATCATGGTATTAAAAATCAGAGATTAACAAAAAAAAGCGAGTTATATTCTCCTCAGCAGGTACTGACTTTCATGTAAAAGTTATTCTGACAAGTTGCTCCTTGAAAATTAAATTCAGAGGGTTATTTTTTTTTAACTTGTAAAGGGAAAAAAGGACTTTGGATGGGTTTGTATTTGCATATATGTGTTTATCAAAATGTTCTACTGCTATCATTGTCTGGGGAAAATAGGAATGTAATTATTTTTCCTTTTTCACTTACTGATTTTACAAAAACTTGGGATTTTAAGAAATACAGAATTTCATTTTTGAGAAATGCAAAATAGGAAAGTTTTCAAGTTTACTTTGGCTATGTGTGTGGAAATGAAATCATGAATATCGGATTTAAGGAAATGTTTCAAAGTTCACAAATGTAAGTGGGAAATATGAGAAAATAATGATAATTTTATAAATGCCAAGGGTATATTTGGTAATTGTTTTATAAGATAATATTTCATACTTATGTTTTTTGGTGGTAATCTGAAGAGATGTACATATACCTATGGCAAGGCAAAGCAAAAAACCTTTGGTAAAGCCACATGCTTACAGTGTCAGGCACTGTGTTAGGTGTTGGGGATTCAAATACAAGCAAAAAGAAAGAGTGTACACCCTCAAGAAATTTACAATCTTATGAGAAAGATAGCACACAAAAGGAACCTGGAGGAGGGGAAGGTTGGCATGATGTTGAAGGCAGAAAAAACAGAAACAAGAAGGGAGAGGAATCAAAATTCCTTATACTTGGCCCCTCCTCAAATGAAGATTAAGTAGAAATTCATCCAAGGGAGAGAAGAGAGGAAACAAGCAGAGAGACATTCCAGAGGAAAAGTCTACATGGATAGACACAATGCAGATAAGGCATGGCATTGAAGTCCAAATTCAGAAATAGAAATAGTAGAAATAATGTCAATGTCAGAATTGTTCTCCCAACTTCTGGAATCTCCAGTTTTAATCTAGCATTCATATAGTTCCCAAAATAATATTCAGCCAGATTTTCTGGAAAGAACACTGGATTTTGGTGTCTGAGGACCAAATCCTGATTCTAGTATTTAGTAGTGATGATGTGCTCAAGCAAATAGCTTCCTTTTTTTATCAGTCAGGTTACTCAAATCTAAATTGGAGGATTTGGATTAGACAACTTCCAAAATCATTCCCAAACCTAAATATAATATTATATTATCCTAAATTAAAAATCATTCTATTATGTTTCATCTGGCAAAGCATATGAATTATCCTGCAGCCTCCCAATGTGAATATCTTCAATTAGTGAGTTTATTCCAATTACTTTATTAGAATCTAATTTAATTAGAAATAGGTATCTTACTATCCTATGACGTGTTAAGATAGAGGAATTTTCCTAAAGCAGAAAATTTAGCTCTTGTCATAAGAAAAGATTTATTTCATTTTAATCTTTGAACAAGAAAAATATAGGTAAATTTTGAAAAGTAGTGTAATTCATTTCTCAGGGAACTATTGAAAGTTAAAAGTATTATCATTGTAAAAAGTTAAGCTAAGAGACCAACCAATTTTAAATTAGAAACAGAAAGAAGTGAGTACTTATGAAAGCTTATTTAATAGGTATCAACAATCACTTTTACATCAGTAGAGAAAATTTGGCCTATCCATACTCTGTTATTCTTTATTCATCCTCTGAACCCACAATTTCTACTTTATTTTACTCTGGTCCTGTAATTTCATTAGCAAACAAAATTTCTATCTGTATGCTTTACCAAAGCAGATGTGCTGCTCATCTGTACTTTATAATTTTGCCATTGTCAGTTTGAAGGTGAGATGATGTGTCAAGAGGAGTAATGATTTAGTTAGTTATAGTTAGTTAACAGCTAGTATTTATTGAAAGACTTGAACCCCAGTCATAAGACTATCTGTTTAGGACACACCTAGAGGTGTGCAATATTTTAGTGTATAGTGACATATTTTTTAGTGAGAACAACCAAACATCTGAAAAATGACAGGTTGGAAAATGAAAATGTCTCCATGGTAACCCTTCATTTTATATATCTAGGTATTGACATGGAATATATTATTTCTTTATTTAGAAAAAAGCAGCATGAACAATGTGTCTTTCATAGATTTGAAACAATAGTGCACCTTTCTTGTGGGTATTTTTTTATAGCCGAGTAATAAGATCTAAACCAAGATCTAAGAAATAATGGGATATCCGTGTCCGTATATTTTCAGGATATGGATTCAGCCACTGTTACAAGGCAGTTGTTGTTGAATGACTCCATTATAACAATTTAATTTGTTTTGCATTTTTAATGCATAACTCTCTCAATGTTCCAGGCAACTCCCTTAAATACTAATTTGCACAGTAGTTGCATTGTTGGGGAAAAGCTTCCTCTTCAGGGATTCCCTTAACCAATAGAATCACAGGATAAGTGGCTTATCCCCACAATTATTTTTTTAAAGATTGGGATAATCTGCAAAGGTTCAATTATTGATTTGTGAGTTGGTAAAGTAGAGTGCTGGCCTTAAGAGGCAAGAAGGCTCAAGTTCAAATCTGGCTTCACACTCATTAGCTGTGTTAAGTCTTCACTTCTGATTGTTTCAATGATCTCAAATGTAAAATGGGGATAATTTTAGTAAGAATATAATGATAATAGTTATTATTATTATATACTTATAATAATAATTGCCCCTGCTTCCCATAATTGTTATGAGGATTAAAGGAGATATTTGTAAAAAGTGTTTAGCACAGGGGCTGGCATATAATAGGTACTATTTAAATCATCTCTTCATTCCCCTTTGTGTGCCACTTACATAGTACCATTGGGGAGAGGTCACATCAATATAGGAATTTAGAATTTTAGAAGCTCTATTCTCATAATACTATAATGCAGGCACTTCATGACCCCTCTTAGGCTCAGAGAGCCTCTGAGATATGCCCATAGTTACTTAAGTAGTAAATATCAGAGCTAGGATTCAAATCATGACTTTTAAGCTCTGCCCACATCACCCTGCTTCTCGTTGCCCCTCAGGGACAAAAATGAGATGTTTTGGGGGTCTTTCATGAGCCTGCAAAGTATTTTTAGTATTGATTTCATTATTGATCCCTTAAAATGTTTTTCCTTTCCACACTAAACCCAATCATTTCACTAATAAAATGGATGCTTCTCCAAGGCAAGAACTGGTTTGCTTTTGCCTGTTTCCACAATACCTATCACTGCCTGGCAAAGGAAAGCTTAATTAATGAAGGCAGAATTGAATCTACTCATCTGACCAGAGGAAATTTCAGCCACACCATCCCCTCTATTTTTTGTTTATTATAAGACTATTCATTTTTCAAAGCAAATTTGGTACCAATATAAAAAGTATATTAGATTTAGTTGACATTATACAGGGAGAATCATGAGAAAAATTATGAAAAGGAAGAGATTAAGATGCCAGTTTAGGCTCTTTTTTTGCTACAACTGGAATCTGACCTCCATGAATAGCCTTAATTTTGGCTGAAAGATGTGACTCTCCCATGAGAACCAGATTAAAATACTCAGAGACCTCACAAGAATATTTGTTTTAATTTTTCAAATTACATGTTGACATAATTTTTTTTAATTGCTTTCTGAAATTTTGAGACATGCATAGCGGACACTAGAGAAAAAATCAGAAGAAATAAAATAAAGAGCTGTATGTTTCCATCTGCATTCAGACTCCATTAGTTCCTTCTATATCAGCAGATAATATTTATTTGTGATTAGTCCTTTCGAGTTGTCCTGGATCCTTGTCTTGTTGATAATAGTCATCATTCATAGTTGATCAACGTACACTAGCATTGCTCCTGTGAACATCATTCTTCTAGATCTGCTCACTTCTGTTTGCATTACTTTGTATGACCTTTTCCAGATTTTTTGTGCATATCTTATTTATCATTTCTTATGGAACAAAACTATTACATTAAAATATACCATAACTTATTCAGCCATTTCATGATTGATGGACATCCTTTCAGTTTCCAGTTCTTTGCTGCTACAAAAGAGCTGCTATAAATATTTTTGTACAAATAGGTCCTTTTCCCATATCTTTGATCCCTTTGGGATAGTAGAGTAAGTACTGGTATTGCTGGGTCAAAGGCTATATATGCAGTTTTGTATCCTTTAGGCATGGTTCCAGACTGTTGTCCAGAATGATTATATCACTTCACAACTCCACCAATAATGTATTAGTTCCCCTGTTTTTCCATATGCCTTCCAACATTTATCATTTCACTTTTTGGTCATATTAGTCAGTCTGACAGTTGTGAGGTGGTGACTCAGAGTTGTTTTAGTTTGCATTTCCCAAACCAATAATGATTTGGAGCATTTTTTATATGACTAAAGAGCTTTAATTTCTTCACCTAAGAAGACTCTGTTCATATCCTTTGACCAATTGCAAATTGAGAAAAAATTTGTATTCTTTTAGAGTTGACTCGGCTCTCTATAAAGTTAAGAAATGTGGCCTTTGTCAGAGACACTTGCTATATTTTTTTAAACATTTTGTGGTTTCTCCTAATCTTGCTTTCATTGCTTTTATTTGTGTAGAAACTTTTTAATTTAATGTAGTCAAAGTTATCTGTTTCACATCTCACAGTATTCTCCATGTCTTGTTTGGAAATAATTTTTCCCCTTCACAGATCTGACAGGTACAGTATTCGAGGCTCCCCTAATTTGTTTATGGTACCCCTCTTTATTTGTAAATCATGTAACTATTTTGACTTTACTTTGGTATATGGTATGCCTAGTTTCTGCAGTATTGCTTTAGAGTTTCCCCAGGAGATCTTGTTGATCTTCTAAAAGCTTGGATCTTTGAGTTTGCCAAACACTAGATTACTATGGTCATCAGCTACTGCATGTTGAATGACTAATTTATTCTACTGATCTACTACTCTATTTCTTAGCCACTACCAGATTGTTTTGATGGTTGCCACTTTATAATGCAATTTGACATCTGGAACAACTAAACTACTTTCCTTCATATTTTTTCACCATTTTCATGGTCACAAGACTTTTTTTTTTTACCTAAGGTAGCCAGATTATAATGATTATTATGACAATAATAATAACTGATATTTGTATAGCATATTAAAGTTAGTAAAATAATTTACAAATGCCTCTTTTTAACCTCCTAAGAAGTCCTGGCTGTTAGGTTCTATTATCTCCATGTTACTAATGAAAGAAGTCAAGGCAGACAGAGAATAAATGATTTGAACAGGGTTACACGGCTCATACGTGTTTGAGGCTGGATTCAAATTCACTTCTTCCTGACTGCAACTTCAGGGCTCTATCCCGCCTAGCCAAGATCACTGTAGCTGGTTAAGGTACCCTTAGCCCCAGAAATCCTCTCTTCTTTCCTCAGGATAGAAAATGTTTGGAAGGCTAAAATGGTTTCACAGGGAGTTATGCTTTTTCTTATACTTGATATTCAAACCTACTTCTTTTTTTTACTTTTAATTTCACCTTTTCCCTCAACCTTTTTTGATGCTCAGACTCTTAACATTATCTGCTGTTACCCCCCCCAAATGCCATTCAACCAACTGATGAAAATCAACCAAATGTGCTTCTACTTTGTTTTCTGAGACTTCTAATTTGCCTTGTTAACCTAGACTAACAATTATCATTTGCTACTGAATTTATTCTTTATTCAAAAATGGTTCCAGAAAATTATTTGTGTTCTGAATCTCCCTGAAGCAGAAAAAAAATTTGGAATTTCTAGAATGTAGAGACACCACCATGAAGATAAGAAGGGACTGTAAATTTTCAGATCATGTAAATCATTGGTACTCTACCGTTTTGTCTCAGATTTCTTTCATAGAGGACCCTTACCACAAAGAGTTTCTCCTTATGTGGGTTATATCTATCAACATTTACCATAGTAGAAATTAAAAGGAACGATTTTTAAATATTAATATATCAATTTATATAATATAAAAACAACAATATGCCTAACATATGCAAACCTAAATAAAATGTTAGAATTTTTTAAAAATATTTTTCCAAAACATAAGTAATTTAGGAAGAAGAGTATCACAGCTTTACATATTTTTGCAAATCATTTTATTGTCTGAATTAAAAAAAGACAGGTGAAGTCTCATTTCTTCATATATGCATTGTTTTAACATGTTTTTGTTCAAGTTATGTGATGAAAATTTGGCCTCACACAAATAAGTCATTGAAAAGGCAGTATTTTAATAGGTAAATAATTTCTTAGTATGTTGTAAAATTGTTTTGACCTCACAGACTCCCCTGATAGAGTTTTAGGTATCCCTTTGAGACCTAAAGACCATGCGTTAAGAACCACTGATTTAGATAAAATGAAGATTTAGAGCAGGGAAAGGTTAAATAAATGAAGCATTACTTGAGAGAGACTCAAGAACTGTGCTCTGTAAAATTTAAATGGGAGTTATTACTGTTACTGATTGTAAAGTCATCTTTAGTCATTGGGCAAAATCCAGCCTTATGTCTTTTTCTTCAAATTTTCTAATAGGGAAGAACTGCAAGGAAAGAGCAGGAGGAAAGACAAATAGATTTTTGCTGCATTTCTAAGGATATATTGGATGATCCAACTATCAGGCAAAGAGCAATGGAAAAAAACAATGTATTAAACAAGATGGAAAGTATGTTGTGGTTTTTTTTTTCTTAATTTAAAACAAATTGTGACAACTTTAAATCTCAACATGAGGTACTGCAAATTAATTTGGTAAAATAAAGTGTTTCATAAAAGTGGAATTTTTAAAGCATTGGGATATATTACCAAAATAGAACATCATATCATGTTTTCTGCATGTTCTAAGTAGTATAGAATAATTTGGACATGACTTCAGGTAAGTATTATTCTAGGTAACCTCTTCAAGTCCTTTCATTCTGTATTTTTCATTTGAGACTCACAAGGTATTTTCATAGGGGAAAATAAGAGGCCTTTGTCTTAGGAAATTAAAAACTCTTTAAAAGATTTCAATTCTTTAAAAAATTACTAATGCTCATACCCACCATTACATTTCAGATGCCTTTCTCAGATTGAAATCCAACTATATGCATCTTCAACTTAATGTTTCTTACTTATTTTTCTATGTCTAATACTGATATCATGAAAATGTCATAAAACTTATGCAGAATATACTGTGTTTTTACCCAAAACAATTGCTGTTAAATGAGCAAATTCTGAATCATAAACCTGATTTCAAATTTCCCCACAAAAACTAAGAAGTGGCAATTTTATCTAAGCATTAGAAAGTACAAAGAAAAAGAACAATTATATTTTCTAAATTTTCTGTTTTTCTTTGCAGGACTTGATGACTCCAGGTCTACATGTACAAACTGGTGGCACAGATTTGGTACCACATTTACAATTTGGAATTGCTCTACACTTTGGATAAAATTCAAAGATTTTATCTATGCTGTTGTAATGGATCCATTTTTTGACTTGGCCATTGCCATCTGTATTATTATTAACATCACTTTTATGGCTATGGAGCATTATCCAATGACTGAGAAATTCTACAATGTGCTCTCTGTGGGATACCTGGTTAGTCTGTCACTATATGCCTTTTGACCTACACTATATAACTTCTCAACAGTTTCACTTTATAGTAATTCTTGTTCATCTTTGTTTCTCCCCAAATATCAGTGGTCATTTGATTACCAAATATGATGGCTTTTTCTCATCTCATTTTTCTTGACTTTTCTATGGCACTCAGTTTTCTTGGCCATCTTCCTCTTGCATATCCTCTTCTTTCTGAGCTTATATGTTGTTTCTTGGTTCTCCTACCTATCCAGTTGTTTCCCTTCTTATGTGTTCTTTACTGATTTTTTTTTATCATTCTTTCTTTTTCATGTCATATAATCCTTAAACTGGTTCTTTGTCTTCTTTGTGACTTTGATTCCCTCTATTCTCCCATTTTCCTCAGGTCTTCTTTCCTTCTTTTTTACAACCCTGTAATGAATCAGTTCAACACTACATTAAACTCTTTTCTTTCCTTTGTCCTATCACACTTTGCCAAACCCCAACCCTGAATCCTGACAATCTACCTTCTTGACTCTTTTTACATGCTCCTTAACAGTGCTGGAAGAAATCATGAAATTATGCTGCATTGAACCTTTACAGATTTATATTCTCAAATTTCAACTCGATATTCCCTGCAGCAAAACAATAATTCTATTCCCTGCACATTTCAGTACATTATCTTCCACCACAGTTGTTAAAACTTTCTCTTCTCTCTTCAAGCTTTCCACAGCATCCACTCCCCTTCCTTTCTGCTCTTACCATGCTTCACAAAAAGATAAAAACAAAACAATGGAAACTTTCCCCTTAACTGTTACTGCCTTCTTCTCTGGATCATTACTACTCTACAGATTTTCACGACATTATTCTCTCCTACTCCTCCTTTCACTGACTAGCCACTTCTTAGCCTTCACTGCTATATCTTCATCCACTTTCTGTCTACTATCTGCTGATGTACTCCAAGGAATGCTATAAGGAATAATAAAGTAGAGGAATTCCATGGGAACTGGAATAGCCTCCAGGAATTGATTCAGAGTGAGAGGAGGAGAACCAGGAAAACAATATACACAGAGACTGATAGACTGTAACAAAGTCAAATGTAATGGACTTCTCTACTAGCAGTAATGCAATGATCTGGGACAATCCTGAGGGACTTATGAGAAAGAATGCTATCCACATCCAGAGAAAGAACTGTGGGAGCAGAAACACAGAAGAAAAACATCTGCTTGATCACATGGGTTGATGGGGATATAATTGGGGATATAGACTCTAAATGATCACCCTAGTGCAAATATTAATGATATGGAAATAGATCTTGATCAATGACACATGTAAAACACAGTGAAATTGCTTGTTGGCTACAGGAGGGAGGTGGAAGGAAAGGCGGGAAAGAACATGAATCATATAACCATGAAAAATATTATAAATTAATTAATACATGTCCCAAATAAATGAATTTCCATATAGTGCCTAGAGCTCTGGATCTGAAGTCAGAAGACCTGGATTCAAATGTGACCTTAGATATTTACTAGCTCTGTAATCTGGACAAGTCAACTAGCCTCTGTCTACTGAAAAATGGAGATAATTGTGGTACCTATCTCCCAAGGTATTTATGAAGATCAAATGATATATGATTTGTGAAGTGCTTAGATAGAACCTGGAACCCAATAGATGTTTAATGAGTGCTTGTTTGCTTCCCTTTTACATCCCACATTTTATAAAAGACCTTTCTTAGTCCCCTTCCCACCTCCCAGCTCATTCTCCTTTCTGAGATCAACTCAGATTTCAGTATATTGTTGCAAACACTTATTTGCATCCTGTCTCTTCCATTAGAATGTGGAATTTTTTAATGTAGCAACCATTTTTAGTCTTTCTTTGTATCTCTACTTTTTAGCATAGTGGCTGGTACATTATAAATGCTTAATGAATGATTATTCTTTGAATGACTGAATATCATCCATATCATATCCCTTATGTATATTTCCTAACACTCTATCCCAGCACCCCATGTACATTTGAGTCAGCATTCCACCCCACCGCATCTTCCTATCTTCCTTGTGTCACTTCTTAGCTTTGAAAGGCCTGCCCTAAATCTGAGTGGTGCTAATGGGTATGTGAAGGAGTAAAGATTCATCTATCCAGCAACAGGACTTACAATCCAGCCATCTATCTATTCTTTTTGGCACTTGCCCTGTTGCATATCCTCTCCTTCTCGCTTGACTTTTACTCCTGCTGCCTCTTGTTCCAAGAATAGAAATCTATTAATTCCTTCTGCAAAGGGCTTTTCAATCAACTACCTTCAGACTTCATTCACTCTTCTTCTGACTCTAAATAGGAGCAGAATTCCTTGATTACCACTCCTATATAAAGATGATTTCCCTCTGTCAGAATGTGAACTCCTTGACTATGTTTCACTTTTGTATGTATACCCTCAACAATTAGCATAGTGCATAGCACATAGTAAGTACTTAAAAATATTTTCATTCATTCTCTTTTTTATACAATCTTCCCTTCTCTTTTTTCTTGCTCCTTTAGTTTGTAAATATATTTATTCATTTATTTATTTTTTGTTTCAACATATGCAATTAACTGTCTTCCTCTCCTACCCACATTAGCGAAAATACTATTTAACAAAAAGATATAAATATCCTGAAAACTGCCTTATTTATTACTATTTATCAATTTTTTTCTCTTAACTTGGACATATACATTCATTCCTCAAACAATATTTCTGCCTCTATGGTTCTGCTCATTTCTTTATTCATAATTTCATATATTTCTTTCCATGTTTTTACAAAAGTAATCTGCTTGTCATTTCTTACAGTGCAGTAGTATATGAGCATCCCTTCAATTTCCAGTTCTTTGCCACCACAAAGAAGGCTGCTATAAATATTTTAGAACATACAAGTTCTTTTCCTTTTTCCCTGACTACCATAGGAAATAAACCTAATAGTGATATTGTTGGATCAGAAGTTATACACAGTTTTATAGCTCTTTTGAGTATAATTCCAGATTGTACTTTAAAATTCCATTATCTGGAATTAAGTTCAGAGTTATAAAACTGTGAATTATTTCTCTTTTTGATGACATTATATACTACCATGGGTTTTATTATCAATTCTTCACTGAAAAAATTGAGTCAGGGAGACTAATTAAGAAGCCATTGAAATAACTCAGGAAAGAAGGCCTGATGGTGGCTGTGTGAGTGGTAAGACAGAGAGATATATGAAATGTTGTTTTGGTAGAAAGAAAAAAATTTTGAAACTGATTATATACACGGGATGAGGTGGCATAATAATACCAAGGACACAAACCTGAAAGACCTAGAGAGGTCATGATGACTGTGATAGAAATAAGGCAAATTGAAAAATAATCAAGTTCATTTTGGATATGTTAAAACTCATATATTTTCAAGGTATCTAGCTTGATAGTTATAATAGGCAACAGATGATGAAGATTATAGAGACTTTGGCTGAATACATAGCTTTTGTTTCTCCATAGAAACAAAAATTAATTGAACATATGAAAGATGATTAGGTCACCAAATGAAAAAAATGTAGAAAGATAAGTGGGTCAACTTTAAAACCTTGGTGTATATCCAGAATTAGGAGTCAACCATTTCATAAGCTTTAGACATATGGAATTCTTATGTATTTTCAAAAAAAAACCCTAAAAACACGTCTCATTTGTATAGCTCTAAACAATCCATCAAGCACTTTTTAATATGTACCACCTCACTTGATTCACACAGAAGCTCTCTCTGAGGCAGACAAACTGTGAGGCAAATGAGAAAAGAGAGCCTGAACGGTTGTAACATCAAATGTTACATTGTAAAGGGATGAATTGGGATTTTTTATGGTTTTAAGAATGTCAATCCTCTACATCACACACACATAGGTAATTTCAGTGAGAACTGCCAAGGAGGTATAACTTAATGTTAAATATAATCAATACAATGAATATAATAATATAATAATGTACAAAAGAAATGGTACAATATGAATAATTCATGTGTAAATATTATTATAACTATTATAACATAACACAGGAATAGGAACTAGACTGGTAGTTTTATTAGTGTAGGAACTTCTGAATAAGGAAACTTCTACATCCATGTACAGTATTGGACAATAGCTTTGATTCTGGAAAGATAAAGTGACAGAGTTATACAACCATGTCATGTCAGAAGCACACACACACACACACATATATATATACAAACATGTATAATTTCAGCCATTTATTTCTAAAATAATATTCAATTTTGTTTTTATTTAGGTCTTTATTGGGATCTACATAGCAGAAATGTTTTTGAAAATAATTGCTTTACATCCATATAATTATTTTCAAAGAGGCTGGAACATATTTGATACCGTAATTGTTATACTTGCTTTAGCAGATATATATATGAAAGAGGCGTATGGTTTATCACTTTTTGGATGGTTCAGACTGGTAAGTGCAAACTAGACCGATTTTTTTATTCTATGTGTATTAATCTTTATGGAATTGGTTCTTACTAAGAGGGAACTTGGCAATGCTGCCTTATTAATCAAGAAAAGGGAATGCAGCTTGCTGAGTTAAGGCTCAGGGATCAAGATGGGAAGCAGGAATGGAAATAGGTGAGATTCAAGAAGGATACAAACCTCAGGTTCAAAAAGAGATGAATATCTAGAACTTGGTAATTAACTTAGAGGGGGTAGATTTATATCAGTACTAAATAAACTGTTATAGGTAGGTCATGAAGGAGGCAGCAAGATGGCTCAGTGGACAGAGTAGTGGACCTTGAGTTAGGAAGGCATGAGTTCAAATTTAGCCTGAGAACCTTACCGTGTGACCCTGAGAAAGTCATTTCATTTGTTTTCCTAAATCCACTGGATAAAGAAATGACAAACCATGCCAATATCTTTGCCAAGAAAACCCAACAGACAATATGGTCCAGGGGTCACAAAGATTTGGACACAACTGAACAACAAAAGTGACCACACATAATGAAAGCCATGAACATAGTACTGGGTCACTGGAAATGTTGAGAACACATTTTTTCCCCTTATTTCAATATTTGGGGATGCTATAGTCAAGAATTACATATTAGACATAAATGGGTTCATAACTGAATGATTTGAAGAATCATCCATATTAGTGAGATCATAGATCCTTTGAACCATGAAAAGAAGACATAATGAATTCTTTGAGAGGAATGACTATTTCATGTCCAGTTTCTGGATATTGTTAAGAAAATTTTATATCTTTTCAGCTTTTGTTTATGGTTTTTGTTTCTATTTTTTTTTACTGCAACTGTGGTAATGTAGGGAGATCCTGGTTAAGAATTTACTCTACCAATAAGATTGGTACCTTCTCTGAAACTTATTCTCTTAGAGAGTCTCCATGGGACTTTGATAAGTTAAAGTATTTGTTCAGAGTTACATAGTCACAATGTAAGAGAAAAAAATTTAACCCACATGCTCCTGCCTCCTTAGCCTTAGCCTCTTTTAATCCCCAGTGCCTCTCAAATTTGTGCTTGATAATCTTAAGTACTCCTGAATCTTGGCTTTGCTGCCTATATTTGATTTCTTACAGATGATCTGACTATGGTCTTTTAAATTTCATCCAAATCATGCAAAGAAACCCAAAAACCAGGGACTGTGGGAAATAGTCATAGCAAACAAAGCAAAAAAAAAAGTGAAAATCGAGATTCAATGAAGAGATGCTTTAAAAAATTGTATTTGGCAGGTTTTATTACTAAGAATAGTATCTTGGATTTGCCTATACTTTAGTACTTTAAGTAATTGTTATTTGGAGTTGTGATTGTTCTCAATATTAAAATTGTGTTTCTTCTTTTTACTTTTTTAGCTCCTGGTTTTCAAGGTGGCAAAATATTGGCCAACCTGGGAAAAGCTGATAAAGATAATTAATTACTCTGTAGATGCCCTTAAAGGCTTGTTTTTGCTTTTGTTTATCACCATGTTCACATTTGCAGTAGTTGGCATGAAGTTATTTGGTCAAGGCTGCCAAGAATATCTCTGCAAGACTGATGTTGACTGTCCATTTAAACGTTGGCACATGCATGACTTTTTTCACTCCTTCCTGCTAATGTTTCGAGTGCTTTGTGGTGAATGGATAGATTCTATGTGGGACTGTATGAATACTGAAGGCCAAAAGGAATGCCTTATATTTTTTGTGGTGGTTATCATTATTGGGAAAATGCAGGTATGTAATCAGAAGATTTCAAGTACTCATTTTAAAAGTTTTTTTAATGAATTTTAGTAAAATTTAATATTTAGTAACTTTTAATTATCCTGATCCAGTGGGATTTAACATCCTTTAGCTCTAGATGAAAACATAACTATGTCATTAGATAATTTTGAAGTGAGACTATTCCTAGTCATTATATTGGTGGCATATTCGATTTTTCAGACATTTACTAATTACTCACTGATAAAGCGACAAAGCAAAAAACAACTAGCCTTGTTTAAAAAAAAAAAAACTTGCCACCTATCGTATAATCACTACTAAGTATTAGTTCCAAGGCAAAAAGAGCATTGAAAGCTAGGCAATTGGAGTTCAGGAACTTGCTCAGGTTACCACAACTAGGAAATATCTGAGGCCAGATTCAATCCCAGGATCTCCCATCTCCAGACCTGGCTATCTACTGAACCACCTAGCTGCTTCCCCTACCCCTACCTAGTCTTAAAGTAACTTAAATGTCTTAAAGTAACTTAAACTTAAAGTAACTTAAATATTATCCTTCTGAGAAGGATAAAACATGCAAACAGGTAAGTTGGAGAAAGGGATGATATTCATAAATAGGAAGGTCAAGAAAGTTTTCTTTAAGAGATGAACTGGAGCTGAGCCTTGATTCAGGAACGTAGTGATTTTAATAAGTAAGGGTAAAGAGAGAGTAGAGTGTTTTATTAGCATCGTCTATGCAAAGACCTAGGGATAGAGATGTAATGTTAAGTTTGGAGAATATCCAATGGAATAGTTTGGCTAGAATATAGAGTACAGGAAGTGAAATAATAAAAAAACTAAGTACAGAAACTGACTTGGGGACCAAATTATAAAAGATTAAAATATTAATTACTTGAACAAATCTGTGTGTCATTCATATTATTTGGTTAATTATGAGAAGAATCAATTAAAGAGTAAAGAATTTGGAAACAGAGAGGAAAAATTAGGAGACTTATTCAAGTGAAAAATTAGGAGACTTATTCAACCTAAAGAAGAATCATAGTCATTCAAGGAGAGATGAAGATACAAAAGATATTGTAAAGGTAGAATCTATCATGTTGGCAAAAAAGATATGGAAGGTGACAGAAAGACATGTCTGACAACTATAAGATATAGCAAGTGAAGAAAAAGCAAGAGAGAGCAATTAAGAAACTATTGCAAGGCATCTGGAGGGCTCAGGGAATTGAAAGCCAGCCCTATAAAAGAAAGTTCCTGGTTCAAATCTGAGTTAAAGATATTTCCTGGCTTTGTGTACCCTGGTAAGTCACTTAACCCCCACTGCCTTGCCATTACTTTACTTCTACATTGGAACCAATACACAGTATTGATTCCAAGATGGAGGGTAAGTATTTTTTTTAAAAGGCTATTACAATAGTCAAGTTTTGAGCTGAACAGGTATTAAACTAGAGTGGTGACCATATGAGTTGAGAGGAGAGAATATATCCAAGAGTTGTTAAGGAAGTGGAATGTACAGAATTAGTAATTAATTGTGTGGGTGAGGTGACTATTAACTACCTTCTCCTCCTGTGTATCTTCTTCTATCTTCTCTTAGATTTTGTAACACTATTCTCTAATTGTTCCCCTTCTTCCTATTTGACCACATCTTCTCTTTCTCCTTTGCTAGTTCATGATCCTTAACTCACCCCCTAACTGTAAATATAACTAGTCTCTAAGACTCCTCTTCTCTATGTATACTTTTCTATTTGGTGACTTCATCAATTACAGTGAGTTTAATTGTCATCTCTATACAGATTATTCCCTGATATATACTTCCAGTCCTAGGATTTCTCCTTGGTTCTAGGAATACATCACCAGCTATCTTTTGGACAAATCATCTCAAACCCAGATTATCCCCCAAATAACTCATAATTCCATTCAAATCTACTCCTCTTCTAGATATTACTATTACTCTAGAAGGTACCACCACTCTTTCTGTTTCCCAAGTTTTCAACTTTAATATTTTCCTTGATTCTTCATTTTCTTGTACCTCACAAATACAATCAGTCACCAATCCTTATCCTCAACATTAGCTGAAGAAAAGAGAAAAACTGCTGAAGAGATTTTAATTTTGTTTCTTTTTTTGACTTTCAGGTATTTGTAGTACCTCAACATTTTTTTTTCTGGGAGACTTGACAAATATATCAATGGTAACTTTGGAGAAAGATGCAATTTAGTGATGAGATTGGAAACTAGGTTGCAAATGGTTGAGAAGGGAATGAAAGGAAATGGAGGGGTAGTTTGGTCATGAAACATAGAAGGAATAAGTCAGAGATTGAAGGGGTGATAGAGGGTAGTGAAGAATTTTTTAAGTTGAAAAGACTTGGGCATTTATGAAGGTATCAGAGATGGAACCAGTATATGAGGAGAAATTAGTTATAAGACCAGGGTGCAGAATGATTGTAAAGTCAGCCTCCTAGAAATTTTAAAAAGAGATAGCTGTGATCAATGGGAGAAGTCTCTTTTTCAGATATAGGAATAGAACAGAAGAAAATGGAGGGGCAAGGTCAATGGGTTTTGAGATGGGGAAAGAGTAGAGGCACTTATAGTAATGGGTTCTATTTTCTCAGTAAAGTCTGTAGCATGAAGGAAAGCTTGAGATAGAAAGAGAATCTTGTAGAATGGTTGGGTCAATAAATGCCTGCTAAGCATGTTCTCAAGGGCTTCAGCACCACTTCATTTGACCCATTCAAGGCAGCAAGATTGCCTAGGAAAAGATGAAGCTATGCACTTGGCCTGGTATAGGATAAGAGCATTTATTTGAAAGCAATTACTATTGCTTTTTCAGGACACAAGAAATGCATTTATAATCCAAGATCCTTGTTTATAATTTCCCATTTAGTTATTGGTCCTCCTTGTAGCTTTGTTGAGCTCATTCAGTCTAGAGAACTTTGCAGCAATCCAAGTGAGCCCTGAATCCAATAATCTCCAGCTTGCAATGGCAGGGGTTCAAAAAGGAATATATTATGTGAAATGAACTTTATTTGACCTTGTTGCAAAAGGGTTTTCTATAAAGCACAGAATTACAAATGATATCCAAAGAGTGAAAAACCTAAATATGGAGAAGAAGAATTTCATATCCAACCATAGTTAATAAAATTAAGAAAAAATTCCAGAATGATAAAGATCTCATCATCAAAGATAAAGGGCTTGGCAAAACTCAAAACCAATTCATTGGTCCTATTAAAGGCAGCAGAATTGTCTAAGAAAAGATTCAGCTGTGGAGTATGCACTTGGCTTAGTATAGGAAAAGAGAACTATAAATTATAGTTTGAAGGGACTTAAGAGGCCCAAAACACTTACCCAAAGGTGATGAATCTGAAATCCAGAGAGATTAAGGTATTTGTCTAGGTTCAGGCAGCTAGGAATTATCTGAGGGGATTTTGAACCCAAGTCTTCGAGATTCAAAAGCCAGCCTTCTATCATGGCCCTTGACCTGGCGTCTGATGCCCTAGTTAGTACTCATCGAGATCATTATGGCTTATTACTGTTTTTACGAATGTGGTTTCTGGAGTATTCAGAACTCTTAAATATCATACTTTGAACATATGTGTTATGCACATATTATATATGTGTGTGTCTCCCTGCATAGAGCAAATAGATTTGATTTCATTTTTTTTATTTTTTCCTGTATTTTCCTGTATATTTCCTGTATCTGCAGCAATCATTTATTTAAAAGCAATTACTGTTGTTTTTTCAGAAAACAAGAGGTGCATTTATAATCCAAGAGCCTTGTTTTTAATTTCCCATTTAGTTACTGGTCCTCTTTGTGGCTTTGTTGAGCTCATTCAGTCCAGAGAACTTTGCAGCAATCCAAGTGAGCCCTGAATCCAATAATCTCCAGCTTGCAATGGCAAGGATTCAAAAAGGAATATATTATGTGAAACGAACTTTATTTGACCTTGTTGCAAAAGGGTTTTCTAAGAAGCAGATGATTTCAAATGATATCCAAGGAGAGGAAAACCTAAATTTGGAAAAGAGAAATCATACAATTAATGGCATGAGCAAAAAAATCTGGGAGAGTCAAGATAGACTCCATAGCAATGGATGCCGCTTGGAGAAATATGTGAGGGATAAAAGTCATTTTCCTTCACTCGTTCCTAATTCTAATTACTCAACATTAGCACCAATTGCTTTGGGAGAATCTGATTTTGAAAATGTCATCAAAGAAGCTAGGAATGAATTGGACATTGGCAGCAGCAAAGAGGTAACAAACATTACAGGATTTTATATTTATAATTTTTTATTATTATCATTTAACATAGGTAAGCAATGTGGTTTCAAGTCCAAAGTTGAAAACTCCTTTTTAACATCAGAAAATTTCAAGGACTACATATTTTATAATAGTTACACTACTTATAGTCATCATGAAAAAGTAAATGTTGACTTAATGGCCCACAACTGTATTTTCCTATTTCAGAATCCCTCAAGAAAATAATATCTTCAAGAAAAACAGATTGGCAACAGTTTAGCAGCTAACGCCCTTAGGAAATTGATTGGGGCATTCAAATGTTAAATGGCTTGCCCTAGGACATGTAGCCTTACAGGGTTAAATTAAATTAAGAGATTAAATTAAATTCTGGTCATCCTGTCACAGAAGACTCCTCCTCTCTCTCCTCTACTCCATGCTGCTTCTCAATAGATCTCTGACAAAATATTATAAATTCAGTGATGGTATATATTCTGGAAACCATGGTCTAGGGACCAATTAAAAATGAAAAAAAAAACATTCTTAATTTAAGGCTATAGATTTGGCCCTCAGGTCAACCTTTATTCAAAATAATTGGTATTTAATCAATAATACATACATATGAAAAACATACTTGATCAAAAGAACTGAGTCATGATATATATTATATTAGAGCTAAAAAAAATTCAAAATGACAGTGTTAATGTGTATGACCCTTGAAATGATGCATGGACTCCTCAGGAATCCATGGCCCAAGGTGGGGAACCACTGTTACAATTTAAAAAACAACAACAACAACAAAACAAAACTGCTCCTTTGGTTGTTGAAATCTTTATTATAGAGCTGATTTTTAGTGTGATTTTATGGAAGTCTTTTAATTTAATATGGGCTTTCAATTATGGGTTGTACTTTCTACTCTTCTGCTAATATGGAAGGTTATGAGTATGGAACACTACATTTAAAATCAGATTTTATTGATTTATTGGCTAATTTTGAAGATTCATGGTCTATGTGAATCATGACCTTGGAGACAAAAAGAATTAGGTGGGACTAGTGATAACTCCATGCTGTCACCAAATCCAGTGAATAGGTATGAGGGAAAGAAAAATCAATTTTAAACCCACCTTTAAGATTGGGGTATTTTTTTTATCATAATGTGTACTTCTGTGTTTTGTGCCAAATTTCAATTATTAATATTTTGGCTATATTTCTCATTTTTAAAAATATAAATTGGCATTATAATATACTTCAGTCAATCAAAAGATTAAAGCTTCTTTTTCTTGGGGGATGGGCATGTTTTTTAGAACCTCCCCCAAAATAGTTCCTCTGAAGATAGCATGATTCCCATCCTTGCCTCTGGAGAAGGAGAACAGGCAGTGAATAAATCTCTGAAATCAGATGAACCAGGGGCCTGTTTTACATATGGTGAGTGAACCAAAGATTCCCACATCTAATATTTTTACTATTGTTTTAAACTTCTTTTCAATCTTAGAAATAATAAAATGTGTATATGTGCAATTTAAACCATTCATTACTATTCTAGCACCATGACTATATAGGCAATATCATTTAGAATCATATAAACAAAAATATTTTAATAATAAAATGATTAAACAAAAATGGAGAAGAAAATGTAAAGTTTTACTATCAAAAACAACTGATCTAAAAATAAAAACAGAAGAGAAAAAAATTTAGATTATTTGCTTGTTACATTAAAGTTCCTAGGTCCCTTGCTCCCTCTCATACATTAGAGAAAGCGTCACTTAACAAAAAGATGTGTGTGTGTATACTCTCAGTCTTCCTAACTTTTCTTGACTTTTCCTTTACTTTTGTGTCTATCCCTAAGTCAGCTTTAAATATCTTATTTTGAGCCTACATTTCACAGCTGCACAAAGTAAGTTCAATTTTTTCCCTTTAAAAATAAATAGAACACCACTTTTTGTTTTTCTTTTTTTTTTATTTTTAATTAGTCAATTTAGAACACTTTTCCTTGGTTACAAGAATTGTATTCTATCCCTCCCTCCCCTACCCCACCCTTCCTGTAGCCCACGCACAATTCCACTGAGTATTACATGTGTCCTTGATCAGAACCTATTTCCATGTTGTTGATGTTTGCACTAGGATGTTCATTTAGAGTCTACTTCCCCAACCATATCCCCTCGAACCCATGTAATCAAGCAGTTGTTTTTCTTCTGTTTCTACTCCCACAGTTTTTCCTCTGAATGTGGAGAGCATTTTTTCTCATAGTTCCCTTCAAGTTGTTCAAGAACACTGTATTGCCACTAATGGAGAAGTCCATTACATTCGATTGTGCCACAGTGTATCAGTCTCTGTGTACAATGTTCTTCTGGTTCTGCTCCTTTCGCTCTGCATCACTTCCTGGAGGTTGTTCCAGTCTCCATGGAATTCCTCCAGTTCATTATGCCTTTGAGCACAATAGTATTCCATCACCAACAGATACCACAATTTGTTCAGCCATTCCCCAATTGAAGGGCATCCCCTCATTTTGCAATTTTTTGCCACCACAGAGAGCTCAGATATGAATATTCTTGTACATGTATTTTTCCTAATTATCTCTTTGAGGTACAAACCCAGCAGTGCTATGGCTGGATCAAAGGGCAGACAGTCTTTTAGTGCCCTTTGGGCATAGTTCCAAATTGCCCTCTAGAATGGTTGGGTCAATTCACAACTCCACCAGCAATGAATTAATGTCCCTACTTTGCCACATCCTCTCCAGCATTCATTACTTTCCACTGTGAACACCACAGTTTTTAATCTTAGTGGCTGGATCCTGAGCCCCCCCACTGGAAAAACTGTTCTCAAACCCCTCTCCTCTCTCACAAACAACCCAATTAGCCGAACCTCAGGTTTTCATCTGGGGAGGTTTCTTTCTTGCAGATACTTTGCTGGTTTGATTTACTGGCAGCAAAAATGCTATTTCTTACTTAGCTGTGAGGGCAAAAACCTGGGGAAAAAGCTTTCACTCCCTCTTAAGAAGGGAAAAAATCCCACTGTCTCTAGGGTTAACTTAACTGAGAAGAAAATCTGGGGAAATCAGTCAGGAAGAGTAATATTAAAGTAACAACAACAACAAACTGGTCCTTTTTACCCTAAGAAGCTTTCACAGCCCAAATAAGGTAAAAAATAATTTGTAAAAATCTTTTTTGCCCCAGACCATACAAAAAAAAGTGGCCTAGAAGCTGCTTCCTTGAAGCAAGTGGCAGAAACACATGGTTCTAGAGGTTTACTCTGAAGGGGGAATCAGCTGTTTCCCATTGCCCCTCCTATAATTAGCCTTCAACAAAATATTTCCTCTCCTGCCCTCCAACCAAGGAGTTAATTAAATCAAGATGTGACATCCTTAAAGCAACCACACCCTTCCATTTAATTTTCATTCCCTGATTTTAACCCCTAACCAGTATCACCATCTACTGACAAAACCCCAAATTATAAGCAATTTAACAAATAAAATAATAAATTTTTTAAATGGATGATACTGTTAGTCTTGAAATTTCTCAGACTTGTGAATGTTAAAAAATTCCCCATTGGGGAATTCTCCATTGGGACAATTCCCTATTAGGGACCATTCCCCATCTAAAATGTGAGAACTCTACTTAGATCAGAAATGGGAAGACCTCTACTCCACCCGTACTTAAGACTGCTTTAGGGAAGAAAACTCCTTGCAGAACAATGAAAAGTACTTAAACCCATACTTATAATAAGGCAAAAAGGGTGCTAAGTACCTATAAAGGTCAAGCAACTTGTGAATTTACAAGGAACAAAGAACTGAGAAACTTACTCAGAGCTTTCCTGGTGTGATTTACTCAAAAATCCACACCTTCTTAGGTGTGGACTAAGAATGGTCTGTCCTTTGAAAAACGTCTACTGTGATTGGTGGATGTAAGAATTTAGGGAAGGCGACAAAGGAGAAAATGCCCTATATAAGGAGATGAGAAATCTGAGTACAGAACAGTCAGCTGGAAAAGGCTGAATTGAAGGAGGCAGCTGGCCAAGGCTGCCTTGAAGGGTCTCTCTCTCAGGACTCTCTAGGCGACATTGGACACATTCAGATTCAGGCATTGAGCTGGTGGAGTCAGCTGAGATGGAGCTGGCCTGTGTAAAGATTAAAATTTAGGGGAGATGGGGAGACTGAGGCAGGTAGAAATTAGTTTCTCTCTGCAAGGAGTATTATATTTTTTAGAGGTTTATTAAAGGTTAAAGATTAAAAATATACAAGTAAGAAACATGTGCCTAGGCCAGAGGCCTAGACAAAATAACCTCACATCACATAAGAGACGCTCCTGCTGCAAAACGGCCATCCCAAAAGCCCTCAAAAGCCTTTTCCTCAGTTTAAATCCCTTCTCAATCTCGGCCCAGGTGAGATTACAAGGCATTCTGGGGAAGTGGAGCAAAGGCTCATGGGGATTGTAGTCCTGTATTCGAGTCTATTTTTCACACCTGATGTCACTAGAATCCTTGCTTAGACAGATCTTGTGGTGAGTGATAAAAGACTGACTGATCTCTCTCTCTCTTTTTTTTTTAATATATTTTATTTGATCATTTCCAAGCATTATTCGTTAAAGACATAGATCATTTTCTTTTCCTCCCCCCCACCCCCCATAGCCGATGTGTAAGTCCATTGGGCATTAGATGTTTTCTTGATTTGAACCCATTGCTTTGTTGATAGTATTTGCATTAGAGTGTTCATTTAGAGTCTCTCCTCTGTCCTGTCCCCTCAACCTCTGTATTCAGGCAGTTGCTTTTTCTCGGTGTTTCCACTCCCATAGTTTATCCTTTGCTTATGAATGGTGTTTTTTTCTCCTGGATCCCTGCAAGTTGTTCAGGGACATTACACCGCCACTAATGGAGAAGTCCATTACGTTCAATTATACCACAGTGTATTAGTCTCTGTGTACAATGTTCTCCTGGTTCTGCTCCTCTCACTCAGCATCACTTCCTGGAGGTTGTTCCAGTCTCCATGGAATTCCTCCACTTTATTATTCCTTTTAGCACAATAGTACTCCATCACCAACATATACCACAGTTTGTTCAGCCATTCCCCAATTGATGGGCATCCCCTCGTTTTCCAGTTTTGGGCCACCACAAAGAGCGCAGCTATGAATATTTTTGTACAAGTCTTTGTGTCCATTATCTCTTTGGGGTACAGACCCAGCAGTGCTATGGCTGGGTCAAAGGGTAGATATTCTTTTGTCGCCCTTTGGGCATAGTTCCAAATTGCCCTCCAGAATGGTTGGATCAGTTCACAACTCCACCAGCAATGAATTAATGTCCCTACTTTGCCACATCCCCTCCAGCATTCATTACTTTCCTTTGCTGTTATGTTAGCCAATCTGCTAGGTGTGAGGTGATACCTCAGAGTTGTTTTGATTTGCATCTCTCTGATTATAAGAGATGTAGAACACTTCTTCATGTGCTTGTTAATAGTTTTGATTTCTTTATCTGAGAACTGCCTATCCATTTCCCTTGCCCATTTATCAATTGGAGAATGGCTTGATTTTTTGTACAATTGATTTAGCTCATTATAAATATGAGTAATTAAACCTTTGTCAGAGGTTTCTATGAAGATTTTTTCCCAATTTGTTGTTTCCCTTCTGATTTTAGTTATATTGGTTTTGTTTGTACAAAAGCTTTTTAGTTTGATGTAGTCAAAATTATTTATTTTATATTTTGTGATTCTTTCTATATCTTGCTTGGTTTTAAAGCCTTTCCCCTCCCAAAGGTCTGACATGTATACTATTCTGTGTTTACCCAATTTACTTATGGTTTCCTTCTTTATGTTTAAGTCACTCACCCACTTTGAATTTATCTTGGTGTAGGGTGTGAGGTGTTGATCTATTCCTAGTCTCTCCCACACTGTCTTCCAATTTTCCCAACAGTTTTTATCGAATAGTGGATTTTTGTCCCAAAAGCTGGGATCTTTGGGTTTATCGTATACTGTCTTGCTGAGGTCA
This sequence comes from Monodelphis domestica, assembly GCF_027887165.1. Lineage (NCBI taxonomy): Eukaryota > Metazoa > Chordata > Mammalia > Didelphimorphia > Didelphidae > Monodelphis > Monodelphis domestica. Next base: position 175,932,697 of record NC_077230.1, on the reverse strand, counting down.
CTTTCCCCCAGTCTATTCCACTGATCTTCCTTTCTGTTTCTTAGCCAGTACCAAATTGTTTTGATGACTGCTGCTTTTTAATATAGTTTTAGGTCAGGGACTGCAAGGCCCCCATCATATGTGTTTTTTTTCATTATTTCCCTGGATATCCTTGATCTTTTGTTCTTCCAAATGAACTTTGTTATGGTTTTTTCTAAATCAGTGAAGAAGTATTTTGGTAGTTCAATGGGTATGGCACTAAATAGATAAATAAGTTTGGGTAGGATGGTCATTTTTATTATATTGGCTCGTCCTATCCATGAGCAGTTAATGTTTTTCCATTTGTTCAAGTCTAGTTTTAGTTGTGTGGCGAGTGTTTTGTAGTTGTGTTCATATAGTTCCTGTGTTTGTCTTGGGAGGTAGATTCCTAGGTATTTTATTTTGTCTAAGGTGATTTTGAATGGGATTTCTCTTTCTAGTTCTTGCTGCTGAGCTGTGTTGGAGATATATAGAAAAGTTGATGATTTATGTGGGTTTATTTTGTATCCTGCAACTTTGCTAAAGTTGTTGATTATTTCAATTAGCTTTTTGGTTGAATCTCTAGGATTCTTTAAGTAGACTATCATGTCATCCGCAAAGAGTGATAACTTGGTCTCCTCCTTGCCTATTTTGATGCCTTCAATTCCTTTATCTTCTCTAATTGCTACTGCTAGTGTTTCTAGTACAATGTCAAATAGTAGAGGTGATAATGGGCATCCTTTTTTCACTCCTGATTTATTGGGAATGCATCTAGTTTATCCCCATTGCAGATGATATTAGCTGTTGGTTTTAGATATATACTGTTTATTATTTTTAGGAATGACCCTTCTATTCCTATGCTTTCTAGTGTTTTTAATAGGAATGGGTGTTGTATTCTATCAAAGGCTTTTTCTGCATCTATTGAGATAATCATGTGGTTCTTGCTAGTTTGCTTGTTGATGTGGTCAATTATGTGGATGGTTTTCCTAATGTTGAACCAGCCCTGCATCCCTGGTATGAATCCTATTTGATCATGGTGAATGATCCTTCTGATCACTTGCTGGAGTCTTTTTGCTAGTATCCTATTTAAGATTTTTGCATCTATATTCATTAGGGAGATTGGCCTATAGTTTTCTTTCTCTGTTTTTGACCTGCCTGGTTTTGGAATCAGTACCATGTTTGTGTCATAAAAGGAGTTTGGTAGAACTCCCTCTTTGCTTATTATGTCAAATAGTTTGTATAGTATTGGGATTAACTGTTCTCTGAATGTTTGATAGAATTCACAGGTGAATCCATCAGGCCCTGGGGATTTTTTCTTAGGAAGTTCTTTGATGGCTTGTTGGATTTCAATTTCTGATATGGGATTATTTAAGAATTCTATTTCCTCTTCTGTTAGTCTAGGCAGTTTGTATTTTTGTATATATTCATCCATTTCTCCTAAATTGGTGTATTTATTGCCATATAATTGGGCAAAGTAATTTCTAATGATTGCCTTAATTTCCTCCTCATTGGAGGTGCTGTCCCCCTTTTCATCTTTAATGCTGTGAATTTGCTTTTCTTCCTTCCTTTTTTTAATTAGATTGACCAGTACTTTGTCTATTTTGTTTGTTTTTTCAAAGTACCAGCTTCATGTCTTATTTATTAAATCAATAGTTCTATCACTTTCGATTTTATTAATTTCTCCCTTAATTTTTAGGATTTCTAATTTGGTTTTCTGCTGGGGGTTTTTAATTTGATCGCTTTCGAGTTTTTTCAATTGCATTTCCAATTGATTGATCTCTGCTCTCCCTTGTTTGTTAATATAAGCATTCAGGGATATGAATTTGCCTCTGATTACCACTTTGGCTGCATCCCAAAAGGTTTGAAAGGATGTCTCGCCATTGTCATTTTCCTCGATGAAATTATTAATTGTTTCTATGATTTCTTCTTTAACTAAACGGTTTTGGAGTATCATATTGTTTAATTTCCAATTGGTTTTAGATTTGGTTTTCCATGTACCATTACTAATCATTATTTTTATTGCCTTGTGATCTGAGAAGGCTGCATTCATTATTTCTGCTTTTTTGTATTTGTGTGCTATGTTTCTGTGACCTAATGTATGGTCAATTTTTGTGAATGTGCCATGTGGTGCTGAGAAGAAGGTGTATTCCTTTTTATCCCTATTTATTTTTCTCCATATGTCTATTAATTCTAATTTTTCTAAGATTTCATTCACTTCTTTTACCTCTTTCTCATTTATTTTTTGATTTGATTTATCTAAATTTGATAATGGTTGGTTTAAGTCTCCCACTAGTATGGTTTTATTGTCTATTTCTTCCTTCAATTCTCCTAGTTTCTCCATTAGAAATTTGGGTGCTATATTATTTGGTGCATACATGTTGATTAATGATATTTCCTCATTGTCTAGAGTCCCTTTTAACAAAATATAATTACCTTCCCTATCCCTTTTGATCAGGTCTATTTTGCATTGGCTTTATCAGATATCATGATTACCACTCCTGCCTTCTTTCTATCAGTTGAGGCCCAGAAGGTCTTACTCCATCCTTTAATTCTGACCTTGTGGGTGTCAACCTGCCTCAGCTGTGTTTCTTGAAGACAACATATGGTAGGGTTTTGGATTCTAATTCATTCTGCTATTCATCTATGTTTTATGGGTGAGTTCATCCCATTCACATTCAAAGTTATGATTGTCATTTGTGGACTCCCTGGCATTTTGATAGCCTTCCCTAATTCTAACCTTTTCTTCTTCGGCTCTACCATTTAGTCCAGTGATTTACTTTGAATCAGTCCCCCTTGACCCCTCCCTTGATGTTTCCCTTTTTAGTACCTCCCTTTTTGTTCCCTCCCCCTCCCCCCTCTCTTTCCCTCCCTTTTTGTTCTCCCTCTCCCCCTCCCCCCCTTGGTTTTCCCTTCTCCTTACCCTTGTTGGGTAAGATAGAATTCAAGATCCCAATGGATCTGGATGTTTTTCCCTCTCAGAGTTGATTTCCCTGAGATTGAGGTTTAAGTAAAAAAAAAAACCCTCTCTTCCTCTCCTTCTTATAGGAGTTTTCTTCCCCTCCCCTTCCCATGTGAATCTTTGTGTGAGAACAATTATTCTATTTGGTCTTTCTTTACCCCCTATTTATACGTTACATTTTCCCCACATATTAGTATACATAGATTAATATAAATGTAGTCCTTATAGAAGAGAGTTTGAGTAAAAGAAGAAGATAACATTTTTCCCCTTTCCTTAATATTTACCTTTTCAGGTATTCCTTGCTCTTTGATTTTCGGTATCAAACTTTCCACAGAGCTCTGGTCTTTTCTTTGCAAAAAGTTGGAAGTCTTCTATTTTGTTGAATGCCCATACTTTCCCTTGGAAGTATATAGTCAGTTTTGCTAGGTAGCTGATTCTTGGTTGAAGACCCAGCTCTCTTGCCTTTCTGAAGATCATGTTCCATGCCTTACGATCATTCAGAGTAGAACTTGCAAGGTCTTGTGTGATCCTGATTGGCATTCCATTATATCTAAATTGTCTTTTTCTGGCTTCCTGTAGGATTTTTTCTTTTGTTTGATAGCTTTGGAATTTGGCGATTACATTCCTGGGAGTTGTCTTTTGGGGGTTTAGTGTAGAAGGTGTTCTGTGAGCTCTGTCAGTGGCTGTATTGCCCCCTTGTTCTAGAATCTCTGGGCAATTTTCTTTGATTATATCTTGTATCACCATGTCCAGTTTGGTGTTTATTCTGGCTTTTCTGGGAGTCCAATTATTCTTAAATTCTCTCTTCTCCCTCTATTTTCCAGATCTCTCACCTTGTCGGTGAGATATTTTATGTTCTCTTCTAATTTCTTGGTGTTTTGGCTTTGCTTTATTAGTTCTTGCTTTAAAGCCTGGTTTTCTTTTACAGTTTGGTCAAACTGGTTTTGTAGATGCGTGAATTTCTTTTGCATTATTTCCCACTTTTCCTCCCAGAAGGCTTCCAGCTTTTTGGTCATTTCTGATTCAAATTCTTCATGGGTTTGTGGAGAGTTTCCATTTCCTTTGGAAGATTTTGGAGCATTTTCTTGTATATCTTCTTCTATCTGCTCTGTATTTTGTATTTTGGCTCCATAGAAATGTGTCCAAAGTCGCCCCTTTCTTCTTATTTTTCTTGGTATTTTGGGGCTTCTGTGCTTCTGTGGAGTTTGCCATCTCTGAATGTGGAGGATTAGCTTTTCTTATCTCTGTCTGGTGTTCAGAGGCTTTAGTCCTGGGCAGATTGTCGGTTCTATGAGCTTTCCCTGGGTTAAACTGAATATGCCTCACTGGAACTGGAGTGGAAGGGTCGGACCACGAGGCCACACTCTCCCCCAGGCTCTCTGGGTTGGTTGCTTTCCGGAAGTTGCCTTCAGAATAGCTGGCCGTGAGGCTGTTTCGTCGGCCTGCGGGGGGATGGGCTGCAGCTTCCCCAAGCTCCGAGGGCAGGGACTTTCACTGAGACTTGGATAGCAGGATCCAGCCCGTGAGGCTGTCTTGCCTGCCCTGAGGGTTGCTGTTGTTTGACCCTGCTCTCTGCAGGGGGAGCTCCAGGCAGTGACTTTCACTGGGACTCAGATAGAAGGCCCTGAGGGTTGCTGTTGTTTCGACCCTGCTCTCTGCCGGGGGAGCTCCGAGGGCAATGACTTTCACTGGGACTTGGATAGAAGGCCCTGAGGGTTGTTGTTCCGAGGACCCTGCTCTCTGAGCCGGGCCGGGCTGTGGCTTCCCGGAGCCTTGGACTCTGCGCTCCTACCCCTTAGGTCCGAGTGATCTCGGGTTCTGGCTTTTGAGTGGGGCCGTACCTTTTGATCCGGGTCCAGGTCCAGGAGGAGGGTTCCCAGGGTCTGTGCTGTTGATCGTTTTGAATTTCGGCGCCTTAGGAGCTTATAGTTTGAGATCGGTCGGGAAGGGTTTTCCGGAGATCTGAACTTTAGCTTTCTCTAAGCCGCCATCTTAATCGGAAGTTGATCTCTCTCTCTTAAGACTCAGGTCTAGGCCATGTTGGCTCAAGGCCCTTCATACTTATTCCTTTCTTACTCTTTCTTTCTTTAATTCCTCATTGTATTATTAATTAAAATCTCTATAAAACCCAGTTGACTTGGGTATATTTATAATTGGGAATATTTCCCTGGCAACCACTTTATATATTGATTTAAAATAAGACACTGTGGTGAAAACATATTTCCTGCGGTCACAATTTACTCACCCACTCTTATATCTATCACAATTTATATATTCAACCATTTTAACTCTTACAGTTTATGACATCCCACTCTTTTAAATGCCACAATACTCTACATGAAAGTCTTCTGCCTTTTGCCCAATTGGGAACCATAAAAGTTTCAGAATGCTTCCTATTCTTTATGTTCTTAGGTAATTTAATTTTTCTATTCCTAAATGTTGTGACAAGAAATGCTAACATACGAAAAATTAAAGCTGAAATGCAGGTGGATCAGCAAAATCAATTTGACAATTTCAAATACTTCTTATATAGTCTCCTGATATGAGATTTAAAATGGTTGAGGTCAGTTTGAGAAAGAAAGACCAAATAGAATAATCATTCTCACACAAAGATTCACATGGGAAGGGGAGGGGAAGAAAACTCCTATAAGAAGGAGAGGAAGAGAGGGGGGGGGGTTACTTAAACCTCAATCTCAGGGAAATCAGCTCTGAGAGGGAAAAACCTCCAGATCCATTGGGATCTTGAATTCTATCTTACCCAACAAGGGTAAGGAGAAGGGAAAACCAAGGGGGGGAGGGGGAGAGGGAGAACAAAAAGGGAGGGTAAGAGAGGGGGGAGGGGGAGGGAACAAAAAGGGAGGGACTAAAAAAGGGAAATATCAAGGGAGGGGACAAGGGGGACTGTTTCAAAGTAAATCACTGGACTAAAAGGTAGAGCCGAAGAAGAAAAGGTTAGAATTAGGGAAGGCAATCAAAATGCCAGGGAGTCCACAAATGACAATCATAACTTTGAACGTGAATGGGATGAACTCACCCATAAAACGTAGACGAATAGCAGAATGGATTAGAATCCAAAACCCTACCATATGTTGTCTTCAAGAAACACACATGAGGCGGGTTGACACCCACAAGGTCAGAATTAAAGGATGGAGTAAGACCTTCTGGGCTTCAACTGATAGAAAGAAGGCAGGAGTGGTAATCATGATATCTGATAAAGCCAATGCAAAAATAGACCTGATCAAAAGGGATAGGGAAGGTAATTATATTTTGTTAAAAGGGACTATAGACAATGAGGAAATATCATTAATCAATATGTATGCACCAAATAATATAGCACCCAAATTTCTAATGGAGAAACTAGGAGAATTGAAGGAAGAAATAGACAATAAAACCATACTAGTGGGAGACTTAAACCAACCATTATCAAATTTAGATAAATCAAATCAAAAAATAAATAAGAAAGAGGTAAAAGAAGTGAATGAAATCTTAGAAAAATTAGAATTAATAGACATATGGAGAAAAATAAATAGGGATAAAAAGGAATACACCTTCTTCTCAGCACCACATGGCACATTCACAAAAATTGACCATACATTAGGTCACAGAAACATAGCACACAAATGCAGAAAAGCAGAAATAATGAATGCAGCCTTCTCAGATCACAAGGCAATAAAAATAATGATTAGTAATGGTACATGGAAAACCAAATCTAAAACCAATTGGAAATTAAACAATATGATACTCCAAAACCGTTTAGTTAAAGAAGAAATCATAGAAACAATTAATAATTTCATCGAGGAAAATGACAATGGCGAAACATCCTTCCAAACCTTTTGGGATGCAGCCAAAGCGGTAATCAGAGGTAAATTCATATCCCTGAATGCTTATATTAACAAACAAGGGAGAGCAGAGATCAATCAATTGGAAATGCAAATGAAAAAACTGGAAAGCGATCAAATTAAAAACCCCCAGCAGAAAACCAAATTAGAAATCCTAAAAATTAAGGGAGAAATTAATAAAATCGAAAGTGATAGAACTATTGATTTAATAAATGAGACAAGAAGCTGGTACTTTGAAAAAACAAACAAAATAGACAAGGTACTGGTCAATCTAGTTAAAAAAAGGAAGGAAGAAAAGCAAATTCACAGCATTAAAGATGAAAAGGGGGACAGCACCTCCAATGAGGAGGAAATTAAGGCAATCATTAGAAATTACTTTGCCCAATTATATGGCAATAAATACACCAATTTAGGAGAAATGGATGAATATATACAAAAATACAAACTGCCTAGACTAACAGAAGAGGAAATAGAATTCTTAAATAATCCCATATCAGAAATTGAAATCCAACAAGCCATCAAAGAACTTCCTAAGAAAAAGTCCCCAGGGCCTGATGGATTCACCTGTGAATTCTATCAAACATTCAGAGAACAGTTAATCCCAATACTTTACAAACTATTTGACATAATAAGCAAAGAGGGAGTTCTACCAAACTCCTTTTACGACACAAACATGGTACTGATTCCAAAACCAGGCAGGTCAAAAACAGAGAAAGAAAACTATAGGCCAATCTCCCTAATGAATATAGATGCAAAAATCTTAAATAGGATACTAGCAAAAAGACTCCAGCAAGTGATCAGAAGGATCATTCACCATGATCAAGTAGGATTCATACCAGGGATGCAGGGCTGGTTCAACATTAGGAAAACCATCCACATAATTGACCACATCAACAAGCAAACTAGCAAGAATCACATGATTATTTCAATAGATGCAGAAAAAGCCTTTGATAAAATACAACACCCATTCCTATTAAAAACACTAGAAAGCATAGGAATAGAAGGGTCATTCCTAAAAATAATAAACAGTATATATCTAAAACCAACAGCTAATATCATCTGCAATGGGGATAAACTAGATGCATTCCCAATAAGATCAGGAGTGAAACAAGGATGCCCATTATCACCTCTACTATTTGACATTGTACTAGAAACACTAGCAGTAGCAATTAGAGAAGATAAAGGAATTGAAGGCATCAAAATAGGCAAGGAGGAGACCAAGTTATCACTCTTTGCGGATGACATGATGGTCTACTTAAAGAATCCTAGAGATTCAACCAAAAAGCTAATTGAAATAATCAACAACTTTAGCAAAGTTGCAGGATACAAAATAAACCCACATAAATCATCAGCTTTTCTATATATCTCCAACACAGCTCAGCAGCAAGAACTAGAAAGAGAAATCCCATTCAAAATCACCTTAGACAAAATAAAATACCTAGGAATCTACCTCCCAAGACAAACACAGGAACTATATGAACACAACTACAAAACACTCGCCACACAACTAAAACTAGACTTGAACAAATGGAAAAACATTAACTGCTCATGGATAGGACGAGCCAATATAATAAAAATGACCATCCTACCCAAACTTATTTATCTATTTAGTGCCATACCCATTGAACTACCAAAATACTTCTTCACTGATTTAGAAAAAACCATAACAAAGTTCATTTGGAAGAACAAAAGATCAAGGATATCCAGGGAAATAATGAAAAAAAACACATATGATGGGGGCCTGGCAGTCCCTGACCTAAAACTATATTACAAAGCAGCAGTCATCAAAACAATTTGGTACTGGCTAAGAAATAGAAAGGAAGATCAGTGGAATAGACTGGGGGAAAGCGACCTCAGCAAGACAGTATACGATAAACCCAAAGATCCCAGCTTTTGGGACAAAAATCCACTATTTCATAAAAACTGCTGGGAAAATTGGAAGACAGTGTGGGAGAGACTAGGAATAGATCAACACCTCACACCCTACACCAAGATAAATTCAAAATGGGTGAGTGACTTAAACATAAAGAAGGAAACCATAAGTAAATTGGGTAAACACAGAATAGTATACATGTCAGACCTTTGGGAGGGGAAAGGCTTTAAAACCAAGCAAGATATAGAAAGAATCACAAAATGTAAAATAAATAATTTTGACTACATCAAACTAAAAAGCTTTTGTACAAACAAAACCAATATAACTAAAATCAGAAGGGAAACAACAAATTGGGAAAAAATCTTCATAGAAACCTCTGACAAAGGTTTAATTACTCATATTTATAAAGAGCTAAATCAATTGTACACAAAATCAAGCCATTCTCCAATTGATAAATGGGCAAGGGAAATGGATAGGCAGTTCTCAGATAAAGAAATCAAAACTATTAACAAGCACATGAAGAAGTGTTCTACATCTCTTATAATCAGAGAGATGCAAATCAAAACAACTCTGAGGTATCACCTCACACCTAGCAGATTGGCTAACATAACAGCAAAGGAAAGTAATGAATGCTGGAGGGGATGTGGCAAAGTAGGGACATTAATTCATTGCTGGTGGAGCTGTGAACTGATCCAACCATTCTGGAGGGCAATTTGGAACTATGCCCAAAGGGCGACAAAAGAATATCTACCCTTTGACCCAGCCATAGCACTGCTGGGTCTGTACCCCAAAGAGATAATGGACACAAAGACTTGTACAAAAATATTCATAGCTGCGCTCTTTGTGGTGGCCCAAAACTGGAAAATGAGGGGATGCCCATCAATTGGGGAATGGCTGAACAAACTGTGGTATATGTTGGTGATGGAGTACTATTGTGCTAAAAGGAATAATAAAGTGGAGAAGTTCCATGGAGACTGGAACAACCTCCAGGAAGTGATGCAGAGCGAGAGGAGCAGAACCAGGAGAACATTGTACACAGAGACAAACACACTGTGGTATCATCGAACGTAATGGACTTCTCCATTAGTGGTGGTGTAATGTCCCTGAACAACTTGCAGGGACCCAGGAGAAAAAAACACCATTCATAAGCAAAGGATAAACTATGGGAGTGGAAACACCGAGAAAAAGCAACTGCCTGAATACAAAGATTGAGGGGACATGACAGAGGATAGACTCTAAATGAACACTCTAAGCAAATACTATCAACAAAGCAATGGGTTCAAATCAAGAAAACATCTAATGCCCAGTGGACTTACGCGTCGGCTATGGGGGGTTGGGGGGGGGGGAGGAAAAGAAAATGATCTATGTCTTTAACGAATAATGCTTGGAAATGACCAAATAAAATATATTTAAAAAAAATAAAATAAAAAAATAAAATGGTTGAGGTCTTAAACTGTAGTGATTAAAATAGTGGAAGATATAAATTGTGATACATATAAGAGAGGGTGAGTAAATTTGACCGCAGAAATATGTTTCACTACAGTGTCTTGGGTTTTAAAATCAAATATAAGGTGGTCACCAGGGAAATATTCCCAATTATTCAAATACCCAAGTCAATTGGGTTTTATAGAGATTTTTAATTAACAATACAATGAGTAATCAAAGAAAGAGAGAGAGAGAGTAAGAAAGGAATAAGTATGAAGGGCCTCAAGCCAATATGGCCTAGACCTGAGTCTTAAAAGAGAAATCAGTCAGTTTTTTTTAACACTCACCACAAGGTCTGACTAAACAAGGATACTAGTGACACCAGGCCAGCGTCCTTCCTCAAAGAGTCTTCCAGCCAGAGATTGTTTCAAAGGGCCTCTCTCTCAAGAGCCTCCAGAGCTCCTACCCCAGAGGGACAGAACCCCTCAGAGGAGCTCCTCAAGGAGCTCTCCTTCAGAATGAGAGTCAGAAATCGAGATTTTCTGGATGAGATCCAAGCTCTTATTTTTAAGGGCAAAATTTCCTGTCACCTCCCCTAAGTCCTTACATCTACCAATCACTGTAGATGTTTCTAAAGGACCTCCCATTTTGAATTCGCAGCTGAGTAGTTTTAATCTCTTTTATAAGTCAGAAAAAATGCTGCTGTATCGACAAATTTCGTTAAGGAAAAACCTCTGAATAAGTTATCACCCTTTTAGGTTTAAGTAGTTTACAAGTTGCCCCACCTTTATAGGTACTTAGTATCCCATTGTATCAATGCTAAAACAGTCATGACTCAAAGAACTTCCTGTCCCTTCCATAAGCCTGGATCAAAGTACTTTCATTGTTTAGCAAACAGTTTTCTGTCCTAAAGCAGTCTTAAGTAGGGTGGAGCAGGGACACTCCCATAGCTAGGAGCCCCCACACTCAAGTAGAGTTCTCACCATCTACTAGGGAATTTTTTTAAGTAGAAGATTCCCCAATGGGGGAAACCCCTAACATTCATAAGTCTGAGAAATTTTGAGGTTTACACTGACTATGAGGTCTACTGACCCCATCTAAAACATGTCTGATTTTTACAAGCAAGATCCTGAACCACAAAGAGAAGAAAATCCTATTTTCCCCAAAATAGTAATGGAAGACCCCTCTCCTATATCTCAGCTGCAGAACTACCTTTTTTATGCTTTGCAACTACTGGCTAATCTTACCTCCCCTGATCCTTCTCCTGAAGACTCATCCTATTCTCCCTTCTCCTACCCAGGACCAATTCCATCCCCGAGGAAATCTCATCCTTCTGACAAAACTGTTCCTCCTCAAGCTGCATCATCATTACCCAATTCAAATAAAACTTTTTTCCCCTTAAGGAAAGTGCCCAAAATAGGACTCAACGGGAATGTAGTAATCCTAAAACACCATATACCTTTTGCTCCCCAAGATGTTAATGAATTGACACACAATGTTCCTATTTATGTAGGTGATCCCATTGTGGTAACAAAAAAAGATGGCTGACATTTTTTCAATATAATCCATCTTATAAAGATGTTGAAAATTTACTCCAGTCTTTTCTAATGGAATATGAGGGGGGGGAAATCATTTCTCATATCAATAAAGTCCAAGGGAACAATGCAGCACACTGGCCATCTCAAGATCCTGGATGGGATTATAACAATTCTGAAGACAATTTACAATTATATCATTATAGGGAGGCAATTCTAACAGCAATGAGATATTGTTCTGAAAATTTGGCTACATAGACAAAATTTGAAAACCTTAAGCAATCAGATGATGAGACACCCTCCAAATTCATGGATAGGCTCATTGAGTTTGGGGGTCATTACCTAGACTTTGATCTCTCTAAAGAAAAGGATATTAGACAAATTAAGAGACACTTTGTCAACAACTCTTGAAAAGTGATCAGAAATTATTTAAAACACATTGCCTAAGATGACCTGAGATGGATCTTGATGAACTTAGAAAAACTTCTGTATATGTTTAAAAAGCCAACAAAGAAAAACAGGAAGAGACTAATGATTTCATGGAAATAATCCAGAAAGAATTGAAATATTTAAGAGATAGGATTGATAAATAGTAAAAAGGGCATGATGCTCAACTAATTGCACTTGTTCCTCTCCATGAATCTAACTATCAATCCCTTACCTCCCACTTCTGTGAGAAGAAGAACCATAAAATGATAAACTGTAGAAATGTATTCAAGGCAATCAAAAATAATATGTAGTTGAATAACAACTACAGAAATAATAATTATGGAAATAATTATAAGAATTATTATAAGAATCACAATTTTAGGAATGATAGCAAGTCTAGAAATTAAAATTGGAGAAAAGGCAACTCAAACCAAATGACCCCACAACAGTATAACTTAAGTGGAGCTCACCCACAAAATAGTCAGAGTACTACTGCCCCTCCACATGGGGCAGAAGGCGGTTCCCCTTAGACTCTATCATTTTTGTTGATGTTAGCCCTTTTCAGTTTTGTCTCCTTCCCAAATAGTAGCAAAGAGGAAGAAACGAATTTTTGAATACAGTACTTCTGTGATTGTGAAATGTACACATTTTTAACATTCTTGCTTTTCTTCCTATTTGTGCCATACAATATTTGATTTTTGTCTATTTTTTTTTGCATTTGAAGCACATGTCATCAATATTGAGAACATTTTCTTTCAACTATATATGATTTTTGAAATAGAATAAGGAAGATGTCCATTTGCCTAGCATATGAATGCATACCCAAAAGCTTTAGACTATGGAAACCTGCCATTTATTGAAAGATGTTATGGGACTGTGATTAAGGTTTATGTCTGAATCTAGGAAATGGGATCAAAAAGGAGCCCAGACTTCATCTACAAAGTGCCATAGAAGCATGAATTTAGCCTGAATAATTACAAAAAGATCATATAGGTCAAAAAAGAAACCAATCCAGGTGGTACTGATGAACTTCTACACCAATATGAAAGGACTTGAACCTAGTGTGGGACTAGAGAATGCAGGGATTGACATATGTTAAGATGCAGGACTCCTTGAACCACACTCTTTGTAAAATACTTTCTATAAAAGTACCTAACAATTGGCTATTCTGGCTCCCCTATCTCTGAGCAATGACAAAAGATCAGACCAGGTAATGACACTTCCCTTTTATACAAAACTCTAGTCCTTTTTTCTCTCTTATAGTATGGCAACTTCCTGTAGATCTGGCTTATAATGGGTAAATACAATATTACTGCATATTTTTCCTACAAGATTTGTGAGACAGAAATTTACTTTAATTGGACCCTAGTACAAGGGCCTGTTATAAATTTATTCTTGTTTTATTCAGAAATTATATATATACACATATATATATATAGTTTTTTGATATTTTGATTCTGCTTTTGAATTTTTTATTTCTCCCAAAGTTTAATTTTTCTTCTATTTATTTTTCTTTTCATTTTTTTGGTTTTTCTTTTGATAATTGACTCATACACCCCCATAATTCAACTATGTGTCCTGTATTGATCTATATATAATTGAATTTATATATATATATATGTATGTGTATATATATGTGTGTGTGTGTATGTGTATATATATACATATATATATTTATATTACTATGTCTTTCTTGTTTCTATTTACTAGTTCTTTCTTTGAAATTAGACATACACAAATAATTCTTCAAATAATATATTTAGTGGTGTATGCAATATTCTCTTCATTCTGCCCATTTCAGTCTCTATAATTTCATATAGTACTGAATATATTTCTTCAAAATCTATCTGCTCATCATTTTCAAGCAGCACTCATCCCAATCACATACCATATCTAAGAAATATTAAACTACCTAAAATAATGTCTGAAAAATTTCTGGATACCATTTTCATAAATGAATACTATGTAGACCTAGTAGAATAAGAAGTCAAAGTGAGAATATAATCCACTAGTCAGCTCCTAAAAGAAACTCTAAAATGAAAATTTCCAGGAACATATCCAAAATCTAGAGTTATTTTTTAAATTTAAATATAATTTAAAGTCCTCCAATTACATATAAAAATAGTTTCAAACTTAAAAATTTTTTTTTGATTCTCTATTTCTCTACCTCCCTCTTTCCATCTCCCCCAACATTTTGAGATGGTAAGCAATCTCATATAGATTTTACATGTATAATTATATTAAATATTTTTCCATATTAATCCTTATGTGGAAGGAAACTCAAACCAAAAGTGAAAAAAGTGAAAAAGTTTGCTTTAGTCTGAATTGCCTTCAGCTTCCAGAGGAAAAAAATGATAGCAATTTTCATCATGAGTCCTTTGGGATTGTTTTGGATCATTGTATTGCTGAGAATAGCTAAATTATTCACAGATGTTCATTGTACTATCATGATATACAATGTTCATCTGTTTCTGCTTAATTCACTCTGCTTCAGTTTCTGTAATTCTTTCCAGGTTTTCTGAACTCCTCCTGCTCATCATTTCATTATAATCATATACTATAACTTACTCAGTCATTCTCTAATTGATAAGTGTCCCCATACTTGCCAATTCATTGACCCCACAAAAAGAGCTACTTTAATGTTCTTGTATATATAGGTCTTTCCATTTGTTTTTAATCTTTGGGGACATAAAACTAGTAATTGTATTGATGGGTCCAAGAGTATATGCTATTTTCAGTCCTTTGGGCATAGGTCCAAATTGTTCTCCAGAATGGTGCATTAGTGCCTCAGTTTTCCCATGGATCTTCCATATTTCTCATTTTCCTCTTCTGTCATACCACCTAATCTGATAGGTGTGAGGTAGTTCTTCAGAATTGTTTTAATTTTCATTTCTCTAATTAATGGTAATTTAGGAGCATTTTGACCCCATTATATTTTTCCTTTCCTTCTTTTCCAAATCCATTCTGCTTTCCAATGTCTTGAATTTTTTTAGGTCTTATCCTATTATATTTAACTCGCACCCTTGTTTTTTATGTTTACTACTTCTAAATATCCTAATAATGATAAGCTTTTTAATTTGTCATCTGATGTTTTATTTTTTTGTTATGATTTTGCTTTTAATAGGTTGTATAAGACGATTTCCTTACTGTAAAGCCAGCAAGAAATCTAGGAAAGGAAAAATTTGGTGGAATCTAAGGAAAACATGCTATCGAACAGTAAACCACGGATGCTTTGAAATTTCCATAGTTTTCATTGTCTTGCTCAGCTGCTTTGCTCTGGTAAGTGAAATAGCAAGTAAGATCACTGAAAGGAACATTTATTCCTAAAATTATTTTCTCATTCCCATATCCCTCCCCAAAACAACTTTACTTCCTGGTGGAAAAAGGAAAGAAACATTAATTTTTAAGTACCTGCTATGTGCCAGGCACTGTGCTAAGTGCTTTATAAAAGTAAGAATGTGAAATTGGGTTTGGCCTCAGAACTTGTTTATTTAGCTTCCAAAGACAATTCTCCATGTACTTGATTCTATATGCTTTGGGAGCTCATTCTTCTCTCCCTCTTCACTAACCCTGCCTCACTAAATTCGATGGCTCAATGGATAAAGCTCTGAGCCTAGAATTAGGAATATCTGAATTCCAATCTAGTTTTAGTTACTTTCTATCTCTATGGCCCTGGGCAAGTCACTTAACCTCTGTCTACCTAATTAAATCATCTACAAAATGAAGATAATCACAGCATCTATGCCACAGAATTCCTCTAAGGATGAAATGAATAAAGCATGTAGCCCAATGACTAGTAGGTATTAAATGTGTAATGAATGATCATTTATCCTATCTCTTTCCTTTTCTCTTTTCCCTGTTAGTTACAGACATAATTATCATTGGTCATGAAAATTAGGTGGACAGCATTTTGGTGATCCACATGTACTGTTTCTGTCTGGGTCTGTAGTGAACAGAGCATAAAGTTGTAAGCTGTCTAGCTTGAGGTGTTAGCTGTGTCCCTGATGCCAGAGCTGAGCTAAAACTCTTACAATTGATTGAACTCATGCTTTTAGCTTCATTTCCAAAACATCTATAAGAAGACCTCATTTCTTTTCTTGTTCTCATTATAAATGGCAAGTTGTACATGCATTAATCACTTGCTTTATTTTTATGCAGATCTTTGAAGATATATATATTGAAAAGAGAAAGACTATCAAGATTATACTGGAATATGGTAACATGATCTTCACTTATATCTTCATTTTAGAGATGCTTCTAAAATGGATGGCATATGGATATAAAACATATTTCAGTAATGTCTGGTGCTGGCTGGAATTCTTGGTTGTTAATGTATGTATTATTCATCTACTTCAAATGTTATCAACTAATAATCATTTATTAAAGACTTTTTATACACCAGAAATCATGATGGTATTAAAAACCCAAAGATAAAAATGAAACAATTAAATTATCTCAACAATCAAGCAGCTTGCATTATATTGGAGGTAGAAAATATGCACAAAAATAAGCATATCCAAAATAAATAAATACAAAGAAAATCTGAAGGGATAGGGATGATTGGGAAAGCCATCATATTGAATGCTTGATTGGACTTTTAAAAGGAAACAAATGAGACTAAGAACATATGTGAAGTAGAAATGCATTCTTGTACATGTCTTTTTCCTTATTATCTCTTTGCGGTACAAACCCAGCAGTGCTATGGCTGGATCAAAGGGCAGACAGTCTTTTAGTGCCTTTTGGGCATAGTTCCAAATCGCCCTCCAGAATGGTTGGATCAGTTCACAACTATACCAGCAATGCATTAATGTCCCAACTTTGCCACATCCCCTCCAACATTCATTACATTCTTTTGCTGTCATATTAGCCAATCTGCTAGGTGTGAAATGATACCTAGAGTTGTTTTGATTTGCATTTCTCTGACTATAATTGATTTAGAACACTTTTCATGTGCTTATTAATAGTTTTGATTTCTTTAACTGAAAATTACCTATTCATATCCCTTGCCCATTTATCAATTGGAGAATGGCTTCATTTTTTGTACAATTGATTTAGCTTTTTATAAATTTGAGTAATTTGACCTTTGTCAGAGGTTTTTGTTATAAAAATTTTTTCACAATTTGTTGCTTCCCTTCTAATTTTGGTTGCATTGGTTTTGTTTGTACAAAACCTTTTTTAATTTAATGTAATCAAAATTGTTCATTTTGTATTTTGTGATTTTTTTTCTAACTCTTGCTTGTTCTTTAAAATCTTCCCTTCCCCAAAGATCTGACATGTAAACTCTTCTGTTTTCACCTAATTTACTTATAGTTTCCTTCTTTATATTCAAGTCATTCACCCATTCTGAGTTTATCTTGGTGTAGTTGTTGATGTTGATCTAAACCTAATCTCCCATACTGTTTTCCAATTTTCCCAGCAGTTTTTATCAAATAGTGGATTTTGGTACCAGAAGCTGGGATCTTTGAGATTATCATAGACTGTCTTGCTGAGGTTATTTACCCCAAGTGTATTCCACTGATCCTCTTTCTGTCTCTCTAACTGATTTTGGAGAATCATATTATTTAATTTACAATTAATTTTTGAATTGGCTCTCAATGTACCCTTACTGATTATTATTTTTATTGCATTATGATCTGAAAAGGTTGGATTAATTATTTCTGCTTTTCTGCATTTGTTTGCCATGTTTTTATGCCCTAGTACATAGTCAATCTTTGTGAATATATCATGTGCTGCTAAAAAGAAGGTGTATTCCTTTTTTGTCCCTACTTATTTTTAACCATATATCTATTAACTCTAATTTTTCTAAGATTTTGTTCACATCTCTTACCTCTTTCTTATTTATTTTTTTGATTTGATTTATCTAAATCTGATAGTTGTACATTCAGGTCTCCTACTAGTATAGTTTTACTATCTATTTCCTCCTTTGGCTCCACTTGTTTCTCCTTTAGAAACCTGGATTATATCCCATTTGGTGCATACATGTTTATTACTGATATTTCTTCATTGTTTGTACTTCCTTTTATCAGGATGCAGTTACCTTCCATATCCCTTTTAATCAAATTTATTTTTACTTTACTTTGTCAGATGTCATGATTGTAATTTCTGTCTTCTTTCTATCAGTTGAGGCCCAATATATTTTACACCAACCTTTAATTCTAATCTTGTGCATGTCTACCTGCCTCATGTGTGTTTCTTGTAAAAAACATAGGGTAGGATTTTGGATTCTAATCCACTCTGCTATTTGTTTTCATTTTATGGGTGAGTTCATCCCATTCACATTCAAAGTTATGATTGCCAATTGTGTTTTCCCCAGCATTTTGAGAGCCTCTCCTAGTTCTGTCCTTTCTTCTTTTGCTATATCCTTTTATACCAGTGGTTTACTTTAAATCGGTCCCCTTAAACTCTACCTATAATATGCTTCCATTTTTGCCCCCTCCTTTTTGTTTCCTTATTATTATTTTGAAGGGTCTATTAAGTTCCCTCTCCCCTCTCTTTCCCTCCCTTCTTTTACTCCCTCCCCCCTCCCCCTTAGTTTTCCTTTCTTACTTTCCCTGTAGGGTAAGATAAAATTCAATACCCCAATCAATCTAGATGCTCTTCCCTCTCAGAATT
This sequence comes from Monodelphis domestica, assembly GCF_027887165.1. Lineage (NCBI taxonomy): Eukaryota > Metazoa > Chordata > Mammalia > Didelphimorphia > Didelphidae > Monodelphis > Monodelphis domestica. Next base: position 175,914,028 of record NC_077230.1, on the reverse strand, counting down.
GGTTTCACTGAGAGTAAAGTTTAAGTATTACCTATTAGCACTCTTGATTCTCTTGAGGTTTGTGTTTGTATATCAAACTTTCCACTTAGTTCTTGTCTTTTCTTTACAAATACTTGGAAATCTTCCATTTTTTTTTAAATTCCCATACTTTCCCCTGGAAATGTATAGTCAATTTTGATGGGTAGGTGATCCTTGGTTGAAGACCCAATTATCTTGCCTTTCTGAATATCATATCCCAAGCCTTGTGGTCCATTAGTGTGAAAGCTGCCAGATCTTGTGTAATCCTGATTGGTGCTCCTTGATATCTGAATTGTCTCTTTTTGGCTTCTTGTAAAATTTTATCCTTAGCTTGGAAACTCTTGAATTTGGCAATAACATTCCTGGGAGTTGTCTTTTGAGGATCTAGTGTAGAGGGTTTTCTATGAACTCTTTCAATGTCTATTTTCCCCCTTGTTCAAGAATATCAAGGCAGTTTTTTTTTTTGGATAATTTCTTGTCTTCCAGCTTTTTCTCCAATTAGTAGTTCTTGTCCTTCAAACTGTTATGTTATTTTTTTAACTATTTCCCACTTTTCTTGCCAGAAGGCTTCCATCTTTTTGGTAAGCTCCAATTTAAATTCTTCAAGAACTTGGGGCCAATTTTCACTTTTTTGGGAAGGTTTTGGTGCATTTATTTGGATTTCCTCTTCTGTTATTTCCCTTGTAGTCCGGATTTTTCCTCCCTAAAAATTATTCAGGGTCAATGCCTTCTTATTTTTCTTGGTGTTTAGAAGTTGTTCCTGGGCACTGTTTGCCATCACTACGGTTCTTTTTCCTTCCCTTTCTAGTCAGAGATATGAGTGAGGAGTGCGGGCTCTCTGTGTATGGAGCCAAGGAGCAAGGATTTTGCCCAAGGCCAGTTCTTGAGTCTCTGCAGCTTCTGCTGTTTGCTGCCCTTCTCTGTGATATCTCCCCGCATGGGAGCCCACAGTCTGCACTCTTAAGCCTGCTGAGGTTTCAGGTTTAGCTGCTCTCAGAGGTAGGTCTTTGGTGGTCTTAGTCAGCTGCCAAGGACCTAGAAGTGACCCTTACTCGCTCTAGAGGTGCCTGTTACTCACTCACTGATTCTAGCTCATGCTGACTCTGACTCTAGCTCTGTAGGTGGGGTAGGGGAAGTGTAATGTCACCAGCATTAAGATTTTCTTTAACCTTTTGATTTTTCAGTACTACAAGTGTAAGATACATTTGTCAAAGCATGCCCAAAAAGCTTGTGACTATAAAAATGATGCCACTAATTATTTAAATAAATTATGGGACTTTGCTTAATGATTCTGTCTGATTCCAGGAGAAGATATACACACAAGAGCCATTGCACAGAGCCAAAGAAAGGCCAATCTAGGATGGATTGATGCATTTCTAGGCCAATACAAAGGTCTTGAACCTAGTGTGAAGACTCGAGGTTACTATGTTTAACATGTGTTAAGACATAGGCTTTCCTTGTGTCCACACTCACCCTGAAGATACTCACAGACGAGTATCCCCGAAACCTTGGCTCCTACTTGGCCTCTCTAATCTGGTCCCTTTCTTTTCTGCCTCTCATAGTGTGGTACCTTTCTGTAGTCCTGGCACTGACTGGGTAAATGCATCATTACTTAGATCATTTTGATTGGGCCCTGATTGAAGGACCTGTTATAGATTTATTTTTCTTCTACTTGGAATTTTACACATAAGACTTTGATAGTCTATATTTTCATCCAGAAATCTTTCTTTTTAATATCTCTTGCCAGTTGATTCATATACCTCATACCTCAGCCATGTATCCCTAAGTGATCCTTTTTTTTTTTCCAATCACCTTCTTAATGGGGGGAATGTAAAAATATCATTATTTAAATTGCAAAGTTTAAATTCTTTTTGAGAAGAATTTTAGGTAAAGAAGATGCTACTTCCCTGAATTCAGAAACTGAACTGTTGGAGAAGCCATCATGAAGAAGCCTCCAGACCACGAACTGCACAAAAATGAACTTTGGGTGTGGTTAATGAACATTTATTTGTATGTATATTTTCATGCCAAAGGGGACTGCCCCCTAACTGGCTTTCTATCAATGCGTCCAGTAATTATTGGTTTTATTCTTTTCTTTCTCTTATCCTCAAATTATTGTAATCTTTAAATTGATTATGTTTTCATGATCCTTTGGAAAAAAATTAATTTTTTTGCAAACGATCAAAGGGGTGAATGTAAAAAATAGACTCGAATACAGGACTACAATCCCCACGAGCCTTTGCTCCACTTCCCCAGAATGCCTTGTAATCTCACCTGAGCCGAGATCGAGAAGGTATTTAAGCTGATTCAAAGGTTTTTGAGGGCTCTTGGCTCTTTTTGGACTTCCGTTTTGGAGCAGGCGGTCTCTTGCGTGATGTGAGGTTATTTTGTCTAGGCCTCTGGCCTAGGCACATGTTTCTTACTTGTATATTCTTTAATCTTTAACCTTTAATAAGCCTCTAAAAAATATAATACTTCTTGCAGAGAGAAACTAATTTCTACCTGCCTCAGTCTCCCCGTCTCCCCTAAATTTTAATCTTTACAGAAGATGGATCAACTCAAGTTTGGGTGGGAGTTTTTCACCCCCCTTATGATGTGGAAATGCCCAAATCCCAGGTATCTTCAATGCTGTGCCCTACTGTATAGTCCCTTCGTTCATATGAATTTGTTTGTTTTTTGTTTGTTTTTTGTTTTTTATTTTACTTTTTGAGGTAGTCTGTATCGGTAGATAGTAAGGAAAGGAAGAGTCCTGTGTCTAGACTGCTGCCATGTTTAACTGGTAGTCTGATAATAACAATTTTAAAGAGTTATCAACATCCTCTTTTCTTATAGGGATACATATCATTTTACCTTATTTGGTCTCTTTAAAAAAGTTGGTTTTTTCTTTTGTTTTTGTTTTATTTTTCTACCCCCCCCCCCTTTCTTAATTACCTTTTGATGATTCTCTTGAGTTCTGTGTTTGGGCATCAAATTATCTGTTAAGATCTGGTCTTTTCTTTACAAATGCTTGGAATTCTTCTATTTTGTTAAATGACCATACTTTCCCTTGTAAGAATATAGTCAGTTTTGCTGGGTAGTTGATTCTTGGTTGTAGACCTAGTTCCCTTGCTTTCCAGAATATCGTATTCCATGCCTTTCCGTCCTTCAGTGTAGATGCAGCCAGATCCTGTATTATCCTCACTGTAGTTCCTTGGTATCTGCATGACTTCTTCTTAGAAGCTTGTAATATTTTTTCCTTAGTCTGATAGTTCTTGAATTTGGCTATAACATTCCTAGGTATTGTCAGTTGGGGATTAAGTACAAGAGGTGATCTGTGGATTATTTCAATTTCCACTTTTCCCTCTTGTTCTAGAATATTGGGGCAATTTAATTTTCTTGGAGAATTTTCTCTAGAATAATGTCAAGGATTTTTCTTTTGTCATGATCTTCTGGTAGACTAATGATTCTTAAGTTGTCTCTCCTAGAATGATTTTCTAAATGTTCTGTTTTGTGAATGATGTCCTTCATATTTTCCACAATTTTTTCATTCTTTTGATTTTCTTTTATAGTTTCCTGATGCCCTGTGAAGTTGCTTGCTTCTAATTGTTGTATTCTGGTTCTTAAAGACTGAAGTTCATCCCTGGCTTTTTGGTCATTCTTCTCTTTTTGGCCCGATTTTCTTTGTAGGTCATCTTTCATCTCCTTTGCCTTCTTTCATTTTCTTTGTCTCACCTTTCATCTCCTTTGCCTAATTTTCAAACTGGTTGATTTTGGCTTTCAAGACACTATTTTCTTGTTTTAGTTCAAGTGCCTCTGTTTCCAGGTACTCCCTCCAGACTTGCCTGCCCAGAGGTTCCAGCTACCAGTTGGAGACTCAGTGCTCTAGGTGGGGGAGGGGTCCTGGGACCTTCCTTCTTCCTCCCCCTTAAAACTGAGTATTCTAAAATTTAGGCTTGGGGGGGGTACCTTTTAAGTTGAGTCCAGCAGGAGGGTTCCTTGGCTCTGTCCTATTGTTAGGTTTGATTTTCAGTCCCCTAGGAGCATTTAGTTTGTAATTGATAAGGAAGAATTTTCATAGGTCTGATCTTTTGCTGCCTCTACACTGCTAACTTGACACCTCCTCCTCTCAAAATATTTCTAAAGAGGAAAAGGAGCAAGATACCAGGTCAGCAATGTCTAAGTCCCCCATTTTTTTGCCAAGACAGTAAGAAGGATATAGCAGAAAGAGAGAAAAGAGGTTGATGAATGGGAACCATTAAAATGTGTTTCTCAGAAGTACTAATACTTTTTTCACCATCTTACATAATATTTAATCACATCTGTGTGAAAGAGGAGTGTGTGTGTGTGTGTGTGTGCATGCATGTGTATTGTATACTTGTGTACACTGTTATGCAGAAAGCAGCTATTGTTTTAATACTGTTCCAAAATTGTACCATCACAGTTTGGAGGGATATTCTGGGCATATTAATTATAAGTTGTCAAGTTAGTTGTTGAGAAGACTGCCAGGTTAGTGATTTTTAAAATCTTTACATTCTGTCTTAAAACTGACCTTTTTCTAAGACAGAAGAGTGGTCAGGGCCATGCAAGTTAAGTGACTTGCTCAGGGTCATATAGCCAGGAAGTGTCTGACCAGATTTTGACCTAGAACCTCTGTTTCCAGGTTTAGTTCTCTATCCGCTGAGCCATCTAACTGACCCTAGTTTAGTGATGGATCATTTTGTGCTGTGTGATAGACTGAATATTTGGAATATCACAGATTTTCTTATCTTTACTCCTTCCCCAAAAGGTCTAAGAGCTGCCATAGTGAGGATTTTCCTCTGAGAACTATTTTTAAACACTAATCTCATTCTTTTCATTCATGCAGCTCTCATATAGACTCCTTCCACATAACTGGAAGCTCAAGCTGGAATAAACTGAAGCATATATAGACTCTCTAAGCATTTTCTAGGTGCTTCTCTTTCCCTAATGGAAGTAGACTATATGCTATGTAGTAGGATAATTAAAGACAACATATTTTAAGGATACTCATACTAATAGTTATATATTGAATCATAAGAATATTTACTCTTATCTTGAAGATAGCTAAGCCTGAACTTAAATGTTTCTAAGCCTGCTAGGTGACTGGTGAATTATCGCAGAAATAAAATTATTCCATATGTTCATTATTATTTTAATTGCCAATTTTTCAATCTGTCCAAATTGTACCGTAAAATTCTGTTCTTTCTTTTTTTATGGGTGCAGAATATCTTCTTGATTTTATAGTATTTGTTAGATTCATTTTCAGTGGAGGTATGGCAATCTACGTCAAAATCATTATTCTTTGTTCTACAGTGTTATTATGACTCTTCTTTTGTAGGGGTAGTATGAAAGAGAAAGAAGCAATAGTTGGTTTAAGGGGATAATTGCTAACCTAAGTAAACAGAATGAACTGATATTCAGTTTGCAAACATATACTTTATTTTTTTTAAATCTTTTCATTCAAATCTGATAGGTTCACTTCTCAGCTTCCTGTGATTATTTCATTTGCATGATCTTATTATTCCTTAACCTTGTTTTTCCTTTTTAAACCCTTACTAGAATTGACTAGAATCCTTTATATTACATTAGCTTACTTCCTGAATGTAACTTGGCAGTGAATTTCTCTTTCCCTCTTAACACCAGGGCCTCTGGGTCATACTGCTTTGTGCTTTTGTCTCTTAGAGATGTAATCATTGTGAAAGCTTCAATGTGAAGTGTATTGGGTGGAGGGAGTACAGGGAGAGAGGGAGAGGCGCTGGGGAACCAGCTTCCACCTACCACAATCCACAACAGAATTATCTCTGGGAAAATTCTGCAGGTCAATATGCTGTACCCACACACTGAGATTTGGAAACCAGAATACAAATGTAACAGCTGCTGGAATGAAATGATTATTAAAACCATGTTTTAAAATATTTTATGAAGGGGAGAAAGGCAGGTAGATTGATCTAGAACACTAAGGTGGTTTAGTATTTATGCCTATTTTGAAAAAGGCAATCTTAACTATTAAGATACTTCATATTCAGAATATTTTACATACCACATGTGGTAAACAGAGATTTAGCAGAATCTTACTGTGGTTCATTTGATAAATACAGCCATTGCAAGGCTAGAAATGGCATTGTTACTATCATCTCTAAGCCCTCAAGCTTGTATAACAGTAAATGTTAATCATAATTAATTTAAAAAAAAACATACACTCTTACTGGGTCTGTCAAGGCCAACAATATATTTCTTGTTTCTTGCCTTTATTATTTAACTTATTTTCTCTAAAAAATGTTAGAAAAGCACTTTCTTACAGGCTATTATTCTCTTACATAACTTCTTGATATAATCTGATTAATTCCTCAAAACCTTTTAATATATATATATTTTTTAATTTTATAGGGATGTTTGAGAAGATAAATGTTAAATATTTATTTTTGTTTATTTCTACACAGGTCTCATTGGTTTGTTTGGTAGCCAATTATCTAGGATACTCAGAATTTGGTACCCTGAAATCTCTCCGGATACTAAGAATTTTATCTATATATGAAGGAGTAAGGGTAAGAAAACATACATTTTCCAAAATAATCTATCCATGGGAATAATATAAACAATATTAAAGATAAGACTTTTTAGAAATGCTGAGTCATACTTGTATTCTCAAAAGCAATAACACCCTACTTATATTCTCTAAAGCAATAGATTGCCCTTTCATTGCATAAACTCATGTAGACTCTTGTAACTGGGAAAATATGGTTTGCCAAGACAGTGAATTGCCAAAACTGTAAAGGTTTCAGCCAAACTGTAAAGATAATTTTTAGTGTCTTGATTTATATTAAAATTAAGTGGTCGCCATGGGAAATTTCCCAAATATGAAAATACCCAAGTCAGCAAGTCAGCTGGGTTTTATGGAGATTGTAATTAATACAAATGAAGGAATTAAAGTGAGACAGAGACAGAGAGAGGGAGGGAGGGTAGGAGAGAGAGAGAGAGAGAGAGAGAGAGAGAGAGAGAGAGAGAGAGAGAGAGAGAGAAGAGAGAGACAGACAGACAGAGACAGAGAGACAGAGAGAGACAGAGAGACAGAGACAGAGAGAGAGTAGTAGAAAGGGCCTAGGCCAAATAGCCTAGGCCTGAGCCTTAAGGAAAAGAGAGTCAGTCTTTATCACTCACCACAAGATCATCCCAAGCAAGCTCCAGTCCTTCACTGAAATCCTCAACTCCTGAACTGAGTTCAGAGACCCTCCTCTGAATTCATGAACTCCAACTAACTACAATTTCAAACTCCCCTTCCATTTAAAGAAAATTTTTTCTTCTGTCACCTCCCATAAATTTTTACGTCTACCAATCACAGTCTTAAAATATCAGTTTTTATCACATAATTTTATGTCTTTACAACTCCCACCATACAAAAATTTGGTATAGGCAAAATACAGATCCTAACAATTTAAGGTACATGTGAAAGTTTCAGTAGAAATTCCTTTTTTTCTAGTCAATACATCAATTGAGATTGTACCTATAATTTTATTGCTGTAGAAGGAAATTCAACTAATGCTAATTGGCACCTCCTTTGTAATCTTCTTTTAGAGATTTGCTTAGAACATTAATATGTTAAGTAACTTACTCAGGGTCATTATGGGTCAGAGGTAGAACTCAAACCTTCCTGCTTTAAAACCTAGTACTCTACCCACAAATCATGCTATCCAAATAACAAATCAGTTGTTAAAAAGGAGTTGGCTATCATCTAGGACTTTGACTTTCCTAATTCTTATTATACAATTCTTGCTACATTACTAGTTTCAGGTTGGTCATTCATTATTTAGGAATAATTAATGATAAAATAGGTAAATGTGTTTTGATCATGTAAAACTAATTACTTATTTTTTTTTTCCCTAGGTGGTTTTACATATTTTTTTAAAAGCAATTCCATCTATCCTAGAAGCACTTTTGGTCTGGCTTATATGTTGGTTACTTTTTAGCCTTATGGGAGTAAACTTGTTTGCTGGCAAGTTCTTCAAATGTATTAACATCACAACTGGTGAAAGACTCCCTTGGACTCTTATCATCGATGTTATTGATTGTAAGATGCTTAGCAACAGTAGTGGAGATGTACAATGGAAAAATCCAAAAGCAAATTTTGACAACATTGGAAATGGTTACTTTTCTCTGCTTCAATTAGTAAGTGGTCCTTATTTCATCAGCACATAGACACATTTAACAAAACATCTCCTACGGTCTTGAGAATACAATGGAAAAATGTAATTTAAATGATGATGGTGTTTGGTGAAGTCATATGTAATGAATGTACATACCCAAGTTACATTGGTCATACACAACCAGAACCTGAAAATAAAACCAAAAATACACTGATGTCAAACATGAATCCAACAGGTCTTTCTCTGGAGGTGAATATCCTTCCCTTTTATAAGTCTTTTACAATTATCCCAGAGCAGTGTTGGGGAAGTATTGGCATGCATGGCCAGCCAGCAGTCAGGTTGCTATTCTGTTCCTCCTCTTCCCAGGCCTTGATGACATTTCTGCATGCCAAAGCAAGCACTGCTTTCCTCTTCCCTTTCTCCAGTAATTGGGAAAAGGGGGGGGGGGGAAGCTCACAGACAGCTTGAATTTGCCCTCTGGGCACTCCAACTTGAAAACCTTCACCACTGCTATCCTAGATCATTGCTTTGCTGAGAGAAGCCAAATTTTCAGAGATAATCATCCTCCAAGATTGCTGTTATTGTGTACAATATTCTCCCAATTCTGCTTATTTAAATCTACATCTATTCCCATGTATCTTTCCAGGATTTTCTTAAATCATCTTGTTCATCATTTCTTAAAGCACAGTAGTGCTTTATTCCATCCCGAAAGATTCCATTACCAACATGTACCACAATTTGTTCAGCCATTCCCCAATTGAGGGACATCCCCTCTGTTTCTAATTCCTTGCCATCACAAAAAGAGCAGCTATAAATATCTTTGTACAAGTAGGTCCTGTGAAAAGGAAATAAGACTGACAGTTTGTGGGGGATGGGGCTACTGGGAATGGCAGTTGGGTCTTGTGACTAGCACTTCCTTCCCACTGGGAGTGGCAGTTGGGTCTTGTGACTAGCACTTCCTTCCTCCCAAGTTAGGACTTGTTTCCTGGTGTGGGAGGAGGAAGAAGCTCATTCAGCCCAGTCTTGAGTGGCATGCTCTTCTTGGTTCAGCTGGAAGACACAGGCTTCTGAAGGTTAGATCTGTTCTTGTTTGCTTTCTATCTACTGCTAAGATTCTGAATTAGGCAAAACTGGACTGCTATAGAGTAGACAGAAGTGAGAAAACCTTCCGCCAGCCTCTAGGGCCTGGCCTCTACTCTGAAGCTAAGGAAAAACTCCAATCCCAACTGGTTATTCAACTTTATATTATTTGAATTCGCATTTAGATAAGTGGACTATTTTCTCTGATCATAGAGAGAGCTGAACTTCAGTTCAGTCATTCCAGGACAAACAGGCCTTATCAGACCCCTGCTGCTTCCTCTCAGCAGGGGGCATCTCCCTCCCTTGCCTCACTAAGCAATATACCCTCTCTCCCCTCACCTCCTCTAATACCCTATACAAACCTCCCATTATCTCCCATTTTTCCAATCCTATTTCCTTTCCCAATAAATATTACAGTCCTTGACCCTTTTTTATTATCTGTTTGAGATACAGACCCAGTAGTAGTATTACTAGATCAAAGAGTTTATAGCCCTTTGGGTATAGTTCCAAATTGCCCTCCAAAATGGTTTGGATCAGTTCACAACTCTACCAACAATGCATTAGTGTCCAAGTTTGCCACATCCTGTCCAACATTTACCACTTTCCTTTATTACCATATTGGCCAATCTGATAGGTAGGAGGTAGTGCCTCAGCATTGTTTTAATTAGCATTACTCTAATCAAGAGTAATTTAGAACATTTTATATGATTATTGATGGTTTTTTATTTCTTCATGTGAAAATTGCTTATTCATTTCCTTTGACCATTTGTCAATTGGAGAATGGCTTAGATTCTTATAAATTTGAGCAAGTAGACCTTTATCAGCAACATTTATTGTACACATTTTTTCCCAGTTTGGTGTTTCCCTCCTAATGTTGGTTAAATTAGTTTTTGTTTCTATAAAAGCTTTTTAATTTAATATAATCAAAATTATTTTATATCTTATAGTACCCTCTTATCTTTTGTTTGGTAATAAATTCTTCACTTCTACAAAGATCTGCCAGATAAAATATTCTGTGTTCCCCTCATTTAGTTATGGTATCAGTATATCCAAATCATATACCCATTTTGACCTTATCTCGGTATAAGGTGTGAGATCTATAAGGTAAGGTCTATACCTAGTTTCTGCTATACTGTCTTCCAGTTTTCCAGGCAGTGTTTGTTGAAGAGTAAGTGCTTTGGGTTTATCAAACACTAAATTGCTAATGTCATTTACATTTACATTTACATTTACATTACATTTACATGTACAATATACATTAATGTATATTTTATATATCTAATATACTTCATTGATCTACCATTACTATTCCTTAGCCAGTACCAGATTGTATTGATGATTGATACTTTGTAGTACAGTTTGAGATCTGATATGCTAGGTTTTCTTCCTTCACATTTTTTTCATTTTAGTTCCCTTGATTTTCTTGATCTTTTGCTCTTCCAGATAAATTTTATTATTTTTTTTCTAGTCATATAAAATAATTATTTGGTAGTTTGCTATGTCACTGAATAAATAAATTAATTTAGATAAAATTACCTTTTTTGTTAGCTTGGTCTATCCATGAGCAATTAATATTTTTCCAATTGTTTAGCTCTGACTTTATTTGTGTGAAAAGTATGCAGTGTTTTTAATGGACCCATTCTAGAAGAATTCTATGGATAGAATGGATAGATTGGGGAGAAGGGGAAATAGGGAATGAGTCTATTTGTGTTTGTTTTTTTCATCAGTCTTTATTTGGAAATTTCTTCATTCAGGGTTGATGAGCAATTCTCAATAATTTAAAGTCTTGGTGAGTTTCCTGGAGCACTGAGATGATAACTGATTAATCAAATCATGCATTTAGGATACACCTGATAAAAGATTTGAATCTAGATCTTCTTGATTCATAGATCAAGTTTCTACATATTACTCCACACTGCCCTTTTAAACAACTTTTATTAGATTGATTAATTAATTTAACCCATAGAAAGAAGATTTATAAGAGCAGGACAACATTCAAAAATAACAGATTGCCAACATCTTATGAGACAAACCCAAGGCAGTAAAAATGTCAAAGTCCTATCAGATATATTTTAGAACCATCAATTGCACAGCCTCTAGATGAGAGAAGGCCTAGACTTGGGGTTGATTGACTAGAGCTTCAAAATTAACCAATAGAGTGACATAATTGTTAAGAAAAAAGTAGTTGATACAATCAGAATGCATTATTGGTAATATCCTTTTCAAAAGGTATGATAAACAGGCTGGTCAGGACACATTTGGAGAACTGTGCTAAACTCTGAGTGTTGCATCATAAGAAGGAAATTAACAAATAAGAATGCATCCAGAGTAAAGTAAGGGGTATTAAACCATTTCATGCAAGGAACAGTTATGACAACTTAAAACGAAAGCTAATTTCTGTATTGCTATTTGTGAGTGGAGTATTTTTTAATATATTTGGAGGTTTTGAAGTATCTTATTCAAGAACTAGTGACTGGATTAGGGGGAAATGAGAAAGAATATAATGCATTTGGTTCCAAAACAAAGAAGGAATTACAAGTGGATGAAGGGGACTGTGTAACTGGCTCCCTCAGATTTACTACCTATCACATAGTTTTCATCCTTAGTATACTAAAATAAAGATTTGGAATTGGAGCATCAAAAGGAGTGGAAATAATGAAGGATATTTGAAATACCAAAATTATATTTTCACATATATTTAACTAATTGTTCTCTATATTATTTATGTAGAAATATTCTAAATATTGGAAGAAGAATCAAGCTTCTATGCAGTGACATAATTAATGATCAGTGTTGTTCAACCATATGCCTTGGTCCTAGAAGTTCTTAATCTAATTCCTCTAGCCATTTAGTAAAGCCTCTGTATCTCTTAGCATATTGTTTAGAAAATTAAATACATAAGAGTACAAAGGAAACCAATTATATTTAAATATATTAATCCAAATATATGTATAATATGTATTTATTCAATATGCATATTTGGATAAATATATATAGTCCAATCAATAAATACATGCATATATGTGTGTATATATATATATATATATTTTTTTTTTTTTTAGATGTGGATAAATGTGGCTTTTAGAGTTCACAAATTCTCCTATCTTGATATTTTTTAAAAAGCAAGGCTATTAACTTATAATTGTGGAATTTCAGGAATCAGTAAAGTGGAGGACCAAAGCCTTGTAGGTTTATTGTTGTTTTCTCACAATAAAACTGAAGGGAATGGATCCTTTATTTCACTGAGATGGGGAACTATTTGCTTAGGGAACTCTCTCTGCTAATGCAGGTCAGCACCTTCTCTGCAACTTGTAGTCTTAGAGAGCTGAATGCACACTGAGGTATTAAGTGACTTGTTCAGGGTCAGCAGTCAGTATAGCCAAATGCAGAACTTAAAATGAGTTCTTCTTGACTCTGAAGATGGCTCTCTATGTGGCATTCCATGCTGTCTTTTTCCCACGATCTCCTGAAATCAAAGCACTAGTCACCTATGTGTAAGATTACATCTGAGGAGACAGATGAAATTGAAGTCATTAGTGTATTATATAAGCAATTATATTTTATCATGGACATTTTTCTCTTTCATTCTTGTTTATAAGAACAATTTGTTAGTTGTGGATAATTATGATGATAATGCACATCTATTGTTTTAATATTTCTTAGAATTCTGTTATACAAAGCTATTGTAAGACGAAAAATGAATGAATACTCCAAGAATTTAAATTTATAGGATTTAACAATAACATAGTGAGAGAGAAAGAGGTTCCTTCAACTGAGTGAGCAAAGAGCCAGAGACCCACACCTGCTGTGCTGGAGGCAAAGCAAAGGCCCCAAAAGCCCCCGCAGCTGGGTTTTAGCAAATTTATAAACAAACCCATGCCAGAGCACAACACAAGGATGCAAGAGAAGGGAACCCCACGAAGAGTAAGAATGCTGGGAAATGAAGTCCCCCAGGGTACAAATTTTTTAAAACACATATCCTCCCACCATGATACTTTGGTAGACCAGTCTCCCCAATGGATCATTTCAAACATTGCAAACTAAAGATAAATACAATTTTTACAAGGGGTAAATACAACAACCTGGGAATAAGGAAACAAAAGGGAAACAAGAACAAAACCAATTAGGGGGCAGTCCCCTTTAGCACATCAAAGTATCCATAAAACAAATGTGTTTACCCCCCCCCCCAAAGTTCAATCTTGCATATCTGGTTTGCTCAGGATCTTCTTCACCTCCATGGAATCTTCTGCAAGGAGTTCATTCTCTGGATTCTGGGATGCAGCAAATTTCTTACCCTTAAAATTATTTTAAAATAATTTGAGCTTTTTCATTACAAAATAATGACACATTATTTTACAGATGAGAAAACTGAAGCACTGAGAAGGGATATTATTTGCCCACAATCACATAGCTACTAATTGTCAAAGTATTTAGTTAGCATCTGTTGATCAAAAATTGATTTTGGAGATGAATTCTAACATACTGAGTTTTCCAAAAGTCTTAATACAATCCTAAACTTAATATTAGTCTAATAGCCAGATGTGATATTTCATAGAAAAAATAGACTAAAACTATATATGTAATTTATGTTGTAGCAATATTTTGAAATATGACAAGATTTACTTATTGATGATTAATCAACTACGAGTTTTAACTTTTCCTAAACTAAGCTTGACATCTGCCTTGTTCTTAATTGTTTTCTCTAGAAGATAAATTTAACAAATGTAATATTTGCAGGCCACCTTTCAAGGATGGTTGGATATCATATACGCAGCTGTTGATACAGTTGATGTAAGTATTAAACAATGTATCACCTAATAATAACTATTCATATTTAACCTTGGCCAAACTTCCCAAAACCGCTCCTGTGAAATATGTAGTACAGGTATTTCTAGCCTCATCTTACAAAAATTGAGGGTCAAGAAGAGAAATTATTTGCCCAGTGTTGCACAGATACAAAATAGGAGAATTGGGACACAAAACTAAAACTAAAATTTCTAATTAATGCTCTTTCTACTGAAGTATGCTACCACTTTTACCCCTGCAAATAAGTAAGTTAACAAGCATTTATTATATGCTTCATATGTGCCAGGCACCATGCTAAATACTAGGAATGCAAAGATGATCAGAAAGAAATCCTTTAAGAAACTTATATTCTAATGAGGAAAGAAAACACATCAAAGGGAGTTGAAAAGATGTAAGTTAAGGAACTTTGAGAGAGGGCAGGGTAGACAAAGTCAACAAAGTGATGAGCAGTCGAGAGTGCTGCTGAAAGACAAAATGAAGATGTGGTTGCCTTTAGCCTCTTCCTTAAAATAAAGCTTCTAAAAAGAGCCAGATATTCAGAGAAAGAGAGAAGCCCCAGGAGCAGAAGTTAGTTCTCAGTGTGAGGAGTTCACAAGTAGTTCATAATGTGTTTTCAGGGTGAATAGGTTTCTATGACATGGAAGAAAAAGTCCTGTGGAGAGTGAACAGTACAGCCCATAGACGATAAATCAATTCCCTTTCCTAAATGTGGGAAAACCCAATATTAGCTCATAATCATAAATGTTTTACTATATCCAACATGTTTTCTCCCTATTGACTTTGAGGGAGGTGATGTAAGCATTATTTCTGTTTTTAAGATAAGAAAACTAAGCCTTTGAGATTTTGGACTACTTGTCCATGGTCACAGAGCTAGTCTTTGTTAGAGTCAGGATTGAAATCTTTATCTCTAACTCCAAGTCTGTTTCACCTTCTTCTACTATGTGTTTCACCTCTGTGGGGGCCATCTTTAATTCATGTAATTTGTAAGGCTTTCAAAAATAATTCTTCCAATTAAATGAAAAGTTGCCAAGAACAATGAATCTGTTAAATCAGTATAATTTATTTCACAAGAATTGAGGAGAACTATAGCTATGTTTCAAATGTTTGTTTTTTGAATTGCATAGCACTTCTTTTTCCTTGCAGGTAAAATTAATATAGTTTTGATTACCTGTGGACTTTCATTTTCATATTTTAGAATATCTGTGATCCTTAAGCCATGGCTCATTTGTTAACTGACATAAACTATGAATGACTCATTTAAACCTAGGTAATAAACTTTAAAAAGCAAATCAAAACAAAATGATGGCCCTTAGTAATAAGACAAAAAATGCTTATACTTCTTACAAAGAGTTATTACATGAAATCACAATATTCAATAAGTATTAATATATTACTGTTTGCTTTTTTTGTTTATTGATTTTGTAGGTAGAAAGACAGCCTAAAAATGAGAGCAATGTCTACATATATCTTTACTTTGTCATCTTTGTAATTTTGGGGTTGTGCTTCCCCTTTGTCTTCTTCGTTCGTGTTGTCATTAATCATCTCAAACAACAAGTAAAGATAAGTATACCAAGTCTTTGATTATTCAATGTAGTTTATTTATCAATTTTTATTTTTAAAAACTTCTGATTTATGGTGAAATACTAGATATTGGGAATACACTCATAAATACACACACAAATATTTCTGTCTCCTAGAAGCTTATATAATGGAACTAGTAGGAGTATGTGTGGTGGATGTGGAGGGGGAAGCCAAATTTACATGGATAACTATAATCTAGAGTAGAGTGAGACTGGAGCCAGCGAGAATTCTACAAAGTGCCCTGGGAAGAGAGAACACTTTCAGCTTGGAGAGCCAATCCATACATTAACCAAAAGGCATTTGTTAAGTATTTACCTTGTGTCAGACACTATGATAAACTCTGGGAATAAAAAGAAAAAAATTAATAGTCCTTAACTTCAAGAATCTTTCATTTTAAAGACAGAAATAACATTTGGAGATATAAAAATGTACATGACACAAACAAAATGAACAGAGGGGAATTGTAGGATGAAACACTAACAGCTGGAAAAGGAACAGAAAAGGATTTCTTGGAGAAGCTAATGTTTTATTGAAGGAAACTAGAGATTCCAAGAGGAAGAAGTGAGGAAGGAGTATAAAGGATTGAAAAAAGGGAGGTGAAATGTTTTGAGCACAGAACAGTGAAGAGGCCAGCAAGGCCAAATTATACTAAGCAAGGAGAGGATTAAACTGTATAAATGGGAAGAAAAGGGAATACGCATTTATGTAGCATCTATTATGTGCCAGGTACTGCTCTTAGTGTTTTTATAAATATTAGTTTATTTGAACCTCACAACAACCTGGTGAGGTAAATGTTATCAGCTCCATTCTACTGTTTAAGAAAGTTAGAGCAAACAAGTAATAGTAACTTGGCCACATTCACACAACTGGTTGTGTCTTTTTTGGTCTCAGGTCTTCCCCAGCACTCTAGCCACTATACCTACTGCCAATCAAAAAAAAAAAAAAAGAAAGAAAAGAAAGATTTGAAACATAGATAGGGGATGGGTTTTGAAGAGCCTCCCATGTCAGAGGGAATTAAATTTTAGTGTATAGGCATGGTGCCATGATCAGACTAGGGCTTTAGGGAAATTGATTTGGTGGCTTTCCAAATAAAAGATTGGAATGATGTGAGGATTAAGGCAGAAAGAGTAAATAGGAAACTGTGGCAACAATCTAATCAGGAGGCAATTGGGGAAAGGAATTAAGTAAGAAATAATTATATTACCTTTTACTACACATATACATATATACATGACATATGCATATCATATATGTGAAATGTATGTGCATTTTTCTGTATGTGTCTCAATCCAAATATACCAGGAGTCTATGAATTGATAATGTGTATGGAGTTATAAATTGCCAACTTTAGACTCACAGCAGATGCTATTCTTATTTCATATATTAGAATTTTAGAAGGAGAGTGGATATTGAAGATAATTTACCCCCGCTCTCATTTCACATAAACGCAAATTCATTCCAAAAGTCAATTGACAACAATGAACGAGTGGTTCAGCAGGACTCCTGGCCTATAATGCTCTTTCCAGTATAACATACTACCTCTTTTTCATCAGTACTAACCCCCATTTTAAAATCTACACTCAAACCAATCATTACCATATCTAAACAGCTTCCAGATGAGCTATTTCTATAATGATCTGTCATCATACATCTTATACCAACTGTTCCAGACTTTGTCATCACATCCCGAGTCACCCATCCCTTTATGCACCCCTTTTCTTTTCTGCAGATCATGAAACAGATGCCACTCTAAGTTCTAAGAATTTGGAGAAGCATAGTCAATAGGATAAAATTCTAGTGCTGGTGGTCAGAAAGGCTGATGTTCAAATCTGGCCTCAGATATGTACTAGTCAGCATAATTTCACTTATTCTCTCTCTGCTTCAGGTTCCTCATCTGTGAAATGGGAATAATAATAGCACCTTCTGCCTAGAGTGGTTTCCAGCATAAGATGAGATGATATTTATAAAATGCAAACCAAAATTTAAAAGCACAATATAATATATACCCATGCACAGGTGCTTTAATTTGCATATACACTTAACCAGATACCTATACATCTATTATATACACAGAACTTCATGAAAATACATAAATTACTTAAGATGTTTTATTTAGTGCTATAGTGATGAGATCCATTTAAAGGAGCCAAATTCTGTATTGCTGTGGCTCCAAAAATAAGTGGCACTTTTTTGGGGGAAATTGGGTAAATAAATACAATTTTTAATAGTTTTCTCTCATAATTTTTTACGTTGGTGGTCTAGGAATCTTCATGACAGAGAATCAGAAGAACTATTACAATATGTTGAAAAAATCAAGGTATAGGAAACCCCAAAAGTCAATACCTCGACCAGAGGTAAGCAGAATAGTTACCTATCATTCAGATTGTCAAAAGATTGCTTTTGTTACATTCTCTAAAAGCACATTTTTTTACAAAAAACAAAGCTCATAAGTTTTATACTGTATTGGTCTCCATCCTCTCATTTCTGACCATCTAACTGTGACAAGGAAATCACTTTAAAAGACTGATATATATTAATTTAAGGTCGCCAAGGAATTCAGCTATGTAATTCCTAAATGAAAACTCAAGTCAGCAGTCAACCTTTTATGGAGTTTTTAATTACAAACAGGAGGAAGAAAGGTATGAGAGAGAGAGAGAGAGAGAGAGAGAGAGAAAAAGAGAGAGAGAGAGAGAGAGAGAGAGAGAGAGAGAGAGAGAGAGAGAGAGAGAGAGAGAGAGAGAGAGAGAGAGAGAGAAAGAGAAAGGGGAGAGAAGGGAATAGGGCTTAAATACCCCCTCTGTTTAGGCTGGGCGAAAAGGCCCAAGCCCTTAGATAGCTGAGGCAAAGAAAAGAGATCAGTCCCTATCACTCATGTGACCAAAATGGAGAAACAGTCTCAGGGGCCTCCACCTCCAGCTTCCTTCAGAGCAAGCTTCTCAGAGCACAACCTCTCAGAGCAAAACCTCTCCAACCACCACCCTGTCCTCAGACTCCCCTATCGTTAAGGAAACCATCTCAGTTCCTTCCCCTCAGTTCTCACATCTACCAATCACTGTCCATGTATTCCCTGTGCCAATGGTGGCTCTAGCTTAACCCAGGACCACCCAGAGGTCTGCCCCTTTGCACATGTCTGTTGAAGGTCATATTCTCAAATAATTAAAATTTGATCTATGCTGCAGCCCTTCCTAAATCCTGTTAGGATTGAGTAGGGTGGAGATTGTAAGTTCCAAGACCTGGTTCTGTCATTCCAAGTATCTCTGTTGTATCAATTCTAAAATAAATCATGACTCAAAGAACTTCCTGTTCTATGCTTAAGCATAGGTCAAAGCCCTTTCCATTGTTCAGCAAAAGGTTTCTGTCCTAAAGTAATCTTAAGTAGGGAGGAGAAGGACCCTCCCATGCCAAGGGGGTTCACATTCCAATAGACTATCAGTAGGAAATTTTTCAAGTATGAAATTTCCCAATGGTGAAATTTCCAACATTTATAAGTCTAAGAAATTTTAAGGTATACAATCCCCCCTGATGATCATGGGAGACTAGTCTCCCCATTGATCAAACAACATAATCAATTTTGTAATTCTGAATTCAATTCTAACTATAGATGTACACAATATTCAATTTTTTTAAAGAGAATTAGAATAGTGAGAGAGGAAATAGAAAAGAAAAGAAAGCAAAACCAATGTTTTGATAGGCACATTGACAGAAAGCCAAATTAGGGGCAGTCCCTTTTGGCATAAATGTGTACAATTACAATAAATGTTCAATCAAAAGTTCAGTCCAATCAATCATATCCAAAGTTCATTCTTGATCTCTTGATGAAGTGTAGGTTTTTGGCATCTTTCTGCAACTGTTCATTCTCTGGATATAAAAGTTTCAAGCTTCTTTCTTGAAGATCTTTTCTCGAACAGAATCAAAATCTTGAATGTTTATAAAAGTACAATCTTAAAAAATCAAAATTCTTGGATTTTTATAAAAATACAATCTTAAACAAAAAAAAACTCAAAAATTCTTAGATTTTAAATTAAAATACAATCCCCCCTGAAGTAAGTATTAAAAATATCAACTTTAGCTCAGATTACAATGTTCAGTTATGGGGGTGTATGTGTCAATTATCAAAAGAATAGAAAAATAATCAAAAACATAAGAAAAATTCAAAATAGACCTTGTATAGGTCCAGTTTAAAGTAATTTCTATCCCACAAATATGTAGGACAGAATGCAGTAATATTTCACTTAGCCATTTGTAGCCAAGATTACAGGAAGTTGCCATAATATAAGAAGAAAAGAATTACAATTCTATTTTGATGGGGAAATGTTATTCCCTCGTCTGATTTTTTTTCCTTCAGGGATATAGGGAGCCAGCATGATAGTCAAGCTTTGCACTTGTTTGAGTACTTCATAAAGAGTGTAGATACAAGGAAGTCCTACGACTTAAACATAAGTTAAGCATTGCAACCTCGAGTCTCACTTTAATATTTCTTGTGTGCTCTATTGGCACTATTCAGGTTTAGTCTGTGCTCCTTGTTTTTATCCCTTTTCCTGGAATCAGACACAAACATTAATCACAGTCCTATAATATTTTATCAATAAATGGCAGGTTCCCATAGTTTAAAGCTTTTAGGTATATATTGATATTATAGCAAGAGTATATATATTAACTTGTATTACTGCAGGAAAATTAATATTAATATTAATTATGTGTACCTTCAGTACAAAAAATGAGAAAAAAATCAAATATTCTGATCAAAAAATAAAAGAAATAAGAAAAATAAGAAAAAATCAGTAATTCAATATATTCTTGAAAAAACAGCATCCATTTGTCTATGGATTATTATCTCCAATTCATATGATAAGATAGAGTCACAATTCATATGATAGGATAGAGTCAATCAGTCTCAGCAGAAGATGCTTTCTTCACATGTGAGCAGTGAATCCAAGAGTCCCTTTCTCCAATCTTTATAGATGTTGGAGTAGTTAATAATATTTGGAATGGTCCTTCCCATGAAGGTTGAGTTGCTCCAGTTGGCTTGAAATTCTTGATATAAACTTTATCTCCTGGGTTCAGGTCATGCAGAGAAAAGTCTAATGGTCCAGCTTGTACTGCAGCTCCGGATTCATGAAGTTCACGTAGTTTGTGCTGTAACTCCTGTAAATAGGAAGCAATAGTAATATCTCCCCCTAATAGCGATGTATAAGCCGGGGAGAAAGGCTTAGCCTGTATAGGCGGATGTCCAAAAAGCATCTCAAATGGTGAAATATGTAAGTCTCCTCTAGGCCTGCTTCTAAGATAAAATAGGGCCAGAGGGAGAATTTCAGGCCATTTTAAATGGGTCTCAGTGCATAATTTGCCAATCATAGTCTTAAGTTCTTTATTCATCCTCCCCACTTGGCCTGAGCTCTGGGGGTGATATGGAACATGGAATTTTGGAGTTATCCCCAAGCAAGAATATATTTGGTTTAAGACAGAATCGGTAAAATGACTCCCTCTATCGGAGTCAATACATGCTGGCAGGCCAAAACAAGGAATAATTTCCTTTAAAAGTATCTTTGCAACAAAATCTGCTGTGGCTCGGGTCATAGGAAATGCTTCCGGCTATCTGGTTAGTTGATCTACAATTACTAGACAAAATTTATAACGTCCAGCCTTTGTCATCATTATGAAATCTATCTGTAGATGTTCAAAAGGTGTGTAAGCCAGAGGACGTCCCCCAAAGGCTTTTCCACGATATGCATGTTGGTTATATGCCTGGCAAATGGAGCAAGCTGAACATACTTTAGAGGCTATAGTAGTTATACCAGGGGCTATCCATACTCTCTTGACAGAGTCCACGATGCCCTGGGTGCCAAAATGACCATTTTTTGTGAATAGATTGGCAAATTTGGTTATAGAAACTTCTAGGGAGCAGGGGTTTTCCTTCAGATGACACCCATACTCCATTAATCTGTTTTGCTTTAAATTTTTGTTTCCATTTTTCCACTTCCTTTTCATTATAGAAAAGTGATAAATTTAAATTATCAGTGGTTGTTAATGTTAAAATTAATCCAGGTTCTTCTATGGCTGCTAGTTTTGCAGCGGCATCTGCTCGGTCATTTCCTCTAGAGACAGGGTCAGAGCCACCTGTATGGGCAGAGCAATGAACTACAGCTAGGGCTTTAGGCAGTTTGAGAGCAGAAAGAACTTCATTAATAATTTCTGCATTAGCTATGGATTTTCCAGCTGAGATTAAAAATCCTCTCTGGAGCCATAGCATCCTCACTGAGTGGCAAATGCCAAAAGCATATCTAGAATCCATATAAATTGTTGCCTTTTTATCCTTGGCAATTATACAAGCTTGTTTTAGAGCTATGAGTTCTGCTCCTTGAGCGCTAATGTTAGAAGGTAGTGAAGCTGACCATTCAGTGGCAAATTCTGAGACTATGGCAGCTCCAGTGTAATGTATGCCATCCCTCATAAAAGAGGAACCATCCTTAATAAAATCAGATCTGCATTGTCTAAGGGAGTGTCCAAGAGATTATCTCGAGGCTTTTCTACCATGGACACTAATGTTTCACAGTTATGTAATGGTTCTCCTGAAGTAGGTAAATCTGGAAGCAAGGTGGCAGGGTTAAGAGTTGAACAGCGTTTCAAGGTAATATTTTCACTATTTAATAAGGTTATTTCATACCTTGTAATTCTCTGATCCGAGAATGCCTGTGTTCTATGTTTTATCAATAATGCTTCTATCTCATGTGGGCACATTATTGTTAATGGACATCCCAATACTAAATCAACGGTTTTTGTTACTAGTAAGGCTGTAGCAGCTACTCCTCTAAGGCATGGTGGTGCTCCTGCTGCTACTGGGTCTAGTTGGGCAGAATAATAAGCAATTGGGTGCTGAGAAGGTCCCAAATTCTGAGTTAACACACCAGAGGCTACTCCTCTTCGCTCATGCACATATAAAGTAAATGGCTTGTTGTAATCTGGGATGCCTAGAGCAGGGGCAGACATGATAGCCTTTTTTAGATCTGATAGAGCTGACAAGTGTTCAGGCTCTAATTTCAGAGGTTCAGGAACCGAATCCTTTGTTAATGCTATAAGGGGTTTAGTAATTTCCCCATAGCAAGGAATCCATTGTCTGCAAAACCCTGTTGCTCCTAAAATTGCTCTCAGCTGTTTCTTAGTGGTAGGAGCACTCAATTTTTGAATATTCTCAATTTGTTTTGGAGAAATATAACGAGCACCCGCAGTTAAGATGAATCCAAAATATTCCACTTTTTGGAGACACCACTGAACTTTGTCCTTAGAGATTTTATGTCCTCTTTTGTGCAATTCCAAAAGAAGGTGTTTGCTATCTTCTTGACATGTTTTTGCATCTGTTGAAGCCAAGAGTAGATCATCTACATATTTGATTAATTTGCTATTTTTAAATGTTATATTGTCTGTGTCTTGGCTCAAAATTTGCTCAAATAAGCTCGGACTTTTGACATAACCCTGTGGCAGCCAACACCAGGTATATTGTGAGCCCTTCCAGGTGAAAGCAAAAATATGCCTGGAGTTCTCATGTATAGGTATGGAAAAGAAAGCTGAACACAAGTCTACTACTGTAAAGTATGTAGCTGTGCTAGGAATAGATGAAATAATAGTATGTATGTTAGAAACTACGGAGTGTCTCTTTATAACATGATTATTCACTGCCCTTAGATCCTGTACAAATCTATAGAGGTACTTGCCATCGGGCCCTCTTTTTGGTTTTTTAATTGGCAGGATGGGCGTGTTGTATTCAGATTTGCAAGGGATTATTATTCCCTGTTCTATTAATGAGTTAATAACTGGTGTAATACCCTCAATTGCCTCCTTTGAGAGGGGAAACTGAGGGATAGAAGGAGGTGGGCTAGATTTAGTTTTTATCTGCACAGGAACAGCTGACTTAAGTAAACCTACATCGGAAGAAGATGTGGCCCAAAGAGACTCCGGTATATCTTTAGGTATTGCAAAGATGGGATGCTCTTTTTTCTCCTGACTCTCTGAGAGAAGTACAGGGAGTAAATTTAAAGATTCCTCTGGTACTTCTAATGATAATGAACCATCTGGGGAGCAGGTTATTGTGGCTCTGAGTTTGCATAGAAGGTCCCTCCCCAGCAAATTTAAAGGGGAGTCAGGCATCAAAAGGAAGGAGTGTTGTACCTCTAGGGGTCCTACAGACACCATTCTAGGAGGAAGTCTTTTAACACTTTGGGTTATTCCTGATACTCCCATTACATTCTCTGAGCCAACAGAATAACATTGTAAATCAGGTGTTCTCTTTAATACAGACCAGGAAGCTCCGGTGTCTAATAGACAATCATAATAGGTGTTACCCACCTTTAAGGTAACATGGGGTTCATTAGTATGGGGAGCAGTGGATAGGGACAACAGGTAGTAGGACATCAGGGTCCGGGAAATCAAAGATTGTATCCTCTGATTCCTGTGCCCCAGCCCCCCCCCCCGACACCATCATTGTGTTTGGGATATTCCTTGGGCACCCCCCTGAAGGGCACCTCTCTGAGGGTCATTAGTACCTCGAGTATTTTTTGGACGAGCGCCATTTCTCATATATTGTTGTTGTTCATTATCATTATAATTTTCTTCATTTGGAGCATTGTCATTATTTTCCCAATTCCTATTTCTATAATTCTGGTTTCTAAAGTTCTTATTTCTATATTCATTATAGTTATTTCCATAGTCATTATTATAATTTCTAGAATTCTGGTTTCTATAACCATTATCATCATTTCTATAGTTATTATTTCTAAAGCTATTATTAAACTGTGTATTCCGTCCAATCATCTTAAGAAAGGTTCTACATTCCATCATTTTGTGGCCCTTCTCACAGAAGTGGCAAGTAATGGATTGATAATTGGATTTCTGGAGAGGGGCAATTGTCGTTGGTTCATTATCATGCCCACTTTCTAATTTAGTTATCCTATCTATTAAATATCTCATTTTTTTCTTCGTTTCCTCCATGTCATCATTATTTTCTTCCTCCTTTTCTTTGTTTCCCTTTAAAACATATATAGCTGTTTTTCGCAATTCTTCAAGGTCCATATCTGACCATCTTGGGCATTGTGTTCTAAAATAGTTCTTAATTGCTTTGCAAGAGTTATTTACAAAGATCCTTCTAACTTGTCTTAAGCTACTCTCTTTAGTTAGATCCCAATCTAAGTATCTGTCCCCAAACTCAATTATTCTATCCATAAATCTGGAGGGTGTTTCTTCTTCCTTTTGCTTAATTTTTTCAAGTTCCATCCACTTATCTGTACTGTCTGCACATTCCTTCATTGCCGTGAGGATGGCCTCTCTACAACAGTATAGTTGTAGATAATCCTCAGGATTGTTATGGTCCCATTCGGGATCCTGAGATGGCCAATGTGCTGCATTACGCCCCCAGGTTTTGTTGACATGAGCAATTATTTTATTTTTTTCACGTTCAGTTAAAAAAGCCTGTAGTAAGTTCTCTACATCCTTGTAAGACGGATTATACTGAAAAAATATGTCTCCCATCTTTTTTGTTACTAGAAAAGGATCTTGTTCATATGTGGGGATATTTTGTGTAAATTCATTTATTTCTTGGGGAGTAAACGGTATCCTATGTCTTAAAGTCACCACATCCCCATTCCGTCCTATTTCAGGTACTTCTCTTAGAGGAAACAGGCCTCTAGTTGAATTTTATACCTGTGGGTCACTTTGACAAGGACAGGTTTCTCTAGGAGGACAAGATCTCCTTTGCATTGGAATTTGGTTTTCTGTAGGAGAGGGAACATGAGTAACTGGGATTTCAGGGGAAGGGTTTAAGGTTTACATAACCTTGTGGTAATATGTTAATAATTTATATTTCTAGTACTTATGCCAGCTCTTTTTTTCCTTTAGTATAGTATAGAAACTATAATTACTAAGGTTCTTCAGTGATTTAAATGTGTGCCTCCTCCACCAGTTTTAGATTCAACTCTTTCATTCCCTAAAATGATTAGTTTCCTGAGTTACTGTGGCCAGAAAAAGTCATCCCCCAAAATCAGACCTTCCTGAAATGAGCCTCTCAACTTAGCAAGACTGGTCTTGGATTTCTGGTCAGTGAGAGGACCTTCAGCTTTTTCAACTTGTTACGACCTAAGAAAAAAGCTTGTGCTACATAGGTATAGCTTTGACAGCAAAAGATCACCTCCTTACCCCAAAGATGTAGGTAGCATTGTAAGATTTTAGGTGAGGATATGACTTCTGACAAAACATCAACAGTATATTGCACACAATATGCTTTTTAAAATAAAAGCATTTATTAAAAATTTATTCGTTATAAGGGCTATTCTGAGAGTTAATAATACAAAAGTGAGAGTTTCTTCCTTCAAGGATATTAAATTCTAATGGAGGTGACAAACTAAAGTGGGAAGTGTTAGCCAGAGTAGAAAATTTTGGTTTAGAAAATCATAAAAATAATAAATAGAACAATAGAGCAATATGTTAGCATGCTTTAATTTTTAAACTTTTTTTCAAATGTCGAGTTCCAAATTCTCTCCCTCTAGCCATTCTCCCATCTAGTAAGAAGGCAAGCAATATGTTATCCATTATACATGTGATACTATAGAAAACATATTTCTACCTTAGCAATGTTGCAAAAAAAGAAAAGTGAAAAACAATATGCTTCAATATGTAACTAGAGTACATCAGTTTTCAGTCAGGAGGTGAAGGTTATTTTTCTTCATAAATCCTTTGGAATTATCTTGGATCATTGTTTTAATTACAATAGATAAATATTTCACAGTTGATCATCATTACAAAAGTACTAGTGCTGTGTACAGTATTTTCCTTATTCTGATCATTTCCTTTTGCATTAGTTCCCATGTTCCTAAAAACCCTTCCACTCATTTTTTGGGTAGAGCACAATACTATTCCATCACACTCACATACCAAAAATTGTTCAACCATTCCATAAATGATGGGTATGGGTATTCCTTCAATTTCCAATTCCTTGCCACTACAGAAAAAGATTTTATAAATATTTTTGTTCATATAGGTCCTTTTCCTTTTCCTTTGATCTCTGGGATATGGACCTAATAGTGGAGTCGCTAGATTAAAGGGTATACACATTTTTATAGACCTCTGGGCATAGTTTCAAATTGTTCTCCAGACTGGCTGGACCAATTTACAATTCCACCAACAACATATTAATGTACCTATCTTTCCACATTGTCTACAGTATTTGTTATTTTCCTTTTTTTATTATGTTAGCCAATCTAATAGCTGCAAGATTTTTTTTAGAATTGGTTTTCATTTCTATTTCCTTTGTTATTAATTAATTAGAGAATTTTTCATATAACTATTGCTAATTTTTATTTCTTCTTTGGAAAACTTTCTATTGATAGCAGCTAGGTGGCTCAGAGGATTGAGAGCCAGATCTAAAAATGGAAGGTCCTGGGTTCATATCTAGTCTCAGATACTTCCTAGTTATGTGACCCTGGCCAAGTCATTTAATTTCTATTAGCTAGCCCTTACCACTCTCTTGCCTGGAAAGCAGTGCATAGCACTGATTCTAAGAAACAAAGTAAAGGTTTGTTTTTTTTAAGCTGCCTCATGATACTAGGAAATTATTTATTTGTATAAATTTGAATCATTTCCTTATATATTAAAGAAATAAGGCCCTTAAAAATTTTTTCTGTATTTTTCCTAATTCAATCATTATTAAATGTAAAGAGCTCAAGAAATTCCACAAAAACTTCTTTAGCCCCTTGCATCCTATAATTTTATAATCATAATTTCAAGCCCTTCATTATACACCTTATGTCCTTACATTTTATAAAGTATGTGTGGAAGCAACCACAGGAACAAGAGGGCAATTTGGCCAGCCTATAGTCTCATGATAGGCAGAGATGCTGTAGCACACAAAAACACTAGAGAGTGAGACCACAAGAATAGCAAGGAGACATCAACAGAAAACATCGATAGTCTATCACTAAGGAGGCATGAATGCCCTTCTGCTTGAGTACCCTGCCAGCATGTATTCCCTTCATGTGTGGCTTTCTTGTGTATGCTTTCTGCCCACTGTATTTCCTGAATTTGTACCTTCATGTGTTTTTTTCATTTTATATGTCATTTATTCCAACTGATGATATACATATTTTTTATAGATTTATATGCCACAGATTAATATAGGGAATGTGTTGTTACTTTTCTTGCTATGGTATTACATTAAATTCTTTGCTTTGCACTTATTTCAGACTTTGATTTAATTGTTTAAAAAAAACTATATAACCAATGGGATGATGAGCTATAGTTTTTGAGTTGATGTGTCACCATAGAGTATTTTGAATCAGAGAGATCTTTGTCCTGAAAGCTTCCATTTAAATTGGAAGGAAAGGTGGAATATCTATGTTTTTTCTATAAAGACTTTATATGCAATGCAAAGTGAAGTAAATAGAACCAGAAAAAGAAGTGAATTTGGTGAATTCCATGAGAACTATATGTAAATATTCCTCCGGTCTACAAGTCTAATAATTATGTTAAATAAGGGAATTACATTATGTTGGCATGACTTGTTTGTGAGGAATCCATCCATGATAACTTTGATAAACACTGTTTCTAAAAAGCTACAGCATCTTAAAAAATTGATGCCTTCTGAAATTTTGCCAGGATTTTAATTCAAGTTCACAGCCTATTTTACATTAAGTATTAATGTTGATTTTTGTTATCATATCAATAATTTCTGGATGTATTCATTTTGTAGTCTTTCATTGAATTTTGTCTTAATGCAAATAAGCAAAAAAAATGTTATCTTGTAGCCATGTTATACACTGATTTCTTGGTTCCATTCATTTGATCTGCTATCATTTACTTTAAGACTTACAAAGTTTTATCATCAGTAGTATTCCATTAAGTTAATGCACCATTATTAATTCAACCATTATCTAGCTGGTATTTTTTTCAATTTTGTCTTAACACACAAAAATGTTCTATTTTCATTGATGTGGTAGCTTTCTTTTTGTCATTGACCTTAGAATTTATGCCTAGCAGTTCATTCATATGCATTTTAAAGAATCTAGCTTTTCTCCTTTAAAAGAATAACAATATCCCTCTTCATTGCTGTTTTCTATTCTCTATTTTACAAAAATCATTGATAAGTAAGAAATTATGCTAAGTTCTTTAAAGCTAATTATAGCTAACATTTATATAGTGTTTACTATGTGCCAGATACAATGCTAAGTGCTTTACAATTATTATTTCATTTGATTCTCACAAGGCTGAGAGATCTGTGTTATTACCTCCATTTCATATATAAAGAAACTGAGGCCAACAGAGGTTAAATGACTTGCCAGGGTCACAAAGCTATTACGTGTCAGAGGCTAAATTTAAATACAGATCTTTTTAATTCCAGACCCAGTATTCTAGATCTAGCTCATTTAGGGAAAATGAATTAATATTGAAGATAGACTCTTCACTTATCTTGAATTAATTTCCCTATTAACTATTTTTCTTCTATCAAAAAAAGACTGATACACATTCTAAGTATTGTGCTTCTGTTATTTTACTACAATTTTCCCCAAAATTCATGGCTTTGGAACAATTTGGGTTATTGGCTGCATTTGTTTAAGTGTGTTCTCATATCTTAGTAATTTCCACTTGTAAACCCCCAACCTCACTCTCGTCATCTAGAAGAATTCATTGAGTCCAGTAGAAGCATTTTTTTTCTAAAATCTTTAAAATATGGATGTGATATTCAAACTCTAAGGCAGTATTGGCAAAGGCTTAAGTTCATGTGTGCATACTGCAACTTCAAGCTGCCTGTGAACCCCCTGAATTATCCCAGAGAGAGGAAGGAAGAAGTGCTGATTGGACAGAGGGGTGGGACATGCAAAAAAATGTCCTCAGATGCTGGGAAGAAGGGGAACAGAGCAGTTTTCCCAGTGCCAGCTCAACATGAGTGCCAGTACTTCAACAACACTACTCTAAGGAATCCAGTAGCTCACTATTTTTAAATAAAATTTAATTAAATTAGAAAAATATTGTTATACAAATTCTGTTTATATATGCATATATATGTTTATGCACATATATAATTGTGGTTGAATACTAGATGCATTAAGTAATTATTGAATGAATTAATATATGAGAATTATTAGGGAGAACATATTTTACATGAATCCTTTTATTCAATAACCATAATGGAAAGTAAGAAATTTGCAAAGAAAGTTGGTGTTCTATTGTTTACATTATACAACATAAATAAAAAAGGTAATACAGACTTCTTTTAAGGGTTGCTTTATATAGACATAGGTTAGAGCTTGAAAAAAGTGATAAATTGTGTGATAGTATTGCCAGTTGAAGATCCAATAGCACTGCAGATATTAAAATGATATACTTTTGGCAAAAAAAAAAGTTTTCCATGTCCCTTTCTGTAATAAATGTTTAAAACTTGTTGAATTTGATCAAATAAATAAAAACATACAATTGCAGTTTAACTAGATAATTATTGTGACACTAATGATCATTCCATTATTACAGAACAAATTCCAAGGATATATATTTGACTTAATCACAAAGGAAGCTTTTGAGATCACCATCATAGTACTTATCTGCCTTAATACAGTGGTCATGATGGTAGAAACAGACACCCAGGACACCTATAAAAGAAATATATTGTACCAGATCAACCTGGTGTTCATTGGCCTCTTTGCTGGAGAATGTCTGCTGAAACTCATTGGCCTCCGCCTTTACTACTTTACCATAGGCTGGAACATCTTTGATTTTGTGGTAATCCATCTCTCCATTATGGGTAAGGATGTTTTCTTATCAAGTTTTCATTTAGACTTATGTTAATCAGGTAGGAAAAACATTAAGACACTTCAATCATTTCTAAAATATTATCAACAGTTTTGATGAAAGAAGAATTTTTAAAAATTATTGTCACCAAAATTCTACATTTGGCTATGGTTTTAGTTATGGGGCAAAATTGCAAGAAGAAAAATAAATCAATGAAAGCTATCAATGAGGATACATATCTATCAGTGTAGTGATAGAGAAGAAAACTATGCAGGTATATCAATCTCTATGTTGGCAGCAGAGCTATCATTATTCTTAAATATCACTTGACACCTTTGAAGATAGTTATTTAATTCAAAAATACCAAGAACAATAAATTGAAAAAAAACACTTTGTTAAAATTATACTTTGAAGTAAAAAAAAACATTCCTCCTATCTCAGTTTTGTTTCCTTTGTAGATTAAAAAATATGAACTGCCTCAAAGCAAGAGCTTGATCTTTCAAAGTCTTAAATTCTAGTCCTTTCAGCCTACCATCAGAACCAAGAGTGATGTTTCTATTAATGTAGTATTACTGAATGAAAGTCTTACAGCATAATTACTGTCTGAATTACAGGAACAAGGTTTGAGTGAGGACAATGATCTGGAGAATTTCAAGCACCATGGTAGCAGGATTCTATTACTTTTCATCCAATTCCATGACTGGGATGAACCAAATACAATAAGGGAAAGTAGATAGAGAGAAATATAAAGATTGATGCTTGGATTCTAATGAAATGTCCATTACAAATGAAAAGTAGATAATAGTTCATTGTAAAAAAAATCAAGGCTTTTTGGGCTGCAAGCTCAGCATGAGTCAATATGTGATATAACCAAAAGAAAAAAAAAACCTAGAATTCTCCTTGAAAATATAAATCAAGATGTGCAGTGATGATTACTGTGGATGTTTAGCCTAAAAAAAGAGAAGACTTAGAGAACTCATCCTTAACTTTCTATTCCAAGCATTCAGCTTAATAAATTCTTCATGAACATGATATTTTTATGATCAGTATAAAGGAGTGTCTTCTTTAGGATCAGACTGACCTGTATAATCTCTGATATATTTTCCAACTCTAGTATTTTTTCATCTTCTTTTGCATGTCTATCTGTGGCCAGCATCCTATGTTTTAGAATTTGTCTTTTGAATTTTACAGTGCTTCTCATTGTTTAATGGTCACTTATCCAGTCAATAAAAATTTTAAAACATCTACTATGTGACAGTCAGACATCTACTATGTGACAAGCACTGTGCTAAGACTTACAAAAAATTGCATCTAATAAGTCCCCAAAGCCTGATGAGTGAATTCACATTTCAAGAACTATGTGAAAGCCAGGTATAGAGAGAGGATAAATTGGAAATAGTCCAAGGAGGAAAGCACTATAAATAAGGGAGATGAGGATAAGCTTCCTCAAAATAGATAGAATTTTTGCTGGCACTTGACAGAATCTAGGGATGCCAATAGGTGTAAAGATGAGTCAAGAGAGCATTCTTGTCATGGGAGACAGCCAATCAAACTGGTTGGGGCAGGGACATATCTTGTTTGAGGAAGAACTAAAAGACCCGTGTCACTGGATCACAGAGCACATAGTGGGGGTGGGGTGGGATAAGATACATGAATAATGTAAATGTCATCATTAAAAATTATGAAGAAGCTAAATTCCATCTTAATATCATTACCCATTCTGTCTTTTATTCTAGATTCCCATCTCCTTGTTTCCATTTTTCAAAATCCTTAACATTATTCTTGTAAAAATAATTATAGAGAGATTTTTCCCTCCTAAATCATGTATCCAAAATATTTTAGGAACTCTTCCAAGACTTCTCAAAATGAATAACAACTATTCACTTTTGGTAATTTGTATATGATCATATGACAGTTCCAAAAGAATTTTATAAACATTTTATTAGTGTCTCTGAAGAGTTGGACAAGAAACCAATGACCAGAGGGATTTAGAGTTTGTGTTTTCCATTTAAAGCAAAGAATGAATAAATAGGAAAAATATTTAGAAAATAAACAGTTAACTAGGAAAATAGTATTTAAGAAATAGATTTAGATGTCTAAATCTTAGCTTAAATAGAGAATTGACGTATTCCTATCCAGAATTTTTTAAAAGTCTAGTAATATTGTATTTGTTGAAAAACAGATGAAAAGTTCTTTATACTAAATGGTGGCGACAGGAACAAACTGATTATATGTAACCATAAATTTAAACACCATAGAAATTGTTTTAATAAAGTAAAAAATAGAAATTCACAGGAAAAAGAAAATCATAGTATCAATATCTAAATTCATGGTGTCAGAGATCTCTGCAAAAATTGATCAGAGTTGAAAACAATAAAGAAGAAACTAGAGACCCCAACACAAGAGATCAAATTTGACTTCATATTTATTTCTGAGTAATAATAGATGGAACCCATTACTGGATTAAACTCTTAATATTACTACCATATTCCAAAGAAACAGAATAAAGATAAGTTCTATGTTGAGAAAATGTATTAATGCGAGAAAATACAGGCACCCAAAAGAGAGCATGGCAGAGTATTTGGGTAGAGGGCACTCATGAGAGAAACAACTGACTTTATCTTTGGAGTATATTACAAATCACCTAGACAGAAAGAAAACATAAGATGAGGATTTGGGGAAGTCACAAGGGACATGATATAATATTGATTTCATTACTTTAGGAAGTACTTTCAGGACTTAAAATTATTTATTTTTGTCGAAGCTCTCTCTCTACCTCTCTCTGTCACTGTGTCTATCTGTGTCTGTGTGTGTGTCTCTTTTTCTCCTTCCCCCATCCCCTTACTTCCTTCATTCATTCCTCAGTGTGTGATGGTGATACCTGGCAATTGAATAGAGAGTGAGTTCATTCTTTGATAGTTGTCTCTGCAATGGAAATTACCTTTCAAGCAGAAATTACATAACAAAAATTATTAACAGGAAAGTGATATGAAAGACACATAAAGATAATAAGAGAACATTTGTCTGTCACTGAAGAATTCCATTTGCCAAAAGAACTGTATCAAAACTAGACTTCAGATGCCATTCATATCATTTATCCTAATCCTCTTATTTTTCATATGAGGAAAGTGAGAATCATAGCATTTAAATGATTGAACCTTGGTCAACCAGCTAATAGTAGTTATACATACAATTTGAAGCCAGATTATTTTGACTTTAAGTCTAGCACTTTTACCACTATGTCATACATCCTTTATTACAAGACCGGAGAAAGTAAAATTTCAGTTTTCAAACAAAGAAGAGAATAAAGGTTATCCACATTAAATCATTGAACTTCAAGGGAAATTATAGAACAAATCATGGACAATATGCCTGGAGAACATCTAAAAAAAGAAGTGATGATTATATAAAGATACATCACAAATTTATCCAGAATAGTTAATATTAGAGTAAGGGAATGTTGTGGTGTACTTTGCCTAGATTTAAGTGAAGCATTTATAAACCTCATTCTGTACTTGTAGAGAAGATGAAAATATATGGCATATTTGAGAATATAGTAAGTTTAATTTAGAACTGGTTGGATAGCTGAAATTGAAAAGTTGTTAATGATCCATTATCAGAAAGACAGAAATTCTGCAGGAAAATACCTCAGGAACCTTCCTTGACTCCATCCTAATTAATATTTTTTCAATGACTTGAATAAAGGAATAAATGGTATGCTCATCAAATTTTCAGTTAACACATACATAGGAAGGATGATGCATAGCACATTAGATGATATGAAATTCAATGTAAAAAATAGCATCATAAGTATAAAATAAAGAAGGCATGATAGATAGCCATTATTCTAAAACTAGTATAACCGATTACAAATTCAATATGAGTTAGAAATGTGGGATGGAAAGCCAAAAATAACAAACAAACTGTAATCTTAAACTATGTTAAGAGATGCCTAGCTTCCAGGAAGAATTTAATAGTTCACTATATTCTGCTTCCTATCTTACATCATATAAAATAATAGGCATCATGCTTTAAGAATGTCAATGATGAAGTAAAAAGAAGAAAGCAATCACATTGGTGAAATTCATTAAATCCATAATATCAGAGTAACAGTTAAGGGAACTTGCTATGTTTAACCTAGAAGAGACTCAGGAGGCATATGACTGCTGTCTTCACATATTTTAAAATGTAAAAGAAACATTCAGTTTGTTCTCTTTGGCCCCATAGGTCAGGATTAAGAGTAATGGGATGAAATTGCATAAAGAGATTTAAGCTTCATATTGCTTATATGAAAAAAAAAATCCTAGTAATTTTAAAGCTATTCAATAGGAGAATGAGGTGTCTTGAGAGGTAGTAAATTCCTTCTTTTGGAGATTTTTCAAGGAGTCTGGGTTACAATGTATTGAGTATATTAGAGTGGAAATTCCTACTAACTCTGAAATCTGTGAATCTGGATGATTTTTTCCCATTATTTACACTTGTAGCTCTGTTCCTTAAAAGGATTTATCACTCTAAATAATATTCCTCCTCTTCAAACAATACCCTTTCTAATGTCTTTGAATGGTTTAGAAAGGCATGCATGTTCTAGTTCCATTTTCTTTCTAAATTTAAACTTTCCTAGGGCAGCTAAATTGTATTATACAAATTCCTATGATCTATTTATTTAAAAAAGGAAATGAAGAAGAATAAATGTATTAGTTATAAACTCATTATGAATGTTTAAATATGCTACTTTTTGTATTTTCCCACAGTTGTATTACTGCCTCATTTGACAGTCAAGTATCTCCTGACCTATTCCCAAGTGCAAGTGATCCGTCTCATCAGGTGTGGACGAGTCCTGAATTTCATTAAAGGAACCAAGGTCTTGGGCCCACTAATTTATGCTCTGATGCTTTCCCTTCCTACTTTACTGAATATTGTACTTTTGCTCCTCCTAATCATGTTTATCTATGCTATTCTTGGAATGTCCCACTTTGCATATATTAAAAAGGATGCTGGAATTAATGACATGTTCAACTTTGAAACCTTTGGCAACAGCATGCTTTGCCTCTTCCAAATTACTACATTTGCTGGTTGGAATGGCTTACTGGAACCAGTTCTTAGTACTGGACCCCCAGACTGTGACCCTGAAAAAATTCACCCAGGAAGCTCTGTAAAAGGAGATTGTGGAAGTCCCTCTTTTGGGGTTTTCTACTTTGTGAGTTACATCATTATATCCTTTCTGGTGCTTGTAAACTTGTTCATTGTTGTTATTCTGGAGATTTGCAATGTTGTGACTGAAGAAAATGCTCAGCTCCTTAGTGAGGAAGTTTTTGACAATTTTTATGAGGTGTGGAAGCAATTTGATCCAGATGGCACCCATTTCATAGACTATAGTCAGCTTTCTGAATTTGCTGCTTCATTGGATCCTCCATTTCTTATAGCTAAGCCAAACAAAATCCAGCTCACAGCCATGGATCTTCCCATGGTCAAAGGGGATCGAGTTTTTTGTGCTGATGTCTTAATTGCTTTTACAAAGTGTGTTATGAGAGAAAGTGAAGAGTTTAACCATATCTGTTTACCATTGCGTAAACATTTTCTGTCATCATGTCTCTTCCAAGTTTCCTATGAACCAGTTACAACAACTCTAAAAAGAAAACAAGAGGAGGTATCAGCTCTTGTCATTCAGCGTGCTTTTAGACGTTTCTGCTTGAGGCAAAATGAATCTGGTATATATAATATCAAAGGTGAAGCTAGAGAGAAACTAACTATTGAAGAAGCCATAGTAATTGATAAAATTCCAGAGAATTCCACTCTAGAGAAAGTAAGTTTTCTGAGCCCTCCCTCTAATTCCCTATATTTGGATAGTGTGATAGAGCAAGACAGAGAGAAACATGAAATGGACCAAACAGAAAAAGAAGACATAGGCAAAAGTGACAGGGAAAAGGAAAAATGAGCAAGGAATTACTTTTGTCAGCAATTTGCTAGAATTTATGAACGTGACATTACATAAAACAGAGCAATTTTGGTAAGTCTATGCCAAAACAATTGTTTTTAACCAAAAGAGAAAAAAAACAAGACTTAAACACATCATCTGTGCTTCTAACAATACAATGATTCTTCACTGCCTAACTGTGATTCAATATTAAAGCAACTTAATAAGGGATTTCTGTTTGCACTGCTTCTCTTATAATAGAGAAAAGATAAAAAAAAGCTGCTAAGAAAGATAGGGACCATGGACTAAGGGAGGTAGAATCTAAATCGCCTAGCTTTAATAAAATACATCAGCACTTTTGCCTTTGGCTATTTTTCATAGCATCCTTGCCATTCATTACCCACTTTCCCATCCACCACAAACTAGCTTTTTTTCTCTGTCTCTTTATAGCTCTCTGTCACATACACTCACATGTACATGAACACATATGCACAAATAAAAGGTATACAATAAGGAACATATGTACTTAATACATGCTGATCTTATTCATTCTATTTGAAAAATAGGAAGTCAAAGTGTTTTATTGGTCCCTTAAAATGCAATTGTCAGAGAAGTTGAAGTTCCTGAGATTTTAGCAAATACTTAGGGAAATAGGCTATCAAAATTGTAGCATGTGTGTGAAAATTGGTATCTTTTATTTAAAGTACTTAATATTATTCTATCTTGCATCAGCATTAGCTTTTATGCCTAAAATCCTATAGAATTCTCTTAACATATGGACTTCTGACTCTATGTACCAACCACTCAACCCAAATATTAGAGAGGTTATGCGCAAAGGTATTTTGCCCCATATTCCATCTTCTTTCTTATATTTCCTCTAAATTTATATTTCCCCATAACTTCAAAATGATGTGAAGATTTCCACTGCCATCAGAAAAATACATGCAGTAATCAAAGTGAGGCAACAATTCCCAAGTCTTTTCTTGAATTTTCTTTAAGAAACTACTTTCCTTCCATAAAATATCTCAGATGACCCAACTACCAATCACTATGTGAGCTAGATTCTCTTCTCATTGGCTGGTATTTCCTAACTCAGCATGGCTAAGATTTTATTCCTCAATGAAATATTTGCTGCAAATCAACTGGATATATAATAATATGGTGCATGTCTGGGCAAACAGCCATCACTTGGAAACATTATTATAAATATCATGTATCTACTCCCACAATGCAGTGTCCTGTACAGCATAAGAGATCTATAAATGTTTGTCGACATCGTCCTTCTCAAACTTTCATCACATAAGTTGATGTACTCAATGTCCATGAAGTATCAATGATCTACAGATTACTATAAATGTATGTTGGTTTTGCCACCCCATTTTCCTATTTCTCTGCCTATTGCCCAAGACTGGATAATCATAGCTATTATTCCTTTGAGGAGACTTGTGGAAATATATTTTTTGTTCGCCTTGGGTTTTTCTACAGTAAAGTTTTCTTTATATCTGTCATGTGACAGTACATAACAATGAAATGGTGACTAATGTAGTGATTGATCATTTCCTCCTCATTCTCCCCCCACCAAAATCTTGTATTTTGTATATGTTTTATAATGACTTATCTATGTGCTTGTTTTCTCCCAAGAGAATGCTATCTTATTCAAAGCAAGATCTTTTTTCATTTTTTTTCTGTTCCTAACACAGAACCTGGTAAATAATAGGTGCTTAATAAATGTTTGTTGAATTGAATTTAATTGAACATGAAAATTATGTTTTGACACTGCAAATTAAACCTTACTCATTTCTATCAGTTTCCCTAAAGACAACTAGACTTTGATTGCCAAACTACCTTGAGAATATTGTTACCAGACAGTTTAAAGATAGTTGTTGCCCAAATGGTAAATATAAAGTCTACATCCTACTAAATCCAATATAATTACTTATTGTGCCTTTTTAAATAAAGATTAGTCATACACTTTCAGAATTCACTCTTTCCTTGCCTTTCACAAGTGTTCCATTCTCTTATATTCTACACTTTACAGTCATTTTTGGTGTTTCCACAAGATAGTTAGCAGAATACTAATAAACTTATTATAGCCTCTCTCAAAGTGGTAATTCACATCAACAAATGTGAATTGGACACCAAGGGCAATGGTTTCTTCAAAGTTGGAATATGAAAAGCCCAATTTCTAGTGGAAGGAGGATTATCAGAAACCTTTAGAGCAAACAGATATTTAGGGGAAACAGGATAAAAAAGTTTCCAACCACTGCTGAACCCCCAAGAAAATATTCAAAAGATTATCTTAACAGAAAAGGATTTTGGAAATCTTGCCATTTAATTCCATTCTGTAGTGAGGAAACTGAGTAATTATAAAGATGTAGTGACTTACCTAAGATCACTGAAGAGGAAGTTAAGTAATTGATATTAAAAGTGAGTTGCCTTGGAATCAAATGATGGTCCTATCTCCAAGACCCACAGATTATCAGAACTGAAAAGATCTTTAGTGAGCATGTTGTCTAACCTATTTACACCAAGAGAAAAAGCCCAGACTTACCATTAAAACCAAAACCAAAACCTAGATGTTTTAACTTCTATTCCAGTGCTCTTTTATCCAGAGTGTTGAAATAGGGCTTCCTTCAGTATTATGTTGGAATTTATTTTCTAAAAACATTATAACATATCTATAATAGAAAACATTTTTGTTCTATTATTTTACTTGCAAATTCTTTTTTACACTCACATTTTTATTTTAACTAAAAGTTAATCACTCATCAGTGATTAAAATGCATTGCCATTTTCCTTCTGGTTCTAGATTTTCTAAATGGCAGGGAGTCAAAGTTACTTTCTTAATATTGCCCAGTAGATCCCCAACAGTCAGTCATCTCTCATTCTTAAATTTACAATGAAAAAAATCTAGAATGTCTGGATATAGGGAGGTGTTATATTCCAGCAACCAATGGCATTGGGAAATTTATTTGGCATAGGAAAGGAAGAACAAGGGAAAATCATTTTGTTTTCATCAATCTTTAGCCATGTGCAGATCCCAGACTTATTGGTAAAAGTATGTAAATTGCATAAGCATAGCGATGGAGAACCTTTTAGAGTTCGAGTGCCCAAACTGCATCCTCATCGTGCATGTGAACTGCCCTCTTACCCTAGACAGGGGAGGGAGGAAGTGCTCCCAGTGGGCTGCTGAGTAGAGGGGCAGGTGATGTCCTCAGGCATGGTGGAGAAGGGGAAGGGAGCCGCCCCTCCAGCATGTGTGCCATAGGTTTGGCAACATGGGCATAGGAGAATACTATACAGTGGTCAATCTAAATAGGTTTCTCTTCCTTCTCTTCCCTAAAACCTGCTTACTATTCTGGGTTTGAAATCTTTTGAAAAAATTACAGAATTGTATCACAAATTTAAGAATCTAGATCTTGTCTCATTCATATTAACTAGATAAGTCACATGATCACTATGTCCCCTGGAGACAGTTTGCACCAATTCATTATAGTCAATTGTTGAGTTTTCAGTTTAGGTACTGACACAATGGAAATCAGTAAATGCTACAAAGCAGGGCTCAATTTGTTTTTTGTTGATCATCTGAAATAAGAAAGGGATAGAAGAAATGTTAGCTTAAACTTAAAAGTATGTTTTGTGTTCATTTATTTTTAAAGCTACTTATCAAATATTTACTGGGACAATACTAATTCTAGGACTTATGACATCCTTATAGCCTACAGTTCTCAACAATTTGTGTCATTAAATCCAGCTCACCTTCCATGCCCATTAATCCCCAAATTCTCAACCCACATAGACTTCATTGGGAAAGAGACTTATTTTATTTTTGTCTTTCTCATCTAGGTAGAAATATAGCCTAGTACAAATGGAAAATCGTAAAAGACGCTTCACACTTCAAGGGAAAATAGGTATTTTAGATCTAGCCAGATGTCCCTTACCAGGTCACTTGGTCAAATACAAGCTAAATTGTAGATTTTACTCCTTTTCTGTTGAAGAAATCTAATGTTATTATTTTCTTTGTGTCTAGAAGACTATACTCTATTTACCAAAGGAAATCTCTCTTTGACATTATCTTCTTCCCCAGTGTTGCTGCCCAGAATGAAAGGGTACACATTTTCCATCCATCAGATCCCATAACTAGGACTAGCTAAAATGAAGTTGAATGTCCTCTAAAGCCTGAGTAAAGTGTTGTGGAGATATAAAATAAAAACTGTCAAGAATGATACATCTTCAGAGAAACACACTTACTGATAGCTAAGCTTTATCTCCTTTCCCAGCCTAAAGTAAACTGAAAAGGAATGAGAAAGGGATGGGAATGTTGCTGCTAGAGACAGACCCAATGACAACAAAAGTGATGACTGTCACCTACTCAAAGTGGAGAAAAAATAAAGTCAAAAGAAAAGATGAGTCATTTACCGTAGGAGGAAACAGCATTGTACACTGCCATTATTCAGCAGAACATTTCAATTCCATTTGATTCCATTCTATTCAGCAAATATTTGAACACTTCATGGAAGATCAAATACTATTGAACAGTATTACTTTATGACACCATAGTACTCAAACTGATTTTCATAAGGGGTACCTAGATTTAGATATGGAGGTGTCCTTGGACTTGGGGGTCCTTGATTTCAATTCCTTTATTTAACATATAAGAAAATGGAGACCAAAAGAGTATAACAGCATGTACAAGGTCATATAATTATTAAACATTTGAGGTAGATTCAAAGATTCGTCTCCTGGCTTCAATTATTTATACTGTGTAAGAAATTTACTTTTACAATTTTACAATTATACTGCATAAGAAAATTTGTTGTTATTCAGTCATTTCAGATGTGACTTACTCTTCTTGATCCCATTTAGGGTTTTGTTGGCAAAAATACTAGAGTTGGTTGCCACTTCCTTCTCCATGTCATTCTATAGATGAGGTAACAAGCAGGGTTAAATTACTTGTTCAGGGTCATTGCTAGTATGTGTCTGAAGTCAGATTGTTGACACCACCAGCCCTGGTGCTCTATCTATTGCACCACCTCACTGCCATGTAAGAAGTTAGGGAACTGTAAAATTCACTTTAGAAAGGATTATATCTAAAAATAGTTATATTAAAGATGTTTCAGTTCTTACGTTAATCAAATTCAGTTATTTGGGAAATTTGTGTACATAAAACAGCTTATAATCTAATAAATTGAGATAGCTGAGACCTGTGGTACATAATAGCATACTGCAAAAGGACAGTGAGCTGGGCTTATAATTTTAAGATTAAGTAGCAGGAAACCAGGACAAGCAGAAAATAGGAAATTGTACTGTATTTTCAATGGTTCTAAATTGATTACTGAAGCAAATATCTGTCTATCCCAGCTAGGTTGTATATTGGCTATGTAAATATATATTGGGTACTAGATCTTGAGTCTCGAGGACCTCAATACAGATATACCTTCATTCTTCTGTTAAATCACTGATCTAGTCATTTACCTCTAACTCGGTTTCCTCGTCTATAAAA
The DNA here is from genome assembly GCF_027887165.1 of Monodelphis domestica. Taxonomy (NCBI): domain Eukaryota; kingdom Metazoa; phylum Chordata; class Mammalia; order Didelphimorphia; family Didelphidae; genus Monodelphis; species Monodelphis domestica. The sequence continues at coordinate 175,872,225 of NC_077230.1, read as the reverse complement.
TGATGATACTCACAGCACTTAACAATCCATGGTTGTTTTGAGGACAAATTGGGATAACATTTATATACAGCACTTTCTAAACCATAAAGCATCATATTTATTACTGTATGTACTGTAAATAATTTCTCCCTGATGTTACATGTCTATAAGACATAAAATGTACCATCTTGGAAGAGTCAAAATTGAACACAATTAAAAGTTCAAAAGACACAAGCAATTTTCAAAGAAAGAAGTAAAAAATAATAGTAACTCCATGAAAAAGAAGGAACAATATACTTCCATAGAATTATAAATATGAAACAAATAATATGGAAAGATCTATTTTTTGTGGTAAGAGGCAATATCTGCAGAAAAAATGAAAGAAAGGAAGGAAGGAAGGAAGGAAGGAAGGAAGGAAGGAAGGAAGGAAGGAAGGAAGGAAGGAAGGAAGGAAGGAAGGAAGGAAGGAAGGAAGGAAGGAAAAGAAAGAAAGAAAGAAAGAAGAAAAAGTAAGGAAGAGGAATAAGAAATTTCTAGAATAAAACATAGGAAAATATTCCTTTCCTTAGTGGTAACTTAATTAGATTTTAATTCATTAAATGGTAAGGATTTTATGTTATAGTTTTTCTGCATTACTGTTTATATACTTATTTAATAATTGCATTTATAATAAAAAACAACTTTTAAAATCCAAAGAAAAATTGGATTACATAGTAATGTTTGTAGCATTTAACCAACAATGACTAGTAAGCAAGAAATGTTTTAAGATGTACAATCAAGGAAAAAATATGAGGGAAAAGGAGATAAGCTGGTCATTTAAGGAATGGAGGATACAAGAGATGGACATAGAGGAATTTGTGATACAGAATAGTATTAAACAACTTGAAAAATAAATGGGAACCAGCTGTGGAGGGTTTTAAATATCAGACTGAAGAGTTTTGTTTTTTTAAAAGAGCAAAAAGAATAAACCACTTAAGATACTTGTGTGATTCATGTGGATAATTTTGACTGCTGTTTGCAAGCTGGATTAGAAAGGAGAGATACTAGAAGACCAACTAAGTAGGAGGCTAGTGCTGTAGTCACAATGAAAAGTAATGATAAACAGAACTAATGAGTAAAAAAAAAGGGAAAGGACATGAAAAACATTGGAAAAACAGACTCAGCAAGGCATGATTATAGAGCTTGAAGACAGTATAATCTATTACTGTGTCAGGCAAAAGATGAAACAGATTCCATTGGTTCTTCTGTTTCTTTCTCTGAAGATAATCTATTCATGTATAAGTTTTTTATGTTTTCTATATCTGTGTAGAGAAATGTTATCAATATAAAATATGGTTCACTTCTTCCAGTAATGCATCAATTCTGCTAGTGGACAGCAATGATCATTTCATCAATACTTATATTATTGCCTCTAGATTATATTTAGCACCTTTCTTCTCAGTTTCACCTTATACAGTGTTTTACTTCATTCAAGATTCATATCAAGGACCACTTTCTATATTAAGCATTTTAAGATTCCCACAACTACTAATTCCTTTCCTAACAAACCTATCTAGTATTTGTTTTTATATTTATTCTACACACTTCATGTATATGTGTTGTTTTTGCCATAAAGATATCTCTCTGAAAGAGGATTTTTAAAGTTCTGCCTTTGTGTTTTAAGTGCACTTTAGAGCTATAATAGCTGCCTAATAAGTATTTACTAACTAATTAAAATAATAGCCATTCTAGGCAAAATATAATGCCCTTGAGACCAAGAATTTTATCATCAAGCTTTGAATTTTCCCTGACACTTAAAATATATGTACAGATATAACAATTCTTTTGAGAATTGCATATTTATTCATATCTTTTTGTTTGTTCATATTTTTGAGTGCATTTTGGAGGGAATGGCTACATATGCATATATATAAGTATATATATATAGTAACATACACACATATGCATATTTAAAAAATACTAAATCCTAACCAGAGAAATTTGATGCAAATTTTTTTCTCATTCTCTACTTTCTGTCCTATCCTGAAAGCAATAATTCCTCACAAAAAAGGACAAGAACACAGAATAAATGGAGTCCTATTTGGTTCCCGAGTTTCCTTAGTGATGATTGAGTAGTAGTAGAAAAGAGGGAACAAGCATTTCTATATATGACAAAATCCAGTGGCAATCAAAGGCAGAGAAGTTATATTCCAAACTACTAATTTATGAAGTATCCTGGGATCAATTTACCAAAGAACACAATAAATGTTTAGAATCAATTACATTTTAAAGAAAATTAACAACTTAAATAACTAGAGGAATATTTCAGGGTTCATTCCTAGATTGTGCCAATATAAATTACACTTCTACCAAGTCAATTTACACTTTTATTTATATACCAATCAAATGATCAAAAGGTTCTTTACAGAATTTAATAAACTTTCTGGGATAGTATCTTCACCCTCATAGGAAATCTTCAGAGAGAGGTTGAATTACCTCCCATTGGAGTATTGGAAAAAAAAAAAAAGGATTTGTATTCAAATATAGTTTTGGACTAGATAATCTTCCAGTTCTGAGGTTTTTTGAACGTGATAGAGTTATTATAAGTTATAAACAGGTACTAAACACTCATCATAGAACTCTGTCCAAGGTGCTAAGTTATGGGAATCTAGAAGCATTTTGTAGAAAACTAGGAGTACTTTCAAGGACATAAAAGCAAATGTGAAATAACCCAATTTGCATAACAATGCCTTAAATTGAGGTTGCTATTGTTGTTATTTGTCCTTGTTTTTTTTATTTGTTTGCTTCTTATTTAAACCCTTACCCCCTATTTTGCAATCAATACTAAGTATTGATTCCAAAGGAGAAGAGCTTGCTTTCTACTAAGGGATAGGAAATTGGGATTAAGTGACTTGCCCATGGTCATACCGCTGGGCAATGTCTGAGATTCGATTGGAACCAAGGACCTCCCTTCTCCAGGCCTAGCACTCAATCTGCAGAGCTATATAACTGCCCCTTTGTTCTTACCAGCAATATCCTAATGTGATGTTTTGACTTGTATATGAATTGGATTTAAGAGAGGCAGAATTGCATTAATTTGTCAGTCTGACTCTTCAAGTGGCAAGGAAAAAAGTCGGAATTGTTATGGGCATGGAAGGATACCCTTTGGGTTCGGGAAGGATGCCTTTTGCAAGCATGCAATGACTCCCAAATTTAGCTTAAAAACAAAAGAGATTTATTAATTTAGAAAGTAATGTTGAGAGTGGCCAGGAGGAGAGCAAGGTAGAACAGCAAGATGGGGAGCAGTTCCCTGGGAAGACAGCATGAAAGGAAAGGCTGTTCCCCCAAGAGGACAGCATGGATGGAGAGGCTGTCCCCCAGATGACATCAGTTCTGGGGATTTTATATATTCTTCACAACAGTTAGTCACTCAGGCATGAGGTGGGGTGATCATACTGGGGTCTGCCTGGGGACATAAAGATTCCTTAGTTTTAGGGGACAAACAGATGTCTGATAGGATCGAGGTGTGGTCTGAAGGTGCATCTTTCTGACCATCTAGAGGACGATCAAAGGAAGATAGTCATCTCAGGACTCTAGGTGAGGTCATTGGGTATTTTTAGTCTCAGAGTCAGAAAAAACAACAAAGGAGTTCCCCTGACAATAGTCTGACTGGGTTTCTGGGGTACAGTGCCCATGTCAAGAATGACTGCTGATGGCCCAGAATGCAGAGTGTGACATTGGCATCTTCAATGCCAGACCAAACTCAAACACTCCACAGTCCTTGGTTTCTCCAGGTTCATGGCTTTTGGAACAAATTGTTCTCATCTGCTCATTCTATTAGGGAAGCCTTCACATGATTGGGGTAGACATCCCCCCTCAATTTACCTACAGATTTTCTGTCCATTGGTTATCTTCAAGCTGAGTTAGACCATCTGCCCAAACCAGAATTAAACTAAAGAAAATATCTCCAATTCTAGCTGCCAAACACTGTTAGAATTCATTAAGACTAATTTATCTTTCTAGTACTATTACTAGTAGTATTGTGAGTTGTGTATTTCTGTCCAAGAGAGTCAGTCCCTCTATTTTGTTTGAGGATTATATAGTCCCTGATGAAATTTGGCACTGTAGAATATCTATGCTTAGTGTAATAAATGACCTGTTGATTATTGGTTTGTTAGCCTATTCTATGTTTACATGATACTTGATCTACCGTGAGTGCAAAAAGTTTCAATGAAGATCAGAAGGAACAATTACAGGCAGATTTTTATTGCTTCTCAATACCATCTATGTAGGGAGCCTGGTGTTCCCTCAGAAAAGCATTATGTTCTCCTAACTCTTATCATTATTCTGAGATGTCAATTCTAAGTGCATTAGATGAAATACATTTGGAAGAAGCATCCACCTTACCTGTTAAGAAGTCAAAACCAGTCATGTAGCCAGAAATATGGTAAAAAAAAATAGCTATCAGCATATCTCCCTCATTCTATAACCTAAGACAATAATTAATGTGTTAAGTACATGTTAAATAAAATTCCAACAAGAGGGAAAGATGGAAACCACCTCCAAATAATGTAAAACACTCTGAAATAACTGTAGAAAATGAACACCAATCACTGTAACCAGCCCCAGTCTACACCCTTATCAACTTGAAATCTGGAGCCCCCAATTCTTCCCCTGTCCTCTGAGAATTCACCCCCAGGGAAGTCCCAGACTTAACCTTTTCAGACTGAATAATAGACCTTAAGGTACTTAATGGTCCTAGTTGGATGAACACAGTAGATCTCAATCAAATGTTAAGTAACCTTTTGTCCTGGTAGTTTCTCCCATTGTGTTAATGACCTCTCCCAGGTAGCCCAGCCCTGGGCTGGACCTTTCCCTTTCAGATCTGTTGGAAATTGACCACTCCCTGATACCCCACCTTCAGGCTTCTCTTTCTTTCTGAGCCTGTTTGTGCACCTCTCATTTCCTTGTAGCCATGTGTGGAAAGGAAATAAGACTGACAGTTTGTGGGGGAAGGGGCCGACTAGTAGTTGCAGTTGGGTCTTGTGACTAGCACAGCCTTCTTTCCCTGTGGGGCTTGCTTCCCCGTGTTGGAGGAGAGAGGAGCTTGTTCAGCCAGTCTGGAGTGCCATGCTCTTCTTGGTTCAGCTGGAAGATTCAGGCCGAGTTGCTTCTGAAGGTTAGACCTGTTCTTGTTTGCTTTCTATCTACTGCTAAGATTCTGAATTATACAAAACTGAACTGATACAGAGGAGACTACTCTGATGAAGAATCTGATAGATTTATATTTTTGAAAGTTAGCAGAAGTGATTGTGTTTCCAGCAAAGATCCAGCCTGTCACCCACACAAGCCTCCATCTCTATAGCCCTCAGCAGCAATATGCATTGAACTTGTGGAGTCCTATGAGGGAAATAGGGAATATTGGCATATTGGAATAAATAAACCTTGAAGGGAAAAGTCAAATAGAGGGCATGTGACTTTCATGCTGAACTCTCCATAACTGAGGCATCATTGAGATTGTCTATGCCAGCTGGTTCAGTACCAGGGAAACTAAAGGTAGTGGGATTATGATATAAGCTTTTTGAGATAAAGGGATCCCAGAGACAAAATGATTTTGACATGGGCACTGTACTCCAGAAACCCAGGGGGACTATTATCAGAGAAACTCCCTCGCCTTTGTATCCTTGTGACTCTGAACTTAGAAAAACCCAATGACCCCACCTAGGGTCCTGAGATGTTCATCCTCCTTAATTGTCCTCTAGATTTAAGATGAACAAAGAGATGAATCTTTATGCCTCCAGGCAGACTCCAGTCAGATGACCACCTCACTCCACCAAATGCCTGAGGGATAGCACTCTTAAGTCATGTCCACACCAGGACATCTAAAGAGTATATAAACCCCAGAACTGCTGTCCTGCCAAAGAACTGCTCCCCATCTTGCTGTCCCACCTTGTTATCCTCCTGGCCACTCTCAACATTAGTTTCTAAATTAATAAATTTCTCTTTTTGTTTTTAAGCCAAGTTTTGGAGTCATTGCATGCTTGCAAAAAGTATCCTTCCCAAACCCCAAGGGGTACACATCCAAACCCCATAACAGATTGAGGGGTAAGATTGGGAGGCAGGGAGAAAACATGGATTGCAAAATGTCACAAAACAATGATTAAATATTGTATGGACATCTGAATATTCCAGAAAAACAAAACAGAGAAAAACAATAAAAAGATAAGACCTGTAAAGTAAACAAATACATTAGTGCTCAGTGAACTCAAGAATGTAAACTACTCCTGGTTCCATAAAATCTTCTTAGAAAATTAAAAAGTTGACTTCCGGTTAAGATGGCGGCTTAGAGAAAGCTAAAGCTCAGATCTCCGGAAAACCCTTCCCGACCAATCTCAAACGATAAGCTCCTAAGGCGCCGAAATTCAAAACGATCAACAGCACAGACCCTGGGAACCCTCCTCCTGGACCTGGACCCGGTTCAAAAGGTACGGCTCCCCTTAAAAGCCAGAACCCGAGATCCCTCGGACCTCAGGGGTAGGAGCGCAGAGTCCAAGGCTCCCGGAAGCCGCAGCCCGGCCGGCTCAGAGAGCAGGGTCCTCGGAAACAACAACCCTCAGGGCCTTCTACAGTCCCGGTGAAAGTTACTGCCTGGGGCCTCCGCTGCAGAGAGCTGGTCAAAACAACAGCAACCCTCAGGGCGGGCAAGACAGCCTCACGGGCTGGATCCTGCTATCCAAGTCTCAGTGAAAGTCTGTGCTCTCGGAGCTTGGGGAAGCGGCAGCCCATCCCCCCGCAGGCCGACGAAACAGCCTCACGGCCAGCGATTCTGAAGGCAACTTCCGGAAAGCGAGCCGGGGGGAGAGTGTGGCCTTGTGGTCCGACCCTTCCATTCCAGTTCCAGTGAGGCATATTCAGTTTAACCCAGGGAAAGCCCATAGAACTATCTGCCCAGGACTGCCTCTGAACACCAGAAAGAGACAAGAAAAACTAATCCTCCACATTCAGAGATGACAAACTCCACAGAACCACAGAAGCCCCAAAATACCAAGAAAAATAAGAAGAAAGGGGCGACTTTGGACACATTCTATGGAGCCAAAATACAAAATACAGAGCAGACAGAAGATAATATAAAAGAAAATGCTCCAAAACCTTCCAAAGGAAATGGAAACTCTCCACAAACCTATGAAGAATTTGAATCAGAAATGACCAAAAAGATGGAAGCCTTCTGGGAGGAAAAGTTGGAAATAATGCAAAAGAAATTCACGCATCTACAAAACCAGTTTGACCAAACTGTAAAAGAAAACCAGGCTTTAAAGGCCAGAATCAGGCAGCTGGAAGACAACGATCGTGTAAAAGAGCAAGAATCAATAAAGCAAAGCCAAAATACCAAGAAATTAGAAGAGAACATAAAATATCTCACCGACAAGGTGATAGATCTGGAAAATAGGGGGAGAAGGGATAATTTAAGAATAATTGGACTCCCAGATAAGCCAGAAATAAACACCAAACTGGACATGGTGATACAAGATATAATCAAAGAAAATTGCCCAGAGATTCTAGAACAAGGGGGCAATACAGCCACTGACAGAGCTCACAGAACACCTTCTACACTAAACCCCCAAAAGACAACTCCCAGGAATGTAATTGCCAAATTCCAAAGCTATCAAACAAAAGAAAAAATCCTACAGGAAGCCAGAAAAAGACAATTTAGATATAAAGGAATGCCAATCAGGGTCACCCAAGACCTTGCAAGTTCTACTCTGAATGATCGTAAGGCATGGAACATGATCTTCAGAAAGGCAAGAGAGCTGGGTCTCCAACCAAGAATCAGCTACCCAGCAAAACTGACTATATACTTCCAAGGGAAAGTATGGGCATTCAACAAAATAGAAGACTTCCAACTTTTTGCAAAGAAAAGACCAGAGCTCTGTGGAAAGTTTGATACCGAAAATCAAAGAGCAAGGAATACCTGAAAAGGTAAATATTAAGGAAAGGGGAAAATGTTATCTTCTTCTTTTACTCAAACTCTCTTCTATAAGGACTACATTTATATCAACCTATGTATACTAACATGTGGGGAAAATGTAATGTATAAATAGGGGGTAAAGAAAGACCAAATAGAATAATCATTCTCACACAAAGATTCACATGGGAAGGGGAGGGGAAGAAAACTCCTATAAGAAGGAGAGGAAGAGAGGGGGGGGGTTACTTAAACCTCAATCTCAGGGAAAGCAGCTCTGAGAGGGAAAAACCTCCAGATCCATTGGGATCTTGAATTCTATCTTACCCAACAAGGGTAAGGAGAAGGGAAAACCAAGGGGGGGAGGGGGAGAGGGAGAACAAAAAGGGAGGGTAAGAGAGGGGGGAGGGGGAGGGAACAAAAAGGGAGGGACTAAAAAGGGAAACATCAAGGGAGGGGACAAGGGGGACTGTTTCAAAGTAAATCACTGGACTAAAAGGTAGAGCCGAAGAAGAAAAGGTTAGAATTAGGGAAGGCAATCAAAATGCCAGGGAGTCCACAAATGACAATCATAACTTTGAACGTGAATGGGATGAACTCACCCATAAAACGTAGACGAATAGCAGAATGGATTAGAATCCAAAACCCTACCATATGTTGTCTTCAAGAAACACACATGAGGCGGGTTGACACCCACAAGGTCAGAATTAAAGGATGGAGTAAGACCTTCTGGGCTTCAACTGATAGAAAGAAGGCAGGAGTGGTAATCATGATATCTGATAAAGCCAATGCAAAAATAGACCTGATCAAAAGGGATAGGGAAGGTAATTATATTTTGTTAAAAGGGACTATAGACAATGAGGAAATATCATTAATCAATATGTATGCACCAAATAATATAGCACCCAAATTTCTAATGGAGAAACTAGGAGAATTGAAGGAAGAAATAGACAATAAAACCATACTAGTGGGAGACTTAAACCAACCATTATCAAATTTAGATAAATCAAATCAAAAAATAAATAAGAAAGAGGTAAAAGAAGTGAATGAAATCTTAGAAAAATTAGAATTAATAGACATATGGAGAAAAATAAATAGGGATAAAAAGGAATACACCTTCTTCTCAGCACCACATGGCACATTCACAAAAATTGACCATACATTAGGTCACAGAAACATAGCACACAAATGCAGAAAAGCAGAAATAATGAATGCAGCCTTCTCAGATCACAAGGCAATAAAAATAATGATTAGTAATGGTACATGGAAAACCAAATCTAAAACCAATTGGAAATTAAACAATATGATACTCCAAAACCGTTTAGTTAAAGAAGAAATCATAGAAACAATTAATAATTTCATCGAGGAAAATGACAATGGCGAAACATCCTTCCAAACCTTTTGGGATGCAGCCAAAGCGGTAATCAGAGGTAAATTCATATCCCTGAATGCTTATATTAACAAACAAGGGAGAGCAGAGATCAATCAATTGGAAATGCAAATGAAAAAACTGGAAAGCGATCAAATTAAAAACCCCCAGCAGAAAACCAAATTAGAAATCCTAAAAATTAAGGGAGAAATTAATAAAATCGAAAGTGATAGAACTATTGATTTAATAAATGAGACAAGAAGCTGGTACTTTGAAAAAACAAACAAAATAGACAAGGTACTGGTCAATCTAGTTAAAAAAAGGAAGGAAGAAAAGCAAATTCACAGCATTAAAGATGAAAAGGGGGACAGCACCTCCAATGAGGAGGAAATTAAGGCAATCATTAGAAATTACTTTGCCCAATTATATGGCAATAAATACACCAATTTAGGAGAAATGGATGAATATATACAAAAATACAAACTGCCTAGACTAACAGAAGAGGAAATAGAATTCCTAAATAATCCCATATCAGAAATTGAAATCCAACAAGCCATCAAAGAACTTCCTAAGAAAAAGTCCCCAGGGCCTGATGGATTCACCTGTGAATTCTATCAAACATTCAGAGAACAGTTAATCCCAATACTATACAAACTATTTGACATAATAAGCAAAGAGGGAGTTCTACCAAACTCCTTTTACGACACAAACATGGTACTGATTCCAAAACCAGGCAGGTCAAAAACAGAGAAAGAAAACTATAGGCCAATCTCCCTAATGAATATAGATGCAAAAATCTTAAATAGGATACTAGCAAAAAGACTCCAGCAAGTGATCAGAAGGATCATTCACCATGATCAAGTAGGATTCATACCAGGGATGCAGGGCTGGTTCAACATTAGGAAAACCATCCACATAATTGACCACATCAACAAGCAAACTAGCAAGAATCACATGATTATTTCAATAGATGCAGAAAAAGCCTTTGATAAAATACAACACCCATTCCTATTAAAAACACTAGAAAGCATAGGAATAGAAGGGTCATTCCTAAAAATAATAAACAGTATATATCTAAAACCAACAGCTAATATCATCTGCAATGGGGATAAACTAGATGCATTCCCAATAAGATCAGGAGTGAAACAAGGATGCCCATTATCACCTCTACTATTTGACATTGTACTAGAAACACTAGCAGTAGCAATTAGAGAAGATAAAGGAATTGAAGGCATCAAAATAGGCAAGGAGGAGACCAAGTTATCACTCTTTGCGGATGACATGATGGTCTACTTAAAGAATCCTAGAGATTCAACCAAAAAGCTAATTGAAATAATCAACAACTTTAGCAAAGTTGCAGGATACAAAATAAACCCACATAAATCATCAGCTTTTCTATATATCTCCAACACAGCTCAGCAGCAAGAACTAGAAAGAGAAATCCCATTCAAAATCACCTTAGACAAAATAAAATACCTAGGAATCTACCTCCCAAGACAAACACAGGAACTATATGAACACAACTACAAAACACTCGCCACACAACTAAAACTAGACTTGAACAAATGGAAAAACATTAACTGCTCATGGATAGGACGAGCCAATATAATAAAAATGACCATCCTACCCAAACTTATTTATCTATTTAGTGCCATACCCATTGAACTACCAAAATACTTCTTCACTGATTTAGAAAAAACCATAACAAAGTTTATTTGGAAGAACAAAAGATCAAGGATATCCAGGGAAATAATGAAAAAAAACACATATGATGGGGGCCTTGCAGTCCCTGACCTAAAACTATATTACAAAGCAGCAGTCATCAAAACAATCTGGTACTGGCTAAGAAATAGAAAGGAAGATCAGTGGAATAGACTGGGGGAAAGCGACCTCAGCAAGACAGTATACGATAAACCCAAAGATCCCAGCTTTTGGGACAAAAATCCACTATTTCATAAAAACTGCTGGGAAAATTGGAAGACAGTGTGGGAGAGACTAGGAATAGATCAACACCTCACACCCTACACCAAGATAAATTCAAAATGGGTGAGTGACTTAAACATAAAGAAGGAAACCATAAGTAAATTGGGTAAACACAGAATAGTATACATGTCAGACCTTTGGGAGGGGAAAGGCTTTAAAACCAAGCAAGATATAGAAAGAATCACAAAATGTAAAATAAATAATTTTGACTACATCAAACTAAAAAGCTTTTGTACAAACAAAACCAATATAACTAAAATCAGAAGGGAAACAACAAATTGGGAAAAAATCTTCATAGAAACCTCTGACAAAGGTTTAATTACTCATATTTATAAAGAGCTAAATCAATTGTACACAAAATCAAGCCATTCTCCAATTGATAAATGGGCAAGGGAAATGGATAGGCAGTTCTCAGATAAAGAAATCAAAACTATTAACAAGCACATGAAGAAGTGTTCTACATCTCTTATAATCAGAGAGATGCAAATCAAAACAACTCTGAGGTATCACCTCACACCTAGCAGATTGGCTAACATAACAGCAAAGGAAAGTAATGAATGCTGGAGGGGATGTGGCAAAGTAGGGACATTAATTCATTGCTGGTGGAGCTGTGAACTGATCCAACCATTCTGGAGGGCAATTTGGAACTATGCCCAAAGGGCGACAAAAGAATATCTACCCTTTGACCCAGCCATAGCACTGCTGGGTCTGCACCCCAAAGAGATAATGGACACAAAGACTTGTACAAAAATATTCATAGCTGCGCTCTTTGTGGTGGCCCAAAACTGGAAAATGAGGGGATGCCCATCAATTGGGGAATGGCTGAACAAACTGTGGTATATGTTGGTGATGGAGTACTATTGCGCTAAAAGGAATAATAAAGTGGAGAAGTTCCATGGAGACTGGAACAACCTCCAGGAAGTGATGCAGAGCGAGAGGAGCAGAACCAGGAGAACATTGTACACAGAGACAAACACACTGTGGTATCATCGAACGTAATGGACTTCTCCATTAGTGGTGGTGTAATGTCCCTGAACAACTTGCAGGGACCCAGGAGAAAAAAACACCATTCATAAGCAAAGGATAAACTATGGGAGTGGAAACACCGAGAAAAAGCAACTGCCTGAATACAAAGATTGAGGGGACATGACAGAGGATAGACTCTAAATGAACACTCTAATGCAAATACTATCAACAAAGCAATGGGTTCAAATCAAGAAAACATCTAATGCCCAGTGGACTTACGCGTCGGCTATGGGGGGTTGGGGGGGGGAGGAAAAGAAAATGATCTATGTCTTTAACGAATAATGCTTGGAAATGACCAAATAAAATATATTTAAAAAAAAAAAAAAAGAAAATTAAAAAGTTATGCAACAGAAAGTAGTATTAGGCCAGTTTCTGATTCCATTTCTAACAGAACACTTAAAATGGATATGCAAAAAATTCAAAAGGATACATTAGAAATAAAATGAAGAAGGTCAAAGTGATATGTAGGATAAGGAAAATCAGATGATTTAATGCATGATGCCACATTCTGAGAGAACTTAGATTTAAAAACTCATTTTTTGGTAGTTAATTAAGGAATTTAATAAAAATAGGACAGGTAGATGGAAGAAAATAAGGAATTGGGTCTCTCACCTGGTGCTAAACATAATATACTGCTGAATACTTGAAAGTTGTTATGGGGTTCAGATGTGTACCCCTGGGGTTCGGGAAGGATACCTTTTGCAAGAATGCAAGACTCCAAAACTTGGCTTAAAAACAAAAAGAGAAATTTATTAATTTAGAAAGTAATGTTGAGAATGGCCAGGAGAATAGCAAGGTGGGACAGCAAGATGGGGAGCAGTTCCCTGGGAGGACAGCATGAAAGGAAAGGCTCTTCCCCCGAGGACATAGGTTTTGGGGATTTTATACTCTTTACAACAGATGCTATGGCATGGTGTGACCTAGAGTGCTAGTCACTCAGGCATTTGGTGGGATGAGGTGGATATCTGACTGGGGTCTGCCTGGAGGCATAAAGATTCCTTAACAAAGAGATATCTTGGGATATAGTCTGATAGGATTGAGGTGTAGCCTGGAGGTGCATCTCTTTGTCCATATTGAATCTAGAGGACAATCAAAGGTAGATAGTCATCTCAGGACTCTATGGGGGTCATTGGGTGTTTCCAGGTTCAGAGTCAGGAGGATAAAAGGGAGTGAGGGAGTTTCCCTGATAATAGTTCGCCAAACTTTCTGGGGCACAATGCCCATGTCAAAAGTGAAGTTCAAATTTAATATTTTCCTTTTTTAAATATTTAATTTTTTTTAGTAACAAACTTCCACAAAAGTTCGCCAAAGTCATATGATCCAAATTGTCTCCTTCCTTTCTTCCCTCTCTCCTCCCAAAGTTGGCATGCTTCAATTTGGGCTAAACATGTATTATCATGCAAACATCAAATTTAACATTTTCAAATCGTTGTTCATATTATATGTTCTTTCCCCCTTTCTGTTGCCCAGTAGGTTTTTCCAGTAGGAGAATAAAGCTGAGTTCCTTCCCTCTTAGAAGCCATTGTATCTCTAACCTTAACAGTTTCATGGTCATAGATATAATCTACTTTCTCTGGAGTTGCTTTAATTACTTCCTCTGTTATGGAAGAGGAGAAAGTCTGCGGCTAAGGAAGGAATTGATTGGATTTCAATGAAATGAAATAATTTCATTCTAAAGGAATGAATGTATTTGAGGTTTATTTTGTTTATTTTTTGGCTATATATGCCCTTTATTCTTGGTGAAAAAGCTTAAAAAGCAACTGCCGGAAGAAAAAATCTGAACTACATTTCAGTACCTTTTGTTAGAGGGGAGAAATGGCACATATAGCTCAAGGAAGAGGAAAGAATATGAGAATTTTCTTTAAAATTTGATTTGAATCTTTTGTTTTTCCCTTTTCAACCAATAATCTTAGCACAGGATGATCCCTGGAAGTTGGAGTTTAATGGAAGAACTACCAGAGAGTACAGATTTTGAAGAGGAAGAAAAAGTAAATGGAGATCATCTAGTCCACGCATTTTAAATGTTTCTATGAGTGTGTCTTAGACCCACTTCACAATCTGACCTCCCTTTCTCAAAATACTATTTAAAAATAATTGCAAAATTTCGGTTAGAGGCTAATGAAAATAAATACTTTTTTTCTCATCCAAATTCACAGACTCAGAAATCTATCCTTACATTCCTCTGGTATCCCCAAGGTTAAGACATCTAATCTAGTCCAAATTGCATCTGAAAAGGTTTTTAGCCTACTATTTTAACCAATGATCATGAAGTGAAAATCTCCAGTTAGAGTAAATCCACTATGTGCAGATGCTACATGTTTCACATTTGTATTGTTTTTCCCATTATGAAAATTTTCTCTTATGTGAAGTAGGAATCTGAAGCATCTATTTCTCTTTGAAATATCCATTCATATGTACTGTTCCTTGGGTGAAATATCCATTATACCTTCAAATGATATCATATGGCACAATCCTGAGTACCTTCACCATCCTGGATTTTCTCATAATAATATGATAACATTTATCAATGTCCTTCCTAAAATGTAGCACAGAAAACTGAATTCAATTCTCCAAATCACCTGTCTAGTCCTAGAAACTATACTGGTTTATATAAGAAATCAATTATATATATCCTTGTTATGGGCGGGAAGGATACCTTTGGGGTTTCGGGAAGGATAACTTTTGCAAGAATGCAAGACTCCAAAACTTAGCTTAAAAACAAAAAAAGAGATTTATTAATTTAGAGAGTAATGTTGAGAGTGTCCAGGAGGATAGCAAGGTGGAACAGCAAGATGGGGAGCAGTTCCTTGGGAGGACAGCATGAAAGGAAAGGCTGTTCCTCCATGGGGACAGCATGGATGGAGAGGCTGTCCCCCAGACAACATCAGTTCTGGGGTTTACATACACTTTAGATGCTAGGTCCTGGTGTGGACAAGACCAGAGTGTTAGTCCCTCAGGCATTTGGTGGGATGGGGTGGTCATCTGACTGGGGTCTGCCTGGAGGCATAAAGATTCATTTCTTTGTCCACCTTAAATCTAGAGGACAAAAGAGGGTGAACATCTCAGGACCCTGGGTGGGGTCATTGGGTGTTTCTAAGTTCAGAGTCACAAGGATTCAAAGGCAAGGGAGTTTCCCTGATAATAGTTGGCCTGGGTTTCTGGGGTACAGTGCCCATGTCATCTTCTCAAAAATTTAGAAATAAAATACGTCACCAAACTCCTTTCATGAGATAAATGTTGGACTGCTCCATAAAACAGGGAAAACTAAATCAAAGAGAACTAAGTAAATAATATTAATGGAAAATGTAAATAAAATCCTGTTTTATATTTTATAATTCTATAATTTTGTCCTGTTAATATATTTTTAAATATATCACTATTAATCCCTTTCATTTAAATTATCAACTTTATTGACATATGGTTGGGCAAAGTTTTTCCTAATAATATATTTTTTTGCTTCTTCATTTTTTGTGAATTTTCATTTTTTAATGCTGATAGTTCCATTTTCCTATTGCTTTTTAAATCAAAATAGATAACAGTTTACTTATTATTTATTCAAGAAAAAGTCAGCTTGTAGTCTAATTATTAATTAAATGCTTTTTAAAAACATTATTAAATTTCTTATATCATTTTGAGAATTTTTAATTTAGTGCATGATTATTTTAATACTTTTGTTGGATTTTTGGTTAAGCTGTTTACCCAATTTGTCAATCTGCTATTTTTCTTTTTTTGTTGATCAAAATATTTAGGCTTGTATGTTTTTCACTAAGGACTATTTTGGAAATAGCTCCAAAATTTGGTTATATTATTTCACTGTTGTCTTTATCATTAATGAATTGATCAATTATTCCTAGTATTTATTTATTGACATTGCATTTATTTAGCACTATTATATACTTTCTAGTTAATTTGTAATCCTTTTTTCATGGACTTTTTATTGAATATAATTTTATTCAATTCCCATACAATTTCCCATACATAAAATACGGGGATTTAATATTTCTTAATCAATATTTTTTGCATTTGTTTAGAAAGCTTTTATGCCCTAATTTATGGGCATATTTGTGCGATGATGCTGTAAATACTTGGAAAAAAGTATAATCCTTTTAGGAAGAGAGGTGAATCATGTTTAACTTTTCTAAACTCCTATTCAAATCCTTAACTTTTTCATTTTTTGTTAGAATTTTCTAGCTCTCAAAGGGCATGTGTTAAAGTACTTCACTATTGTAATGTTGGGTCTCTATATCTCTGTGACTCAATTATACTTTTAAGTATTTAAATGTTACACTACTTTGTAAAAAATGAACTTGAAATCTGGACTTCAATCCCCACAAGCCCTTGCTCCACTTCCCCAAAATGCTTTGTAATCTCACTCAATTCTCAGGGGGCCAAGATCTAGAAGGGATTTAACCTGATTGCAAAGGCTTTTGTGGGCTTTTTGGACTTCTGTTTTGGAGTAGACATGGCTCTTTCATAATGTAGGTGAGGTTGTCTAGGCCCTTGGGCCTTGACATGTGATTTCTTGTCCTGTATTTTCTTTAATCTTTAACCTTTAATAAACCTCATAAAATATAATACTCCTAGCAGAGAGAAAATAATTTCTACATGCCTCAGTCTCCCTAAATTTTAATCTTTACAGTTTTGGTGACCTAATGGGAGAAAAAACTCTCAATCTTCTGATTCTTTTCTGATCTTAAGTTCAGCTTTTAATAGCTAGTGCCTAGAAATTTTTTTTGATCCACATTTCTCTGGCTGAGGTTTTTTTTTTTTTTACCCTTGCAAAGCTGCTGCTTGTTCCAGCCATTAGATAGCTCACAGGCTCACTCCAGACCTGTTGCATTTGCCACCCACCCCACCCGGCTCAGCCTGCTTGCCTGCCTGCCACCGCCCTCTGCTTTGGACAGGCCCTGGTCCGGCTCCCAGCCCTGCTTGCCTGCTTTCCTGTCATTCCTGGCCTACCCTGGTGCAAGAGATTCTTGTTCAACTCAGATCCTTGGAGCAGATCACTCAGGACTTATTTCTTCCAGCTGGTAACTATTGGTCATGTGGGCAGATCATAGCAGGGGAGAGAGACTAGAGGGAGGGAAGAAACAGATTTTTCAAGCAGGAACTTAAAAATTTAGAAGGATACCTTTTGACTCTTCTAGTAATTTCATTGACTTCACCTGTATGTCAGGGAGAAGATTCAGCCCAAAGATTCAACTTTAACTTTGAAGTTGCAAATGGGAAGCTCAAAGAACTGAGAGCCAGGCCTAAAGACATGTGGTCCTGGGTTAAAATCTGGCCTCAGATACTTCCCAGCAGTGGGGCCCTGAGCAGATCCCTTAATCCCCATTGCTTAGCCCTTACCACTTTGCCTTTGGGCACTGGACATTTAAATGCATAATTAATAAAAAAAAAACACCTAAGAAACTTTAAATACTAGAGGCTATATTTTAAGGCATTTCAGACTCCAATGGTTTATAAAAATCTCTGTATTCTATTGCATTTTTTGTTTAAAGTTTAACTTTGTGATTTTAAGTTCATATATTACTGGATTCAATATTATTCTGTTATACTGTTTATTTTTAATGTACTGAGTTTTGTAATTCTGTTGTTTTTCCCCTATAACTATTGAACAAATATTGTAATTAAGCCCAGAGATGAAAAAAAAAAAAAACCCAGCCTTCCTAAATTTTGCCTTTGTAAATTGTCACATAGAGGATAGATGAAGTCCAGAACTGGTTACAATTGCTATAACAACCTGTGAAAAATTTAATGTGCTAAATATCTCAAATGATTTTAAGGGTTTTTTAAATATGATTTTGTAATTTTTTTTAACAATCTCTGGTTATTTTTGCCTGCCCCTAACACCAGGTGTAAGGCCAATTCTAGCTGAAGTGAAAAACATTTTATAACCCACAACCTTCCCACATTTCAAAATATGTGAATGGAAGTTGGGGCAGTTAATCTCAGGGCATTTTACCCATAAAAAGCCTCCAAAAAAGGAGCATCTCTCATTTATACTCCAGCTCACTACTTTACTTCCACCAGAATGATATATAGATTTCTTGATTATGTCCTTAACCCAAGATGAGTTTTACTTGGTTTAAAAAAATATGTTTAAATACCAAGGTTGAAAGATTGCTACTTTTGTAAAAACTTGTGGCAAATGTCCATCAATTCATAGGTTTGAAAAATGTCATACAGCAACTTATGTGAAATATGATAGTGTGTTTGTTTGCTATTGTAATTAATTGGGCTAGTGAGAATTTTGGGGATATTGATACTACATATTTGTACTACTCTTCTTTATTTTAAAAAAATGTTACCTTGTTCAATTCATTTGCATTTTACTCACAGTGATCATGGCCAGATATTAAGAGGAAATGGATCTTATTTTTAGTAAGAAAGCCTTGTATTCTATATTTTCTTATATGACACAGAGTGTCAATGATTATAAGCTACATTTTTGAATTTTTAAAGCTCTTTTATTATTATATTTTTCTTGCATGTGCAATATACTTTTTCAATTTTTTTTCAATTTTTTCTCTTTTTTATATTTGAAGCACATGTCACCAGTATTAAGATTTTCTTTAACCTTTTGATTTTCAGTATTACAAGTTTAAGATACATTTGCTAATGCATGTCCTAAAAAGCTTGTGACTATAAAAATGATGCCACTAATTATTTAAAAATTTATAGGACTTTGCTTAATGATTCTGTCTGATTCCAGGACAAGATATACACAAAAGGGCCATTGCACAGAGCCAAAGAAAAGCCAATTCAGGATGGATTGATGCACTTCTAGGACAATACAAAGCTTTTGAACCTAGTGTGAGACTTGGGGTTGCGACACTTGACTTATGTTAAGATGTAGGCCTTCCTTGTGTCCACACTGACTCTGAAGATACAGACGAGTATCCCCAAAACCTTGGCTCCTATAATCTTGTCCCCTTTTCTGCCTTTCTTAGTGTGGTACCTTTCTGTAGTCCTGGCTACTGACTGGGTAAATGCATCATTGCTTAGATCATTTTGATTGGGCCCTGATTCAAGGACCTGTTATAGATTTATTTTTCTTTTCACTTGGAATTTCTACACATAAGACTTTGCTAGTCTATATTTTCATCCAGTATTTTCTTTTTTTATTTCAATTTTTCTGATGTCTTTTTAATATCTCTTGCCAATTGATTCATATAACTCATACCTCAGCCATGCATCCCTAAGTGATCCTGTATTTTTCAATCATCCACAACATGGGGAAATGTAAAAAAAAAATCATTATTTAAATTGCAAATTTTAAATTCCTTTTTAGAAGAATTTTAGGTTAAGAAACATGATACCTCTCTGAATCCAGAAACTGAACTGTTGGAGGAGACACCATGAAGAAGCCTCCAGACCATAAGCTGCACAAAAATGAACTTTGGGTGTAGTTGATTGAACATTTATTTGTATGTATACTTTCATGCCAAAGGGGACTGCCCCCTAACTGGCTTTCTGTCAATGCGTCTAGCAATTATTGGGTTTTTCTTTTTCTCTTATCCTTACATTATTGTAATCTTTTAAGTTGATTATGTTTTTATGATCCTTTTGGAGAAAAAATTAATTTTTCCAAAAATGATCACACAGAGAATGTAAAAAATGGACTTGAACTCTGGAATTCAATCCCCACAAGCCCTTGCTCCACTTCCCCAAAATGCTTTGTAATCTCACTCAATTCTCAGGTGGGCCGAGATCGAGAAGGGATTTAACCTGATTGCAAAGGCTTTTGTGGGCTTTTTGGACTTTCGTTTTGGAGCAGACATGACTCTTTTCATAATGTAGGTGAGGTTGTCTAGGCCCTTGGGCCTAGTCATGTGATTTCTTATCCTGTATTTTCTTTAATCCTTAATCTTTAATGGGGTGTATGGGGTGCTCAGGTAGGGGTAGTATTTCTGGTATGGAGGGCTTGTCGTGCCTCCTAGGGCAGCTCTCCAGCCTCTGACCCCCACCTGACCCCCAGCTCTCACTTGTGGCTCCCAGTAGCTGCAGCCACACCCCACGCAACGGCTTCGACAGGCCAGCTAAACCTTGTGAGGGTAGCCATCGGGTCGTCGACCCCTGGTGAACCAGGGATTTGCTCACCCAGCATGTGAAGACTGCTTCGGCTGAACAGGCGGAAGAAACTAATAAGAAGGTTCAACGTCTGAGAGGGCGAAGCAGCAAAGCACTGTGGAGTGCTTAGGGCGTGTTGGAGTACAAAGGACAACACAGCCACCCAATGCAGCTGAGGAAGTCTCCAGGTGTAACGACTTTTCGTGCCACTGGACCCAGGCTTCCAACGCCGAAAGAGTGGGACTGTCTCTGTGCACCGACTTTTCTACTTAAATCTCTTTCACACACAAGTATCTTTGTGCACACTCATCTATCCTAACCCCGTCCACCCTCTTCAAGACCTGCGGCGATGGGGGACTGGCAACGCAACATGTGGAGGTGACCACTGGCAGTTGTAGTCACGATCCTGCACGTAGGCGGCCCACGGACCAGTGGTCGCTCGGCCCTGTGGGCAGCAGGGACGTTCGGCAGCATCCTGGGCGACTGAGCAGCCCTCTCTAGGACAGCACTGCTCACCCTAATCAAGGGAGGGGACTAGAAAAGGTGTCCCAAACATTGCCTGCCCTACAAACACCCAGTCAGCACACCGCAGCTGGCAGGTCATCCCTTTAAGAGGTTCAAATCAAAAAAAAAATACAAAGAAACTCCTACTAGCAGCATGGAACATCAGGACATTACTTGATAGAGAGCATACCCCAAGACCTGAGAGAAGAACTGCTCTAATCGTTAAAGAACTGGCGCGATATAACATTGACATCACAGCCTTAAGCGAAACACGCTTACCAGAAGAGAGATCACTCAGTGAACCCACCACTGGATACACCTTCTTCTGGAAAGGTAGAGCCTCAAATGAAGACAGAATCCATGGTGTTGGCCTGGCTATCAAGGCCAGTTTGTTCAAACAGCTGCCAGACTTGCCTGTGGGCATCAGCGAGAGGCTCATGAAGATCCATTTGCCTCTCAGCAAAGACCAGTATGCGACAATCATCAGCGCATATGCCCCAACACTGACCAGCACAGAGGAGACCATCGAGCAGTTCTACTCTGACCTGAGTGCCGTCCTGCACTCAGTGCCCACAAATGACAAGCTGATACTACTGGGAGACTTCAATGCCCACGTTGGCCAGGACCATGAAAGATGGAAAGGAGTGCTCGGCAAACACGGCATGGGCAAAATGAACAACAATGGCCTACTGCTACTCAGCAAATGCTCAGAGTTCAAACTCACCATCACCAACACTGTGTTCAGAATGGCGAACAAATATAAAAAAACGTGGATGCACCCAAGATCAAAATAGTGGCATCTCATTGACTACATCATTGTACACCGGCGAGACATCCAGGATGTAAGATCACCAGAGCCATGAGAGGAGCTGAATGCTGGACAGACCACTGATTGGTTAGAGCGACTCTTCAAATGTGCATTGCTCTTCGCCATCCAAAACGCGCCCAGACAGTTTGCGCATTTTACAGCATGAGTCATCTTAGAAATCCATCTTATTTGTAAACATTCCAGTCCTGCCTGGACAACAAGCTGTCTGCCAAGGGACCACTCACTGGAAGCTCAACTGAGAAATGGAACCAGTACAGAGACGCAGTGAAGGAAACACCAAAGGCAGTCCTAGGCCCAAAACAACGCAACCACCAGGTCTGGTTCGATGAGAACAACACTGCTATTGAAGACCTATTGAGCAAGAAGAACAAAGCCTTTATGGAGTGGCAAAATAACCCAAACTCTGCTCCTAAAAAGGATAGATTCAAGTCTCTCCAAGCCACGGCGCAGCATGAGATCAGGAAGATGCAAGACCGATGGTGGGAATAAAGGCAGAAGAAATCCAGCGGTTTGCTGATATGAAAAACTACAAACAATTTTTCAGTGCCCTCAAGACTGTCTATGGGCCATTAAAACCCACCACCACTCCCTTGCTATCCTCTGACAGTGACACTCTCATAAAAGATAAAAAAGGCATCAGCAACAGGTGGAAAGAACACTTCAGTCAGCTTCTCAACCGATCCTCTTCAGTCGACCAAAGCTCCCTAGACCAGATCACCCAAAACCACACCATTGAACAACTTGATGTCCCTCCTTCAATAGAGGAAGTCCAAAAAGCCATTAAACAAATGAGTGCAGGCAAGGCACCCAGTAAAGACGGGATCCCAACCGAGGTGTACAAGGCCTTAAATGGAAAGGCACTCCAGGCATTCCACATAGTGCTGACCAGCATATGGAAGGGGAAGACATGTCCCCAGAACTCAGAGATGCCTCCATCGTAGCCCTATACAAGAACAAAGGCTCACGAGCAGCCTGTGACAACTACAGAGGCATCTCACTACTCTCCACTGCTGGAAAGATCCTTACCCTTGTTATACTCAACAGACTCCTGTCATCTGATTCAGAGCAGAACCTGGCTGCATCACAATGTGGCTTCTGACCAGATCGCAGCACATTGTCTTGGTCTTCATGGTGAGGCAAATGCAGGAAAAATGCCTTGAGCAGAACCTGAGTCTCTACATTGTCTTCATAGACCTGACAAATGCGTTTGACACAGTGAACAGGGACGCATTGTGGTTGATCCTCAGCAAGCTCAGTTGCCCAGCAAAATTCATCACACTGATCCAGCTCTTTCATGTTGACATGACAGGGGAAGTCCTATCTGGTGGAGAGACTTCCGATCACTTCAACATCTCCAATGGCGTGAAACAAGGTTGTGTCCTCACTCCGGTACTATTCAACCTATTTTTCACCCAAGTAATACAACATGCTGTGATGGATCTAGACCTGGGCATCTATATCAAATACCGACTGGATGGCTCACTATTTGACCTTCGCCACCTGACTGCAAAAACAAAGACAACAGAGAGACTCATCCTGGAAGCTCTCTTTGCAGATGACTGTGCTCTCATGGCCCACCAAGAAAATCACCTTCAAACCATTGTGGACAGGTTCTCTACTGCAACAAAATTGTTTGGCCTAACCATCAGCCTCAGCAAAACAGAGGTGCTGTTCCAACCTGCACCAGGGAGGCCAACTAACCATCAACACCTTCAAGTACCTGGGCAGCACCATCACCAACGATGGGTCCCTAGACCACAAGATTAATGCCAGGATCCAAAAGGCCAGCCAGACACTTGGGTGGCTGCTCTCCAAAGTCCTCCAACACAGAGGTGTAAGCACTGCGACAAAGCACAAAGTGTACAATGCAGTGGTCCTCAGCTTGCTCCTGTATGGTTGTGAGACACGGACACTGTATCGGAAGCACATGAAGCAGCTGGAGCAATTCCACCAATGCTCCCTCTGGTCAATCACGAGGATTCGATGGGAGGACCGAATCACCAATCAGGAAGTCCTCGGCAGAGCCAACTCCACCAGCATCGAAGTCCTGGTCCTCAAAACCCAGCTACGATGGTCTGGACACGTCATCCGCATGGACCCACAGTGAATACCAAGACAGGTATTCTATGGTAAACTGTCAGCTGGACTCAGGAAACAAGGCCGACCAACGAAAAGATTCAAGGATCAGCTAAAGTTAAACTTGAAGTGGGCTGGCATTACACCAAAGAAGCTAGAACTCGCTGCCTCTGTCAGAAGCAGCTGGCAAACCCACATTAACCATGCTGCCTCCACCTTTGAAAATGAGCGACGTCGATGTCTTGCTGCTGTGCGTGAACAACGGCACCAGGCACAACTGCACCTCCCGTAACAACTGGCGTCCCATGCCCCATGTGCCATAAACTTTGCACCTCAGCATTTGGACTCCAAAGTCACATGAGGGTACACCGTAGATGAAACTGCACAAAGACAATAGTCTTTCTCGGTCACCAAGAGACTACCACTCCTTCTAATCTTTAATAAACCTCATAAAATATAATACTCCTTGCAGAGAGAAACTAATTTCTACCTGCCTCAGTCTCCCTAAATTTTAATCTTTACAGTTTATTACACAGGTGTGTTTCATAATGTTATTATCTGTTAATAAGGCATTGGCTATGATTTGTTTTCAACAAAGTGTAAGTTTTTTATTTTCTCTTTAAATCAAGCTAATTTTTGCTGATGAAATCTCGATGGCTATCCCTAATTTTTTTAGCTTAGTTAAGCATAATGAATTTTGCTCTGGTATCTTATTTTTACTCTTTGTTTTGTATTTTAAACATGTTCTTATAAACAACATATTTTTTCAATGAGGGAGATTTGGAGAAAGAAAATAAATGCTTGTTAGTTGAAAAAGTTATTAATATTTTAAAAAGATGTAAATTTGAGGAAGATAATATTAATGCTCCTCTTCTTCAGACTATTAATTCCCTCCTCTCCATTACTGTGTAGCAGTAATTTAATTCTTCCAAATTTGTTTTAACAGGGAATTGGCAAAAAATATTTGTAGTTTTTATTTTGCTTTATTTTGAAGAGTTTTTTTTTTCTCCCTCAGATTATATGTTGGTACAATTTTCAATAATTGTTTTTTGGCATTTTTGAATCCATATTTTCTTCCCCTCTCCCACCCCTTTCCCTTCCACAAGATGTATATAATATGATATAGGTTTTATATGTATTAGTATATAGTACATATTTATATATTCATCATGTTGTGAAAGAAAACATTGCTTACACAAAAGAAAATTCATGGAGGAAAGAAAGTGAAGGATATGTTTCAATCAATTTATTTTCTATCACTTCCTTCTATAGCAGTGGATAGCCTATTTTTGTAATGGATCAGTTTCCCTCCCTTTTATTTTTTCTATATGACCTTTTATTCCTCTTCTTTCACCTTTCCCTGTTAAATATATTTGTTCCTGACTACCATCTCCTCAGGTTCATCTTCCTTTTGGTCTCTCTCTACCTTTTATTATTGCCCCCTCTACTTCTTACTTCCCTTTAAGGTAAGATGTCTTTGTTTCTAATTGCATGCAGATGTTATTCCCACGTTGTACCAAGTCTAGTGAAAATAGGATTCAAGGATTGCCCACCATTCTCCTCATCTTCTCCTCCATTGTATTGATTCCTAGGAACCTCTTGTAAAAATTGAGACTTGAATCCAGGACTTCAATCCCCAGAAGTCCTTGCTCCACTTCCCCAGAATGCTTTGTAATATCACTGAATTCTCACCTAGGCCGAAATCAAGATGGGGTATTTAACCTGATTGGAAAGGCTTCTGGGGGTCTCTTTTTTCTTTCCTGTTTCCACTTGCAAGCAGACGCAGCTCTTTTCATAATGTAGGTGAGGTTGTGTCTAGGCCTCTCTGGGCCTAGATATGTGCTTTCTTATTCTATAACTTTCTTTAATCCTTAACCTTTAATAAACCTCTAAAAATATAATACTCCTTGCAGAGAGAAACTAATTTCTACCCTGCCTCAGTTTCCCTAAATTTTAACTGTTACACTCTTCATGTGAGTTAATTTATCCCCAATATTGAATGTTTTTTTATATCATCCCATTTTATTCCTCTTACTCCCTGATCTCTGCCAATGTATGCCCTTATTCTCTGTTCTAATGGTGATAAAGTTATGAAGTATTTTCCATACCTTACATATCCTAAGAAATTTAGGTACCTTAGATTCTTCATATGTCACAAATATCTTATGTATCTTAGTTATCATCTTGTGCAGCAATTCAGTTTAACACCATTTACCCTTAAATTACTTTAAGTATCTTAAGAGTCTCTTTCATCAAAGATCCTAATTAACACTTTCCCATGAAAGAATGTGATCCACTTAACCCCACTGAGTCCCTTGAGCTTTTTCTTTTGTATTTACCTTTTTAAGTTTTATTTGAATATCAATTATGATCACTGAATTTTATTTTCAGCTCTGGTCATTTTTATCAGTAATTCCTGGAAATCCTCTCTTTCACTAAAAGTGCATTTCTTCCCCTAAAGTATTGTTATGGGCATGAAAGATCCCTTAGGGGTTTGGGAAGGATACCTTTTGCAAGAATGCAAGACTCCAAAACTTAGCTTAAAAACAAAAAGAGAAATGTATTCATTTAGAAAGTAATGTTGAGAGTTGCCAGGAGGATAGCAAGGTAGAACATCAAGATGGGGAGCAGTTCCTTGGGAGGACAGCATGAAAGGAAAGGCTGTTCCTCCATGGCGACAGCATGGGTGGAAAGGCTGTCCCCCAGAGGACATCAGTTCTGGGGTTTATATACTCTTTAGATGTGTTGGTGTGGACATGACCTAGAGTGTTAGTCCCTCAGGCATTTGGTGGGATGGGGTGGTCATCTGACTGGGGTCTGCCTGGAGGCATAAAGATTCATTTCTTTGTCCATCTTAAATCTAGAGGACAATTAAGGAGGATAAGGAGGGTGGGGTCATTGGGTGTTTCTAGGTTAAGAGTCACAAGGATGCAAAGGCAAGGGAGTTCTCCTGATAATAGTTCCCCTGGGTTTCTGGGGGCACTGTGTCCATATCAGTATTATGTTCAAATTCACTGGGTAGGTGATTCATGGTTTTAGTTCTAGATCCCTTGCCTCATGTGATGCCTTTGATGCCTTTTGATCCTCTCATGTAGAAGCTGCAATTACCTTTATAATCTTAATTGTGACCATGATTTTTTTTTTGCCTCTGGAAACACTATTATCTCCCTGAAGTAGAAATTCTGGAATTTGTCTATAATAGTCCTAGGATTGTCAAATTTGGGGTTTCTTTCAAGTGGATATCAGTGTACTCTTTCGATTTCTATTTTCCCCCTTTTGTATGTGAACATTAGGGAAGTTTCCCCTCAAAATTTATTGCAATATTGTGTACAATCTCTCAGGAGAACCCCAACCTCTAGTCCCAGTCCTACTTAGGTTCACCTCATTTGTGTGTCTGACTAGAGCACATACAGATGGGGAGAGGGGGGGAAACCTGCAGTGAGACTAAAAGCCTCCTACAATTTGGGTCAGGTTTCAATGGTAGCCCTTCTGATGCCCTGGAGAGTCCCTATTGCCCCAATCACTCACCTCTTTCTTTTGTTCAATCACTCCCATGGCTACTGATGAAGGCTTGGGAATGCCCACATAATGAGAGTGTTTCTTAAGGACACAGGTCATAGACCAAGCCTGAGAAAGAGCCAAGTACTCCTCAGACCTAAGGAGTAGGAGTGAAGGGATGATCACAGGAAATCTATTCTTTTGAAGGCAAATCCACTTTTGGAACAAATTAGCTACTGATGCAATTACTTCAGCAGGCTCTGAACAAATTCCCAAAGACAGATGTTTCAGTCATGAGCCAGTGAGGCAGAGTAAGAGAAATTAAAATTAACAACAATAATAAGGCATGAGAGCGAGAGTATGTGTAAGAGTGAAGATGTTAGGATCCATTCCCACAATGAAGCTATGTGAGCACAGTGAGCTGAGCACCTGACTGCCAGTTCAGGTGTATCAAGAATAGAGGAGTATATGTATTTATGTATTGATGTATATATGTATTTCTGTATTAATGCATCACCTCACTCTCAAAATTAATTGGAATAAAGATTATATTTCTTCAGGTACTTGGTTCAAATCTTTATTGAACTAGTTGTCTGCTAACCACCAGCAAGAACAGAAACACCTGAATCTCCATAGGAGGAAAATGTCAGCAATATACTGACAGAGAAATTTCATCCCCTTCATGGGCAAATCTGGATGGACAAAAATCCATTGCCATTAGACATCAGACTTATCAGCAATGAATTTAGGGTCAGCCCATTGAATTATTGAGTTACAAAGTATTGATCTAAGTATAGCAAACATGTTGAGGCATATCCAATTTCATTGTTCTTACTATTAAAAAAATCTGTTCAGTAAGAGCCAATAAAAAATTAAAATATTTTTCATATTTATCTTTATCTCACCCTTTTTGATTCCTCTGAATAACAATTGCCCAACAAATTGGAATCAGTTGCCTTCCTCAGATTTGGCACTAGACCCTGAATATATGGGAAGATCGATTTGTAATATAATAAAAAGTATTGATCAAATAAAGTCAGTTAATTAAAATAAAACAATTACCCAGAATCCAAAATTAGGCAATCTGATAACTTGAGGAAAGGTTAGAGATTTTCCATGTTAAGAGGGGAAGAATGAATAGGTTTAATTTCAAAATATCAGAAAAAGTGGCCTCCACTCTCCCAAGTGACTATAAAAAATAAAAGGAACATTGAAACCATAAGTGATTGATCAGAACAGTCAATTTTCAGGTAAGACATATGGGTTGCTTGAGATGTATAATTGTGAGAAAACTTTGCATCAATCATTACATGTGACTGGCTTTCTGATGAGCATAACCTAAATATTTAAATATCTCTAAGAAATAGGTAGAGATGATCCAACTTACCAGCCACCCAGGGAAAAGTTCAAACAGTGCAGTAAGGTTTTCTCACCATCCCCAAAATTGAACCAAATTTTCTCCTGAGACAGAAGTTGTACTAGGTCCATAATTGAATAGAAAGGGATCTATACTAGCTCCAGAAATGTCACAAAACGGAGTCAGGGTGGGTCACTCAATTGCCACTACCATTTGCTGTTTTTTTTTTTTTTAATTTAATTTTATTGAGTAATTATGAAAAATTTTCCATGGTTACATGATTCATGTTCTTTCCCTCCCTTCCTCCCAGCCCCCTCCCAGAGCCAATGCTCAGTTGTTTTTCTTCTCTGTTCCTACTCCCACAGTTCTTCCTCTGAATATGGATAATGTTCTTTCTCATAAGTCTTTCAGAATTGTCCTGGACCATTGCATTGCAGCTAGTAGAAAAGTCCATTACATTCAATTGTGCCACAGTGTATCAGTCTCTGTGTACAATGTTCTTCTGGTTCTGCTCCTTTAATTCTGCATCAATTCCTGGAGGTTGTTCCTTTTCACATGGAATTCCTCCACTTTATTATTCCTTTTAGCACAATAGTATTCCACCACCAACAGATATATACAAGCCTTCTTCCTTATTATCTTTTTGGGGTACAAACCCAGCAGTGGTATGTCTGCTGGATGAAAGGACATGCATTCATTTAAAGCCTTTTGTGCATAGTTCCAAATTGCCCTCCAGAATGGCTGGTCCAATTCACAGCTCCACCAGCAATGCATTAATGTCCCTATTTTGCCACATTCCCTCCAAAATTTATTATATCCCTTTGCTGTCATGTTAGCCAGTCTGCTCCACTTATTGTTCTAATCCCCTCAATCTCTTCAGTATAGAGAGCTGTGCAGTAAGTGCCTTGGAGGCAAGTTTATATGGCAGACAGTTCTTATCTTTATCTAGCTTAAAGTCTAGAAGTAGATGTGATAGTTAACAGATATAACTATAATTCACACATTAAAATGCAGGATACAATGAGTACTAAGTACAATTCTGCTTGCTAACAACTGGACTGCCAGCAGACTCTAGGACAACCCATATCCGTGTATGTAAACACCAGCTGCAAAACAAATGGCCCCAGTAGAATGGCATTCAAAGCAGGTCAAGCAGACAGATTCCAGAAACAGACAGGCTGGGAAAAAAAGAAAAAGAAAAATGGATATTCCTTATGCTTTTTACAAAACAATTGTCACACAGCCAGTGACCACAAGAGCTCTCTTTGAGAATTCTTCAGTTTAGAATTTCCATCTCCTCCTATCCCTTCCAGCACTTCCCTAACTGCTGCCTTGAACTGTCTATTACTCCTCTATTCCTGTCTTATTGAATCTCTGAGATACTCTAGGGCAGATCTGAAGTAGCAAGACTTGTATATGAAAGGCAGGAGGTTGTGGCAAATCTTGAGGACCACTTCTTATAATCCCCCTTCCTCTATGACCCAGAGTTCTCTTGTAGCAATGATGACAGTGCCTTTAACATTCTCTCCTCCAATCCATAATTTTTTTCCCTGAGTCCTTATCACATCCTGTAGGATATAAAGAGTACAGTAGTGCGTGTGTGTGTGTGTGTGTGTGTGTGTGTGTGTGTGTGTTACTAAATACCTCATTCAGCATCTACAGACAATTTTATCGAATCTGTAGTAGGTTTTTAAAAAAGGCAAGAGAAAAATAACTTGATATTTCATTCGTATGTATTTTAGGTTTGCTTATCTGAATGTGTGTGCCTCCCCCCCCCCCAATGAAATATAAGCTATTTGAGAATATGGACTGTACCATTTTTGTCTTTTAATTCTTGCTTGACACAGTATTTGGAATAGAGTAGATATTTTATAAATGTTTCTCAAATTAAAAAAAAGGCAAAAGAGAGAAGGGTTGTGAATCGATGAAATTTGTAACAAGCTTCTTCAACTTTAAGTTATTTTCCATTGCTCCGGTTGCTAAATATAGCTCTTTAGTGGGGAATATATTTTCTTCAAACATCTAGAAGAAGGAAAAAGTAGAGATGATTTTCAATTTCCTGCTTTGGTCAAGTAGGATAGAAATCCTGACCAGAGTTAACTGGTGACAATGGAGAGAAAATCAGGTGAGCCAGTGTATGGGAAGCTTAGAAGAGAAAAAAAGAGAAAATGATGGAGTAGACATCATCTAAATGTCTCCAAGGAGTCAATGCTGCCAGTAAGCTTACTGGGCTCTTATTATGCACCCGTCTCTAGCTCTGTAGGAGCGAGTGTAAATGGAGAGGAAAGAACATAAGAGAGATGATTGACAGACGGAGAGGCAGAATGTCCAGAAGGGATGCTGGGAAGGTTTTCAACTTATTCCTGAGCTCTGAAAGAGTGAAGGAGGATCCTGAGCTCTGATTTGGAAAACCTCATCTCATCAAATAGCCTGAAGTGTCCCAAAGTGATTGCAGTGTCTCTGGTGTAAATCAATCGTCTTCACTAAGCCCAGACAAAACTGTCCATATTTTACCCCTTAGTTGTCTCTTATCTGAATATTGGATCCTGTCTCTCCCTGTACTGAATTTTCATCACAGGGACATACCCTTGAGACCCTCTGGTTAAAGAGAAAGACAACCTTGCTAGGTTTATATATCATCAAGCCTAGCTAACAAATAACATCAAGATAAGGAGTTTTATTTCTCATCTTACAACTCTTAAAATCCATAGTTTCCTTCAAAGCCCAGCTTAAACCTGAGACCATGCCACATCCCTACAGCAACTAGAACCTTCCCTCCCAAATCACCAAAATTGATTTTGTATACATTTCTATATGTTCTCGATTATCCCTTTAGAATCTAAATTCCCAAGAGGAAGGCCCTCATTAATTTTTTAAACTTTTCTCTTTTGGATTAGAATCAATTCTTAGCATACATTTTAAGCCAGAAGAGTGATAAGGTTTAGGCAATTGGGGTTTAGTGACTTGTGCTGCTTCTCAGAGCTAAGTGTCTGAGATTAGATTTGTACACAGGACCTCCTTTCTCCAGGCCTGGCTCTCTGTCCACTGAGTCACCTAGCTGCCCCTAATTTTTATATCAGATATCTATATATCCTCCCAAAATATTTCTTATCTCTACTAGGCATCTTTGGAACCCCATTTAGCAGGATAATACCTTGTGTACTATGTATATTTCTTGCATAAATTCTTTTCCTCACATATGGATGAAATTGATTTATTATTAATATTATTATTCATATCATCAGCAATCCATCAGCATTTTCTATGTATCTACTTTGGGTAGACTACTGGGCTACATATTGTTGGGGAAATATTAACAAAAATAATCATTATCCTTGTGAATTTTAAAGGCTAATATTTTCAAGGTTGCACTAAGTAATATGTTTCATTTGATTCTCTTGATTCTGATCAGTTAAAACTCATTTTACCAACTCTCTTACATTAATATCTGTGGCCCAACCCCAAAAGGAAATAGGGGGAGGGCTTCTTTTAAGTTTTTAAAAAATATTTTATTATATTTTCCTCAATTACCTGTAGATACACATTTTAATAATTATTTTCCAACATTTTGTGATCCTTTTTCTCTCCCTCCCTTCCACTCCTACCCTTTCCCCAGGATGGCAGGGAATATGAAATAGGTTGTACATGTGCTATCAAGTGATATATATCTAAATGTTCATCACATTTTGGAAGCCAATACATGTTGCTTATACAAGAAAAAAATTCATGCAGGAAATAAAATGAAAAGCGGTATGCTTCAATCAGCTTCATGACTTGATGACTCCATCATTTCCTTCTATGGCCATGAATAGTCTTTTTTTCTTATCATGATTTCCTTGGTGTTTTTCTGATCCTTGCATTCCTGATAAAGTCACTCACAGTTGTTCATCATACCTTATTTTTTATTTTTATGAATTTTATTTTTTCCAGTTTATATGTCAATATAATTTTTAAATATTTGTTTTCTGACATTTTTGTAATCCATGGTCTCTTCTTCCCTCTCACCTTTCCACTCTGCCCAAGAAGACAGGCAATATGAAACAGATTGTAAATATATGATCATATACTACATATTTCCATGTTCATATTGTTAAAGAGGACACACATTGCTCACTTTATATAAAAATTAATAGAGGAAATACAATAATGTTTTCCTTCAATTTGTATTTGGACTCTCTGTTCCTTCTATTGTGCCTTTTTTTTTTCATAAGTCTCTTGGAGTTTTTCTGGATCCCTGACTTGATAATAATTAAATCATTCATAGTCTATAATTATACATTATTGTTGTTTGTGTGTATAGGGTTGTTTTTCCATTTTCGCTTTTTTTGTTTTTGGCTTTTGGTTTTGGTTTTGGTTCTAATCACTTCCCTTTGGATCACTTCATATAAATCTATGTCTTTTTTTCTTATGATTGTCATTTGTCATTTCTTATAGCACAGTAGTATTCCATTGCAATCATATTCTAAAACTTGTTTAGCCATTCCCCAATCAACTTAAATTTATTTGTCAACAAAAAAGGAACATATGTGTGTATACATATATATGTAATATAGATAGGTTCTTTTCCCTTATCTTTGATCATTGGGATATAGACTTAGAAGTGGCATTGCTGGGTCAAAGAGTATGCACATTTTTATGACCCTTTGGGCATAGTTCCAATTTGCCTGCCAGAATGGTTGTTTCAGTTCATAGCTCCTCCAAATATTTATTAGTGTCCCAATTACTCCACATCCCCTCCAACATTTATAATTTCATATTTTTTTGTTTAGACAGTGTGATAGACATGAGGTGGTATTATAGCATTGTTTTAATTTTCATTTTTTAACTAATTCCATTTTACATGACTAAAGATGGTTTTAATTTCTTCATCTGAGAACTGACTGTTAATATCCTTTGATTATGTATTAACTGGGAAACTGGGATTCTTTAAACAAAACAGAAGGAAATGTTTCTAATTAGTAGAAGCAGTTGAGAGGAGGGATGTAACTCTAAAACAAGCAGAATTTTCCCACAAACTTGAATTTTAATGCCGCTTTTTGAACAAAAGTTACTAAACTCTCACTTGTTCCCAAGAATACATCATCCCTGATGAAAAAAAAGAAAAGGTTATAATTGCAGTCACCTGCCATTCTCAATTTCTACAAAGGGTTGTAAACCTCAAAATTTCTTAGACTTATAAATGTTGGAAATTTCACCATTGGGAAATTTCATACTTGAAAAATTTCCTATTGATAGTGGGTCTTGGCTATTGGAATGTGAACCCCATTGGCATGAGAGTTTCCCCCTCCTCCCTTCTTAAGATTACTTTAGGACAGAAACCTTTTGCTGAACAATGGAAAGGACTTTGACCTATGCTTAAGCATAGAACAGGAATTTCTTTGAGTCATGATTGATTTTGGAATTGATACAATGGAGATACTTGGAATCAATCTCCACCCTACTCAGTCCTAACAGGATTGAGAAAGGGCTGCAGCATAGATCAAACTTTAATTATTCCAATCTCTACCCTACTCAGGTTAACAGGATTTAGGAAGGGCTGTAGCAAAGGATCAAAGATATAATTATTTGAAAATATGACCTTCAACAAACATGTGCAAAGCCAGAGACCTCTGGGCGGTCCTGGGTTAAGCTAGAGCCTCCATTGGCACAGGGAAATTGATGGACAGTGATTGGTAGATGTGAGAACTGAGGGGAGGGAACTTGGATGGTTTCCTTAAAGAGAGAGGGGTCTGAAGACTCAGGGTTGGGGGTTTTAGGAGTTTGTAGAAGTGGTTGCAGTGTGCTCTGAGAAGCTTGCTCTGAAGGAAGCTGAAGGTGGGGGCTCTGAGACTGTTTCTCCAATTTGGTCACGTGAGTAATAGGGACTGATCTCTTTCTTTGCCCCAGCTATCTAAGGGCTTGGGCCTTTTGGCCCAGGCTAAACAGAAGGGGTATTTAAGCCCTATTCCCTTCTCTCCCCTTTCTCTCTACCTCTATCTCTCTATCTCTAATTCCTTTCTTCCTCCTGTTTGTAATTAAAACTCCATAAAAGGTTGACGGCTGACTTGAGTTTTCATTTAGGAATTACATAGCTGAATTCCTTGGCGACCTTAAATTAATATATATCAGTCTTTTAAAAGTGATTTCCTTGTCACAGGGTGTTGTTTATTCATTTTGTTCCTTATTAAAAAATTGAAATGACTATAGTGGTTTGACATTCAGAATTACTCCAAAGGGCTTGTTTTCCCACTTTTTATCATATCTCAGTATTATATACCAAAAGCAACATTTAAGTGTTATTGGGTACAAGAGTCATCTTATTTTCTTTATCCATCACTGATTTCAAGTCATAAACAATGTCTACTATCTTCCATTTTATTTCATTCATGACTTTTTTTATTGTATGCTATATATTTTCTGTCACAGCAGGAACAATATAGAAGTATGTATTACACAAAAACACTGGTATAATTGGAGGTGGGGAAGGAGATAATCTGAAACATAAAATGTCAGAAAACAATTGTCAAAAATTGTTCCAACATGTAATTAAAAAAACAATTTAAAAGTAAAGTAAATTAAATAAAATAATTAAAATTAAGGGAAAAAAGAAAAATATAAATAAGGCCTAGGATATGAGTGGGAGAACCAGGAATTCCTCAAATAAGCCTCTTTCCTCTCAACTCCCTTGGATGAGCCTTGATTTCCATCCCTAGATGCAGGAGATTCTAATTTCCTAACTTAATTTTGCAGTAAGTGAGGAGAAAATTCCCTAATTTTCTTGGCAATAAAAACTCTAGCTGTTTCTCCCTTTTCCTTTCTACTTTGCTTCCTTCAGATTTATCTTGATCTATTTTTTGTTCTTTCCCAACTTCTTTTGGAGCCTACACCTTCTTCCAAAGTACTTGGGCTAGAAAAAAAGAATAGTTAAAATACTGGAAGGAACTGGACTGTAATTCAGATAGGGCAGCCACTTACCTGGATGTCCCTTCAGTAACTTCACACAAAGATGTACTTTCTCATCTGGGAAAAACTGTACCCCCAGGAAAAATAATATAAAACTCATATCAAATCCTTTCCCAGCAACAGGCTACCACTGATCTCACCAAGATCTCAGCCCCATATTTGTAACCACCTTCTTAGGCAAAGTCAAAGAGAACAATATGGTTCTATTGAGCTCACTATATGAGTACCAAATTTACCATTGTAAAGTAGTCCTGCCATATTTCACTTTTCATGATCACAAGTATCTTCACTTTGCCTTTGGACAAACTGGCTGCTCCAAAGAGAGTTCCAGGTCTTGCACACCCTGCTGCATAGCATCCTGCCAACTGAAATTCAGTCTTTGAAATGCTGAGGAATAAAGAATTACTGAATCTTTGCGAGGACTGTGGCCACCCCAGACATAAGCAATAATCTGACTGTACTGGGGTTGCTTCAGGAAAAGTATGTCATTTCTGTTTTCAATGATCCCGGCATACTGGATACCCTGGTGCCAAGCTCACCCTTCTCTTACAATCTGCCTTCTATTCCTTCAGAGCCCTGACAAGTAGCTTCTATTTCAAAGTATCTCTGATGATGCAGATGACTTTCAACCAAACACTCTATGTACCCTCCAGCAATCCATCTAACTCACACCCATCACACCTAGTGAGCTGTTCACAGTCCTGCCCCTGCCCAGACCAGCTCTGGGAGTATCTCTCACACCCCAGCCTCTGGTACCCAGCACCACTTCTAGGAACCTCTCCAAAGTTCATCAGTGTCCAGTAGGTACTCCCATTACTAATGATCTCTTCAGTTGTGCCTTCTAGCATGCCCTTCAGACTTCTAGTCACCTAAACCTCCAGATCTCCAGTTACGGCATTTTCCAGACATCCATGTTGATGAGCTGATGCTCTGTACCTTCTAGGCAACTGGGATGAGTTGGGCCCATCGAGGCAGCTCTGGAGTACATCCTTGCTCTCAGGTCCCTTGACCATTCTTGGAGGTAATACTAAATGGGCTAGTTGTGCTGGTGTAAAGATAGGTTAAATGTGAAAGTCCTGGGACCAACATATTTCCCCAGTACCCTTTCTGTGGAAACTGGGAGAAAAAAACTATATGCCTGGCATATAGTTGGTGTTTAATAATGTTTATCGACATATCAATCTCAGAAACATTTACGAAGCACCTTGTGCTAGAATCTGAAACAAATTCTAACAGGAAAAGAGTCCTGTTCTGTGGCTGAAATCGCAGTTCCCCTGAGTGCGGTGTCCCACCTCCATGACCCTTTGAGGATCAGGAGCAGAACTGTTAGAACTGTTAAACAATCTTACTGTCCTTTTTACAGCCATTGTCCAGAAGGTGGGGATGGGGAGCAAGGGTCCGCACGGAGGGTAGCCCCTTGAGCGGTGGGAGAGGAGGACTTAGAGAGGGCGGGGCTCTACTCGAAAAGCTGGGCTCCGAGGCCGCTGAACAGCTTGCTCCAGCTGTTATTTCTTACTCAGCAGAACGGAGTTGATTGTGTTTGGCTGCAAGTTGGATGGCTGTAGCTCGCAGCCCCCAGTCCCCAGCCCCAAGTGCCTGTGGAGCAACTAGAGCAAGAGAGAGGGGAAAGACACAGAAAGAGGAAGAATTCAGGTGGAGGTGTTGGTGTATGATCCAGGGCATTGTGACAAGTAAGTGCTTCATTTCTTATTCTCTCAATTCTGTGTGGGAAGGATTGAATGTGGGCAGAAACGAATAAAATTGAAGAGGGATGAATATTAAGTACCAATTGCATAGATAAAAGAAGTCAGTTTAATATTTGTTTTTGCAAGTTTACCTGGACACAAGTCTAATATGAGTAAATATTTGATGGGGTCAGAAAACAAACAAACCACTAATTCAATGTTAGGCTATATTCATAGGAGCAGAGTAGCATCTGTAGCAGGTTAGACTTATCTGGAGTATTGTATTCAGACCTGGCATCATGAAATAAGCCTTCTAATTGTGGAGGGAAATTGAATCTAGTATTGGTGCCCATTTAAAATACTGGAATACAGTGAGACTAAAACATAGGATGCTAGAGAAAGCCTACTTCCTTATAGGAAAGGAACACAATTCTTAGCAATGAAGTTATGGTGGATCAGAAGGACCTAGACAGAAAAGGGTGAAATGCTAAATGAACATAACATAATGCTTGAAGAAAGCATTGAGCTCATTCTAATCTTTATAATTGATGGCTTTTGGACAGTCTATCATAATGACAATTCTGATAAGAATATTAAGAATATCAGGAATTCATTAATAAAACATTTGTTTGGACTTGATTTCAAATTGTCTTTGGACAATCCCTTAAGAATGAAATTTCTGAGGTGAGCTTGGAAACACTTTAAGTCTGGAGCCTTAAGAGGAGTTTCCAACAAAGGACCAGCACACTGAAATTAGAAAAGAAAATCTGTACAAGAACAGGAATGTTCATTCACAGCTGCAAAGTAATCTAGTTATTATAACCCAAATAGATTAGTCCTAGATTAGGCATAGATGTGAGCTAGAGATATAAAAAGTGGGAGAATAAATGTCCAGAAAGAATTTCTAAACTACTTGCCCAGAAATGGAAATGGGTTAAAAGTTAAGAAAAGTTCCAGAATATGACTACAAAAGGTTCTCTTGAGAAAATCTATGCCTTCATAAGTGTCATAATTTCACATTTGTTTATTTTTAAGATCATAGACTAGAACTGGAAGAGACTATTAAATTCAGTCCTTTCTTTTTACAGATGGGCAAAATGACATTCAGGGAGAATAAGTGACTTGCCCAAGGTCATATAAATATTAAGCATCAGAACAACTAAAACCTAGGTCTTTTGACTGCAGGGTCAGAACTCTTTCCACTATACAACACTGTCTTCCCTATTTTGTGGATTAATCAATAAACATTTTAAGTGGCTAGGTATGTAACAGATAATGTGCTCATTGATGGGAATAATACAAAAAGATACCTTTTCTCAATAGTTTTGATTTACATTTTTCTTGGCCTCCCATGCTTTCCCTAGGGGATTAATAAAAGGGTAATCTCTATCTTGCTTGAATTAAAATTCAGGTCTTGGTTGAATTAAGATTAAGATGAAGATGTGTTTGTGTGTATGTGTGTGTGTGTGTGTGTTTAATCATGTCTAAAGCAGAAATTTTCTTGAAGATATCTTCTAGGGGAGTAAAAGGAGAAATGTCTCTCAGGGATAAGAAATGGGAAGTTCATTGGTAGGAGCTATTTTCAGTTTATTTGGAATGTTGCTTTGCATGTTTCTAGAAAAGCTAGGTGATACAGTGGAGAGAGTGCAAGATCTGAGGTCAAGAAGACTCATCTTTCTTGAGTTCAAATCTGAACTCCTACACTTACTAGCTGTGTGATCCTGAGCAAGAGCAAGTCATGTAACCCCACTTGCCTCAGTTTCCTCATCTGTAAATTGACCTAAAGAAATAAATGATAAACCACCCAGGATCTTTGCCAAGAAAACCCCACATGGTGTCATAAAGAGTTGCAAGTCTGAAATAATCAAACAACAAAAAAGTATAATTGTTTGGGGGAACTTAATATAGGTTCATGTGAGCATTAGATGAAGACACTGTGGATGTACAATGGAGAGAAATACCAATTTAGGGGCAACATTCAGGTATCTTAAAATATTTGAGGGCTTGTCATCTGGCAGAAATATTAGGTTGACTGTGTATCTCCAGAGAACAGAACTAAGGTAATGGAAAGTAATGAGGTATTAACTTAGGAGAATTAGAATGGTGTAGTGGTTAAAAATTTGACCTGTGAATCAGGAAGACCTAGGATGAAATTCTGATTGACCCATCCTTTTTATCTGACTCTGAACAATGTATTTAATGTCTCAATGCCACAGGTAACTCTCTAAGTCTATGGGTTTTATGTGAAATCACAAGCACAAGCCACCCTTTCTTCATTCCCCATCCCACTCAAAAGAAAATGACCTAACCAAAAACAAACAAAAAACACCAATAGAAGGAGCTGCCTCAAAAGGGAATCTATAGCAGATGTGAGCCCCCATCATAGTAGGTGTTCAAAAGCGTATTGGATGATCATCTATTCAAAATTCCATAGATTGAATTCCAAATTAGGTGAATGGTTGGAGTAAATGGCTTCTAAGATCTCTTCCATCCAAAGATTTAACATCTACTAGGTTATCTATCAGTCTCTTTCAGAATCTATCATTTGTTAATGGTAGGAACAAAAGTTCTAAATCTTGAAGGGACCTTAGATGTTACCATCATTTTAGAGATGAGGAACCTTGTACACGGAGTGATTGGGTGACCTGTCCTAGATCACAAATACAGCAGATATCAGACGTCAGCATTTGGACCAAAGCCTTCAAAACTGCAAGTACAATACTCGATCTATTTTGCTTTGTTACAATATGAAGAGCTGGGAGGATCTGATTTCCATATCCTGCTCTGTGAAAAAAAAAATACTGGATGTTGTTTTAAGCAGGCCTTTCAGTCCTAGCTTTGTTCTCCTAGAAGCACTAGATCACTATAATAGTAGCACCGGTGGGTAAAGATAATGAGTCCAAACCACCAAGCACATAAGTAAAAGTAATTTCCAATAAGTTGTTTAATAAAGACAACTACTCAGTCAACAAGTCTTTACTAAGGAATTGATATTTGCCAGCTATCATGCTGATACAAATAAAAAATATTAGGGACAGCTAGGTTATTCAGTGGATAGAGAGTCAGGCTAGGAGAAAGGAGATCCTGGGTTCAAATTTAGTCTCAGACACTTCCCCACTCTGTGACCCTGGGCAAGTCACTAAACCCCAGTTACATAGACTTTACCACTCTTCTGCCTTAGAACTAAGTATTGATTCTAATCCAAATGGTAAAGGTTTAAAAATTAATGAGTACACAAAGAAATATATACAAAATCAATTTTGCTGTCTTTGGGTGAAAGGTTCTTGTAACTGGGAGAGATGTGGAATGATATCACCTAGATCAGGATTTGAGCTGCTCTATAAGGAAATCGTGGATTTTAAGAGGTAGAGATCTGCACATTGTAAGAGCTAAGCAAAGCTACTTTAATTAAACTTACTTGAAAGGAGTAAAGAAACTGAATG
Source organism: Monodelphis domestica (assembly GCF_027887165.1). NCBI lineage: Eukaryota > Metazoa > Chordata > Mammalia > Didelphimorphia > Didelphidae > Monodelphis > Monodelphis domestica. Next base: position 175,831,522 of record NC_077230.1, on the reverse strand, counting down.
TCAGATTTTAAAAGGAAAGAGGATGGAGAATTCTTGACATAAACCATGGAATATTGGCAGTTCTGAGTCAAAAAATATTTCCTGAGCAATTCTTATAAGTAAGACATATGTAAGAAAAGTTACTTAGTAGATACTATCTATTTTAATACATTGTTTTATTTCTTTCATAAGCTACTATTATGTTTTTTTCACTTGACCTTAAAAGATATTAATGAACTTTTTGTTTGACTATTAAGGAAAAATTAAATTTAGTCTAAAACTTAAGACAGTTTTTCATGTGTTCTTTTGCATGTAGAAAATTTTCTTTTCCACTCCTGATTTGTTTGTACTATATATCCAATAAAAATCATCGAATGGATAAATGAATAATATTATGCTCATAAGAAATCAGTCCTTAAGAAATCAACCATGCCTGGAGGTTTTCTTGCTTCAAGTTCTCCCTGAATTATATTTATGGGCTTCATTATGTTCCTTATAAGCAAATTGTCACTCCAGCAATGCCCACACGACTTCCCCTAAAATTTAGATTCTCCAAGGTACCAACTTTCTTTGTGGCTCCTGGGGTATAGTGCCTCATCTATGACCTTCTGGTAGTATTGACTCTCTGGAAACATTTAGATGATGTCTACCCCATCATTTTCTCTATTTTGTTCTCTTCCAAGCTCCCCATACACTGGCTTATCTGATTGTCTCTCCATTGTCACCACCTATTGACTCTGATCAGGATTTCTATCCTACCTGACCAAAGTATGAAATTAAAAACCATCTCCACACTTTTTCCTTTTCCCAGATCCTTGAAGAAAATACATTCCTCACTAATGTTCTATCTTTAGGAATACAAACAATGGAATATAACTTGAGAGTTGAGTCCTGTTACAGATTTCCTCTGATCACAACTCTTCTCTCTTGACTTTTATTTTTTAAAACCCACCACATAGATTACATAAAGCTGTCTGTAGATGCTGAATGGGACCTTTGGGAAATATTCATGCACATTTCCAAGAAAAAGCAGGCTTAGAACATCTTGTGAATTCTGGACACACATATGCGTGCGCACGCACACACACACACACACACACACACACACACACACACACACACACCCCTCCCTTACCTCCTAAAGGATGTGGTAAGGACTCTGAGGGAAAAAATTAGGGGTTGGAGGAGATGATTCTAAACTGGCATCATTGCCAGAAGAGAACAACTCTGGGTCAGAGAGGAAGGGGGATTATAAGTAGTGGCCCTAGGGATTTTCCACAACCACATTCCTTTTGGATAAAGATATTTGCCACTTCAGATCTGCCCTAGAGTACCTCAGAGATTCAGTGAGACAGGAATAGGGGAATGGTAGACAGTTCAAGGCAGCAGTTGGGGAAATGCTGGAAGGGATAGGAGGAGATGGAAATTCTAAGCTGAAGCTTTCTCAAAGAGAGCTCTTGTGGTCTCTGGCTGTGTGACAATTGTTTTGTAAAAAGCATAAGGAACATTCAGTTCTCTTTTTCTTCATTTCCCAGCCTGTCTTTTGCTAGAATCTGTCTGCTTGACCTGCTTTGAATGCCATTCTACTGGGGCCATTTGTTTTGCAGCTGGTATTTACATACTCAGATATGGATTGTCCTAGAGCCTGCTGGTATTCCAATTATAAGCAATCAAAATTGTGCATATAGTTTCATTGTGTGTGTGTGTATATATATATATATCTATATATATCTACATATATCTATATCTATATCTATATCTACATCTACATCTATATATACATATATATCTATATTTATGTGTTACTATCACATCTCCTACTAGACTTTAAGCTAGATGAGGGTAAGAACTGTCTGCCATATAAACTTGCCTCTGAGGTACTCACTACACAGCTCTCTACTGAAGGGATTGAGGGGATTAGAACAGCAAGTGGGAATTGAGTGACCCACCCTGACTCTATCTTGTGAATCATTTCTGGAGCTAGTTTAGATCCCTTTCTATTCAATTATGAATCTAGTACAATTACTGTCTCAGGAGAAAATTTGGTTCAATTTTGGGGATGGTGACAAAACCTTACTGCACTGTTTGAACTTTTCCCTGGGTGGCTGGTAAGTTGGATCATCTCTACCTATTTCTTAGAGATCTTTAAGTATTTAGGTTGTGCTCATCAGAAAGCCAGTCACATGTAATGATTGATGCAAAGTTTTCTCACAATTATACATCTCAAGAAACCCATATGTCTTACCTGAAAATTGACTTTGTTCTGATCAATCACTTATGGTTTCCATGTTCCTTTTATTTTTTATAGTCACTTGGGAGAGTAGAGGCCACTTTTTCTGGTATTTTGAAATTAAACCTATTCATTCTTCCCCTCTTAAAATGGAAAATCTCTAACCTTTCCTCAAGTTATCAGATTGCCTAATTTTGGATTCTGGGTAATTGTTTTATTTTAATTAACTGACTTTATTTGATCAATACATTTTATTACATTACAAATCCATCTTCCAAATATTCAGGGTCTAGTGCCAAATCTGAGGAAGGCAACTGATTCCAATTTGTTGGGCAATTGTTATTCAGAGGAATCAAAAAGGATGAGATAAAGATAAATATGAAAAATATTTTAATTTTTTATTTGCTCTTACTGAACAGATTTTTTTAATAGTAAGAACAATGAAATTGGATATGCCTCAACATGTTTGCTATACTTAGATCAATACTTTGTAACTCAATAATTCAATGGGCTGACCCTAAATTCATTGCTGATAAGTCTGATGTCTAATGGCAATGGATTTTTGTCCATCCAGATTTGCCCATGAAGGGGATGAAATTGCTCTGTCAGTATATTGCTGACATTTTCCTCCTATGGAGATTCAGGTGTTTCTGTTCTTGCTGGTGGTTAGCAGACAACTAGTTCAATAAAGACTTGATCCAAATATCTGAAGAAATATAATCTTTATTCCAATTAATTTTGAGAGTGAGGCGATGCATAAATACATAAATACATATACTCCTCTATTCTTGATACACCTGAACTGGCAGTCCTGTGCTCAGCTCACTGTGCTCACTCACATAGCTTCATTGTGGGAATGGATCCTTCTTTGTCATTGCTATTTACATGTTTCTTAACTTATCTTCACTCTCACACATATTCTCACTCTCATGCCTTATTATTATTGTTAATTTTAATTTCTCTTACTCTGCCTCACTGGCTCATGACTGAAACATCTGTCTTTGGGAATTTGTTCAGAGCCTGCTGAAGTAATTGCATCAGTAGCTAATTTGTTCCAAAAGTGGATTTGCCTTCAAAAGAATAGATTTCCTGTGATCATCCCTTCACTCCTACTCCTTAGGTCTGAGGAGTACTTGGCTCTTTCTCAGGCTTGGTCTATGACCTGTGTCCTTAAGAAACACTCTCACTATGTGGGCATTCCCAAGCCTTCATCAGTAGCCATGGGAGTGATTGAGCAAAAGAAAGAGGTAAGTGATTGGGGCAATAGGGACTCTCCAGGGCATCAGAAGGGCTACCGTTGAAAACTGACCTAAGTTACAGGTGGCTATTAGTCTCACTGCAGGAATTCTAAAGCAATAATTAATTGAAGGGCAAACAGAGTATGAGATTGGAATACTGGTCTTTTAGCAAGGAGCTATGAATAGCCAAAAATTATATTTTCACACACTCAGATCATTATCTTCATTCCCACTTCTCCCATTCACAGTGAAGATCTTCTACATTAACTCCATGCATGGTATTAAAGAGAATTGCTAAGGACTTAAGTAGAGTCTCTATGGTGATATGGATCAAAAAATTGACCAATATGCTTTCCTTTGTAATTATTGGTTATTATCAATCGGCTAGACTGACTTCATATTTAGTAAGGTGTTCTTAAACATTCTCCTAAATGTTTACTACAGAACCCCACACAAATATTTTCAGAGCCCATGGGAAAGTGGTTTCAATCTTAGAGAGCATGTATGGCAAAGGCATAACTCATTGCTCCTGGAAGTCCTTTTTATGGAATCCTCAAGATGTTCTCTTTAGGTATTTTAAAGTTTTCAACTTGGCGGTGTAGAACCTTGAATCTGTCTCCATTTTTTCTTTAGCTCCTGATGTAAGGAGCTGCTGTAGGGATAGTGCTAGAAGGTTGATGGGAAGCTGAGAAATCCAAAATCCTCATGGCTTTAAAAATCACAATATTCTATTCCAAACCATCGTGAGAGGCAGCCTTCCTCTCTTTCCCTCACTTCCCCCCAACCCAAAGCTAATTCCTTCTAAGGGGTTTGATGGAATGTTTGTACTATGTTGACACATTCTTTCCTTTCTGATTCCAACAAACTCAATAGTTTTATAAAGAGTCCAGATGTCATGACCAATTTCCTAAGCCAATCTAAAAATACTTTGTCATACCCTAGGAAGATGTACAAGCCTTCTTCCATCCATTGAAAAATCAAGCAATATTCATCTGATACAGTACCAGGACATATCTTAACATTTACCTGATATGGGGTAGCACATTTGATAGTCTAGTTGAGTGGTTCCTATCTATCCAGATGGACATTACATAGAGTCACTGCAGCAATGGGTAGAGTGCTGAATTTGGAGTCAGAGACCATGAGTTATAATTCAGCTCTGATGTTTAAATGATCTCAAAAAAGTCACTTAAACTCTCTAGGACTCGGTTTCCTCATATTTAAATTGGGGAGTGAAATAAAAGAGTAAACTGGCTGGAAACTGTTACTGCTTGAAATGGAGAAAGGTAAACTGAGGGGAAACTGGTTCCTCAGCAATGACTGTTGTTCTCTGGCTGGCTGTGACTAGAGAGGCTGCTACAGGAACCTGAACCTGCTTATATGTAATGGATAGAACAGAGAAATGCTGAGGGTTCACACACAGGGATGCTGGTACACTGAGGATTGCTTATAAAGGAATGCCCTGGGGTTTACTCTGGGGTTTGCCTATTGATCCCTACTGATTGCTGATGGATCAATTTATTTCCTAATAATCCCCTTCCTCCCTCACTGCCTCCCTTAACCAACCTCTCCCTTTTGCCTCCCTCACCTCCCAAACCTTCTCTAAGGTGAGGATTTTCCTGGACACTGGAGATAATTTTAGAAAGGTTTAAGGAAGTATTCCAGTCACAAACTGTGACTCTTAGACAGTTAAGAAGATGGAGGACAAGTGTTTGAATCTTCTTTCTTCTTCTCCAAGAAAATCTCTTCTTCAATGTCAACTTCAACTGCTCAGAACTAGAGAAACCCAAAAAACCAAATCAGCTTCACAAAGGTCTTTCAGCCAGCCTCAAACCTCCTGGGAAAGAGAGTGTGACTTCTAGTCAGAGATCAAGTCCAAAAGCCCAGTTTCTTTTCTCAGTGTGGCCAGCCAACCCCTCCCCCCACACACACACACAACTGCTCCTCCTGGGGACATTCCGTTGGAATCTTCTCTTGACAGACATCTAGAGCTAGATCTCCAGCCCTGCATCTTGGTCCACAAGTCTTGCAAAACCTCTCTCTCTTCATGTCTCTATCACAGGAGGTGGGGTCTGGATTAAATTATATAGATAGTTTCTTATAGCTCTAGATGTGTTATATGGGTAATCCTCATTTTTAGAGGCAGTGAAAGATATTTTAACCCTTTAGGAATGTGTATAAAAGCTATGGGGATAATAAAATTGCTGAATTATCAAGGAAATGTTAAAGGATCAATGTCATAACCTTAAAGTAGCAATGCTACTTTTATATTTAATTTAGTTATGTTTCATAATCACTGACAGAGAATAATTTTTGGACCTCTTCCACAGTTGGATGGCAAAAACAATAGAGCCTTTGATAAGATTGTAGCTTCCTTTGAAATTTTTCCCAATTATGTAGAGTGGATTTGGGAGAGAGAGGTTTTAGCAACCATAGCTAGTGGAAGAGAAAACTGTACAAAATGAAATCCTGTACAAGCAAGCATTGTAAAGTTGAGGAAATGGCTAGAAGCACATTTATATTCACATATATTCATGTATAGTTTACAGGAGCAAGTAGTATTATCATTTTCACATTCAAAAAGGAAGTATAGAATTTTCAGTTATAAAACTCTAAATAGCAAAACAACTTCATATAGATGTTGTTTTATACTCATTTATAGCCTAAAATTGGACTGAAAGTTTTGGGATACTTTCGACCTCAAGGTATATTATAGCAGACAGAGACCAAACATTGTCATAAACTGGATAGCAAAAATATTCTGCTGATATGATGACAATTACTATTATCAGTAGTAGTTGTTTTTGTAGTAGAAGTATTAGTAGTCATTGTAGTAATAGTATTAGTTATTGATGAAGTAGTAATCGTGGTTATAGTAGTTATCAGGATTAGGAGTGGTTAAAATAGTAGTGATTGTAACTATTGTAATGGTAGTATTAGTGGTAATAGGCATTGTTGGTGCAGCAGGAGTCACAGTTGTAGTGGTAATAATAGATGTAATAGGGGGCAGCTGGGTAGCTCAGTGGATTGAGAGCCAGACCTAGAGACGGGAGGTCCTGGGTTCAAATTTGACCTCAGCCACTTCCTAGCTGTGTGACCCTGGGCAAGTCACTTGACCCCCATTGCCTAGCCCTTACCACTCTTCTGTCTTGGAGCCAATACACAGTATTGACTCCAAAACGGAAGGTAAAGGTTTAAAAAAAATAATAGATGTAGTAGTAGTAGCAATAGTAGAAAGACTAGTAAAAGTAGCACTACTAGTGGTTGTAATAGCATTTTATAGTAGTTGTAGTAGTAGTAGTAGTATCATGCATTTCCCATGTGGAAATTCTCCCCAGTATTGTTGCTCTGATTAGCATTTGTCAGTGATATAGTCTTAATGAGTTGCCTGAGGACATTGTCTCAATAAGTTGAAGACATGCTCTTACATTACCTTACTCATGATCTCCTAACTAATATGTTTAGGGTTTGAGTAGAGGTAGGACTGGAACCCAAATTCTTTTTACTAACAAGGACATTTATGCTACCTCTCAACCTTTCTTAATGATCATTTAAGGAAAAAATGGGATAATAGATGATCAAACTTTATGCTGCATCTCTTCCTCTAATACCATAATATTAGTGTTGACTCTCTATGGCAAATTTACAGGAATACCTCGGTAAGATTTCTGATGAATGAACAGTGGTACTCTCATCAGAAGCACTTGTTTTGATTATAGAATAACCATCTTAGAGCTGGAAGGGCTCTTAGAGGTGTGATGAAAAATTATCACAGCAGTAGTCTCCAAGCTAATAATAGGTTTATTGAAAGAGGGCCAGTCTCTGGTCAAGAACTAGACCAAAGACCCTGAGCCTTAGGAGATAGTTTTTTTTTTTTTTAATGCACAGAAATCTGATGGTGTCAAATTAAAATCAGAAAATACAGTTAAAATTTAAGTAGAAGGAACATAAATCTTTCACATGGGCAGGTTTTAATTAATGACGCAAGTGCTGAAAAAACTAGAAAATACAGAAATAATCACTATGGGTGGTAATTCTTGTCTATTATTATGGCTGACCTTTCCAAGGTCTCTGCAAATAAGGGTCAGGCCAGCTACCGGATGACTGGCATAATCATTGCACCTAGCCAGGTACCCCAAAGGCAGCCCTCCACCTCCCGACTGGCTGTTGTGCAAGAAGCAGGTGTGGTAGGCTTGGTAGAAACTTTGGGTTACAGGCTTAAGGTCAAAGTGCCTGTCAGCAAGATTTAATACCACCCTAAGCTCTATTTTTTCTTAGCTAATGCTTATAACTCATATAAAGCAAACTATGTTCTTTGGGTTACAATCATAAAGGCTAATACTATTATAACCATAAAAGGGGGTTGGGGGCTTCACATTCACAGAGGTCATTAAGTCCATCTCATTCATTTTACAAAAAGAAGAACTGAAGTCCAAAGAAGGGAAAAACCTTGCCCAGACTCCGTGCTAGCAAGTGTCTGCAGTGGGTTTCGAAGCTCCCATCCCGGTGATTTCTCCAATCCCCCACACTGCCCCAGTCTCAACTAAGGATTAAGCTCTTCAATATTGAAACACGTTCTACCAATTTATTCTTTGTGACCAGAAGTTGTTTGGAGTGCAGAATATTCTTGCTTTCACAAGCTTTTGGGTGAGCTTATTCATAAACTTATTACTTGAGGGGGTGAGGGAAGGATAGTGATTATAATGGGAATTGGAAGGGTATATTTGGGCCACAATATGATTCCTTCTCTGAGCTCCAAGTTGCATAAGAAACCTCTGATCAGATATTTGATAGATCTGGCCCCGGGTTTATCTATTTAATATGGAATCCTGCTCTGTTGGAGAAAAGTTTTGGATCAATGACTCCAATAATAAGAGCTTGTGGCTATATCTTTCATTATTCATCTGTTTGTGTCATAGTGCTGCGTATATGATCAAACCATGAAACGTGTACCTGGGGAGCTTTTGCTCAGTGAGCACCAGGAAGTCTACTGCATCTCCAAAATTATATTTCTTCAATTCATATTACTTCATGCTTTGTGAATCAAATTCAACATCCGTGAATCATAGGTGGTAGAAATCCCTAAAACTATAGCATACACATCATTACACATCATCATGATTCTTGATATACTAAATAAGCTAGGAAGACCATATAATAAATCATATTATTTGCTGCCATTGCTATGAAGTCACTTGTGTAATGCTCATAAAATTATAATAGCTATCATTTATATAGATCTTCACAACAACTCTAGGAGGAAGGTTATATTCCTTTTTTTATTTAAATAAACTCTTACCTTCTACCTTAGAATCAATACTATGTGTTTGTTTCAAGAGAGGTAAGGGCCAGGTGCTGGGGGTTAAGTGACTTGCCCAGGGTCACATAGCTAGGAAGTGTCTGAACCTAGGACCTCCTGTCTCTAGGTCTGGCTCTCAATCCACCAAGCTACTCTAGCTGTTCCTCATAGGTTCTATTCTTTTCACCATTTTAGAAACTGAAATGAATAGTGATGAAGTGACTTACCCAAGGTCACACAGCTAATAAATATCTGAGTTTAGATTTGAACTTAGATCTTTCTGTTTGTAAGTCCAGTGCTTTACTATTGTGTTACTTAGCTGCCTATGATTTAAAATAAATCGTTAGACAGATGTTTCTGTATTCTTATCAGTCTAATAACATTCTATGCCTTAATATCCTGGAGCCAGCTCTTATCCAAGATGTTTTTTTTAAAAGAAGGGGAATTTTATGTTAAAGAATTTAAAAAAATACACACTCGCTACAATAATTAATTCAGTTCATTATAAGGAGTCCTCTTGTGCAAAGTCCTGCTCTGATGGTATGGAAGCAGAGCAAGAAATCTGGCAAGTCCTACTAAGGTGCATTTAAAGGCTACAGGTACATGGCCCACAGTGTTAAGCTAAGCCTAAAACAGGAATCATTGTCATCATCATCATCATCATCATCATCATCATCATCATCATCATCATCATCTTTATCAGTCATACTGGCTGTGATGTGATAAATTGTCTTGCTGGTAGTAAGTCACACATTTGTTACTGCATGGATGGAGAGAGTGAACATAAAATAAATGTGTACCTGGGGAACTTTTGCTTCCCTGAAGCAATGAAAAAGGTAGAAAGTGAACAAACCCAGAGATTGTTTCTCATTTGTTGCTGGGAAGTCTGTTTACCCAAGTATTAGATAAATTGTTTCCCAAGTTATTTACTTTTAAAATATGGAATTAAATCAAAACTTTTTAACCTTTTTTTGACCAAACCAATGGACAACTTCTAAAAATTGTTTTTAAATGTCTAAAAGAAAATATATAAGATTTCAAAGGAAATCAAAGATTAGTGAAACTAAAGATGCAATTTTTTTCTTCTCATTAAAGTTCATAGACCCTCTAAAATCTACCTCATAGACTCCAGGTTAAGAACCAGTAGGTTAGAGAGTGTCAGCAGGGTAAAAAAGAAGGATCACTGTCTCAATCAGAGGATCTGTGTTCAAATCATCCCCCTGATAATTACTACTTGTGTAACCTTGGGCAACTGGCTTAATTAATCACTCAGTTTCTTTATCTATGGAATGAGGGAGTTGGACTACATCTGAAGTTCTTCACCTCAGGTCCATGAACATTTAAAAAATAAGTTGGCAAACTTATTTAGAAATAATTAGTTTCCTACATATTTTATCATATATTTGAAAACATTATTCTGAGAAGAAGTCAACAGGTTTCCTGGACTGTCTAAGGACAAAACAAAACAAAACAAAAAAAAGATGAACTTTAAGATCTCTTTGCAGTTTTAATTTCTGTCCTAAAATGTATATGATATTGCCATCTTGTGGTAAATATGGATAATAAACCTTTCTAACCCAACTAATAAAAAACAGACCCAGAAGGAATCCATGGCTGCTACTTTTCTCCTATAACTGAAGCTGTGTTGTCTGTATTTCAAGGAATCTTCTATTTGATTTTTATAAGCTCAAGCTTCTCAGCTCCTGTCAGTGAATTATAGAGCAGCATTTCATGCAGATGAGCAAAGAATTACCAATTTATATTAAAAATTATTTTAGAAAACTTAAAATTCGGTGTCATTTTTATTTTTTAAGCCCAGTGCCTAGGCTAGTGTCCAGGACATAATAAGTACTAGCACTTACTAAATTAGTTGAGAAAAGTACAATAGTGATTAATGGAAGATTATTCAATATTACACCACAGGGAAATTAAGCTTATTATCATAAGACCTTCATGCCTTAGCCTCCTCTCTGTTTCTCTTCTTTTTGTTATTGTTTTTTCTCTTTAGTTTTTCACAGAGAATCCACAGAAAGAGAACCTTTTCTCAGGTTCTTTTAATAACTCTGGGAAACTCAGCCAGTATATCGACTATTTGTTATTTCTCCTGTACAATGATGGCTTATCTCCTTTAATGATCATCCTTGTCTTTTATGATATCTACATTTAAAGTTTTATTTAAGCTATTTCTTTGATAGTCTTGTCTGATTTAAGTCTACATCTCATTTGTAAGGAAGAAAATTAGGTTAGGTGATTTGCCCAAGTTATACACACTCAAATACCCATTTCCACAACTTGCTTCGTGGCCCATCAAGCATCAATCTTAAATGCCTTGCTTGAAGCCACTAGAACCTCAAAACAATTTTCTTTCTGATATGATAAACATTCTAGTCTAAGGATTGACTGTCATCTTGGGAAAGTCATCCAACATAGTTATCTTCCAGGAGAAGTCCTCATGAATTTTCTTGCTTCTCACATAATATAATACAAATTCCTTAAGCTAAACTTGTTGGGTAACAATAAATAATTATGTCATCACTTGATTCATCTCCTTCCCGCATTATTGCTTCCATGCCATATTTTTGCACCTTCAGAGTGGTATCTTCATAGAATCTACTGAGAATTGTTCAATATTTCTTTCATTCTGCTCTTGAGGAAATTTAAATAACTCGGCTGGACAATGATCTATTTAGAGGGTTCTGTCTGATCTCTGAGACTAGTTTAAAATCTGAAACATTACTCAGTCTTTCAATAACTTGATATGGAATATATTTACATCACTCTGCTAACATACCTTTTCTGAACACTGTTTTCCCAGCAAAATAGCACCATTTTGCTAAACAGTTTTTAAGAGTGAATTCGGGCATTCTCGCATCATTTATGCCAGTGATCTCAGCTGAATCCATAGTTGCTTGATAGATTTTCTTCAGCTCTGACCTGAGAGACTTACAGGTTATATTTTCATTTTCTGCATCTTCTGAGGCTTCAAAACATCATCTGTCAGTAATTATGCCTCTGACACAAAAATCAACAAATCTATTGTATTACTTGAGCAAGATTTCCAGTGGGGTGCTGTATTCATTCTAGTATATGATATATGCTATTGATTTATGACATCAACTTTTGATGTGATTATTTTTTTAAGGTCTCAATTGAAATGCTTAGGTTGTGAGTTTCTTTAGGGGTAGAAACTGATAACTTCTTTATGTCCTTACATTTCCTTAGGTGACGCTGTCAATATTTCTACCTTTATCAGAATGATTTCTATAAGGAATCGATAACTGAAGAATTACTTCTCTCATTTAACTTTAGCAGCCATAGTTGGTTCTTGGTTGTGTGTGCTTCTGCATACCTGGGGAAATGATCAGTTATCATTAAGGAAATGAATCAAATGAAAAAAGCAATTGTTTGCTGTAACCCAATAAATTTGGCTGCCAGAATTAATGTTGTATTATGTTAATGAGAACTAAGAAAATAATTGACATTTTTACTTATCTTCTTCAGCTATTAAAAGTTCATGTAGACAAGTCCCAATTTTGCAAGCATTTATATCCTCCATATAAGCAACATGAGATAGTGCTTTTTCACAAATACTTCATAAACAAATCTCATTTCTTGAAGACATCTAGACTCAGTTCTAACCCACTGGTTCTATGGATCCATATCCTTCCTTTCAAGATCTACTCAATGTTCTGCAACAGTCTAGCTTTCAAAATCTCCATCATCCTGGAAATTTCCTCCAAAATCTTTGTAAACCTGAAGAAATCCTCCTGAACTTTCATGAATTTCAGCAACTAAGAACACATGTGTATATGACATATAACATGTATATACACACATATATGTGTGTGTGTGTTTATATGCATATGTTTATATGTGTATTTCTAGTTTTAAACTTTTGGGACTTGAATTTCTAAAATGAAGTTGAAAGGTCGTACATTTTTCTTACTTCTATACTTTTAGGAAGTTACCCAAAGAGAAATATGAACTGTTACAGAGGAAAATTATCATATATTTGATTAAGGTACACTTGGTTATCTCCTAACAACATGTCATTATTTCCTCTATAGCAATATTTAAATTTTAAAGAATGAATATAATTAGTGAAGCATAATATAGCAGAAGCCATACCAGTATGCAGTGAAAAAGCATGTTAGATTATTAGGCTCTGAGTTCAATCTCTCTCTTTGCCATTTATTATCAGATGACCTTGTGTGATAAACATTATAGGACTTAGCTTCCTCTCCAGTCAAATAAAAAGATTTTTAGTTGACCTTTCAGGTATCTTCCAGCACTATATATTTAATCTTGTGACATCTTGTTTAATTCATCTATGTTGAAGGAAATTGTGTGCATATTTTCCATTACATCTAAAGGATATGTGCTGTTTTATGTATTTTTCTATGTATCTAGATGCTACAGTTCTTTTTCTTACTGAAAAAAATTAATAAAATGTTATAAAGATCAGTGATCAAGTTATAGTTTAACAATTTTAATGTCTTTATTCATTTTGCAGTGTTATAAGTTAAACCTACATCGCAGAGCATAAGACCACCACAAAATCTGCTTTGACATTCTTTGTTACAGCATTTGCCTACATGAATTTTTCCTACCCAACTCCATGTGTAGCAAAGGATATTTGATAATAAGTTGTACTTTGCTTGTTAATCTTTTCATTGAGGGAGGAAAGCTGTGTTAATACTATTGGAATGCTATTTTGGTTAACTTTTTTTTTTTGAAGAATGAAAGAAGGAAAGAAAGAAAAGGCAGCTATTCAGAAATCTGAAAAGAACCAGGCTTGGGAAAAACTGCAGAAGTCAAACTGGCATTTTTTCCTTGTCTTAAGTTAGGGCATTTGGTTGTATACAAGGCAGATGGGAGTAGAAGAGAATGTTAGAAATCAATTCTGAATGCATGCGAATCATCCCGTTATTTCCAGTGCAAGTCACTTTCTCACACTAAAATATATGCAAAAATGAGAGTCATAGAGTTTTGGAAAGCTCTTTTACAACTTCTTTGGAGGAAAGAAAGCATGCTAAGATCTTATATCAGGAAACTTGCCATCCTTTATAAGAAGGAAGAGCTAAGGACATTTTTTTTCATTAGTACCAGCTTTTGATGGAGCATTCCTTACTAAAATAATATTCAGGGTGCTACTGTAGCAAGTAGGAAGTATAGAAGTGAAAGCTTAGTATCATCTGAAGATCCTGAAAGCTGGAATTGCAATGCAGTTTCAATCATGACTATGTGCTGGAATGGTGACATATTCAATCATTATTGGAAGTATGTCTAGGGGGTGCCTCCTAGATAAGGAAACTCCCTTTGCCACTGAAAGTCAGCACCTTTTTTGCAAATTACACACTTAGGGGGTTGCCTAGAGAACTTAGAAGTTGAATAAAACACAGGACTGCTCTGAGAACAGCTCTCTATCCACTTTGCCACATCCACTTTTAATCTTTCTGATTATATTCTTCATAAAAATTATAGGAATAATAATCTTAGAATGTGAAAAAGATACATCATTGAATATAATTTTTCTGTAATGTATGGAAGAATAGAAAGTGTTTATAATTTATGTGCTTTTAGAAATTTATAATAAGCATGAGTTATAATGTAACTTGCAAATCAAGAATTGACTGGTTGAGGAGAGTTGTTGTTTTTTTAATTGTTGTTTGTTTCTCAAAAATCGCTGTGCATTAAGAGAAGCTAGGTGGCATCATAGCAAGAGAGCCATGCCTAGAGATTTGGACGTCCTGAGTTCAAAATTGCCCTTAGACACTTTCTAGCTGTATGGTTCTGGGAAATCCCTAAATCCCAAATGTCTAACCTTGGAACCAATACTTAGTATTGATTCTAAGATGGAAGGTATGGATTTAAAAGAGTCACTGTGCATGGAAGGGCTTCAAAATCATAAGCCAAAAAGGACATACATAAGGGTCTTCTCAGGATCATAAATGCATTTGTTTAAATGATGTAATTGCCTTTGGCCTGATAAAAGGGGGCAGACATGATCTGTATCCACTGGCCAAAATAAGAAACAGTGCTTATTTATAGAGTACAGTGAGGAATACCCTAAATTGTGGTAGCAGAATATTCTGTATTATTATTAGAAATTGCATATATATATATGGAAAATTGTTTACAGCCCTCTTTTTGGTTGATAAGAAGATGAAAGGATACGGAGTTTTCAGACAAGGAGCCAATAGACAGAGACAGAAATGAGAATGGGGAATATAACAGAACTATAATGTGCTGATTAAAAGAAAGACTTTGGGAGATATTCTCTCATTAGGATTTAATTCAAAGTAGAAACTATATCTTCATCACCTAGTACAGTTCCTAGAACAGAACAAGTACTTAATAATTATGTGTTGAATCGATAACTGTGGGAAAATATTGGATGAAAATAGACAAATATGGGAAAATAATGAAGTACCAACTAAACGTGGTCCAAAAGATTTGATTAATATCATACATTAACTGAAAATGCCATGTTTTCAGATAAATTATCTGGAATCTTTGGGAAAATTGTTGTTTTTCATGAGAAAGAGACTGGAGATAAAGGACACAATATCCTCACATTCCGAATCCAGAATGAGGGATAGATAGAAATGATTAAATTTCAAATGGCAATAAACTATAAGCAATGAGATCTTATAATATTATTCTTTAAAGTAAGAGTGACAAACTGAGGAAAACAGTAGGTGAACTAAGGTTAAAGAGAGAATGGTAGCAAACATGGGTGCCTTAAAGATCCATATTGAAATTTATTTACATTTATAATGTTAATATGCAATATAAATTTATCATAATTTTAGAATAATATTTCTAATCCAAAAAATATTTTTGAAGTATTATTCTCCAAAAATGAGCATCTATATTCCAGTGTGCTGCATAACACAAGACATCCTCTTTCTTAACATATTAGAAGAGAATAGGCAGGCTCTAACAAGAGGTATTATATTTTCTAATATATAATCTTTTTCTAATCACAAAATTATAAAGCAATGAAGAGACTGCATGGTCTCACATCCTTATTGTTTGTTTTTATTATAAAAATTGACTTAATAGATCAAAACATTGCTTTTAAGGTTATCTTGCAACAAGATGTCTCTTGTATGTGTCAAAAATCATGTAAAATCCCTTTCAAGATACAAACTTTATGGCAAAGATGTTTGCAATTTTATGTAATAGTTCAGAACAGTCAACATTTAAAGCAATTTCCTCATAAATGGCTGGATCTTCGTAGTGTTTTTGTTTGCAGGTAGTTATTGTGTAAATGCATCACTCAGAAGATTCTGGCATAGCTAGCTGATAGATAAAGCCAAATGGGTAAAGCATATTAGTTATCTACATTGATAAGCAGTTGGGTAGCCAATCTATAGAGCTTGCTTATATATAAAAACTGCAGCTAGTGATACAGATCCCAGAATTGGACTGGAGGAGAAGGCAAAATTGCCTTTGGAAAACTTCACAATGATCTGGTGTCTTGCTGAAACAAAGCCCCATTTTTGAATGCTACTATACTTCCAGTATTCCACAGATATCTGACTGTGAGTCATGGAATACTTCAGTTCCCAAATAATTGAAGGTTGAGTGTCACCCAAAGGGCAACAAGGAGCCACATTTGAGGCACGAACAGGCCACACTATATCACAAATATGAAATAGTTCAGAAGAAACATTCCATTGAAACAATTTGAACAGCAAATGAGATGATTTCAACACTTTTCTTGTTTACTTCCTGTAGAAGTAAAGTGAGATACATTCATCTGCCATGAGATTGGTGAACTTTTGTCAATGTCAACAAGGAGGGAGAGCCTTAAACAGTGGATGGGCCTGTTAGTTATTTTTCTAATGGTTTAATATTTTATTAATACATCATATCCTGAAGCAATACTCTGCCCTCATTGAACCTCCTTAGGATAAAGAAAAGCAGTGAAGCAAAAGTGACCTGAGCAATGACAACCACTTCTGACAGCTTCTGACAGGCAATTATCTGTATTCCATGCCCCACCTTTTTTCTATCAAGGAGAAGGAAATGTGTTCCATCGCCTATTCTCTGGTAACAAAATTGGCCATTGGGTTACTTAGTAAGAAGCATTTAGATCTCAATTATAATGGAGCTAAAATAGTTGCATTCAGGAGGAAATCTAAATGATTTTTTTAAGGAAAGCTCTGATAATAGGAAAATATGCTGAGGTATTTAAGGTTAGAAAAAATTAAAGCTTAAAATTTAACATCCTTTGTTGGGCATGTCAGAGAGGGAACTTTTTTTCAGTTAAAATACTTGATAGCCTCTGAGAGGCCCCTTCTTAAAATGAATGAAGATCGTGATTTGGGGACATGTTGTATAGCTAACTCATCTAAGTGACTTCATCAGGGCATAATTCAGCTTGTAATCAGATTCTAAATGTGTGTAAAACTTCAGTGCCTGGCACATAACAGGCACTTAAACATTTTTCCACTTCTCCCAGGGGGAACATATTAAGATTCTTTTAGGAACAAAGTGATTAGTTAATAATATCTGCCCTGACTTTTCAAGTTGAGTTCATCTCTTATTTCCTGAAAGACAAAGAGCCTGCCCTTCCAAGGTGGTATTTTATGAGAAATTGAAGGGATTACTAAAATATTTTTTGAGGAAATTTATTGTAAAACAGTATGGGATGCAATGGGTAAGACCAATGGATGGGAGTCAAGGAGGTCTAACTAACGAATCCTTTCTCACTCTCTGTTAACCTGGAAAACTCAACCTATTTCTGCTTCATTTTCCTCATCTGTAAAATGAAGAAAATAATGGCAACTAACTTATACAGTTGATATAAGAATTAAATGAGGTAACATACTGTGGAATTTTGCATGACCTAAATATTTAAATTAAAGGTAGTGATGATGATGATGATGATGCCTTTGTATAGTCCTTCTGCCTATAACTGCAGTAAAATGGATTAACTCAATGTCGGGGGGTGACACTCTTTAAATCGTTACAGAATAACAACATGGTTCCTCACAATTTGGGAATGAAAAATAGGAGTTTTCTCCTAACCAACAACATAGAATAAATATACCATGAATTTTTGTTTAATTTTGCAGGTTACTTAAATCCTTTTGTAGAAAGGTGATATAAATTGAAAATAAAATCTTTTTTTTTTCAGTATGTTGATTGATGTATGACTATAAAGGAGAAAGTTGCCATTATATGTTTCTGATGGAATCAGTATTTAGAAAATTGGGTTATTGGACCATTGCTACTTTGGAGCTATAGCACTGAATTTAGGGTCACTGTGATCTAAATTCATAGAATTCTGCCTTCTTCCTAGCTTTATAGTATGTGATCATTTAATTTTAAAAAACCCAACAATTTTTATTGTAGAACAAAGAGGCAATATGGAATAGTGGAGAGAAAACTGATCTTCAAGCCTTGAAGATCTGGGGTCATCTCTTCTATGGCACATAGTGACTTCATGATCATGGATAGGTCACTTAAACTCCCAGTCCCCTAGACAGTTTTCTACTGCTATAAATTTCAAAGGTATCGTGCTTGACTTTGGTAGAAAGAGTTTTATTCACAAGGAGTTCTCTATACCACTTAAATCATAGGTCCAGACCCTTAACTCTATTTTAAAATAGCTTTTCCACATCTGTCATCTCCTCTCTTCCCAATCCCCTTATTACAAGTCTTTTTCCTTATTATCTCTTTGGGGTACAAACACAGCAGTGGTATGGCTGGATCAAAGGGTAGGCATTCATTTAAAACTTTTTGTGCATAGTGCCAAATTGCCCTCCAGAATGGTTGGATCAATTCACAACTCCCCCAGCAAAGTATTAGTGTCCCAATTTTGCCAGATCCCCTCCAACATTTTTCACTTACCTTTGCTGTCATATTGGCCAACCTGCAAGGTGTGAGGTGGTACTTCAGAGTTGTTTAAATTTGTATTTCTCTAATTAGGAGGGATTTAGAACACTTTTTCATGTGCTTATCGATAGTTTTTATTTCATCTTGTGAAAACTGCCTATTCATGTCCTTTGACCATTTATCAACTGGGGAATAGCTTGATTTTTTTTTTGTAAATTTGACTTAGTTCTTTATATATTTGGGAAATTAAACCTTTGTCAGAGTTTTTTTTTTAATAAAAATGTTCTCCCAATTTGTTGCTTTTCCTTCTAATTTTGGTTGCATTGTTTTTGTTTATACAAAACCTTTTTAATTTGATATAATCAAAATCATTCATTTTACATCTTGCAATGTTCTCTATCTCTTGCTTGGCCTTAAATCCCTTCCTTTTCCACAGATCTGACAGGTATACTAATCTATGTTCACCTAATTTATTTATGATTTCACTCTTTATATTTAAGTCATTTAACTATTTTGAATTATCTTCATATAGGGCAGAAGATGTTGATCTACACCTAATTTTCCCCATACAGTTTTCCAATTTTCCCAGCTATTTGTGTCAAATAGTGAGTTCTTGTCCCAAAAGCTGGGGTTTCTGGGTTTATCGAACACTAGCTTACTGAGGTCATTTACCCCTAGCTATTCCATTGATCCACCTTTCTATCTCTTAACCAGTACCATATTGTTTTGATGACCACTGCTTTATAGTACATTTTAAGATCTGGTACTGCTAGGCCTCCATCCTTCCCATTTTTTATTTTCATTATTTCCCTTGACATTTTTTATCTTTTGTTCTTCCTGATTAACTTTGTTATATTTTTTCTAATTTAATACAAAAGCTTTTTGATATTTTGATAGTTATGACACTGAATAAGTAGATTAATTTGGGTAGAAATGTCATCTTTATTATATTAGCTCATCCTACCCAGGATCATTTAACGTTTTTCCAACTGTTTAGATCTAGTTTTAATCATGTAAAAAGTGTTCTGTAGTTGTATTCATATAATTCCTGTGTTTGTTTTGGCAGATAGATTCTTAAATATTTTATATTTTCTAGATTGATTTTAAATGGAGACAGGGTCTGACTTAGCTTGGGCTTAAGTTTGGAACCTGTGAGAGCAGATGTGTGGGGCAGTAGGGGTGTGGTTTGCTCTTGACTTGCTCTTCACTCCTTGCTATGCTTCCTGCTAACTCTCCTCTCCACTCACCTCAGTTCCCCAGATGATCTCTGCCTACCTTTTTTTTTTTTTGGAAGGTTGTTTCCGTCTGTCTCTGTTGGTTCTTTCACTCCTGTATTCATTTTGTGGTGGTATTTTACTCTTGGTCAGAGAGAATTTTTGTGGTGAAACAGTGTGCTACTGCCCTAGTTACTCCTCCATCTTGGCTCCCTAGAATGATCTTTTAATGCCAAAACTCCAATCATATCCCCATTGAACGACATTATCGATCATATGATTTTCTTCTGCCTTTCTACTCCCACAGTTCTTTCTCTGGATGTGGATAATGTTTTTTCTCCTAAATTCCTCAGAATTATCCTGGATCATTGCATTGCTGCTAGTAGAGAAGTTCATTACGTTCAATTGTGCCACAATGTATCAGTCTCTGTGTACAATGTTCTCCTGGTTCTGCTCCTCTCACTTTGCATCACTTCCTGGAGGTTGTTCCAGTCTCCATGGAATTCCTCCATTTTATTATTCCTTTGAGCACAATAGTATTCCATCACCAACATATATCACAATTTGTTTAGCCATTCCCCAATTGAAGGGCATCCCCTCATTTTCCAATTTTTTGCCACCACAAAGAGCTCAGCTATGAATATTTTTGTACATGTCTTTTTCCTTATTATCTCTTTGGGGTACAAACACAGCAGTGGTATGGCTGGATCAAAGGGCAGACAGTCTTTTAAAGCCCTTTGTGCATAATTCCAAATTGCCCTCCAGAATGGTTGGATCAATTCACAACTCTGCCAACAATGTATTAGTGTCCCAATTTGCCACAACTCCTCAAACATTTATTATTTTCCTTTACTGTTATATTGGCCAGTCTTCTAGGTGTGAGGTGGTACCTCAAGAGTTATTTTGATTTGCATTCCTCTAATTATGAGAAATTTAGAACACTTTCATGTGTTTATTGATAATTTTTATTTCATCCTGTGAAAACTGCCTATTTGTGTTCCTTGACCATTTGTCAATTAGGCAATGGCTTTATTTTGGTACAATTATTTAGCTCCTTATGAATTTGATTAATTAGACCTTTGCCAGGGTTTTTTGTTATAAAGATTTTTTTCCCAATTTACTACCCATATTTTCAAGTAACTAGCAGAGCCAAGTATAAATCCCTAAGACTCACATATATCACCAATTTTATAAGCCATTATTTCTAGGAATAGGTAAATGATATGTTCCTGGAATGTTTGGCCTATTAATTAACAGTATTTGCTATAAGGGATTTTGGATTTATATTCAAAACAAAACAAATTGGAATTTGAAACTTTCTATTTTGTGGTCAAAACTAAAGTTTTATTAACCTCTTAGTGTATGCCCTTCTCAAAATGAATCTTTTCCTCTCTGCTGTTTTCTTTCTTTTCACTCAGGGCTCAGAAGTGATTTAAAAGTGACCAGATGAAAAGATGGCAAGACCCCAAAACCTCACTTACTTCACCAAAAAGTCTCTTGCACTTGCTGAAGAACGTGCTGCTGCCAGGAAAAGTGATGAGGATGAATTAGAGCCAAATAGTGACTTTGAAGCTGGCAAAAAGCTCCCATTTATTTATGACGATGTTCCTCCAGGCATGGTGTCAGAGCCCTTGGAAGACCTAGACCCATACTACCTGGATAAAAATGTGAGTATTTCCTAAAGGCAAAGGGACAGTGTTTCTATTTTACTTTCAGTGAATGAAAAGATCTGAATTAGAAAATGATGAGGTTTAATGAATTAATATAAAGGGTAAAATGTTAAATATTAAATTCTTCAGGATGTCTTCTACTATTAGGTTTAATCTAAATTGAGTCTGTTACTGACATTTTAATTCCTTTACTTTTAAATAGATATGATGCAGTGGCCAATAGAATGAAAATTCCTGATGGAAGTGATCATTTACTTTCTGGCTTTTTTATCCCCAATCCTTAGTCCAATGTTTGGTACATATCATTTGCTTAATAAATATTTATTGAATTACATGATTCTTGTTGATACTTAGTAAATATATTATGTGCTGATCCAGCACCAGTTCATTCATCAGCCAATCATGTGTAATTATTTTTGTAAAAATATTTAATTTTAACAATTATATGTAATAACAATTTTCCACATAAGCTTTTTGAAGTTATATGATCTAAACTGTCTCCCTTCTTTCCTTCCTTCCCTATCCCGTCCCAGAGCTCATGAGCAATTTGATCTGGATTACACATGTATTTTCATACACAATTTCAATATGTTTATTGAAGTTCTTCTAGGTGATAAACATTGTGCTAGGTATTCAAAGGCATTAAACAAAAAAGGCAGTCTTGTTTCTTGCCATCAAGGAACTATATAAACTACTTGCACGTGTAATTAAGGGGAGATTAGTATATATTGACAAATTAGCACACAATTTACTATTATACCATGTGGCAATATAAATATTAGACATTTAGTGTTTTAAATTTTGAATAATACTTCACATACATAATTTTTGCATTTAAACTTCTTTATTGAGTTATTTATTTGTTACATTAAAATATCCAGGTAACTCCCTCCCTTTCCAGCCGCTCCTCATTTGAGAAGGCACAATTTGACAAAAAGATATATGGATATATATTATATTTTACTTTTTTATTTATCAGTCCTTTTACTTGTAGGTGGACATACACAAGTCATTCATTCTTAAAACAATATTTCTCTTGCTATACAAAATGTTAACTTGGTGCTGTTCATTTTATTCTTCATAATTTCATGTAGGTCTTTCCATTTTTTTTGTTAACTGCTCCTTCTTAAGGTACAGCAGTATTCCATCACAATTCTATGCCACAACTTGCTTAGCCATTCCCCATTTAATGGTCATCACTTCAATTTCCAGTTCTTTGCCAGAAGAAAGAGAGCTGCTATTAATATTTTAGAACACAGATGTTCTTTTCTTTTTTCCCTGATCACCCTGAAAATCATAAAGATCCTCTGAGGTAGGTATACTCTGTGATTGATATTGATCACATCAAACTGTTGCATCACTGAGATTTCAATAAAATCAAATCTTATACACATAGAAATTTTTGTGATAAAGACTAATCTCCAATTTGTAGTTGAGTTTTTAACTAAATGCATGTTCCATTTATTCCTACTGGATTTTATAATATTAGATCTGGTTCACTGTTTAAACTTGTTGAGATATTTCTTGGACCATGATTTTATCACCTGATAAACTATTACTTCCAGTTTTTTTCTCTGTCATCATCCAATTCATTGATAAAAATGTTTAAGAGACTATGACCAAAAGTAAAGACCTGGGACCCCTACTAGAGACTTCCCTATAAAACAATATTATTTCTCTAGATTTTTTTCATATAAATCCATCTAAACATTATTTTCCACTCCATATATACATATCTTCTTCATAGCCAAGGTCAGGTTCATTTAGTATATTTATATATTTAAATATAAACACACACATATATAATATAACTGATCTAACAGTTTGACTCGATTAAAAGAGAAAAAAATAGATTATGACGGTTCCTAACGATCACTGAAATGCATTTTACAACAAAATATTCAGAATAATTCTTTCCAGAACCTGCTTAGCATCAAAGTCAATCTGAAACAAAGTTTTAGTAAACTTGAAACTTTAGTAAACACTAGACAAAAGTTCAGTAGCAGCAGCAGCAGCAGCAGCAGCAGCAGCATTCTCCTTACCATTTATATAGTACTTTAAGGTTTGCAAAATGATTTGCAGATTGTTTCATTTGATCCTCATAACTCATTTTACAGATGAGAAAAACTGAGGCTGAGAGATGTTAAGTGTCTTGCCAAAAGCTAATGTTTGAGATGAGCATTCAATTCAGGTCTTCCAGAGATACCAATCTGAAAATAATTATTATATTTGGGATCTGCCTTTCTTCATTCTGCACTTTTCCTTTTATTCTACACTACTACTAAATAGTTTAGTCAATAGAAAGTAATGGTCAGAACCAGACATGAATTCAAGACTCATATATCAGCTTTGGCTAGTCAATTAATACCTTAGTACTCCAGACAACTCTTTAAGACTATAAATTGTAGAGAAAAGAACTGGAATATTTACAAGCTAGTTCGTTACTGTGAAATTCCCCAACTCAGTAAGGGCACAGTTCTACCACATCTGTCTTCTTTTATGTAAATCACACTGTACTAGGAACAAGGGATATACTGTAAATATACAACATAGATCCTAGTACTCCAAAAGCTTATAACTTAATTTAAGTATTTAATTTCAATCATTACATTAATAAATACAATTAATTAAAATTAATAAATTCAAGCATTTAGGTGGCCATTTATAGGTCTAATGCTCATCTGATTTCGTTTCCTGGCTTTGCCACCCACCATTAGCTATGTGACCTCAGAATAGATGGGGGGAAGGGGTTGCCCCTCAGTCTTACCTACTTTATCTGTTAAATGAGATTATTAAATATCCCCTACTGGCTCTAATCTTTTATAATCCTTTTTTTGCATAGTGTCATGTTCCATATGTATATATGCACATATGTATATAATACTGTACAATGTATATATTGTATGTGTATTCTAATATGTCTAAATGCTTCTATATTTAATATAAATATATAAAATATCACTTATCCTGACCTTAAAACCAACAGAGATGAATATGTTAATCAAGCAATTGTAAAAATTAGACTGTTACTTTCTCATTGTATTCTTATTTTCTCCTGCAGACTTTCATAGTATTGGATAAGGGGAAAACCATTTTTCGATTCAATGCCTCCCCTGCACTGTACTTTTTGACTCCTTTCCATTTTATTAGAAGACTATCAATTAAGATCTTGATGAACCGATATCCTTTTCCAGTGACTCAACAGCAATGTTAGTTCTTAAAAGCAAAATAAACTTTAGGGAATATATATTTCAAAACTCATATGTGACTTTTATTCCTTTCTCTACTTTGTAAGAATCTCTGGTAGTATTCCATTGATTTCCTTTAAATTAAATGGAAAAAGAATTTAAAGAATAGTCATGCTAGTCATCTCCATTTGAAGATAATATATCAAATATTTGTTTCATTTTACATAGCTATGAAAAGTGGAGGAATAAATGACTTTGTGAATATCATTTGACACTTTCTTTCAGTAAGAAGTTGTTTACAAATCAGCATTTTGATAATTGTCCTGATTACACATAAAGGAAATCTGTAACATGCTTTGTCATCTTAAATTCCTTGATTCTCATCTACCTTATTCAATATGATCCTTATGGGCACTTTCCTGATCAACTGCATATTTCTGCCAGCCATTAACATTCCAGACTGGATGGTGTACCTTGAGTAAGTTGACAAAATACCTTTAAAAATCATTTTAATTAGCACTGGCACTTTTCCATATTCCATCAAAAAGGATCATTGATTTCTAGATCTACTTGGCGTAGTTCCCTTTTTCTTGGGCACATAACGGTACTCATTATCTTTTGAGTCATTCTAGTATTGGGGCAATTCCAGAGGGAAAACAAAACAAAACTCATCAACTGTCAAGAAGAATTTGAATCTTCCACAGATTATTGGAAAAGGGAATTCCTAAAGCACTTCTCTTTGCTGCTTGTTCTTAAGTTAGTAGTTACATCTAAAGTGTTTAACAACCTTAGCAGATTTCATCCTAGAAATTGGTTGGTTATTAATAATATTATGCTCCTTTACCAACATTTTTTAAAGTTGTGATTTGAAAATCCTAGTGATAGCATTGAAAGAATTTCTGCCCCTACAAGTCCTAATCCTAAAGCTCCATGAGCATTTCTTTGGGATGCCAAATGAATTTATTGTAACCTTTGTTCTGGAACAATAAGATGGATAGTGCCTTTGGTTTTCCTAAGAGACTTATTTGGTATATAGATTTACATAATTTTTCAAAGATTTATTTAATGACTATTGATATGTTATTCTTTTAACTAACACATCATGGACCCTTGACTCTAGGCTCCCTTTCATTGGACTATACACTTTCGAAATCCTTATAAAAATCCTTGCAAGAGGTTTCTGTATGAAGCCATTCACATTCCTTCGTGATCCCTGGAACTGGTTGGATGGTCATATTCTTTTCTATGCGTAAGTATTTTGATGTATTTTTTTTATTGAAGACTAGTATTTTTGTGAAAAAAATATTTTGTTAAGACAAATTGAAAGCCATAGGATAATTAATGAATCTCTGGTCATTGGTATTTGGATCTGGAATTTTTCATACATGTAGCTTTTTCTTAAGAAACTCCAAGGTATACTATGTATTTGTTATTTCCTTCCATTCTCCGAGTTTGGGTATAAGAGAAAAAGAGCATAATTTTATTCCTATTTTAAAGCCAGAGGAATTGATTTTAAAAATTACTTTGTGCATTGTCCAAGCTGACATAAGGAAATGAACAGAAATTCATTTAGGAATTAGAACAGAGCCCTTGATTCTCATAGTTTTTGATTCTTAAACAAATGTTCCCTGTCCTAGCTTACATTGCTTAAGTACTTATCTTAAAAAAACAGGATTAAATCATCTATCAAAACCGGTCTCTAGACTAGTACCCTCAAGTATTTGATGATATCTTAATGGAAAAAGAGAATTAGACTAAATAAACATGTTCTGATTGATACCAGATGAAAGAACAAGTTACATGAATTGACAATAATAGTCATCTGAAAATAATAGATACCACTTTGCCAGTGGTATTCCACCAAAGTCTATATGACCACTAATCAGATATATGGAAGGGATTCTTGTTTCATTGAACTAATTGATCTGAATTCCTTCTGTTAAAATTAAAATTTTGAGGGACATCTGAGTAGCTTAGTGGAGTGAGAGTCAGGCATGGAGATGAGTGGTCCTGGGTTCAAATGTGACCTCAGATGGTTCTTAGTGGCATGACTCTGCACAAGTCACTAAATCCTTACTTCTAAGTTCTTACCATTCTTCTGTCTCAGAACCAATGCATGGTATTGATTCCAAAATACAAAATAAAGATTTTTTTTTAAAAATTAAATGTTCTTTAAATAATCAATTTCTACTACATATAAAAGATACTACTTGAGTATAATTTTCCTAATTTTAAGAAAAGCATTAAAAACTAATAATATCATTAGGTTCTTTTGAATTGTTTAATTTATTTTAATTTGTAATTTAACTCTCTGCAGGCTTCTAACCTTATTTATAAACCTAGACAGTGTTTCAGCTCTTGGAATTTTCTCAGTTGTGAGAATCCTGAAAGCTACTTCTTTAACCACAGGTAAGATATGATTGGTATAATCTTGAGGATCATTTCCTTTCCATCTCTATGTGTATTTTTGAGGAGTGAGAGGAACTTGATGTGGTTATATGTGAGCTTCCTAATTAAAGTTGTCTAAAAGGATAAATGGGCTGAGACAATGTTTTAAAAGTGAGAAATGTTAGAATTGTTTAGCTCCTAGCATCACAGATTTCGAGCTAGAAGAGTACTGAGCTGTCATCTAATAAAACTTTCCCTATCTGATCCATGAGAATCTGAGACACAGAAAACTAAAATGATTGTCCAAGGTGAAATGTCATCCCTTTCCTTACAACAAAGGTCACACAGGCAATAAATGGCAGAACTAGAATTCAAACCCAGAACCCCTGCCTCCAAATCCTGAGCACTTTCTTCTGTATAACATTTAGAAAACCATTTCAGTCTGAGAACCAGTTTAAATAGCAATACAATATGAGAACATGCCAGAGTAGAAAAAAAAATGGATTTGGCATCAGTGGTCCTTGGCTCAAATTTCAGCTATTTACTTAGTTGTAGGAAAGAAATTTAACTTCTCTAATCTTCAATTTCTTCACTTATAAAATGAGGACATTGGGGGTTTGGGCTTGGGAGGAGTGTCAACTAAATCACCTCTAAAATATTTTCCCACTCTGTAACACTTAAGCTTCTGGAACTTACTTGATAGATTTTATTTTTGGAATAGGTATGAGAATAGATAGAGAACATAAACCTTGTCCTGTGACATTAACCCTGCCAAAAATCAAGAATCCAAAAATAATATATTTTAAATGATGTGATTATTCAAAACCAGACTTTAGATTTTAATTAAAAATTATGATTCTCACAGTCAACCTATGACCCATAGAGGTTAAATATGAAACTTCCTCCTATTTAAAAAATCAACTTAAAATATATTTTTTCATTTTGTGTATTCATGATAGGACATTTTATTTCAATTAAAATGTCAAAAATTTTAATTCAGCAAAAGTATAAATAATAACTCTTTTAAAACAAGCTCCTTAGGATATTGCAGGTCTCAAATGAGGTGAGTATAAAGAATCAAACAAGTATCAACATATTTTATACATGTCTTAATGATTATTGTTACCAACAAACCAATCTTATTTCAAATCATTTTCCATATTATCAGGATTTGCCTCTCAGTATTGTTTTGTTGTTCTACCAATGTCTCATTAAATAAAGATGCTCTGCTTAACAAGAATCAACCAAAGTGTAGGTGGTTGCCCTGTATATAGTGAAACAATAACAAGCACATCATTCATTCCAGCAGTCAAACAAGTGTTCAGATGAATATTTGCCCATATGTAATTGGATCCAATAATCATTAGAGTAATACTCTTATGTGTAAACTTTGAGCATTCACCTGTCTTGGGTTTTTGATGAAAACTGAGTTACTTGTGAGATATAGTCATTGTGATTCCATGATAATTAATAATACATTCAGTCAGACACTTAATTTCATCATTGTGATGTCAGTTTTTTCCCTCCCTTTTTCAGGCACAAAGATTATCATAGGGACCTTAACTCGATCAGTGAGGATGTTTTGTCATGCAGTGATCCTAATTATGTTTTGTCTGAGTGTCTTTGCTGTCATGGGAATGCAGCTATTCATGGACAGGCTGAAGCAAAAATGTATGCCATGGCCTCAAGAACAAAATAGTACTGAGATACTCTCAGGCAATGAAAGTAAGTATCACTCTTCTAAAAATATGCCATCTTCCAACAAATATCCTAATATGGGTCTCTAGTGAAGTTGCAATGATTTGAATGCATTTAATTGATTTGGGTATGAATCTGGATAATTTTATGAATTTTTCTCTATTTTTTCTACTTGGGCTATAAAGATTTCATTTATATCTCCAGATATTCAAATCAGTGATAATTAAGAATGGAAATTCTCAATTGTATAATTTGTGCTTTAAAAAATCTGTAGAGTCATAAGATTGTCAAGAGTCAATCAATAAGCATTTGCTAAGCACTTACTATTTGTCAGGCACTGTGCTAAGTTCTGAAAATACTAATTATATAAATATTATATAGATATATGTGTATGTATATATGTATTGGTAGACAGAAAGATGGATGGATGGATAGATAGATAGATAGTTAGATAGATAGATAGATAGATAGATAGATAGATAGATAGATAGATAGATAGATAGATAGAAAATGTCAGTAAATACAAGCACAAAAAAGAATCTCTCTTCAAGGAACTTACCTTCTAATGGGAGATCATAGACGGAGAGCTGGAATGGCTCTGAGATGTTACTTGATCTAAATCCCTTTCTTTCTAGCATCACTACAGAGAGGCTGAAATGGAACTCTCAGAGAGGGGCCTTTTTCAAAGGAATACAAGCAATTTATAATGATTTCCTTAAAAAGCATTCTAACTGCTGGGTTTGTACCCCAAAGAGACAATAAGTAAAAAGACTTGTACAAGAATATTCATAGCTGCACTCTTTGTGGTGGCCAAAAATTGGAAAATGAGGGGATGCCCTTCAATTGGGGAATGGCTGAACAAATTGTGGTATATGTTGGTGATGGAATACTATTGGGCTAAAAGGAATAATAAAGTGGAGGAATTCCATGGAGACTGGAACAACCTCCAGGAAGTGATGCAGAGCAAGAGGAGCAGAACCAGGAAAACATTGTACACAGAGACTGATACATTGTGGTACAATCGAAGGTAATGGACTTCTCCATTAGTGTCAATGCAATGTCCCTGAACAATCTGCAGGGATCTAAAAAACACTGTCCACAAGCAGAGGATAAACTGTGGGAGTAAAAACACCGATGAAAAGCAACTGCTTGACTACAGGGGGGAAGGGGTTACGACTGAGGAGAGACTCTAAATGAACACTCTAATGCAAATACCAACAACATGGAAATGGGTTTGAACCAAGAACACATGTGATACCCTGTGGAATCATGTATTGGCTATGGGAGAGGTGGTGGGAAGGGGGGGGGAAGAAAATGATCTTTGTTTCCAATGAATAATGTTTGGAAATGACCAAATAAAATAATGTTTAAAGTGAAAAAAAAAAAGAAAAGTAAAGGAGAGGTCGAAAAATCCCATGGACACAAAGAATTACAATATTCATCATTCAAGGAACCCCGTTTTGTGATGAAGTGAGGGAGCCAGAGTTTTTCAGCTCTTTGATGGGGCTCAACTTGATAACTATGGTTATAAAACATTAATTTTGTATTATTGATCTTTCCGTTTATATTGCTATAATCATTGTGAATATTAATTCCTTAGACCTCCTGATCTCAGACTCAGTTAATGTAAGAACCAGCATGCTACTCTGGAGTCTTCATAGTTTTCACTTCTTATGGTTCATTAATATTTTAATATGATGCCTTGTTGTCCACACTGTTTTTCACAGTTCATATTTTTGCCTGATGTGTTCATGAGTCACTCATTAATTAAGATGCTATTGTTCAGTCTCTAGGTCTATATATTTTGATTCTATTCCTTACATTCTTCATTTTACTGTGCTCCTATCTTTAAGGGACTATCAACCATTACCCCCTTTTTATATTTAGTTATAATTATTCTAAGATTTGTGCATCAAGTTTTGTAAATGTACAATGTGGTACTGAGAAATATACATATTCTAGTAAAATCTTATTCAGAAAAAAAGCATTCTAGATAAGAGAAAAGAAAAATGCTGAGGTAATATGATATAGAAGAAAGATCCTTTTACTTGAAATCAAATTGATTGTTGTTTAGTCATTTTTGGTGATATCCACCACTGTGACCACATTTGGAGTTTTCTTGGCAAAGATATTAGAATGGTATGCCATTTCCTTCTCCAGCTTATTTTACAGATGAGGAAATTGCCCAGGGTCACACAGTAAGTAAGTGTCTGAGGCCAGATTTGAAATCAGGTCTTCCTGACTCCAGAGCTGGCATACTCTATCCACTGAACCTTATTACCTCCATGAAGTCAAGATCTGTGTCCAAGTCTATTACTACCATTTTTTGTAGCATCACTATACCATTTAAACCCTTTTATGCTTAACTTTATGATCTGAAAAAATGGAAATGAGAACTACACTATCTACCTCAAAGAAATGAGTATTTCCATTTTTCTTAATATTATAGAAGCCAACAAACTAGCTAAATTAATGCATTTTATATTCCTAACTATTTAACCATTCTTAACCATTCAAATCTTTGCTGCTTTTTACAATTCATTTGAATAATACTTTATTATACTCTGTCAGAGGCATAATCAATGCTTTTTTCATATTCAAATAATCAACCAGTTAAATTTAAGCATATATTTTTAAATTGTTAAAAATAAAATGTTAGTAGTTTCTTCCTGTAAGTCAAATTCTGCTGCTTCAAGAATCTCTTGATTTCAAAAGCATTTTATTCAGTATGATAGTCTAATATGCATTAAATGAAGAATAATTTTGAAATCAAGATTAAACATGCATTTCATTCACATATATATAAGTATATACATACAAATAGATATAGATATCCACTATATCCATGCTATAGATAAACATCCACATGTAATATATGTGGATATGTATATGTATATATGTGTATACACATATGTCAGCTTTTATGGCATTCCATCATGTCAAAACTCTTTTGACTTAGCCATTTGTCTTATTTTTTTTAACATTCTTCAGTCTACTGTTACCAACCATTGTATGCTCTATGTCTTTCTCCCCATGCTTCACTGGTCTCTTCTCTCTCTGTGTATGCATTTTAATGCAACAGGTCAATTTGTTCACTTCCATATTAAAATTTGAACATCATTCTTTCCAATGAATGAAGAGAAAAATCTAAAAATAAAAAGTAAATTATTGTAAGGAACATCATTTCCAAACTAGATCTTTTATGTTCTATTAATCTTTTATTGATTGGGAGGGCTAAAATCATTAGGAGAGAGTTTTATTTTTCCTCTCATCTTCATATGCAAAGGTGTTTGTAAACATTTCAATTAAACATCCAAAAAATCAGAAGACATGGTAACAAACTGTCTATTGAACCCACTCAAACAGTCCAAACTCATGCTGGCTAATTGGCTATAACGTCTATTTTAGAAAATTTAACAAGAGAAAAACATTTGTGTTGGTAAATTCCAGCTATCTAAATTCACAGAGAAACATGATAGTCTTGAAACCAATGTCCAAAGGAAAAAAATGATAGAATACTAAGCTCTCTTACACAAGCACCTAGTTGCTTTCAACTCCAACAATGTAAAGAGATCAGAAAGCTTTATTCTTTTTCCCCCAACAGAAGAATACTCAGTTGATTCCACAAACATTTTTATCAAGAATGGATAGAATATATTTAGAACAAAAGTTTTTTCTAGATTCTTTTCCTACTTTATTCTGATAAATTATACTCTGCCCACTCCAACCTCCCAATTACAAACCATAAAGTAAGGAGGTAGGAGAAAGGAGAAGAGAAAAGGGTGGGAGTGAGAACAGGTCAGAAAAAAACATCAGACTTCTCCAATGCTTCTTCTTCCTTATCATGACCATGATCATCATCTCCTCTTCTTTTTCTATATGAAAAACCAAGTCAAATTGAGTATCAATGACTAAATAGTAAGGAGTTTAAACAGATTTTTGATGATCTCTCTCTAGCTCATCTGGCCCTGCCTCAGAATTATTTGCAAAGAAAGGAGAAAAGCATTCTGGTTCTTCAAGTTGGTTTCTCCATCTGGTTTCATTCTTATATTACACAAAATCACACTTCTGTGTAGTTTGTCACATTGTCCCAGTTCTGCCATCTTGGACTAATCCAAGCAAGTATAAACTTTTCACTTAGTCTATGATGTTTTCCTCATTAAGACAACTCAATAAATTATCAATTATTTATATATCAAGGTGAATATATCTGAAAGCAAGAGACATCTGACTATGTCACCTATCCTGCTCAATAAACTCTGATGACTTCCTGTCACATCCAAGAACAAATATAAAATCCTCCATTTATCATTCAAAACCCTTTTATACCTGCTGCCCTACCTGTCTAGTTGTCTTCCTTCTACCCTCCCCTGCACTCCTGTATCAAGTCTCACTGGCCTCTTTGTTGTTTCTGAAACTCAGCTCTGAGCATTTTCATTGGCTGTCCATGCATGGAATGTCTTCACTTCTCATCTCTATCTCCCAGTTTCCATTAAATTGAGCTGAAATCTCACCTTCTACAGGAAGCCTTTACCTATATCATTTTATGCTAGTGTTTTTTCTCAGTTGATTAGCTCCCATTTATCCCATATAAAGCTTGTTTGTACGTAATTGTTTGCATATTGCCTCTCCTTTAGATTATGAGAGAACAGGAACAATCTTTCATCATGTTTGTACCCCAGCACTTATCACAGTACCTGGCATGTAATAGGCACTTAATAAATACCTATTGGCTGATGGACATAAAGGATAGAGAAATAGTCTCTCTGAAATATTACAAAAAAAACTGGATTTTGAGGCTTGAAGTTCAGTTCTCTAAATTTATAGATATTATCTTTGTCACCTTGAACAATCCTGTAAGTTCTGTAGGTCTCATTTTATTTTCATCCACAAAATGTTGGGTTGAACTAGATTATCTCATATCTCTCCCACCTCTGAATCTATGATCTTATGAAATGTAAGAAGGTCAGGCCAGGGCAAATGTCATCCATTAATGAAATTTGTTTAGTGATGACCCTCAATAAATGATATAGCTATAAAAGACTTCTAAGATCCGGAATAATGGTGCAAGCTTAATAAGTTTTCTTCTTCACATTTTCAGCCTTAAGCAGTTATCATTTAGAAGAACAAATGCATGCTCTCCTTTGTGGCAATACCTCATTTTCCGGGTAAGTAGTACCAGGTAGTATCAGTACTATCGTTTTGTGTGTTTCTCTCCAGGTTACATCATATGATAGGTTATAAACCTATGAACAAATATTCACTGAGAGTCAATTTTATCAAGGCATCATTCAGTGCTAGTAGAGACACAAAGAGATTTAGGATATCACCACAGCCAACGTTTATACAATCCCTGAGCTTGTAAAGCTCTGTCATCAGAATGAAATGCAGAGGTTCAAAGAGTGAAAATCGTCTCATTCCTGTGTTATAACTAAAGAAGTTGAGGCTGAAAGTTTGTGACTTGTTTCTTACAGATAGCATCAAAATCTTAGAATAGAAGTCCATTCTGTACCCAAACAAGAGTCTACTACCTCTACAACCAATCTAAGTGTCTAGCCTTTACTTGAAGCTCCTAATGAAGAAGAGCCTATCACTTCTTAGGCTTCTTAGAGTAGCTCTCACCTTTCAGATAGATTGTCATTGTCTCTGTAAGAAAAGGTTAAAAAATAATCTTGGTTAAAAATAGCCTTAGAATTTTCTTTGCAAAAATTATTTGAAGTATGATATAAACTAACTTGCTTCCTTTTCCCTCTGCCATTTTAACTGGAAGGACTCAATTCATCAAGTACCCACCATGTGCCCTGCATCATAGTAAATTCTCTAAAGTATGTAAAGGTGATTATGATTGTGTCCCTGCACACAAGGAACATATGCAATAAGAAAGTAGGGCTGAATATTGCTGGCCAAAGTTGTTAAAAAGAAGTGGTGTGATAGTTTCAGCCTCTCCTAGAAAGATGTAGCTTGATTCTGACTTCATCTTTCTCTGAAAATTCAAATACTGCTTGTAAGTTTTTTGGAGAGCAAGATCTTATGTTCATCCTCATCAAAAAGGGATTATCTCTTTATATTAAGGACATTTCAAAGCAATCTCAAATAATTTCCTATGGGATCTTACAGATCATTTCTTGTAACTCCCTTATTTTACAAATGAGGAAAAAGGAGGTACAATTCATTTTAGAGTATTTTTAAATTCAGGACTAAAAATAAAAAAGAGTTCCACATGGAAGGAGTAGCAAAACTGGAATTGGAATGCCAAACCCATAACTTTCTCCACTCTACTACTTAACTAACATAAAAGGATTGTTTTACTCCATTTATAAAAGAACTGTACATCTACAGACCACCAAATCCCAAATTCATTTTACTCTTAATCCTGAATCGTTTGGGTTGCTTTTGCTAGAGACCTACCAATTCAGTCCCTATGTAACTTAAAGTAGAACACTTGGCATTCTCTGTTCCATATTTGGATGAAGGTGAGTTGATTTGGAACTTATTTCTTTAGTATTCATTACTTGTACCTTGAACAGACCAGAAAATAACCTAAAATAAATCAAGTCTTTTCTTTTCTTTTTTTATATGTAGTCGTTGTCCAAAAGGATACCTATGTGTAAAAACTGGTGGAAATCCTGATTATGGCTACACAAATTTTGACAGTTTTGGTTGGGCTTTCTTGTCCCTATTCAGATTAATGACTTTGGATTTTTGGGAAAGCCTTTACCAACAGGTAAGAACCATGTTATATATTGTGTCTTTATTATTAACCTATAATCTTATATCATTTCATCTTATATCATCTTCATCATACATTATGATGTAGCCTATTGGGTGATATTTTAAAACTCTTTCTGCCTTAAAATCAATACTTAATATCAGTTCCAAGGTAGAACAGTGGAAATGGAGAGGCAGTTGGGGTTAAGTAACTTACCTAGGGTCACATTGAGAGGAAGTATCTGGGACCCCATCTAAATATAGGACCTCATGTCTCTAGTACTGGCTTTCTATCCACTGGGCCACCTAACTGGTAACATTTTTAAATGGGATTTATGCTATATTTTCAAAACCAACAATATATGCATTTTAATATATTAATTACCAGATCACAAATCTTTTATTGATATTTTCTTGTGGGTCTACCCAATTATAAGATTCTCTCTTCTCATTCAAAAATATTATTCTAATATTAGTTTAAAATAGGCTACTATCAAGTAATTTGAAAAGCGAAATGTTTTTTATTAAGAAGCTCTTAAATACAGAGCAACTGGATGGTTCAGTGGATTGAGAGCCAGGCCTAGAGATGAGAAGTCCTGGGTTCAAATTTGACCTCAGACTCTTCCTAGCCATATTACCCTGAGCAAATCACTTAACCCTCTATACTTAGTCCTTATTTTTCTTCTATGTTGGCACCAGTATACAGTATTCATTCTAAGGTAGAAGATAAGGATTTTTAATAAATTATTAAATACATTAATTTTAATTTATATTAATTATTATTAAGTATTATATTAATATATACAATATATTACATATAATGTACTTTTAAATTAATAAATTTAATGAGCTATTAAATTATTTTGAATAATGAGTTTTAGCAAATTCCTTTCAAATGGAAAGTGTAAATTTATGTTGTTAAACGAGTAAACACAAATTGTTCACTGCTTTTTACACTTTGAGATGAGTGTTCCCACAGAACAAATTTATTTTGAGAGCATAACTTATTTTATAGTGAATAATTCCTGAATTTTACAATTGAAAACATATTTTCCTCATAACTCTGTGAGTTAGAACATACCACAGTGCTGTCCACTTTATAAATTAAGAAACTAAAGCTAAAAAGATTCAGTGACCTGCTCACAGTCACTTGCTTAGTAAGTGTGCCAGAGTTTGCATTTTTTACCTCTATACCATCCCACTTCAACACTTTTTTACTTTGACACTATTTAGGTAACACTATACAGAGGGATGACTGGGCGAGAGTTTGCAGTCAGGTTGGCTGGCATTGTTTTCCCAGGGTTTCCCAGAAAAAGACTCTCATTCTTACATTTCATTCAACTCTTTCCACTCTGCTAGCGGGATAACATGCTTGTCCACATTGTCCTGTCTGATCATATTCAATATGGGATAGATCATAGAGAATTATGGTGACCATGTAAAAGTAGGCAACTAGAACTAGATCTTGTTGTGGGAACCAGAGCCCAAAGTAAGACTGGAAATTATGATAAAATTTCCCAGCATGGTGAGACTAGAGAGTCAGTTCCCCTTCCCTGGGAATTTTGCCCCATTTTTTGAGTGATCATTTGCAAAGTCTACATTGGTAAATCCTCAACATGCAAGAGCTTCCCTTCATATTTTGCCTTATGGACAACGAGGTTAGCTAGTGGAATATTAAGATTATAATCCAATGGACAAAGTGGTTTCTTTATAGTTTTGCTATATAGAAGCTTATTTGCAGGCAAATGGTCTGTGAATGAGTTTGAGTAAAAGATGAGCATAAAAAGTTTCCCTAAGGGTACATGGGAAATGGGAATGTCAGGACAGAGTTATAACCAAAATGCTGTTTAAACTCAGTTTCCTCTGCCCAGACACTAGCATTAAATACCCTCTAATGCAGCCATTAGGTGGAGAGTAATGTCACCAAAAGGCCAAAATATATATGCAATACCTGGTTTACAATTTTCCTATATATTATGGCATCTCAATGGCCTGAAAAAGTCCAAGAGATAGTCAAAATAGTCCAACCTTGTGTCTTTAGAAAAAATACAAAAAAACATTAAAAAGTAAAAGGGAAGTTTGAAATCATTCCAATAGAAATTTGAGATTTCTGACATCATATCCTACTCTTGCATTAATAATCCTTTTCTGTGTCTAAAACAAATGAAAGGTCCTTAATCTGGACAGTGATTGGTCTTCCCAATATATTTGTTTCTATAATTTTAATTTATTAAACTTGCTAATTTCAGAAAAGGCTTGGTGACAGAGGAGAAGAGAAAGTCATGATACAAAAATTATTTTAAATTCAAAGTGGTTTCATATTGTCCTAAATATAATTAATTATTCAAATATGTTGTATATTTAACCACATTTAGACAATCAAGATATTATGAATGTAAAGGAATTAATTCTTATTATGAAATGTATAAAGTATCCATTTTTCCTCCTCCAAATATAGCCTAAGTTTAGCTTACATAATCGAGTTTTTCATGCCTGAGGTTTAAGAACAAGTGTTCTAATTGTGTTTTTAATATAGATTTGTGGGAGATCAGTGAGGTTTTGTAGTAGTAGGAAATGGATTTAAGAAAATTTTCTAGGAAAGGGCAACAAAAATGAAACATTTATTGTATATTACAAATAGTAAAAGTATATATAGCTTCACTTTATCCCTTCCCCCATTTTTTCTACCCCGTTAACATATTTCCAAAATAAAGTACTTGGGAAAAGATATAAATCTCATTATACAAAAACTGTCAATTTAACTTAAATTCCTAAAAGCTAATTCCATGTCATGTAGCATTTTTTCTAAATAAAAAACTATCAGCACTTACAATCTCCACAGGATATGATCAAACCTCGAGTGGGAAGAAAATAATTTTTAAATGTAATTTCTATATTTAATATTGCCTTTCCTCTAATATGGTAAACGAAGAGGCTTAGATCCATACCTGGAAATTTGCTTAATTGTCTCCAAATATTGTGTGTATGTGTGTATTTGTGTGTGTGTGTGTGTGTGTGTGTGTGTGTGTGTTTGTGGTGGCTGGGGGGAAAGGGGAGGTGGCTGTGTGTGCACATGTGCACATGAGTTAGTACTAATAACTTTACCTTGAGAAAACAGGATCATAGATTTAGAGGCCAAAAATGTCCTTAGATGCTATCTAATATAATCCACTTATTTTCTTTCTTTTTTAAGCAATTTTTAATTCAAATTTTCCAAAACCAAATAAAACAGGCATTTTTATAAAAAGGAAAATAAGATTATGCAAAATTGAAATCATAAATCGCTCATGTGTTGTACTTAATTCTCTTCATATCTACATGAAAATCCCCTTCACAAGTTACCCATCTCCTCCCCACATCACAGAAGGAGACCACTGTGTTTATAGAAATTAAGTCTTTTATGTTTTCACCTTTCAGTTCACCATCTGGAGGTAACATTTCCAGTTTATCCTTCCAGTATTAGTTCTGTAAATATGTATAATATTATTTTGGCTATATGCACTTCACTGTTCCTGATCTCATCTAATTCTTTCCAAGATTTTTTAAAACTTGGCTGCTCATCACTTGTCAGGACACAGTGGTATTCCAACACAATTTACCACAATTGTTAGCCATTCCCCAAGTGATGAGCATTTCCTCAATTTCCATTTCTTTGCCAAAACATAGAGAACTGCTGTAAATATTTTGGAACATATGGGTTATTTTCCTTTTTCTTGATCTTTTTGGGAAACAGACCAAGAAATAATATGCATAGTTTTATCACTCTCTGAGTGTAGTTCCAAATTTGTTTCACAAATGGGTGGATCAGTTCACAGCTCTACCAACAATCTATTAATGTTCCCATTTTCCCATATCCCCTACCATATTCATCATTTTGCCTTATTGTCATTCGAGCCAGTCTGATGTATGTGAGATGATACATCAGAACTGTTTTGGTTTTCATTTCCCTAATCAATAGTAATTTACAACTTCTTGTCACATACCTATATATTCTCAGTTTCCAAAAAGGGAAGCTAAGGCTTAGAAGAGTGAGATGACTTGCCCAAGAGGACACACGTAGTGATTTGAACCAGGATGTTCTACCACTCCACCATATATGCTACACTACTATAAAATGAATTTTATCTAATATATAACTCTAATTTTCAGAGTACATATAACATGAGATTCTATTAAATGCTGTTTTCTCCAGTGAATGCCTGTCTGGATAATGAAAATCATTAAAAAAATAGTATCTATGGTTTATCCCTATATAGTGCCTTAGATTTGCAGAATCCTTTACAAATATTTCATTTGATCCTCATTCACAACAACCTTGAGAAGTACATATTATTATTATTATTATCTCCATTTTTTTAATTTATGAGATAACTGAATCACAGAGAGGCTAAATGGGATCACACCACTAGGAAGTATTTGAGGTCACATTTGAACTCAGACC
This sequence comes from Monodelphis domestica, assembly GCF_027887165.1. NCBI lineage: Eukaryota > Metazoa > Chordata > Mammalia > Didelphimorphia > Didelphidae > Monodelphis > Monodelphis domestica. Next base: position 175,791,617 of record NC_077230.1, on the reverse strand, counting down.
TTTCTGACTCCAGGGCCAGGATTCTATCTGTTGAACCACATAGCTGCATCATTATAAACAACTTTCATAACAATGTTTTTGTCTTAAAGCATAAAAAAATAAATTACCTTTGTTTCTTTCTACTTCCCTATTTAGATCCTGAGAACTTCTGGGAAGGAGTCTGTGATATTTTTTGTATTTGTAATTTTCTTTTGCTCCTTTTATCTGGTATCCTTGAAACTGGCTGTAGTTGCCATGGCTTATGAAAAACAGAATCAGGCAACCATTAAAGCAGCAAAGCGAAAACAGGTGAAATATCAAGCCATGTTATGTCGACACAAAAGAGATCAAGAAGAAACTGAGGTATTATTATTGTGACTTTAAAAGACTTCATAGAAAGGGCTACCCTGGAACTCCAGAGTTACCTATCACTCTGCCTTCAAATTAATGTTTTCATCACTTCATTCTTCTTTTTTTAAAGCTATTATCTTCTGTCTTTGAATTAAACCTTTGTATTAGTTTCAAGCCAGAAGAGAGGTAAGGGTTAGGCTTTCACCTTTGACTTCTACTTGGTGACTTCTATTTAAGTCTGATTTTAAATTTTTCTGTAATTATTGCAATATAGTGAAACTATTGTTCTGAAATATCAAATTTCTATAATCAGACAATTATGTGCTCAGTTTATACTATATTTTAGATAAATTAATGGTGATTTTTTTTGACTTCATAATTCATTTCCAGTCTGCTTATATCAACATATCAGTTGAAGTTTCATTTATTTCTTGTTTTTGTATGAAAAGGAATTAAGGAAAGACACTTCTCTGTCATACAAATTTTATTTAAGATCAAAGCAGTAATGCTGTTATAAGTAATAAAATCATTACATGGTAAAATGCAATAGAACTCTAAAACATTACAAGTGTTGGGGATAAGAGCAATATCTGCTTTATGGGTTTTCCTAGTTGTAGCAAGGGAAGAGCACCAAAACTTAGTTTATATATATGGCTAGTATTCGAGCTACAAATTGTCTGTACTGAATTTATTTACAACACACTGTCTTAGTGAATTTTTTAGGAAATTTCTTGGTGTTACTACTAAAGGTGTATTTAAATTCTGGCCTAACAGGCAATGACAGCCGTTGGAGCAGAAAAGAAGAATGGTAAAGATCTCAGTTCTGCTGATGCATCCAGTGGGATCTCAGATCATACCAATGAGAGGATGGAACAAAGAAAGAAAGAGAACCAGGAGAAGGACGCAGAGAGAGAGGAAAAGGAAATCGATGCAAAATTGCATCAATTTGAATCAGAAGACTTCATCAGAAAAAAAGTTTTCCATCATGGTATAAATTCAAAACAAATGCAAAAAACAGCACCATTTACAGAAGAGGTAATACCTTTCTTATATGATCATTGATGAGATAAGCAAATTTCTAAGAATAACTAATCACATGTTCTTTTTTTTTTTTTACTAATTGTGTGTGGGGAATTAGGAATGTCTCTGGGTGTATAAATGATTACTTTGGGGAGAAAAGACAAATATGTGTTTTTCTCCTTGAGTCTGATAATTTTGCACTGAATTTGTGGTTTTAAGAAGTCTGGATTCTCACTGCTATAAACTTTCAAATTAAAAAAAATTTAAGAAAAATTTATTTTAACATAAACATAAAAATGAAGAATGAAAGTTATAATTATTCAGAAAAATGTTATAAAGTATGTGAACTTGTGAAATATGATGAAATACCTAGAAAATATATTGAATATATGCTTAATGATAATTTTATGGATTGATATTTTGTCATTGTGGTTCAATTTGATAAAAACAGGGGGAGAATATAAATCTACATGAATGTTTTAGAAAATGATGTCATTTTCATAATTACTCTCCATGATTTCAGCTTCTCTTCCCAGCAATTCCACTTTCATATCACTGCCAAAATAATCTTCTGCATAATTTAATAACAGTAACCACTTAGCATTTTCATAGTGATTTAAGGTTTGCAAGATGCTTTGCAAATATAATCTTATTTTATCCTTCAAAAAACTGGGAGATAGGTGCTATTATTATTATTATTTTAGAGTTGAGTAAACTGGGATAAACACAGGCTATGCTTGTTTATTTGTTTTTTCTTACTCATAACTAGATCTTCTGGGCTTTGGGTCAAGCATTCATTTTTGTCCTTTATAACACCCATGGTCACAGTGCTTTTAAGTTCCTGAGTCCAGGTCCAATGTACAATATAGCTTCCTACTACTGTAAAGAACACTGGATTTTAGACTTAAGAGACCTGGATTTATGCCCTCAATCTGCCATTTTCTACTATATGTATACTCTCATTCAAGTCACTTTACTTCAATTTCCTCATTTTATTAAAAATAAGAGTAAGTGGGACAAGACATCCAAAGACCTTTCTACCTCTTAATCTAGAATCCAGTTCCCAAGGTAAAAATTACTTTCTCACTCTTCTCTGTATCTAGAAGCTGTATCTAGAGGCTAGGTTATGAGGCAGTGGTCTAACTTACAAAGGGCACAAAAAGGATGGCTCCTGCCAGTTATTAATCTTCTTGGGGAAAGGATCTCTGATATAATGGGGGAAACTTCTAAGAGCAAAGGGGTGATATGATCCAATATAATGTTCCCCTAATTTTTAAGAATGTGATTTCCTTAGAAAAGTTACCTTACTTGGATGCCTCTTGGAATATATTGGGTTTTAGGACTTCCCTTAAAAAAAGACTACTTTTCACAAAAGATTTCTTTGTGAATTGAATTCTCTGAGCACATAGAAGATTTCATCTGTTTGAGATAAAACACTGAAACGTTTTATAATTGGAAAGATTCTTTCCTTCTTAGAACTTATATTGGAGACTACATAGTAGGTGAGCATCAAATAGTATACCTTGATGAAAAAAATTTTGGCTCATCACTACACCATACTCTCTTTACTGATTTTGTTTCACTTTGTTTTGTTTTTTTTTTTTTGCTACTTCTTTTTTAAGTCTATACATCATTTTTAAAAATAATGCCAAAATGTTATAAATCTATAATTTTTGTACATGAAGCTGGGCATAATATCTAAATGCATTAGAAATAGATATATCACATATGAAGTACTGACTGAGTGACAATAATTGTACTGGGTACAGCATATTTGGGAATACAAATACAAGCAAAAAAAAAGAATATTTTCCCTGGCCTTAAGGAGCTTTCATTCAGATGGAGAAAGGTAACACAAAAAAGGAACAGAAGTTTTAAGAGGTGGAAAGGGATTAAAAAGGCATGAGGAGAAGCTAGAAAACAGTCCAGTCGGGAGCTGAGGCCAAGTTTGAAGCAATTATAACTTTCATAGGTGCTTACTCCCATTGAGTTTCTAAAAAGTGACTCACCAATATGAGAAAGAGGCTGTGAGAATGGAAGCATTTTGAGCTGAAGAAGGCTATTGGATTGGAGGAAGAAAAGTAATACAGAGAATTGGTAGCTGAGCTGAATAAGATCATTAACAGTGCCTTTGCACAGTCTCTGCAGTGTGCCTAAAATGCCCTCCATCCTCATCTCTTCCTTTTGGAATCCCAAGTCTAAATCAAAGCTCACGTCAGAGGATACCTCAGACAGTCCTGTCCCAATTCCCCTCCCCCAAAGTTAGTATTTTCCCTCTTAATTTACATTGCACATAATGTTTTTGTTGTTATATTTCTATATTATGCACATATGTGTATACATTTATACATATATTTATATAATGATTATTACATATATTTCATTTGTGTATTCATGCCTTCTAAAATATAAGCACTGAGGACAATGATGCATAATTTTTTAAAATATTATAATTAAATTGATAAATTTCTTTTGCCAATTATATCTATGACTATATGTCACCTGCTAAGCAATTTGACATCTTGTAAAGTTACCTGGGGACATTGAAAGGTTAAATAACTTGCCAAGAGTCACCCAGCCAGAACTCAGCTCTATTTGAATCTGTTTCCTCATCTGGGAAAGGAAATAGCAAACCATTCCAGTATCTTTGCCAAGAAAATCCCAAATGCAGTCACAAAAAGTCAGATAAAATTGAACAATTAATAAACAATGAAAATTTGAATATAATCTACTTGAGGATAAATTATTTTGTTTTTGACTATGCTTCCCTAGCACCTAGTACCTTTAATATGTGCAGATGGAATTAGATTAAATCACTTGCTAGATAAAATTTCAGCTCTACTTAATGCAATGATGATGAAAAGGCCCTAGACCTACACTTCGTTTTTGCTATGAAAAAATTTCTAAACATCATGAAATTTTTAAATTTCACAGAAAGATAGATTTATCTTTGTAGATATAAATTCAGAAGGTTCATAAACCCAGTAAAACAACTCCTTTACTTAAATCAGAAATAATTGTGGCCAAATAAGTTTTGTTTTTTTTTTTTTTACCCCAAAGCTTGATGAACTTAGTGGAAGGAAAAAATAATGAGTTATTTTTAGACATTTCTCATTTGAAGTGACTTCAGGATCTTCAGTTCAAATAGCCAATAGACAGTTGGCAGAACTAAAGTTCAAGAGAGACACTAGTACTAGATATATAAATTTGCAAACCATTTCCTTAGAAATGGTCGTTGAACCAATGGCAACTGATGATAACACTAAAAAAGAAACTGAAGAGATAAAATAGAATATAGGCCAGGATAAGTTTTGGAGATACTCCCACAGTTAGAATGAAAGATATGAAAAATTATTCAGCAAAGGAGAACGAGAAGGATTGGTCAGACAGGAAAGTAAAATGTCATGAAAAAAGAAAACATACAGAAATAGGAGGAGGCCAACAGTGTCAAATGCTGCAAGATAGGTTGAGAAGAAAGGTAATTTAGAAATGATTATTAGCTTCAATAATTAAGTTTCAGTTGACTCGAGCCTGAAAAACAAATTGGAAAAGGTTAAGAATAGTGTACCAGAGAGGAAGTAGAAGAAATATATATATATATAATATATATATAATATATATATTATATATATATTATATATATATATAAAGTTTACATTGAGTTTGGCTAGAGGAAGGGAGGAAAAATATAGAATGATAGGTTAAAAGGATGGTAGGCTCTAGTAACAGATTTTTAAGTGTAATGGAAACTTAAAATATGTTTGTAGGCATCACAATTGGACTAAATAGAGAAAGAGTTAGGAGACTAGAAAAAAAGATGACAATCAACTGTAGCTTTTCCAAATTGGCTCTATGATTCCAGACCATGTTGGTTTCAGTAATTTCCTATTGATCTTTCTAGATCAGACCAATAAGAAACATAATGCGTTTTTTGTTTATTGAGCATAAGCCAGTGTAAAGGCTTCATCTTCAGATTTCTTTACAGGGAAGTACTCTGCAAGCTGACAAAAAAGAAAGACAAATAAATACTTGCCAAGTTTCTATGGGTATATTAGAAGATCCCGATGTTGGGAAAAGATCAATGAGCAAAGCCAACGTATTAAACAGCAGTGAAGGTGGGTTATACTATTTCCTCCCTGAATTCCAGATAAATTGTCATCTAACTTTAAACACAGCATGACAGACCAGATGGATCAAGGAAAACAGGATGTTTTATGACATTGTTATCTTTAAAAGCATTACAAAAGAAGAACATGGAACCATTTCCTCTGTTTTTATTTGAAGTATAAAATAATTTGGGGGAATTAAGGGAATGACTGGGATTAGGAAACTTCAAACTCTTCAAAACTTTTGTTATGAAAACTTCACATATTAGCTACAAGTTTTGTCAAGGGGAGAATAAGATAATATTGTTTCATAAGACTGAAAACTCAAAAAAATTCTTTTTTTCCAAAGCTATGAACTTTCATATCTAATACCACATCAGGTGTTTATTTCATTCATGAATTGCTTTCCACTTACTGGGTATCACATCGAATTTTCCTAATGCTTAATCTCCCTAGAATGAATACACACACACACACACACACAAATATATTTTTCCCTTGCAGTCTATGGAAAATATGTGCAGAATATATCATTTTTTAACCCATGGTCTCCTGTTCAATTTGAAAAATTTTAATTGCAAACCTGATTTCAATTATCCTTAGAAAAACTAAGAAATAGAAGTTTCACTTAGTTATTCAGAAGTACAAACTAATAAAATAACTGGGTTTCTTTATATTTTATATTCTTTCTCAGGACTCGACAAGTGCAGGCCAAGAAGATTGTGGAAGAGATTTGCTAAAATGTTTCTCATCTGGGATTGTTGTCCATTTTGGTTAAAATGCAAAGATTTTGTCTATTCCATTGTCACGGATCCATTTTTTGACTTGGCCATTGTCATTTGTGTCATTATGAACTTAGTGTTTTTGGCAATGAATCACTACCCAATGACGGAGGAATTCCTCTATGTGCTCTCTGTGGGGGAGCTGGTGAGTTTCTTACTTGATGCTTTGTGACTTTTAACTAAAACTTTCTTCACTTTAGCTTCAAATAAATAGAGGCATTCTCATGAGGCACATTTCATGATAGTCTCATAAAAATGAATGTAATCAGTGCCAAAACCACTTGCAAGAAAATAATTTCTTTTAGGTTTCACTTTGATTATTTTAAAAAATCATTTGAAAAATAGATGTGATTTGATAGATTGTCCAGAACTATAAAAATAAACTCATGACCAAATAATAAGACATCATTTGGACAGGTTCAGGTTGGGACTAATATATTCCCCATGTTAAGATTAAAATCGCCAAACTGTGGCAGGTAAAAAAAAAAAATAGTTTCTCTGCTAGAAGTATTATATTTTATGAGGTTTATTAAAGGTTAAGAATTAAAGAAAATACAGAATAAGAAAGCACGTGTCTAGGAGGCCCATTCAATTTCACTTACATCATTAGAGATATGTCTGCTTAGAAGCGGAAGTAGGAAGAGAGGGAGCCGTAGGCGCAGACCCTTTAAATAGTAATTTGTTCTCAGCGCAGGTGGGAACTCAGGTGAGGCTACAAAGCATTTTGGGAACTAGAGCAAGGACTTCTAGGGATTGAAGTCCAGGGTTCAAATCTCCATTTTTACATCCACTTTCAACAGTCAGCTCCCTGCTGCTTAAATAAGTACTCTTTTACATTGGACCCTTAAGAAATATAAGATACATTATGGGGACATGATTCACTACACTAGGTGCATGGGGATGAATTAAACAAATATCTTTAATCAGTATTGCCATTTTATTTCCTTCATAAGGAATCTTCCAAATCAGTGATTTTTTGAAAATTTAGATTTTTGTTCTAGAAATAAATGAAATAAGAAGAGACAAATCATTCCTAAACACTAAATTAAAATATGCTTAGGTATTGAGTCTTGTCAGGAAAGGAAGATGCTATTTTTTATCACTTTTTAACTCTCTGTTTTCATTAATCACATAATATTGATGCTGATGTGGAAAAAGTTAAAGAAAAATAGTAAATTTTTCAAAACTGCATTTCCAACTTTGAAAAATAAGAACTTTAATAACATAAACTATTTCTCAGAAGCCAAGGTTCTTCTGCTTTTCTTAAACTTTTGTCTGCATTGGTTTTGTTTGTGCAAAACCTTTTTTTAATTTCAGGTAATCAAAATTATCTACATTATTTTTCATGATCCTCTTTATCTCACTTGTTGATAAACTCTTCCCTCATCCATACATGTGATAAGTAGTCTTTTTTTCATACTCCCATAATTTTTTTTACGATATCACCCTTTGTATTTAATTCATGTACACATTTTGACTTTATCTGGATTTATTATGGAAAATGTTGGTCTATGCCTGGTTTTTTTTAGCAACTTACAATTTAGTTTTCCCAGTAGTTTTTGTTGAAAAGGGAGTTCTTGCTACCAAATCTTAGCTCTTTTGGTTTATCTAACACTGGGTTCACCTGATTTTTAACTTTTGCATATTCTGGGCCTAATCTATTCTACTAATGAACCACTCTTTTTTGTTTGTTATATTTTTTTATTATTATCAGTTTGTAATAGAGTTTGAGATCTGTTACTGCTAGGCCACCTTTCCCTGAATTTTTTTGTAGATTCCCTTGTTACTCTTGACCTTTTATTCTTTCTGATCAAATGTATTATTTTTTTTCTTGTTCCATAAAATAATTTTAGTAGTTTGATTGTAATGGCATTGAACAGGTAAATTAAGTTTTTTATATTGACTCCGTTCACTAATAAGCAACTAATATTTCTCTAATTATGTAAATCCATGTTTATTTTCAGGGAAAATGTTTTATAGCTATGTTCATGTAGTTCCTACAATTATTTGATAGGTTCACTCCCAAGTTTTTTATACAGAATGAGATTATTTGAAATAGAATTTTTCTTTTTATTTCTTCTTGTTTGTTTTTTGTTGGTAATGCATCAAAATGCTAATGATTTATATGGGTTTATTTTATATCTTACTATTTTGCTAAAGTTGTTCATTGTTTCATCTAGTTTTTTAGTTGATTCTCTAGGACACCCCAAGTATACCATCATATCATCTGCAAAGAGTGATAATTTTTATTTCTTGTTGCCTATTCTTAATCCTTCGGTGCCCTTTTCTTGTATTGCTAGCATTTCATGTACACTATTGAATAATTATGGTGATAATGGTGATTATGGTGTATGTACACTATTGAATAATTATGGTGATAATGGACATCCTGGCTTTACCCCTACTAGGAAGGCTTCTAATATATCTGCATTATAGATAATACTAGCTCTTAGTTTTAGATAGATATTGCTTATCTTTTAAAGAAAATTTCTACTCACTCTTATATTTTCAAGTATTCTTCATAGGAATGAGTTTTCTACTTTGTCCATAGCTTTTTCTGCATCTATTGATATTATTATATGATTTTTTATGTTTCTTCTTATTGCTATGTTCAATTATTTTGATAGTTTTCTTAATATTGGACCACCCCTTCATTCCTAGTATAAATATCCTTCCTATTAATTTTATACATTTCATTGCTTTTTCTATAAAACCTGTTCCTATTTTGATTTATTAGTTTTTTTTCACTTTTAATTTTATTAATTTCTTCTTAGATATTCATGATTTCTATTTTGGCATTTAATTAGAGGCTTTTTTATTTGTTCTTTTTCTTTGTTTTTAGTTGTACAACCAGTTCATTGACCTGTTCTTTTTTCCCTTTATTGATGTGAATATTTAGAGAAATAAAATTTCCCCTAAGTACTGCTTTGGCTACATCCCACAAATTTAAGTAAGTTGTCTCATTGCTGCCATAGTTTTTTCAGGAAATTATTTGTTGTTTCTATGCTGTGTTCTTTGACTCATTTGTTACTTAATATTAAATTATTTAGTTTCCAATTAAATAGGAATCTGTTTCCAAAGCCATTGATAGAATATAAATTTTACTTAATTATGGTCCAAAATGAGTAATTTTAATATTTCTGCTTTTTTGTCTTTATTTGTGGTTTATGTCCTCACATAACACATATGCCCTTTCTTTTTGCTCCTTCCCTATTTTCTCTTAATCTCTTCTTTGTGTTACTCTTTTGTCTAATATGCATTTCCATGTGCAACTGAGTGTGAATATATCATTTCTTCTTTGAACCAGTACAGATGCAAGTAAGATTCAAGCATTTCTCATTCTACACCACTGTAAAAACTCTTCATTGCATGCCTCTTGTATGTAAGATAATTTTCCCCATTTTTCATTGACCCTCCCTCTTATGTCAGGACATTCCCCTTTCTCAACCTTCCATTTTTCTTTTGAGATCATACCAATATAATCAACTTCTACCTATGCCTTCTATCTAAATAGACAACTTCTAACTTCCATAATGATGATAGTTCTTTTGGGTTGCATGTATCATTTAAAAATATAAACACTTCAACCTTATTCACCTTCTTATGATTTTTCATTCATGTTCACCTTTTAATACCTTCCTTTAGTCTTGTGTTTGAACCAAATTTTCCACTATCTCTGTTTTTTTTTTTACTTTAACTAGGAATGCCTGTTTTATTAGGTCAATTTTTCCTCCCACAGGATAAAACAACACATTTAGTCAATATTTTCCCAGATAAGTTATTTTGGGTTGTAATCCTAGATCCTTTATCTTCCAGAATATCTAATCTAAGTAACCTGCTCTGTTAACATAACAGGGGCTAAATATTCTGTGATCCTGACTGTGATGTCTCAGTATTTAAGTTGTTTCTTTCTGACTCTTTTCAGTATTTTCTCCTTAACCTGGTAGTTATAGAGTCTGGCTATAATATTCCTGAGACTTTTCATTCGGGGATATTTTTTAAGGGGTAATTGATAGCCTCTTTCAATTTCTATTATGCCCTTTAGCTGAAAGATATTTGAGCATTTTTCTTTGACAAATTCTTAAAATACAAAGTCTAGGTTCTTTTTATAATTATGAGTTACAGGTAATCCAATAATTCTTAATTATTTCTACTCAATCTATTTTCCAGACCAGCTGTTTTTTAATGATATTTCACATTTTTTTTATCCTTTTGACTTGGTTTTATTATTTCTTGATTTCTCATGGAGTTATTAGCTTCCATTTGAAAATTCCAATTTTCAATTTTTTCAGTGTTTGCTTTGCCTTTACCAGTTCTGTTTTTAAGAAGTTATTTTCTTCAGTATTTTTGCACCTCTTTAACCAAGCTATTAATTCTTTTTTCATAATTTTCTTGCATTTTCACATTTTCCCCAATGTTTCCTACATCAATCATTTCATATTTTAAATCATTTTTGTTCTTTAGTTCTTTCTTTAGCTCTTCTTAGAATTTTTGTTGGGTTCATGTTCATTCTTCATTTTTTATTTGAGGCTTTGTCACAATTTTCATGTTTTTATCTTCTTCTGAGTTTGTTTCTTAAACCTCCCTATTACCATAATAGATTTTTGCAATTGGGATTTTTTCATATTTTTCTCATTTTTCAAACCTATTTCTTTACTTGAACTTTATGTTAGATTTTTTTCTCTACTCTCCTTAGTGTGGTGGTGGGGAATCACTGTCCTAAGCTTTATCTTTCTTTCCACCTGATATTTTATAGCTAGCTCTGGGGACCTTTAAGTTTTCCATGTACCCAAGGTGTTGTGATCCTGTGATATATGTGGTCAGAGCTCTCATGTTCTGTACACTGGTCCTTATAAGCATAGGGGTCTTAGTTTCTGCTAAAACAACTCCTTTTCTCTCTGGAAATATTGCCCAGATCTATGGTCCTTACTCCCTTGGGATTCAAGTACTCTTCTTAAATCTGGAACTGGAGTCCAGAATGGGTTATTAAGCAATGAAATTTTCAAATGGTGCTGGGTCCTAAAGCCATTGCTAACACAGGGATTCCCTGGAGTCTCATTGTGCCAGGGTGTTTAATCCCTTTAACTGTTTATAGGTGATTATACATTCTAATATTGTTGCTTTTGATGATCCAGATGCCATCTTCAGGGTCCATAGCTAGAGTTGCTGCCATAAGTGCTCTTGGCCTAACTCTATACCAGTGCCACATATCTCTCCTAATCTTTTAAACTGTCATGGGCTCCCTGACTTTCTCTTGGTTGTGGTGCTTTCTAATTCAGTTTAACATGGTATTTTAAAGTTGTTTTTAAGGAACTGTTTGGAGACTTCAGCTAGAATGTTTTCCTTACTCACCCATCTTGGTTCCCAAGTTTCTATTTTTGGCCCTTTGACATGAAAGTCCTAAATTAAACCTGTATTTTGTAGGCTGCTGCTGTTATTTATTCACTCCTTTTTTTCTTCTTCTGATATATCATGAGACAGCTTGTCAACTAGTTCTTTGTGGCTCTAGGAGAATTTAGATTTGGAAAGACAAATGTCTCAAAATATCATCACTCATTGCTATACTTCTTTTGTTTTCAACCAGAATGGCTTCTACCAGTGTACTTCAAAATCTATCAAACACATGGAGATCATTGCAGAAAATGTGGGCAATCAATGTTATAATCTATTTTTCTAAAATAATAACTGATGATAAGAAGTCACATTTTATAGCACTTTATCATTTATAACTTACTATCATATATATCATCCCACTTAATCCCTATAAGATGCCTATGGGGCAGGTGTGATTTGGAATATTATTCCCCACTTATAGAAGGGAAAATGGAGGCTCTGAGGCTCACAAAATAAAAAAGATAAAACAAGCTAAGTTCTTTCAACTATTTTTACTAGTACTCCCCTACATAATTTGTAAATAAAAATATCTAAAAAGATTAAGTTTCATTTTTTAAAAAACCTTTACCTTCCACTTAGGATCAAGACTAGTATTAGTTCCAAGGAAGAAGGGTGACAAGGACTAGTCAACTGATATTGTGACTTAACTAGGAGCATACCAGGTCCTCTTAATTCCAGGTCTGGCATTCAGTCCACTGCCCCAATTATATTGTTTTTTTTTTTACTATTGATATATACATGTGTATGCACACACACATATTTGTAGTCTATAATTCTAAAATATGTTTTCTTTACTTAGGTATTTGTTGGAATTTACATATTGGAAATGGTTTTGAAAATAATTGCATTGCATCCATATAATTACTTTCAAGACAAATGGAACATTTTTGATAGTTTTATTGTAACCCTGGCTTTAGGAGAACTTATGTTGTCAATTTTTGATGAAGCATATTTTTCTTTTTTACAATTTCTCATCCTACTCAGAGGGGTATGTATATATGAAACAGATTTCCATTCTATATTTACAAAATATTTCATTTCTAGAACTTATAAGCAACTATAGGCCATAGACATAGAAAGATGAAATGGGATCCTGTTAGCTTCTAATATCAACGGGAAAAGTGATAAGTAAGCACGGGAGCAGGATAAGCTCAAGTAAAGATCTGTAATGAAATAAGTCATATGGAGATTATAGGTATATAGAAAAAAGAATAAGGAATTGTGTAAGTCATATGTAACTAATAAGTAGTATTTGTCATTGTGTATCATTGAGTTGCAGATATGCTAAGAACTGTGACTCGGAGTCATTTAAAGTTTATGGGAAGATATGAACTTAAGTCACACAAGATAAGAAGTCATGAATGGTTTGTGATATGCAAGTTGAAGAGAATATCCAAAATGATCTGATTATATATCTTTTGAAACTTCAAAAATGAAATAATAGAAGTCTTGTAAGATCAAGGTCTACCATATGCCTTTGCTTCCAGGCACCTACAATAAATTTTAGATCCCAAATTTGCATTTGATAAAACTTATTCTCCTATGACTTTGCTTTCTTTCCCATTCTTGAATTCTCATAATTGATATAATAACAATATCAATTAAAACCAAATCATGTAAAGCAGCAAAAGACATAAAAGATGTAAAAATCACTTAGCAGATAGTGAGCAAAAGGAAGATAGAGATTCAGTGAAAAAAATGATCAGTGTAAAAAGTTAATTTTTAGGTAGATTATATTCATTAGACTTATATTTGTTTTAACTAATTTTAACATATTCATTAATAGCAATTCTGAGGGCCATTCCCTAATGACTATCAAATTTTAATTATAACTAACATCAATATGTGATTTTTTTTCCCTCTATTTTTAGCTCCGTGTTTTTAAGTTGACAAAATATTGGCCTACAATGAAAATGATGATCAACATCCTAGGATATTCTGTGAAGGCTCTTCGAAGCTTGACATTGGTGTTGTTCATCACCATATTCATTTTTGCAGTGATTGGCTTGAAGTTCGTTCAGCATTTCCCCAATGAATATCTCTGTAAGATTGATATTGACTGTTTTCCACGGTGGCATATGTATGACATCATACACTCCTTTCTGGTTGTGTTTCGGGCACTAAGTGGAGAATGGATAGAGACCATGTGGGACTGTATGGAGATAGCAGGCCAACCCACGTGTCTTATCTTTTACACGGGAATTATTGTCATTGGAAACCTGCTAGTAAGTACTCAGAAGAATTCAAAAATTCACTAGAATACAATTACTCTCTGAAATGAATTGTAGTGAAATAATGTTAATGAGATCTAAATAATAGCCTTTCAACTGAAGATGAACTCATGCTAGGTATAATCTTAATTTTGAGATAGTTATTATTTTTAAACCTAGTATGGGTATCTCACTAATTAAACATTCATTTAGTGTCCATGAGGAGTAAGGCCATATTCTAGACACTGCAGAGATGAATAGAAAGATGTAAAAGTCCTTGCTTTCAAGAATTGTACATCCCATTGAGAAGGGTACAGCTTACACACTGATAATTTGAAACAACATAATTTAAAGATTAATTGAACACTAAAGACTGGAGCAATCATAAAGGACTTCCTAAATTAGGACTTCAATTCAGCTTTGGAGGAAACTAGTAAATCATAGAGGGAAGAATGATGAGGGAGAACACATTCCTGCTATAAAGAATAGACTGTGGAAAGGAGTAGGTTTAGAAAATAGAATGTCTAGTTTGAAGAGCAGATAGTGCAGCAGATTAACTGGAATATAGGAAAATCTGCTGAGGAAGGTATGAGTCAGATTATGGAGGATTTTAAAAACCGAGCAAGTTGTATTTTACCCTAGAAGCAAAAGGAAACAAATTGGGATTTTCCAATATAGGCATGCCATGGTTCTTAGAATTATTTGGGCAACTTCATGATGCCACCCTAATCCAGAGTTGTGGCCACATGAATGGAGAAACATGATGATAACATAGGTATCAGGGAATAACATCAATGGGAGTTTGCAAGTTATTAGCTATGGAAAGTAAGGGAAAGTAAAGAATGACTTAAATTTATAACCTGGGTGAATAAACAGATGGTAGTGCTTACAATAGAAATAATGAAGTTTGGAAGAAAGTTTAGATTAATCAGGATTAATCATCTCTTTTGCAGGCATGTTGAGTTTGAGATGTCAGTATGAGTTCCTGTTACAGGTGTCTAGTAGGCAGTTAGTAATGTAGGCATGAAGCTGCAAATTGGACCTATGAAAAATATGAAATAAGTAGAAAAGAGATGTCAAGAGAAAAAAAAAAGACAAAAATTAGAGTGACACACTTGATAGATGGGAGATTATTGATGATCCAGCATAAGAGACTCAAGTAATTAGAATAGTAGGGAGCCATAAGATGAATAAGGATCTAGGAAGAAACTTGGGAGATGATTCCAGGGTAAAGACGTTAAGAGAAAACAATAATGAGGATTGAAAAAAGGCCATTGGATTTATGAGTTAAGAAATAATTTATAACAATCGAGAGAGATTTTTGTCAGGTGATGGTAATGAAATATAGGTTGCAATGAGTTTACAAATGAGTGGGGAATGAGTGAGGAAATGAGCACAGGTCATGCTTTTTAGGAACCTGGCAACAAAATGCAGGAAATATAAAGAATATCTTGAGGATATGTCAAGAGCAAGCGAAGGATTTTAAAAAATAATTTTATTGATAAAATTTTTATGACTTAAATTTTCCCCAATATCCCAATTGCTGTCCACCCTAGACAATCATTCCCTACAAAAGAAATTTTAAGCAAATAGAAAAAGAAAAAAGAAGAGGTAGAAATCCACAAATCCACATCATATATTGAATGAATATTAAAATATATGCAATTTTCTAAATACTGACCTTCTACAAAGGAGTTAAGGAAGGGAGCTGTGTTTTCCTGTATTTCTTCTTTTGGGCATGATTATTCTTTGTTGTTTTTTGTTTGTTTTCTTGTTTACACCTGCTTTATTCTCTGATTTAATTGATTAACTTAATGCAGGGTCCAAGTAAGCTTTACTCATACATAAATGAGGAAATTGAGTCTAGGAAAAAGAGCCTTTCTTTTTACCCCCAAAGGATACATAGTGACACTCAAGCCTAGAGTTTAGGTCTTCTGGCTCTCATTCAGGACTGTGCATAATATGCTATTAGGTTAGGCCACCCAGAAAAAATCTTTCCTGGGCCAGGAAAAGATGGACACTTAGATGCTGATGTTGATGATGATGATGATGATGATGACATTGATGATGCTGTTGATAATGCTGATGAGGATGTTGTTAATGATAATGATGTTGTTGATATTTTTGATGTTTGTTGAAGATGATGATGATGTTGATGCCAGTGATGTTATTGTTGATGATGATGTTATTGTTTATGACAATCATGATGATGATGTTCATTATAATGTTTTTGTTAGGCTAGTAAAATATAAAATAGCTGTCCATTTTCTTGTCAAGCAGTTCATAGTTCACACTTACGTCCAGGAAGGAGATTGATTAGAACATCATACCCCCGACATACAGATTCAGTTGTGGTCCAGCATCTCTTGAATTATTTGTTCTTCTGACTTCACAAATAATTAGAATTTTTTATAATCATTCCATACTACCAGCTCCTTACTTATTCATTTTTAGCTGGAAGCAGGTTTCTAAGGTTCCATACTGAAACTTAGAATAGAATCAAAAAAGGAATATCAGTAGATGCTCTATATTACATATCAGAAAGGGTAAATCTGAGCATATTCATTGGCCAGCTCTGCTGTTACATATCAAGATAATTTTGAAAAGAATAGAAAGGGAATTTCAGTGTAGATTACTTTCATTTTCCCATTAAAATGGGAAATATGGTCATCTAAAAGTAAGAGAATAGAAATGGGAAAAAGGCCTTGTCAAGCAAAGAGACAATTTACTACAGTGTTATTACTTCTAGAGAGTGTGATATTCAATCAGCAGGAAATAAATATATTATTTTAATGAAATGAAAATGCAGGCAATTATAGATTAAAATTTAAATGGAATGGACATAAATGACACTATTGTATAACATTATTATTCAGAGACATTTAGAAGGACCCAAGTCAAAAGAGAGAAGGAAAGTAATGGAGATAATCCAGGGTATGAATTTGAGAAAGGCTGAGAAGTAATAAAACAAAAGTTAAGTGATTCAAAGGTATATGTTATTGTATAGTTAGTAAATAGGATCAAGACAG
Organism: Monodelphis domestica; assembly: GCF_027887165.1. NCBI lineage: Eukaryota > Metazoa > Chordata > Mammalia > Didelphimorphia > Didelphidae > Monodelphis > Monodelphis domestica. Next base: position 175,774,746 of record NC_077230.1, on the reverse strand, counting down.
TAGTGGGAAGAGATTTAGATTAGAGCAAAGATAATGGCCTGGAAGAACAACTTGGAATAGATTCAATGAAGGTAACACTGAGTTTGAGGAATAGACAGGAAGAGTTAGGCAAAGTAGAAAAAAAGTGAGGAGACAGTGATCAAAGGAAGGAACTTCAGAATTTAAGATTTCAGAGCAGAGTGAAAAGTAATGTTAAATTTTGAGGCATGAACATCTTTTTTGCTAATTCTACCTAGAGTAAAGATGAAAGTCATGAAGAAAGAAATTGATAAACTGGTCAAATAGAAAGGGATAGAGGGAATTTCTTAGTTTATAATTAATTACCTATATTCATGTTGTGTTTACCAACATCAGTAGAATGTAAGCTCCAAGGCAGAGGCATTTTTTTGTTCACTTGTTTAGTCTTTTTTTCTCTATTGCTTAGGAAGGTATCTTGCGTATAATTGGTGTTGAGTAAATGCTTGATTACGTCAGATGAGAAATTGAAAGATGTAGTGGTAGTTCCAGAGAGCACAACTGAATGTGAGAGAGCAGTGGAAAATAGAACTGAAACAGAATTGGAAGGAGAGGGCAAAGTAGGCTAATACAAGAAGTTGTTTGTTTTTTTTTGTCAGTAGATAATAATCCTGAATCATATATATTTAGTGGATGAAGTGAGGATTTGCAACCAGAGAATACAGAAATAATCAATTAACTGGGGCTCTCACTTTTCAGGGTCCTGTAAAGAAGATATTAGGTTCTATTTATGCCTCTCTTTTACCCTTTCTCTCTCCGTCTGTCTCTGTGTGTCTTTCTTCTGTCTCTGGGTGTGTCTGTATCTCTGTTTGTCTCTGCTTCTCTCCAAAAACTAATGATGATAATGATGATTAAAATAATGTTAATTATGATACAAAAGTAAGAATAGCTACAAATAATAATAATAGATATCACTTTAAGGTTTGTAAAGCATTTTACATATGTTCTTATTCAATTCTCACAACAATCTTGTGAGATAGCTTATCCTCATTTTATTGATAAGGAAACTGAGAGTAATAAAGGGTCAATGACTTGCCCAACATCATGAACTAGTAAATGTCTGGGTCAGAATTTGAACTCAGGTTTTTTTGACAGCAAATCTGACAATTCCACCATTGCCCCACCTAACTTCCTCCAGATAAGACAGGTATTGGGGAAATATATAATGGGTTTAATATCAAGCCCAGTGTCTTGAGACCTTGGTTAAACTAAAATCAAGTCGTTAGCTATGACTGCTATTCATGGTAGCAACCCCTGGGTATTTAGGACACTTACACACTAAAACAGACATAGGATTTATTATGAGTCCTATTCCCCTCCAGAGAGAAAATGGTTTCACCCTGGGCTCACTAATGAGAAGCTTCCCATTTCACCTGCTCTTCAGTCCACCATGTCATTTTTTAAATAGGTGATATAAGTCCAAAAGTAAAAAGTTAAATTTTTATCTTCTCCTTTTTTATTTCCACGTTTAGGTACTTATCTTGTTTGTGGCTTTGTTGAGCTCTTTTATTTCAGAGAACTCTGCAATGAGTGATGTGAAAGCTGATTCACAAAATCTCCATCTTGCCATAGGAAGGATTAAAAGGGGGATTCATTATGTGAAACGAACTTTATTTGACCTTATTGGAGAAGTTTTTTCTAAAAAGCAAACTATTTCAAAAGAGACCCAAAGAGAGGAAAATCTAAGAATGAAGAAGAAGAATGGTACATCCAGGCAATCAGCTAATAAAATGAGCAATGAACAAGATTTACAGAATGATAAAGAGGGAACCAGTGCCTCTGGGAGCAACATGGAAAAACATTTGAGAGACAACAATTCCTCTCAGTCATCTCTACACAATCCTATTCACCCAATGCCAGCACCCATTGCTCTTGCAGAATTTGACTCTGAAAATGTAAACACCAAAGAGTTTAGAAATGAATTAGATGTTGATGGCAGCAATGAGGTAAGATATTTACATCTTCTTGTGATATTATTGTGCCAATCTATACAGAAGCAGCAGGTTAAGTTACTGCTTTCCCACTTTATCTTCAGCATGAGAACATTTCATAGACTCCTACCCCATGTGATAGCACAATCACTGTACTATTTCTACCCATCTATTGAAGAAAGCTCATGACAACGTGCTAGTATAAATTCAATAATGTTTTAATGAATTAATAATTTATTATAATGTTTTGAATACAATATTCTACACAAAGAACCACTTCTTATTTTTTGTTATTCTCTAAAAAAGCATTTCCGTGCCCATACTTAGAACATGAAGGTAACAAGATAATGTTAACTTAATTCAAAGCCTATTGTAGATCTCAGACCTTTATAGTTTCTTCCCCCATCCTTGCTTAGTTTAACCCTACAAGATGACCTACTGTAAAAGAAACTCCATGGATCCCATCAAAGGAGAATTTTTGCAATTCTGGCCTCATCCACTACAGAATTAACAACCTCCTAGATACAGCCAGAATCCCAGAAAAACAAAAAAAAATAAAAATTTATATTAAAAAAATTGCAGAGAACACATACTTCAATATAACTTCTACCCAAAGTATGAATTCTGTCTTAGGTAGGGCTAATCAAATATATATGTTATGGTCTATTTCCTTAATCTGACTAGTTGCTCCATAATGTATTCCCACAATGATGGATTTTTTTACTATCATTTTCATCTCATTTTAGCTTCCAATTCAGTCTTTCTAAAATGGAGACTGACATTAGAAAAAGTAGATTTCTAAATTTCAGGGGAGAAAAATGATAATCTGAGACTTTAAAAATGGAAGATGATTAGATAAGGTGGGAGTGCTTCAAAATTGTATCCAATTCAATATCATTCTATAGAAGTCAGTATTCTCATTAATTTTAATAATAATTCTCTCTGAACTCAACTCCTTTATTGACTCTTTATGTTAATTCAACTATACAGATTTCCTAAGCAACTTTTGGGTTCAGGACACTTTGGTAGGCACTAAATATACAAAGTGAAAAATATTTCTATCTCTGACCTACAGATCTTCATAATCTCAAGGGAAGGCTATGACATATATCTATAGTTTGAGTTAAGAAATATTTCAGTGCAAATGGTAGGTCAAAAAGGGGGCCCTGAGAGAATGAAGAACTTTGTGGTCACTTCTCAATGGGGAAAATTTTTGGAAGTCTTCATAGAAGAACTGCTGTATGAGCTGAGTTGAAGGAGCAAAAGATGTCAGTAGCCATAGAGAGGGGTGAGCACATTATTCCATCTGTAGGAAATGGTGATTTCAAAGACAACATGGGAGGAAAGAGGACAAGATTATAATTTAGAACACATACCATATGCCAGAGGAAGAATACTATGAACTCTGATCAGAAAAGCAGATTGGAGTTAGTGGAAGGCTTTGAATGCCAATTTTAAAAGTTTGTATCAATGGAAAATAGCTAAAGATTTTTTCAATCTGATAAAATGGTATTATCAAATTTTTACATTGAGAAGATAACTGGCAATAGTAGAAGTGATGAATTGAAGAAGTAAGAGAAAGGAGCAGGGAGAGCACCAAGAACATTCCTGCAATAGTTAAGGGATAAAATTAAAGGACTTAAAATATAGTTTTATAATTGAGAAGTAGAAAGGCAGAGAGGAATAGAATGCTAATCTATCATTCTTTCTAACTCTCCTAACAATTCAGTTTCTTTTGAACAACATATACACTTCTTTGGCTTTTAATTCCTTTTGTGTAGAGATCTACTTAACCATTTTTCAGTGAGACATATGTGTATAGTTTCCTTTACTTCTTTGCATTAAAATAAAAATTTGACTTGGATCATTACCATTGTTTTATGCATTGCTATCTATTCGTGCTTAAGACTTTACATATGGTTTTTGTTCATTATGTTATTTTATCCTGAGAGTTCCTGAATACTTCTTATGCCATACATGAAATTCTTAATGATATTTTAAAATTATAATTATTACAATGTGATTATGTTATAATATATAAATTAACTGATAATGCAATATCATTATAATAATTACATGTCCACCCTGTCCCTCTGTTTTCAGGATAAAAGCTTCTTGATCGGAACATCAAACATCCCTGTAAACATATACTTCCTAGATATGTTCTGAGATAATTGCCCTGCTATCTTAAATGTGGCCCAAAAGATAAATAATCCTGTTCTTTGAAACCATATTCAGGATCCATATTTTTGTTTCCTTATAAGATCTATTCAAAATATGTGTTCTGATAAACTCAATAAATAGACTTAGTGTTCACAGTGTCATAATCATTACCTATCCACTTGATTTTTCCTTTGTGAATCTCCAGGCTGATCTCTTTAATAGCCATGACTCTTATTAATGAAACTTGTTTCAGAAAGGTTCCCATTCTCTTATTTCTTCAACTTACTCCTCTGACAATCAACTTCACTTCTACCCATTCTTTCCATTGTGTCCTAGAAATCTCATTTCATAGTAACAAAACTCCCTTAATTAAAAAAAAATTACCTTAATCTGCTTGCAATCTGACTTTACTAAAACAAAACATTTGATTGTTGCTAATCTTCTCCAATACTGCCTGTATCCTCTATTATACCCACAAGCATTTTGGTCCAATGTAGAAATATTCTTTGCTCCCTATAAATACTTTCAGATATCTTTTTGCTACCATCACTCAGCAAACCCTCCTTTGAAATTCCCCAATTAAAATATCTCACCATATTTAGTTCATGGTAGTCAATCAGGGAGCAAACTTTTATTAAATTTTTGCCCTATACTAGGAGATTAGCTACAAGTTCCCAGGTCATTCTCCTTCCTTTCTGAAAAAAAAATAAAATCCACTACCTAGATCACTATTTTCCTCTCTCTTCCAGTTCCCAACTTAATTGTAAGGGATTGCAACATCCAATTTTGATGCTTTTTAGACTTTCACACTTCAAGTCTCTTCAAACTTCCTAGAGAGCAAGGTAGCCTTGGGTTTTCATGGCACTACTTCTTGCTAGATGCCTTCCTTTCTATTTGACTACTTTTTCATTTCTATTTATTAGCTCATCATACATACACAGGTCCCCTAACCATAGGTATCCTATTTAGTCCTTTTTTCTCCTCTTTCTACATCTTTTTGGTAATCTCATAAGTTCTTATGAATTCAATTATCATCTTTTTACAGATGCCTTACAGATCTATGTATCCAGCCTCAGTCCCACATCAAGAACTTTCTAATTTATATTTCAAATGGATATCCCAGAGTTATTGGAAATAGTAAATTGCAGGGCAACTGACTGCTTCTAGGATAATAACTTGCAAATTTCTTCACAGCCTGGTTCTATCTTTTCAGCTTTATTGTACCTTAGAATCCCTTTCCCACTCATTTTACTTCCAATTCTTACATGTAACATTCCATCTCATAGTTCTATGTCTTTGAAATGGCCATTCTCCTTACCTGGAATGTACTCCATCCTTACCTCTGACTCATAATTCTTCAAAACACAACTTATGCACTTCTTTTTAGATTAAGGTTTTCCTAATCCATACATTAAACACTAGTGTCCTCTGCCTCTCCAAAGACCTTATATTTAACAAATTTAAATTTGTTGGCATTTATTCCCACATATATGCACTTTTATCTCTATCAAAATATAAGCTTCTTAAGATGAGAGATCATTTGATGCTTTGTATTTATATCTGCCGTATCTATCCTTTTGTTTGGCATATAGTAGGAAGTGAATAAATGCTTGTTGATTGATTAATTGACTGAAGAAACATTTTGGAGGAGACCCACAAAGATTATTTATTCTCTCAAGCACAGTAAAATAAAAAATATATACAGCACAATCTTGTATTATTTCATGTTTCTGCATATATTGTTCTACTTTGAAGATATGGTTTGCCATACAAAATAATCTACAAACTTTTGACTGTTACATTAGCATTTTCATCAAAGACCTCCTGTAAGTTTAAACCATGGTCATATAAATTTTATGAAAATGAAAAACCTGGAAAACATATTAGGAGTCACTCCCCTCTTTTCAGATTTTGGAGAAAGTACTACCCATAACCCTCCTCATTCTTTTGATAAACCTAAAAAAAAAACCTGATTCTCATGGGTTTAAATTTTTTTTTATCTTTTCTATTAAAATTTTCCATATAAATATTCAATTTAGCTCATTGACTTTCCCAATTTTATCATCTAAATTATCACCACCACTCTTTGTTGTAGAGATTTTAAACTCAAATACAGTGGTTTATTTTATCATGAACAACGAGACACTCTATAAACATTGCCAAAATCTGTTTCATTTCACATCTTTTTGACAGTTGCTTTTTAGTCTTATGTCTTAATTTTTACAGGTTGGCTTAGTTGCCTCCTCACATAGTTATTTTCTCTTTTACTAATTTCTCAATATGGAAAGGTAATGCAATCATAATTTTTCATTACCTTTCTCCAAAATCTTTTACGAATTAGTTTATACTCTAAACTGCTATTGCACTTCACTGCCACTTTTGTCCATTTAGCAACACAATCAGGCCTTTGTGAGGTGAAACATTTTTCTCTTTTAGTCATACTGTGGTAACATAGTTCTCTAATAAATGAAGATAATTATAGCTAATGACCTCGTTTTATCCCAATTCCCATTTTTGAGTCAATGGTTTCTTTTAAAAAGCAAGTTTGCACCAATTAGAAATACGTGGAATGTGTATCCCTCCCCCCCCCACACCCCTTTTCTTCTGATTTGCTCATGACTTGACTTCTTCTCTACCACAGTAAGCTTTACAAACAAGTTATTTGGAAATGAATCCTGTATTAGTAGTATGTTCTTACTAGTAAAGATTTAGTAAGTTTCATTTTCCACATTGTTCACTGTTCACTGTGCCTAGTGTCTTCTGACATTCTTCTTGAGCATTCTTTGTAATTGGCCATGGCAGGTTTACAAAAGAACAGCATTTTACCCTTTTTGCCGACTGTGCCTGACTAGTAGGTAAACTTTAATATTGTAGCGAAATGAGATATTTTTTTGGTCATTCAACTGCTGATAATAACAGACTTGCTTAGTCATATTAGGGGAGGTACATACAAGAAGACTATGTATCACTGACACTGAAAATTAGTTCAGGTAATTAAAATTTCCCTACCTTTAACTTGCTGGAAACAGTCCATCAGCCAAGCATCAAAAAAATCCTGAGGCTCCTAATGGCTATTTTGTATTCAAGTGACGTGGAAGTGATATGATTTCAAAAGCTTTTAAAGGGAAAACAATCCAACTTAGGGGGGACGTGGGGGCATAGGTTAGATGATTACTCTCACTAAGACCTCTCATCAAGAAATTGGGAACCATTAACTGTTCTCTCCTTCCCAAGTCAATGAACAAATCTGGTCATTTTATAGAATATTAGCATAATTCCAAATTGCTTTTCAGAAAGATAGAACTAAAATACAATGGTATATGTGTCTGTCTTTCTACAACTCCTCCAACATTGCTTCTTTCAATCTTTTATCATCTTGGTCAATTTTCCTGCTGTGAGGTAAAACTTTAGAACTGCTTTAATTTGCATTTCTTTATTTACTTGGGATTTGAGATTGTTAAATAGCATGAAATTATTTTAATAACTATTTGTGCTTATCTTTTGATTACTTATTCACTGGGAAATGACTCCTGTTATTTTTTGTATATTTATATTGTTTTCTTCATATCTTAGATCTAAGACCACTAAAAGTAATTTGAATACACATATTTTCTCAATAGGTTACTTCATTTCTTATCCTATTTGCATTTATGTTCTTCAGGCAAGCACATCTAATTTTATATAATTTTGATGGTCTTCTTTTCTTTAGTGATTGCTTTCAACATTTGATTAGGAATTATCTTTCTATCTGATTATGTGAAAGACATTTAAAATGTATTTCTTATCATTGTTTTATTGACTAAACCTTAGCATTCAGATCATTCACACTCTGAGCATACTGAAGTGTATTATATAGGCTTCTAATCTAAATCTAATTACTGCCAAACCATTTTTAAGTTTTGCAGCAAATAAAATCAAATTCCTCAAGTAGCATATTCTTGGATTCATTTTTTGATTTAATTGTTGAATGCAATTATTTCTGTTTTGCTATACAGATAGTTCCAAAGATCTTAATTATCTATAACTATTATTAAAAAGTTTTGAAGATTACAATTTTATAACTTGGAGGTTTGGAAATGCATTTCCTTTTCATTCCTTACTTTTTATTGTTTACTTTGAAATTCTAGATCTTTTTTTCCCTCCAAATGAATTTTTTGTTATTTTGTTTATCTCTACAAAGTGTTTCTTTATGTCATTTTATGTTATGGCAAAAGATCTATAAAGTAATTTAATTTGATGTTGTTTTTACTGGCTTGACCAAGCCATAAGAACTGGATATTTACCCAGTTATTTATTTCATTCTCCATTTCTTGAAGGAGGATTTGTTTGGCAATTGTATCTAAATAGTTCTGATAGGTTCCATATATATATATATAATTCATCATGTAGTTATTTTGAAAGATAACTTACCTAATTATATGAAAATTCTGTTTATTTTCTAGGATTTTCTAACTAATCTATCATAACATAAGGATATGTGGATAATTTTATCACCTTATATATTGTTATAGATTTCTTTCTATTGTTTCTAGGATTTCTAAAATTGTGCAAAATTAGAATATGAAAAAGAAAAATTCTTGATTTATTTTTATGACTATTTGGAAAGCTTCTGATGTTTCCCCATTACAATAATGGCTAGCTTTTGATATGATGTACATACACACAACTATATTCATGTTAATATACACATATGTATATATAGATGCATGTATGACACATAGCACACATTTAAATGCTTACCAATTTCCCTTTCCTTTTTAACATAAGTTTTGTACATTGTCAAAGGATTTTTTTTCTCCATCTATTGCTATCACATTGTTTTGGGGTTTGGTGGTGGTTAATATGATAAATTATGTTACCTTTTCCTAATGCTATATCATCCTTGCATTCCTACTTTAGGTTCAACTTGGTCTTAGTGAATATTTCTGATATATTGCTCTAATAATTTCCTACAACACTTTGGTCATATTTAAACTTATATCACACTTATTCCTGTATGTCTCATCTTATGTTACCTCTTCTACATTATCAAATTCTTCTATTATTACTCAATATCTTAATTGATCTTTGTATCTTTCCTAGCACATCACAGGGTATATTGAATATAGAACACACACACATTTATGAAACATAGTAAACATTCATGAAGGTTTGATTTAATATAATAAAGTTATTACCAGTGCCTTTTTTTGTATTTGTAGCACAAGACTCCTTCACTTGTGGAAAGCCAATTTTAAGGCATAACTTTAACCAAAGTCTACTCATAATTTTTTCTCATAAGCCCATATTAAGTTTTCTCTTACTAGATTAGCCAAAGGACACACTAGTTTAAAGCAAAGACATTTACATGAGTAGAAAAGAAAAACTGATGACAGAGAAAACTACCTAATTTGTGCAGGAGTGCCGTCTCCCAAGATTTCCCACATTACTTAATCCCAGAGGAAGCTTGCATTGCTAGGAAACACAAATGGAAGAAGGCAGCTTATACCCCTAATGATATATCCCAAATGGAATTCTTTTTACCTTCATAACTGTCAGTCAAGAGTAGTCTTCAGGGTTAAATAAAATCTGTCTTCTGTATCAGTATGATTATACCTGGGATTGCTACCCTTAGAATTGAGTCTTCATTGAAACTATGATGTGAAAATTCTTTTTAGCCACTTTGTACTCTGACTATGCAAATCATTACCCTAGAACTGAGTCCCAAAAAAGGACCAAGTAGAACTTGTCACCTTTGTCCTACTCCATTTCAGAAACAAAATCCTCACTCTCCACATGCATATAAAATACTAATTTTCACTAATAAATGTTTATTATTTTGAAATCAACTAATTTCTTTTAACTATTCTTCATTGAGACTATGATAATGACATTAAATCTTATGTAGAGAGTTAAGATTTGCAAAATGTTTATATATCTTATCTAACTTAATCCTCACAGTAATGTTGTGAGGTCAGTGAAATATTGTTATCATCATTTTATAAATAAAGAACTGAGACTGTGAAAGGACCATCAAGTATCAGGTCCTTGGAGATAAGAAGCATCTGAGACATGATTTGAACCTAGCTCTTTAGGATTCCAAGTCAATCATTCTAGCTGCTTTGTTTATCATGCTACAATTTAAATCACAACTCTTGGAAACAAAAATCCAGTACAGACATATTGATAAATCAAGTAACTTTAATGTGTTCCTCTGGACTTTTACATCTCAATATTGTTACTGATCTTTTCGCAAATGTCTTGCTTTTGAATATCAGATATCATTTAAATACACTGTATTAATTATAATTTAAGGTAAAAGCTTTCTTTTTGGATTGGGGGGGTATAGAAGCTCAGCCACACCATCTCCCCTGAAGACAGTATGATTCCTATCCTGGGCTCTGAAGAAGAAGAAGTTATGACTGGATCTGAAAAATCTGATGAACCAGGACCCTGTTTTTCAGATGGTAAGTATAAAATAGATAACAACATTTTCTGATATTTTGATAATATTTTGGTTTCTTTTTCATTTTTAGCGACATTATTAATAATACTTTTAATCTAAAATATGCATTACTGTTCCAGGACCATGAATATAAAACTTATATCCTGTAGCCTATTAATAAAAATAAAAATAATGGCTGGAATTTACATAGTGTTTGATATTTTGCAAAGCAATTTACAGTCCTCATTACAACCTGTTAAGATAGTGTGTGATTAGAAATCTGTTACCCTAAAAAACTACATTTCCCAGGAGCCCACTGACTTCCTGTCATTACATATTTCCTGTAAACAGGGGATATATTGAGTGGGGTTCCTGGTCTTGGTGTCTTTGCTTCCTGGGTCGCAACTGTGGTGGTAAGCAGGAGCTTTGAACAGGCTGATTAGCCAGGGGCACGTGATTTTATTTTGTTACCTTTCTATTCCATTATTTCTAGTGATCATTAATAAATCTCTTAAATATAATATTTTAAGTATTGTGCATTAATTTTAATTTTTACAGTAGGTACTATTATTATCTTCATATCTTCTTGCAGTTGAAGAAACTTAGGCATTGACAGGTTTAGTAGCTTGCTCAAGGTCTCAAAAGAAAAAAAATATATATATATATATATCTAAGGCAGATTTAAACTAGTTTTCCTACTCTAAGTCCTGTATTCACTTCTCCACCTAGCAGTATGTCCCTTCATTATAGGGTATTGATACTTTTGACCCAGTATTAGGAGAACATGTTCTGTTAATGATATTTCTATGTGATCGTTATGCATTGTTTCTTTCACATATTCTCACTTGGATCCCTCTTTTGACTATAAATGTGTGGGAAATACCTGAATGGAGTTTATTAATAACTGAAAAATAAAGAAGTTAATTGGAATAAACAAGGATTTTGAAGTAACTTTCCAATTATCATTATGTTGCTCTAGCTACTGAACTAACTAGTCATATATTGGAGCTATAACTAGAAATTCTTGCAACACAAACAAATTCACTTGAGAGAGAGAATATTACCTCCCAGAAAGTCTGACCTCGATAGCCTGATGTTTGGGAGGGAAGATGCAACACAAGGGAGAGGGGTTCCAATGTGGCAGAAACCAGGGCTTAGTTGTACCATAAGTTGTACTTGAAGATTATGGTTTCCACAGGGACAAACCATCCCTCCCCCATATTGGAAACCTAGGAAAACACCCTGGATGTCTCCTGTCTCTAGAGGCAATGACTTTACAGAGTTTGTAAGTAGCATATGATTGGAAGTCAGAATTTGAACCTTGCCCCAAATATTTACCAGAGCATTACACAGGAAAATTCAGTGAACCTCTCTTTTGTCTCAGTTTGCTCATCCATAAAATGGGTATGATGGCATTTATTCACAGGGTTATTGAGACAATCAAGTAAAGTCATATATGTAAAGACTTTGCAAACTTTAAAGTGCTATATAAACACTAGTTGTTACTAAATGATTGTTAGTCTTAGTAGCATTAGAGATCACCAATCAGAAATTTAGACTGTGAAGAATCAAGGTGAATATCTATAAGATAGATGGGAATACGGCCCCAGACCTAAAATCTTTTGACTATTGACACTAATAGACACAGAATAACAAAACCAAAGAACTCAAAAATTATTCATAGAATGGTGGTGATGAAAATATAAACAAAAAGAACCTAGACTGGCTAAGTGAATGGTGTCAGAATAAAAAAAGATACATATAAGGGGATTCATTAACAAGAATACAATTGAGAATTAGTATGTTCTAGTGGGTAGAATATAAGAATTGACTCAGAAGACCTAGTTTGAAATCTTATCTCTTATCCTTATTAGCTATGTGGCTATGAGTAAGCTATTACATTTCTCTGAACTTGTTCCCTCCCTATTGAAACAGGGCTAGAGAATCCTTTTATTACCTACCCCATAGGCTATTGTGAAGAAAATATTCTGTAAAACAAAATATAATATATTCGTGAGTCTTGTTGTTATTATATGATAATTTGAGGGTTTTTCTCTATGCTACATCCTCATAAAATATTCTTGCATTGATTTTTTTTAACTTTTCTTCTATGTTTGCACAAACAAAATCAATGCAACCAAGTTAAAAAGCAAACAACAAACTGGAAAAATCATATACTGATATTCTTTTTCTAAATGATCACAACATTTATGCAGTTTAATTCTATTATTATTTGTTTTAGTGAGATCATAGAAATTTATAATTATGATTATTACATGCCTCTGTATTTTGACCAAGGGTCAAAAACCTCTATCAGTTTGATAGTGTAGTGTTTCTATTCTGTGACTAGATGTGTGGAATTTGAGGAGAGAAGTATTGTTACAATGACAATAATATTTTGTACAATAGAGGAATTTTGCAAAGAGAGCATACATTCTCTAAGTAGGTGGCAAGGAGCCAGTCATATACAGAAGGAGCAGGCTTTAAGTTGTTTTCATGACCCACTCTAAAACAGTGTTAATGCTAAGTTGAATCACTGAAAATCTAGATATCTATCATCTATTTAAAATTGAATTGAGTTCCTAAAAATAACATTCTAAATGAAAAATAATTTATATCATTTTATTCAAGATTCAAAATAACTCTGAATAAAAATGTATGGGTTCCCTTTGTTATTGTGCCAAATGTAACAGAGAAGTCTGAAAAAATAGCAAATAAACTAACACCTAAATAAATGAGAAAAGAATAGGCCACCTAGAGTCACTATGAAGACAAGATTTCTATTCAGGGAGGATTTATTGTTAGAGTGGCCTAATAAAACAAGCCAAGAGAAATAAAACTTTTCCAAATAAAATCCCTTTAAAATGTTGGTAAGATTCTGTATTAAAATGTAATGGGGGGGGGGCAGCTGGGTAGCTCAGTGGATTGAGAGCCAGACCTAGAGATGGGAGGTCCTAGGTTCAAATCTGGACTCAGACACTTCCCAGCTGTGTGACCCTGGGCAAGTCACTTGACCCCCATTGCCTAACCCTTACCACTCTTCTGCCTTGGAGCCAATACACAGTATTGACTCCAAAACAGAAGGTAAGGGTTTTAAAGAAAAAATGTAATGGGGCTTACTCTGTTCTGAAAACCATGCCAGCAAATGATGGAACAACATACCAGATTTTCCAGATTGAAGATAAGAAAGACAGCATGTCAAGGAAAAATTGAATTTGTGAAGACATATCTTTGAAAAAATAGAAAAAGAGAATTAATGAACTGAATATTCATTTTTAAACTTAAAAAATCAACAAACCCAAGAAAAGGGAGAAAAGGAAATGTTGAAAATTAAAGGGCAAATAGATTTAAACAAAACTATATAAATGATAAACAGTTCTTTGAAAAAAAACTAAGAAAATTAACTTCTAGCTAACCTGATTAAAAATAAGAGGAAAGAGAATAAAATCATCAAAATAAAAACTAGACAAGGAGAGATTACAGAAGAGATGAAATAAAGAGAATCGCCAGAATTTACTATACATAGTTGTATGTCAGGGGAAAAAAGAACGTTAAAAAAGAAATTATCTGCAAAAATCTAACATTTTCAATTTACTAGATCAAAAATTGGGTCATAAACATAAATGCATAAAAATGAATTTTACTAGTTATAGAAATTACCAAAAGGAAAAGGCAATGCTTTCAAATTTTTAATGAGAAACTGAAAATTAATAAAAATACAACCACTCTCAAATCTGAAATTGGTGACAAAAATAGTGAACATATACAATGGACTGGTGAGTTGGGTAGGAAATGTGATGCCAATGAGACTGAGAAAATGGGTTTGATCCATTCAATAGCCATTTATGTTTGTAAAAGAGAAAATCTATCCCATGATCCTAGACCTTAGCCAGATCCATCTCACTCACAAATGCAGATCCTCTGATGTTGGGCAATAAAGCCACAGGGGATGGATAGCTTAGCAGAAATCCATTTTCATTCCTGGAAAAAGCACTCATGACTGATGTTTTATGGGGATAAGCCAACATCATATTTATCTACAAAGAATGTAATATATTAAACAGATCTTTGTGAATTATTCCCTTGAGCATTTTAAATTTTAAGAAAAATATTTCTATTTAAAAAAAGAAAGTCAGTATGCATTTGTTCTGGGTTACAATGCAAATTATGTCTGAAGAATCTAAGAAACTGAAGGGCAGTTAATTCATGAAAGAACTTTTCTAAAAAAAGGTCAAAATGTATTTTACAATCCCTATTGTGAATCTTGGTCAGTAGATCAAGAAGAATTTACCTCATTTTAATGCCAGAAAAATCAAGGGAAGAACTCTCACTAGCTAAAATATTTTCACTGATTTTAGCATCACTTCTATCAATGCTCTCATTGCTATGTATTTTTACTTTGGCATAGGTTGCTGGACTGAGAGTCAAGAAAACCTGAGTTCAAATAATGTCTGAAACATTACTAGTTCTATGATACTAATCTCTCTGTTTCAGTTTCCTTCCTCATTTGTAAAATAGGAATATTAATAATAAAAAGAGATGCCTTTCAGAGTCATTGTAAGGATCAGATGGAATAATTTATCTGAGGTACTTTGCAAGTCTTATTGAACTATATAAATACTGAACATTTTTATTGGAATCTTAACTCAAATGAATCTTCAATTGGAACTAGAAAGCATGAAAAAGGGATATATTTTTAAACCATTAAAGAGTCTGCTGTAAGATTCAGGGAAGCACCCCTCAGAAACCTCCTACTGACATGATTGACTTTTCTAAGCCTATGCCAACAGAACAGAGGCTCTCCCAACTTTTACCAAGCTGGAGTGTCTTCATGGTACAGGGCCAGCAAATGCATATATATTACTTTTGCTTCCAAAAACAACTCGTTAATCACAGAGTCGCTTATTATCAGAAGAGTGATGCATTCTTTTACAAGTGATGAAAGAGATAACAAATATGAAGTGGCACTTAACCCTTGCTCCTAATGTATCCATAATAATAGTACTAGAATTATGAAAGAAGAGCAATTAGTCTTTATAAATCTGTGGCCTTTCATTCAAAAAGATATGTTAGAAGATATAGAGAGATAAACTCTAGAACATATAAGAATGATTTATTTTTAAATCCTCATAGCATTTGGCTTGTATATATATTTTTTTCTCCTGACAATGTTATATTTTCTAGGTTGCATACGATGGTTTCCTTTCTGTGGAGCCAGTATGAAGTCGAAGAGAGGAAAGATCTGGTGGAACCTAAGGAAATCTTGCTACCGGATAGTAAAACACCGTTGTTTTGAAATGTTCATGTTTCTCATCATCTTGCTCAGCTGTTATGCTCTAGTAAGTGAAATAGCAAGCAAGGGTGATATTAATGGAGACATAAGCTTCCAAAATTCACCTTAATGAAAAAAATTATAATGGCCAATTGATTTTTCTCAGAAAATTAATTGCAATATTAATTAGAAAGTCATTTTGGCATGTCTTTATCAAGTTTTTTTTAAATAAACTATTTTGTCATTCTTACAAGAGAGATAAGGATTAAATAATTAAAGGAATTAAAGGAATAAATAATTAAAAAAAGGATTCAGCCTTATAGCAGGAGGTCTCACCAGTAAACCAAGGATCTGTGCTGTTTAAAATTTTTATCCATTATTAGCATAGATGTCATGCTCAACAAAGGGATGAGTTACACATTGAATGAGATTGCAACTAAAAATGATTCTACTGCCTTTTCTGTGACTAGTTTTCTGTGACTAGTGACAAATTATCATTTATTTATTTATTTGCATATAATCATATGCTGTGTTAAAGATGAGTGGTCTAATCCAATATTATTCATTTAACAAATGAACCTGAGGACCAGAGATGGTAAATTACTTACCAAAGGCTACATAAAGAGTAAATATGGGACTAATATTTCATCCCAGATTTTCAGTTATATAATTTTCTCCTAGTAAAACATATAAATCTCTTAAGAGAAGAAAATTGATTTTTTTGTCTTTGTATTCCAAAAACTTAACATTATACTTTTGTGTAAATGATTTTAAATTTTGTTGTTAAAATAAATAGAATTGGACAAGTTTATGAACTTTGAACACTTTCTGTCTGTGCTTTTGGTGAACCAGGACAAGTAGTTTCTAAATAACTAGATGAGGCATTAACTTCCACCCTGAAACGAGAAACAAACTAAGAGATTGATTAAACCTCAGATCTTAGACTCAATACTAAAATGTCATTACCAAAATTCATATTTCTTTTTTCTTTTACTGTCAACCACACATTACATATGCATTGAAACTTTTATTATATTTTATTTTATTATTCCACAGACTTATGAAGATATATACATTGAAGATAGAAAGACCATCAAGATTGTACTTGAATATGCTGATAATATTTTCACTTACATATTCATTACAGAAATGCTTCTCAAATGGTTGGCATATGGATGTAAAGGATATTTCAGTAATACTTGGTGTTGGTTGGAATTCTTGGTTGTCAATGTATGTAAATCTAAAGACTTTTTAAATGTTTCAAATGTTATTATTATTAATAAGTGAATTTATAATCAACACATCCTCAGCTTGACCTATGGTTTTATTAATGTAGGGAAAACTGATTACAAAGATTCCTTCTACCAATGCAGATGAATAACTCATCTGTAACTTAGTGTTTGGTAAGTTGCCTGAGAGCAATGAAAAATTAAGTGAACTGCCTAGATACATATAGATAATATGTATTAGAGGTTAAACTTGAATATAGATCTACCCGGTTTTAAGAAACACCTTCTTTTCACTATACCAAACTCAGTTCTATTGGTCAAATAAAATAAGGACATAATTTAGATATTGCTTGTCACCTGCCTTGTTCATATTGGTGTACTTGTTTAGGTAAACTCATTAATGAAATCATAGACTCTAAGAGTTATATATTACCTTAGAGAATATCAAGTCAAGCCCTTTCCTAAAGCATGAACCATCTCTAAGCAATCTTATTAAGTAACCTTTAACTTTTGGAGACATCCAAGTATAGGGATTTCACTATATCTGAGGACAACTAATTCCATTCTTGATAGTTCTAACTATTGGGGAGTTAGAATTCTTTCTTTACATTTAACTAACATATAGCTTCTTATTACTTCAATTTATTGATCCTAGTTATGTACTCCTGGTCCACTACTTATTTCAATCCATCTGTCAACATTTATTAAGTATTATTTGCCAGGTATATGAAATAGCCAAATGTCATATCCACTCATCTCCGATCCTTCACCAAAGGCTTTTCTTCTCAAGACAAAATATTCTTGGTCTTTTCACCAGCCTGGCTACCTCACCTCTTCCTTCCACATATGCTCCAATTTATCTATTCCCCCCTTCTAAAGTGAAACAACTCATTATCATAATGGATGGTAATGGACTTAGATTCAGGAAGAAATTGGTTCAAATTCTTCCTCAGACAATTACTAGTCTATTTGACACTGGAAAACTCATTTAACCCCTCCTAGCCTCAATTTCCTTATCTCTTACTTTTTATTAAATTTGTGAAATGAATACCTTCTTACAATGATTTCAGGCACTCTAAGGAGGCAATATGGAGTAATAAAAAAGCATTGGTGAGGAAAGGATTCACGAGTCTAATCTCTAATCACAAATCTTTCACAATGGATTATGGAACTCTATATTGTAAAATAAAATGGTGGAGTGGATTTTTATTATTTATCCCAGGACCTTAAGGCTCTAGGTTGCTAATGACATTCCTACCCCTTCCCTGGGAAGTAACATAATATAGATTGTGTGTGTATATATATATATATATATATGCAAATATATATATATATATTATCATATACTATGTTTCCATGTTCATCATGTTGTGATACAAGACACATATTGATTACACTGGAGAAAAACTAATGGAAAAAATAAAGTAGCGAATGGTAAGTTTCAATCTGTATTCAGACTCCATCTGTTCTTTCTATGGCAGTGGATTTCGTTTTTGTTATGAGACCCCTGGATCCATGACTTGTTGATAATGCTGGGAAGTCATTCATAGTTAATCATCTTATCACTATATTTATTATACTATATATATATATATATATAATATAATACTATATTACTATAATTACTATTGTAATTGTGTACAACATTCTACTTAGTTTTATCAACTTTGGATGCATTTCAAAAGGACATTCTTATTTATTCTCCAGTGATTTCAGTGTTTACTTGAATTGTTTGCTTAACATCTTCATAATAAATGTTTCTTTTATTTTTCAGACAAAATGAATGTGAATTTTTGTTTGTTTTCTCTATAGGTCTGTTTTTTTAACTTGCTAGGCAATTATCTAGGATACATAGAATTTGCTGCTCTGAAATCCCTCCGAACATTAAGAATTTTATCCGTATTCAAAAGAGTAAGGGTAAGAAAAATAAGTGAATTTCCTACAGTAACTTATTTAAGGGGAAAATGGGCAAAAAAAGTAGTCTTTCTAATAACAATGAATTCAGTCAAAACACTCACTTGAAATTCAACAAAGAAAAGCAAAAGACAGTTCATGCCCAAGATAAACTCACAATCTAATGAGAGACACAATATGAAAACAAGTACGTACTAACAAGGTATATACAGGATAAAGAGGAAATGGTTAACAAAAGGGAAGTTCTAGAATTAAGAGGAATTGGAAAAGTTTTCCTATAAAAAGTAAGATTTAGTTGGGACTTGAAGGAATGCAGAGAAGTCAGGAGGCATACTATATCCTTCTTTCTGTATACCTGGGAACAATAGATATAGCCTCTCCTTTAATGTTTAGACACAGGGAGATTTTTATACAAAAACTGTTTTCATTATTTAAATTTCATGTATTATAAGACATATGGTCAATGTGTTCAAAAGGAAGATCTGATAACTGAAGGGAACATCTTAAAATTCAGAAGAAATTCCACTTATGCTATTCAGTACTAATATGCTTTATTAATCAATAAGAATGTATTAGTTGTTCTATGCTAGACATGCTAAGTTCTAGGGAAACAATGGCCATTTTTTTTTCAGGACTAAAACTTTCTCTCTCTAAAATATCTGGTTTGAAAAAGAAAACTGATTAATTAACTGTTTTCTTCTCCATTTGATCCACGACTAGTATTGTGAAAGTTTTCTCTGAACTGACCAATGTAAATTTTTGGCTATTCAACATAGAGTCTAAGATGTTTAACCAAATCAGCCATCAGTTTATATGTACTTGTAGTAATGACTTGTACTGTAGTTCAAAACAGAGACACTGAAGAAGAAAATGAGTTTATATTACTCATTAGTGCAATATAACTTTTAAAGATTAAAATGAGATGGATGACTATATTAATCTCCCCAAACAAGATAATAATAAACCATACCCCAAATATGGTAAAATTAACTGAATAATGCATTGCATTAGACTAAATGATAGGTGGTGGATACTAGGTATTAAAGGTTAATATCAGAATGAACTTTTGAGCTTATGATTGCACTTTTTGTAAAGGGTTTGGACAGCTAATTTTTTTTCAGAAGGAATGAAGGTGTTTTCTTGTTTTGTCAAATAATAAATAATAAAATAATAATAAATTTAGACAACCTAACAAATTTAGCACATCTCTTATTATTTAACACTGAGCATAATATAGGCAAGTTAAGTCATTCAATATGTTGATGGTAACAATGTAACTAATTTGTATTATTCAACCTGGCAGTGATAGTAAATGGAGTTTTCCTACAAAGCCATTTTGAGAATGTATCCTCATCAAAAATTCATCTTTAGCTTATATAAATTATGCTTGGTTATTAAGACTCCAGCATCTCCTAGGTCTTTTAAAAAAGTTTTTGTTGCTAACTTACAAAATGAGTGTATTAAATGAATGATTTTGTATATGTTATAAAATCTTAAAAGACTCTGTTAGGTAGTACAAGTGTTGCTATACTTTATCTCATTTTGGATTCTACACAGTCTCCAAATGTAAGGTGATGTTTATATGTTATATTGACTTGGAAAAAATAAACAGCCCAGTGTAGAAGAAGATTTAAAAATGATTCCAAACTGTCTTTGATTTCTCTTATAGATAGTTTAAATTTATAATTTTAATGCTATTCAGGTTTTCATTTGATATATTGAAATTCATAATTCTTTCTCTTTTCTGGAATGCAAAGATTTAATGAATTGATTTCACTAGGAACAGTTTTCTTTGTTTTTTAATTATAGTTTCATTAAGATTATTTTAAAATTTGATACATTTTCTCATGGTGGAGTTTAGAAGTTAGAAGATTGGGCTTCCTAACTCTTATAGTACATTTGGCATTAGTAATTTTCAAATGATCAAATGAAAAAATCATTTAATGATTTTTCTAACTCAGATTTTTGTTATTTTATTTTTTTCTAGGTGGTTTTAAATACATTAGTAAGGGAAATTCCATCTATCCTGAAAGTGCTTCTGGTTGGCCTTACCTTTTGGCTAATTTTCAACATTATTGGAGTAAATCTATTTGCTGGAAAGTTCTATGATTGCATTAATACTACATCTGGTGAAAGTCTTTCCGTATATGATGGTGTCCAAAATAAATCTGAATGTGAGCAGCTTATGTACAGTAGCAAAGCTGTGAACATGAGGAACAGTAGTGGAGATGTGCTGTGGAAAAATGCAAAAATGAACTTCGATAATGTGAAAAATGGCTATCTTTCTCTCTTTCAATTAGTAAGTGACTCTTAAGGTTTTTTTTTAAATCTATATTTTATGACATTAATGAATAAAGAGAAAGCTTCCTATTTTATATGTTTAGTTATATAGTGACAACCAAGTTTGAAAGCAGAAACTTTTTTTTAAATATCTAAATTTTAAAATATGAGATTTTTTTTGAAAAATGTGATTTTAGGGATAAAACAACATGCTATAGTTACATATGATTGAATGCCCATATCCAAAATATATATCATTACATGGATCCAACCTGGAATGGCCTTAGTGGCCTCAGGAGCTAACATTTTAGAATTAAAATATTAATTTAGAAACATAATTTCATTTATATATGAACTAATGTTAGAAAAAAGGTCTCTCCAATGCAAAACAGTAACTTTTTCTAACTTTTAACAGTCATAAACAAATATCTGGAGAAAGATTAGGTGATTTGCCTATGGTCACACAGTTACTATGTGGCAGATACATAGGATAATTCCAGGTCTTCCTGACTCCAAAGCCAGCTTTGTACCAAATACTATGTGTAATGCTGCTGTCTTAGAAAATATTTTATTTTTAACAATTATTTGATAAAAGAATGCAGTGGGTCTACTTATTATATTGATATGTCAAAAGACTAGAAATAAAAATTTGAAACCACAAAAAGTCAAAAAATAGAAGATAAAGCAAATGAATCAAATATTTTAGAAAAATAAAATAAAATTTTACATTTAGATTAAAAATTAATTACACAATGATAGGATAGTTGATGTTGTACCAGAAAATCAGCTCATTGGTAAAAGATCTGGAGGTTTTAGTTATAAACTTAACAAGAGCAATAAATGGGACAACAGTGATACAAAATGCCATATAATCTTAGTATAATTTATTGTTAACATTATTAACATCTTAATCAATGAAAATAAGAGCTTCATGATTAGTAAAACCCTTATTTACAATATTGTTTTGAATTCTGAGTCCTACCTTTTTTCTAGATTATGCATGTATTATCACACAAAACATTTCCATATTATTCATTTTTGTAAGTGAATAATCTTATACAACCAAAACCCCAAATCATATAAACAAATAAGTGATTAATCATGTTTTCATCTGCATTTCGACTCCAATAGTTCTTTCTCTGGAGGTGGATACTATTCTTTTTCATAAGTCTCTCAGAATTGTCCTGGATCATTGCATTGATGCTAGTAGCAAAATCTATCACATTTAATTGTTCAATATTTCATTTACTGTGTATAATGTTCTACTGCTTATGCTTATTTCATTAGTTCACATAGGTCTTTCCAGTTCTTTCTGAAATCCTCCAGTTCATCAATCCTTATAGCATAATAGTATTCCATCACCATCATATGCCACAATTTGTTCAGCCATTCCCCGATTGAGGAACAACACTTTAGTTTCCAATTCTTTGCCACCAGAAAAAACACAGCTATAAATAGACAAACAAGTCCTTTCTCATTTTTTTATGGGAGGGGTGATATAGACCTAGTAGTGCTATAACTGGATCAAAAGTATACATTCTTTTATAGTCTTTGGGCATTGCTCCAAATTGTCCTCCAGAATGGTGGGATTAATCCACCAGCACTGCATTAGTGTCCCAATTTTGTCACATTCCCTCCAACATGTATTATTTTCCTTTACCGTTATATTGGCCAATCTGATAGATATGAGATCGTAACTCAGAATTGTTTTAATTTTCATTTCTCTTGTCAAGAGGGATTTAGAATATTTTTCATGTGATTATTGATTTCTTCAACTGAAAACTACCTATTCATATTCTTTGACCATTTATCAACTGTGAAATTACTTAGATTCTTATAAATTTGATTTAGGTCTTTTATATAGTGATCCCTCACCTATCAAGGGAGTTATGTTCCAGAGATCCCCTCAACAGGTGAAAATTTGGGAAGTACAGTTACAGCCAATCAGTACCCAGGATACAAATCACAGCACTGTAGTTGATTTCCTTTCATTCTATCAACCCATAGTGTGCTATGTACAATCTCGCCTTGTCAAAACTTGTACAAGCAGTAGTGGCAGCACTACATTTCTATTGTGCACAGTAAAAATTGGTTGACTTGATTTGTTGTTAACTAAGCTTGTTTTTAATAATGGGTTCCAGAGACAAATTTAACAAATGTCATATTTTCAGGCTACATTTAAAGGATGGTTGGATGTCATGTATTCAGCTGTTGATTCTACTTCTGTAAGTATGGAAGTTATCTTACTTAAAAATAATCAGTCACATCTATGTAGCACTTTATAGTTAACAAAGCATATTCTTTGAGTCATGTAACCATGGAAAATATTCTAAATTAATTAATTAAATAAATAAACTAAAAAAAAATCACAAAACAAACAAATAACAACAAAACAAGTCCTTCAAAATAACTCCATAAGGAAGATAGTATAAGAATTATTGTTACTATTTTAGAGGTTAGGTATCTGAGACTCATAAAAAATATTTTGGTCGAGGTCACAAAGCTAGGAACCAGTAGGAGCAAGACTCAAGTCAAGGTCTTCTTATCTAAAATCAAATTCTCTTGCCATTCCAACATACTATCCCACTTCTGTCTCTAAATCTGCATGTCGAAATAAGTGGAAATGATATTTTAAGGACTTAGCATAGTGTTTTTCATATAATTTTTTCATATAATTTTCATATAAATTGTGTTTAATAAATTATTCATGGGTTCATTATTGATTTATTGATCATTATTATTAAATATTAAATTATTCTTCAATATTAAAATAACTACTATTACATGTCATTTAATAATAAATCTATTTCATTTAAAATATTATTAATTAAATATTAAACTATTTAATTTATTTTTCATTATTAAATTCTATTCCTTTGCCTTTTCTTCCTTTGCCTTCCTAAAGGAAAACTAATAACTTATAATCATAAAACAATATGCTTAGAGTACTTTTCTCAGAATGACTCTTTGAGGTAGATGATATATATTATCTCTAGTTGAAAATAAGGAAACTGAGCCTTATAAAAATAGGAAGAATCATTCTTTCTCACAAAATTAGTCTATGTCACAGTCGGGATGCAGGCTATGTTTTCATGACTCCACTCTTTCTTCTTCACAGTGTTCTACCTTTTCTAGATATTAAAGGTTCTTAAGTGTGTGTGTTGTATGATTGGCCTCTTGAGTAGTTTGGCAAAGCTGGTGGATCATGCCTCAAAATAATTTTTCAAAATAATTGAAAACCATAATAAATTTAATTCAGAGTTTAATGAAAGGAATGATGATTTTTTTTCTCTGACCAAATTTATGCACCTTCTAAAATCTTTCACCAGACTTCCCTGGGGTCTGTGAACCTGAGGCTAAAAACCTCTGTTCTAGATAATGGACCTTTAAAAGTGTATAAAAACAAAATAGTGACTCTAGATAATGGGGCAGAAATATAATATCCAAGATAAGTATAGGCATTTACTAGTTCAAAATATTACACCCCACCTAACCAGTTTCAATACATTGTTAATGTTTGCTAATTTTGTAGGTAGAAAAACCACCTCGCTTTGAGTTCAGCTTCTACACATATTTTTACTTCGTCGGCTTTATAATCTTTGGAGTATTCTTTCCACTTGTCCTGTTCATTGGTGTCATCATTGATAATTTCAAACAACAAAAAAAGATAAGTATATATATTTGTATTATTCAATTCACTTGTATTCTCTAAACATAAGCATCTATACTATGTGAATATAAGGAATAAAAAGGAGTCTGGTTAGTCATAGGTGTTTATTAATAAAATGATAGAATGAGATGAGAGAGAGCAGAAATATAGATATATTTCCCTTAAGGAAAGATGAACCTGAATAAGATTGATTCTCCATTTGGCTACCTAAGACCTAGATATATTCCTACTACAGCAGCATAATGGCTATCTTATCTCTATTATGGAAATCCAGAGAAAGAGAGAGACGCAGAGAGTGAGAGAGACAGACAGACAGAGACAGAGACACAGAGAGAGAGAGACAGAAAGAGAAAGACAGAGACAGAGAGGAAGAGAGACAGAGACAGCCAGAGACAGACAAGAGATAGAGACAGAGACAGAGACCCAGAGAGAGACAGAGAGGAAGAGAGAGAGACAGAGAGAAAGTGAGAGAGCAGAGCCTTCCAACTTGGGTTTTTAAATGTTCTCCAGCCCACTCCCTTTTAAACATTATGCCCATGGGCCAACTGTTTTCCTTTCCTCCTTTGCTAGGGCCATCCAGGGAACATTCCCTCTACCTCATTGTCTCCCACCTTAATTCCCGGCTTTTCTGCTGACCCCAGGGGGCACCAGAGCTTAGATTCTGTCCTTGTAATCAAAGTCTCTTAAATAACTTCCTTCACACAATCTCCCCTTGTGATTCTTTGGGAGACCAGCATGTTAAGTCTCTCCACTCTTAGTTTTCCAGGAATTTAAGGAGACATGTCAGGTCTCCCCAATGAATCATTCCTCATATGTGGTCTATAAGTTTAAGATTTTCTCACTGGGGGGTATAAAAATAGAGAAGATATTGAAGATTTAATGGAGAGGGTTACAACAATTTTGAGAAAGAAAAAATGATTGATAAGCACATTGAGAAAAAGTTGATTAGGGGGTCACTCTCCTTTCACATAAGAGTTTACAATCATAATAAATGGTAGGCTCAATCTCCCCTTAGTTCAGTTCATTCTCTCCAAAAAGTTCATTCCATATCTCTTGATGTAGTGTGTGATTTTTGCAAATATCTTTATAGCATCTTCTCCAGAAGATTCATTTTCCTGGTCCAGGGTGTTAATGATTGTTTTTTCCTAAAATTATTTTTAAAGATCTTAAACTTTGGATTTTAGGATAATTACAAAATCCTCCCTCAGGAGGGCATATACCAACAATAAAATCAACACAGGATAAATGGCCATGCTATAAAATATATGAATCATTTTTCCCATAGAATCAGAGATGGGGGCTGTGTAAAGGAAGTTATTTGGGGGACTTTGATCATGAGGAGAGGCACTAAGTTCTGGTGGCACCATATGGTCAACGGGAAAGCCAATAATTAAAGCAGGGGATGATGGCAGAAGGAATGCCCCCTGGGTGGTCCTTGCAAAGGAAGAAGGACCAACATTTGGCCCACTGGGGAATGATGTGTGAAAGTGAGTGGGCTTGGGAAGGTTTAAAAAACCCAGGCAGGAAAGCACTGTGTTCTCTCTCTCTCTCTCTCTCTCTCTCTCTCTCTCTCTCTCTCTCTCTCTCTCTCTCTCTCTCTCTCTCTCTCTCTCTCTCTCTCTCTCTCTCTCTCTCTCTCTCTCTCCTTCCACAATAGAGATAACCATGCTGCTGCTGCAGTAAGAATATATATAGGTCTTAGGCAGTCAAATGGAGAATCAATACTATTCATATTAATCTTTCCTTAAGGGAACTAGATCTCTATATCTTCTATCATCTCTCACTCTATCGTTTTATAAATAAATGCTTATAACTCTGGTCAGACCCCTTTTTATTCCTAATATGTGGAACCACTAACATTAGAGATGCCAAAGAAAGAATTCAGTCCTGGTTCTTGAGAAGTTATATTTTAAGCAGGAGGATACTTCATGTACACAAATGGGTATAATACAAGAAAAAGTATAATCGGGCAAAAGGGATATAAAAAAATTTCTTTGGGAACGTCTGGAAAGGGATATATCATTGACATCTGAGAAAACTTAGGGGAGTTCCATGGAAGAGGTAGTACCTTAATTGGATTTAAAGTGACAAAATATAGCTTTTAAAAAGTCACCTTACTCTTTTTGAACAAAAAGAAAACATTTTCCCACTTACAGTCCCGTGAAATCTTTCACATTTATAATTTCTCAACAATCTCCACTACTAATTCAACTGTATTTTCCATAAAACTATCTCAAAATCCTCTGATGCAATTGAGGATGCATTGAGACTGGACCTAGGGACTCACTGAGAGCAGCTTACATGGTGATTTCTTAAAATCTCCCAAGTATTACATTTGAATTCCATATTAACTATTTTGTTGTTATTTTAAATGTTATAGTCTGAAAATCATTATCCTGGATAGATAATGAATAGAAGCCAAGTAGGAGATGAATAGTTCTGTGGTCTCAATGAGAGATCTACTAAAGCCACATTAAGAGCAATGAAGGGCTAGGGGAGGGATAATCAACCACCGTAAAAGCTGAAGAGAATTTTAAGCCAGTGAAACCCAAAAGAAACACATTTAGTGATCTTATTGGTCACTGAGAAAACTTTTAGTTGACTGTTGATAGCAAAAGGCAGATGATAAGAGCTTTGTCATCTTTGAAAACTAAGGGGGTCAGAATATAATAACTTTTTAGAAGCCCTCACACTCAAAAAATCCTTAACCTAGATTTTTCACTTCATAAAGCTGCCATCTTTTTAATTCAATTCAATGAATATTTAAGTACATATTGCATGCAGAACATTGTGCTAGGTGCTAGAAGATATATAAATTTTAGATAACATTTTGCTAACACCTCACAGACTTTCTATTTTAGGATGGAATTATGAACCAAAAGGGAGAAATTATATATAGATATATACCAACATATTGAACAGTGGAATGCACAGTGAAATCCCAAGCAGATAGAAAATGAAGATAAAGTGTTTCTAAATCTGGGGCAGCTACACGGTAGGATAGAGCATCAGTTCTAGAGTCAGGAAGACCTAAATTCAAATCTGGTCTTAAAGAACTATTCATTTCCTATTTGGCATCTATTTAATCTATACAGAATACTGATTTTCAGACCATAACATTTAAAATAAGAACAAAAAATCATTAGTATGGAATTCATATGTGAAACTTTGACTTTAAGCAAATCACTTATTGTTCCTTGCTTCAGTTTCCTCATGCATAAAATGACTTGGAGAAGGAAATTGCAAATTGTTCCAATATCTTTACCAAGAAAACCTTAAATGAGGTCAAGAAGATTAGGACACAACTTAAATGACTAAATAATAACAACAAAATGCTTAGGTCACCCATAAGTAAACCCACCATCAAATAGTGGATTCTATAATTACTGAAATATATAGTTCATGCATTTGATGTGTCAGCTTATGTGTGCATACAAATACATAGAGACCTCTAGGACAGGGTTGTTTCTTTTTTAACTTCTACAATTCACATTAATTGGTTCATTTTTAAAGGAGTCAAATTCTATAAGATACCATGCCTTTAAAAATGTGCTAGTGTTTTGGAGAAAACTGCATCAAGAAAAATGATTTTAAATAGTTTTAATTTCTTTCTTTACATTAGAGGTGAATCTATCTTTATGACAGAGGATCAGAAGAAATCCTACAATTCAAAGAAATACCCAAGGTACAAGAATCCAATACCTCGGCCAAGGGTAAGCAAAACTTCTATCATTCATTCAGATTTTCAAAAGATGCTTTCTATTATATTCATTAAAAGCTTTCCTTTTATATGTAAAGTGATAATTTTTCCATTTCTAAGCAAATATAAAACCTTTGATAAAAAAATATTGGAATTTGTCAATACCCTCAACTAACCTCTTTTTGACCATCTAAAGTGGTATTAAGAACTTATGTCTAAAATTTTGATCAAAGGCTATATTGTCATTGATAATCTTGAATTATACACATATTATACATATTACAATATTTATATGATCATTGTTGGCAAATCTGTGATGATATTATTTGAAATACCTCCTTGCCCTTGAGAGAAGTTTCCTAAGTTGCTGTGGTCATAATAAAATTATTAATAAAAGGACAACTATCCTATGATGAAGCTCTCAGAACTTAATCAGACTAGTCCTTAGATGGCATCTGTCAATGAGCTGATATTTGAAGACTTTCAACTTGGGAAAACCAACTGAAACTTATGCTATACCTGCCATTGCTTTGTACAGCACAGAATCACCACCACACCCTAATAAGTTATCATACTAGTTCATTAGTTGAGAAGGTAAAATAATATACTGAATAATACCTCAGTGCCTGCATTCATTCAACACTTATTGAGCCACTTGAATCTTTGAATTTAGAGACATAGGGGACCTTTTAGTTTAGCTCACTGAAATCAACTTAATTTTACAAATGAAGAAAAAAACAACAAAAACTAGAGAAGTTAAGGAATTTCTGGAGTGTTATAAGCACTAAGTGTCAGAACTGGTGATAGAATTCATCTTTTTATTTCCAGAATGCTTCTTTTTCCACTAGGATCATAGATGGAGGATTTTTTAAAAAAGTGATGAAAGAGAATATCTTATCCATCTGCCTCACTTGATAGATAAGGTAACTCATGACCAGACAGATGTTATGCAAGTTACCTAAAGTCATGTGAGCAGTGAGTGGCAGAGTTAGAATTCAAATTGAGATCTCCTGATTCAAAATCAAACACCACTCTTTAAACTGTTATCACCAAATTTAGTTCTATCTTCTAGAACCACTCTTCTGATATTTGAAAAGAGCCATCAAGATCTTACTTTCCCAGTTTTACTAACTTCAGTTACTTCAATAAGGCCATATATATTATGATCAAGATCTGTTCTCCTTTATCAACCTTCTTTGTTCATGCTTGTTTGCCAAAGTCATTACTAAAACCCTGGATCCAGACCTGAAAACAATATTCTAGATATGCTCTCTGGAGCCAAGAGCACAGGAATATAACCTTGTTCATTTTGAGCCATATCTTCTACTCAGTTTTCTGGGGCAAACCACAGCTAGGTGTCTTATCTCATTTGATCATAATTGCAGACCTAAGTTCTCCCTGAGTTGTGTCACTGATACATATATGTGTATAAATGTTTTCAATGTAAACATTTTAAAGATTTTGACAAAATCTTTGTAGCCAAGCAAAAAAGAATGCTCCCTTGAGACATTTTTATTACTTCAAGGTTTTCATTGAAATTCATTCCATTTTCTACATAATAGCTAATAGCATCATGTAATTTAGAGTTTGATGGGACCAAAGAGAAAATGCAATACAATTCTCACATTTTGCAGGTGAAGAAAGTGAATCTTGACAGGGTCAAGTGAGAATTGAAAAATTAGAAGACATTAAACTCCCCAAACTTTGACAATGTGTTGAACGAGCAATCTGTTCATAGATGATAACTCTATAGAGTTTTTCTACCAGAAATTAGAGTCACATATATTTACCAGTCCACAGATAAAGAGGATAACTAACAAAGATTCAAAACTTAGGAATCAGTATTCAAAAAAAATAGAATTTAGCCTAAAAGCATTAGGCTATAGAAAGTAGTCTTCCTATATGTGTTAAAGAGCTTGTTGAGTAGAAAAAGACTAATCTAACCAATATATCCAAAAGAACTGACATATTGTTATCTTTGGTATGGGAAAAATATGTGGAGGGAACTTAATGATATTTTCCCCAAGGAAATTTTAAACCAATGGCTGGATATGTTGGGTATATCTGTTTTCTAGCCAAAAAAAAAACAAGTCTTTGGGCTTTAAACTAAGAAAGTATGGCAGATAATGCTCTTTCTCTGAAGAAAGACAATATTCCTAAGAACTATAGCTAAAGCTAGAAATGAGAAGCAGAAGGAAGCAGCATACATAACTTGATGACCTATGAAACTGCATCTGGAAGCGATGCTGGAAACCACAGAATCAAGAAAGCAGTAATAAACAATAGCCACATGTCTAGTAGACTATATACCACAAAAGATCAGTGGAAAGCAGTCCCAGTGAGAATATCATAATGATACAAACAGAAAATATCAGAAGTCCTGCCATTTGGAAGTTCAAGTTGCCACAATATTTTCCCAGCCACACATTTTTCCTGTTTGTGAACTCATCCATCTGTTGACCTAAAAGCATTTTTCCCTGTTTGTGACTCTTGTTACATGTTCCCTTTTTTGGTTGGTTTTCCCATTCATGCTATGTTTATTTGTGGGGCTGTGTGTGTACATAGATTAATGAAAGAAATGTTGTATTGCTGCTTTTCTCAATCTGTTTTATCCAATGACTTTACTTTGGACTTTTTGTGTCATTTGACTTTATAGGAAAAAATATTAATGCAGATTTTGTGCAACATAGTATAGATATCAGAGTACAGGAATCCTATTCTGAGATGCTTCATGTATAAATAGACAGGTAACTAGAGGTGTTAAAGTGCATTTCATCCACAAGGGTATTGTAAGAAATGATCAGATGTCTTTCTATTATGTCTAGACATTTCCCTTATCTATCATTCTGATAACTACATATTAAAAATGGCATTAGTTTAACATTACTTGTTCTTAGAAAACCCATAATGAATAGCCTGACATCTTTCCTTTCAAAGTTCTTGTATTAACAAGGTAATATATTAACATTAACAATATGTTATAATTTTATTGATTGAGAAAATAGATTTTATGAGACTAATAATTTTAAATATTTATGACATACATTCGATATTCTTTTAATTCTTATAGAATAAATTCCAAGGATATATATTTGATCTTGTAACAAAAGAGGCTTTTGAGATTACCATCCTAGTACTTATCTGTCTCAACGTGGTGATTATGATGATGGAAACAAATTCAGATAGTGACTATAAGATTATGATTTTGCGTCTGATCGACCTGGTGTTCATTATTCTGTTTGCTGGAGAATGTGTGCTAAAGCTTATTGGCCTGCGCCATCACTACTTTTCTACAGGATGGAATATCTTTGATTTTGTTGTGGTCCACATCTCCATTGCAGGTAAGGATGTTTCTTTTCAGTTGTCTATACTGATCTGAAGCCAGCAGTTCAGAATTTACAAGCCTCCCAATCTAGATCCTGACTTTTGAGACATATACTTTATATGAAGGGGAGCTGGTTTTTTGTTTGTTTGTTTGTTTGGTTTGGTTTGTTTTGTCAGACAGGAGTTCAAATACAGTCCCAGAACCTTTTTAGCTGTGTGACTCTAAACAAATCACTTTCTGGTGAGCAAAGACAAAGGTATAAAAAATGAAATTAGCAATGAAAACTGTGAAAGCCAAGCTCATTCAAAAATCACAAAGAATGGGGGGAGTTGTCTTTGTAGAGATAGCAGGAGAAGTATTTGGGCACATCAGTCTCCATGCTGGAAGTATAATGTAACAGTGGGCATTCTCATGCACAGCATCCCTTGAAAGCATTTATCAGTATGATAGTTAACATCGAAACCATTCATCTATTTGGTCTGAGCCATTTGACTTGTTATTTAGGGCAAATTCCTGCAGCAAAATTGCCATGTCAATTCCAGGTATGAGGCTTGGGTAAGGCCACAGACCTGGAAAATTTCACCCTCAATGGTTGCAGGATTCTTTTATTCCTCATTAAGTGACTGATAGGAGCAGTTAAATAAGGTGAATTTTAATAGCAATATTTACAAAGATCATTGCTTGTACTCTTAAAAACTACTGCATAACCAAGACAGTAGAGATTTGGCTAAATTATAATCCCTGGGGAAAGGATGTTAGGGTTTCATGGACTCTAAACTTAATATGGGACATCAGTACAATGGCAACCACAAAAGCTAGAAGCTATCTCCAGAATGAAGGAAACTAGAGTAGTGTTTTCTCCTCTGGTTGCTATATTTTAAGAAGCATATAAATAAGTTAAAACAATGTCTGGAGTTAAGAGATCATGGGGACACTTAAGAAATCAGTCTAGGGATATTTCTATCATTCAGTCATTAATTCAATATGCATTTATTAAGCATCTAATATGTACAGTTATTGCTAAGCTCTGGGGATACAAAAAAAATCTAATGAAAACACAGCCCATTCTCTGAACAAGCTTATAATCTAATAGGGGAGAAAAAATTATCTTTACAGGACCAACTGGAGAAAATTTTAAAAAGGAACAGAACTAGCATTAAGGGGGATCAGTCAAGACTTCTTGTAGAAATTGGGATTTTTGATGCTACTTGAAGGAACTCAGGGAATTCAGGAGATGGAGATGAGAAGGGAGAGATCTCCAGTCATGCAGGACAGACAGGGGAAATGCCCAGAGTTGGGAGGTAGAATGTCTTATTTAAGGAATAGCAATGAGACGAGTGTGACTGGGTCTTTGGGTATGTATACATGAATAAGATATAGTAGGATGGGAAAGGTGGGAGGGAATCAGTTGATGAAGAGTTTTGAATGCCAAACAGAATATTTTAAATTTTTTTCCTGGAGAAAATAGTGAATTCATTTAATGGAAGGCAGTATGTTAGACTCATCAGAGAGATCAGTTGGTGGCCTAGTGGAGAATCAAATAGATTTGGATCAGACTTGAAGACAATAGACCAACCGGCAAGTTATTGCAAATCCAAGTGTGTGAGGTGATGAGGACCTAGACCAGGATGATAGTAATGTCCAAGAAGATAATGGACCATATGTAACAGATATTAAGAAGGTAGAATTGAGGAATGAGAAATGGGATTCAAGGATGATACTTTGGTTGAGAGTTTGGGTGACTCAGAGAATGGTAATGCCCTCAGCAATAATAGGAATACTAGGAAAGTTAAGAAGAGAGAGTTAAGGAAAGATGAGTTTGGTTTAAGCCATGTGAAGTTTAAGATGTTACCACAACACTCAGTTGGTTATGCCTAATAAGCAAGTAGAGATGGGAGACATGAAGGTAATGGTTAGTAGCTCTGGCCTTGGGCAGCTACTAGAAAATTTCTGTTCCCAAATGTCTTAGATCTTTATAGTGATATTATTCAAAGCTATGTCAGTTTGCTGGAGCAGATAAAGAATGGAAGGCTAGACTTGGAGTCAGAAAAGCTGAATTCAGGATTGCTTATGCCATTCTGTTTCTGTGGTCATGGACAAATTCTGATCTGTCAATGTTTCAATCAACTCTGTAAAAGCTTATTACTGATCTATATTGGTGGGGGAAATTTATACATTGAGAATTCCCCACATTGGTGAAAATCCCGGGTTTAGATGTCTAGACAAAAAATAAGTGAAATCACTAACATTTTAAACCTAACCAATAACAACAGTGCCAATTATTTTATGATTTTGGTGCTATTCAATCTATAGTTACAGTATCTGTTATTTATCCATCTTTCAATCTGAATTGCATTAGAATTAACTGGAGGAAATAACTGGATAGGAAAGTTAAACCGTCAATTTAACATAATATGGTATAGATGCTAAAGACATTTCTATTCAAAACAATGTTGTATGGTACATGTGTATGAGTCACTATCATGATATAAATGGCTTAAATATCCTTTAAAAAGCTTTCACTGATCATTTCACTCCATTTTCATTGAACCTAGGTCTTTTATTCAGTGTTTTAACTTCTACCAACCCTGTCCTTTGGGCTTCAAAATACAAATCAGTCTTATTTACTAAACAGTGGATAAAGATAGGACTCCATACCCAGAATATAGTACAGCTCTTTTCCTTCTCTTTGGAGCTCCACTTATCTTGTCTCACCCTATTATGATAGGTGGGGCTCTAAGGAGACAGGGGCAGCCAGGGTGTACTCCTTGGTACTGGAGTCTGCAATCATAAAATATTTAGAATGTTTTAGATGTTTAGGCTCCCATGTTCTCTTTTTGAATCCATCATTTGCTTTGCTATACCTATCTTTTATGTAAGGCAGCTGGGTTGAGATATTTAAATTGAATTGGAGTGTTTTTCAAAGAATAGCAAGAAGAATAATGTAAAATTTGTGAATTCACTAAATATTTAAATATTTCTTTTTTTATGTTTTTCCCCCAAAGTTGTACTACTAAATAATTTGACAGAGAAATATCTCCTGACCTATGCTCAGATGCAAGTCATCCGTTTCATCAGGTGTGGACGAGTCCTGAATTACATTAAAAGAACCAAGGGCATGGGCACACTGATCTCTGCAATGATGTTGTCTCTTCCTGCTTTGTTAAACATTGTGCTTCTGCTCTTTTTGGTCATGGTTATCTATGCTGTCATTGGAATGTCCCAATTTGCCTATATTAAGAAAGAGGCTGGAATTGATGATATGTTCAACTTTGAAACTTTTGTCAACAGCATGCTTTGCCTCTTCCAAATAACCACATTTGCTGGCTGGGATGGTCTGTTAATACCAGTTCTTAACACAGGACCCCCAGATTGTGACCCTGAAAAAATTCACCCAGGAAGCTCTGTGAGAGGAGATTGCGGAAGTCCCTCTTTTGGGGTTTTCTACTTTGTGAGTTACATCATTATATCCTTTCTGTTGTTTGTAAACATGTTCATTGTTGTTATCTTTGAGATTTTGAGTGCTGTATCTGAAGAAAATAGTAAATCCTTGAGTGAAGAAGCCTTTGACAATTTCTATGAGGTTTGGCAAAAATTTGATCCAGATACAACTCATTTCATAGACCACAGTCAGCTCTCTGATTTTGCTGCTTCCTTAGCGCCTCCTCTCCTTATACCAAAGCCAAACACAAAGCAGCTCATGGCCATGGACCTGCCTTTGGCAAAAGGCGATCGAGTTTTCTGTCCTGATGTCCTCTTTGCTCTTGCAAAACGTGTTAAGGGTGAAAGTGAAGAGTTTGACCATCTTCATTTACCAATGAGGGAGCAGTTTCTGTCATCATGTCTTTTCCAAATTTCCTATGAACCAGTTAGTACTATAAAACAAAAACAAGAGGAGGTATCAGCCCCTGTCATTCCCCATGCTTTAAAGGAACATGATTCAGATACATGTAATAACAAAGATGGAGACAGAGAGGATCCAACTTTTAAAGACAACATAATCTTTGATAGAGTTAATGAGAACTCTGCTCTAGAGAAAGCAGGTGATGTAAGTGATTCTCCCACTTTAATAGCTTCGTTGCGTAATATAATAGAACAAGAGAGAGAGAACCATGAAACAAACCAGGCAGAAAAGGAAGACAACGGAAAAGGTGACAGGGAAAAGGAAAAATAAGAATTTCATTTTATCAGCTATTTTTAATACTTAAGAAAATGACCTGTTTTGGACACAGGATTACTTTAGTAAATCTGTGCCAAACTAACTGTTTAGTTTTTTGTTTTTACCAACAAAGGATTAAAGTAAATGCTTCCAATAAAAGTGACACTTTATTGACCAATTGTGATTCCATATCAAAGCAAATTTGATACATGAACATTATTTGTCCTGCTTCTGCTGTAACAGAAGAATGACCAAAAATGGTTCAGAAAGACAAAATCTGTGGATTAATGGAGTCAGAATCTAAATGTCTTGAATATAATGAAGCATGTAAGTAGAATGTTAACTTTTGCTTTTGTCCTCCCTCCATCCATGGTCTCTGTCACTCATTCCCTATCCACCCACCTCAACATAGAGATCAAAAACCACAATTATGGAAGGGGAAAGATTTTCTTCTGGGAAAACAGCAAACTTAGATGGTTTTACTGATTTCCTGCAAAAGCAGTGATAAAAGCATTTGTAATTTCTGAGAGTTTTGTTCATGCATAGGAAAAACCCATATGAG
The DNA here is from genome assembly GCF_027887165.1 of Monodelphis domestica. Classification (NCBI taxonomy): domain Eukaryota; kingdom Metazoa; phylum Chordata; class Mammalia; order Didelphimorphia; family Didelphidae; genus Monodelphis; species Monodelphis domestica. The sequence continues at coordinate 175,738,102 of NC_077230.1, read as the reverse complement.
AAGCGTATATCAATATACATAAAAGTTTTATCAATTCTGAGAACTCTGAACTGTATTTTATGTTGTATTTGAATTAAAAATTTTATGCCTTGAAATCCCATGGGATTTCCCAAATATGTAAGATGCCGACTTTAGCTAATGTTTTAATCAGTCTAAGCAGTGCAGAGGTCATGTCCAAAGGCTTTGTCCCATTTTGCTAGCTCCCTCTACCCAATAGTCATTATTTTTCTGTGTGCCATGGACCTTCTTCAAAGTCTGGGAACATCTATGAGCTGCCTCTCAGAATTCTTTGAATGCATAAAATAAAACAGAGGTTGACAAGTAAACCAATTATATTGAAGTATATATATAAAATTCAAGGAACCCAGGTAAAGAACCCATATAAACTATCTGAACTATCTGCACATGGTGTGAGTAATCAAACAAATGCTACGTTTTTCTCATTAAAATTATGCAGGTTGAACACTCTAATGCAAATACTATCAACAAAGCAATGGGTTCAAATCAAGAAAACATCTAATGCCCAGTGGACTTACGCGTCGGCTATGGGGGGTGGGGGAGAGGAAAAGAAAATGATCTATGTCTTTAACGAATAATGCTTGGAAATGATCAAATAAAATATATTTTAAAAAAAATTATGCAGGCAATGGAGTCAAGAAGTGATGCAAATGTTTTCTTCTCTGTTTTCAATGAAGAATAGCACTGCACTCATTACTCCAAAATACCTACAATGTTCAATGTGCCAATATTTCTGCTCTCCTCTATGTGTATTTCTTACTCATCCCTCAACTCTCAGAATGGCTGAGGTTTTAGCTCCCAGTGAAATGCTTGCTGATTTAGAAAATGGTACGTATATGAACAAATAGATATTTGCCTTATTAATTGTATCACATAGTCATCTGCATAATGCAGTGCAAGATAGAGCATACATGAGCTATAAATGTTTGTCAATGATACTATTGCAAACTTATAAAAGTTGATAAAATGTATTCAGAATCCTTCAAGTAGCAACAGTTTGTAGGTTATATATATAATATGCACATACATACATATATATTTTTATATATATTCATCCTCCTCTCTACACTTCCTAGAACAAAAGTATAATTATTATACTTTTAGGATATGCTATACAAATACAATTCTACTTTTCTACAATAAAGTATTACAACAATAGCTGCATTGGTATGTAATGAGATAAGTATGATGACTAACTTGGAAACAGTGCCTTAGGCCCCCTAAAGAAATTCTTAGTATTTACTGTATGTACCTTTTGTATTCGCTCACTTGTTCTGCAAGTTTCTCTCTAGTAGAATGTATGCTTCTTGAGAGCAGGAATCTGGGGCCGGGCTTTATATTCTGTATTTAATAACAAATAGTAAATATATCATGGATCTCATACTAAAATCTGTCTTATTTTATTAAAGCCAATGGAAACTTTGTATTAGAAAACATTTAATGCAATGAGATGTATATACCTTAAAAAAAATAAAAGTTAATCATGAACTATCAAAATTCATGACTAAGTGACACTTGCTTTCCTATGTAATTGAATGTCCTGTTGGTTGGTATTCAGATATTATTGCCATTTAAATAATTTTCTCCCAAAATACTTTTTAAATACTATTTTATTTCCCTGATTACATGTAAAAACAATTAACATTTATTTCTAAAATTTTAAGGTCTGACTTCTCTCTCCCCCTCCCTCCCTCCTTCTTCTTTTCCCCTCTCTGAGACAGTAAGCAATATGATATAGATTTGACAATATTTTTATATTAATCATTATGTGTAAAAGACCTTGAACAAAAAAAAACACAGAGAAAATAAGAAAGTTTTCTACATCATGTACTAAATTTCTTAAATTATATTCTTGCAGGGGGAAATGATAGCTAGAATATAAATAACTAGATAATGTGAAGATTGGATTTAGCTATCTCCTGATTGTAACAATGAAGGTACTTAGCTCTTCCTTTATAGTGAAGCTAGAATTGTAAGCTGCAATCTATTTTTAGATTTTAACTACAAAAAGGTCTTAAGTAACTACAAAAGGTGAACTTAACAAAAGAGATTTAAGTAACCCAAAAAGATATAATCTAACCAGAGAAGGTAAGAACCTAAGTGGGCAGTCCTGGAGAAAAGTGTCTGCTGTGAGTGGTAGATGTGAAAATTTAGGGGAGGTGACACAAGAGAAAAAGATCTTTAAAAAGAGAACCAAAAAGGCAAAAGGAGATCATTCATTCGGGCACTGACATGGAGGAGAGACTGGAAGGCAGACACCCAAACTTCTTTTAGACTGTCCTCATTGGTGAGTGAAAAGCTGACTTAGTGACCCTGCCTTACCTGGAGGCTCCAGGTAAGTTCCATCTGCTTGAGACTCTCTTCCCCTGACTTGGGCTTAGAAATTCTAACTGATTCAGAAGAAGCCAGAGTTTTCTGTCTCTTAATGTCTTTCTACTGTAAATATTGTAAATAAACTACCATAAATTCCTTTTACTTTAGTAATTCATTTTGGGATTTAGAAATAAAATCCCTGGTGACCACCTATATAAATATTCAGAGTCCAATCATCACATTCTTTTAAAAGATATTTGCTACTAAGTGCCTTTTTAATTTTATATTAGGGATCATGTCTCATGTCGTGTCACGTGGCCTGTGTCATGTCATGTGCTTCCTGTCATGTCAAGCGTGCTTTGTTGAATTAATGTAACATGTTACCATAGGGTGGAATGCAAGGCATAGCCAGGTCGTCACATTCTTTTAAAAGATATTTGCTACTAAGTACCTTTTTGCTTTTATATTAGGGATTATGTCTCATGTCATTTCACGTGGCCCGTGTCGTGTCTGGAGCAACATGTGCGATGGAGACGGCCCATGGAACGACATGAGACATGATAAGCCCATTCAACCTTAAATATCTTCAGACATAGAAACAGTTCCCTGCCTTGCTAAGCTTTGTCGAATTAAACTAACATGTTACATATTACTGTAGGGTGGAATGCAAGGCATAGCCAGGTCGTCACATTCTTTTAAAAGATATTTGCTACTAAGTGCCTTTTTGCTTTTATATTAAGGATCATGTCTCATGTCAAGTCACGTGGCCCGTGTTGTGTCAGGCGGGTCCTGTCGAGTCAAGTGTGTTGTTCTTGGCACGCGAGGCGATTTCTGGTAGCATGACCATTCCGACATGTTTGCCCCTCTGACATATGTGACGTTTCTGGCATGTGTGTCTTTTCTGACACATGTGTCCCTTCTGACACGTGTGTTGTTTCTGAAACAGATCCCTGCCTTGCTAAGGTTTGTTGAATTAATGTAACATGTTACTATAGGGGGGAATGCCAGGCATAGCCATGTCATCACATTCTTTTAAAAGATATTTGCTAAGTGCCTTTTTGCTTTTATATTAGGGATCATGTCTCATGTCGTGTCATGTGGCCCGTGTCATGTCACACCGGTATCGTCGCGTCAAGTGTGTCATTCTTGCCACGCGTCGCGATTTTGCTAGCATGACCTTTCTGACACACGTGTCCTTCTTGCACGTGTGTCATTTTCTGGCCCATGTGTCCCTTCTGACACACATGCATTTTCTAGCGCAGATGTCCCTTCTGACATGCTTGCCCCTTCTGACACATGTGTCATTTCTGACACGATTGTTGATACTGGCACCTGTGTCTATTTTGGCATGCGGCACCCTTCTGACATGCGTGGCCTTCCCGGCCCTTGTGTCTGGGGCAAAATGTGCAAAGGAGACGGCCCACGTGGCACGACCTGAGACATGATGAGCCCATTCAATCATAGATATCTTCAGACATAGAAGCAGTTCCCTGCCTTGCTAAGCTTTGTTGAATTGCTTGAGTATGATTAGGATAATTGACCATACCAATGACAAATCCAACAGAAACCATATAATTATCTCAGTAGATGCAGAAAAAATATTTTTATAAAATACAACCACCATTCCTTATAAAAATATTGTAAACATTGAAATAAAAGGAACTATGAATAAAAAGAATATGGGATAAAGTGATAAAGGGCATCTATATAACACCATCAACCAGCAGTATCTATAATGAGGATAAACTAGAATCCTTCCCAATAAAATCAGAAGTGAATCAAGGATGTCATTATCACCACTACTATTTGATTTTATACTGGAAACACTACTTATAGCAATGAGAGCAGAAAATGAATTGAAAAAAAAATTAGAATAGGCAATAAGGAAACAATACCGTCATTCTTTGTAGGTGATATATAATATACTTAGAGAATCCAAGGATCCACAAAAAACTAATAGAAACATTTAAAAACTAAAGAAAAGTTGAAAGATACAAAATAAACTCACAGAAATCATCACATTTCTATTTACTACCAACAAAGTCCATCAGCAAAAGATAGAAAAGGAAATTAATTTAAAATAACTGTAGCCAACATAAAATACCTAGGAATATACTTACCCAAACAAACCCAGTAATTATAGGAATACAATTATAAAACATCTTTCACACAAAGTCAAGTCTAAAAAAATGAAAAAATATTAATTATTCATGGATAGATCTATCCAATATAATATAAATGACAATCTTACCTAAATTAGTAGCTATTCAGTGTCATACCAATCAAACTATCCAAAAATTATTTCATAGAAATATTAAAAAATAACAAAATTGCTCCACTAGAACAAAACATTGAGAATATCCAGGGAATTAATGGGAGGAAAAATATGAAGGAAGGAGGCATAGTTGTACCAGATCTCAAATTATGCTATAAAGCAATAATCAGCAAAACAATCTGGTCCTAGTTAAAAATAGAGTAGTGGACCAATGGAATGGGTTAGGAAATCAGCAAATTGTAGTTAATGACCATAGGAACCTAGTTTTTGATTAACCGAAAGATCTAAGCTTTTGGGAAAGAACCCATTACTTGACAAAACCTCCTGAGAAAACTGGAAAGCAATATGACAGAAACGAGTCTTAGAACAATATCTCACACCATACACCAAGATAAAGTCAAAATGGATACTTGATCTAGAAATAAAGGGAAATGACATAAAAAATTACAGGAACATGGAAAATTTGCCCGTCAGACTTATCCATAAAGAAAGAATTTATGACTCTCTAGAGACATAGAGAACATTACAACAAATGAAATGCATAATTTTGATTACTAAATTTAAAGTTTCTGGACAAACAATATCAATGCAATCAAGATTAGAAGGGAAACAATTGTGGAGTGGGAGAGAGATTAAATCTCTCTCTGATTAAGTCTCTGATGAAGGCCTTATTTCTCAATTACATCGATAACTCAGTCAAATTAATAAGAATACAAAGTGTTCTCCAATTGAAAAATGGTCAGAGAATATAAACAGAAAATTTTCAGTTGAAAAAAATTAAAAGTATCTATGGTCATTGAAGAAAGTCCTCCAAAACATTATTGATTACAGAAATGCAAATTAAAACTACTATGAAGTATCACCTCACATGTATAAGAGTGGCTAATGTGGCCAAAAATGAAAATGATAAATGTTGAAGGGAAAGTGTAAAAATCAGAACACTAATGCACTGTTAGTAGAAATTGAACTTCTCAAACTGTTCTGGAGTGTAACATGGAACCAGGAGCAGAGGTCTTAAGCTACGCATACTCTTTGACACAGCAATACCACTCCTGGGTCTGTATCCCAAAGAGATCAAAGACATGTGGAAAGGACCTACTTGTACAAAAATATTTTTAGCAGTTCTTTTTGTAGGGCAAGAACTGGAAACTGAAGTCATTCATCCCCCTCCATTGGGGATGAGTGAACAGGTCATGATATATGGAAAACTATTATTCCATAAGAAATGATGAACAGGATGAGTTCAGAAAAACCTGGAAAGACTTTTATTAACTGATGCAAAGTAAAATGAGTAGAACCAGAACAGCATGTACAATAACAGAAATATTATACACTGATCAGCTGCATAGAATTCAACTATTATAACAAAGAAGGTTCCAAGATAACACCAAAGGTCTCATGATAAAATAAACACACACACACACAGTGCTTTCCATGGTCAAAGAAGGAAGTGTTGATAATTGAATACAGATCAAAATATACCTTCCTTCAATTTATGTCCTTCATGAGTTTTTTATTGCATATGTGATATGTGTCTATGTAAATCTGTATTGCATGAAAGCACTAGGAGACTTTCTACTGCTTAAGGAGAGGGAGAGGGAGGGAAGGAGAGAATCTAAATCTCAAAAAGTCAGAAAATAATTATCAAAAATGTTTCTTTGTGTAACTAAAAAAAAGTAAAATTTCATGAAAAAGAAAGCACATCTTGGGAGCACAGATAGCTGAAGCACCTGTGGGATAGGCGATTCATCTTTAATATCACAAGATTGCTGATTTCTTCTAGGGATGTCATCATTCTTGCCTAATACTGAACTTGTAGCCACTATTGTGACTAAATGGTTATGGGATGCTATTCTGCTAGACTTTCCATTTTGGACACAGTTGAAATTCTTGACTTTCTTTTTCCTGAAGGAAAAATAGGTTTTGTCATTCTTTCTTAACTCAAAGCCATTTTTTTAAGTTTCAAAATATGTCCTTTTTGTCTTTTATTTACATACTTTTAAAATATATTTGTGTTTTCACCCTAATTAATGAGACAAAATTGAGAAAATAAAAGATTTTAAAGGAGTTTATTTTTAAAATATGTCAATCACTAAAGAGATCAGGAAGAGATTCAAGATGGAGCCAGCTTTTATTGATAAAGATATAAATATTTTTATAATATATATATAAATATAATATATATAAATATAAAAAAAGATATTGATAAAGAGATAAAGACAATTCAAATAGGTCCACATGAGCAAAAAGGGATGGATCATAGTGTCTCGAATCCTCCCCAATATCTGCCTTATAAATGAGGAAGTGAGATTATGAATAAGAGGAATGGGTATCTATTGACTGGATAACAGGTTGGACATGATGTGCCAAATGCTATTTAGTAGGCAATACAAAAACTGTAGACTATATGACACCTTCCCCAACAAACCAAACCTCCCCTAAAATAAGAATCTTGAATATAAGCCAGACCAGGCACAATGTAAGTCATTAGATAAATCCCAATATCTTTCTCCATATAGTTATTCATCAGGCCCCAACTAACAGTCTGCATGTGTAGTAATAGCTAATCCTTAATAATGTAATAAAATACCTTATAATTTTCTAAATGCTTTATGTAATAATTTGCTCAGTAAACTTATAATATATAAATGGATGTGGAGATGGAAGTTATCTTATTGGCCATCTATTTTAATCCAATTTACATTTATAATCCAATTAATCCAATTCATTTTCCAAATACAGAAACTGAAGCCGAGGGATGTTGTGACTTACCAAAGGTCATACAAGTAAATCTCATCAGAGCCAGAAATTGTCTCATCAGAGCCAGAATTTGAACCCATGTCTTTGTTTTCAGAGATAGTACACTTTACCTAGCCAAACAAAACAGACCAAACCATAAACCATGCCTAAAATATGTCTCATTCTGCACTTTTAAAAAGTATTTAGAAAACAAAAGACATTTAGAAGAGAATGCAAATAGGACAATTTTGTTAGTACTAAATTAAATTCAATATACACTTAAAACCCCTATTTAACAGAAGCTCATTGTTTTATACACAATCCTCTTATTTTTTTACAGTGAAATGTTTGTGCATATTGATAATTATGTTTTTAATAAAATTTAAATTAAAAAAGAAAACTTTCATCCTTGGACTAACAGAAAACCTCCTATAAAGAAAAAAGGGCATCCCAACTATCTACTTCCCATAGGCTTAGGCTTTACTTTAGACTTCTTTTCCTGGTCTTGTGGGGATTGTGACCTCTGTCTCAGATACTGTGCCATAACTGATGATGAGGATTCAATATATTTTCAAATTCTATCTCTTGTGGCTGGTCAGTAAATCAGATAGTTATTTGTCTAATAGATCTGGGGGTTGCAGGAGGTGATTCTTCCTACTTTTACATACTTTGGCTCTACTATTCTTCCATGTTGATGATGAAAGAGAATAACTCAAAGAGAAACACTAAACTCAGGATTCAAGGCCATCCTCAATGCTCCCTGATCTGCTGCATTTCTCATAGTTTCAAAGGGGGATGTGATCAAATAAAGTCAGGAAGTGGTTTTGCCCTCAAACTTGACACTAATTCAGTTCTCTTTTATATAGGTTGTTGAAATGTGGCTTCTCTCTGAGTAGGGAGACAGCAATCCTGTGTTCTTCCATATGAATTCTTAGCTATCATCTTCCCCATGTTACAGAGCTCTAATCCAAGAAGTAGATGAAGGGAGGCAGGACCAATTTGTGCAGAAAGGAGTGGAGGAACATGGTTTTCTAGCAAGGGCTAAATGACTAGCTTTCTTCTTGGCTTTACCAGACCTAGCTTGCTCCCAGAAACTTACTCTGCCAGCACAATCAGGCTCAAAGTCAAATTTAGGAAGTGCGGTTCTGGGGAAGAATTTTCCTCCTGATGAGCACAGGGACACTGAAGTGAGTGCTTTTAGAATCACCAAGTGGCCATTCACTCTTTCAATTCGGTTCCCCTAAACAATTTTAAAGCGAATTAAGAAGTTTGGAAAACAAAATTTTCCTGGAAAGGAAAGGTTTTATAAAGGAAACTAGGTGGCTCAATGAATAGAGAGCCAGACCTGGAGAAAGGATGTCCTGGATTTAAATCTGGCCTTGGACACTTTCTAGCTGTGTGATTCTGGCCAAATGACTTAATTCCAATTGCCTTACTGCCATTGGAACCAATATTCAATATTAATTCTAAGAAATATGTTAAGGGTAATTATAAAAATAAATTAATTAAATGTCTTATTTCTAGTAAAATGGTGACAACAAAATATCTTGAATCCAATTCTTACAACAAATTCATCAACAGACTTAAAAGGGCTTCAAATGAAAGAATAAATAATAAAACCAAAGAGAAACACTGGAAAAATTCTCCATCTGGTATAGAGGATAAAAGAGGACCAGAAACTGTCATGGAACTGTGATGAATCAGGGAAAGAGAATAGGGGAAAGGCTGGTATAAAACTAACTCAATACAGCAGAATATTTTTCCTTATTTATTTAATTTAAATTCTTTGCTAGATTAAGTCAATGAGTAGAGAAAGAACTTCAAGATTCTCCAAAAGGTCTGAAACTAGGATCCCTGTCAGAGTCACAACAAGGGATAATGGCTTTGGGTAATGGCTAAGGAAGTAGATGACTCTGTACCGGGACAGCCCTTTCCTGGTACTATCCAAAAGAACTAATTGCAGTAGCCTCTTCTCTCTGGTTGTTGCCTATCAGAGGCACAACAGGGAATGGAACCAATTAATTTTGAAACACAAACATAGGAGTTTAGAGAATCTAAATGATTTGAATAAAAGAAAAGTTCTAATTAGCAGGTAGGTGGTATAGTAGATAGAGTTCCGGTCCTAGAGTCAAGAAGACCTCAATTTGAACCTGGACTCAGACACTTATTAATTTCATGACCTTGGGTAAGTCACTTAACCTGTTTGCTTCAGTTTTCCCATCTGTGAAATGAGCTAAGGAAATGGCAAACTACTCTGGTATGTTTGCTAAGAAAAGCCCAGATAGGGTCACATTGAGTTGGACACAACTGAACAACAATAACAAACCAATTAGTACATTGGAAATTGGGACAATTATATCTCAAGAGTTCCTCAGGTCAGACAACAATCGGGGCATGATTTTGAATCTCACAGAGTTGGCTTTAAACAGGATAATAATTTTTCTCCAAACAATATAATAAAGCATTATTTCTTATAGAAGGAATGAAGAAAAAGAGAGAGAGAATAAGACACATCTGGAAGAAAGACATAGGTGGAAACATTTCCTCTTTTGTTGTTTTTGTAGTTCATCTGATTATATTTTGTTAAATGTAAAGGATTTATGTAAGATATTACTCATTTTAAAATATTTTCTGGATCACATGTCAATACGGTTTTAGTAATCATTTTCTGAAATTTTATAATCCATGTTCTCTCTCCCAATCCACCCCTCCCAAGATAGCAGGTAATAAAACATAGGTTGTACATGTGTTATCATGTAATAGATATTTCCCGGTTCATCATGTTGTGAAAGAAGACACATATCACTTATCCTAGAGAAAAATTCGTGGACAAAATAAAGCAATGAATGATATGCTTCAGTCTGTAATTAAACTCCATCAGGACTTTCTATGGCAATGGATTAGACCTTTTTCAAAATGAGTCCCTTGAGAATTGACTTGAATCTTTGCATTGCTGATAATAGTTAAGTCATTTACAGTTGATAATCATACATTAGTACTGTTATTGTGCAATGTTCCCCTGGTTCTGCTCACTTCATTTTGCATTGCTTCATGTAAGTCTTTGCAGTTATTTTGGTGATCATCCTATTTGTCATTTCTTATGGCACAATAGTATTCCATTATAATCATATACCACAACTTGTTCAACCATTCCCCATTTGATGAACAGGTCTTCAATTTCCAATTCTTTGCTGATATAAATATTTTTGAACCAATACATTCTTTCCCCCATCTTTTATTTATTTGGGATACAGACCTAGTAGTGGTATTTGGGGGCCAAAGAGTATATGCAGTTAAATAGCCCTTGGGGGAAATATATATTTGATTATTTGGCTTTGTTTTTAGTTATTAAGTATGTAATATTTCCTTAATCAAATAACTAATAGGATAATAGAAAGACACAAATTTGGGATAAAGTAATGGTATATAACCAATAATGATTGAAAGGCAAGTAGCAGAAAAGACATTATGAAGAAGGGTTATGATTTATTAATAGGAAAGGAAATAATGGATTTACAAGGATGGAAAACATTGTGAGATATAAAGTGGATAATTCTGAGTATATTAAATTGAAAAATTTTGTACAAATTAAGCAAATGTTGCCAAGATTAGGAGGAAAGCAGACAAAAATTATAGACAATCTTAGGGATAGAGATCTGTATTTTAATTTAAAATCCAAGAATTTTGATCTTTTTGTTTGAGATTGTATTTTTATAAAAATCTAAGATTTTGATTTTGTTCAAGAAAAAATATTCAAGGAATAAGCTTGCTAACTCCTAAATCCAGAGGATGAACTGTTGAAGAAAGATGCCAGAAAATCCACACTACATCAAGAAGATCAAGAATGAACTTTGGATATGTTTGATTGAACTGAAGTTTGATTGAACATCTATTGTAAATGTCCACATTTATGCCAAAAGGGACTGCCCCTAATTTGGCTTTCTGTCAATGCGCCTAGCAAAACATTCCTCCCTCACTACTCTAATTTCCTCTTAGAAAATTGAATATTGTATGCATGTGTAGTTAGAAGTGCATTTAGGACTACAAGATGATTATGTTAAATGATCACTGGGGACACTAGTTTCCCAATGATCATCAGGGGGGGATTGTGAATCTTAAAAATTCTCAGATCCTACTTCAGAACACTTAGTTAAGACCATTCTCCACTTCAAACAATGAAGGGACTTAGTCAGGAATGTGAGAACTCTACCCCACCCACACTTAAGCATACTTTAGGGGAAGATAAAGTTGTAAGCTCTTTACTGAACAATGAAAAAGTACTTAACTCATACTTATAGTAAAGCAAAAGCCTTAAGATAAGTCTATTTTTAGGAAGGTGCTAAGTACCCATGAAGGTCAGACAACTTGTAAACTTGCAAGTGACAAAGAGGTGAGCACTTACTCAGAGGTTTTTTCAGGTGTGAATTACTCAAAAGTTTAGTCTACTCAGGTGTGAATTAAGAATGGTCTGTCCTTTGGAAAACCTCTACTGTGATTGGTAGATGTGAGAACTTAGGGGAGGTGACATAGGAGAAAATTCCCTTTAAAAGGAGATGAGAAACTGAGAACAAGGGACTCTCTCAGAGAACTCTCTCTGGAGAATGAGCTGGCCAAAGCTTAACTGGTGTCTCTCTGAACACTAGAATCTTGCTTAGGACAAATCTTGTGGTGAGTGGATAAAAGACTGACTGATCTCTCTCTTAAAGGCTTAAAAACTTAGGCTGGCCTAGGCCGGCCTATCTCTTTCTCATTGTTTCCTCTTACTCTCTCTCTTTCATTAATTCCTTATTTGTATTAATTAAAATCTCCATAAAAACCCGGCTGACTTGGGCATATTTCATATTTGGGAATTTTTCCCTGGCAACCACTTTATATTTTGATTTAAAACAAGACACTGTCTTGAACCCATATTTCTGTGGTCACAATTTAGCCAATAACTCTTTTATCTGTAACAGTTTATACCAAGCACAACTTTAATTGTTACAGTTTATGGCTGACCAAGAAGTTGGTGGGAAAACCCTCAAAAAGTTTCTGTGAAATCTCTTTCCTTTCTCTCTTTATTACTTGCTCTATCAGTCAGTTTTTTTTTTTTAAAAAAACATTGCTAACTTGGCTTGAAGAACACAGCTGCAAGACTGGGTGAGTAAAAAACATTTTAAATCTCCTTCCTTTAGGGAACAACTGCCTAAATTAGGATTAAGGTAAACCTGGGAAAAGCTTTTGGCTTTGTCCTGCTTCCCATGTGTTTACTTTAGAAATATGGAGTTACAGCCAGTTCAGAACTTAGTTACCAACTGGTTTTTCAGTAAATACTTTGTTCTTTTCTTATTACAAGCATTGGTCTGCAACTTACTTAACAGCTGGCTCATCAGCTCCATGACCAAACTTGTAAATACAGAATTCCTTGTCTCTCTGAAAGGGCTTATCCTATGGAACTTATGGCAAAATCTAATCAACATACTACTTTCCCTTGAGTTTTTGATTGCTGTAATTGTAATATTGGATCTCCTTGAAGAACTCATTTCTCAGTCAAATCAACCAATTGCTCCCTCTAATATTCAACAAAATGCAGAACTAAATACTCAGTGAGAGTTTATAGAGGAGCTTATAGAGGGAAGTCATGGGGAGATTGTAACTTTTATGAGAAGTATTAAAAGAGAGTTAAGAACATTATCAGAATCTCTGTCCCACCCTGCTCTGGACACTAACCCTCTGTTAGATTTAAAATAGTTTTGAGCATCAAATAGTTGTAGATAAGAGAGTGGGAGCCATAAACTGTGATAATTAAAATGTTTGGGAGCAAGGAAAATATATAACAATTATGACTGCTGAAATATGTTTTCTACTGTGTCTTGGTTTTATATAAATATAAGATGGTCACCAGGGAATATATTCCCAATTTTATGAATATGCCCAAGCCAACTGGGTTTTATAGAGAAATTTAATTTATAATGCACTGATTAATCAATAGAAAAAGAGAAAGGAAGAAAGGAATAAGAATGAAGGGCCTCAAGCCAATAAGGCCTAGACCTCAGTCCTAAGAGATGAATCAGTCAGTTGGTTTTTTCACTCACCCAAGATCTCTCTAGGTAAGGCTTCTCATGCCAACCTCAGGCTCCACCTTCAAGAGAGCCTCCTTTCAAGAAATGTTTCCAGAGAATTCTCCTCCTGACTCCTCCTGAGTTCTCCTTCCACAGCCTCCTTCAAGATCTTTCCAGGAGCTCTCCCTCCAGGACCTCTCTCCTCTCAGACCTCCTTCAGAGCATCAACTCAGTCCTCAGACCCTGCTATCTTTAAGCCAACAATCTAAGTCCCCCCCCTCAGTTCTCACATCTACCAATCACTGTCAATGTCTCCCCTGTGCCAATGGTGGCTCTAGCTTAACCCAGGACCACCCAGAGGTCTGACCCCTTTGCACATGTCTGTTGAAGGTCATATTCTCAAATAATTAAATCTTGATCTTTGCTGCAGCCCTTCCTAAATCCTGTTACTCTGTAGGGTGGAGATTGTAGTTTCCAAGACCTGGTTCTGTCATTCCAAGTATCTCTATTGTATCAATTCTAAAATCAATCATGACTCAAAGAACTTCCTATTCTATGCTTAAGCATAGGTCAAAGCCCTTTCCATTGTTTAGCAAAAGGTTTCTGTCCTAAAGTAGTCTAAAGTAGGGAGGAGAAGGATCCTCCCATGCCAAGGAGTTTCATATTCCAATAGAGTTCTTACTATCAGTAGGAAATTTTTTCAAGTATGAAATTTCCCAATGGGGAAATTTCCAACATTCATAAGTCTAAGAAATTTTAAGGTTTACACCTCCTAGCCAACCCACTGCTCCTCCTGCCAACTCGGCCTTAGAACCCCCTGCTCTTAACCAACCCTCCCCTCCCCCTGCCCCATTGGCCTCAGAAAACCCTACTTCTAACCAACACATCCCTCCCACTGCCCATGCTTCAGATCCCACACCCTCAACTCTAAGTACACACCCCACCCATGCTTCTGGTCCTACACAATCCACTCTAAGTTCACACACCACCCATGCTTCTGATCTTAATGCCTCCACTTCACACCTTACTGATTCCTCCAACCCTAACACCTCTGTATCCTTTCACACTTCTTCCTTTGCTCCTCCTTCCCACCCTGCTCAATTCAATTCTCAGATCTTTCCTACCTCTGATCTTTCTGGCACTATGGGACAACAACAAACCCTCTCCCTTAGTGTGCCCAACTCTTCTCTTTCTCATACCTACCACATTGAGAATGGAGCAAGAAGGCTAGAAACAGAAACAGGAGTATCAAATAATTCAGATAGATTATTTCCTTTAAGGGAAGTACCCACTTTTAATAAAGATGGAAACTTGGTATCTGTAAGACATCATGCACCTTTTAGCCCTAAGGATTTAAATAAATTGAAGGAAGATATGCCATCATTTGAGGAAGAACCAATATTAATTATAAAAAATTAGAGAATATATTCAGAACTTTTGACCCCACTTGGATGGATGCTAGAATTTGTTAGAGACATTTTTAACAAAAAGAGAGAAAAATAATAGTGTCTCTCTGGCTAATCAAAAATGAGGTAGAAAAGGACATTATTGGCCAACTGAAGATCCACATTGGAACCCCAATGTTGAACTAGATCACACAAAACTAAACCAGGCCAGAGAAGCATTATTGACAGCCATGAGAGCTTGCTCTGATAGACCTGAAAAAATGGACAAAATTTGAAAGAACCCAACAATAAATTGATGAAACACCCTCCCAGTTTATGGACAGACTTATTGATGTAGGAAATACATATATGGACTTTGATTTATCCAGAGAAAGGGACATTAGGCAAATACATAGGCAATTCTTTGAGAATTGTTGTTCAGTGGTAAAAGACTACTTTAAAACTAGCTATCCTAATTGGGACTCTATGGACCTCGAAGAATTGAGGACAGTAGCAACCTATGTTTATAAAGATCATGTAAAAAGACCTGAGGAACACAATTCGTTAGTGGAAGACTCAAAGAAAGAAATTGAAATATTAAAGAGACAATTGAAAAATAAGGGAGAGACTATAGCCCCTTTGCGGGAATTCACAAATAAATCAGTAACCTGCCACTTCTGTGAGAAGAAGGGCCACAAAATGATGGAATGTAGAACCTTTCTTAAGATGATTGGAAGGAATACACAGTTTAATAACAACTTTAGAAATAATAACTATGGAAATGATGATAATGGTCATAGAAACCAGAATTTTAGAAATTATAATAATGATTATGGAAATAACTATAATGACTCTAGAAATAAGAACTTTATAAACCAAAATTATAGAAATAGGAATTGGGAAAATAATGACAATGTTCCAAATGAAGAAAATGATCATGCCCAACAACAATATATAAGAAATGGTGCTCGTCCAAAAAATAATCAAGGTGCTAATGACCCTCAAAGGGGTGCCCTTCAGGGGGGTGGCCAAGGAATTTCCCAAACACAATGAAGGTGTCTGGGGGGGTGGAGCTGGGGCACAGGAATCAGAGAATACAACCTTTGATTTTCCGGGCCCTCATGTCCTACTACCCGTTGTCTCTATCCACTGCCCTCCCCATACTAATTTACCCCATGTTACCTTAAAGGTGGGTAACACCTATTATGATTATCTCTTAGACACTGGAGCTACTAGGTCTGTATTAAAGAATGTACATGATTTAAATTGTTATTCCATTGACTCACAAAGTGTAGTGGGAGTATCAGGAATAACCCATAGAGTTAAAAAAAACTTCCCCCTAGAATGGTGTCTGTAGGACCCCTAGAGTACTTTCTTTTGATGCCTGACTCCCCTTTAAATTTGCTGGGGAGAGACCTTCTATGCAAACTCAGAGTCACAATAACCTGCTCCCCAGATGGCTCCTTAACATTGGAAGTACCAGAGGAATCTTTAAATTTACTCCCTGTACTTCTCTCAGAGGGCCAGGAGGCAAAAGAGCCTCCCACTTTTGAAATACCTACAGATATACCCGAGTCTCTTTGGGCCACCCTGGGACCCTAAAAACACAAGAAGAAGATGGTTGTCATTTTGGATAGATCCACTTTGTGGTAAGTAAGCCTTGTTGAAAGAAAAGAAAAATAATTGTAGAGGATGAGAAAGCAGGGAAGTTTGTAATATACTTCAATGGAAGGCAGATTTAGCCATTGAAAATACGAATCTATTAAAATTCTGTAAAGAATGCAGCATGATATGTGTCAATGCAATTGAAATAATTAATTTCAGAGACCCTTGTTCACTCAAAAAAAATTGTCTTTACTAACATTGTAATCTAATATGACAACCTATCTACTAGACATATATCTGAATAAGGTTGCAGATATTGATTTCAATTCTGCATTCTAGAATCTTGTGGAAATGCACAAATGCATTGTTTATGGAGATATGGTCAGATTTTTGCTGCTTCTACCTCCCCCTACTGCCACAAATAGGCATTGGAGGCCCTGATATTGGTGTCTAAATTTTAAGTTAGTTCCTTCCATCTTCAAACATTTTGTACCAATACTTGATTTCTTTTGTAGCATCAAAAATGGAAGAGAAGGCAAGTGTGTGAGATAAGGAAGAATTCCTAGTCATCTTGCTATTAGACAAATGAGCTCACTAATAATTAAATTTGAATAAATATGTACAAATCATATTGAACTTTTTCAATCTTTTCCTTTCCATTTGTCTTTAGATGCAAAAGTGTGAATGCTTTCTTTGGAAGAAAACAAAGACCAGGTTTCTCAAAATATTATATGTCAAAGGTGTATAGAAAAATGCTTGTAAGTAATGGAGAAGATTGCTGGGAAGTCAAAAAGAATTTACACAAGTAGAACCAACACAAAAAGTATTTCCAGAGAAATGTAAGAAGTGAAGTTGAACTGGTTTTGGCCATCAGGTCAGTGACTGAGATTTCTTATTTTTTTTTAATTAAGTTTCTATTAGTGCATTTTGTTTTATTACATAGTTTCCCCCCAGTATCCTTCCCTTTCCCTTTCAAGATAGCCATCTCAAATAAGTTTGCTTGTTTTTCTGAAGACCAAAAAGAAAAACCAGAGGAAAAACATCAGCCTAACAGAGCAATTCAATGAAAAAGTAAACTGTATGAAGTATATGATTTATGAGTATCCTTCCTCTGCAAATGGGTGAAATGGAAGTTCTTCTTTTGAATCATGCCTCTTCTTTACAGTTTTGCAACATGCTCTTTTGATTTGTGTGTTTGTGTGGTTGTTCTTTCCATTTATATTACTATAGTCATTGTATTTATTAGGAGAGAGGAATTTGGTTCTGCTTATTTCACTCTGTCTCAGTCCATGTACATTTTTCTGTACTCCTCATATTAATTATGTAATATTCAATTTTATTCATGTACTAAAATTTGCTTATGATTTCCCTTATTGATGGACATATGCTTTATTATTTCTAATTCTTCATTATAACAAAAAGTGCTGCTTTGTATTTTGAAATAGAAGGGACTTCTTATCAACAGCCTTCTTGCAGTAGAAGGCTAGTAATGGGATTTCTGGGTGTAAAAATAAAAGGCAAACTGTAAATCTAATTGACAATGGATTAATTAAGGGTTATAAACTGATTTAGATACCCTGCCTGTTGTGCTTACAAAGTATCTTCAGTTTAGATTAGTGAAGTGGAGCTCATAAGTGAACTTCCCTTCAGGGCTAGATACAAGGATGCTAAAGAGACTCTTGTTATGAAAATAAAATATTTATTGAAAAACAATGACAAAAGAATTTCTCACTCTAAAGGATTCTAACTCTACCCAAATAAAACTCCCTGTTTCCAAGCAAGGAGCCCCTTCTCCTCTGTCCACAGGCTACACTAATCCTTCCTGATCTGACTAACCAGAATTTTTACTATTCTAAATAAACTTACACTAGTATCCTTATAATTCTTATCTTTGCCTCCAAGTTATAAGAATAACAAAGGCTAGCTGATTGAGTCTCAGAAAGAACTAAGTTAGGACTCTGAGAGAGAGTAATTCCTCACTATCTCCCAGAGAGTAGCTCCCCACTACCTCAAAGTAACTGTCACACCCAGAGTGTGTAACTGTTACAGAAAAACCATTAAACTGTCAACATTTAAAACTAACATTCTTTCTTAGATCTGCTTCAAAGTCTAATTCTTTCTTAAACCAGCTTCTCTACTTCTTATCTCTAAACTAATAGAACAAAACTTAATTTCTAATATCATCCTTATGTGGGCCTAAGCACATTTTAGTCAACTTTGTTTTGATAATTCAAAATTGTCTCCTAAATTGGTTCTACTGATATACAGCTCCACCAACAATGTACTATGCGCTTATATTCTCATAGCTCCTTCACATTAAGTTTGTCAATTTTTGGTTATCTTTTTCATTTGTAATATGCAAGCTGCAATGTTTGGGTTCTTTTGATTTTCTATTTCTCTAATTAATGATTTGCAACATTCTTTTATATTGTCATTAGTGATTTGAAGTTCTTTTGAAAACTATTTGTTCAGACCCTCTGACCACTTACATATAGGGTAAAAAGCCATTTAGCTTTTGGTCTTATGTAGATTACTATTTATTGTTATATAGCCTGGATACCAAACACACCAAACCCACAAAATCTGATGTAACAATTCCTTTCCACTTTAATACTTCCCTTTTTATCCTTGGTAAATTAACATTTTTTTAATAAAACCTTTTCAGTTTCATGTAGTCACAGTTATCTATCTGCAATTGCATCTATAGCTTGTTTGGTTAAGAATATATCTTCTACTAATATCTGTATAAAGTATATGATCTATTTCTCTTCTAATATTGTAACAATACAATCTTTAATATTTAGATCACATGTTCATTTAGATTATTTTATACAACATAGTATAAAATGTTAATTGAAGCCAAATTTCTGCTAGATAGTTTTCCAGTTTTCTCTACAATTTTTACTAAACAGGGATTTCTTTCTTAAGTAATTTATGTTTTCCAATTTGTCAAACACTGGATCATTGTTTCCTTGTTTCTGATTCTGATTCTCCTTTATTAACCTCTCTATTTTTAACCAGTACCAGATGGTTTTGATAGCTTCTGTTTTGTAAGATAGAAGTCTGAAAGTACCATTCCTCATTCTTTTATCATTTGCCTTGATATTCTAGATTTTTAATTTTTTCAAATGAATTTTGTCATTATTTTATCAAAATATGAAAATTATCCCTTTGATAATTTCATTGATATATCATTAAAAGTGTTAATTATTCTATTGGCAGCTGTGCCTAATAGTTCTTGAGCTAAGTAGGCTTTCCTACAATTACAGTGACATGGCTGCACTGAGCAAAAGAAGCTGAGTCAATAGATGCAAACTGGAAATTTGGAAGCAGAGAAAAAAACAGGAAAAAATTCCAAAGGAAAAATGGCAAATAAAAAGATGATAATACTGGGTACACTTGGTGTTCTGGTGTATGGCTAAATGCCCACTTGTATTTTTTTCTTCTTCATATTCTTTGAAGATGATACTCAAAATGACTTCAGGATTGCCCTTTACAAAACAACAGCCTGTAATTAGTGCAAGAAAAAAGAAATATTCTTGTCTGATTATCTCCCATAGTGATTTCCTCTTTTCACAGAGGCTACTGACAGCTGGGAAAGTGAACACTCTCTATCCATTCCAAAATGTCTAATTAAATTAATATACTTAAATCAGCTATACTGAAGAGTTCCAATAGGAACCAATGTATTTGTTCTGTCAATGCAGACTGTGAGGAATAATATTATTGGTTTTATGGGGTGGGGTGGTTGTAACCCAGGATACCATTGTGTGTTTTAAAATTAATAATCAATAACTAAATGTTATATTTTATGAAGTTTTATTAATAATAACTAAATCAAAAGAACTGCCTGACTTCAGCCTGGTTGCAGGGCCAAGAGAGGAAGAGGGAGGATTTACAGCCACTTAAATAGAATCATGCAAAAATGTGGGGATGCAGAAAAATGGAATTTTGGGAAATACTAAGGGACTTTTGAGGGATGAAGTACAAAGGCTCAAAATCTCCATTCATACACATCCCCACCATTATCCTATTGGGAAATCAGGTTCTCCAAAAGGATCATGGAAACATAATCATTTTAAAATTGCAATAATTTGTGGATAAAAGGAAAAGAGAGCAAAACCAATGATTACTTGGTTGACAAAAAGCCAATTTGGGGGCAGTCCCCTTTGGCATAAGAGTATACATTCAAAACAAAGGCATTTCAACCCCCCATAGTTCAATTTACATCCCAAAGTTCACTCTGGATCTTTTGGTACAGCATGTGGTCTCTGCAGACGTCTATCTTCATGGTTCATTCTAGACGTTGGGAGGTAGCAAATTTCTTATCCTAAAATTGCTCAAATTTAAATCAAAGTTCACAACAATAACTTGGCCCTGTGAATCTTAAAATTTCTCAGACTTTTGAATCTTAAAAATTCTCAGACTCTACTTTAGAACATTTTTGATTAAGGCTGCTATCCCCTTATTTTTTAATGAAGGGACTTTAGTCAGGAATGTAGGTGGGAACTCTAACATTACTCCACCCATACTTAGGCATACTTTAGGGGAAGATAAAGTTGTAAACTCCTGATTGAACAATGAGAAGTCCCCAACCCATACTCAAAGTGAAGCAAGAACCCTTAAGCTAGGTCTATTTTTAGATCTAATACAAAGGGGTGCTAAATACCTATGAAGATCAAATTAATCAGGCACCTTGCAAAGGATAAGATTAGTCTACTCACATGTGAATTACTCAAAGTTTTAGTCTACTCAGGTGTGAATTAATAATGGTCAGTCCTTTGGAAAACATCTACTGTGATTGGTAGATGTGAAAACTTAGGGGAGGTGACATAGGAGAAAATTCTCTTTAAAAGGAGGTCAGAAAGGCCTCTGAAGTAATTCAGCTATGGAGCTGAACTGGAGGCTAGTCTCTCTCGTGGTGGCTGAACTTAGTTCAGCTTCCTGAGCTAAACTGGAGGGTCTCTCTGAACACTAGAGTTTTGCTTGGAAGGATCTTGTGGTGAATGATTAAAGACTGACTTAGTCTCTCTTAAGGCTCAAGCCTAGGCCATGTTGGCCTAGGCCCTTCAAACTATATTTCTCTTATTCTCTCTCCTTTTCCTTAATTCCTTAATTTATATTAATTAAAATCTCCATAAAACCCAGCTGACTTGAGTATTTCATATTTGGGAATTTTTCCCACTCTATTTTTAATATTTTTTTATTTTAATATTTTTTTACTTTTTATATTTTATTTTTAATATAAAATCAAGACACTAAAAATTATCTTTATCACTGTGGCCAAAACCTTACAGTTTGGCCATTTACACATTTTTGCAGTCACAGTTTAAGGCAACCACTCTTTTAACTGTAACAGCCCCACTGAGGTGAATAAAAACAAACTCAGGGATGCATGTCTGTGTTATGAGGTATATGAATCAATTTGCAAAAGAAAATAAAAAACATGGAAAAAATCCAAACAAAAGAGAAAAATAACTTATGTTTGAAATACAAAATGTAAAAGTCTTATGTCTAAAATGTCTAAGTAAAGGAAAAACAAATCTATAACAGGTCCTTGAATCAGAGCCCAATTAAAATGATTTAAGCAATTATGCATTTACCCAATCAGTAGCCAAGACTACAGAAATTTTGCCACACCATGAAAGACAGAAAAAGGGCTAGATTATAGGAGCCAGGTAGGAGCAAAATTTGAGATACTTGGTAGAATGTGGGACAAGGAGACCTGCCTTTAATACATGTTAAACAGTCACAACCTGGAACCCCAAACAAGTTCAAGTCTTCTTGTCTTGACTCAAAATTACATCAATCCCACTGGGATATGGTTTCTTTGACCTTGTGCTCCATAGGCACTATGCAGGTGCTCTGTACTTCTGTAGCACTGTGCAATGGCTCTTTTTGTATTCTCTTGTCCTGGAATCAGATGAAATCATTAAGAAAAGTCCCATAATTTTTTTTAGACAATCAAGGGCATCATCTTATAGTCTAAAGCTTTTTGGGTATGCATTAATAGTAGAACAAATGTATTTAAAACATATTACTGCAAAATAAAAAATAAAGAAAAATCTTCTCAATACTGTTGACATGTGCTTCAAATACAAAAAGGAGAGAAAAAATAAAACTCAGATATTATATTGCACATGCAATAAAAAATCAAAGGTTTTTTAAAGTTTTAAAAATCAAAAATATATAACTTAAAGTCAGTGACACTCTGTGTCAGCCATGTGCAAGTATAAAATGATTTTTAGAATAAAACAGTAACACAGTAGATAATGAACATTTCAAGAAGTACTAAAGTCCCCAAAATTCACAATTGCCTAGTTAATTTCAATAGCAAACAAACCCACTATCATATTTCAAATAAGTTGCTATATGACATAAAAAACCTATGAACTGATGGATATTTGTCACAGTTTTTACAGATGGAGCAAATCTTTCAACCTTGGTAAATATAATTTTAAACAGAGTAAAACTTATTTGGGTCTAGAACATCATCAAGAAATCTAGATTGTTCTGGTGGAATTAAAATGAAGGGTTTTGCAGGAGTTCTTTTTCTTCGGCTTCCTGATACATAGAAACACCTTGGTGGGAACATTTCTTTGTTTCTCTACCTTTAATACAACATTCTTGCCATTTAAATTCTTAGCTCATTAAATTCTCCAAAGGTTGCACACAATTTAATCAGTTTTTTTGAAATCCATCCATCATCATCTAAGTGACAATTAACAAAGGCAACATGTGATATTCAATGGATCTAGTGATAAGGGTTTTAGGCAAGATGTTCATGGGCTTAAACAGTGATATTTTGTTCTTCAGCAGAGGTAAAGGTACAAATTAAAGATCAATATAGGTAAAACATAGTAGCTTAAAATGATTCAATATAACAAAAAGATATGGATTAAATTAAAACAGATAAACTTAAAAAAAATTTAAACCTTCAAGCAATCAGTAAATACAATAATATAAACCCATGAGAAGGTGCAGACAGGCAGTGCAGTAAAAATCCTTTTCACCAATCTCAATATACTTGTTCACTATTATAGGAGAAGAATAAACACAAAATAGTTACCAGTAAGCTCCCAGATCTTTTAAAGTTTCCTTCCCCTACCCCAGTATCCATTATCCATTTAGATTTCATTTGTCAGAGGTATGAATTTCCTTATAGAAGCAAAGGGCAGAATCTCCACTATGCATGTTATAAACAGTTAGGACTTTTAAAACACTGTCAAAATATTTCAGGTTGGTTTGTAACATAAGCAGCCTAGCTTGTGGCATATTTTTGAGGAGAAGAAAATACAGTGGGAAATCTCCAAATAAAAATCCCAGGAAAAGAATTAGGAAATCCAAATTGCACTTTTCAGCTCTACCACCTCAAACTGTTGTTTCATAGTTTGAAGCATGCTTTGCAATAGCATTTTCCCTGAAAGATGCTGAATGGGATTTGTTTAAAGAGTAAACAGAAAGAAGCAAAACTTGGAGGGAAAACAATAGCATATTTGCATATGAGAGGAAAAAATACTATCCTTGGTGTTTTGGGTCAAGAGAAAGAAGGGGGGAAAATGAAGCTTATTCCCCAAAACTGAACTTAAATCTACTGATTTGGAATTAACTGCCCTCCCTGTGAAAAATCTTTAGTAATAGCCTTCTAAACTAGGAGTCTAGCATCAGGTAAAAAAAATCTGCTTAAAAATTAGGTATGGAGTTCTTTTTTCCACCTTGAAAAATGGCTATGGCAGGCTAAACACACACACATGGAGTGTGGAAAGGAATTGGGGCAGAAAGATTTTTATATGTCACCCTCCATGGAAAAAAATGGCTCGGATTGGCAGGTTCTTGTGGTGGGTCTGGTCTCAGCAAGGGGAGGCTTCAAATTGTGGGAGAGCATTGAGGAATGCTGGCCAAGCATATGGACAAAAGAAACAGCAGAGAGTGAGAGGAGGCAGAGAAAGGCAGGAGATCATGCACACCCCACCCCTGGACCCTAATGGTGGGCAGTGACCAGGCAAACTTACTATCTGTACTGTAAGGCTATCTGCTCAAAAATATTTGAGAATTCGTAATCCCTTAATGGTAAACCAAAATGTGGGTTTTAAAATTAATAATCAATAACTAAATATTATATTTTATAAAATTTTATTAATAATAACTAACTTAAATACAATCACACAAAATGTGGGGATGCAGGAAAATGGAATTTTGGGAAATACTAAGGGATTTCTGGGGGATAAAGTTCAAAGGCTGAAAATCTCCATTTATACTACAATTTAGGTCTATAGTGACCATATGGAAAGTCGAAGTGATCCATTCTTCACATATTTATTAACTCCTACTTTTTAGCTGCAAATCCTTCCCTAAACATAGAATCTGAAGGTGGAGTCAAGATGGCAGCCTAGAAGGAGCAGAAGTTCAGACCTCTGAATATCCTTCCTTACTGATCACAAACTGAATGCTCCAAGGGGAGTGAAAATCAAACCTAACAACAAGACAGAGCCGAGGAACCTTCCTGCTAGACTCAATTCAAAAGGTACACCTCCCCAAAAGCTGGAATCCAAGAACATTTGGGTTTAAGGGGAAGGCAGAAGGAAGGTCCCAGTAGCCCTGCCTCCATCCACGGAGAGCTCTGAGCCTCCAGTGGCAGTGGGAACCTCTGGGTGGGCAAAGGTGCTGGTCTGGAGGGTGTACTTTGCAGGAAGGGTTGTGCTAAGCTCAAAGAGTCGAACACAGATTGTGGGGAAGGAGCTAGAGAGGGAGCATAGATCTGGCAGCCTGGCCAGAGCTGTGGAGATCCTCCATATTTGTTCCAGCCTTCAAGGAGGATTTGGCCTCAGAGCAAACCCAGCCCAACCCAGCTGAACTTACTCCTATCAAAAGTCTTCAGAACTCAGGGAAACCCAAGCTCCACACCCTTCCCTCATGACTGCTGGAATTTAATCCAATCAAAAGGCTCCAGAGGACAGGGAAGCTCAAACCCCAGCAACCCTCCCCCACAGACTGCACCAAGAGATCTTTTGTCAAAGCTCCAAGAGGGGAGACTGATAGAATCTCCCAAAACCAAAAAAATGAGAGGAGCAAGAGCACAGACAAATATGAGGAGCAAAGAAGGGGCGAATATGAGCAAAAAACAGAAAAAGCAGAAAGAAATTATAATAGACAGATTCTATACAGTGAACAGAACAGATGGGGAATGATCAGCAAACAATAAATCAGAAATCCCAGGGAATTGGATACAGACTTTGGAAAAATTCAAAAAGCAATTAAAAAAAAAATTAAGAGAGGTGGAAGACAATTGGGAAAAGAACTTAAAAACTAAGATAAGTCATCTGTAAACAGAGAAAATAGTGACTTGAAAGCCAAAATAAACCAGCTGAAAAATGAGGCAAAGGAGATGAAAGATGAGGAAAAGAAGATGAAAGATGAGGCAAAGGAGATGAAAGATGAAGTAAAGGAGATGAAAGATGAGGTAAAGAGGATGAAAGATGACCTCCATAGAAAATCAGACCAGAAAGAGAAGGATGACCAGGGATGAAACCCAGTCTTTAAGAACCAGAATACACTAGAATTAAGTGACCTCACAAGGCAGCAAGACAGTATAAAACAAAACCAAAAGAATGAAAAAATTGAGGAAAATATGAAGCATCTCATTCACAAAACAGAGGATTTGGAAAATCGTTTAAGGAGAGACAATTTAAGAATCATTGGTCTACCAGAAGACCATGACAAAAGAAAAAGCCTGGACACAATACTATATGAAATTTTTAAAGAAAATTGCCCCGATATTCTAGAACAAGAGGGAAAAGTAGAGATTGAAAAAATCCACAAATAAAGACTTTAAAACCAAGCAAGAGCTAGAAAAAAAAATCACAAAATATAAAGTCAATAATTTTGATTACATCAATTTAAAAAGTTTTTGTAGAAACAAAACTAATGCATTCAAAATTAGAAGGGAAGCAACAAATTTGGAAACAATCTTCATTACAAAAACCACTGACAAAGGTTTAATTACTCAAATTTATAATTATAATTATATATGTACATTATATATTTACATATATGCATATATGTGTAAATATAATTATATATGTACAGTTGCACAAAAAATCAAGCCATTCTCCAATTGATAAATGGGCAAGGGATATGAATAGGCAATTTTCAGTTAAAGAAATCAAAACTATTAATAAGCACATCAAAAAGTGTTCTAAATCTCTTATAATAAGAGAAATGCAAGGACTTCCAGGTAATCATGGCTGCAATCTAGACGTCACATGCTTCCTCTCCCAGGCACCAAACGAAATAGACTACATCAAAGGAGCATAAAAATCACCTTTGGAGGAACAGAAGGACTCCCTAGTATTCCCCAGTACACCACAGAGGCGATGGTACGTGGGGTTTGAACATTTCCACACTATAATAAGAAGGAGGAAAAGCTTGCACAAAAATGTGAACTGAGCCACCCTTCCCCCGCCACCTCCCCCACCAAACCAGAGTGAGCTACCAGAGCTCTCACTGGGACAGCAAGTGAGTGGGGAACATCTGTCTGGGGGGAGGGGCACTCCAGGGTCTTTGGGATATGGGGACTGCCAGGAAAACACATCTCAGGGCAGTTTCATGGGAGAATCCTGTGTTGAGCACAGGGGGCCCAAGGAGCCATACTCGGGGCAGTTGCGCTGAGCATCTGGGCAGAGCTAAACACCAGGGGCTAGACCACGCGCTGATTATCTGGGCGGAGCTGAACACCTTGGCAGTTTGGCTGTGATCAGGGGCCCAGCTCTCTAAGACACCTCAGAGGCTAGGAAGAACTAGTCTGAGGCAACCTAAATTCACAGAAAACCCGCCCATATCACCCAGACCCCAGACCAAAAAGGAAAGGGGAATGAAACCACCAAAGGGATGGCTCACATGGCCCAAAATCAAGCCTCCAGGAAGAAAGGGAAAAAGGTGACGATTGAAAACTTTTATGGTGGAAGTACCCAAGGAAAAGAAGAGAATGAGGAGGAAATCAAAAAAAAAATCAGAACATGCCTCCCAAAATGGAAACTATCAACAAGCTCTGGAAGATCTTAAACTGGAACTTATCCAAAAGATGGAAACCTGGAAAGAAAAATGGGAGAAAGAGATCAGCAGTCTGACAGATAAGACTGCTCAATTGGAAAAAGAGCTCGAAGCATCCAATAGAAGGGCAGACAAAGCTGAAAAGCAAAACCAGTCCCTAACGACCAGAATTAAGCAACTCGAAGAAAGTAAAATCATAAAACAGCAAGAATCAATAAAGCAAAGCCAAAAAATTAATGAATTAGAAGAAAACATAAAATATCTCACTGAAAAGGTCACAGACTTGGAAAACAGAGGACAAAGAGACAACCTCCGAATTATCGGTTTCCCAGAAAAACCAGAGATAAACAATAAACTCGATATTATTCTACAGGAGATTATAAAAGAAAATTGCCCACACATTCTGGAGCAAGGGGGCAAAATAGAAATAGAAAGGGTTCATAGAACACCCTCTATACTAAATCCCCAAAAGACAACCTCTAGGAATATAATTGCCAAATTCAAGAGCTTCCAAGAAAAGGAGAAAATCCTACAAGAAGCCAAGAAGAGGAGCTTCAGATATAAGGGGGGTCCCATAAGGATCACACATGACTTAGCGGCTAACACAGTAAGAGAACTCAAAGCATGGAACATGATATTTAGAAAGGCAAGAGAGCTGGGTCTCCAACCAAGAATCAACTACCCAGCAAAACTGACTATATACTTCCAGGGGAAAGTATGAGCATTCAAGAAAATAGAAGATTTCCAAGCACTTGCTAAGAAAAGACCAGAACTTAGTGGAAAATTTGATATCCAAGCACAGAAAGCAAGAGAAACATGAAAAGGTAAATATGAAAGAAAGGGAAAAGGAGATAAATCTTATCTTTTTCTTTAAGTCAAACTCTCTTCTATAAGGACTACATTTACATCAAATTATATATATTAATATGTGAGGAAAATGTTTTGTGTAACTCTCAAAAATTATATGCATCATAAGAGTAGTTAGAAGAAACATGCATAGGGAAAGATTGATGCATTAAGGAGACTTGAGTTAAGTGGGGGCAAGGAAAGGAAAAGGGATGGGAGGAACTGTCGATAACACTAAGACTTACTTCAAGAAATAGGGGGGGACTTAATAGAATAATCTTTCCCATATGAAGATACACATGGGAAGAGGAGGGGAAGAACTCTCATATGAGAAGGAGAGGAAGAGAGCGTGAAGTGGAATTACTTAAACCTTACTCTCAGTGAAATAAAATCTGAGAGGGAAGAACATCTAGATCTAGTGGGATCCTGAATTCTATCTTATCCATTAGGGCAAGAAAGAAAGGAAAATTAAGGACGGGGAGGGGGGAAAGAGTATAAAAAGGGAGGGAAGGAGAGGGGGGAAGGGAAGGGAGCATAAAAATGGAGGGGCTAGAAAGAGAAGGATTTCAAGGGAGGGAACTAGGGGGACTGACCTAAAGTAAATCACTGGTTCAAAAGGAGATAGCTAAAGAAAGGTCAGAACTAGGGGAAGATATCAAAATGCCAGCGAATCCACAAATGACAATCAAAATTTTGAATGTGAATGGGATGAACTCACCCATAAAACGTAGACAAATAGCAGATTGGATTAGAACCCAAAACCCTACCATTTGTTGTCTTCAAGAAATACATATGAGGTGGGTTGACACTCATAAGGTTAGAATTAAAGGTTGGAGTAAGACCTTTTGGGCCTCAACTGATAGAAAGAAGGCAGGAGTTGCAATCATGATATCTGACAAAGCCAAAGCAAAAATAGACCTGGTCAAAAGGGATAGGAAAGGTAAATATATTCTGTTAAAAGGGAGTATAGACAATGAGGAAATATCACTAATCAACATGTATGCACCAAATGGTATAGCATCCAAAATTTTAATAGAGAAACTAGGAGAATTGAAGGAGGAAATATACAGTAAAACCATATTAGTGGGAGACTTGAACCAACCACTATCAAATTTAGATAAATCAAACCAAAAAATAAACAAGAAAGAGGTAAAAGAGGTGAATGAAATCTTAGAAAAATTAGAGTTAGTAGACATATGGAGAAAAATAAATAAGGGCAAAAAGGAATACACCTTCTTTTCAGCACCACATGGCACATTCACAAAAATAGATCATACACTAGGTCACAGAAACATGGCACTCAAATGC
The DNA here is from genome assembly GCF_027887165.1 of Monodelphis domestica. Taxonomy (NCBI): domain Eukaryota; kingdom Metazoa; phylum Chordata; class Mammalia; order Didelphimorphia; family Didelphidae; genus Monodelphis; species Monodelphis domestica. The sequence goes on along the minus strand of NC_077230.1, from coordinate 175,708,523 downwards.
AAAAAAGCAGAAATAATAAATGCAGCCTTTTCAGATCACAAGGCAATAAAAATATTGATTGGTAAGAGTACATGGAGAGCCAAATCAAAAATTAATTGGAAATTAAATAATATGATACTCCGAAATCAGATAGTTAGAGAAGAAATCATAGAAACAATTAATTTCGTTGAGGAAAATGACAACAGCGAGACACCCTTTCAAACCTTATGGGATGCAGCCAAGGTAGTACTTAGAGGAAAATTCATATCCCTGAGTGTATATATTAACAAATTAGGGAGGACAGAGACCAAGGAATTGGAAATGCAAATCAAAAAACTTGAGAACGAACAAATTAAAAACCCCCAGAAGAAAACCAAACTAGAGATCCTAAAAATTAAGGGAGAAATTAATAAAATCGAAAGTGACAGAACTATTGAGTGAATAAACAAGACTAGAAGCTGGTACTTTGGAAAAACAGATAAAATAGACAAAGTACTGGTTCATCTAATTAAAAAAAGGAAAGAAGAAAGGCAAATTAACAGCATCAAGGATGAAAAGGGGGATTTCACCTCCAATGAAGAGGAAATTAAGGCAATCATTAAAAACTACTTTGCCCAACTATATGGCAATAAATATACCAACCTAGGTGATATGGATGAATATTTACAAAAATATAAATTGCCTAGACTAACAGAAGAAGAAATAGGTTTCTTAAATAATCCCATATCAGAAAAAGAAATCCAACAGGCTATCAAAGAACTTCCTAAGAAAAAATCTCCAGGGCCTGATGGATTCACCAGTGAATTTTATCCAACATTCAAAGAACAGCTAATCCCAATACTATACAAACTATTTGACATAATAAGCAAAGAGGGAGTTCTACCAAGCTCCTTTTACGACACAAACATGGTACTAATTCCAAAGCCAGGCAGGCCAAAAACAGAGAAAGAAAATTATAGACCAATCTCCCTAATGAATATAGATGCAAAAATCTTAAATAGGATACTAGCAAAAAGACTCCAGCAAATGATCAGAAGGGTCATCCACCATGATCCAGTAGGATTTATACCAGGGATACAGGGCTGGTTCAATATTAGGAAAACTATCCACATAATTGACCACATCAACATGCAAACCAACAAGAACCACATGATTATCTCAATAGATGCAGAAAAAGCCTTTGATAAAATACAACACCCATTTGTACTAAAAACACTAGAAAGCATAGGAATAGAAGGGTCATTCCTAAAAATAATAAACAGTATATATCTAAAACCATCACCTAATATCATCTGCAATGGGGATAAACTAAATCCATTCCCATTAAGATCAGAAGTGAAACAAGGTTGCCCATTATTACCTCTATTATTTGACATTGTATTAGAAACACTAGCAGTAGCAATTAGAGAAGAAAAAGAAATTGAAGGCATTAAAATAGGCAAGGAGGAGACCAAATTATCACTCTTTGCAGATGACATGATGGTCTACTTAAAGAATCCTAGAGATTCAACCAAAAAGCTAATCGAAATAATCAACAACTTTAGCAAAGTTGCAGGATACAAAATAAACCCACATAAGTCATCAGCATTTCTATATAATTCCAACACAGCTCAGCAGCAAGAACTAGAAAGAGAAATCCCATTCAAAATTACCTTAGACAAAATAAACAACTTAGGAATCTATCTCCCGAGACAAACACAGGATCTATATGAACACAACTACAAAACACTTTCCACACAACTAAAACTAGACTTGAACAATTGGAAGAACATTAACTGCTCATGGGTAGGATGAGTCAATATAATAAAAATGACCATCCTACCCAAACTCATCTATCTATTTAGTGCCATACCCATGGAACTTCCAAAACTTTTTTTACTGATTTAGAAAAAACCATAACAAAGTTCATTTGGAAAAACAAAAGATCAAGATATCCAGGGAAAAAGTGAAAAAAAAATACAAAGGAAGGGGGCCTTGCAGTCCCAGATCTCAGAATATATTATAAAGCAGCGGTCATCAAAACAATTTGGTACTGGCTAAGAGACAGAAAGGAAGATCAGTGGAATAGACTGGGGGCAAGCAACCTCAGCAAGACAGTATATGACAAACCCAAAGATCCCAGCTTTTGGGACAAAAATCCACTATTTCATAAAAACTGCTGGAAAAATTGGAGGACAGTGTGGGAAAGATTAGGTTTAGATCAACACCTCACACCCTACACCAAGATAAATCCAAAATGGGTGAATGACTTGAACATAAAGAAGGAAGCTATAAGAAAATTAGGCGAACACAGAATAGTATATATGTCAGACCTTTGGGAAGGGAAAGACTTCAAAACTAAGCAAGACTTAGAAAGAGTTACAAAATGCAAAATAAATAATCTGGAATACATCAAATTAAAAAGTTTTTGTACAAACAAAACCAATGTAACCAAAATCAGAAGGGTAGCAACAAATTGGGAAATAATCTTCATAAAAACCTCTGACAAAGGTTTAATTACTCAAATTTACAAAGAACTAAATCAATTGTACAAAAATCAAGCCATTCTCCAATTGATAAATGGGCAAGGGGCATGAACAGGCAGTTCGCAGCAAAAGAAATCAAAACTATTAATAAGCACATGAAAAAGTGCTCTACATCTCTTATAATCAGAGAGATGCAAATCAAAACAACTCTGAGGTATCACCTCACACCTAACAGATTGGCTAACATGACAGCTATGGAAAGTAATGAATGCTGGAGGGGATGTGGCAAAGTGGGGACACTAATTCATTGCTGGTGGAGTTGTGAATTAATCCAGCCATTCTGGAGGGCAATTTGGAACTATGCCCAAAGGGTGATAAAAGACTGTCTGCTCTTTGATCCAGCTATAGCACTGCTGGGTTTGTACCCCAAAGAGATAATAAGGAAAAAGACTTGTACAAGAATATTCATAGCTGCACTCTTTGTGGTGGCAAAAAATTGGAAAATGAGGGGATGCCCATCAATTGGGGAATGGCTGAACAAATTGTTGTACATGTTGGTGATGGTATACTATCGTGCTAAAAGGAATAATAAAGTGGAGGAATTCCATGGGGACTGGAACAACCTCCAGGAAGTGATACAGAGAGAAAGGAGCAGAACCTGGAAAACATTGTACACAGAGACTGATACATTGTGGTACAATCGAAGGTGATGGACTTCTCCATTAGTGGCAATGCAATGTCCCTGAACAATCTGCAGGGATCTAAAAAATACTATTCACAAGCAGAGGATAAACTGTGGGAGTAAAAACACTGATGAAAAGCAACTGCTTGACTATAGGGGTTGAGGGGATATGACTGAGGAGAGACTCTAAATGAACACTCTAATGCAAATATCAACAACAGGGAAATGGGTTCGAGTCAAGAACACATGTGATAACCAGTGGAATCGTGTGTCGGCTATGGGAGAGGGAAAGGTGGTGGGAGGGGGGCGGGGAGGAAAAGAAAATGATCTTTGTTTCCAGTGAATAATGTTTGGAAATGTCCAAATAAAATAATGTTTAAAATTAACAAAAAATAAAAAAGAAAGTAATGATTGCTGGAGGGGATGTGGCAAAGTTGGGACATTAATTCATTGCTGGTGGAGTTGTGAATTAATCCAACTATTCTGAAGGGCAATTTGGAACTATGCCCAAAGGGTGATAAAAGACTGTCTGCCTTTGAACCAGCTATATCACTGCTGGGTTTGTACCCCAAAGAGATAATAAGGAAAAAGACAAGAACAATAATATTCATTGCTGTGCTCTTTGTGGTGGCAAAAAATTGGAAAATGAGGTGATGCCCATCAATTGTGGAATGGCTGAACAGATTGTGGTATATGTTGGTGATGGAATACTATCGTGCTCAAAGGAATAATAAAGTGGAGGAATTCCATGGGGACTGGAACAACCTCCAGGATTTGATGCAGAGTGAGAGGAGCAGAACCAGGAAAACACTGTACACAGAGACTGATACACTGTGGTACAATCAAATATAATGGACTTCTCCATTAGTGCCAATGCAATGACCCTGAACAACTTGGAGGAACATACAAGGAAAACCATTATCCACATCCAGAGGAAACAGTGGGAGTAAAAATACTGAAGAAAAACAACTGCTTGAATACATGGGTCAAAAGGATATGGTTGGGGATGTAGACTCTAAATGAACATACTAGTGTAAACAACAACATGGAAATAGGTTCTGATCAAGGACACAAGTAATAGCCAATGAAATTGCATGTTGGTTGTGGGAAGAGTGGGTGGAGGGGAGGGAGGGAAATAGTGTGATTATTGTAACCAAGGAATAATGTTCTAAATTGACTAAATAAATTAATTCAAATGGAAAAAAAAGAAAATTCTTAGTTTGGTTAAAACATGAAAATTTATAAATGACTCTTACATGATAAAAATAGAATCTTTAACAATAAAAAAGAAATATTTCTTGGCAAATACTAAAAAAATAAAAAATAAACATAGAATCCTGTGGTCAAACAGTATCTGTGTTGGAAAAAGACAAAGAAGGGCAATGCCTAAAATGTATGCCTCCCAATGAGAATAATGAAGGATATTCTTTATAGAACACTAAAATCTAAGGCAGGCTAGAGATTAGAGATGCTAAAAGGTCTTGCACCTGTGAGTAAGTGGCCCATCTCTGATCCCAAGCCTGCCAAGGTCTTATATCATCTCCTCAAGTAGAAATGAGAAGCAGCCAAAATGGCTTCCTTGATCATTCCTTTTTTTTTTCAGGAAAATCCCCATTCTTTAATCACTGTTAATGAAGTTTCTCCAGTTTTCCTTGCTTCTCAGGGATTATAGAGGAGCGACTAGCAAAGAAATAAAGTGTTGTCTGTTCCCTCTACTCTGAGATTAATGTTTTAGCATCCTTGGATATAACTTCCCAGGGATACTTTGGCAATTTCAGGCATGAAAACAGTGTTATTTTGTACTTTTGCTTTCAGATCTATGCATTGGAATCTTTGTGCATTGTAGTTGATGGAGAGGATGCAGGAACAAGAAGAGCAGTGTCAGAGCCTGACTCACTAGATGACTGACTTCAGAGTGAGACTGTTCTCATAGATTGTAGCCTAGTTTCATGTCCTTGGCTCAACTTTGATAGTCTTTCCCAGATCTTTAGCTTTTCCCCACAGATGGAGTTCACAGCAAAACAAAAATACGTGTCATCATAGGCATAAGTAGAGAGTAGACTGGGCACATCCAGCCAGCATATGGTAATATTAATGGAAGCCATTTATTTTCCTCCTGGCCTAAATTATTCATTTGACTCTTAACAGAGAGGAGTATAGTATATTAGATGTGGAGTACTGAAAATCTGGTATCAGATGCCATCTCAATACTGTGTTACTTCAAGCAAATCACTTAACATCCCTCAGGCTGAGTTTCTTCATATGTAAAATGAAAGAATTGGATTAGCTGATTTCTGAAGTCTCCTCCAACCCTAACTCTATGAATACTCATAAACCAGTGTCAATAAATGCATAATAACAACTTGATAATATTTATTCAGGGCTTTCTGTCCAATATTTTTTCTTTCTTTTTCTTTTTTTTTTAACCCTTACCTTAAGGATGTATACTAAAAAAAGATACCCACCACCATTTTTAATGGGTTAGCAGGAATTCTACTGAGGTTTAGAAGAGACTATACCTTTGATCTCTATTTTCCAGACAGTTTTGGAATATAGACCATAAATGGGCCTGCATTCTTAGTATTTTATGAACATGTATTGCTCTGCTTATGTTGTTTTTCCACAAAGGATAATTAATATTTATTTCTGTGATGACTTTGGTTCTATAATTCAGTTCATATGCTTCTGTAACCAATATACTTCTATAATTGATCTTAGTTTCTGCTATAGTATGCATCAAATCCCTTCACCAAATAACTCCACAGACAGATCCTCGTTTAGTGTAATCCAGACACAATTAATAATGGCATATTAGTTTCCATTGCTAAGGAAACAGAAGAAATCATGGCCAGGCTTCTGGCCACATGATTTCTGCTGAAATAGCATCAAATACACATTGGGAAAGAGACATGAATAATTAGTCATAAACAAGTGACTATATCAAATGCCCCACACAACTATATTCCCTAATGCTCTGGAAGTGAAGTAATTGAGACTTACATTAATGATTGATCTGTACAGGAAGGAAGCTAATTTTAAATGAAGGGGAAGGAGACTATAATTTCTGTATCTTGTGTTTGGGTTTACACTTGACTTGATAAATTTTTTCCAAGAATAAGGTCTGATTATTATAGTGTTCTCTGTCAATACTTTAATATTTCCTAGAATCTGCCATTTTATTGGTGGATACTCCCTCTATCCCTTTACAGGGATGTTCCACCAGATTTCTCACTTGATGCTCTTCAACAGTTGCTGTGACCAAAAAAAGAAAGAAAGAAAGAAAGAAAGAAAGAAAGAAAGAAAGAAAGAAAGAAAGAAAGAAAGAAAGAAAGAAAGAAAGAAAGAAAGAAAGAAAGAAAGAAAGAAAGAAAGAAAGAAAGAAAGAAAGAAAGAAAGAAAGAAAGAGAGAAAGAAAGAGAGAAAAGAAAGGAAATCTGGCCACGAGTCTCTCCTAAACTAGTTAGGCTCTTCCTCAGAAAACAGAGGAGTTTCATCATCTGGTACCATACTAAAAACCTTTTTAAGTCAGTGAAATGGAAGATAACCTGAATTCTGATACCATCATAACATTCAGGAATATGGAAAATCCCTCACAGGATATAATGAGATGTGATATGAATGGCAACTTAAATTTCAGACCTTGCAGTTTATCTGTGAAACTACATATGTTGTCTTGGAAGGAGATGAACAAAATGACATGAGAAAGTATAAGGAACCATCTGAATTGTGGGAAATAGGTAGAACTTTCTGTATCTTAGTCTAATGGCTACATGCAACCTCTATAACTTAGATTAATTTTAACCTCCAATGCTCTGAAAAGAAGTTGCCTAGTTTGAAAACTGGCATGATGAAGCAGTGCCAAAACTTCCCTAAAAAGATATAGAAAATGCTCCAGACCAAATCAATAAAAAAAAAATCACAATCATTTGTTGATCTTTGCTTGGCATAGGGAAAAAAGAACAAAGACATCTTCAACCAAATTCAATCAAGCAATCAAACTTTACCCTAAATAGACCAGGTTAGGAACACTGAACACTTGCTGGACCCCCATCTGTTAATACAATCTTGGAATAACACAATACCAATTCTCTAAGAAAGTAGCAACAAGACTAGCAACATTACTAGCCCAGATTTTTCCTCCAGAAGTGCTACCCAGACTTAATATCAGTTCTGAAGTCAGGAATTAGGCTGAAAGAATCCACAAACAAAAGAATCCCACCATTAACAAGGAAACTGAAAACATAAACCAAGGAGAACAAAATAACTCTTAAAACAACTCCAAGCTGTGCCTCGGAGAAAAAGCACAACTTGAGCAAAAATTCAACCATAATTCCTGGAAGAGATGAAGCAAAAGTTTTAAAAGAAGAATTTTAAATGGATTTTTATAAATAAAATGAGAGTGCTCCAGGGGAAAAAAATTAGAAAAGTGAAGGGAATAAACATTTATATTTGTCTATTATATTCCAGCCACTATGCTAAGTGCTTTACAAATACTCTCTCATTTGTTCCTCATAACAACCCTGAGAAGTAGGGACTATTATATGGTTAAGGAAATTTATAGTTAAGGAAAATGAGACAGAAAGAGATTAAATGATTTGCTTAGGGTCACACAACTAGTAAGTACTGAGACTATACTGAAACTTAGGTCTTCCTGATTCCAGACCTAGCACTCTGACCCTTGAGCCACTTAGCTGCCTCTAATAAAATCTATAGAAGAAAGAATTGCAAAGAGAATTAATAACTTGGCAGAAGAGGTATGAAATTTTGTTCAAGGATCAAATTCTCTGAAAATTAGAATGACACAAATGGAAACCAATGACTCCATGAAACAAGAGGAAATATTAAAACAGTTTTTAAACTGGAAAAATAGAAGAAAATAGCAAAAATAACTGATATTGAAAACAGCTTAAGGAGAAAAAAAATTAAGAAGCATTGATTTATCCTAACACATTACCAAAAAAGAATTTAGATATAGTAATACCTTGGTTTTCCTTGACATTGGTTATCATCAGTTTTGGCTTTTATTGATTTTTTTTCCTTGAAAAATTTTTCTTGATTTTTGTCGGTTGCCTTGGATTACATAGGTGTGCCCACTTGACCTTGATGCTAATTTGTGAAAGCAAAGGGTGACCCATTCATTCTTCTGTTCCCTGTGAGCAATATATGTATTGAAAAGCAAATAAATCCATTTATTCATATAGATAGCAAATAAAAATCAGATAAAGCATAAGGAGGAGAATATATACCTGACAATATACAAAATGAATGAGCTCTCTCATTGGGAGTGAGATACCTCATCTCAGTCTAGTAGAAATTCTCCCACAGTATCTTAGCTGAGAAGAGGGACATAATCAAGGTAACAACTCCTATACATGTCAGCTTCTTTCCATAGTCATTCCAGATAGTGCCTTAATACCTAAGGTCCTTATGGAGGGAGATTCCCCTTCCAAATAATAACCTTTCTCTCCCTTCCTCCCTGACTTCCATATGCCAGGAAAAGTCTTTGAAAAGGTAAATGCCATGTTAAATGTTCATTTATTCCTTACATTAGTCTTTTATATTTATTTTATATTAATTTCTTATTGATTTTAATATTAAACACCATGTTTTTTCTCTATGAAATTTGTTTGGGGTATGTATTTTGGAGTATCTAGAACAAATTAATTGGATTTACATTGATTCATATGGAAAAAAATTGCCTCTGTTTTCGTTGGTTTCAGATTTCACCAACTGTTTTTTATCAATGTATTATATTTCAAGGAATCTTAAAAGAAAATTGCATATGTATCTTAGAATTGGAAGAAAAAGAGGGGGGAAATCCACTAATCAACTCCTGAAAGAATCTCTCAAATCAAAACTCCTAGGAACATCCTAGCCAAAATCCAAAGTTCCCAAATCAAAGAAAAAAATGCTGCAAGCATTTAGAAAACAAGAATTCAAGTGCCAAGGAGCCAGTTAGGTTCACACATAATTCAATAGTCATAATTTAATCTTCATTTGGTGCATATAGTATATACCCTTTGTGAATATCAATTTTTCAGCTTCATGTAAAGTAGAAGTGGGAAGAATGATACAGAAGACACTGAAATAGTCAGATGAGCAATGATAATGTGGTAATGGCAATAGGAGTAAAGAAAAGGGGATAAAGAGAAAGTAGAAGAAGGGGATGGAATAAGCATTCATTAAGCACATACTGTACTCTGGAAGGCATGATGTTAAGAACTTACAATTGTCTAAACTCAGGTCTTCCTGATTCTAGGTTCAGAGTTCCATCCCCAAAGAATTTAAATGATTTTCCCAAAGTCACATGGGTACAGAAATAAATAGCAGAGACAGGATTTTTACTTTGGCCTTTTGATTCCATTTCTTGAATCCATCCATTTTGCCTATATACTGATTATAATGGTCAAGTGGATTTTCCACAAATTTTAAATCCATTTAGAATTTACAAAAATGTAAAATAGCTTAAGGCCTGAGCTGTAAAAAACCCTTCCTAAATAAGAATTGTTCTTTTTCTTCCCTTTCACACTAATCTCAGCCAGCAAAAATTATGATGTGATTCATCTATTGTCTTTTCTTCTATGGAATTCTGTAACACCTGGAAGCTGTTCAAGCAAGAGTCATGTCTCTGACTGGGGAAAGAATCAGGACATCCTCTAAAATATACTTGGAATTTTTATAACTTTTCAGTTTTTGATTCATTAATCTTGGATGATAAATATAACTTACATGACAATCACATTATATGTTTTGGTTTCATTCAAAATTTTGGCAGTGCTTTTAATGAGTGTAGATTTTTTTGGCAGTTGTGAAACAATATATCCCAGTTGTAATCCATCATTCTCAGGAAATTCCTCTAACCATAATTTGGTTTTGTCTAGAGGAGGACAATAGGTCTTGACCTCAAATCTGTTTCTGAGAATTTATTTTTTCATCATTTTTGCATCTAGCTCTCATTTTCTATGACAAATGGAAAGAAAACAATAATAAAAAAGAACTAGGAATTAAACAAATCTGAATCTAAACCACATCCTTTCCCTATTAGTCTGGGCTAGTATCTTAGGGAATTTTCAAATACATTAAATGAAAATTGCAGTAAACATTTTCCTAGGATACACTTCCTAAATAAGTTAACTAATCACAGTGAACCAATTGAGTGATTGTTTTGATAAAATCTCTAAAGATTTTGACTAAAATTGTTAAAGTTGGTTCCCTATCTCTGACCAGCTTTATGAAGATTTAGGGTTTATATAAATCATTTACCTATCAATGGTTTGTAGATGGAGCTAAATCTTGTATAATAATGGCAGGGGACCTAGGGTTTCCCTCTGGACACCCCAAACTCTAGAAGTGTTCCAGGTCAAAAGAGACTTAGGAAATTCCTTTCTGATCCCAGAATGCCCTACATCCTCAATTGTCATAGATATGCACCTCCCAGTTCCACCCTGATAACCACTGGGTAGTAATCTAATCCAATCACCTCTTGAACTCCACAGATCATCCCTGATGCCCTTGGAACACAAGCCCTCACCAGACATCCCTTATACCACCACCCAACCTAATTAATTACCTCATTCCTGATTCACCCCATCCACCCCCCCCCCTTATCTTATAACCCCTGTTGTCAAAGGGGAATAAAAAGCTCAAACCCCATCTCCAGAGGGAGGCAGTATCCCACTTGTACACACTGCCTCCCTCAGCCATTCCATTCGACTTACATTCAATTTAATAAATCTCTTTTATTTTTAAGCTAACTTTCGGGGTTTGTCATTCCTAACAAGGGCACCTGTTCAGATCCAGGGTTTTACTTCAAAGCTCTCCCACAACAATAATTGGTTTTAGATATAATATTCAATGGATTAAATTTTATTTTTGATACACAAAATGATTTAAGATAATTATTTGGTCTGCATACTGACCCAGCCTATGAAGCAGAGCCAAAGAATTCTCTGGGAAAAACCCTTTATCTAGTCTGTAAAATATTTCTCCTCTCATTTCCCCAGAATCCCATGTCTATAGCTTCATTACTTCCCTAGTAGGAAGAGGAACACAAAGTATGACTTAAGGAAGAACTGAAGTGCTCTGGAACTTATCTTAGCTCTTTGTTGTCATTGCATTTCTTCTGAGTGAGAGTGAACTCCAATAAAGACCCTTTCACTTTTTTTTTCTTATCTCATCTGTAAGGATATTAAAAAAAATGAGGGGGAAATCACGATCAGTGTAAACATCAAGGGATCTGAGGAAAGAAGGAAAATTGTGTCATTCCAATTCTATTTTTTCCTTCTCTTTTCTCTGTCTCTGGCCCAAAGCAAATATATCCACAAAATGTCACACTCTAGTGCTGTCATGTTCCTGTTTAGGCTGAGAAATACTTCAGAGCAAAGACTCTCCTTAACTTTTCTGTATTTCTAACAGTTAGCAAAGTGCCTGATGCACAATAGGTGTTTTATTAATGCAGTTTGACTGAGTGAATGATTGTCACTTGAATTGTCTTGGGAATATTAGTGCACATTTCACAATGTATGCGGTTTCCATTAGAAATCACTATATCCTCTCTATGAAAGCTGTCTCCCTACCTGCTAATAATAAGCATCCCTACCTGCACATAATAAACATACCACAAAGAAGAGCAAATGGCTTTATTTTTATACAGAGGAATAACAAAAGCAAATGAAAGAACAGAATCTAATAGAAGGGATGAAGTTTGTGGGTACATACAGGACAGGCAATATTGATTGTGGTAACTAGATTATAAATGGATTTTCATGGCTTTAAGCACCTTCCTCTCTTAGAGAGGAAGTCAAGGAAAACTTGGAGGGATTATTCAGTTAAGAGAAGAAGAAGGTATTTTTTTCTTTTTCAAACTCAGAGACATAGGAATAGAGAATTATCTGTAAGGAGACACCAAGATCATCTCAATAAATAGCAAGACACTAATCCTACACATATGTCTTAGTCTCCCTCTGGAGGAAAAAAGAAGCTGAGCACAAGGAAAAAGGTAATGTCTTTTTGAATGGTTATATCTTTCATTTCTTCCTTTTACTTTATTGCATTATGTGTATAAACCATATTAAGAAGTGATGGGGAACCCTCTTCAATTACTAAAAATCTACCCTCCACCTTAAATCATTTCCTCTCAAATCATTTAATCTTTTGTTGCTCCCCAAAATCTAAAAATACCCCATTCCTTGGCACTATTGCCAAGTTTTTTTCATGACACACAGAGCTAGAAGAACAGACTTGTGTCGATCCCACTTGCCTTGACTTGTGATAATCTTTTGGTTTTCCCAACCCTGTGAGCTCTCCAATATAGTCCTTTAACCTTGCACAGGAAGTTTCACTTTGTATCACCCGTCACCCAATATCAACACTTCTATTACACCTTAAAAGAATCAATGCAGTATGAATAAGAGCAATAGTAAAGTGTGGGGGAAATATTTGCATATAATATGATATATAAAAAGCTATTTGACAATAACTAGCTAATAGATCAAAATCTGAAGGTTTTTTGAAAGAACTGCAAAATATCAATGACCATATGAAAGACTAAACCTACAAGAAAAATACAAATCAAAACAATTGTAAGAAACTCCTCAAAATGGCAAAGATGTGAATAGATGGAAAGTGTCCTTATTGAAAAGTTTGCAGGAAGACAGATACAATACTAAGCTGTCAGCAGAGAGATGAATTGGTTCAGAAAGTCTGGAAAATAATTTGGGATTAGGTTAGCAAAGTTGCCAAGCCTCAAATAACATTTAGAAAAATTGCTAAACCTCTTACCCTGTAACCACAGGATTCATTCCATTACTAGATACATTCTATAGGGTAGTCAAAAAAGATATATACACACATATATGTAATTGTGCACACTTGTGTATGCATGTGTATGTGCATACCTATATACACAGGTAACATGAAATGGACATGTATACATATATGTTTATGTATGTACGTGTATATGTGTATATGCCATATGAATGTATTACAATATTCTTGTGCTGTGGAGTTTCAGAAAAAAACAGTAAAAACTGATGTAAAACAGTTAGGCAGAACCAGAAAAACAATATACACGATGCCTATAATCATGTAAATGAAAGTTACTCTAAAAAGGCTGCTGTACTCAGATTGATTGTAATTACCTCTTTACTGAGAAGAAAATGAGTTTTATCAGTACTCTGGGACCTGTACTAGAGGAAGATTTTGTAAGTGAAATGAGGCTATATTTATATGACACATTCCCTGTTTCTTTTTATTTTCTTTAAATGTCTTTGTTACAAGAGAAGATTCATGGTGTCGGGGAGAGAAAATAAAATGGCCATACTATGAAAATGAAAGGTATCAAAAAAGCCAAAAAATGAACAAGGAAAATTGAACACTCTAGAGGAAGTACAAATGAGGAGTGTCAGAATAAGAAATATTTCTCTTTTGTTACCTTAGATCCATTGTGAATTTTATTATAATAATATTCTAAATGAAATTGAATGTGGCCTTTTAATTATAGAACACACAATATCAGAAGTATTACAGTACTTTCAATAATGGATAAAAATGTACCTAGGGAAAATAGGTGAGCATCAGAAATGAAGAAAAAGCTGCATAATCAATCTTAATCTATGTGTGTGATAAACATGACAGCTCAAAATACTATCAAGCCCTATATCACCAAATATTATTTAAAAAATATTAAAAGTTGGAAAGAGGGGGCAGCTGGGTGGCTCAGTGGATTGAGAGCCAGGTCTAGAGATGGGAGGTCCTAGGTTCAAATCTGGCCTCAGACACTTCCCAGCTGTGTGACCCTGGGCAAGTCACTTCACCCCCATTGCCTAGCCCTTACCACTCTTCTGCCTTGGAGCCAATACACAGTATTTTCTCCAAGACGGAAGGTAAGGGTTTAAAAAAAAAAAGACTTCACAACTTGAGCTCTTCCAATATTTTCCAACTTCTTTCATTTTTTCTCTCTTCCAAATATTATTTAATTATTTATTAGAATAATAGAATAAAGACTTACTAATTCTTTAATTAATATTGGCCTCCTTTTGGTTATTTCTTGCACATGATGCTCCATTTCCCAATACCAATGTACTGGCTGTGCCCATGTCTGGAATGCTCTCCCTGTTCATCTCCACATCTTTACTACTTTAGCTTTCTTGAGCCCAAAGTCCATCTTCTGCAGGAAGCTTTTCCTGTTCTCTCCAATTGCTAATGTTCATCTATTCTTCTGTGTACCTAGTTATTGACACATGGTTCTTCCCATTATAATGTGAACTCCTTGATGTCAGGGACTGAATTTTTAGCTTTCTTTGTGGCCACAGTTCCTAGTACATGGTAAATCCTGAATAAAGGCTTTTTTGCTGACTAAATTATCAACTCAGTGCCCCAGTAAACTCTAAAACTATATAGCAGGAGTCGTCATGAGAAGAAGTTCTTCAAGTACAGGAAATGTATTTGTGTCATTCATGGATATCACTGTGCCTAGCACTTAAAAAGCTTGAATTGAGGAAGTTCCTTACCTATAGCAAATCTGAATTTGCCATTTCTATATATCACAATACCTGGGATGCGGTAAGCACTTGATAAATGTTTGTTGATTGATACATGCACGTCATCTTTGGCTGCTGTACTTACTGAATATGGGGCTTGAAAAAATAATGTGAATTAATGATGATATCCACAATAAGAAACTGGGTTAAGTACTTAATTTGGCTATCTGTAAGTATCTCAGTTCCCTTTTGTGAAGGGAAAGCTAAGTGAGTCTTCCTTCACTTGGACCAGCATACACAAGCCTTTGGAGACTATTTGTATAAAAAGTATCTTTGTTTATTGAGAAACCAAGGGTATAATATGAGAATTAAAACATAAGGATGCCCTAGTTCTAAGTCCTAATACTCTGTTTAATCTACGTCCATCTCACAATGGACTCTTCAGGTGTTCTGGCTACTCTGTTTCTCCCTGGCTCTAGCTAATTTCCCAACCCTTTCTAATCTACCTGACTACAATCCTTAGTCGTTGGTTTAGTTATTTATCTCAGAGGTTGTCTCCAAATTTACTAAGAATGAACCCAAGATGGTTGAGATCACTCAGAGCTGAGTAGGGCTCTGAGGTACAACCTCAGAGCCCACCATGCAATATTTTCAGGTAAACCTTCTCTCAGGCAGTGTTGGTAAAAACAGTAGGTAAAGGTAGATCTTCTGTAAGATGAAAAAGGAACCTCCAAATATAGTTTAAAGGTTTGCCTTCTGCAACAAAAGGTTAAGGTAGGAAACACTCAGAAGAGAACACCAGTTTTCATCTCTCAGCTCAGGATCAGGAAGTGGCAGTTGCTCACTCCTCCAGCTCCCTGTACATTCTAACATCCCTTCCAGGATTCTCGGAATCGACTCAAGCTAGTAACTCTGGAAACAGCATCCAATATCTTAAATTTAACCCTACCAAAATTCAGCTTTCTATAATCCCATTTCTATAGTCTGAATAAGGTTCAATATTAGCTTTGACAACTGTTCTTTATAGCAACACAAATATTTTACTTGGAAATAATGAAAATAGCTAAAATCACACCATTCACATCACTTTCTTTTTGCCAATAGATTTCTCTCTTTGAACATCTTCTACCTTTTCATTGTATTAAAGAGGTATAAATTTTGATGGATTCATCTGAAGAATAGCTCACAATTATACAGGTGTTAATATATTGAAAAATATAATGCCTAATTCAATTCTTGAAGAACATATGATCTCATTGGCTGGAGTATTCCTTTCACAGATACAGCTCCCAAAGCCCCCAAAGCCCCCACATCTTAGTAAATGGCCTCTGTGAGTTGCTGTGGCTGGTCAAATTAAACTTCATGACTGATTTTATGGTGAAGAACTGTGAATTCAACAAGCCTGATCTCCAAAAGAAAGATATAGACTCTGTCTTGAGACTTTTTTTTTTAAAATATATTTTATTTGATCATTTCCAAGCATTATTCGTTAAAGACATAGATCATTTTCTTTTCCTCCCCCCCACCCCCCATAGCCGATGCGTAAGTCCACTGGGCATTAGATGTTTTCTTGATTTGAACCCATTGCTTTGTTGATAGTATTTGCATTAGAGTGTTCATTTAAAGTCTATCCTCTGTCATGTCCCCTCAACCTCTGTATTCAGGCAGTTGCTTTTTCTCGGTGTTTCCACTCCCATAGTTTATCCTTTGCTTATGAATGGTGTTTTTTTTTCTCCTGGATCCCTGAAAGTTGTTCAGGGACATTACACCGCCCCTAATGGAGAAGTCCATTACGTTCGATTATACCACAGTGTATTAGTCTCTGTGTACAATGTTCTCCTGGTTCTGCTCCTCTCGCTCTGCATCACTTCCTGGAGGTTGTTCCAGTCTCCATGGAACTTCTCCACTTTATTATTCCTTTGAGCACAATAGTATTCCATCACCAACATATACCACAGTTTGTTCAGCCATTCCCCAATTGATGGGCATCCCCTCGTTTTCCAGTTTTGGGCCACCACAAAGAGCGCAGCTATGAATATTTTTGTACAAGTCTTTGTGTCCATTATCTCTTTGGGGTACAGACCCAGCAGTGCTATGGCTGGGTCAAAGGGTAGATATTCTTTTGTCGCCCTTTGGGCATAGTTCCAAATTGCCCTCCAGAATGGTTGGATCAGTTCACAACTCCACCAGCAATGAATTAATGTCCCTACTTTGCCACATCCCCTCCAGCATTCATTACTTTCCTTTGCTGTCATGTTAGCCAATCTGCTAGGTGTGAGGTGATACCTCAGAGTTGTTTTGATTTGCATCTCTCTGATTATAAGAGATGTAGAACACTTCTTCATGTGCTTGTTAATAGTTTTGATTTCTTTATCTGAGAACTGCCTATCCATTTCCCTTGCCCATTTATCAATTGGAGAATGGCTTGATTTTTTGTACAATTGATTTAGCTCATTATAAATATGAGTAATTAAACCTTTGTCAGAGGTTTCTATGAAGATTTTTTCCCAATTTGTTGTTTCCCTTCTGATTTTAGTTATATTGGTTTTGTTTGTACAAAAGCTTTTTAGTTTGATGTAGTCAAAATTATTTATTTTACATTTTGTGATTCTTTCTATATCTTGCTTGGTTTTAAAGCCTTTCCCCTCCCAAAGGTCTGACATGTATACTATTCTGTGTTTACCCAATTTACTTATGGTTTCCTTCTTTATGTTTAAGTCACTCACCCATTTTGAATTTATCTTGGTGTAGGGTGTGAGGTGTTGATCTATTCCTAGTCTCTCCCACACTGTCTTCCAATTTTCCCAGCAGTTTTTATCGAATAGTGGATTTTTGTCCCAAAAGCTGGGATCTTTGGGTTTGTCGTATACTGTCTTGCTGAGGTCGTTTTCCCCCAGTCTATTCCACTGATCTTCCTTTCTGTTTCTTAGCCAGTACCAAATTGTTTTGATGACTGCTGCTTTGTAATATAGTTTGAGGTCTGGGACTGCAAGGCCCCCATCATATGTGTTTTTTTTCATTATTTCCCTGGATATCCTTGATCTTTTGTTCTTCCAAATGAACTTTGTTATGGTTTTTTCTAAATCAGTGAAGAAATATTTTGGTAGTTCAATGGGTATGGCACTAAATAGATAAATAAGTTTGGGTAGGATGGTCATTTTTATTATATTGGCTCGTCCTATCCATGAGCAGTTAATGTTTTTCCAATTGTTCAAGTCTAGTTTTAGTTGTGTGGCGAGTGTTTTGTAGTTGTGTTCATATAGTTCCTGTGTTTGTCTTGGGAGATAGATTCCTAGGTATTTTATTTTGTCTAAGGTGATTTTGAATGGGATTTCTCTTTCTAGTTCTTGCTGCTGAGCTGTGTTGGAGATATATAGAAAAGCTGATGATTTATGTGGGTTTATTTTGTATCCTGCAACTTTGCTAAAGTTGTTGATTATTTCAATTAGCTTTTTGGTTGAATCTCTAGGATTCTTTAAGTAGACCATCATGTCATCCGCAAAGAGTGATAACTTGGTCTCCTCCTTGCCTATTCTGATGCCTTCAATTTCTTTATCTTCTCTAATTGCTACTGCTAGTGTTTCTAGTACAATGTCAAATAGTAGAGGTGATAATGGGCATCCTTGTTTCACTCCTGATCTTATTGGGAATGCATCTAGTTTATCCCCATTGCAGATGATATTAGCTGTTGGTTTTAGATATATACTGTTTATTATTTTTAGGAATGACCCTTCTATTCCTATGCTTTCTAGTGTTTTTAATAGGAATGGGTGTTGTATTTTATCAAAGGCTTTTTCTGCATCTATTGAGATAATCATGTGGTTCTTGCTAGTTTGCTTGTTGATGTGGTCAATTATGTGGATGGTTTTCCTAATGTTGAACCAGCCCTGCATCCCTGGTATGAATCCTACTTGATCATGGTGAATGATCCTTCTGATCACTTGCTGGAGTCTTTTTGCTAGTATCCTATTTAAAATTTTTGCATCTATATTCATTAGGGAGATTGGTCTATAGTTTTCTTTCTCTGTTTTTGACCTGCCTGGTTTTGGAATCAGTACCATGTTTGTGTCGTAAAAGGAGTTTGGTAGAACTCCCTCTTTGCTTATTATGTCAAATAGTTTGTATAGTATTGGGGTTAACTGTTCTCTGAATGTTTGATAGAATTCACAGGTGTATCCATCAGGCCCTGGGGATTTTTTCTTAGGAAGTTCTTTGATGGCTTGATGGATTTCAATTTCTGATATGGGATTATTTAAGAATTCTATTTCCTCTTCTGTTAGTCTAGGCAGTTTGTATTTTTGTATATATTCATCCATTTCTCCTAAATTGGTGTATTTATTGCCATATAATTGGGCAAAGTAATTTCTAATGATTGCCTTAATTTCCTCCTCATTGGAGGTGCTGTCCCCCTTTTCATCTTTAATGCTGTGAATTTGCTTTTCTTCCTTCCTTTTTTTAATTAGATTGACCAGTACTTTGTCTATTTTGTTTGTTTTTTCAAAGTACCAGCTTCTTGTCTTATTTATTAAATCAATAGTTCTATCACTTTCGATTTTATTAATTTCTCCCTTAATTTTTAGGATTTCTAATTTGGTTTTCTGCTGGGGGTTTTTAATTTGATCGCTTTCGAGTTTTTTCAATTGCATTTCCAATTGATTGATCTCTGCTCTCCCTTGTTTTGAGACTTTTTTTTTAAACTTTTGTAGGGTCTGAAATAGTTTTCTCTTTGCTGGCAAGTATGAACTTTAAAATTCTTGTTTGGATTCATTCTGTAATAAAATAATAATTATAAAAAATAACAATAGGTATCATTTTTTAAAACCTTTACCTACCATCTTAGAATTAATATTATGCATTGGTTCCAAGGCAAGAGTGTATATATATACATATACATATATATATATATATATATATTTGCTTCAACGTTTGCCAAGTACTTTACATATAATAGCTTATTTCATCCTTAAGAGCCATTAAAAAAAGTTAGAGGTATTATTAGCCTCAAATTACAAGTGGGAAAACCAAGGTACAGGGAACTTAAATGACTTACAAAAAGGTCTCATTTGAAGACAGGGCCTCCTGATTCCATTTCCTAACATGTCTATTGATCTCCATGCTTGTATGTATATGAATACATATACAAAATATATATGTACATGTAGAAACAAATGTGCAAATTGGCCTGTGATGAAACTGTATCTATATTCCCATTCAAGTCAACTGATGTTTAGTTCTTTAATGAGAATGTAAACTTTCTCCCTGCAAAAATAGCAAAAATAAATATTTTTAAAGGGTTCCACAGAGCACTATAGAAAGGGATGGCAGAAAAAGGAAGGGACTGAGTTTACTATGAGTAAAATAAGGGCAAAACATTGGAGCAATTTACTCTTATGGGAAAGTGGACCCCAGGAGAGAAGTATAATGGCCATGAGGATTCTAGAGTTGAATAAGGAAGCAGATGGGTCTGGAAGCTGATCCTTCATGGTGGGCAAGAGACATGGGGAAGGTAGGAAGCATCTCTGTCTTCCCATAGTGGCAACTAGGACAAAGTTCTGGCAGCCCGAAGTTAGTTCCATAAAGGCAACCACCACAAACTTCTGATTTTGCCAAGCTTCTAATGACAGTTATGTTAACTATTTGGGTCAAAGGCATAGAAAATATTCTCATCTAATTTAGTGTTAAAGGAAGATACAAGACTATCTGAGCCCCAAAACTCCTCAAGTGCTTTTATTTAAAATACCTCTTCAATTTTAACCAAATACATACTAAGATCCTTACAGTAAATCGTGACCTTGTTTTCTTTCTTTACTAATGACTAATGCTGTACTTCCTTTTAATAAAGAAAAAATGCAATGAGCTAGGATAGAATTACATTTCTTTTTAAATCAGCAGAAAAAAGTGATTATATTTTAGGTGATTCAGTCAACATTTCCCCATAATTGAGTTCTGGGAAATGCTAAGTAAAGGGAAAAGTCAGGGTGTTGGTGTATGTGTTGGTCTGTGGGTGTGGAGAAGAATGAGGTGTCGAAAATAGACTGAGGGTTCATTCTCTGAATCCTGTCATTTGAAGTGTTTTAATCTATGAGGTTCTATTGACTACCTTATAGTTAAAATAGATCTGTAATCTGATCTCCAAAGTGTCTTTGACATTCCCTCATATACTTAATGGCAACAAAAGGTGCAGAAATATTAAAATGTTTCATGTTATATGTTTAAACACCAGATGGCAGCAGGATATTGCTTTTATTTAAAATACGTACTTCCTGCTCAGGTTCCTTAGAGCAGATAGGAAAGATTTTGTCTATCAGCTTGGCACATAGTGCCCATTGAGTCTAGAACCCTGAGATATAAAATTTGGAGAAGCATAAAGAAAAAGATGAATTCAATACATTGTGCCTTTTTGATCCATGCATAGATTCATAGAATGTTAGAACTGAAAGGGAACTTAGACATTATCTAGATTTCCCACTCCCTTCCCAAACACCTACACACACATTTTAAAGATTAAAAACTGAGGCTTAAGAACACTGACTTGTGTAAAATCATATGGCTAAAATAGGTGACAGCCAGTTTTCAAAACCATATTTTCTGACTACAAGTTCATTACTTATGTTATACCACACATCATTCATTCATTCTGTTCCTTCATTTGTTCATTCATTCAAATTATACTCCTTTCCTCCTTTTTACTTCCTACTTTAACTACTATGTAATCAATATCATGTCTTCTATGAATCAGAATTTTTTTGTGTATCATAGACCCACTCTGGCATTCAGATGAAACATATTAATCCATTTTCAGAAGCATGTTTTAAATTGTATACAATAAAGTACATAAAAGGATCAAGGGAAACAATTATATTAAAAGTTATTGAAACATTTTAAAAGTTTCTGGATTCTGGATTAAGAATGTACGGGTCTAAAGGCTCCAGTTGGTTAAGACTAATTTTAAGAGATAATATATCTAAGAGATTTACAGGTAGCTTAGCACATAGTATACCTGACAGAGTAAGGAAGACCTAAGTTCAAATTCTGATTCACAGGCTTATTAATTGTGTAACTCTGGACAAAGCATATAACCTCACTCATCCTCAGTTTCTTTATATGTAAAATGTAGATAATTATATCACCTACATGACAGAGTTCGTTTGAGCAGCAAAAGAATTATGTAAAGTGCTTTGAAAGCCTTAAAGTATTAAATACATAGAACTTTCTGTGTCCTGTTAGGCATGTATATTCTTCTTCACACATTGGACACTAAATAAGTGTTGCCCAGTAACAGATTAATTTTCCTAAAAACTCTTTAAAAAACTAAAGCTAAATATTCAATTTTTCTGATTTTGTAAAATTGGGTTCTTCATTTGATGGGAAACATGACTTATATGATATTGACCAGATGACTGAGTGGGAAGGGCAGATTGGGATAAATTTTTAAAGGCTTTAAAAGTTAAAGGGAAAAGTTCATATTTTATCTTACAAGAAATAAGAAAACATTAAAGTCGAGGAGACACATGGTCAGTTCTATGTTGAAGGAAAATTACTTAGGCAGAAATATGGACGATGATTGAAATTGGAGAGTTCTGAGACAGGATGACAAATTAAGAGACTGTGGGAATAATCTAAGATAATGGTTTTGACACCCTGCTCTGATTCAATATATGAGAAGAAAAAAGGGATCATATATAAAAGATGTTATGAAGACAGAAATGGCAAATGGGGGAACAAGAATTCAAGGACAATGCCAAGGTAATGAACCTGAGATAGGAAAGATGGTAAATACCTTCAAGTTAAAAAGGAAAGTCAGGAAGAAGGGAGGATTTGTGAAGAAATATTTTAATTTTTCTTGGTACATGTTGAATTTGAAAGGTCTCTGAGGTATCCATTTTGAAATATCCAGTAAGCAACTGGTGATTGAGGACTAAAATCCAAAGAAAAAATTCCATTTGGATATAGATATGATGAGTAGATATTGCATATATGCATCACCTGTACGCACTTATACCTAAACATATACATGAAAGAGGAAGAATACAAAGGAAGAAGAATTAGAACAATACTATGAAAGGACAGTTATGGGAGAGAAAATATGAATAATCTGTATGAATTTTGTAAACATCTCAAAATTCAGTCATTTTAAACATACTATTCACATATATTCATTTTTTTTCTTTTGAATTAATTTATTTAGTCAAATTAGAACATCATTCCTTGGTTACAAGAATCACATCATTTCCCTCTCTCCCTCCCTCCCCCCACCTTTCTGGCAGCTGACACACAATTTCATTGGGTATTACTAGTGTCCTTGATCAGAATCTATTTCCATGTTGTTGGTGTTTGCATTAGGATATTCATTTAGAGTCTACATCCCCAGCCATATCCCCTGGACCCATGTATTCAAGAAGTTTTTTTTTTTCTTCAGTGTTTTTACTCCCACAGTATTTCCTCTGAATGTGGATAGTGTTTTTTCTTGTAGATCCCTCCAAGTTGTTCAGGATCACTGTGTTGCCACTAATGGAGAAGTCCATTACATTCGATTGTACCACAGTGTATCAGACTCTGTGTACAATGTTCTCCTGATTCTGCTCCTCTCACTCTGCATCAATTCCTGGAGGTCATTCCAGTTCCCATAGAATTCCTCCACTTTATTATTCCTTTGAGCACAATAGTATTCCATCAACAACATATACCACAATTTGTTCAGCCATTCCCCAATTGGAGGGCATCCACTCATTTTCCAATTTTTGGCCACCACAAAGGGTGCAGCTATGAATATTCTTGTACAAATCTTTTTCCTTATCTCTTTGGGGGTACAAACCCAGCAGTGCTATGGCTGGATCAAAGGGCAGACAGTCTTTTATTGCCCTTTGGGCATAGTTCCAAATTGCCCTCCAGAATGGTTGGATTAATTCACAACTCCACCAGCAATGCATTAATTTCCCAACTTTGCCACATCCCCTCCAGCATTCATTATTTTCCTTTGCTGTCAGGTTAACCAATCTGCTAGGTGTGAGGTGATACCTCAGAGTTGTTTTGATTTGCATCTCTCTGATTATAAGAGATTTAGAACACTTTTTCATGTGCTTATTAATAGTTTTGATTTCTTTGACTGAAAATTGTCTATTCATGTCCTTTGCCCATTTATCACTTGGAGAATGGCTTGATTTTTTGTACAATTGATTTAGCTCTTTATAAATTTGAGTAATGAGATCTTTGTCAGAGGTTTTTGTTATGAAGACTGTTTCCCAATTATCTCCCTTCTAATTTTGGTTGCATTGGTTTTGTTTGTTCAAAAGCTTTTTAATTTGATGTAATCAAAATTATT
Organism: Monodelphis domestica; assembly: GCF_027887165.1. Classification (NCBI taxonomy): domain Eukaryota; kingdom Metazoa; phylum Chordata; class Mammalia; order Didelphimorphia; family Didelphidae; genus Monodelphis; species Monodelphis domestica. Next base: position 175,684,595 of record NC_077230.1, on the reverse strand, counting down.
GATTTTACATTTTGTGTTTTTTTTCTTTCCCAAAGATCTGACATGTATACTATTCTGTGTTCACGTAATTTGCTTATAGTTTCCTTCTTTCTGTTCAAATCCTTCACCCATTCTGAGTTTATCTTGGTGTAGAGTGTGAGATTTTGATCCAAACCTAATCTCTCCCATACTATCTTCCAATTTTCCCAGAAGTTTTTATCAAATAGTGGATTTTGGTCCCAAAAGCTGGGATCTTTGGACTTATCATAGACTGTTTTGCTGAAGTCACTTATCCCAAGTCTATTCCACTGATCCTCCTTTCTTTCTCTTAGCCATTACCAAATTGTTTTGATGACCACTGCTTTATAGTATAGTTTGAGATCTGGGACTGCAAGGCCTCCTTTCTTCACTTTTTTTTTCATGATTTCCCTGGATATCCTTGATCTTTTGTTCTTCCAAATGAACATTGTTATGGATTTTTCCTAATTCAGTAAAAAAGTTTTTTGGTAGTTCAGTGGGTATGGCACTAAATAAGTAAATTAATTTGGTTAGGATTGTTGTTTTTATTATGTTAGCTCGTCCTACCCATGAGCAGTTGATATTTTTCCAATTGTGTAGATCTAGTTTTAGTTGTGTGGAGAGGGTTTGTTACCCTTCTACTTCCCTATAGGTCGCAAATCAATACTCTGCCCCAATGGATTGGATTGTTCTTCCCTCTTTGAGTCAATTTCAATGCACCTAAGAGTTAAGTATTTCCTGTCTCCTATCTCTTTACCCTTCCAGTTTATTGATGTTCTGCCCTCTCCCTCCAGGAGCTTCTTTGTGACATAAATTTATCCCCTTTTGTTTCATTTCCCATTTCTTTTAGTATTAACCACTTTTTTAGCTCTAGTTGTATATATGTATAGTAGTAGTCTCTCGGTGACCGAGAATGACAATAACACAATGACACTATCTCCAACCTCTTTACCCTTCCAGTTTATTGATGTCCTGCCCTCTCCCACCAGGAGCTTCTTTGTGACATATAAATTTATCCCCTTTTGTTTCTTTTCCCATTTTTTTTAGTATTAACCACTTTTTTAGCTCTAGTTGTATATATATATATATATATGTATATATAATATGTATTACATACATATTATATATATGTTGTATATATATGTATATATATATGTATTTATGAATACATATATATTTATGTCTTGGCATTTCATCCTATATAGTATGTCACTGTTCCCTCTAAGTGTAATTCTTCTAGCAGCCCAGGTAATAATAACAATTTTTAAAAGTTACCAGTGTCCTCTTTTCTTATAGCCATACATATCATTTTAACTTATTGGGTCTCAAAAATTTTGTTTTGTTTTGTTTTTCCTTTTTCTCTCTTTCTTAATTATCTTTTGATGATTCTCTTGAGTTCTATGCTTAGGCATCAAATTTTCTGTTCATGTCTGGTCTTTTCTTTACAAATGCTTGGAATTAGGCATCAAATTTTCTGTTCATGTCTGGTCTTTTCTTTACAAATGCTTGGAATTCTTCTATTTTGTTAAATGACCATACTTTCCCCTGTAAAAAAATATAGTCAGTTTTGCTGGGTAGTTGATTCTTGGTTGTAGATCTCATTCCCTTGTTTTCTAGAATATCATATTCCATGCCTTTTCGTCCTTCAGTGTAGATGCAGCCAGATCCTATGTTATCCTCACTATGGCTCCATGGTATCTGAATGACTTCTTAGCAGCTTGTAATATTTTTTCCTTGGTCTGATAGTTCTTGAATTTGGCTATAACATTCCTGGGTGTTGTCAGTTGGGGATTAAGTACAGAAGGTAATCTGCGGATTCTTTCAATCTCCACTTTTCCCTCTTGTTCTAGAATATTGGAGCCGTTTTCTTGGACAATTTCCTGTAGTATGATGTCAAGGCTTTTTCTTTTGTCATAGTCTACTGGTACACAAATGATTCTTAAGTTGTCTCTCCTTAAACGATTTTCTAAATCTTCTTTTTTGTGAATGAGGTGCTTCATATTTTCCTCAATTTTTTTATTCTTTTGATTTTGTTTTATAGTGTCCTTATGCCTTTGCTTGTTTCTATTTGTTGTGTTCTTGTTCTTAAAGACTGGATTTCATCCCTGACTTTTTGGTCATCCTTCTCCTTCTGGTCTGATTTTCTTTGGAGGTCATCTTTCATTTTCTTTGCCACATCTTTCATTTTCTTTGCCTCATCTTTCATTTCCTTTGCCTCATCTTTCATCTCCTTTGCCCCATTTTCAAGTTGATTGATTTTGGCTTTCAAGACACTATTTTCTTGTTTTAGTTCAAGTGCCTCTGTTTCCAGATGACTTATCTTAGTTTATAAGTTCTTTTCCCACTTATCTTCAACCTCTCTTATTTGTGTTTTGAATTGTATTTTGAGTTCTTCCAGAGCCTGTATCCAATATGCTGGTGTTTCTGTTTCTTTGCTTGGTGTTCCCTCATCCTTCTCTGTTTCATTTGATCTTTGTTCATTGCCTGTATAGAAGCTGTTAATTGTAATTTCTTTTTTCTTTTTCTGTTGTTTGCTCATATTTACCCCTTTTTTACTCCCTGCAGTTGCCTGGGCTCTTGCTCCTCTCATTTTTTTTTGTGGTTTTGGACTTTTCTTTCTACCTTCACCCTTGGAGCTCTGTCAGGAGATCTCTCAATGCAGTCTGTGGGGGAGGGATGTTGGAGCTTGAGCTTCCCTGCCCTCTGAATGTTTTGATGGAATTAAGTACAGTTGGGTTGTTTCATGTGCCCTGAGGCCAAAACCTCACGAAGGGGGGGGGGATATGAAGTATCTTAGCTGCTGCTACTGCTCCCTGCTCTGTGCTCTGTTTCTTCTCTAACTGCTTTTCCTCTGTCTGTGTTGGATGCTCTGAGCCTGGCACAGCTTTGCCCACAAGGTATTCCCTCCAGACCAGGGCTTTTGCCTGCCCAGAGGTTCCAGATGACGCTGGAGGCTTAGAGATCTAGGTGGGGGAGTGGTCCTGGGACCTTCCTTCTTCATTCCCCTTTAACCCGAGTGTTCTCGAATTCTGGCTTTTGGGTGCATACCTTTTAAGTTGAGTTCAGTAGGAGGGTTCCTTGGTTCTGTCTTGTGGTTAGGTTTGATTTTCAGTCCCCTAGGAGCATTTAGTTTGTAATTGGTAAGGAAGGATTTTCAGAGGTCTGAACATTCACTTCCTCTATGCCGCCATCTTCTATTTACATCAATTTTAATGGTGTTGTCATTACTCCAAATGATTGGAAAATGGAAATGGCTAATCTCTAAGGCCATTCTTAAGGTAACTCTTTAAATGCTAAATCTTAGTTCTGATTCAATGAATATCATTCTGGATACATTGCTTTCAAAGTTTGCAAAAATTAAATTCTTTGGGTTTTACTTAATAGCAGTTCTTTGTTATTTTGAGAGTGGATTTTATTTCTTGAAGAAAGCTCAAACAGTCATTTAAAACCACACATGAAGATTTAAAAAATGAATAAAATCACCTTTGATCAGATATGGCTCCTGAAAAAGAGCACTGTGAAGCTTAACTTTGTCAGAGTGAGGAAGTAAATCATAGAACCAAAATTCTTTTTTTTTTGTCTGACAATTCCTTCTGTAAAAAATAATCAGAGAACATTAAATGGAAATTTCAGAGTGACTCTGATACAATGGAAAGACTATCATATTGGAAGTATAAGGAACTAGATTCAAATTTTGCCTCTGCCTCTTACAATTTATTTTACCTTGAACTTAATTTCCAGAGCATCGGTTTTCTTATCCATAAAAGGAATTAGTTGTAATAGATGAGTACTGAGGTACTTTACCATTAGAAATATGATTTATAGCTATTCTATTAATATTTATTTCAGAAGTTCTAATCTAATTTAATTTTTAATGTATTAAGTAATTATTTTATATAGAAGATTTTGCTAGAGGTGAACACAATTACAAGTTTAGGAAAAATATAGTCCTTTACTCATGCAATTTATAATCTAGAAGGCATATAAGACAAATTATGATTAAGGAAAAAGTAAAAATTCCTGATTAGCATACTTTCATTCCTCTAGTATCCCCAGATCACCAAATTACCTTTTTCATAGATACTATTTACCTGGTTGTTTTCCATGGCCTTTTTTCTACTGACTCTTATTCTTCTTGCCTGAACAATTCTCTTGTCTAGATTACTATATTTCCTCCTAACTACAAATGTCTCCCATGGATCTTTCTTGAGTCCTTCTTTCCTTGATGAAATCATCAGCTTCCATGGCTTACATTATTGCATTAATCTAGTAAACACCTACTAACGCCCACATAGGGGGAAAATCATTTTCAATACTAAAGGAACTTACAGATAATTGGGGGAGATAATGTGTATGTCTAATATGTTCTAATAGTGGTATATGTGCTTTTAATATAAAGTGGGGTTGAATGTGAAGAGCTGGTAAGCAGTTCAATCAATTTTATTCTCTTGGTGGTCCCAACTATTACATAAACTGGATATATTCTCAACAATCTCTTCATATATAATTTTTCTCTCTACTCACAACATTGGGATGTGTTACTAATGGAAAGAGTTTTCTTAAAACTAAAATAGACAAAAGAGAACTGAGGTAACTAAAACTATTAAATACCTTAGAAGATCTAATTCTAGCCCTTCTCCCAGCCCCAAAGAAGGCTGTCAAAAATTAAATTGTGTTTAATTTTGTTTTAGTCTGGATTAACTTGGTCTTTTTCTTCTCTAAAGAAATTATAAACAAATTGAGCTCTGAACCCCCATGCTGAAAATAATTCTAGCAGTTATAAAAATCTGTTTCTCCATTATATCATAACCCATTTACCCCCTCCATGGAAGTATTTAACTCCCAAGAGCAAATCTGGACAGTAATAATATTCATTTAGCCATAGAGAAATAGCTTATTTTTGAAGCAAGACAAAAATAAATTAAGTAGACTCCTAATGAATAAATACTGGTGTAAAAACAACCAACAGATTTATCTCTTTAGAGAGAGAGAATAAGAAAATAAAGGAAAGAGGCAGAGGATGGGAGTAGACTAGAATTTAGAAGGTCTTGCCAGTGAAGCATAATGTGCACATATTCTTCTTCAGTCTATCTTGCTTACTCATGACAGCTTCACTACTGGCATCACAGCATCCTCCTCCCCTTGATCACAATGACTTTTTGTCACAATATTTTTGGATGAATAGGCTGCTAAGTACTGATGATAGCTCCTGCTTCCTCATACCATTACCACTGAACTCTCTCCCCTTACTGTGACTACACTGAAACTTATCCTAGGGTAGTGCAGGAGTTCTAAATGTCCTTACCTTGGCTCACTTCTGGCTTCTCTTGATATTTCTACTCTCCATCCTTACCTTTAAGAATGAAATTGACTGCAACTGTCCTATCAGACAGTCACAGATCATTTAGTCCATGAATCAGGATCCACTGTGGATTGTTGTTCTGACCTGCAGTCATTTATCTTCAATATTTGTTCCAACTTCTTAGCTGAAGGAATGCTCTCTATATATGTAAATTTATAGAGAATAAATGCAAAATAAATTTAAATTTGACTCTTAAATGTCTATATTCATCTCTAATCTCCCTCCAAAACTCTAGTTCATATCCTGCTTTTATCTACTCCTGGATGTATCATTGATATCAAAAAGTCAATGTATTAAAACAAATAATTATTTTCTCCCTTACAACTCTACTTCCTCTAAAGTTCCCCATTTCTATTGATGGTATCTCTGATCTTCCCAGTCACCCAGGCTATTCACTTTAGAGATATTCTGGAAAGTCTTCCCTTTCTTCATTTCATATATCAAATAAGTTATAAAATCTTGTTGGTTATCCTTACACAATTCTCATATTCACTCTTTCGCCTATGCCCACCTGGGCATAACCCTAATTATCATCTATGTTTACCTAGATTATTGAAATAGCCTTTTAATTGGGGTCCCTATTTTCAGTCTTTCTCTTTAGTAGCCAAAATAATCTTCCAGAGCATAGTTCTATCCATCACTCTTCTCAAAACTTTTCGGGAGCCCCTCCCCCCATTCTTTCTGAGACAAAACAGAAATTCCTCAGACTAGCATTTAAAGTTCTCCACAACTTGGCTTCATCCCAATTTCAAAATCAAATTTGTATTATTCCCTTTCACTAACTCTATGTTCCAGCCTAATTGTCTTATTGGCTAGTTCCTGAACTATATGTTCCAGGTCCTCTATGCATTTGAAGAGGCTAATCCCTAGAATGATCTTCACAATCATCTTTATGAATCTCAGCATCTTACTCTTCTTTTAAGACTCAATTCAGATGCCACTCCTATTGAGACTTTCCCTAATGTCCCATTTGTTAATGTTCCCTCTAGTCTCAAATGACCTCGTATAATATTTATTTGTATACATGTAACCCATAGTTGAATGCCAAGGCCTTCATGACAAAGGGGTGTGATTTTTTTTATCCATTTGTCCCTTAATAATAATAATGTCTTGTATGTGATAATCACTTAATAAAGGTTTATAATATTGAATCTGAAACAAATTGTAAAAGTTTTAATCATCATGCTGAGTTTGCACTTTACTGAGTGGGCAAAATTGGAGGAAAGAGAAAGTACCTACTATGTGCCCAGCACTTTACAAATAACATCTTATTTGGTCCTCATAACAACCTTGGGAGGTAGGTGATGTTATTTTTCCCATTTAATAACTGAAGAAACTGAGGTAGACAAATAAAAATCACATAGGTAGTAAATATCTGAGGCTGGATTGAAACTAAGCTCATCCTGTTCAGGTGCAGAGCCCTCCACTCTGCTATCAGTATTTGAAGGATTCTAAGAAGAGAATTTATGTGATCCAATCCATGAATAAGAAAGTTTAGACTAAGGTAGATTTAAGGTTGGAAAGACAAGAAAATGGACCACTCCCCTAAAAGTTGGAGATGATAATGAGGGCTTATACTAGAGAATGATGATGGAAATAGAGTACCAACAACAACACTTTCAACAGCAACAGGAAGTTTTTATTAAGCTCTTATTATTTGCTAGGCATAATGCTAATGCTTTCTGGGGACAGAAAAAGTAAAAAACACTGTAATTGACATCCTTTAGGCATATGCATTCAAATGGTGGAGACATCAGGAAGATAACTAGACACATACAAGTATATGAAGGAGATCTGGTGGAAGAAAATCTGAAAGGAAAGGTATTAGGAGCAAATGGGGAACAGGAAGAGCCTCCTAGAAACAGTAAGTGTTTACCTTGATGTTTAAAGAATCTAGGGAAATGAAAAGGCTGAGGTAAATGGACTAATGTGATAGGCCAACTAACTCTAGGTTGCTCCTTTATATCCATAACTGCTAGTTCCTAGAATTTAAAGCTAGTATCAAGACCTTCCAAGAAGGAAAGCAGACAGTTTAAAAACCTGGAACTGGGAAATGGAATATCATATTTGAAGAACTTCGAGTAGACCAAGATTGCTGGATTGTAAAACTCATGGAAGGAATTCATTTGCTAAGCCTAGAAAGATGTAGGAAGGGACTGGAATATAAAGAGTTTTAAATGCCAAAAAAAAATGAGTTTATATTTGATCTGAGAAGTAATAGACAGATAATGAGCACATTGGGCAGGAGGTCAATATGGTCAGACTAACACTCTAGAAAAATCACACTGGCAGCTAAGCATGGGCTGAAATGAGCAGAAACCTGAGACAGGAAAATGAGGTGTTAGGAAGCTATAATAGTCCAGGGGTAGCTAGGTGTAGCTAGGTGGCAGAGTGGAGAGAGTGCTACCCTTGGACTCCTGAGTTCGAATGTGACCTCAGATACTTCTTAGCTATGTGTCTGGGCAAGGCACTTAAACCTGATTGCCTCAGTTTTTCTCATATTTAAAACGAGTTGGAGAAGGAAAGGGCAAACCACACCATTATCTTCATCAAGAAAGTCACAAATAGGGCCATGAAGAGCTGGACACTATTGGAAAATGACTCAATAGCAACAAATAATAATACAAGTGTGAGATGATGAGGGCATGACCTAGACTTGTGGCTGTATAAGTAGAGGGCAGAGGGATGTATACAAGAGATTTTGTGAAGGCAGAAATGACATGATTAGACAACTAATTGGATATGTGGGGTGAAAGAGTGAGGAGTTAAGTATGACACCAAAGTTGTGAGTCTCTGTGACTTGGAGGATGGTGATACTCTGAAAAGTTAAAGGAAAAATTTTAGGGGATAGTATAAAAAATATATTAAAAACATAAAATTCATGGAACTTGAAAGCAACTTAAATATGAGGAAATTCAGGGCATAACTCAAAGAATTATTGAGTGATTAATAAAGTTAATCATCCATTTAATGCCTATAGAGAGCATACAACATTGAATATATTCTATGTATTTACTGATGCATTTACATTGTTTTTATTATGTATCAATTTGGATAAATAGAGTGCTATGTAATACTAGACCTATGGAAATGAGGCAATTTCACTTCAGGGAATTTCAAGTCATCTCTACACAAATTTCAGAAATCTCCCTTCCTCTAGATGATCATGAATAATTTATTGCCTCTCACTATCTCAGATCTTGGTTTGATTTTTTTTTCATTATGTATTTAACCAAGTTTTCAGTGCTGGTGCAGCTTTATTGTTATTATACTTCTTTTTGCCTTTTTGTTTTGTTTTATTAGAAACCATTCATTTGGTAACTACCATATTTGTCTCTATGAGCAAGTAAGACCAAGTTAATTCAGGATTTTTTCATTATTTCATTTTTACTGTAATACTCAATCGAGGCAATAAAAACATATAAGGCACCTAATGTGTGCCAAGCATTGGTGGGCACTGGATATATGAAGACAAAACAAGATAGTCTCTGATTTTAAGAAAATTACATTTTATGAGGGGCAGAAGGTACAAGGAGAGGAGGGGGAGGAGAACAACATATACCTGGATAAGTAAATACAAAGTACATGTACAAATTTCTCTTGGTGTAATGTTGATATGCCTTAATGGAGGGTAGAACTTTAGTTAAACTCTGAAGGAAGCTAGGAGTGCATTAGAAGCAAAAGGGGTTGGAATATTTAGTCTGGGCAAAGACATAAAGATGAGGGATGGAATGTGGCATAAATGATACAGCAATTCAGCCAATTTGGATAGAACATAGAGTAAGTGAAAGAATAATGTGCAAAAACAAAACACTAAAAAGATTAACTGAAACCAGACTGAGAAGGTCTTTAAATGCTAAACAGAAAAGTTTATGTTTAATCCTAGAGGCAAGAAAGCAATATGAACTTCTCTGGAGATCAGGGGAAGGAGGAAGAGTGACAGCATTAGGTGATTGATCGATTATCTTTCTATTTAGTTGTCTCTATTATCTATTTATTACGCTTTACAGTTCCCTTATTAGAAGGATCGAAAGTTGATTACAATTTCCTGCATAGTTTTATTAAGTTCACATGAGGGAGCAATATAGTGATGATATTAATATGCAGGTCTCAATCACAGAGGTAAGGTAATCAGTGCTTTTTAAATAAAGATGCAACAAGGAGGCAGATAGGTGCCCAAGTGGATTGAAAGCCAGACCTAGAGATGGTTGATCCTAGGTTGAAATCTGGCCTCAGACACTTCCCAGCTGTGTGACCCTGGGCAAGTCACTTGACCCCCATTGTGTAGCCCTTACTACTCTTCTGCCTTGGAAATAATGCACAGTATTGATTCTAAGATGAAAGGTAAGGGTTTTTAAAAAAAAATAAAGGTGCAATATGGCAATCAATGTAAAGACCAGTGATTTATTTTATTTTTTTTAAAGCCTTACCTTCTGTCTTGGAACCAATACTGAGTATTGGCTCCAAGGCAGAAGAGTGGTAAGGGCTAGGCAATGGGGGTCAAGTGACTTGCCCAGGGTCACACAGCTGACAAGTGTCTGAGGCCAAATTTGAACCTAGGACCTCCAGTCTCTAGACCTGCCTCTCAATCCACTGAGATAACCAGCTGCCCCTATGACTAGTGATTTATTCATAACTCTTGGGTAGGTTGTAGAAAAGTATCCCTTTCCACAATATTTTCCTTTATTGCAGAATAGGCTCTTATTACTGACTTCCTGGACTATTATAATAGCCCCCATATGGGGGCAGCTGGGTAGCTCAGTGGATTGAGATCCAGGCCTAGAGAGTCCTAGGTTCAAATCTGGCCTCAGACACTTCCCAGCTGTGTGACCCTGGGCAAGTCACTTGACCCCCATTGCCTAGCTTTTACCACTCTTCTGCCTTGGAACCAATACACAGTATTGACTCCAAGATGGAAGGTAAGGGCTTAAAAAAAATAGCCCCCATATGCCAAATCTGTCACATTGGGCCCAAGATAACTTTCCTAATGCATAATTCAATCAATTATTTAACAGTCATAATGCCTACTATATGGAACAATGTTTGACCACTAGGAGTTTATATTCTACATAATCTGATTTTAACATGTTTACTCAAATATCTCCTGTGGTTACTAAATAAGGTTTCAACTTCTTTGCCTGGAATTGAAGGCCCTGCAACATCTTTCTTTTCTAGCTTTTTATTTTTTCTGTACTCTGAAATAAGCACAAAACAAATATTTGCTGGTCTTTGTGAAATAAGCACATAATAAATATTTGTTGAATTGAATGGAAGGGCAGATATTTGCAAGTAATCATTTACCTTATGGTATTTAAATGTCTTTATTTAACACTCTCCTTAAGAAGGCTACATGGTACAATCAAAATCCAGTACACACTGGATTTAGAGTCAAGTATCTTTAGAGGACCTCCTTAGCAGGCACTCCAACAACAACACCCCTGAAGAGTCCTGCCTTCTCCCTCCGACCACACACACACCCCATTGGACATCTAGCCCAAGATTCCTCCCTGACAATTGTGCAGATTCACACCTGGGGGGTGACCAGCTGTTAGCAGCCTACTCTGTACTTGGAATTGTCATGAGACTCTTTGGGCATGGCAGAGAGTTGAAAAGCACCTCATGGGGTAGGAGGAGTTAAGGAGTGTCAGGGGGCAAATAGTTGCACGACATTATAACCAGGTCTGGGTTGCTCTGAACAGGTTTCCTTAATGTGTTTCTGAATTAAATCTAGTTCATACAAATATGTGTTCTTTTCCTTATTTCCTCGCTCAAAGGGAATATAGTATTTCACTGAGACACAGATATTTGTGGTGATAGAGAGTGACTATCCTGTTCACTTAAGAAAGGGCTGGGCATAGCTGATTGCTACAGAAACCAGAAAGTGGCTCCCCAGAATCATATCAATCTTAAGGAAGTTGTTGTTGGAGTACTCTTCCTTCTGAGCATCTTCTCTGGCTTTTCCTTATGCCTGGAATGCTCCCCCTCCTCTGACTCCTGGTTTTCTTCAAGTTTTAAAAACAATCCCACCTTCTCCAGGAAGCCTTTCCCAACACCTCCTAATTCTGGTGCCTTCCCAAGGACTCTCTTTTGCCTTTCTTCCTATTCCCAGTACTTAGCATAGTGCCTGGCATATAGTAGGTGTCTAATAAAACCTTACTGACTGACAGTGATTGAGTTTCACAGTAAATTCCATTTATGTTTTTAATTATTAACAAGCCTGGTATCATCATCTGTTCCACTCTTTCAATATCCTGTCATAGGACAGATCTATCCATTTTTTCACTGACTCAAATGTCCAATTCAAATTCGAATGAAATTTGTTATAGTTCCACACAAATGATCACAACTTTCTATTGGAGCACTGAATGTAAATCCTAATTTGGCGATCATCTTATCTTCAGTTGCCTCAACAGATAGAAAGTAATATTCAAAATAATATTAACATTAGTTAATTGTATTTTAACATAAATATAAATAGCAACTAGAGTAAGGAGGATGGAGTCATTCAAAATTTCATTTGAGAGATGAGAGAATGAGATTATGCATCAAAGGTAAAAATCATTGGATTAGTCTGTACTAGTGATGTTGATTGAAGCTCAAGGAAAGCTTCAAAATTAATTTGTGGTTTACCTAGATTATTGCAATAGCCCCTCTAATTGGCTTCTCTGATTCACCTGTCCCCATTGCAATGCATCATCTTTACAGCAACCCAGGGATTATTCATAAAGTACATGTTTTAACTATGTTGTTCCCCTGAATTAACAAACTCCAGTGCTTCCATTTTGACCTCCTCCATCACAAGTTTCAAATATCAATTCTTTTGTTTGACATTTAATGCCTCTCACACACTTCCTGTCTTTCTAGTTTTTATGCATATTACTCCTATCTATCCACTATGTGATACAGCCATATTGTCCTTCATGCTTTTCCTCAACTATGACATGCCATTTCTCAACTCTGCACATTTGTACTGGTTGTGTCCATTCCCTAGAATTCTCTATATCCTCACATTCAGCTCTTAGAATCCCTTTGAAATTGAATTTACCTACTAGCTCTTAAAGGAGGCCTTTTCTGGTCCCCAAACTATGAGTATCTTCTCCTCTAAGTTTAATTTATGCATATTCTGTATATTTCTTATAAATACCCTTTAGGGTAGTGGCTGTTTTCATTTTTTAAAAATTTGTTTCCTTAGGGTTTTGCATAATGTCTGGCAATGCTTGTTGATTGATTGGCTCCAAATTTAACTTCCATCCATCTCACAGAATATAACTACGACACTGATGGAATGAAAGGTGATGCTTTTCTGTAGAGCTTCTATAGTTCAATGCTAAAAGGTCACTCCATTAAGTTTTAAGACTCACTTTTGAGTTTATTTGGTAAAAGATAGTACTGAAAAACTCATACAAACTGAACTTTTGTTTTGTTTTGTTTGATGAAAAACCTTCTTCACTTGACCCTACCCCCTCTACCAACTACTACCTTATTTCCTATATTTTATTTAAACTTGCATTTTATACTTCCTTATTATATGACATTATTGAATTATTGTGCTTATATTGTAATTTTACTCATGGACCAGCTCTTTGGGTTGTCCATCAAACTTTTTATCAAAGTCCAGAAAAAAAGTAGTTTTCTTTCACTTGTTTTTCAGTGCTTCAAATTAAGCTGAACTGTTGAGTGAGATTGGATCTCATTTAGCAGTATCTTCAGTGTTAAGGGTTTGATTTGGAAAAAATATATATAATTATTTTTCCTGATTGAATACATGTCAATAAAATTTCTTCATATTTGTTTTCTGACATTTTGTAAAGCATGTTTTCTCTCTCCCCCTTCCTTCCTCTCTAAGAAGGCAAATAATATGGCATAGGTTGTATTTATGATATTATGTAAAACATATTTCCATGTTTGTCATGTTGTGAAAGAAGGCACATATTACTTACACCAGAGAAGAAGGCATGAATGAAATAAAGTAAAGAATGGTATGTTTCAATTTTCATTCAGACTCTTTTTCTTCTTTTCCTTCTTTTCCTTCTATGGTGGTAGGGTTTAATTTTGAAGAACAATGTCATCTGCAAACAAGAGTATCTTGTGAACCTTATCATCTATTGAGAATTCTAACATTAAGACTTTTCACTGACACAAATCTTAAATAAGTATGATGATATTAATTATTATTGATATAGTAGTAAGCTTTGAGATAGCACCTTAAAGCATGGGAATCATTTTACATTTTTTTTTCTTTTGGCACTCTCTATAACCCTGGGAGGAGGTACTATCATTTTTCCCATTTAAAATTGTTTTCTTTTATTACTATGAACTTGAGAGGTATTAACAAACACGAACATTCTTACATTCAAAGAACAGAAAAAGGACTACTTGTGAAATTATAAATCTCCATTATATATAGCTTTTAAATATGTATTTATATATACATATGTATTTCAAATTTAACATAATAGTTTCAACTCTTCTTTGTTTATCTGGATACCATCCTCCATTTTCTTTTGCTATCTTATTTGTATTCATAAATTATTTGTCAATATTCTTTTTTTCTTTCTTTTTTGATATGATTATCATTAACCCTGTTTCCTTTCAACAAGGAACTCAAACTTTTTTTTTTAATTTCCTTCCCTCACACCCCTCATCCTTTTCCAAGAACATAGGCTTGAACATATATTATCATAAAACATATATTTCCCTTTTTGTCATTTTGTGAAGCAAGATACATAGTGTTTACATTAGAGAGAAATTCATGATGAGGAAACAAGTTGAACAAATTTAAATGAATTGCCTTTGGTCATGAAACTGGTAAATTGCTTAGGTAGGCTTTGAATTCTGGTCTTCCTGTTTCCAAGTCCAACAAAGCCTAGCTGCCTCAGCTTTTTACCAACTTCTCCTAAAAGCCCATTATGGAGCTTGTAATTTTGAACTTATCTTTTACTTTTCTATATTTTCAGTTTATAAAATCTCTGGTTTAAAAGATAACGCAGATTTATTAGTATAATATTCTATCTTTTTTTTTTTTGCTTCAACCTGTAGTTCAATTAAGCACATTTTAAGTGCTTACTGTGTGAAGCATATTGTATTAATTAAATAGATCTCATCATAGTTGATACTTCCTCCAAAGGTACTGATTACACCCATCTATGAGCTCTCATTTTATATTATTATTTTCAATATCCTTTAAAGTGGTTCTACTCAACACAATGTAAGCCTTTCTTTATATCTTTTAGCCTCCTGTGGGTACAAAATATCACTTGGCCTGTCTCCCTGTTACATTATTATCTTTTTTTCCTCTCCTTCCATAAGTACTACAACATGTGGTGAGCATTGTGACAGATACTGAGAGAGGTATAAAGACAAAATGACATAAAGTTCTTAACCTTATGAAGCATATTATTAAATTAGAAGGTTGTGAAATAATCATAGAATCTTAGAGTTGGAAGGTCTCTTAAAGGGCATAGAATCCAAACTAGATTTTATTTGAAATCTCTTCTGTAATATTCCAGAAACTGGTTATCTATTTTGAAAAATGTGGTGGGGAACTCAAGACAGTGATGTCAAATTTTAATAAAATGGTGAAGGGGGTTCTGGGGTTGGTGCCAAGATGGTGGAGTAATCCTCAGCAGCTATGTACCACCATGAGAATCCTCTCTGACCAAGATGAAACTATCACAAAAAAAACCAAGTACAGGAGTGAAAGAACCAACAAAGAGACAGAGTGAAACAACTTTTCAAGAAAATAAAACCCAAAAGGTAGGCAATAAACATCTAGGGCCAGTACTGGAGTGAGAAGAGAACAGACCTAGCAAGAAGCTGTAACAATGATGGACGAGCAAACCACAAGCCCCCACTTCACATCTGGTGTCTGAGGTTTGCCATCCTATGCCTGAGCCATCATCCACACCATGAGACCCTGCCTGAGCAAATAGAGGTGCAAGTCAACCCATATGGTTTGAGATTTCAAACCTGTGGAGAAGTCCAGAACCCCAGCCCAGGGAATTCTAGTCTGGACTTGGGACAAGGATTTAATTCACACTTTGGGGTGGATGATAGTACTAAATAATGAATTGTGATCTTTTTGCTTAAAACTCAGGACAGAGCTCTGAGACAGCATAATCAAGAGTATGTCTGATTAGATCAAGTACCCAGTGAAATAAAAAACTTGAGACTAATCCTGAGGCTAGAATTTGTTCAGTCCCTGACCTGATCAAGATCAGAGTGACATCAAAAGCTTATACTTAAGCTATCATATCATATCATCAGGGCCAATTGAATCATCAGGGGGAGGAGACTCTCAGAACTCTCAATCCTCAGACCAACATATCACCCCCCTCCCCAAAGCCTACCAATAATTAGCTAGGAAAAATGAGCAAACAACAACAAAAAAGTATCTAACTTTAAAAAATTATTATAAAGACAAAGAGCAAGGTACAGACACAAAAGGAGACCGTGAAAGCAAAGGAAACACACCCAAAGTCCAAAAGAAAAATATGGATTGGACATAGATTCCAGAAAAATTCAAAAAGGACTTCAAAAACCAATTACGGGTATCAGAAGAGTTCACAGCCATTTGCCA
Source organism: Monodelphis domestica (assembly GCF_027887165.1). Lineage (NCBI taxonomy): Eukaryota > Metazoa > Chordata > Mammalia > Didelphimorphia > Didelphidae > Monodelphis > Monodelphis domestica. Next base: position 175,668,657 of record NC_077230.1, on the reverse strand, counting down.
ATGTTGATATCTTTGAAAACTATCCCTTGCTATTGAGAAGGGGAAAAAAGGCACAATGCATAAACATTTTTGTCTTTCTAAAAGAGATTGCAGATGGGTGTCCTTCATGCTGATATTGACCAAGATGTAACCTGTCCAATTCAATAAACATTAATTAAAAGAGAGAGAGAGAAAGAGAGAGAGAGAGAGAGAGAGAGAGAGAGAGAGAGAGAGAGAGAGAGAGAGAGAGAGAGAGAGAGGCAGAGGAAAAGTGGGAAAGAGAAATGAAGTGATGCAAGGAGAATTGAAAGTGATGAGAGGATAAAAGAAAATGAAGCAAGAAGAAATGGGTCAATTGAAAAAATGAGAACCAAAAACTGACAGAGGAAAATCAGGCCTTAAAAATCAGAATTAACCATCTAATAAATAATAAACTAATGATTTCATGAAAAATCAAGAGATAATAAACCAGAATCAAAGGAATGACAAAATAGAGGAAAACATGAAATATTTTATCTTATTGAAAAAAAACAACTGACCTATAAAATAGATCTAGGAGAGACAATTTGAGAATTATTGAACTAACTGAAAGGCATGATCGAGAAAAAACTGTGGACATCACACTACAAGAAATTATCAAAGAAAACTGCCTAGAGATCCTCAAAGAAGAAAATAAAATTGAAATTGAAAGGCTCCACAGATCACCTCCAGAAAGAGTTCCTCAAATGACAATTTCCAGGAATGTATTAGCTAAATTCAAGAGCCACTAAGCTAAGGAGAAAATTCTCCAAACAGCCAGAAAGAAAACATTTAAATACCATGGAGCTACAATCAGGATCACAGAGGACCTAGCAGCTTCTAAAGAATTGAAAGGCATGGAATATGATATTCAGGAATGCAAATTTTGGGGTTTACAAACCAGAGTCATTAATCCAGCAAAACTGAGTATATTCTTTCAGGGGGAAAAAAGACATTGAATAAGATAGAAGATTCCCAAGCATTCCTGAGGAATAAGCCACACCTAAACAAAAAGTTTGAAGTTTAAACCCAAGATATAAGAGAAGTCCAAAAAGGAATACCAAACTGGAAAGACTTCCAGGAATTGATGTGGAGTGAAAGGAGAAGAACCAGGAGAACACACTGTAGACAGAGACTGATCCATTGTGGCACATTTGAATGTAATAGACTTCTACTAAAAGCATGGCAATGATCTAGGACAATCAAGAGGAACTCATGAGAAAGAATGCTTTCCACATTCAGAGAAAGAAATGTGGGAACAGAAAAGCAGAAGAAAAGCATATTATTGATCACGTAGTTCAATGGGGATATAATTAGGGTTTTGATGTTAAAAGATTACTATACTACAAATATGAATAACATGGAAATAGGTTTTGAACTATCATATATATATAATCCAGTGGAATTGCTTGTCAGCTCCAGGAGAGGGGAAGGAAGAGGGATGTGAAAAACCATGAAACATATAACCATGGAAAATATTCTAATTTTTTTTAAAAAGGGAAAAAAAGAAAGGAGAAGGGTCTACTAATGAGAAAGGGTATATATGGACTACAGATTAACCAAGTTTTAAAATGAAATGTTATCTATATTTCATAATTTTTATTTAATTAGTTAATTATTTCCAAATTATATTATAATTTGGGTACAGACACAGATACTCAAGAATGTTGAACTGCATGCATTCAGGGGAAAGCTTCTTTGAGAAACCTCAACCCATATGTCAAGAGCTATAATTATTAGTAAAATATTACTTATGATGAACTAAAATCTGTCTCCCCATAACTTCAACCCATCAATTCTATTTCCATTTGTTAGAGTAAAGTATAAGTGTAATGTCTCTTCCAAATGCTGGTCCTTTGAATACTTGATAGTTGTCATATTCCCATTAAAATTTCACTTTTTCAGGCTTTGAGCATGGCATGATTTCAAAACCCCATATTGTCCATCTTTCTCCTTTTCAATTCTCCTTCTAAATGTTTCCTTCAGGACATGTCCTTCACTATGTCAGCTACTATCTACTCAGAATATATCACAGTAGTTGCCTCTCTTGCTCTATATTCTATGCTTCTTTGTGTTAAGAGAGGCTTTGTATTTGTATTTGTATTAAGAGAGGCTAAGATAACATTAAGTCTTTTGGTTACCACATTTGGGTGCAGACTCCTACTTATAATTTGCAGTCCACTAGAACTTTAGGTCTTTTTTTCACATAAATTATCCACTAACTCTGACTTTTCCATCTTGCACTTATGAAACTGATTTTTAAACCCAATTAATGTATATTCCTATTCAGTTTTCTTCAATGGGTGTAGAAACTTGTTCAATTGAACTTTTTCTATTCTATTGTATTGCCTAAAGTTTTGCATCATCTATTACTTTGATGACATTTATGCCTTCTTCTGAGTAATTAATTAAAAATATTGAACAGAAGAAAATATGTGCTTTTCTCAACCTTCAAAAGTGACCTTTCAGTTTTACAATTCTGTTTTTCATTGATAAATCTGTATTGACCTTTCCCATATTTCCTTTTTTACTTCATCTTACTAAACTGTTGTTTTTGTTTTTGTTTTTTTGTCAGAAGATACAAAACCAGAAAGACAGGTGGAAGACAGGCAAGTGCTGTGATCTCATCAGTTTAGTGTACTCCTGGTGTGGAGATTTTTCCACTAGTATAGACAGATAACTAACTGATCTGTAATTTATCATTTCATAAAATTTCCTGAGGCACTGTGAGTATAAATGATGTGCACATAGCTGATATCTGTCAGATTTTCTTCCAAGTGAATCTGGCCCTCTGTCCACTAGGTAACAGTGATTCTCCCTCATATTTTTGACTATTAAAATAGTACTGAAGTATTAGAAAATCTCTAGGTTAAGGATAGACCTGTATTTGAATCCCAACTTTGTCATTTACTATGCATTTGGCCTTGGATAAATTATTTCTCTCAGTCCAAGTCTCTTCGAATCTGTCATTTGGGCTAATACCTGTCTCATGTGGGTTGTTTTGAGGAAAGTATATTATCAACTTTAAAATGCTATGAATATGTGAAATATTATATTAAAATTATTACAAATGCCATTATTATATATAAAATCATTATTATCTAGAAGGGCTATGGAAAATCTATGATCTCCTGAGCTCTAAACTTGATTGTTCATCAGGGCATATCAGATTTTTTTGTGTTACAAGGCTGTTGTAATTGGAGAAAGTAGAGCATACTATTTGAATATGATCTTTACTTGTGGTGGAACTCTAGGAATAGAGAGGAAGGAAGAGCAATTTGAAAGACATTTAATTGAAAGACAAATAGCTATGATCTAGAAAATCAGTTAGGGATTTAGTCAATTCTATAGTGAAGTAGATGGTGCAATGGGCCCCAGAAGAGATGAGCTCAAATGCAACTTCAAAAACTTATTACTATGTGACCCTGAGCAAATCATTTAACTGTTTGCCTCAGTTTTCTCAATTATAAAATGGGGGAAATCAAAAGCACTTGCCAGGGTAGTTGTAAGGTTCAAATGATATAATAATTGTAAAATACTTACATAGAGTAGACCAAACAAATGATCACTATTATTATTTACCTAATGACTCTGTATCTCTATGTAGACAATAATGTTAATTATATTATTCAAACAACAGCAATGGCCAGCCTTACCTCCTACATATATGGTTTTTTTTAAAATGAGAGTAAATGACCTAGAATTCTTCTGAATTATTCCAAGGAAACTCATTTAACACCTTGTTCTTTTCTCATCAATATCATTTACCAAAAGCATCATTAAAAGGCCATAAGGTACATTGTTCAATTTATTCATTATGAATCATGGATCACACACATTTATAAATTGAAATGGCCTGCTGTAGTATAAGGGCTGATGATTCAAAAACTGACTGTCCCTTAAATGTCTTTTCCCCTTAATCTCCATCTCATAAATCATGTTCCCCTGTAAATGGATATCCTAATCTATCCTATACAAAAATCCCCCTAGTTCTTTTAGAAAAGATAGCCCAATTCTGCTTTGCTTCTTTATTTTCATGTCTGAACTTTCTGTAATTTAAAATCTTATAAGGAAGAAATCGAAGTCCTATTGCTTTCCTCTAAATGGCCCCTCCCTTCTTGCCATCCCTCTTCAGAATAGTCAGCTGCAAAAATGGAATAGATGAAATATTGGTGGGAACTAATACCTAATTTAAAGAAAACAGCTATCTCTTCACCACACTGCCTTACAAATGTGTTCTTTCTAGTCAGGAAATCTGAGCAACCCCGACTTTACTAAAAAGAAAATATAATCTTCTCACAAGCAGCAAAAACAATAGGCAGAGGTTCTCAAGAATCCAGAGAAACCAGTTTCTATGACCCCTAATCATTAAAAAAATTAAGAAAAACAAAATTGGGGAATCAAACATGAGAAAAACTGCATAGTTATAAATTTAAATCAAACATGAGAAAAATGCATAGGTATGAATTTAATAAAGGTGTTTTGAGCCACTTCTGTGTAAATGTTCTTATTCTCAAAGGAAAATATACAACCCATGCAGTGTCATAGTGGCATTGTTCAGTGGCAGAGTTGGACCTGGGGTCAAATCCCTACTCTGTAACTTATACCTTATGATACCTCCCGCAAATGATTTCACTCTTCTGGGTGACCCTTTCTTCATTTGTATATTTAAGGGTTTGGACTAGGGAACTCAGATTCTTTAAAACCAATATATCCTATTTTTGTTGCTTTATCTTCACGACTGCTACGTTCTATACTTTAAAATTTTATAAAGAAGCAATCAGATGTGTTGTTGGTTTCCTCTAAATGTCCACCGTTTTCTAGGAAGACCATTTAAAACAAGACTGATAAATGGTCTTTCTGACATCTGCTCTCCATCCTCACTGTGCCACCGATTCTGACAACAGGTTTTCCAAAGAATACATTGCCTTAACCACCACAGCAAACTACATTCACCTCTAGCACTAAGGTATAACCCATTTCAACAAAGACCTCTTCAAGCCCTTCTCTATCCTTTTCTTTCAAGCGATTCCGCCCCCCCCCCCCGCCCCCAACCTATACCCCATACCATCAGTATGAATCTGATGGTGCTCAATAGTTTCTGGGAATAAGAAGAAATTCTGCAGTGAAGGAAAATTTCAGTCATCCTCTAGAGTTGCAAATTACCTGGGGGTAAAGGGGGAAGTGAGGGTAGAAGGGGGAGGTGGGGGTAGACCTGGGATGGAGGTGGCTAGAGAAGCAGAGGTCCAGCTCCCCTCATCCATCCCCTTCCTTATACCGCAAAGCAAAGTAAATGTTGCTGCTGCTGCATTCTCGCGGCCACCGCCCAGAGAGAGCCAGCCAGGAGAGGGAGGGGGCTCTAGAGTGGAAGGGTGTGTGTTGTGTGTTCCTGTGTGAATTTGTGTGTGGTGAGGAGACTGAAAAAAGGAGGTGGAGTAGAGTGAGTTGGGGGAGGAGAAGAGGAGAAAAGCCAGTGGCTGCCTGGCGGAGGGCGGATTCTTTTAACCATCTGGGCGCGCCTGACAGGGCGTGGCTCAACCTAGGTGGTTGCTGCCTTTGGTCCAGGGTCTTCTATTTGTGTTTCCAATTCTGAGGTGCCCGGAGGTGCGCAGGTGCTCCCCGGGGCTGTGGTGTTGTCAGCTGGCGAGAGGAACTCTCAGCCTCAGGCACCTGCTGAGCAACAGGAGCAGTGGAGACAGACAGAGCAAGAGACTAACAAGGAGCAGTGAGCCAAAAGGCACAGAGGAGGAAGGGGTTAAGGAAAAGAGGATCTTTCCACGGGTCAGATTCATTTAGTTGGAGGTGGTGGACATATCAACACAGGCATGCTAGCAAGTAAGTGCCTTTTTTATCGCTCGTCTAGTATTGAGTATTGGGTGGGGTGATGGCTTGCTGTTGCCAGCCTCTCCCTCATATACTGTAGCTTACCTCCTCACTCTCCTTCACCTTTTAGTCTTTTCACTATCATGTTTCACAATGTTTTTTGTTTTTATGGTGAAGAAGTTAAATGGTGGAGAAAGGGGAGTGGAGTTCTAGTGATACTAGAAATGGAGAAAGAGGCAGAAGAAGCAACTCTCACTTTCAAGACCAACCCTTTGCCTGTTGCTCAATAGGAGTGCCTCTGTTTATTGCAAGGCTTTCATGTCCTGGAGAGAAAAGAATAGAGAAATAAAGGCCACTCAGTGAATTGGTGTGTGATGGATTTAGATACATTTTCAATACCTGTGTTAAGAAGGACATTCATTTATGTTTGTTTCTTTTGCATTTCTAGTCTGGAAAGTTAGGACAAGTGGGAACTGTAGTTGGCACTCCCTTGAGAGGTGCAGAAAGCTGCCCTGAAAAGGCTGTAAACATAGACATAAAACCAAATGATTTTCAAAAGGCTAATTGGCCATCTATAAATCAGTTATTCCTCCATCAAGGAAATGATGCTTTATTATATTGATAATGGATAAACATTTTTTCCCTTTAAGTTTCATGAGTCGTCATCCCAGAAGCATTATTTAGATAGAGAGAAATTTGACTAATAGATACAAGTAATAAAGAGGTTAAAGGATTTAAGGCTGAGATGCTGACATAGAAAACGTTCGTTGTAGTTACTATTTATATGGCTTTAAAAGATGCCTTTAAAATAAATAAATTCTACCTCCTCTGCATGCATTTTTAACTGAAGTGGTTTTCTTTAACCTTTGTCAGAGTAAAGATAAACTGATCACAGTATGAGAAATGAAAAAGAATTTTATTTAATTAGAATAACTAGTTATTGATTTGCTTAGCACTTTACATATGCTGCCTCATTTGATTCGAGTTCCTAGAGGATCATAGAGTTAGCACTAGAAAGGATTTCAGAGACCATCTGATCCAGTCCTCTCCTTTTTAGGAATGAGGAAATGGAGCTTACATACACTGCCTCAAGTCACATAAGTATTAAGGGACAGAGGTAGATTTGGAACTCGGGTCCTGACTCCAAAGTTAGAGATCTCACTATATCATATTACCTTCCTTAAGTCATTATTTTGTAATTTTAGTATCTTAACTATATGTCTACTCTCCTCTAAACAAATAATATTCTTACTGTGCCTGCCCACAATGTTTCCCCTCCTGACAAATTGATTTATCTTTGAATTTTTGGTTGTTGTGCCTATGAAAAAAAACTTTTTTTAATAAAAGCTACTGCTTTATATACAAGGGAAAATGTATTATAGAATAGTAACTGGAAACATTCCTATCATTACCTCTGATTCATGATTTCCAAGTCTTTCTTAAGTTATGATTCATTTTCCTAGAAATCCTGGTAAGCAGATTTTAAAAACATTTTCATTGATTAGTTGTAGACTGATATTTGATCCTGGTGCAATGAGCTGCCCATAATGCTGGAAATGCAATACCATTTATTCACATGAACAATGGTAGACTAAATTTCATATTAAAAGTGATGTGAATTTGGGTGTTTACATTTATGTACCTCTCATTTGGGTCTGTAATAACAGTGTTTTGTTTTGTTTTGTTTTTTGCATTGGCATGTCATAGATCTTTATCACTGCATTTATAGAAATGACTTCCTTTAGCAGCAGTTAGCCACAGGGACTTTGTGGAGAAGTGTGATGCCCTGCAGCCTCTTTCTGAAGCTGAATCTTAATTCATTTAATATGTACAAAACCAAGTTACCTACACATAAAGTATCACATGCAGATGGGTCTCTCATACTTAATGAGGTAGACAAGGTCAATTTTGGCCATGTGCCTAGGAAATCTGTCTCCAACATTCACTTTCCTAGGTTGGGATGGAGGGGAGGAGAGATGATTATATGATTCTTCTCTAGTTCAAGTGCTTCTGTTTTCTACTTTTCCTTTTCTGTCTACCCTATTCACTATGATCATCCAATGCTTTCTGTGAGGAAACAGATTTATTTATTGAAAAGTAGTTCCATGTTTGCAAGTTTTATGTTCCCTGATGCCAACTGAAGCTGATATAAGAGTAGAAACTTGGGTCAGTTTAGTCTTCCTTATCATAACCAATGAACATGGCTTCTTCCTAGTTATATGGCATTGGATTCAGGTGTGTGTATATGTGTGTGTGTTGATATGATATGTGATACAGATAAAACAAAGCCCTTCTTATGGAGACTCTTAAGGTCTAGTGTAAAATATAGCTCCCTAACATTCCAGAACTAGCAGTTTATAAGAAAAGAACATTTTAAAAGAAATATTCTAACCTCCATCATTTTAATTCTTTGCAAGATGGTATGCTGAGTAATATGGAGGAGTTAAAAGAATTCTAAGGCATCAATTTCCTTCCAGAAAGTATGTAGTTAGAATAGTCTTAATATATATATATATATGCATATATAATAATATATCTGACAGATGAATGATTCAAACTGTGCATTGAGATCTATGAAATGAAAAACTATTTTGGTCTGGCTTACCAAATCTAAGATCATTTTAGGAAATTCTTGGTCAATAAATAGTCAATTGATGATAGTTTGGTTTTGGAATAATGAATTTATTAACATGATTGAAATGGATTTCAACAAACAGTTTTAATTTATTTTATTTTCCCAATTACATATTTAAAATTTAACATTTATTGTCTAAATTTTTAACATCCAAATCTCTTTTCCCTTCCCTTCTCCTTCCTTCCCTAACTGGGGAAGCAACTTAATCTGGGATATACTTGTGCAGTAATGCCAAACATATTTCCACATTGGCCATGTTGTGGAAGAAGACACACACAACCATAAAATCCCCCGTGGATAAAATAAAATAAAATGGAAAAATAGAATGCTTTGGTTTGCATTTAGACCATCAGTTCTTTCTCTGGAAGACAATAGAATTTTTCATCATGAGTCCTCTGGAGTTGTCTTGGATCTTTGTTTTCATTGAGAATAACTGTGACATACTTTGGTCATTGTGCAATATTGCTGGTACTCTGTACAGTGTTCTTCTTTTCACTTCACTTTCAGCAAATATTAATTAAGCACTTATTACATTTAAGTCTTGGTGGGAGTTAGAAAGAGGTAAAATGGAAGTTGAGGACTGAGAAACCAGGAGATTTAGGGTCATGTTTTGACCTATGATACTTATTAGCTATGTGATTGGAGACAATTCTTGTAACCTCATTAAACCTTGGTTTACTCACATAAAATGGGGATAATGTGACTAGCAGTATTTGGCAAACAGGATTGCCATGAGTAAAGCAGTTTATAATACTTTAAAGTGCCTATACTTACTATTCATTTCAATCCTTCCTTTCCTTTTCGTTCTCTAGAGTGTTTACACTCATGCACATCCTAACTTGTAGTATAGTTTATTATATATCTGCCCTGAGAATGTCAACATAATAGGGGTGAATGGGCATGTAAATAATAAACTATGTTACAAGTTTGGATATGCAAGAGGGCCAACATTCAATAGACAATGGAAATAAGGAAGGATTATTTCTAGTTATAATTGGGAGAGGGAGAAAATAAGAGAAAAAATGTATTCCCTTTTATTGCTCTTTACTTTTTAATTTTAACATGATATTAATAATATCCCCTAATTTTGATAACCTCTCTAACTTAAAGCACAATATGGATAGCTAATTAATTATAGCAAATTCTCTTAAAAAGTAGTATGATCAAATGGATTCAGATCATTTTACAATTGAGAAAATTGAGGGAGAAGATGTTATTTTCCTGAGGGTATTTATTAGTTAAATGACAGCTAATATTAGAACACAAGATTTCTGACTATTATTAAAATTATTATTATTATTATTATTATTTTATGATTATATATAATTACAACATTATTATTTAAAAACTTTTGGGGGGCCGCTAGGTGGCTCCCTGGATAGAGCCAGGCCTGGAGACAGAAGGTCCTGAGTTCAAATGTGACCTCACAAACTTCTTAACTTTGCGACCCTGAGCAAGTCACTTAATCCCAGTTGTTTAGCCATTACCTCTCTCCTGTCTTAGGACCATTACTTAGTATTGATTTTAAGGGTTTTGGAAAAAAAAAAGATGATCTTTTCAGTTTGATTCAGCAAAGCTTTTTAAAGCATCAACTATGGGTAAAACACTAGTATGAGATGGAAATACAGAGATTCTTTAAAAGGTGAGTCCTAGAGGCAGCTAGGTAGTTCATAGGGGCATATGGGTGGCTCAATAGATTTAAAGCTTGGCCTAAAAACAGGAGGTCTTGAGTTCAAATTTGACTTCAGACACTTCCTATCTGTGTGATCTTGGGCAAGTTATCTCATGTCTATTGCCTAGCCCTTACTGCTCTTCTGCCTTAGAATAAATACACAGTACTGATTCTAAGACAGAAGATAAAGTTGTTTTGTTTAATGTCAGTTGACCACTGGGAACTTACATGCTACCAAAGGATTAAAAAAGAGGACATACAGTGACATTAGAGTTGGCCCTCGAAGAAACAAAAAAATTTTAAAGGGTAAATATACAGTTTAGGAATGAAGTGGAATGAAGGCTTTCTGTACCAATGTATCGGGGTAAAAGAGGGCAGGGAAAAATCAAGATTCAAGATACTTTGATTTGACTTTAGCATAAAAAAATGTGACAAGGAATTTGGAGAGCGGTCGACCATTTTACTTAAAATGCCTATACTTTTTACCAAGAATTTTGAGTGTTTCTTGAGTGAACACTCAAATCCACACTAATACTTGGTTCTAATTCTGGATGGTCACTGCCAGCCAAAGGGTGCTAGCCTTCAGTTTAGCTGGTTAGAATGTGGGGTTACCAGTTCATAGTTTTGATTTCCATGTGTTTCAATTAGTTGGCTCTTTTCCAGGGTCACAAAGGCCAGTTTTCTCCCCCTCCCCCTCTAATGCCATTGATCAAAATAGACAAAAAAAAAAAGACATCTCTAGCTCTATCAAAGAAGGAAAAAAACCCCTCTATGTCTGAGGTTCTTAATTTGGAGTCCATGAATGTCAAAGACTACATTAATTTGAAAACATATTTTTATACCTTTATGTAAATGGGAGTTGATTCCCTTTATAATGTTATTTTATTGTATATTAATTTATGCTTTAAAATATCATTCTGAAAAGAGGTCATCAGAATTCATCAGACTGCCAAAGGGGTCCACAACACAGGAAAAAGTTAGTAACCCACTCCATTTAGGGCATGCACTACTAAAGATAGATTTATAAAATTGTTTTGTTTATAGGGAAAAAACAGCATGTTACAATTTTTGAAATATGCCATCAAAGCACAAATAAAGGCTCTTCTTTTTTGTCGCATGTTTTTGATCCTAAGAATAATAATTGTAATGTACAGGTTAATCTTTAGAGTAAAAAAAACCCCAAAGATTATTTTAATTTTTAATAAGAAATTAATGTTAAATAACTATATGTGAGTAATATTTTATTTTCTAGCAATTGCCCAGTCCCATTTCTTTTTTCATAAAGAAGTCTGTGTTGAAGAAGCTTGGTTTAGTAATTCCTTTCAATCCTAAAGTATTAAAAAAGGTATATGAACTGCCACCAAGGATTATGTGAATACATCTTGTTTATTTGATGCATTGTGGCTGTAAAAATAATTCAGAATACTAATTGAAATGGTGGTCCATCTTACTTGCAGGCACTTTGCCTTTTTCCCCCCTCAGATGTATAGCTATTGAAAGTTTGAGGAGAGGATTTTGGAAAGAATGAATTTTCTTCATAGAATTGGAATTATTACTTAAAATGAAGGTAATACTCTGAAATGAAGGCCATTTTATGCTCTAGAAATATGAATGATACATCAAATGAAGGATAATAATAATAATAAGTCTTACACTTCATTAGTACTTCATTACCATTGCAAAACTCACAGATTATTTCATTTAGGAGGCATCATGGTAAGGAAAAAAGAGCAACAAATATGGAGTCCAAAGATTTGGATTTAAATTCCATCTCTGACTTCTCCTGTGAACTCGAGCCATTCACTTAATTTCTCCAAGCCTCAGCCTACCCATTTGTAAAATAAAATAACTGGACTAGATGATCTCTCAGGTCTCTTCTGGGCAGCTAGGGAGCAGCGTGGATAGAATGCCAGCCATAGATCGAGTCAGAAAAACTCATCTTCCAGAATTCAAATCTGGCCTCAGGTATTTCCTAGTCATGTCCCCCTGTGCAAGTTCCTTAACTCTTTATACCTTAGTTTTCTCATTTGTAAAATGAGCTGGAGAAGGCAATGGTAAACCACTCCAGCATCTTTGCCAAGAAAATCTCACATGGGGTCATGACATCATACGGAACTGAACCACAATAACAAAGTCTCCTCTAGTTATATATTTCTGATTCTCAACCCTGTAAGGTACCCTAGAGTTAAAGACCAAAGCATGTAGGGAATGAGGGAAAGAATAATTGACTGTAAAGACTAATAATCTACAACTGAATTAACATTGATTTATATTCAAATACAAAAGTTGCTGCTTCATCAGAAAAAATAATGGAGGCATTTTCTTCATCCAGGTTCTGCTGAACAGGCAATCTTTTGGTCTCAATTGGGACCTATAAATCTGGTGACTGAAAATGTCTTACTTTCTCTCTTTTCCATTATAACTAGAAGTGCTAGTTGGGTTTTTAAGATCCCTTTAAGCTTTATGACTCTATGACCTCCCCCTTTTCCTGTCTTCTTGGTCTGCCAAGTCTCTCATATAGATCAATAGTTCAGTAACAATCCTATCTCACAGACTATTTGCATGATAAAGTGAAGAGTTGGACCCTTGCTAAATAAGAGAACTGGCCAAAAGCAGGATGATAAGGGGGAACAATGTGAGTTAAATCTCTCCCCTCAAGATTCTTATAGCCAGGTAGTATTTATGATAAAAATAATTATGAAGATATTCTAACAAGATGCTGAATTTGACTGTTTTTTAAAAATTGTCCACTATGTTCTCAAATTGTCAGACACTTAGAATATTTTTATATATACTCATAAATTTAATAGAATAAATCTGAAGTCCTCCTTTCCCACTCCTAACCTAACAATGCATAAACTATTTTTTAAAGATTTTTTAAAATTCTTTTATTCTTCTTGGGTGGGAATGTAGAACTGCTAATGCTGAATAGAATGCTAAATATTGTAGAAAAGAGAGAGAACACTTATGATAATGTATGTTCTTCCTTGGCCACTGATTGGACTCACTAAATTATTTATTGTTTCTTTAAGACTGAGCAGTACTTAAGAAATGTGCTTTGATTCCCTTAAACATCATTAGGTAGTTATTTCTAGCTAGTTATCTCATTGCCATCCCTCTATTGATTTTAATTAATTGGAATAATAAAAGAGGAGTATTTTCTTCAAAAAGGAAATATTTTTAACAGTAAATGGTTTCTTCTAAGTCTTTATGCCTGAATGATTGTGCTTTTATGGATATTACAAATTTATCAAAATTCCTCTGAGGTTAATAGAGACCAGTCTTAATTTAATGACACTTTTAAGTAATGATGGTTTTAATTGTTAAATCTGTAATGATTATGGATTGAAGGTGTTTTCATTAAGATTATAAATGTCCTTGTTGTGCTGTTAGTAGAGCCATCTTGTAGGTAGTCAATAAGGCCATCTGGGAAGAGGGTTTTTAAAAATTCTGCTTGGTTATCTAACCATTCTCTAGTTGAAGATATTTATTCCATAACCATCCAAAACAAATTCCACCAAAAATGTTATTACTTTCGATCCATCTCCAATGTCTGATGTAAAGCAAATGACAGTTATTCCAAGGAGATGAGGGCAACTAAATGGCACAGTAGATGGAATGCCCAGCCTGGATTCAGAAAGTGTCATATTCCCCAGGTAAAATTTGGCCTCAGACATTTTTTTAGCTGTGTGATTTGTCTCAGTTTTCCTCATATGAAAATGAGCTGGGGAAAAAAATGGTAAACCACCTCAATTTATTTAACAAGACCTCAAAATGAGGTCACAAAAAGTCTGAACCAATTGAAAATGACTAAACAATAACATTCCAAAGAGTTGTCCAACAGAGTCACAAGTGACACAGTTTGCACAACTGCCATGCAGCCAGAAAACCAGATTAAAATGTAATTGGGAAATATTTAATAAATTACATAAAAACAAAATACAACATAGGTATAAACACATGTTTATATGTCAATAAATAATTAATGATAAAATTAATTTTATTATTTATTATTGATAAAAATTTATGATTTTTATGATATGATAAAAAATTAATGATAAAATAAAAAATGATAAAAAAATAAAAAAAACAAAGTCAATAAATAATTAATGATAATCCATTTTTATTTGAATTTACATCATTGCTGTAGAAGACTGAGTATTGGACTTAGATTTAGGAAGACTTGAGTTCAAATCTGCTTCATTTATTTACCATTTGTGTAACCTTGGGCCAGTTACTTATTTTTCTAAGCCTTAGTTTCCTCATCTTTAAAATGGAGATAATGATATCCCATGTTTCACAGGGCAGTTGCAAAAATCAGATCAGTTCATGTAAAATAGTTTGCAAATCTAAAAGTTCTATTTAATATCAACTATTTTATTATTATTGTTAATGTACAGTGAACAAGGTAAATTTATGTTCTTTAAAAAAACTATCTAATCATTAATTATTATGGCTTCTTGACTTAGACATTTAGTAGATTATTAAACTAAATTCATGCTGTATCTTCAGATATAATTTCATTTGAGGTTTTTCATATTTAATGTAAATGGTTCCACATTTTAAATGTAACATAAAATCTATCTGGTCATTGCTTTTAAGCCTATCCCAATAAATATGCAAGTCATTTTTCAGTCTGTATTTAATGGCAGTTAGGAATTTACATACATTTCTGTGACACTGTATCTGATAAAGAGAAAATCTCTTCATGTCATCAATTAATAACTTGTATCAGTTAATTTTTACCAGCACAAAATCTCTCTTATTCCCAACATTCAGGTAATTGCCAAGTAATTCCACTTTCCAGTATCCTGGACATCTGTTGCTTTGTTTCCATTTCTATTAACATAATTCAAGGCTAGGATTTCTGCTTAACTTTTTATGGGGGTAATCTCCTAATGAAATAACCTTCCAATTGATTTCCCTACTTCTTGTCTTTCTCTTTTCCAATTTCTCTTTCATACCACTGCTACATTCATTTTCATAATATAATTTATTTGGCCATTGTATTAGTGCTCTATTTTTTGAAATGCCACCACTGGAATATCAGTTTGTCATTCAGAGCCTTCTACAGTATGGTTCCTGACTACCTTTGTAGCCTTAACACATATGATTATTTTTTTATCTTTTCTATTGCTGCCATTTCAACCATTTCACAAACAGAATGGGGACCCTAGTATCTACACACACACTCTCTCACACACCTTTGCTTAGTTCACTATTTATGTCTGTAATGTCCTTCTAATGTTCCACTATTGAAATCCTACTTGTCGGTCAGGATTTAGCTAAAATGTATTTGATGACCTAATTTCAGATATTAAGAGATGGATGGTACTTCAGAGGTCAATTCTAAACTCTTCATTTTTCTAAGGAGGAGACTGAGATTCTCTGTGACTTCTCCAAGGTCATAGGTAGTGAGTGCCAGAGCAAAAAAATTCTCATAAGCATTATTTTAGGTGATCCTTGTAACAACCAGATTACTCTTTTCTTTATCCATTTTAATTATTTATCTATCTGCTATCTGATCTCTGCTTAAATGAAATTTCTTTGATGGCAAGAACTATTTAGTTTTATTTCACTTTGGTGCCTAGCACAGGGCTTTTTACATAGCAGAAAGCTTAAAAATAACTGCTGAATATTGAAGGCAGATTAATTGTTGAAAGATCAAAATTGGATTATAAAATGTAAAGCGGAAAGGGATCATAGACTTCATTTAGTTGAATCCTCCTCATTTTACATATGAGGAACACAGGTACTAGAAATACTATATGACTTACTTGTCTATACATTTCTTGTTTCAAATCCAAGATCCACATTTAAGTCCAGTGGCCTTTTTTTTTTTACATGGCAAGTTCATGACTATTGAAAAAAATTCCTGATTATGTTTTGGTACAATTTTTAATAATCATTATTTGACATTTTTATCCATATTCTCTCCTCTCTAACTGCCCCCTTTTTCCTAGAAGACAGCAGATAATGTGACAAATATCATGTGGTTGTGTTTCTAGGAAAGACATAGATGTAGCCTCATATGAGACTCTGATTAAATGTTATTAAGTCCCTTCTAAATCCTTTGATGCTGTGATATAACTTCAATTAAAAATAAGATTACTGATTTAGCAATCATTGCTTTGTGGCTTTTCTTTGCAACCATCTATATTACAGAAGATGGAATACTATACTAGGTGGGATACTGTAGTGGTACAGACACCAGCCTGGTAATCAGAAAACCTAAATTCTAATCTTGGATTTACAGTTGCTAGCAGAATAGCAATGAGCAAGTAATTTCATCACCCTGGTTCTCATTTTCTTAATCTGTAGAGTGAGGGAATGGGAACAGATCATTAGGTCATAGGACAGTTGATTTACCACTAGAAGGGATCTTAGAGGTAATCTAGTAGTAGATAATTTCCAGGATCTATTCTAGCTCCAACATTCACTAATTCCAAAGAAATTCCAAAGGGAGAAAGAAAGGCAAATAAAATGAGAAACCCATGGAGAAGCGGAACAGCACTGAACTTAAAGATAGAGGAAATGTAGATATGAATCCTACATGTAACACATTACCTAAATGAATCTAATCAAGTCACTTAAATATTAATAGCTTTAGTTTTCTCATTCCATAAAATAGAAGTAGTGCTTGCATTACTTCCTTCATGTATTTCTGTTGGAGGGGGGTAATATAGGAGTAGAGGATTTCATGAAGAAAATGTTAACTATAGAACTTTTTTTTTGGTCTTAGATCATTGTGTTGATCAGAGTAGTTAAGTATTTCACAATCGAATATCTGATTTACATTATTGCTATTACTGTACATAATGTTCTGGTTCTGTTCCCTTTGCATCCATTCATGTAAGTCTTCCAAAGTCTTTTCCAACACCATTATGTCCATCATTTCTTATAGCACACCATTCCATCACAACCATATACGACAACTTGTTTAACCATTCCTAAATTAATGGGCATCCCCTCAATTTCCAATTCTTTGCTATCACAAAAATAGTTGCTATGAATATTTTTATACATATAGGTCCTTTTTATTTCACCTCTTTGGAATCCAATCTCGTCTGTAGTTGTATTGTTGTATCAAAGAATCTGTATAGTTTTATTGCCTTTTAGGCATAGTTCCACATTTTTCTCCAAAAATGTTGGGCCAGTTCACAACTGCACCAATAGTAGATAAGTATGCCAGTTTTCCCACATCCCTTCCAGAAACTGTCATTTTCTTTTCTGGCATGTTAGCCAATCTGATAAAAATAATATGGTGCCTTACAGTTGTTTTGATTTGCATTTCTTTCATCGGTATTGATTTAGAGCATTTTCCCATATGACTATAGATGGTTTTGATTTCTTTTTCTGAAAGCTAACAAATAGAGGGCTTTGTGAATCTTAAAATTTAACACAATATTATTATAAGTAATAGTTGATGAGGAAAGATTGAAAATTTACCCACCACAAAAGCAAAATTTGAGAAAGATTCTTTTAAAACCAAGTTAATCTTATGTTTAGTAGCCCCTGAAAGGAACATTGTATTACTACATAACAAAATAATTGGCTTGATTTAATCAAAATAATTTAATAAGGAATTATTAATCATCTATTTATTAGGCACAAAAATTAGGGATACAAAGAAAATAATGAAAGTAGTTGCCCTCTCTCTCCACCCTTCCACCACATATGTCAGTATATTTCTATCTATGGAATGGGAATTAGCAACTTAATAATGTATGGATAGAGGTAAGTCATTCAGTCTAGCCAGGCTTTGCAAGTCTTAAAATGTCATATAAATTCTATCTGCTATTATAGACTCTTTGTAGGAAATAGAACTTGAACTAAGCCTTGAAACAACCTAGGGAGTCCATAAGGTGGAGATAAGGAGAGAAAGCCTTCAAGGTTTAATGATTTTATATATGATATATAATATAAAGTCTGTGCGAAGGTGATATGGAGGTAGGCAATGGAATGGATGAAATGGAATGGAGAAGAAACAGCCAATATTCCAATATTGCTTGTATATAATGTTTGAAGGGAACTAATATGTAGACTGTTGTTGGTCAGTTCTACACAGAAGAGTTAGTATTTATCCTAGAGGCAAGCTGGAGCCCATTGAAGCATAATAATCAAAAGCAGAAGAAATGGTTTCAGATCTAATCTGTCATTGGCTAATTGTGATCTTGAGAAATGACTTGTTCTTTGGGCCTCAATTTTTTTTTTGCCTACAAGATAGAAGCATTACTGATTCCTACTCATTTATCATAAACAAGAGTATTGTATATATCAGACACCAGTGTCACGGAGACCCTAAATCTAAGTAAGTTATCTATGGCATTGTGATTTGGGAAAGAATGAACAGAGATCAGACAAGGAAGCAAGGATTCAAAGGATAAATTGATGTTCATAAAGCAGGTTTTGTATGATTAAGCAATGTTAAATCACCTTGCTAGGCAATGTTTTAAATTTTATTATTTAGTTATTAAATTTTAAATTAAATTATAAACCTCTTCAAGTTTTTCACCACTGTTAAGATTTTTAAATAATATGGATATTAAATGGTTAACTTCTTAACTGAAAAACATTACTATAAACCATTTCATTACTTGACAATGCCAAATGCCTATATTAATGTTTTGTATATGTTATTATTTTCCTTTGTCCCAGATGAACAAGCATTTATTAAGTACATACAGTATACCAGGCATTATGCATGGCATTGAGATACAAATACATTGACTTAATAAGCACTCCTTACTTGCAAAGAGTGTTCATTCTAAGGAAAAGACAAAGGTACACCTAAGTATATGTAGAATTAACATTAAGGGAACAAATATTATTTCCATTAATTGGGAATCATATTGGGAAGAGTGAGAGCTAAATGGCCACCTATGGGTTTTTGCCCATTGTTTCTCTAGTCTGCATGATTAAAGCATATTTATGGTTGAAAATTAAAATGTACCATTCAGGCAATTAATTCTTAAATAATATTTTCCTTCTTCCTCAACATAGCAAAAATATTTGTGTTTGTGCATATACATGCATGTATAAGTATGTGTGTTTTGTGGTTGTTTCAGGAAATTTATATTAGATATTAGAAATGGCCTAATATCTACAGAGAAA
Organism: Monodelphis domestica; assembly: GCF_027887165.1. NCBI lineage: Eukaryota > Metazoa > Chordata > Mammalia > Didelphimorphia > Didelphidae > Monodelphis > Monodelphis domestica. The sequence goes on along the minus strand of NC_077230.1, from coordinate 175,649,416 downwards.
ACCAATGTAGAGAGCTCCAGTAGTTTAAACATTTGTGTAATATAATATGATTTAAAGTGTAATAGGATAGCTCTTGTTCCTCAATAATTTTCCCTCATACTTTGCCAAATTCTCATAATAAGGTAATCTTGAAATTTGGGCTATCATATGGAGGGGAATTAATTTTGTAAGTACAAGGTCTTCTCTTTGGCCACTGGTCATCAGGTGGTTATCCCTTTATACCTCATAACAAGCACATGAAGGTAAGTAGGCTTTACTTTACCAGTTTATAAGTGAGAAAGATAAGGCTCAGCACAGTAATGACTTGCCCAATGTTGAATAGTAATTAAGTGTCAGGGCCAGAATTTGGATCAAGACTTTTATTTCTAAGTCTCATTTCTTTCCAACACTATCTCAATTTTTAACATCTCACATAATTTTAAGGTTTGCAAAGCACTTTACATACTTATCATTTGATCTCAGAGACAGAAATGGTAGAGTTCAGTTAGGTGTTTTAAACACAAACAAACACTATCCCACCTGTTCTTTTTTTCTTTTCTTTTTTTAAGTTTTAATTTTTAAATTTTATTTATTTTTATTTAATTTATTGATTCATGTTCTTTTCCTTCCTCCCTAAGCCCCCAAACCCATAGCCAAGGTTTAGTTCTGTAAACCTCAAAATTTCTCAGACTTATGAATGTTAGGGGTTTCCCCCATTGGGGAATCTTCTACTTAAAAAAAAATTCCCTAGCAGATGGTGAGAACTCTACTTGAGTGTGGGGGCTCCTAGTTATGGGAGTGTCCCTGCTCCACCCTATTTAAGACTGCTTTAGGACAGAAAACTGCTTGCTAAACAATGAAAGTACTTTGATCCATGCTTATGGAAGGGACAGGAAGTTCTTTGAGTCATGACTGTTTTAGAATTGATACAATGGGATACTAAGTACCTATAAAGGTGGGACAACTTGTAAACTACTTAAACCTAAAAGGGTGATAACTTATTCAGAGGTGTTTCTTAATGAAATTTGTCCACACAGCAGCATTTTTTCCTGATTTACTAAAGAGATTAAAATTACTCAGCTGTGAATTCAAAATGGGCGGTCCTTTAGAAACATCTACAGTGATTGGTAGATGTAAGGACTTAGGGGAGGTGACAGAGGAAATATTGCCCTTAAAAATAAGAACTTGGATCTCATTCAGGATCTCGATTTCTGACTCTCATTCTGGAGGAGAGCTCCTTGAGGAGCTCCTCTGAGGGGCTCTGTCCCTCTGGGGTAGGAGCTCTGGAGACTCTTGAGAGAGGCCCTTTGAAACAATCTCTGGCTGGAAGACTCTTTGAGGAAGGACTCTGGCCTGGTGTCACTAATATCCTTGTTTAGTCAGACCTTGTGGTGAGTGTTAAAAAACTGACTGATTTCTCTTTTAAGACTCAGGTCTAGGCCATATTGGCTTGAGGCACTTCATACTTATTCCTTTCTTACTCTCTCTCTCTTTCTTTTATTACTCATTGTATTGTTAATTAAAATCTCTATAAAACCCAATTGATTTGGGTATTTGAATAATTGGGAATATTTCCCTGGCGACCACCTTATATTTTATTTTAAAACCCAAGACACTGTCGTGAAACATATTTCTGCAGTCAAACTTACTCACCCTCTGTTATATCTATCACAATTTATATCTTCCACTATTTTAATCACTACAGTTTAAGATCTCAACCATTTTAAATCTCACAGTTTATGGCAACCTTACGAAGTTGGAGAGAAACCCTCAAAAGACTTCTGTGAAATCTCTTTCCTTTATCTCTTTGCCTTATTACTTGTCTATCAGTCAGTTTTGTTTTCTGTTTTAATTTGACTTCAATTTACAGCTGCAGGAACGGGTGAGTAAAAAACCTTTTTGATTCTCCTTAAATTAAGCTGTTTTAGATCTTAGCAATAGGGCCCTAAGGTCCTGGCTAGCAATTGCCTAAATTAGGATTAGAAAAACCTGGGAAAACTTTTTGGCCTTGCCCTGCTTCCCACCTTTTTACTTTAGAAATATGGAGTCACAGACAGTTCAGACACAGACAGTTCAGAACTTAGTTAACAACTGGAGTTTCAGCAAATACTTTGTTCTTTTCTTAGAACAAGCATTGGTCTGCAGCTTACTTAGCTGGCTCATCAGCCCCATGACCAATCTTATAAATACAGAATTCCTTGTCTCTCTGAAAGGGCTCATAACATGGAACTTATGGCAAAATCTAATCAACATACTACTTTCCCTTGAGTTTTTGATTGTTGTAATTTTAATATTGTATTTCCTTGAAGAACTCAATTCTCAGTCAAACCAACCAATTGCTCCCTCTCATATTCAACAAATGGAAAAACTAAATACTAGACAGGACCTTATAGAGGAAGGTCAGGGAGAGATTGTAACTTTTATAAAAAGCATTAACAGAGAATTAAGAACAATATCAGAATCTCTGTCCCACCTTGCTATGGACAATAACCCTCTTAACGAACCCACCCCTCCCCCTGCCCCCTTGGCCTCAGAAAACTCTAACTAATCAATCAACTCTGAATTCACACCCCACCCACGCTTCTGACCCAACACAATCAACTCTAAATTCACACCCTACCAGTACTTCTGATCTTAATCCCTCTACTTCACACCTTACTGATTCCTCCAATCCAAACACCTCTGTATCCTTTCACACTTCTTCCTTGGCTCCTCCTCATCCTACACAATCTACTTTATAGATAAGGAGAAAGACTGAAAAGGGTTAAATAATTTGCTTAGGTTCCCACAGCTCATAAAGGACTGAGGAAGAATTCAAAAAACTCAAGTCTTATGAACTTCAAACCTGCAAACTAGCTAACACATTACATAGCAGCCTCATCTATCTACCTAAACAACATTACACACAAATTGGAGCAATTAAAATAATTGCAACATCCTAAATATAAATTGTAGAATCAGCATGATATGGTGGATAGAAAGTCAGCCTTTCAGAAAAACTTGGGCACAAAAGTAGTCTCTTGCCTATGCTGGCTATGTGACCCTGGGCCAGTCTCTTAACCTATCAGTGGCTCTGGAAACTGTCTAATACTGAATTTCAGAATATTTGCTCATCTGTTTTCACGGAGAAGGTGATCTTGTCAGTTCTCACAAAAAGAAGAGTCTAACTTATTGACTGTTAACCTAAAAGACTGGTCTTGGAACCAGAAAAACCTGAGTTCATAAGTTGCCTTGGATACTTACTAGTTGTGTGATCCTTTGCCAGTCATGTAATCACTATCAGCTATAGTTTCCTCATCACCAAAATGGAAATGATAATAGCACCTACCTCACAGAAGTAGTTGTGATGACGAAATGAGAAAATATATATATACAGCACTTTGGAAATCTTAATGCGCTACATAAAGGTGAGTTACTATTTTCATCTGTTCAGCCACAGTCAGGAACATTGTATATTGTCCTCAGCATCATGACATCGTTTGGGTGGTCTTTGAGCATGAAGGGCAATGGATGACCACCTGGTTATTTTATTGATGTTATTGTTGCCTGTTAAAACTTTGCTTACCCAAATATTTGTTTTCTGTATACCTCTCACATCTGAGCCCTTTTCTCAGCTTCTGGTCCCAGATGGTTTTCAGTTATTTTTGAGAGGAAAGGTGTTAATTGGCTTCCTTAAATCCTCTTAATTAGACATCTTTACTCCAGAATATCAAACCCCTTCCTACAATCTCTGTCTGGTAGTTCTTAATCTTTCTTCTCCAATTGATTTGCTATAACATTCCAGTATGCTGCTTTTACTCCTTTATCAGACAGATCTCCTCCTGCAGGGTAAAATCATTCTTCCATTTGATTATATGGCTTTGAAAAAAAGCAATTATACTAATTTTTCCTGAACAGTTTAAAACAACTAACCATATTTTTTTCTCCAGTATCTATACAGGTTTCTCCAAAAACCTATCCCAAGGATGAGGGAACTAAAGGGCTTGATAGCATAACAAAAACAGATTAGCTTTCCAGTATTTGTGATAATGTTGGCATGAAATAGCATGGTATGGTGTAAAGAGCACTAACCCAAGAGTCAGTACACCTAATTTGTAGTTTCTGATCTTCTAGTCATTAACTGCCCAAGCCTACACAAGTCACCTCATTTCTATGAACTTTAATCTTCCCATCTGTAAACTGGAAAGGTTGAATTAACTTATCACCAGGATTTCTTCCAGCTCAAAAAAACCTGCTTTCCAGATAAATTTCTTTTTTTAAATCATCTTTTATACCTATTGATAATTATATTAAAGTTAGGATCCTAGCTCAAAATCTAGTGCCCCTTCCTACCTAGAGTTACATATCAGAACTTTGGAAAACAGAATGAGTCTTCTTGAAATAATTCCACAGATAGATATTTATTTTTATTTTTAATTTATTTTAGTTTATTATTTGTTAAAAACCTTTACTTTCTGTCTTAGAATCCATATTATGTATTGGTTCTAAGGCAGAAGAATAATAAGGGCTAGGCAATGGAGGTTAAGTGACTTGCCCAGGGCCACACAGCTAGGAAGTGTTTAAGGGCAGATTTGAATCCAGGACCTCCCATCTCTAGGTTTGGCTCTCAATCCATTGAGACACCCAGCTACCCCCCACCCCCAGATAGATATTTATTGAAATAGCTACATATGCTTTGCCATCCTACTTCGATAAACTTCCTTCCCAATAAATACATACCATCTGATTATTTGAATTTTTCTCCCTTCTCATTTGTTAGCTGTTGTCTTTTAAATGACTATCATAAATGGCAATCCTGGCATCTCAAAGTTGGGAAAGAGTATCAGACTTTATCAACTCTAACCCATAGTTAAATAGGAATTACCTATACACTATCAGGATCCTCTTCTGTCAAATGAAGGGGTTGAACTGGATGATCTGTGACTATCTGTGACACTGACTTGCTCAGTGACTTTAATATTGTTCCTTCTCTCTATTCTGCCTCGCCATCATCTCCAAAGCATTCAGGATACTCATTTTGGTGCATTAATTGGACCCCTGCCACTCTAAATTACCTTTGTCTTCACTCTGCTTCAGCAAAGTAGGATGTACTTTTTATCTCTCCACCATATAGAACCCCATTTCCAAGATCTTGAACACTGAGACTATGTTTTCTGACCACAACCACAAACTCTATGCTTCAACTGCCTTTTTTTTTCTGTATGTTTCTACTTCTCGTTGCCACTACTGTTGTTCCTCACCCTCATTGGCCCTTTAAATCACTTAAATCTTCCCTCTTCTCCCTAGTGTCTCTCTCGTGGTTTCACTTGACTCCCCATAGTCTTGACTCCATGACCAACTGCCTCACATAACTCTCACCCTGCAATCATTTGTACCTCTAACTTTGTGCCATTCCCAATCTGCCAGTTCTCAATTCTGAGAATCTCCTTCCATTTGGAATAATTCTCTGATCTTACTGCTCAGTGTCAGGAAGAAATTATGAAGTTGGGCTGATGTGGGACACTCCAAATTTACACTCTATAATCCATGTAGGCTACTATATAACATCTGAATTTCTCCAATTGAATCTCATTGGTTCTCTATTTCATTTTCCATTATGACTTTATCAAACTTACAATTCTATTCTAATTTTTAAAAAACCTTTGCATTCCATCTTGAAATCAATACTGCATATTGGTTCCAAAAAAGAAAAGAATTAAGGGCTAGGCAGTGGGGATTAAGTGACTTGCCCAGGGTCACACAGCTAGGAAGTACTACTCTATTTTTAAATTATTAAAAAAATATAGGAAGGGGTTTTGTGTGTTATCAAATTAGAAGCCCAAACTACTGCTTGTACTTTTAAAAATCACAGTGAAAGAATTATATACTGCTATTATAAAGATACTAATCAGAAAACATAAAGAGAAATCTGTAGGACTCCAAAGGACTTAAATAAAAATTAGATAAAAATTAAATTTTCCTATACACCAATGCAATACTGATCCTGAAATGATTGTACATTGGAGATGACTCTTTTAAAAAAAAAGTTTCTTATTGTAACTTTTCCAGATAACATATCAATAGAAATTTTTATTAATCATTTTCTAACATTTTGTGATCTATATTCTCTTCCTGCCTCCCTCTCTTTTCCCCTCCTCAAGATGACAGGTAATATGATAAAGGTAAATATGTTATCATGCAGTACATATTTCCATGTTCATCATGTTTTGAAAGAAGATGGATATTGCTTATTCATGGAAAAAACTCACAAAGGACTTAAAATAAAAAATTCATTAAAACTCCATCAGTTCCTTCTATAGTGGTGTACAGCTTTTTTCATCATGACTCTCTTGAAGCTATCTTGAATCCTTGCATTGCTAATGATATTTAAGTCATTCACAGTTGATCAAAGTATTTTATTGCTATTACTATGCACAATGTTCTGATTCTATTCACTTTACTTTGCATAAGTTCCTATAGAGTTGAATTTGTTATGAATTTGTTAATGTTTCTAAGGTGATTTTTTTTTTTGTGCTTAAAAAGTCTTGAATGGCTCTACAGTAGAGTCTTGTTTTTGTCACTTGTGGAATCTCAGCAAGGGATATAACTTGCTGAACCTAAAGTAGTCATGTTGGATATCCATAACAGTTGGGGAGAAACTTATGAAGAAAGCATTAAAATAAAATGGTTGGCTAAGTTAGTATTGATTTATTCATAATATATGGTATTTCATAGATACAAGAGACTGTAGTGAGGGGCCAGATTGGTCCTGTTTTTAGTTTTATATCTTGAGATGAATATTTCATTGTTAATAAGTATACTAAAACAGTATATAAAAAACTGAGTATGCATATTAGAAAACCTTAAAATGCTAGGTTTGAATATTTATTACTTACTTCAATAATTCAAGATATATGATTTCACCAATGCATATACATTGCTATTCCCTACATTCATTAGTAGATAAATCAACAAACACTTATGTAAAAATTAAATTATATCTCAAAGAATAAAATATTATATTTTATGAGATTTATTAAGGATCATTAGAAATCAAGGAATAAAGAAGATGCAAAATAAAAACCACATGCCCATGGCTGATTAGTCCATTTAAAATCCCTGCACTTAGCTTACCACCATACTTGCTACATCATTACAAAGGAAGAGAGCATGGGAGGCATAACTGATAGTTAAATACCAATTGTGATTTCCTCCACATGGAGACTCAGGAGAGATTATAGGGGATTCTGGGAAATACCAAGGACTTCTGGGGATTGAAGTCTAGGGTTCAAAAATCTCTATTTATACAATTTATTAATTAACTTTGTGTGCCAGATACCATGCTGGTCTTTCTCAGTTGCTCTGTCTGGAAGTCATTGTTCTACTTCAACTGGCTTCCAGATGAGAGGCTTACAGTCTATGTCCAGAACTAGGACCTTGGGCCATCTTCAGAGCACAATCAGTCATTAAAGTGAAGAAAGATTCTTGCAAATATTTTTTTTTCAGAACACACCATATAGTTCACTTAAGTAGTTTCCTGCTTCCCTCTGCATTTACCTAAATAAACTAATTAGGTTATTTTTAACTTATTAAACACTTGTATTGGAATTCTCATCTTAGCATAAGTGTTGATAAATAGGATCAGGAGATTTATAGTTATTGGAAAACTTAAGAGAGTTTCTCATCCAATGCCCTCATATTATAGGTAATTAAACTCCAGTCCATGGAAGTTGTGACCTGCTAAATGTTTTAAAATAGTAAATGAGGAGTTTGGATTTGAATCCAGATCTTTTCAACCTTAATTTTTTTCACTCAGTGACGCCAAGATTTATGCAGTTTTGGTAAACAAAACACATACTTTTTTTATAGGAAGTGAAAATGGAAATTGAGAATCATGTTATATCATTGACTGATCAATGTTACTAAATTTAGATTTCACAAATAGCTAGTTAACATAAGTATTCAGCAATAGATCATTGATTTTTCCACTCACACATTTCAAAACAAATATCCTAGTATAATAAAAGGAGCACTGAATTAAATGGTTGTCATAGGGACCTGCTCTAAAACCTTGACTCTGCTACTATCTTTGTTCTTGGTCAAATAACCACTTCTCTGAATCTCAGTTTTTCTCATCTATAAAATGATGGACTTAGGTTGATGGTCTTTAAACTTCCATTCCAAAGCCTATGAGCTGAACTTTAGTATTTGAGATAGGGTCATATATGTGATATTGAATTTTTAACTTTTATTCTGGTAGATGCATTTAAAAATTAGTTTAAAATCATTCTTTTTTCCATATTTTCTTTTCCTTCTCATCTCTAGAATTTCAAGTCATTGGTTTATCTTAACTTAATTATAGAAAAATAAGGTTATTTCATAATTTATACTATATAGTCTTACAGTTAGTTCATCCTCACAATACTAGGCTTTGTGATCATGTCTCTTTCATGTATTTGAAAGGACTTACTTTAACAATACTAGGAGATCCTCTCCCTACTCACCCCATTTTAAATTAAATAATATTCCCATTTGGGAATTTGTTAACTATATGAGTAATAATCTTATGAATAAAGATTATGAAAAAATGTCATTTAAGTTTTTCTCATTTTCTAGAAGGAGTAAGCTTATGAAATACATCATTTTTCATTAGCTATAAATAGCAACAAATTGTTTTTAAACCATTAAAACAAATACTTATACATTATAGAATTATTTTAATAGTACTTGATATAGATATGTAAATTGCAACTGAAGTCTTTAGAGATGGATATAAATTCTTTATTAATAGTAATTTAATTTGCAATAAATTATGAAGTTCCATCTTAAAAGAATTTAGTTTATTTATAGATAGGTTACATGACCTCTAACTACAAACACAACTCAACTCTGAGATCCTGAAATTTATGGTATGTTTAGCCTTTGCTTTCTGTAGACAGTGTGTTGCTTGCAATGGTAGATGGATGGCCATTGCCTTGGGATACTGGGGTTTTGATACTTGCATCTTAGTTTGAGGAGGCCTTTTCAGATTTTGGAGCTTCCTTGTTCTTAATGTAGTAGGCCTTTAAACAGAATGACTGATTAGAATGGAAGATTTAATGACTTTGTATCTCTGTAAAAAAGTATTTTGTAGTAGTAGATATAAGATAATCATTAGGAAGCAGTTAACTATTTTGAAGAAAGGGCATTTGTAATGTTTTATTAAACATTTTAATAATGGCACAATTAATAGAAACAATTAGAGTGTTGTCTAGAATTTATTGGCAATTAGAAGGGTTTTTTTATCCTGATATTTCAGGAAGTTATAGTATTTGTGTCTATTAATTATGTTTTAGTTTTTTCAATTATACTATATTCTTGCTATTATCTTTTTTAATTAGTTTCATTTCTTTTGTGTCTCATTTTTTCATGTTTTGTCTTTTACATGTAAGTTTGCTTTCTTCCTTAAAAAATTACCTTGAAGGAAGCATATTTAACGTTTTTTGAATGAAATATTGGTTGTTGGGGTTTTTTTTTGAGCAATGTAGACATAACCTTATGGTTTTACTTGCGATTTTCAATCAAATAAATTAAGGTAGTTAAATAGATATGTTCTAGATGTGTAGATTTCATGATAATATTAAGAGTAGTGTAATGGAGGAGGAAAATGGAGAGAGAAAGAATGGAGGTTTCCTCTCCTCTCTTACTAATGGGGAGAGGTTTAAACCAGCTTCTGTCTCCACTGGAAGAATGATGAAAGGGAGAAGTGGGGATTGGAGACAGGGTTTAAAGCAGGTTGATTCAGTTGAGGTGGCAATGTCTCCCTCAGTGGAGTTCAGGACCCCTGAGGCTGTCAGCCTCAGTGAGGCAAGATGATCCCCTTTGACCTCACTTCCCAAAGACACCTTCGTTGTCAGCCCTTTGGGTTTAATGTATGGCACCAACTGGTACGGAGTTCCTCAGCCAGCTGTACTGAGTCACAGGGGTTCAGAATGAAACCCTTTCTCTGTTGTCACAGATAAGGACTAGTTGCTAGTCTAACTTTATCTCTTTACTCAAATTATAAAGACTGGCCCAAACCCAGATCTATCTTTATCTAGTACAATTTCTCTGATGTCAAAGGGTAAGGCAATGGCGGAGGAATGAGGAGAAAAGGGTAAGTGGGTGAAGGACAGTCCTGTGGTTTGCCCCCCTTGCAGATTGACTTTCAAAGTCTGGAGGCCAGAGGCTTCTGGGTCTTGGCCTCCATTTTCACCAACTGCTTCTTGTCCCTACACTTAAGGGATAACTAATTTCTAGTGTTTAGTCCAATGAACAGATAAGGGAGAGAGATCCAAGGGAAAGGATCAGGTTGGCTCAAGCCAGAGTGAGTTCAACAAAATCCCTCTTGAGAATCGTGTAGCTGTTGATGAATCTCAGAGGAGGTATTGAGGGTCTCTAAATGGAGTCTGGTCCCAACTGATAGAGAAATCTGGTTGAGCTCTTTCTCAGCCTCTGGGAAATGCTCCTTCTCCTCCATTGGCTTCAGAGTTCTATCCAGCTTTCAGAACTGCCAGGATTCTCTTGCCCCTCCTCCACTCCTCCTCAATCTGATCTGTCCATCAGACTGGCTTCTCATGTCAACAGCAAGGTCTCTCTTCCTTACTTTACAGTAGAAAGATGGGGCAGATAGGTAGCTCAGAGGATTGAGAGCCAAGCCTCGAGGAAAAAAAGTTCTAGGTTCAAAAATCTGCTCTAAGAAACTTTCTAGCTGTTGGGTCCTGTGCAAGTCACATAACCCCAGTTTTCTAACCTTTACCACTCTTCTGCCTTAAAGCACGACCTAGTATTGATTGTAAAACAGAAGGTACGAATTGTTTTTTTTTTAAGTGTTGGAAAGAATTTCCCAAGCTCTTCTGTGCCCAACAATGCGTTTGTTTTATAAAGTATTAAAAGGTTTGATCTCACTAAGGATCATTATACAGAAAACAAAAGTGAAACAAAAACCTTTTAGCTATCACAAATTTTGCTCATATTCTAAACTGTTTGTTTTGCAAATGTGTAGTTTTGGTGGCAAAGAGAAACAAGGAGAAATGAAATCCACCATCTGAGACTGTAGCTACCAGTTTTAGCAACTGAGTCCATTGGGGGCAGGTGATAGAAGTGAAGAAACTTTGGGGAGAGACCACTTCAGGTCTAAGATCTCACAAGGGCTGGCCCTCAGGATAGCACTACTAGAAGAGATATAAAGACTCAGCATACCCCAAAGTCATTGCTAGAATAGTTGCTTGAGGGGAAAGGGAAGAAGGAATAAAGGGAAGGCACAGCTATAGAATATACCCCAATTACAATTTGGGAAAATCTTGAGATTGTATTCCTCCTCATCCGGTGACCTTCCACTTCATTATGACTTTGGTCCCAGTTGTGTGCCTCCATGATGAGGAAAGATTCTAGAGAATCTGACCCTGCTAAGCCCTAGACGTGACTACTCAAGGTGTCAGGCTGGGATAGAGCATTGTAGAAAAGCATCTCAGTGGTTATTGAGCTGACTGTTGAGAAATAAAACCATAGTTTTGGAGGACAGGTATAGCCACAGGATTCATTGAGGGTGAGGTTCAATCCTGATTGGATTGGTAGGTTATGACATGGGATTGGCAAAGGACTTCTGGAGTGCAGGAGGAAGAACTTTATCACTTCTCTCTCCAGAGAGCAGATGCCCTGGAGCAAAGCCCTAGTCTCCTGCTTTGAACTTTTACTGTATTGGAAAAATAAAGCTGTGGAAGGATCATTAAACTAATTTTTACATAGACTATTAGCCTATATTATTACAGTAGCATATAGGTATATTGATAATACAGCTGATGGTTATTCTATATTAGTCAGATTTTCAGAAAGACAAAATTCATGATGTCACTTTACAAATTGTTGTGAGTCATCAATAATTAAGGATAATTATGTGAGCTCTTGGTTTGAAGGGGTCTAACCCTCTGAAATTCATGTCATCTTTCCACCCGGTACTCTAACCTTGATGACTCACAGAGGATTTTCTTTCTCTGACATGGTGCCCATAGGAAAGACAGATGATTCAGTCAGGGAATTCTTCATCTACTCTGCCTCTTTCCAACCACAAAGCCAGGAAATGTAATCAGAGCCTTATGCTCTGCCAAAACAAGTGCCTTCATAATGGGTAACTGACTTGTGCAATAACATCCATTAGGTAAAATGATTAAATATACATCAGTCCTTTGGCAGGAGAAACATGAAGATACTGAAATGAACATCATCATGTGATCAGCCTCTCCTGTTTAGAAAAGAAACATGTTTCTACCTTTGACATTTATCATCCCTGAATGCCTCAGCTTGACAGCAGGAAACCATTTTTTGTTGACAAGATTTTATTCAGTTCATGTTTTTCTTTGTGTTATATAGTAATTAAGTGATTGGTAAAACATTCTAAGAGACATTTTTTAAAAACCAGGAAAAATAAAATTTCTTTCTGCCTTTGAGTAGGTTATTTATATGATATTATAATATATTTTATTGCTTTTATGTCTAAAAATTAAAATCATTCTTCACTCTTTAGTAGTTTAAGCAAAGAACTTTTTATTCACCATATGGAAATCTTACATTAGTATTCAAAGATGAAATCTCTTAATATCCGACCCCAAGTTACAGCGTACATAACTTAGACTATTCCTAAATATATAGTACTGGTAGAATATTCAAAGATTTCTTCTCAAAATAGAATGACTCATTTTTATTGAACATTGGTTCTATAAACCCATACAATTAGTTGAAACAATGTTATAGGGAAATAATTTTCACAGAAGTAAATGTTATAAATAGATAGTAATGGGATTGTGAAATATAATTGTAACTTTTAAAATTAGTTTTTTATATTTAAATACCCAATTAACTGCTCCCTTCTTTCTACTCTGCCATTAGAAAAGACATCATTTGACAAAAGACAGATGCACATATAAGACATCTTTTTTAAAGAATTTAAGTTTAATTAATTAATTTTGGGTATTTTTCCATGGTTACATGAATCATGTTCTTTCCCTCCCCTCCTCCCATCCTATCCCAAAGCCAGCACACAATTCCACTGGGTTTTACACATGTCATTGATCAAGACCTATTTCCATATTATTAATATTTGCACTAGGGTGATCATTTAGAGGCTACATCCCCAATCATGTCCCCATCGACCCATGTGATCAAGAAGTTGTTTTTCTTCTGTTTCTGCTTCCACAGTTCTTTCTCTGGATGTGGATAGTGTTCTTTCTCCTAAGTCCCTCAGAATTGTCCTGGATCAGTGCATTGCTGCTAGTAGAAAAGTCTATTACAATCAATTGAGGCACAGTATATCAGTCTCTGTGTATGTACAATGTTCTTCTGGTTCTGCTTCTTTCCTTCTGCATCAATTCCAATTCACACGAAATTCCTCCAGTTAATATTCCTTTTACCACAATAGTATTCCATCACCAACATATACCACAATTTGTTCAGCCATTCCCCAATTGAAGGGCATCCCCTCATTTTCCAATTTTTTGCTACCACAAAGAACACAGCTCATAGAACACATCTTACTTATTTCTATTGATCAATTCTTTTTCTGGAGATGGACATAGACAAGTCATTCTTCAAACAATATTTCTTTTGCTTTATATAATATTTTCTTGATTTTGCTCATTTCACTCTTCATAATATCTGGTAGTTTCCATGTTTTTTTTAAATTAACTTGTTCTTCATTTCTTAAGACATAGCACTATTCCATCACAATCATATGCCACAACTCTCTTAGCCATTCCCCAATTGATGGATATCCCTTCAATTCCAAATTCTTAGTCAATAAAAAAGAGCTGCTATAAACCTTTTGGAACATAGTTCATAATGTTATTGCTTGGTCAAGGGTATATATGAACAGTTTTATAACTCTGAACATAATTCCAGATTTCTCTCCAAAATGCTTCGATCAGTTCACCTTTCCACCAACAGTGTCCCTGTTTTTCCACATCCCCTCCAAGCCCTTTTATCATTTTAACAAATCTGAGAGATGTGAGATGATATCTCCAGTTATTTTAATTTGCATTTCTCTAATCAATGATGATTCAGTACATTTTAAATATAGTTATATGTATAACTTTAATTTCCTCATTAAAAAACCACTCATTTTATCCCACTTTGTATTGGGGAATGGCTCATATTCATATATGCTTGACAAAGATCTTTTCCTGTTTTAGATATGAGACCTCTATCTGAGAAACTATGAAATAATTTTCCCAAATTAATCCTTTCTTTCTATTCTTGGCTACATTAGTTCTATTTGTACAAAAACTTTTCAATTTAATGCATTCAAAATTATCCACTTTACATCTCAAAATGCTTTCTGTCTCCTGTTTATTCATAAATTCTTCTCATATCTATTAACATAATATGTTCCCTGTTCTTCTAACATGCTTCTGATATTGCCCTTTATGCCTAGGTCATGCCCAGAGGCAGCACTTGCAATGTCTATTTTTTAAAACCCTTACATTCTATCTCAGTATCAGTTCTAATACAGAAGGGCAGCAAAAGCTAGGCAGTTGGAGCTAAGTGACTTGCCAGAGTCACACAGATAGGAGGTGTCTGAGGTCACATTTGAACCCAGGTCCTCTAGACAGCAGGTCTGGTGCTCTTTCCACTGTGCTACCTAGCTGCCTTTTGGAATGCTTTTTTTTTTTGAAGAATAGCAAGGAGGACAGTGCCACTGTATGATGGGTAAAAGGCATAAGGCGATTAGAAAAGGGCTCAAGTTATGAAGCACTTGGAGTATTAAGGACCTGAGAGGTAGAGAGTCTTCTTTAGAATTATGCAGCTGGTAAATACAATTTCATAAATTAGAGACTAGAGTGATAGATTTAGAGCTAAGGAGGAGCCTTAACAATTGTTTCCAGTCTTTTCATTTTACAGATGAGGAAACTGAGGCTTGGAGAAGTACAGTGATTTGTTCATGGGCACATAGGTAGATAGTAGCCAATCAGAATGTGAACCCATGTCCTTTGACTCCAGAACCATTGAGTTTTTTCCCCCTCCCCATTATACCAGGCTAGATAAGTCGCTTGAAAAGTTCTATAATATATGTTTTAAAAGATTCTAAGCAATCAACCTTGTAAGCATAGGTTAAAATAGTCTTTGGTCAAAAATACATTTTACCAGTCAGAAATTTTAGCCCTGGCCCCATACTATATTCCATTTCTTACTTATGTGCCTTTCAATGCCCCACATTGACTAAAATGCATTCCTTTTTCCCTGCCACATCATAGAGTCTCTTTGTTCCTTTAAGGAATGACTCAAGCGTCATTTTCTACATGAAAGATTTCCTCATCTCTCCAACTTCTGAGTTACTTTATATTTAGACACTTTATATATTTGAATTTATTAATTTTCTATTTATGTTTTACATATTTTAGAAGTATCTGTTGTCACTAGAATATAAGTTCATTGAGAATAGAAACCTTATTCTTTGTGCTTGTATCGCAATGTCTGGCACATAGTATGTGCTTAATACATTCTTGAGGAGTTATAGATAAGATATTGGAGAATATCCTCAGGAGAGCAATTGGGAGGTTGAATGGTCTTGGGGTCATGCTCTAGGAGAATCCTCTAATGGAACTAGGAAGGGAGAAGAATAGCCTAAAGAACAGTTAGTGTGAATATGATTTGCATCTTCAAGTAATGGAAATCCTATTCTTCTTTTTGAATTCAAAGGGCAGAACTAGGAACAGTAGGTGGAAGTTACAGAGAGGGACATTTAGATTTATTATGAAGAAAAACTTCCTGTGAAATTGTTCAGTCATTTCAGTTATGTCCAACTACTCATATCCCCATTTGGGTTTTTCTTGGCAGAGACACTGGAGTGGTTTATATTTTCTTCCTCCAGCTCTTTTTACAGATGAGGAACTGAAGCAAACAAGATTAAGAGACTTGCCAGGGATCACACAGCTAATGAGTGTCTGACTGATGCCAAATTTGAACTCAGCAAAATGAGTTTTTCTGACTTAAGAGTCAATACTCTGTCCATTGTGCCACTTAGCTGCCCTGTGAAACAGAACTGTCCAGAGGGAGATAGCAGCCATTTTCCTTCTTTCCCCCCCACCAAGCACTCAAGAAGAGACTGGATAACATCTTGTCTGGAATGCAAGTAGGGGATTTCCTTTCTGATACATTGTACAAGAGGGTCTCTGAGGTTCCTTATATCTCTTACATTCTTTAGTTCCATGATCCTATCATTGCTTCCAATGCCATTTTTGCCAATGGGCACTGGATGCCTGAGTATAATATAAGAGTATAATGAAGGGCTTAGCTTATTCATGACAATACTCTACTCCCTCTGTGTTTTCACCCATTAAGAATGCCATAAGAAGCGGGATGGGAGCAGGATTTTAGCTTATCATTTACGTTGTTTTCAATAAAATGAACTGAATTTGTGAACTTCTTAACTTTAATTTTGCACTCAATTTTTTTCCTTGGCCTCTGACAATATGAGCTAAAATAGGTTAAATTTCTTAAGTTCTGGTTATTGTAATTCTAAGTTCACAGTATAAAAAATAGTTGTTAGCACCAGGAGCCTTGAGGTGAATATTATTGAAACTATTCATTTCCAATTGAGTTGTTTAGTGAAGAGTTCATGTCTGCTCTCATTTGTTTGTAAGCTATAAAGATGATTCAGAAGTACTAATAGCAGCACTCAAGTGTATTTTTGAGTGTTAATTAGCAATTTGTTAGAAAGCACTACCAAATATCACTGATGTAAAGGTTTTGCACCTCAATTGCAGGTCCACTTAAATAGCATTTTCTGGGCCAGAGGAAGCAAAGATGAATAGGACTTACTATGAGATTTTGCAACAGGAACGCTGGTATCCCTGAGCTATTGTTTTGAGAAAATTCCCTTTGGGTGTTAGAGCTTTCCAAGAGCAATGATTCATCATTACCTAGAATTAAGCAAATCTTATCTTTGGAGACCACAGATTTTGTTGAAATAAACAAAATTTATTTCCTTAGATTCCCCAAAAGACATGGACACTGAATTTATTTGCTCATTTCCCCCCCAAACACATTAGAGGTTAAGATGAAGAGTCCATGGATAGTTTTGCTGAAAACCAAGTATGCACTACTGAATTGATTTCCCTCCATTTTTTTGTATTTCCTTTTTTAGACTCTCCATATAATTAGAGCAAATTGAACTTTTTCTTGGATTATCTAAATCAAGAATTTTTAACCTTTTTGTGTCAGAGTTTTTTGCCAGTTCAATGAAGGTTTTTAAATCCTCAGAATGATATTCATAAATGCATAAAATAATATACATAGAATTACAAAAGAAAATGGTTATATCAAAATAAAGATGTATTTTTTCTCATCCAACTTCTTACTCTGTGAATTATATCCCCAAATCAGATTAAGAACCCCAGATCTAGATGATTACTTCATATCTTTCTGCATTTTTCTGAACTCTAGACTTCTCAACTTACTCTGTAACATTTAATTAATAACTTTAGATTCTCTTCTAACTTTTTTTCATAAACAAGATTTCCTCTGGAACCCCTGCTCTTAAAAAAAGGTGACTGAAAAACAAATTTCTTTGCATTTGCTCTGTGATCTTGAGTAAGTTTCCAGTCCCAAGCCATGATAGAACAATAGCAGGCATCCTCTTCGGGTCCCTTGGGTCTCTGGTGTGGTTGGTAATGTTGCCAGGGTAGCAGCTGCACTGTCTCTTTCACAAACAAGTGATGGTTTTTTTTCCACCTTAGGCTAAACACCTCACATTCATTAGAAATATCTCTGGAGACTTCTGTCTTTGACACTAGCATACCTGAATATCAGATTCCTTTAAATGCCTCATTTTACCAAAGTTTTCTAATTAAAAATGATTATATTATTAATTTGTTACAAGTGTTGTATAATCTCTATTTTCTAGGCTCATGTAGAAATTCCCACTTTATATGAGGCATGACTGAAATTTTCTATTGTCATAGCACTTTTAGAAAACTGACCATGTTATCATCTATTTCTGGTAGAGATTAAGTTTCTAATGCTGTTCATGAAAGTGTTCATAGTCCCTGGTCAGAAATTGACTTAATAAGAAAAAAATGACCTAATCTGATTGTTAATTTAAATTTCACTTCTTATAATATTGGTGAAGACCCAATTTATGGTTCAGGATATTTTTTTAGTGTTAGCACATTCTTAATAAATGACTTCCAAAAAGAGTAAAAACGACAGCTTTCATAAGAAGACCCAGAAATCGAATTTTGAAGGACTTCCGGGTAATCATGGCTGCAATCTAGACGCGGCACGTTTCCTCTCCCCAGCACCGAACGAAATAGACTACATCAAAGGAGCATAAAATCACCTTTGGAGGAACAGAAGGACTCCCCAGTACCCCACAGAGGCAAAGGTACGTGGGGCTTGAACATTTCCACACTAAAATAAGAAGGAAAAGCCTGCACAGAAAAGTGAACTGAGCCGCCCTTCCCCCACCCCACCTCCCCCACTAAACCAGAGTGAGCTACCTGAGCGCTCACCGGGACAGCGAGTGAGTGGGGAGCGTCTCTGTCTGGGGGGGCACTCCAGGGTCCTTGGGATCTGGGGACTGCCAGGAAAAAACGTCTCAGGGCGCTTTCACTGGAGAAGCCAGCGGACTTCGGGCGGGCTGCGCTGAACAAGGCGCACGGATTATCTGGGCGGAGCTGAATACCTGGGCTCGGAGGCTGGGAAGAACTAGTCTGAAGCAACCTAAATTCACAGAAAAACCACTCTTATAACCCAGACCCCAGACCAAAAAGGAAAGGGAAATAAAACCACCAAAGGGATGGCTCACATGGCCCAAAATCAAGCCTCCAGGAAGAAAGGGAAAAAAGTGACTATTGAAAACTTTTATGGTGGAAGTACCCAAGGGAAAGAGGAGAATGAAGAGGAAATCCAAAAAAATTCAGAACACGCCTCCCAAAATGGAAACTATCAACAAGCTCTGGAAGATCTCAAACTGGAACTTATCCAAAAGATGGAAACCTTCTGGAAAGAAAAATGGGAGAAAGAGATCAGCTGTCTGACAGATAAGACTGCTCAATTGGAAAAAGAACTCGAAGCATCCAATACAAGGGCAGACAAGGCTGAAAAGCAAATCCAGTCCCTAATGACCAGAATTAAGGACCTCGAAGAAAGTGAGATGATAAAACAGCAAGAATCAATAAAGCAAACCCAAATAATTAATGAATTGGAAGAAAACAGAAAATATCTCACTGAGAAGGTCACGGACCTGGAGAACAGAGGAAGACGAGAAAATCTCCGTATCATCGGTCTCCCAGAAAAACCAGAGGTAAACAACAAATTGGATTTTATTCTAGAGGAGATTATAAAAGAAAATTGCCCCCACGTTCTGGAGCAAGGGGGCAAAATAGAAATAGAAAGGATTCATAGAACACCTTCTATACTAAATCCCCAAAAGACAACGCCTAGGAATGTAATTGCCAAATTCAAGAGCTTCCAAGTAAAGGAGAAAATCCTACAAGAAGCCAAGAAGAAGAGCTTCAGATATAAGGGGGCTCCCATAAGGATCACACATGACTTAGCGGCTAACACACTAAGAGACCGCAAAGCATGGAACACGATATTTAGAAAGGCAAGAGAGCTGGGTCTCCAACCAAGAATCAACTACCCAGCAAAACTGACTATATACTTCCAGGGGAAAGTATGGGCATTCAACAAAATAGAAGATTTCCAAGCATTTGCTAAGAAAAGACCAGAGCTCTGTGGAAAGTTCGATATCCAAGCACAGAAAGCAAGAGAAACATGAAAAGGTAAATATGAAAGAAAGGGAAAAGGAGATAAATCTTATCTTTCTCTTTAAGTCAAACTCTCTTCTATAAGGACTACATTTACATCTAATTATATATATTAATATGTGGGGAAAATGTTTTGTGTAACTCTCATAAATTGTATCATCATAAGAGTAGTTAGAAGAAACATGCATAGGGAAAGATTGGGGAATCAAGAAGATTTGGGGAAAGTTGGGGCAAAAAAAGGAAAAGGGAGGGGGGAACCGTGATAATACTAAGATTAACTTCAAGAAATAGGGGGGGAATCAATAGAATAAACTTTCCCATATAAAGATACACATGGGAAGGGGAGGGGAAGAACTCTCATATGAGAAGGAGAGGAAGAGAGCGTGAAGTGGAAGTACTTAAACCTTACTCTCAGTGAAATCAAATCTGAGAGGGAAGAACATCTAGATCCAGTGGGATCCTGAATTCTATCTTATCCATTAGGGCAAGAAAGAAAGGAAAATCAAGGAGGGGGAGGGGGGAGGGAGCACAAAAAGGGAGGGAAGGAGAGGGGGGAGGGGAAGGGAGCATAAAAAGGGAGGGGCTAGAAAGGGAAGCATCTCAAGGGAGGGAACTAGGGGGACTGACCTAAAGTAAATCACTGGTTCAAAAGGAGAAAGCTAAAGAAGAAAGGTCAGAACTAGGGGAAGACATCAAAATGCCAGCGAATCCACAAATAACAATCATAACTTTGAACGTGAATGGGATGAACTCACCCATAAAACGCAGACAAATAGCAGATTGGATTAGAACACAAAACCCTACCATATGTTGTCTTCAAGAAACACATATGAGACGGGTTGACACTCACAAGGTTAGAATTAAAGGTTGGAGTAAGACCTTTTGGGCCTCAACCGATAGAAAGAAGGCAGGAGTTGCAATCATGATATCTGACAAAGCCAAAGTACAAATAGACCTGATCAAAAGGGACAGGGAAGGTAAATATATTCTGCTAAAAGGAAGTATAGACAATGAGGAAATATCACTAATCAACATGTATGCACCAAATGGTATAGCATCCAAATTTTTAATAGAGAAACTAGGAGAATTGAAGGAGGAATTAGACAGTAAAACCATATTAGTGGGAGACTTGAACCAACCACTATCAAATTTAGATAAATCAAATCAAAAAATAAATAAGAAAGAGGTAAAAGAGGTGAATGAAATCTTAGAAAAATTAGAATTAATAGACATATGGAGAAAAATAAATAGGGACAAAAAAGAATACACCTTCTTTTCAGCACCACATGGCACATTCACAAAAATAGATCATACACTAGGTCATAGAAACATGGCACTTAAATGCAGAAAAGCAGAAATATTAACTGCAGCCTTTTCAGATCACAAGGCAATTAAAATATTGATCGGCAAGGGTACATGGAGACCCAAATCAAAAATTAATTGGAAATTAAATAACATGATACTCCAAAATCGGATAGTTAGAGAAGAAATCATAGAAACAATTAACAATTTCGTTGAAGAAAATGACAACGGCGAAACATCCTTTCAAACCTTATGGGATGCAGCCAAGGCAGTACTTAGAGGAAAATTCATATCCCTGAGTGCATATATTAACAAATTAGGGAGGACAGAGACCAAGGAATTGGAAATGCAAATCAAAAAACTTGAGAATGAACAAATTAAAAACCCCCAGAAGAAAACCATACTAGAGATCCTAAAATTTAAGGGAGAAATTAATAAAATAGAAAGTGACAGAACTATTGAGCTAATAAACAAGACTAGAAGCTGGTACTTTGAAAAAACAGACAAAATAGACAAAGTACTGGTTAATTTAATTAAAAAAAGGAAAGAAGAAAGGCAAATTAATAGCATCAAGGATGAAAAGGGGGATCTCACCTCAAATGAAGAGGAAATTAAGGCAATCATTAAAAACTACTTTGCCCAACTATATGGCAATAAATTTACCAATCTAGGTGATATGGATGAATATTTACAAAAATATAAATTGCCTAGACTAACAGAAGAAGAAATAGTTTTCTTAAATAATCCCATATCAGAAATTGAAATCCATCAAGCCATCAAAGAACTGCCTAAGAAAAAATCCCCAGGGCCTGATGGATTCACCAGTGAATTCTATCAAACATTCAGAGAACAGTTAACCCCAATATTATACAAACTATTCGACATAATAAGCAAAGAGGGAGTCCTACCAAACTCCTTTTATGACACAAGCATGGTACTAATTCCAAAGCCAGGCAGGCCAAAAACAGAGAAAGAAAACTATAGGCCAATCTCCCTAATGAATATAGATGCAAAAATCTTAAATAGGATACTAGCAAAAAGACTCCAGCAAGTGATCAGAAGGGTCATCCACCATGATCAAGTAGGATTCATACCAGGGATGCAGGGCTGGTTCAACATTAGGAAAACTATCCACATAATTGACCACATCAACAAGCAAACCAACAAGAATCACATGATTATCTCAATAGATGCAGAAAAAGCCTTTGATAAAATACAACACCCATTCCTACTAAAAACACTAGAAAGCATAGGAATAGAAGGGTCATTCCTAAAAATAATAAACAGTATATATCTAAAACCATCAGCTAATATCATCTGCAATGGGGATAAACTAAATCCATTCCCATTAAGATCAGGAGTGAAACAAGGATGCCCATTATCACCTCTATTATTTGACATTGTATTAGAAACACTAGCAGTAGCAATTAGAGAAGAAAAAGAAATTGAAGGCATCAAAATAGGCAAGGAGGAGACCAAATTATCACTCTTTGCAGATGACATGATGGTCTACTTAAAGAATCCTAGAGATTCAACCAAAAAGCTAATTGAAATAATCAACAACTTTAGCAAAGTTGCAGGATACAAAATAAACCCACATAAGTCATCAGCATTTCTATATAATTCCAACACAGCTCAGCAGCAAGAACTAGAAAGAGAAATCCCATTCAAAATTACCCAAGACAAAATAAAATACTTAGGAATCTATCTCCCGAGACAAACACAGGATCTATATGAACACAACTACAAAACACTTTCCACACAACTAAAACTAGACTTGAACAATTGGAAAAACATTAACTGCTCATGGGTAGGACGAGCCAATATAATAAAAATGACCATCCTACCCAAACTCATCTATCTATTTAGTGCCATACCCATGGAACTCCCAAAAATTTTTTTTACTGATTTAGAAAAAAACATAACAAAGTTCATTTGGAAAAACAAAAGATCAAGGATACCCAGGGAATTAATGAAAAAAAATACAAAGGAAGGGGGTCTTGCAGTCCCAGATCTCAGACTATATTATAAAGCAGCGGTCATCAAAACAATTTGGTACTGGCTAAGAGACAGAAAGGAGGATCAGTGGAATAGACTGGGGGCAAGCAACCTCAGCAAGACAGTATATGACAAACCCAAAGATCCCAGCTTTTGGGACAAAAATCCACTATTTCATAAAAACTGTTGGGAAAATTGGAGGACAGTGTGGGAAAGATTAGGCTTAGATCAACACCTCACACCCTACACCAAGATAAATTCAAAATGGATGAATGACTTGAACATAAAGAAGGAAACTATAAGAAAATTAGGCGAACACAGAATAGTATACATGTCAGACCTTTGGGAAGGGAAATACTTCAAAACCAAGCAAGAATTAGAAAGAATTACAAAATGCAAAATAAATAATCTGGATTACATCAAATTAAAAAGTTTTTGTACAAACAAAACCAATGTAACCAAAATCAGAAGGGTAGCAACAAATTGGGAAACAATCTTCATAAAAACCTCTGACAAGGGTTTAATTACTAAAATTTATAAAGAACTAAATCAATTGTACAAAAAATCAAGCCATTCTCCAATTGACAAATGGGCAAGGGACATGAACAGGCAATTCTCAGCCAAAGAAATCAAAACTATTAATAAGCACATGAAAAAGTGCTCTACATCTCTTATAATCAGAGAGATGCAAATCAAAACAACTCTGAGGTATCATCTCACACCTAGCAGATTGGCTAACATGACAGCTATGCAAAGTAATGAATGCTGGAGGGGATGTGGCAAAGTGGGGACATTAATTCATTGCTGGTGGAGTTGTGAATTGATCCAACCATTCTGGAGGGCAATTTGGAACTATGCCCAAAGGGCGATAAAAGACTGTCTGCCCTTTGATCCAGCCATAGCACTGCTGGGCTTGTACCCCAAAGAGATAATGGACAAAAAGACTTGTACAAAAATATTCATAGCTGCGCTCTTTGTGGTGGCCAAAAATTGGAAAATGAGGGGATGCCCCTCAATTGGGGAATGGCTAAACAAATTGTGGTATATGTTGGTGATGGAATATTATTGTGCTAAAAGGAATAATAAAGTGGAGGAATTCCATGTGAACTGGAACAACCTCCAGGAAGTGATGCAGAGCGAAAGGAGCAGAACCAGGAAAACATTATACACAGAGACTGATACATTGTGGTACAATCGAAGGTGATGGACTTCTCCATAAGTATCAATGCAATTTCCCTGAACAATCTGCAGGGATCTAAAAAAAAAATACTACCCACAAGCAGAGGATAAACTGTGGGAGTAAAAACACCGCTGAAAAGCAACTGCTCGACCACAGGGTTGGAGGAGATAAGACTGAGGAGAGACTCTAAATGAACACTATAATGCAAACTCTAACAACAGGGAAATGGGTTCGAGTCAAGAACACATGTGATAACCAGTGGAATCATGCGTCGGCTATGGGAGAGGGAAAGCCGGGGGGGGGGGGGGGGGGAGGGGAGGAAAAGAAAACGATCTTTGTTTCCAGTGAATAATGTATGAAAACGACCAAATAAAATAATATTAAAATTAAAAAAAAAAAAAAAGAAGACCCAGAAATCATTTCAGATACCAGCTCTGTCACTGACTGATAGTGACTTTGAAGAAATAACAAGTTTAGCTCCTAAGTTTCTTAAACCACAAAACAGGCATGATACCTTTTCCTATCTATGTGTCATAAATAGGGATATATTAAGACACCAACATTGTAGAGGGAATAAAGCTATTATATGCAGCTTCATCTCTGTCTGAGACATATAAGAACATCTTCAAGAGTAAACTCTGGTTGTATGCTTATTTTTGACCAATTTTAGAATTTATTTATTCTAATGACACATATAAACTAAATTGGAAAACAATTTCAAAATAAGTATAAAGGCTGGACAAATTTTTCTATATGAACATAATAAAATACTACTATAAAGTAAGAAAGATTAAGAAAGCAAAATTTTCAGAGGAACCTGGGAAGACTTGCATGAATGGATGCATAATGAAATAAACAAAAGCAGGAGAATAATTTAATCAATAAAATTGATATTATGAAAATGAAATATTCTGAAGAATTTTGGTCAAGTCAGTGATCAACTATGATTACAGAAGACCCATAATGAAGAATGCTACCTACTTCCTGACAGAAAAATAGGTGATAAACCAGAATGCAGAATGAGATACAGTTTTGGACTCCGTCAACATGGTAATTTCTTTTGTTAGGTTATGTTTATTTGTTTATGAGGGTTTTGTTTTGCTTTGTTTTTCAAGTACAAAAAGGGAAGGAAGGAGGAGATGAGTAAGAAAAAATAAATCCTTGATAATTGAAATTTTTATTTAAAAAATAATATTTAATATACATTTAGAAAAACACAAATATATTTTCCAAATAATATCTGAATTGAGTGTCCAAACATTCAATATAACTAGGTGTTTTTTTAATTGAAGGGGAGCAAAATCTATTTCTAGGTCTAAAAAGTAAGAGACATTTAATTTTGCAGGATTCAGACAAGTAAAAGTTGAGATTCCCGTCCTTTAGAATCTTATGCTCTTTTAGGGAAAGGTGAGATACACACACAAACACAATTAATGAGATAAGATAACATATAATTAACAAAAGAAGGCAACAGACCATATTTGTTACTGGAGTTAGAGAGGGAAATGATCACTTGGTATTTAGAAGTTTATGGAAGGTTATATGGAGAATATGAGTGGTGGTGAGACACATTCCGGTGGCGTGCTGGCAGAAGAGTGCAACATGAATGAGCAAAATGTCAGGTAAAGCAAGTGCCATCTCTTGTCAGTTATGCCTCTATAATATATCTCGTATCCGAACTTTCCTTTATACTCCCTTGACACGATTTTAGTTGAAGATTTGATCACTTTTCCCTCACACCTAAAGGTTTACTACTTAGCTTTCTGTTCTAGTTTGACTCTCCTCTTCTCTTCCCCTCCCTTCCCTCACTAAAATCTTTCCTTACTTCCTACTCCCTAATGCATTATTAGGATCATAAGACTCCTACTTAGAAACCTCAGTGGCTCAGTGGCTGCAAATTGCCCATCAAATTTAGTGTTAACTCCTGTTCCTGGCATTTAAGAGTCTATGTACTCTGGATCTAGATTTTAGCTTTCCCTAACTCCAGCAGGTGAAAATCATCTCTCCATGTTCAATTTCTTTCTTATACTTTGCATTCATTCTCCCTTATATCATAGATATAAATTTTAAAAATCATGTTTCCAACCTCCTCATTTTACAAGTGAGGACACTGAGCCTCAGAGCTGTCATGTAGCCAGATGCAAAATACAAAGAACAAGCAATAATTTTGATATGTTTTAATTTTAGGACAGTAACTGACAGGGGGCTGACTCAGAATATGTCAGAACATGACCAAATTATATGTTTATTGAGGTAGTTTCTTCAACTTTAGTTCTGTCAGTTGAGTACTGGATTTCATATCATACATTTTTTAAAATAATATACTTATTTAGAATATTTTCCATGTTTACATGGTTCATGTTCTTTCCCTCCCCCCTTCAGGAGCTGACAAACAATTCCACTGGATTATACATGTATCATTGTTCAAAACCTATTTCGGTATTATTCATATTTGCAATAGGGTGATCTTTTAATGCCTAAACCCCAGTCATGTCCTCATCAAAACCACATGATCGATCATATGTTTTTCTTCTGTGTTTCTTCTCCCACAGTTCTTCCTCTGGATGTGGATAGTATTCTTTCTCATAAGTTCCTCAGGATTGTCCTGGATCATTGCATTGCTGATAGTAGAAAAGTCTATTATATTTGATTGTGTCATAGTGTTTCAGTTTCTGTGTATATTGTTCTCCTGGCTCCGCTCCTTTGACTCTGCATCGATTCCTGGAGGTCTTTCCAGTTCACATGGAATTCTTCTAGTTCATCATTCCTATCAGCGCAATAATATTCCATCACCCTCAGATACCACAATTTGTTCAGCTGTTCCCCAATCAGTGAACACCCCCCCCATTTTCTAATTCTTTGCCATCACAAAGAGCACAACTATAAATATTTTTGTACAAATATTTTTCCTTACTATCTCTTTGAGATACAAACCCAGCAGTGTTATGTCTGGATCAAAGGGCAGGCAGTCTTTTAAAGCCCTTTGGGATTAATTCCAAATTGCCTTCCAGAATGGTTGGAGTAAATCACAACTCCACCAGAAAAATATTAGTGTTTATACATGTTTCATTACTCCTTTTCCTTGTCTTTTTCCTTTTTTAACATGGATGTTGTTGGGTTTTTTAAAATAAGTGTTATACCAAGGAATTATGCAAAAAATTAACTCTTAAAGGCAGTGAATCTTAATGATATTGAATGGCTTTTGTCTTGGGGAAGTGAAGTATTTCAAGGATCATTCAGCAGCCAAATGAAACAGAATGAGGGGTATTGTTGTATAGAAGATTTTTTGGTTGAAAATGAACAACAGTAGCAAGAAAGTAATAAACTATTCCTGTCAAACAGCCAGCCCAGGGCTCTTACTAGGGCATCATTGTATTCCTGTCTTTCTCCCCTAATCTATTATAAACTATTTGAGAGCAGAGAATTGTAAACTCTTTAAAAGCAAGATCTGTGTTGCATGTGTTCATCTGTATTCCCATATGATAAACAAATTCTTGTAAGAAAAAATCAAAAGGAAAAATTCAGTGTTTATTATTTCATAGATCTCTATATGGACAATGTAGATCTAGAAAAAGATTAAGATGAAGCTGATTTATAGAGGTCAACATGTTTGTATTTCACTCTAGAAGAAACTGAGTCATCAAAGGTTTCTGAGCAGGGAAATAACATGATGTAGACTGTATTTTAGAAAAATTCATTTAGTTGTAGAATACATACTTCATTAGAAGGTCAACATACTAAGAGGAAAGTGACCGGAAGATTGGCTCTTGCAATGGTTCAGCATTCATTAAAGATTTATATTATGGTGGTCTTAGTTGTGACAATTGAAGAAAATGAAAAAGAAACATTAAAGGAAAAAAAGTGGTTTATTAATTGCTTTGCTACAATGACTATGTAGATACAAGACAAGGGTGACTGACTTCAGCACCCTCCCCTACCCCAACTGTTCCCTTTCATCTTTATATTTGGTTAAATGCTTCTTTTTCCAATATCAGCTCTAATTTATCAAGAAATTAGTGTCCATAGCAAAGTAAAAAACTCTTTGTTTAGTTCACACACTGCTTCCATTTCTTTGCCTTCTTCATGGATAAACAACACCCACATTGTCTTTAATAAGGCACAATACAGGGAACTTTTTCATGGGTTATTTCTACCAGCTGCCTCTGTACTTTCTCTTTTTTTCTCATCTTATTCTGGAAACTGTTCCCTGTCATATTAGCTCACAAGGATGATATGATAACATAGAATTGATGAAAGCATTTTGAGACCCTAAGAAGGAAGATTTATAAAGCCTTTATATTATTATTTTACTATCTTTCCCTGCACTTAGATGTGTTTTTCAGTTTCCAGGGTCTCCTTTTAGCCCACTAGCTGTCCTTTGCTACATGATAACTTACATTCTACATCTTGAGGGTAATTGGAGCTACATTCAGAACATTTTCAGTCTGAATTCAATTTATTAATTTTATAAGAAACTAAAGATAGTCAAAACTCACTTTCAGTGCCTTTGGGATCAGACACTTTGCCAAGATAGCAACAGGCATGACTCAAATGTTTTCTAGCATCTACCTCTGTTTCCTATCATTGGAAAGCCTTTTAATATTTAGTGATTTTTTTTTCCTCCCACACATTTTGGATGTTGTCATCTAAAGTCACCACATCAGTGAAGTAAATTTCCTTGTGCTGTTTATTCAATATCATAATAACCTATGAAAGTTTAATGGCAGTAATAATATTTTTGAAGTTTAGAATACTCTTGTAATTGTTCACAACCAAGCCCTTTTGACCAACTATGGTACGACATTGAGGATAGAAATCTGAAATTATGACAAATATCTAGAAGAGCTGAAAATTGGAAAGGAGTTTCTAAAAGTGGCATTCATTTTAATAAAATAAAACACATTGGGTATCTGAATTGGGAAAGGAGAAGAATAGATTGGTGTGGAAGGGTGTTCACAGAGGATTTGACTTTTGCTGCTTCTAATTGGCTATCTTACTAACAAGAGAGGAATAGAAACCAAAGAATTGAATTATTAGTAGAGCTCTAGCTTCACCCTAAAGCATAACACTTTTCTTTCATTTGAGACCTTTTTTTAATTGAGGCTGAAATATTGTGAGATATATATCTATGTATATATATATATATATATGTGTGTGTGTGTGTGTATGTGTGTATACAAGTATATATGTATGTATAAGAATATATACATAGATATATCTCGCATATATATACACATATCTTTAAGCTTTCCTCCTCAAAATTATTTTTAAACAGTTTTCACTTAAATTTTGAATAGGTTAGCTCATGTTTCCTTTTTAAAAATTTCCTTTCTAAGTTTAATTACATTTATAACCCTGTTCTCCAGTACCATCTCAAGTGGTTTAATTTGAATGATTTTTTAAACAGGGCCTATGTTTAATTTTTCACTGAAAAGTGGACCCTTATTACCAAACTAGTAGAAATTCTTTGTGATAGTGCAGAGGGAGATTATACTTGCATGTAGCTATGCTATAACCTTTACTTATTATAATTCTTAAAAATTAAGATATTTTATTTTGCCAATTACATATAATAACAATTTTGCACATAAGTTTTCTGAAGTTGAAAGATCCAAATT
Organism: Monodelphis domestica; assembly: GCF_027887165.1. Lineage (NCBI taxonomy): Eukaryota > Metazoa > Chordata > Mammalia > Didelphimorphia > Didelphidae > Monodelphis > Monodelphis domestica. Next base: position 175,619,579 of record NC_077230.1, on the reverse strand, counting down.
GTCTTCCTTCCTTCCTCCCCATCTCTGGTAATGGTAAGCAATTTGACCTGGGTTATACATGTATTATTGTGCAAAATGTATTTCCATATTGTTCCTGTTACCTCTTATTATATTCTCTATTCCTTGTTTGGCCATAAATTCTTCCCTTCTCCATAGATCTGACAGGAAAACTATTCTTTCTTCCCCTGATTTACTTATGGTATCACCCTTTACATCTAAATCGTATATCCATTTTGACCTTATCTTGGTATAAGGTGTAAGATAATAGTCTATACCTAGTTTCTTCTGCACCATTTTCCATTTTCTCCAGCATTTTTTGTCAAATAATGAGTTCGTAGCCCCAAAGCTGTTATCTTTGAGTTTATCAAATACTAGGTTGCTACAGTATCCATATTCGGTTCCAATTCCATTTCTTACTAATACCAGATTGTTTTGGTTGATTACTGCTTTGTAGAACATGTTTGAGATCTAATACTGATGCACCACCTTTTTTCATTATGTTACCACTTTTAATGGAGAATTGACATCATTACTTCCCAATTGTTCTTAGTGAATATATATGTGTGTGTGTGTGTGTGTGTATATATATATATATATATATATATATATATGTATATATATAAAATTAGAGCTAGGTGTGGAGAGAACAATTTTTTCAAAGATATACTCTTAAAAGCACCTAACCTTGTGGGCAAAGTCTCTTCCTCAAATCAATGATCCTGTAATCACTGCTTTTAAAAGATGTCAAAATCTTTGTTTTCAAATCTCCTACAATGTAATGTATCTTTAGGGGACAATGATCAAATCACTGATTCTTTTTGCTGTGAATTCTTGGGCTTATTATTGATCCAGTGAGCAAAAGCTTAAAGTGTGTCCTAATCTATTTATATTCTAACTTCCAAAATTTATTTTTCTCTCCATAAAGCTTATCGTCACATCATACCCACATACATAAACATATGTATGTGTATCCATATGTATCCACATATATGCATGTGTTTAGTTTAGCACAGGATTCCTTTTATATACGTGTGTTTGTGTGTGAGAGAGAACAAGACAATATATTTATATACACATATAATATGATAACAAGCCTTTGAGAAGAGAAAAAGAAGTTTAGATAGTTAGAATGTAAATAGATTAGGATATATTGTGAGTTTCTGTCCATTGGATCAATGACCAGATGCATGAATTCACAGGAAAAAGAATATATATGCATTTGCCCAGTCAGGTGCATATGAGCTATCATTTGGCCTCTCCTCTCGCCTGAGATAAACAGCCCTTCACACAGGGAGTTCTAAGCTTGAAATCCTTGAACTAAATTATTTTCATGTGAAATCAATAATTGTTAGAGGACTATATTCCCTGTAAATGGTTCATGTAAACTTTATTTGACAGGGTCCAAGTCACAGTAGACCCTCAAGGGAGTTTGGCCCTGAAAAAGAAGACATTTTTCCTGCTTACAATTTTTCATTGTCTTTGTAGGACTCCCTGAGTCCTCCTCCATAATGTAAGTGGACATTTTGATGAAAAAGGTTGGCACTAGGCTGTTTTTCAAATACAATTTTACATTGTTCTTTTCAGTTTTTATTTTATATTGTAAGAACATGTCCACTACCAATATAGAGAAGGAAATGACAATAATAAAATACTCTTTAGGGTCAAGTATATATTTTGTGGATTTTATACTTCTCTATTTTTACTACTCTTTCTTAGCTTCCTACTTTGTGATAATTATTACTGCTTTTGAATCAGTCATCACCCACTTGGACACTATATGGGATACAATAGAAATACATGGAGTATAGAAATATATTTTTATCATAAGATAGGTCATTGACTTATATACTTACATTGAGTTTAAACACATGAAATCCACTCTGTTCTTCTCAACTGACCATTAGTGAATTAACTTCTTACCCCACCACTCCAAATGAAAATGCCCTTTCATAGGTCAATAGTGACAGTTTTAAAAATTATTTTTATGAAGAACATAACATCAACAAACCAAAACATTTAACTTTATGGAAAAACAGATAGATCAATTATATATAAACTATGTAGTTCTATTTCCTATTATTTATTTTAAAGTGCATATTAAATTTAATATAATTGTAAAATTAATCTATTTGTTCTACCTTCTAAGCTTTGTGCCTTTCCTAAATTTTCATATTCATTTTCCTTCTGTTTTCCTTTTTCCCACTGTCATCTCTTTCTTTCCCCTTTTTCTTTTTTCTTTTTTTCTTCCTCTTCCTCCTCTCCTTTTTCAGCCTTCTCCTATTTATTTCCTTTTAATTTCCTTTCCTTCCTTCTTTCTCCCTACCAAGAACTCATATGCCTTCATTTGTGATTCAAACAGAATCAATTAAAATAATGAAGTCAACAAATTGGCCATTTCTGAATAAATATCTCATTCTGCACCTCTAATACATCACTTCCTTCAGAGAAATGGTTTTCATATTTCATCATCAATCATAATTGGTCAAACTATTTATCAGAATTGTAATCTTCTAAAGTTGTTTTCCTTCATATTATCTGATCAATCATGTAAATCATGTCCCCATGTAACTCATGTCCCCAGGTTCTAATCTACTTCTTTCATACTACATTACTTTGCTAGGTATCCCCAAATCTATTAAATTCATCATTTCTTACATCACAGTAATACTCCATTGCTTCCACATTCATTGGTTTGTTCAGTTGTTTTTCAATTGACAAACATTTAATATTTTATTTTTCTGACTTCAAGAGATGATGGTTATAAATGCATATGAGTCCTTTCCTTCTATCTTTGATCTCAAAAGCTATTGACTTTGAGGGAATCATTCTAATTGCTTGCCAGAATGATTAGATCAATCATATTTCTACCAGTAGCACATTAGTGTTCTTCTCCTCCCATAACTATTCCAACAGTTACAATTTTCCTCTTTATCATGTTTACCAGTTTGATAGATGTGAAGTAGAACCTCAGAGCTATTTTAACTTACATTTCTCCAGTTAATCAATTAGAGCATTTTTTGTGATTGTTGATAAATTATATTTATCAATAAGAAAACTTACCATTCATATCTTTTTACTACTTCTCTGTTTGGAAATTGTCTTGTTTTGCATATCAATTTCTCATGTATCATGGATGAGAGACCTGTATCATAGAAATTTGCTTGAAAATTTTATTCTAGTTAAGCATTTTTCTTCCAATTCTAATCATATTGATTTTGCCAAAAGAAAAGCTTTTTATTATTTTTATTGAATGAAAATCAAATCCTCCATTTTATCTTCTTCAATCATTTTTCTCACCTTTGGGGAAAAAATCCCTTACAATTCCTCCCCCTAGTCATAGTTGTAAAAGGTGATATCTTATTGTCTAAATCTGGTGGACTGTTCTTGGTTTTTAATTTTTTTTCTTTAACCTGTGCACTTTTATTTGAACTGGTCTTAAGTCAGTGTACGGGTAAAACTCCTCCCCTCCCTCAAATACTGGCATCAATTTCATTAAACTCCCAGGGAGATTGGTAAAGTCTTCATTCACATCTATGTTGGGGGCAGGGAGAGAATTTAGGGAGCCATTCATTATGGCTGACAATTAAAAAATAGAAGTATTAAGGCAGAAGATACAATAAGTTTTTTGTATTTTTTAAGAATTACATAATTTACATGTAAAGCAACATTACTGCCATGTGAATCTTTAAACTGCTCACAGCCACATTCCCCTAGTCTGGATTTATGTTAAGCCTCCCCCCCCCAGGCTCCTTTGGACAGAGAGTAGGACAGCCTTCATAGAGGCAAATAACTCTCTGTAACAATGCATTATACAATATTTGGAAGGATTTATTTTTTTTAAATGTACAGAGTCCTGAAGACACACTGTAGAACTTTAGGGATATTTGCCTCCAACATACTTTAGACTGCTCATCACCTTCACCATTTCAGTTTTTAAATCCCGATTCAAGCCCACCATCCCCACCCTCCCAAATAAAATGAAACAAAATAAAAATAAAACCATGCCAATCTCATCTCTTTTGGGGGGGGGGCAATTATCATGTCACACCCTTTGACAAAAAAATACAACAACAACCAAGGGAAAAGAAAAAACACCAACAGTCCTTTTAGAAGCATTTGTGATGAAGGGCCAGATTCATCCTACTCCTGCTTACTGATCCACATCTTTTGGAAGGTGGAGAGGGAGGCCAGGATGGAACCTCCAATCCAAACAGAATATTTGCACTCAGGTGGGGCAATGATCTTGATTTTCTTTGTGCTGGGTGGCTAGGGCTGTAATCTCCTTCTGTATCCTGGGTACATGGTGGTACCACCAGACAATACAGTATTGGCATACAAATCCTTAGGGATGTCAACATCACACTTCATGATTGAGTTGAAAGTAGTTTCATGGTTTCACAGGACTCTGTGCCTAAGAAAGATGGCTGGAAGAGAGCCTCTGGGCACCAGAACCTCTCACTGTCAATGGTGATAACCTGAAGATCAGGGAACTCATTGCTCTTTCCCAGAGAAGAGCTGCATGCAGCAGTGGCCATCTCCTGATTGAAGTCAAAGACTACTTAACACAGCTTCTCCTTGATGTCAGGTACAATTTCCCTCTGAGCTGTGGGGGTGAAACTGGACCCTCTCTTGGTCAGGATCTTCATGGGGTGATCTATCAGATCATGGCTAGCCAGATCCAGAGAGAATGGCAAGGGGAAGGGCTTACCCTTCATGGGCGCAATGTGGGTCACACCATCACTGGAGTCCATCACAATACCAGTGGTACAACCAGAGGCATACATGGACAGCACAGCCTGGATGGCAACGTACATAGCTGGGGTGTGGAAGGTCTCAAGCATGACCTGTGTTATCTTTTCTCTGTTGGCTTTGTGATTAAGGGGGGCTTTTGTGAGCATTATAAGGTGCTCTTCAAGGATCACACAGAGCTCATCAAAGAAAGTATGATGCCAGATCTTCTCTATGTCATCCCAGTTGATGACAATGCCATGTTCAGTGGGGTACTTCAGGGTCAGAATATCTCTCTTGCTCTGGGCCTCATCCCCCATCTTTCTGGCCCATAGCCATGACACCCTGATGTCTGGGATGCCCAACAATGGAAGGGAAGATGTCCTGAGGGGCATCGTCTCCTGCAAAGTCAGCTTTGCACATTCTGGAGTCATTGTCAACAAGGGGCACAGCAATATCATCATCCATGGAGAACTGCTCAAGTTTAAACCCTTGAGAGAGAGGAGGTGGTGCTACACATGAAGGCAGTGGGGAGGCAAGTGCATGCTGGGTGAAAGAGCTCATAGCTCTGTTTTTAATATTTTAAACTTTCTGTAGGGTATTAATGCTTTTCCTAGATAAATTCTCTTCCCCTGACTTTGTGAATCATTCTTCCTCTTTTTGACCATGACTTCTCAACTCCATCATACTTTTCTTGTCCTTGGAGTCTCTTGTCCTAGGCCCTATTTTTCTTTTTCCTCTATACTTTCTACCTCGAGATATCAGTAGCAGTTTGATTTTTCAAATCTATGTATTCATTCATAATCTCTTTCTTGAACTACAGCCATTTATTTATAACTACCTACTAGATATCTCCAATTAGGAGATATCTCTTGGCATCTAGAAAACAACATTTCTAGAATAGAATTTATCATAGCCCCTAAATTTGTCCTTTATCTCAACTTTTATATATATTAATGTCACTGCCAAGGTACCAGCAAGATACAGTCAAAATCTCAGAGTATTTACTGTTTTGATTACTCATGTTAACATCTAAGGTATTCTTTTGACATTACCGCCATAGTTTTCACATCTACTTGCTTCTCTTGATTCATACTGTTACTACCTAGTTCAGCCATTGAACTATTATAGTAGTCTCCTAATTGGTTTTTCTTCCTCCATTTTTTTTAATTTTAATTTTTCCAGGTTGCATGTGATTATAATTTTTAATATTTATTTTATTATATTTTGCAATTCATGTTCTCACCCTTACTCCCACCCCTCCCCACTTCCCAAGGGGGCAGGCAGATGGAAGTTGTACTTCTGTTTTCATATAATACATACATCTCTGTTGGTTATATTATGAAATAAGATGCATACTGCTTACACTAGAGAAAAATTAATGGAGTAAATCAAGTGAAGAATATGTTTCAATGTGTATTCAGACTCCATGTGTTCTTTTTATGATGCTGGATATAATATTTTTTTATCATGAATCCCTGGGAGTCCTGGATCCTTGCTTTATTGATAATAGTGAAGTCATTCACAGTTGAACATCATACATTATTGTTGTTATGTTCTCCTGGCTCTGTTCACTTCACTTTGTATCACTTCTTATAAGTCTTTCCAAGTTTTTTTTTTGTGATTATCTTGTTTGTCATTTCTTACAGCACAATAGTATTCCAACATAACCACCTTCCTTCATTCTATTCCCTTGTTAATTCTTCCTTTCATTAGATGTCAAATTGTATTGGTTTAAGGTTTTCTATGACCTGGTTCCAGTCTTCCTTTCCATCATCACTTTACATTTTCCCCATGTATTCTGATTCAGCCAAACTCAACTGTCATCTGTTTGTTGATGTTCCTTTGTTAATTCTCTTAGACTAACATATAAGATGTGAATGCATTCATTTTGATCGTTCCTTATTTTCTTTCTTATTCTGTTCTTTCAGAAGTTTTATCTTCCTTCAGTAAATAGCTCAGGTGTTCTTCATGGAATCATTCTCAGATTCTCATATCTCCTTCAAATATTCCTAGAGTCTTTTGTTTTAATATTTACTTTACTGTAGTTACACCCTGCATTTATCTGTATACATTTTACTTAACAAGAAAATTTGTGTTTCCCTTTTAGAAAGTTAACTTCTTGTGTCCTAGGTCCTTCCTGTCTTATTTTTGTTACTTCCGCAGTGTTTCCTCTGGATGTGGATAGTGATTTTCTCATAGATTCCTCCAGGTTGTTCAGGGCCATTGAATTGCCACTAATGGAGAAGTTCATCACATTCGACTGTACCACAGTGTATCAGTCTCTGTGTACAATGTTCTCCTGGTTCTGCTCCTCTCGCTCTGCATCACTTCCTGGAGGTTGTTCCAGTCCCCATGGAATTCTTCCACTTTATTATTCCTTTTAGCACAATAGTATTCCATCACGAGCATATACCACAATTTTTTCAGCCATTCCCCAATTGAAGGGCATCCCTTCATTTTCCAATTTTTGGCCACCACAAAGAGCGCAGCTATAAATATTCTTGTACAAGTCTTTTTCTTTATTATCTCTTTGGGGTACAAACCCAGCAGTGCTATGGCTGGATCAAAGGGCAGACAATCTTATATAGCCCTTTGGGCATAGTTCCAAATTGCCCTCCAGAATGGTTGGATCAGTTCACAACTCAACCAGCAATGAATTAATGCCCCAACTTTGCCACATCCCCTCCAGCATTTATTACTTTCATTTGCTGTAATGTTAGCCAATCTGCTAGGTGTGAGGTGATACCTCAGAGTTGTTTTTATTTGCATCTCTCTAATTATAAGAGATTTAGAACACTTTTTCATGTTATAATTAATAGTTTTGATTTCTTTAACTGAAAATTACCTATTCATGTATCTTGCCCATTTATCAATGGAGAAAGGCTTGATTTTTTTTGTACAATTGATTTAGCTCTTTATAAATTTGAGTAATGAAGATTGTTTCCCAGTTTGTTGTTTCCCTTCTAATTTTGGTTGCATTGGTTTTGTTTGTACAAAAGAACTTTTAAATTTGATGTAATCAAAATTATTGACTTTACATTTTGTGACCTTCTCTAAGTCTTGCTTGGTTTTAAAATATTTCCTTTCCCAAAGGTCTGACATGTATATTAGTCTGTGTTCATCTAATTTACTTATAGTTTCCTTCTTTATATTCAAGTCATTCACCCATTCCAACTTTATCTTGGTGTAAGGTGTGAGATATTGATCCAAACCTCTCCCATACTGTCTTCCAATTTTCCCAGCAGTTTTTATCAAATAATGTATTTTGGCCCCAAATCTGGGATTTCTGGGCTTATCATAGACTGTCTTGCTGAGGTCACTTACCCCAAGTCTATTCCACTGATTCTCTGAAATCTTTGTATTAATAATGAATAGGTTACAAGAGGTATCAAACATCCCTGAAACATATACTTAAAAACTTCTGTGAATCAATGGTAATAGAATTTCTTAGTTGAATTAGTAGGAAACATAATATACTAGTAGAGACAAAGGAAAGATAGGCACTCTGTCCAGCATCAGAATGAAATAGGATTTTTATACTCATCTTATAGAATTTGATCATGCTTTAATAGTTTCCTTCAAAATAAAGTACTGAAGAAAAAAAACAGTAACACTTGAGTTCTAATACATGAAAAAGAATAGTTCTCCCATTGTTCAACTAACATTTTATTGAATCTTAAGTACAAGCAATATAATTGCCTCTATTTATTGGAAATGTGTCAGACTTTGTAAACTGAATCTTTCATGCTCCTACTGTCCCATTACACATACCAATTAAGGGAATTCATTCCCATATCAGTCATTATTTAATTTCACTGAAGTTCCCAAAAGCATGGTGTCATTTATCAATAAACTCCTAAATAGGCATCTTGATGAAAAACGTATATGTTCTAATATAGTCAGACAAAAAAAATATGACTGTTAGAAAAGATAGCTTCTCAAAGATGTTATATATCTAAAGTTATGATATTTAGAAAATAAGTGGATTTGAAGACTTAGATTATAATTCTGAATCCATCACCAGTAATATACAAATATATAATCATTAGTATCCTGAACCATGAAATAAGGAAAACTCCAGCCTTGCTGAATTTGCAGAATGCTTGTGATAACATTCTGCATGTAAATTTCAAACAAAACATATTAAATCCTCATTACATTCAAGATACTTTCAAATAGTCTCAGGAATTTACATTTCATTGAATGTTTTTGAAAAGACTTTTAAAACTATTCCATTCATATAAATGCATATTTTAAAATTATATTTATTAGGAAATTGACATTTTAAGGAATATTTGGATGGTTAGTTTATTTTGCTGGATCTTTATATATAACATATTTCCTAATTCAGTAGACCCCACATTTCTGTCCTAGATTATTTTCTCTTCCTCTATATTTTCTTTTGGTAACCCAAGAGACCTATTAGTTTAACACTAATCTCTAGACAGATGGCTCACAAATCTGTATATTCAGTCCAATTTTCTCCTTGGAATTTCAGCTCAACTTCACCTGTTGCTTTTTTGGCCATTTCAAACTGGATATCCCAAAGACTTATTAAACTTATCCAAAACTGAATTCGTAATCTTCCATGAACTTTCTTCCTTCTACCAGTCAATTCCATTGTTTCAGGTTTGTAATCTCATTTCACTGACTTCACATCATATATCAAATCAATTGCCAAATTTCTTCTTTTTTCATAACATATTTTGAATCTAATTGTTTCTCTTCACTCACATAATTACCCACATCAGGGTTTCATCATCTTTTGTCTAGAATATTACAAAAGTCTAACTGACCTTTCTACTTCAAGTTTCTGCTTACTCCATTCTATCTAACCCTTTGCTGCCAAATTATTCTTTAAACATAAATCTGTCCAACTCACCATTCTCAGGTATACCACCAATTTCAGTAGCTTCCTATTGCCTGTAGGAAAAAATATAAATCTCATTATTGAGCATTTAAATACTTCTTCTCTTGGTTCTATTTAAATGACCATTTCTTTTTGCCTGCTTTGCTTAATCAATACAAATATCATGCTTGCTAATTATTCCTAAGACTCTGTCCCGGACTATAATCTCCCTTAAAATTCTATTTTATAGTGACTTCTTTAGCTATCTGGGTTTTATTTTTATCCTGTCTATGCAGATGATCCCCACTAGTGTATTGATCTATATATATTCATCTTATTTCATGGTCCAGGATACTAACGATTCAGCTAGGTGGTGCAGTTCATTATTCCTTTCAGCATAGTAATATTCTATCACTATCAGATACCACAATTTGTTCAGCCATTCTCCAATCAAGGAACACCACCTTATTTTCCAATTTTTTTGCCACCACAAAGAGCATGACTATAAATATTTTTGTACAAGTATGTTTACTTATTATCTCTTTGAGGTACAAAGGTAGCATTGTTGGATCAAACTGTAGGCATTCTTTTAAAGCCCTTTGGGTATAATTCCAAATTGCCTTCCTGAATGGTTGGATCAATTCACAACTGCACTAGCAGTGTATTAGTGTCCCAATTTTGCCACATCCCCTCCAACAGTTATTATTTTCCTTTACTGTTATATTGGCCAATTTGCTAGGTGTAAAGAGGTAGCACATAGTTGTTTTGATTTGCATTTCTCTAATCAGAAGGAATTTAGAAAGCTTTTTCATGTAATTATTGATAGTTTGGATTTTTTTTAGCCTAAAACTGCCTATTCATATCCTTTGACCATTTGTCATTTGGTGAATGGCTTAATTTCTTATACATTTGATCTATTTCCTAATATATCTGTGAAATTAGACCTTTGACAGAGAATTCTGCTTTAATTTTTCCCCAGTTTGTTGCTTCCTTTCTAATTTTGGTTATATTTGTTTTGTTTGTATAAAACCTTTTAAATTTAATATAATCAAAATTATTCATTTTTCATTTTGTAATGTTCTCTATCTCTTTCTTGGTCTTAAATTCCTGCCTTTCCCATAGATCTGAGAGATATACTATTCTATGTTCACCTAATTTATTTGTGCTTTCACTTTATATTTAAGTCATTTTCTCATTTTGAATTTATCTTAGCATAGGGTGTAAGATGTTGATCATACTGTTTTCCACTTTTCCCAACAGTTTTTGTCAAATAGTTAGTTCTGATTCAAAAAGCTGGGATCATCGGGTTTATCAAACACTATCTTGCTGAGGTCATTTACCACTAGTCTATTACATTGATCCACCTTCTGCCTCTTAGCCAGTACCTTATTATTTTGGTGATCACTGCTTTGTTTGTAGTACATTTTAAAATCTGGTACTGGCTTGGCCTCCATCCTTTACATTTTTAAAAACTATTTCCCTTGATATTCTCGAACTCTTGTTCTTCTCAATGAACTTTGTTACATTTTTTTTCTAATTCTATAAAAAAAGTTTTTGGTACTTTGATAAGTATGGCACTGAATATGTAAATTAGTTTAGGTAGGATTGTCATTTTTATTATATTAGCTCATTAGCCATGAACAACTAATGTTTATCCAATTGTTTAGATCTAGTTTTGTTTGTGTGAAAAGTGTTTTGTAGTTGTGTTCATATAATTCCCAAGTTTGTCTTGGTAGATAGATTCCCAAATATTTTATATTGTCTAGAGTGATTTTAAATGGAATTTCTCTTTCTAACTCTTGCTGCTGAGCTGCAATGGAAATATATAGAAATGCTGATGATTTATGTGGATTTATTTTGTATCCCACACCTTTGCTAGAATTATTAATTATTTTACCAGCATTTTAGTTGATTTTCTAAATATACCATTATATCATCTGCAAAGAGTAAAAGTTTAGTTTCCTCATTGCTTAACTTTAATCCCTTCAATTTATTTTTTTCTTTAATTGCTACCACTAGCATTTCTAATAAATATTAAATATTAGTGGTGATAATGGGCATCCTTGCTTCTGTCTTAATCTTATTGGGAAGGTCTCTAACCTATTCCCACTGCATATGATATTTACTAATGGTTTTAAATAAATGCTGTTCATTATTTTGAGGAAAGGCCCTTCTATTCCTAACTTTCTAGTGTTTTTAATAGGAATGGGCATATTGTCAAAGGCTTTTTCTGCATCTATTGAGATAATCCTGTGTTATCTGTTGGTTTGATTATTGATATGGTTAATTATGTGGATGGTTTTCCTAAAGTAAACCATCCTTGCATTCCTTGTATAAGTCCCGCCTGGTCATAGTGGATAATCCTTGTAATAACTTGCTGTAGTCTTTTTGCTAGTAATTTATTTAAGATTTTTGCATCTATGTTCATTAAGGAGATTGACTAGTTTTCTTTTGAAGTGGTGTATCTCATAAAGTGAGTCCAGACACCCAGAAGTTCAAATTAATGGAACTAATAGTCATGTATTAATCTATTGATTAACAAATGTACCTGTTGGCCAGAACAGACTTTCCTAGTGAAAGCTGCACTGTACTGAAGTTTTTATATGGTGCAAGATACCAAACAAACAATGTTCATTAATGAGACATAACCTTGATGAAGCAAGTAAGCCTTATGCTCTAGAAGCTAGATTCATCATTAGTGTGGAGTACAGGATATTCATTGTATATCTTATCCTATATTTGCTTCTTTGTCACCAAGGGAGTTACTTTTTCATGGATACTGACTATATTTTTTGGTTCTAAGCTGACTGACCTTCATAGGAAAGCTCATTTCTGATTTCTGCTTTCGCCAGGGAGAAATAGGTTTTCTGATTAATGACTTAGTTTACCTCACTTCACTTTCTCTGTTTTTGGACTGCCTGATTTTGGAATCAATACCATATTTGTGTCATAAAAAGAATTTGGTAAGACTCCTTCTTTGCTTATTTGTCCAATAATTTGTATAGTATTGAGATTAGTTGTTTTTTAAATGTTTGATAGAATTTACTTGTGAATCTATCTGGCTATGTGGATTTTTTCTTAGGAGGTTCCTTGATGGCTTGTTAAATTTCTTTTTCTTAAATGGGATTATTTAAATATTCTATTTCCTCTTTTGTTAATCTAGACAATTTATATTTTTGTAAATATTCACCTTTCACCTAAATTGTCTTATTTATTACCATAAAATAGGGCAAAATAGCTCTTAATGTTCTTAATTTTCTCTTAATTAGAGGGAGATTGCCCTTTTCATTTTTGATATTGTTAATTTGATTCTCTTCTTTCTTTCTTTAATTAGATTCTCTCATACTTTATCTATTTTATTTGTTTTTTTAAAGTACCAGCTCCTAGTCTTATTTATTAGTTCTGTGAAGTGTTAAATTTTAGGGGGAAGGAGTTTGATCAAAAGCCAGTGCATGATTTATTCAATGCAAAACACTTAGTTTATTATTAGGAAGTATGGATAGGAAATAGGAAGGAAGAAAGTGAAAGTAATCTTATAATAGATTATAACTATCCCCCAGATCCCAATCCTAACTAAATTTTTCTAGAAAACTCTACATCTATTTTCCTCAGAGGGCAGTATCTGCTACTAGGTCGAAGCCCCCACCTTCTCTCCTATTCTCTTGATCTAATAATTTATTCACTATCTATCTAATGTATCTGCCCAAGATAATCAGTAATCAATAAAGCTGATAAGGCCTTAAATCCTTTTCGCAGTCTCTCCTGTCAGTCCTAGAGAAAGCAAGCCACACACACTCCTCTCTGCAGGGTGCCAGAGACAAAAAGCCCTTTTCAAGGGTCTATAACTTACTAACTCCCAGACCCTTCTGTCACTAACTGCCAAGTGGCATATCAGGGGGTCTCTAACTGCTGACCTGCACAACAGGGAGTCTTTTAATGAAAAAACATATTACTCCTTTTCCTCTTAAATATAAAAATTAGAAATTAATTTTAAACACTATTGTAACAGTTCAAAATTTCTTAAACTTTAAATTTTATTAATTTCTCTTTGTTGGATTTTTAATTTCATTTTTGTGGGGATTTTTAATTTGTTCTCTTTTTCATTTTTTATGTTGTAAGCTCAATTCATTTATCTCTGCCCTCTATATTTTGTTGATCTAGGCACTCAAGGATATAATTTTTTCCCTGAGTACTGCTTTGGCTGTATCTCATAGATTTTGATGTCTCCTCATTGTCATTCTCTCTGATGAAATCAGTAATTGTTTCTATGATTTGTTTTTGACTCACCAGTTTTGAAGAATTAGATAATTTGGTTTCCAATTAATTTTAAATTTTCCTCTCCATGAATCCTTTATTTATTATAATTTTTATCACATTATGATCTGAAAAAAGTTGCATTTATTGTTTCTGCTTTTCTGCATTTATTTGCAATGTTCTTATGCCCTAGTACATTTATATGTGTGTGTGTGTGTGTGTGTGTGTGTGTATATATATATATATATATAAAATCTTTGCATATGTACCATGTGCTGCCGAAAAGGTCTATCCTTGTTTAGTTTTCTCAAGATAGCTATTAACTCTAATTTTTCTAACATTTCATTCACTTCCTTTACTTCTTTCTTATTTAATTTTTGATTCAATTTATCTAGTTCTAATAGGAGAAGTTTGAGGTCCCTCACTAGTGTGGTTTTACTATTTCCTCCTTAATATTTTTTAGTTATTCCTTTAGAAATCTGAATGCTATACCATTTGGTGCATATATGTTTAGTATTGATATTACTTCATTGTTTATAGCACCTTTCCTTTTAGCAATATAAAATTTCCTTCCTTATCTCTTTTAATCGGATCAATTTTTACTTTAGGTTTGTCTGTTATTGTGATTGCTACTCCTGATTATTATTTTTTTTTTTACTTTAGCTTATGCAGAATAAATTTTACTTCAGCCTTTCATCTTTAATCTCAATGTGTTTCATCTCAATGTGTTTCTTCTAAACAACATATTCTGGTTTTTAATCCACTCTGCTTTTGGCTTCGTTTTATGGGATGAATTCACCCATAAAATGAAGCAGATAGCAGAGTGGCTTAAAAACTAGAATTTCATATCATCACATTTGTAAACTCATCATACATCATCATATACATCATATCATCATATTCAGCTTATTTCCCCACCCTCTTTCTAGGTATAATCCTTCTATCTGTTCTACTACTAAGTAATTTTTGAGGAATACAGATATTCTCTTTCCATGTAGAAATACAAACATTTTGACCTTAATGGAGCCCCTTACATTTTTTCTTTCTTATTTATTACCTTTTTTGGTTTCTCTTCCATCTTGTGTTTGGTCTTAAAATTTTTTGTTTAAGTCTGCCTTATTCCTCAGGAATGCTTGGAAATCTTCTTCTTTATTGTATGTCCATTTTTCCCTTGAAAAAATATACTCAGTTTTGCTGGATAGGTGACTCTAGGTTATAAACCTAGATCTTTTGCCTTTCTGACTATTATATTACATGCCTTTGAATCCTTTAATGTAGAAACCTCTAGGCTCTGTGTGATCCTGATTGTAACTTGATGGTATTTGAATTCTTTCTTTTTGTCTTCTTGTAGTACTTTCTCCTTGGCTTATGAGCTTTTTTATTTAACTATTGTATTCCTGGAAGTTGTCACTTGAGTATTTCTTTCTGGAGGTAATCTGTGAATTCTTTCAGTTTCAATTTTATTTTCTTATTCAGGGATATCTGGGCAGTTATCTTTGAAAATTCCTTTTAATATGATGTCCAAGTTATTTTTTTTGCTCTTGTCTTTCAGGTAGTCAAAGAATTCTCATTTTATCTCTTCTAGATCTATTTTCTAGGTCAGTTGCTTTTTCAATAAGATATTTCATGTTTTCCCCTTTTATTATTTTGATTTTATTTTATTGTTTCTCGATTTTTTATGAAATCATTAGTTTCTAGTTGCTCAATTCTGATTTTAAGGCCTCATTTTTCTCTATCAGCTTTTGGGTCTCGATGTGTGTAGGTACCGATTTATATATATGTATATGTATATATATGTGTGTGTGTGTGTGTGTGTGTGTGTGTGTACAAAAGCACAATTTATACTTTAACACAAATATGCTGGATTCTCTAATAGAATGAAAGCTTCCTTAATATAGGGACCTTTTGAGTTTTGTCTTTACATCACCAAGCTCACATAGTAGAAATTGAATAAATGTTTGTTTAATGACTCATTAAAGAGATAAAAAACTCTGAATGCAGGGTATTAAGTTAATTCCAAAGACAGTGGCTATGTCACTTAGTTACTCTTAATTATTTTCTTTGTTAAAAGAGGACAAATAGATGAGTATTTTATATAGAACTGCCTCTGATGTAAGAGCCAAATTTTTCAATAAAAATGGAAAATTAAATCATTTTTCCATCGTACAGCAAAAATATAATAAAATATGTTCCTCATTCCCTTAACTTTCTGTGTTCAATGATACACAATTATTTTTAGTGAAAGCAAAAAGTTATAATACACTGATTTAATAGCATAATAGAATGATAGTTTTGAGATGGACAGAACCTTGAAAATTATGTAATGTAGGCCCCAGTTAAAAAGAGTCGCAGTGAAGTCATGACTTTCCTAGGTTCACAGAGTGCTGAAAGAAGCAATGCCTCCTTGAGTATATAATGTTATAGACAGGGTCCTAAATAATGCCATTTTGGATTAAATGTTGGGAAGAATGAGGCACTTGGAAGTCATTGAACATTTAACTAAGGAGATTTACTTTTCCACAACATGGCAAGAATATGCATAAAGATACAGAGTAACTTAGGTTTTCTGGATTCTGTCCCCATCTGAATGACTCCATCTGGAAATATATCTAAGTGATGTCATTAGGGTTTGGTGACTTGAATGGTCTTAGGCACCCACCACAGCTGAGAGGCTGGAGAAGGAAATGACAAGCCATTCCAGTATCTTTGCCAGGAATATCTCGAAAGGGATCATGAAAAGTTGGACACAATTGAAATGACTGAACAACAGCAAAGTCTGAGAAGCCTAGACTGTACCTGACTAGTCTTTTATGCCCTTATATGAATAGGAGCTGGGATCAATCAGGTCCAAAGGACAAATCTGTCCTAAGTCTACTCCATGTTGGCTGAGGGAGTGGGAAAGAAAGCTCATCTGGGAATCTGAGGTCAATTAGGTTTCAAAAGCAGCTTGGTACTGTCAGTTGTGGAAATGTTAATTTATATTTTAATGCAAAATATATAAAAATAAATAACATGTGAAAAACACAGAAAAATATAAAAAGCCAGATAGTATATATTTGAATGTTAACCTCCAAAATTCATGGAATGAAAGATTTGATTATATTTTAGAAATATCAAGAAACCATAATACATGAAAGAAAGAAATATCAGAAGAGGAAATATTTAAGAGTGAGAAAAGTAATAGGACAAAAGCAGAAACAACAACTCGAAGCAAGAAAGTTTTGTCATAAACAGGTGCTTAATAAAATATTAAATTTGATTTATTGAAGGAAATATGCACTTATTAGTTCAGACTTTTAAAATATCATATTTTAGAAGAAGTATTGGTTCATATCCAAATTACTCTATTTGTTCATTGTGAATTTTTTTCAGTTGTTCCTTCTTATTTTCATTATGTATCTGATGACTAGGAACTTTTTGTTTCTTGCTTAGTCAGAAATAAACTACAATTAAATTAATAGAATTTCATTTAAGAGAGATCTTAATGTTTGCATTCAATATTTTCCCTCACATCCTTAGTAAGTCCTCCCTCTTCCCTCTTATTGTCTTTAATTATGAATGTCCATTATCATAAAAAACAGACTTTTTTCCAGTGACAGATATTGCAACACAAGTATATGAATTTTTGGTATTTAATATCGTCATGTTATTCCACAACCAGAGAAAATTACTTCTGCCATCACATATAATCTTACTTTTTGTAAACCTTAAAATTTCTTAGACTTATGAATGTAGGAAATTTTTTCCAGTATGAGATTTCCCAATGGGGAAATTTCCTACATTCATAAGTCTAAGAAATTTTAAGGTTTACATTTTTGAAGGGAAGTTTTGATATAATCATTTTGCATGTATACATAATTGCTCAGTGAAAACAAAATTTTAGTTAATGTCTCAATATTATGTGGGCTTGTTATCATCACTATCATTCTTTTTGCAAGAACTAACACACATACACACCTCATTTGAACTGTAGTAGTCCTGCTTTGACATGGACTAACTTGAGTAAGTCACTTAATGACAAAAGGCATAATTTCTAGTGCTACTTAGCACTAGAATGTTTCCTATTGCAATTATGAGAACTGTACGAAATAATGGAGGAAAAGTGATTTGTAAATCATAAAATTCTAAATAGTTGTCAGCTAATAAATTAGTTATAATTTAAAAAGTATATTTCATCTGGAGACACTTAAAACTGTTGACTTTTCAGAGGTCATAAGGCAATGGGGATGAAGTTTCAAGAGAACTGTCTTGATTTTATTTTCCTTTACTTAGTACAATGGAACCTTAGAGTTCCATGAAAGAATAAGTTTCTGGGAATTTGTATATTTATTTCAATAGAAAACAAATATCTCCCTCCTAAATTAATTTTGTGGGGCTATAGCAAGTAAAGATTTTGAAGTATATGTGAAATCATAGAATACTGAGCAGGAAGGTCCCTTAAAAATTATCTGGTTCAACCCTTTTGTATTACATATCGGTAAGAAGAAGCCCAGAGAAGTTAAATGATTTTGCCCAGTGCCATAAAAATAGTAAGTAATGAAGACAAAATTTGAACCTAAACTTTCTTATTCAAAATCTAGTGTTGTTTCAACTATTATAGGCTACTAAACTTAAAAAAGAAAAGGACAGCTGTATCTGCTTAGAATTTCAAATTAAATCATAAATGTAAGTCATTTTACAAACATTGCTATAAATGTTAACAGTTATGATCATCTCTATTCTCATCATCAAAGAATGCTGTGTCAAGTCTTTTCATTGGACCATTGTCTGTACAAGGTTCTGGTATCTTTCTGATGGAGAGACATTTAATGTATCACTCTCCTATTAAGATGCTAGTGGTGATTTTATTTGATTTCCAGAACAGTGAATCAGATATCCTACTCACTAATTCAATTTCCAGATGTAAGGCTGCTTACACAAAGCAAAAAAAAACAAACTAATTTGGCTTGTAGTAGACTAAGCTACATTTTATTTAGTAGTGAACTTTAAATGCATAACCCTCTTCCTGTCTTTCTTCTTCAGGAAAATGCCATAGTCCTCATTCCATTTGCCTAGTCATATTATATTTCTTTGGATTAGTGACATGTTATTAATCTTGGGTTGTAAAAGGCAATTCCAAGAGAGAACAGGTTCTGGCAGAAAAAAATTCGAGCACAGTTTGTGTCAACTTTCTAGGGGCTTCTCCAAGAAGCTGTGTCAGCTTTCTAAGAACCTTCTTTGAGAATAGCTAGACCAGCCATCACCAGTAGACTGAGGCAGATAGGGATTAAATGACTTGCTAGGAGACACAGGACCAATGAATATCTGAGTCAGGTCTTTCTGATTATGGGTCTATAATTCTATGCATAATATGACAAAACTGCCTATTATTTTATATTTGAAATTCTATAATCTATTTGTTCAGGTAGATAGAATAAGTATTTATGTAGATAAATAGAAATTACTAAGATATAAATTTGTGGTACCTTCTTAATAAATGTATGATGATTGATTTTTTAAATTCCCCTATAGGTTCAATGAATAATAATTCTGATTGTTATTCATTCATTTTGTTTCCCAGTCAATATATTGTTTTCTTATAAGTATCTGTTGATCTATTTTTAGTGGCAAGTTGTAAACCCTTTTATTGAAGTATATAAGCATTTATTGGCCCATACTTAGAGGAAGTAACTGATATTCTCATCTATTCATAGTGCATATGTGCTGCCTTTAGTTAAAAAGAAGTGGCATTAGTTTTCCAATATAAAAGAAAATAGTACTTTGCTTGTAATTCATTTGCTTCTGTGAAACATTTACGACAATAATCTTGGCCTCTTTGTTTTCCAATTTTACAGAGGAAAAAGAGTTTCAATTACCTTTTTAGAGATGACTTTTCCATTGTTCATCATGTTAACAGTACACAAGCTTTTGGTTTCATGTTTGATCCAAATTGTGGTTTTATTATAATTAAGTTGTGCAGAATTCTTCCACATCTTCTTGCTTTGGGGTTTTTCTTTCTTCTCTGATTTCATTACTTTGCAAAGCTTTTTAGTAAATTTTATGATTGCTATTGGTTTATTTATTGTGTTCTTTGGGCTAAGTCGATTCTTAGTACATCACCTTGAACTTCTGACTTTTTGCTTCCAATTGTTCATTTAGGAAACCTATAATTCAATTATATGTTAATTTTGAAGATTCCATTCCACATATTTCTTTTTTTTGTTCTTTGATCTGACAATACAGCTTTCAAGTTCTGAGCTAGATATTGATATAACTATTCAGTACTTTCTCAGGGATTTTGAATAGCCTTCTTGAGTCAATTCTTATACTTGTGTTTAGAAATATTGCTTGATAAATGTATTTTTCCTCCTCTGGTTAAAATTATTGATTCTTTGGAATCAAGACTGTTCATTACAGTAATCAGAGTTCCTTGGAGTTTTAAAGTTATTTTTATAGTCTCATTGTTTTTGTATAAATAGTTTTCATGGAACTACTACTTTCATCCATCAGTTTAGACAAGATCTCAACTTTTTCATTTTTTAATAATATGGATTTCATAAATTGCTCTATTTCTTCTTACTTCATTCAGCATCATTTAATAAGATTTTCCATTTCTCTTTGAAAATCTTTTTCAGCTTTCTTGTGTGACTAGAAGCTTGAGGGTATCCTTGACATAAAGAAGTCTAGAGCCCTTGCCAATAAAAGTAAAATCTATTTCTAGTTTTGTTATGATATAGTATTAGCTCATGATGAAGGTGTTCACATCTTCAGTGCATTTCCTGTGTCCTTGTGATTTATCCACTAAGTGGACAGCATCATCTATACTGAAGCATTTCTAGTCACTGTGGCATTAGTATTTCTGATTTGTACCAGTATACCTTGTATTTCTGTGAGATTGCAAAGACAAACTATTTCCATACTGTTTCTCTATGTCAAACTTATCATCACAGCACTTTTGAATGGGATCAGTCTTCAACCCTCTGGTACTGAATCTCCTTTTTGGACTTTAAAGTAGCAGTTCCATCAGAATCTCCCTGGAGCTAACCAAATAAGGAATAACATCAGATCCCAATTTTCTGGCATTTCCAGGTTCCTGACAAACCTTCATAGCTTCTGAAATGATTCTGAAACATCTGAAATTCCTGCTGGGCACAACTATGGCTACCATCCTCTTACCTTCTCATTTCTTCCCTCTTTTTACTCTTCTGGCACAGATATTTGCCCTCTTTTGGTAGAGAAGCTACATTGAGAACATTCTCAGGGCATACGTGGATCTTGCTCCCTAGAATCACATGTTGCTGGAACATGAAATGGAGTGTGTAAGCAATGGTTTATGACTTGAGAGTGCTAAAGCCTACACCTGCTCTGTCCCCAGGAAGAAAAGGGTAAACGTTTCTCATCCCAGTGGTTATGTGGATGGGACCAATGTAGAATATGACAGGGATAGAATGATGATAATGATAATTATAATAATATGGAATCTTTATCCAATGAGCAGGCATACAACTGAAGGAATTTAATCATAAGGAGTCAAGAAAATAGACATGGTGTTAGAATTGGAGTCACAGGTTTGAATTTCTGCTCTTTCATTTACTGATGTGACATATTTTTCCTCTCTGAACTTCAGTCTGCTTACCTGTAAAATGAATATTGGAGGGAGTTGATTAGAATACCTGTCCATTCTTTTACAAGTCTAAACTTCTGGTCCTTTGATTAGGATTTCTGACCTCCTCAATGTAGTTAAATGAAACGAGTAGACCAAACAAGGTTCAGGCTAAAAGAAGAATGACTCAGACACTCTACCTGGATAAGTAAATATATAAAAATGTAGAATTCCATCCACAAGCATTTTAAGTACCTACTATGTGCCAGACACTATGCTACATGCAACAAAAAAATCAGTGCAGTTCTTATGACAAACACGTAAAAATTAAAAAAAAAAGAAATATGTCACATAAGAAATTAGGTGATAGAAGAATTCTACAAATTGTAGAATTGTAGCAAATTATCTAAATTATAAATGAGTACAGAATACAAATGAATAAAAATCTATAGAAAAATATTTCAAGACAAAGTAAAATTAATCAATAACAGAGGAGAGAGGATACTTTATGAATCCCCCCAAAAGACCTTATAAACATATCAAGATGCTCGCAAATGATGTAAGGGAAGAATAAGAATTGGAAAAACAAAAATTATGGCTTCCTGAACAAAAAAAATAATTGATTCATCAGAAAATTTTGAATTCATAATGGCAAACAACCAAAGAAAAAAAGAAATTAGAGGATAACTTATTCAGAACACAAGAGCAATCAGAAAAAAAAAAAAACATCCAGATTATATCAATAGATCCTTTAATAGAGAGACAGTGTATAGTATTGGATTCAGAACTGTCTTAACATTCAGGATAACCTGGGTTCAAATTTCACTTCGGATAGATTCTGGCTTTGTAAACCAGGACAAGTTATAACCTCTCAATATTATATGTACTTCCCTAGGACTATCAGTTGCAGAGCAAATACTCATCTGCATGGGTAGAGAAAGTTTTTTTCATTAAGATTATTCATTGTACAGACAATCTACTTGTTATAGGAAAAAATCAAATGAATGCCAAATTTTTTAAAGGAAAAAATGATATTATTGTGTTTAATCCAAAGAGCTTTAACCTCCTGCCTATTTAAACTCATGTATTGCACTTATTGCACTAAATGGAAAAAAAAAACAGTCATCTACAACAAATATAACCATTTTCTAAGGAAGTTGAAACAATATGAATCCATCTCTAGTATGAGAAGATC
The DNA here is from genome assembly GCF_027887165.1 of Monodelphis domestica. Classification (NCBI taxonomy): domain Eukaryota; kingdom Metazoa; phylum Chordata; class Mammalia; order Didelphimorphia; family Didelphidae; genus Monodelphis; species Monodelphis domestica. Next base: position 175,596,968 of record NC_077230.1, on the reverse strand, counting down.
GAACTCCAGAAACTGCTTGAACTTTTTTGAGGGTAGGGAGATATGTTGGTCAGAGAGTATGAATTTGTAATGTGAGCTCATTTGTGAATTCTTATGGAAGAAAATGGTCGAGGAATGGGAATAGCATTGGCTCATAAAATAGTGAAAAGTGATTGTGGTGGCAGGGAATTATTGAAAGCTTAGATAGATATCCAATTAAAATATTTTCAATTTTTAAACTGAATGAAGGACAACAATCAGATGAAATGGAAAATATATGCTAGGGTTTTGTAGCAGAATATTTGCTTCTTTGCTAATAATAAAGCCATCACATTTCCACTCTGGCTTTCAAATCCCTGATGTTCTATGCAAGGAAGTAGAGATGCTACATTAATAGACAAGAATGGAAAGAGGGGTTGAACCAAACCAGATGCACACAGAGGAATTCAGTGGTGAAGTTAACTTAGTTTAGGGAATGTAGAAAATCAGTTCTTAGGATAACTTCCAAATACATATGTTCTTTGATTTTTTTTCTATGTCTGTCAAGAGTACCAGGATCCCACTAGTTACCCAGTTTGAAACTTTGGAGTTCTCCTAGACTCTTCTTTTTCTTTTTCTTTTTTATATATCATCAGAAACATAATTGATTCTCTGTGTATTCTTTACATTACATAGTATTCTTTACATTCATCCCTTCTATCCACTCACAGCTATTTTCCTGATTCAGAACTTCTTGTCTAGCTTTTTGTAGAAGTGTTCTAATTGGTCTCCTTGAGTTTAATCCCAACTCCTTTTTAATCTGTTTTCCTTTCAGCTACCAAATAGATATTTTAAAAACACATATGAGGCTTTGCTGTTTTTATACTTAAAACCTTTACAAGTTCCCTCTTGTTTCTAGGACAAAATGAAACAATTTAGTCTGAGATATAAAGCCCTCTACAATATGATGATTCCCAATTCCCCTTCACCTGCTCTTTTCCAATCAAACTCATCCTGTTTCCTGCTTTTATGCTTTGCACAATTGGTGCTCTCATATCTAGAACAAACTCCATCCTTACTTTTACTTCTAAGAATCCCTATTTTCCCTCAAAAAAAGTCTCATGCTACCTCTTTTTCAAAACCTGTCCTAATCTGACCCCTCCTCACGTCTATCTATTAGTACTATCTCCTTCCTTAAATAAATTTATATATACTTTACATTAAATCATCTGTATATATGTGGATTTCCCTAATGGGCTATAAGCTAGATATTGGAAAGAGCTTTATGGTTTTGCCTGTCACCTGATCTGAACAGTGTTCCAAGTCTTTTGGAACACCCTGAATTAACCCACTGATTATTGTCAAACGATATAAAGCAGGAAGATAGTATCACTAAAAGCATTTTTTATTTTAATGGATTTTATTCATTGTAAAGTCCAAATGGAATTCTCACCTGTTGATGATGAGGCATTTGTTGGTGAAGGTATATTGAAATAACTCAAGTCAAGTAACTCACCAAAGAGAAAACAAAACAAAACAAAACAATGGGACAGAAGAAGAATGCTGGTTGTTCAGAGTAATATACTTTTGGAGGGTCTAACTTAGAGCTGGTCTATCAATGTATATATCTTGGTAAGCTATAGTAGTTGGCAACAAAACTGGTCCCAGAATTGAATAGGAAAGAGAAGGTTTGATTGATTTGGGAAATTGCATTATACATTTAAAGGTCTTGAGCAAAAACTTAGGCAAAGAGCCATCTTTTAAATACCATTCTCTTTTTGTGATTTTGGTATCATGAGATAACATTGACCCAAAAGAATTTATGGTGTATGCAAAGAAAAATGGAGAAATGCATGATGGGTATGTCTACAGAGATTTCCTGTAACTATATATATATACATATATATACATATATATATATATTATTATTATTATTACATACCCAACATGGTTTAAATGATATCCTTAAAAAGATATTAATGCTGGAAGAAGAGATAGGGCATCATTTAGGGAAGGCAAGAGATAACAGAGAGGTACCCTTAGTGGTTCTTTGGTTTCCATGACATCCTAAAAGGTCCAAGTTAAGAATTTATAGAATTCATTAAACAAAAGTCACAGGAAGTGATAAAGTAAGAATGAATTTTAAACTGCCCTATTATATGGAGTAACAAAATTGATGAAATCACTTATGATCTAAAGTAAGTTAATAGGTAACATTGACCTCCCACTACCACCAGGGTATTGTATTTAGTGATATAGTCCTAAAAATCAACCAGAAAATACATGAAAGGCCTGTTAATATATAGAAAAATGAAATGGAAAGGATACTGGAATCCTGTATTTTAAATTCATATGGTTTCTGATATTTTGGCTTTTTTTTTTACTTTGCTAAAATAGCTTTATGGTCCATTGGGATAAGATGTACTCTAAATGTACTTTCAGTTCCTGCTACCTACTAAAAAGTTAATCAAAGGTTAAACTTTAATGTATGCTTCATAGCTGTTGTTTACATTGTGAAATGTGTTGTTCAAAGTGATTTAATAATTGTTGAAGTACAATAGTTGATGATTATTGGATTCTTTGAATTTGTCCTTTTGCATTTCTAAGCCATCTTAACCAATTAGTCTACTGCTACTTATGTAAAAAAAGCTTCATGTCCATAGACAATAATTCATTTTTACATCAAAATAGTTGAGGAAAGACATTTCTTCTAAGCATAGAGCCCTGACATTTAATGCTTGCAGATAAGATTAACAAACTGATCAAAATACTACCATCAGTTTGTTTATTTTTTTTCCTGTGGCGTACTTGAGAGCTGAGATATGCCAAAAATAGAAGTCTTTTGTGACTCCATAAGAGCCTTCTTGGATGAGATCAAAGATGAAACTCTTTTAAACTGAATTCTGAACAAACTGATGTTGTAGGAAGTACTAGCAAAAAAAATCTTATTTCCCCATGCTAGTATTTATTTAGTTGGTCATATATCTTTTGGGTCAATATTGTATGTTTACATAACCTTTTATGTTCCATAAGATCAAGGAAGATACTGATGCAACTTGTTAAACATTTTGTGTTAGAATATGAAAATTCATGTGAACTGTAAGTCATAAAATGTCTTATGCAATTGCACTAATATTAACACCCAGATTACAGTGATAAGGATCTTTGGAAGCTGAAGGAATTCAAAAGTAACATTATTTAGTAGATAGAAAAAATATTCAAAAGCTTGGTTTTGCCTTTGATTCTCTCTGAAAATACTGTTATCAGCAACATATTTCCAATCAGTTCCCTTCTGTTACCTAATGTAACCTTAATTACTTCCCTCCTGTACTGTTGCAATAATCTTCTAATATGCCTTTCACTGTCTGCTCTTACCACTGCGTTGATCCTTCACACTATTTTAAGAAGAATATTATGCATAGATCTGGTCAAGCCAGTTCTGCTAAGAAATCTTTAGTACCTTCCTAGTTTCTACAATATCAAGTTCCAAAAAAAAAAAAAAGGTTTTCCCTAGAATTTGAGAACCTTCATGATCTGCCACTAGGATGTTGGTATAATTCCCCTTGATGCTCCGCCCAAACTGGAACATTTTTCCCCACCCTCGTCTCTCCCATCTATCACTTCTAAGGTATTATTTATGCCATTTATTAGCTCTGAAATAATCTGTCCTCCCACTAGCTATTCCTATTCATTTTAATTGTTTCCACATTTAATTATTGTTTTTGAAAGGCAGAATATTGTAGTGGATAGAGCACTAGACAGACTTAGAGGCAGGAAGACTTTTTGCTTGGCATGATCCTAGCAACACAACACAGTGGACAGAGTATTAGGACTGATGTCAGGTATCTCTGAGTTCAAATCTGGCCTCAAACATTTACTAGCTATGAGACCATTGGGCAGATCACTTAACTCTGTGTCGTTTTCCTCATCTTTCCAATGAGCTGAAGAAGGAAATGGGAAACTACTCCAATATGTTTGTCAAGAAAACCCTAAATGAGATCATGTAGAATCAGAAATGACTAAACAAGAACAACAATGATTATAGGCAAATCATTTAATTTTGTGCCTCATGTTTCTCATAGGTAAAATGATTGATTTGGTATCTTTTAATATATGATTCAGTTCCAAATCTGTGATTCTATCATCTTCCTGGCATTAAAGACTAATTCCCTTGGAGATTATATAACACTTTGCTTTCTAGCTCTCTAAGGTATTTTTTGAATATTATAGTTATTTATATTTATTTCTTATTCATTCCTGGAATGAATGTTCCATAAGTAAAGGGACTATGTCTTACCTAAAATATTCCCAATCACTAAATGCTGAAAAATGAAGATACTTAATGAACATTGATTGAATTAACTAATATTTAACAATTTGAAAATAATAATGGCCAAAAAAAGGATGTAGTTTATAACATGCCAAGCTGATTTAACTTAATTTCTAAAGTACAAAACTCAGTCTCCTATGCCCATGATCATTTAATAAATATAAGAATGTCATATAATAATGAGGATATTATTTTCTGGTGAAATAATCAAATTTATGCAAAAAGAAAATTACTTAGAATACTCATGCATAATACAAAATTTCACTGTAGTTTAACATGCTAGAATTAAAAGAGATGCATATAATTTCCATTGATGTAACTGACTTCTTTTGTTTTGGCTATTCAAAGATATTAGTGATGTTGAATTTAGCTTAGTTCTCAAAAACTGACCAGAAGCAGAAATTTGCCATTTTTCCAATAAGAAATAAATGTAAATCCAGTTCTAGTTATTTCAGTTTGTCTTTAAGAGATATATGTTGAATGTATATATAAAATATTCCCCAAAACAGTGAAATTATATATTTTTAAAGAATCTTAATATATTTCCCTAAAACTTTTCTTCTCTGTTTCCTAACCCCAACAGTTTTAGCCAGTAAATCATCATTATGCATCACCTGAGAAAACAGACAATCTGAAATGAGTTTTCACAAGGTCTTTCCCTTATTTCTATTTTCAAGTTCTTTAATTACGTGTTGAAACTATTTTTAGTAATTGTGTTCTGACATTCTGCAATCCATGTTCTCTCCTTCCCTCTCACTCCACCCCCCTCCCCAAATGGCAGGTAATATGATATAGGTTGTGCATGTGTTACCATACAATACATAATTCCATGTTCATTATGTTATAACAGAAGACACATATTTATACAAGAGAAAAATTCACAGAGAAAATAAGTGAAGAGTATGCTTCTATCTGCATTCAGACACCATCAGTTATGGTGGTGGACAGTCTTTTTCATCCTGAATCCCTCGGAGTTTTCTTGGATCCTTGCATTGCTGATAATATTTCATTGATTCACGATTGATCATCCGACATTATTGTTGTTACTACATATAACTTTCTCATGGTTCTACTCATTTCATTTTGCATTACTTCATACAAGTCTTTCTAGGCTTTTCCGTGATCATCTTGTGTGTCATTTCTCATAATACCAATAATAATCTAAGATAATCATATGCTACAATTTGTTCAAACAGCTCTCCTGTTTCTAGTTCTTTGCCACCAAAAAACAAAGAACTTCTATGAATATTTTTGTATAAGTACATCCTTTCCCTCAATCGTTGATTTCTTTGGGATTCAGATCTAGAAGAGGGATTGCTGGGTCAAAGGGTACATACATAGTTTTATAGCTCTGCCTCACAAAGTGCTTTTGGGCATGGTTCCAGATTTCTTTGTAGAATGGTTGAATCAGTTCAGAGCTCTAGCAATAGTATATTAATGTCCTAATTTTACCACATCCCCTTCAACATTTTTTACTTTCCTTTTTTGTCATATTAGCCAGTCTGATAGGTATGAGGGGGTACCTTACAGTTGTTTTGGATTGTATCTATCTGATCAATAATTATTTGGGCAATTTGTTCACATGACTAAAGATTGTTTTAATTTATTCATCTGAGAAATGCCTATTCTTATCCTTTGACCAATTGACAAATGCTTTGTATTATTACAAATTTGACTTAATTCTCTATATATCTGATAACTGGGACCTTTGTCAGAGACATTTGCTATACATTTTAACCCAGTTAGTTTTATCTTTTCTAATCTTTGCCTTTTCTTACTTCTCGAACTTGCTAGCATCACTACTCATTTTCTCTATGTGCCTGCTACAGAAAAAAAATGTTGAAAGAAAAACACTTATTGAGGACCTAATATGTCAGTGGATCAGCTAGGGTGGCACGGTGGTTACAGTGATAGACCTAGAGTCAGGAATACTCTTCCTAAATTCCAACCTGGCCTCAAGCACTTACTCACAGTGTGGCCCCAGGCAAGTCACTTACCCCCTTTAGCTTCACTTTCCTCATCAGTAAAAAGCCAGAGAAAGAAATGCCAAACTAGTGCAGTTTCATTGCCAAGAAAACCCCAAATGGGGTCACAAATAGTGGACCAGGACTGAAATGACTGAACAATAATAAATGTTCCAGAAAACATCCTAGGCACTATAGTCAAAGATACGAAAGGTGAGAAAATATTAGCCACAAGGAATTCTTACATTATACTGTTAGTGACAAAATCATAGAAAACTAGTGGCTGCAGAAGGCAATTTTGGTCTGAGAACTCACTGAGATTATGTGCAGAGCTATTGTCATCCATTTTCTAGTAGCAACGGTATTATTGCTTTAATCACTGTTCACAGAATAACAAGTGAAAAGAAGGAGGGAGGAAAAGAAGAAAGGACTGAAAGCAATGGTAGATTCAGGGAATCTTTCAGCCTCCAGAAGAATCCCAGGACTGAGTAGATGAACTCCCTACAGCAGGTATAGGAGTGGGCACAGGAGGTTCTATCTTTAAGGGAAATCCAGTGATTCAGGAGAAGAGGACAGGGGTTAGCACTGTTGGTTCAATCTTTGTGGCCAGGGGTAGTTAGATGACTTACTGTATAGAATACCAGCCCTAGAGAAGGGAGGTCTTGAGTTCAAATGTGACTTCATACACTTCCTATCCATGTGACCCTGGGAAAATCACTTCACTTCAATTGCCTAGCCTTTACTATTCTTCTACCATGGAATCAATACTTAGCATCAATTCTAAGACAGGAGAGAAAGGTTTAATTTAAAAAATTAAATCTTAGTTGGTGTAAACCTTGAAATTTCTCAGACTTGTGAATGTTAAAAATTTCCCCATTGGGGAATTCTTAATTGGAACAAATTCCCTACTGAGAAACATTCCCCATTTTGATGTGAGAACTCGCCAGGATCAGAAATGGGAGGACCTCTACTCCAACCGTACTTAAGACTGCTTTAGGGGAGAAAACTCCTTGCTATGGGAGGACCCCTACTCCACCTGTACTTAAGACTGCTTTAGGAGAGAAAACTCCTTGCTAAACAATGAAAGTACTTGGATCCATGCTTATAATGAGGCAGGGAGTTCTTTGAGCCAGGCCTGTTTTTAGAATTGATACAATGGGATGCTAGGTACCTATAAAGGTCGGGCAAGTTTTCTCTTAATGATATTAGTTGACAGCAGCATTTTTCTCTGGCTCAAACTTACTAAAGGGATTAGTCGACCCAGCAGTGTTTTTAGAATGGGCTGTCCTTTGGAAAACGTCTACAGTGATTGGTAGATGTATGGACTCAGGGGAGGTGACATAGGAGAAAACCCCCTATATATGAAAAAGCAGAATCTCTTGAAGGGAGAGATCCTTTTGGAAGATCCTTTTGGAGGATCTCTGATGAGGATCGCTTGGGAAGAATCTCTTGAGAGAGGCTCTGGAGAAGGGAAGCTCTTGGAGGACAATCTCTAAGGAGGTCTCACTGGAGCTCCTCTGAGGGGACTCTGTCCCTCTGGAGGCTCTTGAGAGAGGCCCTTTGAAACAGTCTCTGGCTGGAAGGCTCTTTGAGGAGGACTTTGAGGCTGGAACTCTCTCTGGTGAAGTCAGCTGAGATGGAGCTGGCCTGGTGCCAATAGACATCCTTGCTTAAGACAAATCTTGTGGTGAGTGATAAAAAACTGACTGATTCTCTCTCTCTTAAGACTCAGGTCTAGGCCATGTTGGCTTAAGGCCCTTCATACTTATACTTTTTTTCACTCTCTCTTTCTTTGATTACTCATTGTATTGTTAATTAAAATCTCTATAAAACCCAATTGACTTGGGTATATTCATAATTGGGAATATATTCCCTGGCGACCACCTTATATTTGATTTAAAAACCAAGACACTGTAGTGAAACATATTTTCTGCGGTCAAATTTATCTTCCACCATTTTAACTCACTACAGTTTAAGCCATACACTCTTTTATCTACAACAGTTTACAACATCAACCATTTTAAATCTTACATTGGTGACAATGCACCATGTGGAATTATAGAAAAGTTGGAAAAGAATGCTAGGAAAATGACTTTTTTCACATGTACTGACCCCCAAATCAGCATACTTCTAGTAGGATGATCCTATGGCATTCAAAAGGAATTTCACTCAATGATCAACTGAGATAGACTTAATTTCAACTGCGTTTCAGTATGTCCAAATGCTTGTGACCTCATTTGGGCTTTTCTTGATAAAGATATTGGAGTGATTTGACCTTTCCTTCTCCAGTCCATTTTTACAGAGGAGAACACTGAAGCAAACAGGGTTAAGTAACTTTCCCAAGGTCATATATTTACTATTTGTTTGTGGTCAAATTTGGCCTCAGGAAAATGAGTCTTCCTGACTCCATACCTGGCACTCTGTCTCCTGTGCCACCTAGCTGCCTTTGAAGTTATTATTCTGGAGAAAAAACAACAAAAGTACTTTATTTTATAACATTTTAGTAAGAACAATATCACTTTCACTTCTGTGAAGAGAATTACACTAATATGTTGATCCTAAATCATGTAACAAAAAATAGAAGTTTTCAAAAAAATATTTTACTTCCTGTAAAATGAAATCTTGCTAGGTTGGTATATAAAGTTATTTTAAAATATGTGAATACATCACAGATTTGAAAATTTTTTAAATCCAGTATGAATATTTTTAATGAATTATTTATCCTTCCAGTATACATTTTTTGCATGCATGAATAATATATATATTTTTTTACTTTTTTAAAAACCATATTTTATTTGATCATTTCCAAGCATTATTCATTAAAGACAAAGATCATTTTCTTTTCCTCCCCCCCACACCCCATAGCCGACACGTGATTCCACTGGGTATCACATGTGTTCTTGATTTGAACCCATTGCCTTGTTGTTAATATTTGCATTAGAGTTTCGTTTAGAGTCTCTCCTCTGTCATGTCCCCTCAACCACTGTAGTCAGGCAGTTGCTTTTCCTTGGTGTTTCTACTCCCACAGTTTATCCTCTGCTTATGAATGGTGTTTTTTCTCCTACATCCCTGAAGATTGTTCAGGGACATTACACCACCATTTATAGAGAAGTCCATTACGTTCGATTATACCACAGTGTATTAGTCTCTGTGTACAATGTTCTCCTGGTTCTGCTCCTCTCGCTCTGCATCACTTCCTGGAGGTTGTTCCAGTCTCCATGGAACTCCTCCACTTTATTATTCCTTTGAGCACAATAGTATTCCATCACCAACATATACCACAATTTGCTCAGCCATTCCACAATTGCTGGGCATCCCCTCGTTTTCCAGTTTTTGGCCACCACAAAGAGCGCAGCTATGAATATTCTTGTACAAGTCTTTTTGTCCATTATCTCTTTGGGGTACAGACCCAGCAGTGCTATGACTAGATCAAAGGGTAGATATTCTTTTGTCGCCCTTTGGGCATAGTTCCAAATTGCCCTCCAGAATTGTTGGATCAGTTCACAACTCCACCAGCAATGAATTAATGTCTCTACTTTGCCACATCCCCTCCAGCATTCATTACTTTCCTTTGCTGTTATGTTAGCCAATCTGCTAGGTGTGAGGTGATACCTCAGAGTTGTTTTGATTTGCATCTCTCTGATTATAAGAGATTTAGAACACTTCTTCATGTGCTTATTAATAGTTTTGATTTCTATATCTGAGAACTGCCTATCCATGTCCCTTGCCCATTTATCAATTGGAGAATGGCTTGATTTTTTGCACAATTGATTTAGCTCTTTATAAATTTGAGTAATTAAATTTTGTCAGAGGTTTCTATGAAGATTTTTTCCCAATTTGTTGTTTCCCTTCTGATTTTAGTTACATTGGTTTTGTTTGTAAAAAAGCTTTTTAATTTGATGTAGTCAAAATTATTTATTTTACATTTTGTGATTCTTTCTATGTCCTGCTTGGTTTTAAAGTTTTTCCCCTCCCAAAGGTCTGATATGTATACTATTCTGTGTTTACCCAATTTACTTATGGTTTCCTTCTTTATGTTTAAGTCATTCACCCATTTTGAATTTATCTTGGTGTAGGGTGTGAGGTGTTGATCTATTCCTAATCTCTCCCACACTGTCTTCCAATTTTCCCAGCAGTTTTTTATCGAATAGTGGATTTTTGTCCCTAAAGCTGGGATCTTTGGGTTTATCGTATACTGTCTTGCTGAGGTCACTTACCCCCAGTCTATTCCACTGATCTTGCTTTCTGTTTCTTAGCCAGTACCAAATTGTTTTGATGACTGCTGCTTTGTAATATAGTTTAAGGTCAGGGACTGCAAGGCCCCCCTCATTTGTGTTTTTTTTCATGATTTCCCTGGATATCCTTGATCTTTTGTTATTCCAAATGAACTTTGTTATGGTTTTTTCTAAATCAGTGAAGAAGTATTTTGGTAGTTCAATGGGTATGGCACTAAATAGATAAATAAGTTTGGGTAGGATGGTCATTTTTATTATATTGGCTCATCCTATCCCTGAGCAGTTAATGTTTTTCCAATTGCTCAAGTCTAGTTTTAGTTGTGTGGAGAGTGTTTTGTAGTTGTGTTCATATAGTTCCTGTGCTTGTCTCGGGAGGTAGATTCCTAGGTATTTTATTTTGTCTAAGGTGATTTTGAATGGGATTTCTCTTTCTAGTTTTTGCTGCTGAGCTGTGTTGGAGATATATAGAAAAGCTGATGACTTATGTGGGTTTATTTTGTATCCTGCAACTTTGCTAAAGTTGTTGATTATTTCAATTAGCTTTTTGGTTGAATCTCTAGGATTCTTTAAGTAGACCATCATGTCATCTGCAAAGAGTCATAACTTGGTCTCCTCCTTGCCTATTTTGATGCCTTCAATTTCTTTTTCTTCTCTAATTGCTACTGCTAGTGTTTCTAGTACAATGTCAAATAGTAGAGGTGATAATGAGCATCCTTGTTTCACTCCTGATCTTATTGGGAATACGTCTAGTTTATCCCCATTGCAGATGATATTAGCTGATGGTTTTAGATATATACTGTTTATTATTTTTAGGAATGACCCTTCTATTCCTATGCTTTCTAGTGTTTTTAATAGGAATGGGTGTTGTATTTTATCAAAGGCTTTTTCTGCATCTATTGAGATAATCATGTGGTTCTTGCTAGTTTGCTTGTTGATGTGGTCAATTATGTGGATGGTTTTCCTAATACTGTACCAGCCCTGCATCCCTGGTATAAATCCTACTTGATCATGGTGGATGACCCTTCTGATCACTTGCTGGAGTCTTTTTGCTAGTATCCTATTTAAGATTTTTGCATCTATATTCATTAGGGAGATTGGTCTATAGTTTTCTTTCTCTGTTTTTTACCTGCCTGGTTTTGGAATCAGTACCATGTTTGTGTCATAAAAGGAGTTTGGTAGAACTCCCTCTTTGCTTATTATGTCAAATAGTTTGTATAGTATTGGGATTAACTGTTCTCTGAATGTTTGATAGAATTCAGTGGTGAATCCATCAGGCCCTGGGGATTTTTTCTTAGGAAGTTCTTTGATGGCCTGTTGGATTTCATTTTCTGATATGGGATTATTTAAGAATTCTATTTCCTCTTCTGTTAGTCTAGGCAGTTTGTATTTTTCTATATATTCATCCATATCACTTAAATTGGTATATTTATTGCCATATAATTGGGCAAAGTAATTTTTAATGATTGCCTTAATTTCCTCTTCATCGGAGGTGCTGTCCCCCTTTTCATCTTTGATGCTGTTAATTTGCTTTTCTTCCTTCCTTTTTTAAATTAGGTTGACCAGTACTTTGTCTATTTTGTTTGTTTTTTCAAAGTACCAGCTTCTTGTCTTATTTATTAAATCAATAGTTCTGTCACTTTCGATTTTATTAATTTCTCCCTTAATTTTTAGGATTTCTAGTTTGGTTTTCTGCTGGGGGTTTTTAATTTGATCACTTTTGAGCTTTTTTATTTGCATTTCCAATTGATCTCTGCTCTCCCTAGTTTGTTAATATATGCACTCAGGGATATGAATTTACCTCTGATTACCGCTTTGGCTGCATCCCAAAAGGTTTGAAAGGATGTCTCGCCATTGTCATTTTCCTCGATGAAATTGTTAATTGTTTCTATGATTTATTTTCTAACTAAACGATTTTGGAGTATCATATTGTTTAATTTCCAATTAGTTTTTGATTTGGTTTTCATGTACCATTACTGATCATTATTTTTATTGCCTTGTGATCTGAAAAGGCTGCATTTATTATTTCTGCTTTTCTGCATTTGTGTGCTATGTTTCTGTGACCTAATGTATGGTCAATTTTTGTGAATGTGCCATGTGGTGCTGAGAAGAAGGTGTATTCCTTTTTATCCCTATTTATTTTTCTCCATATGTCTATTAATTCTAATTTTTCTAAGATTTCATTCACTTCTTTTACCTCTTTCTTATTTAATTTTTGGTTTGATTTATCTAAATTTGATAATGGTTGGTTTAAGTCTCCCACTAATATTTTTTTACTGTCTATTTCTTCCTTCAATTCTCCTAGTTTCTCCATTAGAAATTTGGGTGCTATATTATTTGGTGCATACATGTTGATTAGTGATATTTCCTCATTATCTAAAGTCCCTTTTAACAAAATATAATTACCTTCCGTATCCCTTTTGATCAGGTCTATTTTTGCTTTGGCTTTATCAGATATCATGATTACCACTCCTGCTTTCTTTCTGTCAGTTGAGGCCCAGAAGGTCTTACTCCATCCTTTAATTCTGACCTTGTGGGTGTCAACCTGCCTCAGGTGTGTTTCTTGAAGACAACATACGGTAGGGTTTTGGATTCTAATTCATTCTGCTATTCGTCTACGTTTTATGGGTGAGTTCATCCCATTCACTTTCAAAGTTATGACTGTCATTTGTGGACTCCCTGGCATTTTGATATCCTTCCCTGGTTCTAACCTTTTCTTCTTTGGCTCTACCTTTTTGTCCAGTGATTTACTTTAAATCAGTCCCCCTTGTCCCCTCCCTTGATATGTTTCCCTTTTTAGTCCCTCCCTTTTAGTTCCCTCTCTCTTCCCCCTCTCTTTCCCTCCCCTTTTGTTTCCCTCCCCCCTTCCCCCCCTTATTTTTCCCTTCTCCCTACCCTTGTTGGGTAAGATAGAATTCAAGATCCCAATGGATCTGGATGTTTTTCCCTCTCAGAGTTGATTTCCCTGAGAGTAAGGTTTAAGTAAAAACTCTCTTCCTCTCCTTCTTATAGGAGTTTTCTTTTCCTCCCCTTCCCATGTGAATCTTTGTGTGAGAAAGATTATTCTATTTGGTCTTTCTTTTCCCCCTATTTACACATTACATTTCCCCCACATGTTAGTATACCTAGATTGATATAAATGTAGTCCTTATAGAAGAGAGTTTGAGAAAAAGAAGAAGATAACATTTTTCTCCTTTTCCCTTTCCTTCATATTTACCTTTTCAGGTATTCCATGCTCTTTGATTTTTGATAACAAACTTTCCACAGAGCTCTGGTCTTTTCTTTGCAAAAAGTTGGAAATCTTCTATTTTGTTGAATGCCCATACTTTCCCTTGGAAGTATATAGTCAGTTTTGCTGGATAGCTGATTCTTGGTTGAAGACCCAGCTCTCTTGCCTTTCTGAAGATCATGTTCCATGCCTTACGATCATTTAGAGTAGAACTTGCAAGGTCTTGTGTGACCCTGATTGGCATTCCTTTATATTTAAATTGTCTTTTTCTGGCTTCTTGTAGGATTTTTTCTTTTGTTTGAGAGTTTTGGAATTTGGCAATTACATTCCTGGGAGTTGTCTTTTGGGGGTTTAGTGTAGAGGGTGTTCTTTGAGCTCTGTCAGTGGCTGTATTGCCCCCTTGTTCTAGAATCTCTGGGCAATTTTCTTTTATTAAATCTTGTATTACGATGTCGAGTTTGCTGTTCATTTCTGGCTTTTCTGAAAGTCCAATTATTCTTAAATGATCTCTTCTCCCTCGATTTTCCAAATCTGTCACTTTGTCAGTGAAATATTTTATGTTCTCTTCTAATTTCTTGGTCTTTTGGGTTTGCTTTATTAGTTCTTTCGTTAAAGGCTGGTTTTCTTTTTCAGCTTGGTCAAACTGGTTTTGTAGATGTGTGAATTTCTTTTGCATTATTTCCCACTTTTCCTCCCAGAAGGCCTCCATCTTTTTGATAATTTCTGATTCAAATTCTTCATGGGTTTGTGGAGAGTTTCCATTTCCTTTGGAAGGTTTCCGAGCATTTGCTTGTGTTTCCTCTTCTATCTCCTCTGTGTTTTGTATTTTTGCTCCATAAAATGTGTCCAAAGTCTTCCCCTTCTTCTTGTTTTTTTTTTTTTTTTAATTTTGGGGCTTTGTGCTTCTGTGGCGTTTGCCATCTCTGTCTGAGTGGGGAGGACTAGCTTTTCTTATCTCTGTCTGGAGTTCAGAGGTTTTAGCCCTAGGCAGATTGTCTGTTCTATGCAGTTGTTGTTCTGTCTTCCCGGGGAAACCAGGAATTGCTGGTGTGTCCCTGTTACTGCCGTCCCCTCCCGATGCTTCTTCTTTGCCTTTCTTCCACGCCACGGGGTGTTTGTTTCTGCGCCTTAGCTGGCCAGAAGAGCCAGCACTCTGAGTGGGGAGGGGCCGCGGCTTCCCAGAGCTCAGAGGGCTCCCGATAAGACTAGCCCTCCCTGGGTTGAACTGAGTGTGCCTTGAGGCAGGGACTTTTTTCGTGAGACTCGGATGGAAGGATGCAGCCAGGGGGTTACAAGCTCCCCTGTATCTCTCTGTTTCCCTGCTGTCTGGGTGCCCCCTCGACTGGGTCAGGTTGTTTTCAAGATGTGGCCTTCAGAATAGCCGGCTCCCGAGGCCCTTTTGCTAGCCCTGAGGTTTGCTGTTGTTTCAGACAACCCTGCTCTCTGAGGGAGAGGGGCCACGGCTTCCTGGAGTTCTGAGGGCTCCTGATAATATTAGCTTTCCCTGGGTTGAACTGCGTATGACTTGAGGCAGTGACGTTTTTCGTGAGACTTGGATGGAAGGATCCAGCCTGGGAGCCACAAGCTCCCCTGTCTCTCCCCATTTCCCTGCCATCTGGGTGCCCCCTTGACTGGGTCAGGTTGCCTTCAGGAAGCGGCCCTCAGAATAGCCGTCTGTGAGGATCTGAGGTTGCCTCTGCTGCCTCGGTCTCGGCGCTCTGGGTGGGGGGGATGGGTCCTGAGACCTTCCTTCTGCCTACCCCTTAGGTCCGAGTGATCTCGGGTTCTGGCTTTTGGGGGGGGCTGTACCTTTTGATCCAGGTCCAGGTCCAGGAGGAGGACTCCCGGGGTCTATGCTGTTGATTGTTTTGAATTTCGGTGCCCTCGGAGCATATTGTTTGAGTTTGGTAGGGAAGGGTTTCAGGAGATCTGAACTTTAGCTTTCTCTAAGCCACCATCTTGACAGGAAGTCACTTGTTTGTTTTTTAAAGCATTGTTTTTAACTTTTTTGGGGGGGCATCTTTTGTTAATTTGTTTGTATTTAAGAAGATGATTAGAACAAAATTTTAAGGAGTGGTGTTGGGAAGAGAATTAGTTAATAAAAGGAAAGAGAATTTATTAGCGATGTAAAACATTGAAGATGTAAAGAGAGAAAAGTATTTTTATAGGTTCGTAGGATTTAGAGCACAAAAGGAGTAGAAACTTGTGGATCACTCTAGTTATAATTGAAATGTCAAGATGAGCTAAAACAAAGGGATATCTGCTTTTTACACATAGTTTGACAAGCAGTGAGCACACCATGAATATTCTAGTGTCTCTAGCATCTAAGGAAATGAAACTTTACATATGAGAAGAGCTAGAAATGTCCAGCACAGAGAAGATTCTCATATCTCTAGTCACCATTTTGTCTTGCCACTGGTCTTTGATGGCTCTGGACAAAGCTGTATAGCTTTGCCTCACAAATCCTATTCCTGGACAATCTTTGGTTATATTAGAAAAGGAAGGACCAAAAAAGGTGACACGCTGGAGCCTCTTTCTCTAGCTTTTAGATAATTAACATATGATTAACACTCTATCTATGCAGTTTGGATGTTGTCTCCTTCTGCAAACTTGCCAGAATAGCTATCAAAATATTTTGTATAAAGTAGAAATCTTGACAGAAAATGGCTTACTTAATGAATTTGCACTAGATTTGTTTAAAAATAAAGTTATGAATACATTGATGCTTTGCAACTGATTGTATAGACTCATAGATATAAACTCTTACATTGTTTTTACTTTTGTATTTCAAATGATTTTTGGACAGCATGATTTATATCATTAATGGGTTATAGCAGCATATCTGGTTAAGCCTAGGACAGGGGCAAGGTTAGAGGGGAAGGAATTTAAATAATGTAAAGATTATAATAAGTGGCAGCATCAAAGTGACAGAGAAAGGAGAGGAATTGAGGTTTAAAGAGATATTATGATACAAAGGTTCATTATAAAGAATCTATTTATGAATTTCTACCTTACTTTTAGTATACTTTGTTACCTTAGCCATCTGTGATTTCATTGTAATGCAGAAGAGTCTCAGATCAGGGTCAGAGGACTTCTGTTTGAATCTCAGCTCTACTATCACTTCTTTGGGCCTCAGCCTCTTTTAAATTATAAAATAAAAAGCTAAAACTACATTATTTGTGATGACAGAGATCTAATGTGTGATCTATTATTCATTGTATGGGAACTTTCACAACCTGTACAGATTATAATACTTTTTTTTACCTCCTGCAGTACAGTTTTTGTCTCATTTCTCCATCAAGGATGATAGTGGTTTTGCCTTTATGCTTTAAGGATCTCCGAGGTATCAATTTGCCACTTAGATTTATTACAGTTCTTACTATTATTCTTGCTAAATGATACCTTTGTATTAAAACTTATCTTCAGTAATTTATTTTTTTAACTCCTTATTTTCTGTCTTAGAATTGATTAAAAAAAAGTATCAGTTCCAAGGCAGAAGAATAGAAAGGACTAAACAATTGGGGTTAAGTGACTTGCCCAAGGTCACACAATTGCAAAGTGTCTGAGGTCAGATTTGAACCCAGAATTCTTGTGTTTAGGCCTTCTTCTCCACTAGGTGCCCCCAGTAATATATTTTTAATTGATTGTTAACATGGGATAGTCCCAAAATGTATTTCATTTGCTTTTGGAGTTGTTAATAATTTTTGAAATTATTTTACTTTTCCCTAATTATATGTAAAAACAATTTCCAACCAAGGAATTGAATTCTCTCTCTCCCTCTTCCCCCCCACCAATCACCACCATCTCTTGAGATGATATGCAATCTCATATCTATTTTACATGTTTAGTCACATAAAACACTTTTCCACATTAATCTTTTTTTGGAAGGAAAGTAGAGTAGAAAAAATGAAGAAAGTGAAAACACTTTTGTTTGGTCTGGATTCATACTGTTTTTTTTCTCTGTAAATAGATAGTATTTTCTTTTTTATCATAAGTCCTTTTGGATAGTTTTGGATCATTGGATTGCTAAGAATAACTGTTATTAACAGTTGTTCATTGTAGAGTATTCTGTCACTGTACAGTGTTCTTCTGGTTCTGCTCATTGCCCTCAGCTTCAGTTCATAGGAGTCTTTCCAGGTTGTTCCTGATCTGCTCCTACTTGCCATTTCTTATAATACAATAGTATTTCACTATCATAATATACTATAACTTACTTAGTCATTGTCTAATTGATGGGTATGCCATTGTGTGAAGTGTAAGTATAAGGGGGATCTTGAAATAAAAGACATACCCCTTTTTGGCCACTGTTCAAAAGGAGACAGGGAAGACCTTTAATTAAAATGCTGTGCTTTATTGGGAGAGAAAAAGAAATGTGGGGCATTGCCTCAAGTCATTGACCTAAGACAAATGCCCAAAAACTTACAGAAAAAAAACCCCTCTTATTTATAGGAAAATCCTGATAGTCAAGCCTTCCTGAAGGGAGTATCCTTCAAATTAACATTTTTAAGAAATGGTCCAGGGTTGGAGACAGAGGCTTTAATCTGCATATAAACCCAGAACAATTTGTGCCTGGATCTTTTCAGGCAGGCACCTTTTGAATGCAGTTTGAAGTAAATGGAGTAAGGTTTACTGAAACAGAGGGAGGACAAACTTATTAACATTTTAAAGTCATAAAACAGTTCAAAAGACACTGATTGTTTCTGTCTTTCTCTGACCAAAGGTGATTAAGAGACTTTTGTATTTCAAATGGGGTGGAGTGATCTTGTCCTATTGGGAGAAGAATGTCTTGAAGGGACCAACTTTACTAACTTCTACTGGGGTACTAGGGATCTTGAAAATATTCACGCTGTGGCACAATTTAATGTAGTGGATTTCTCTACTAGCAGCAATGCAATGATCCAGGACAATTCTGAGGGACTGATGAGAAGGGATGCTATCCACATCCAGAGAAAGAACTGTGGGAATAGAGACAGAGAAGAAAAACAACTGCTTGATCACATGAGTCAATGGGGATATGATTGGGGATATAGACTCTAAATGAAAATCCTAGTGCAAATATCAATAATATGGAAATAGATCTTGATCAATGACACATGTAACACTCAGTGGAATTGCATTTTGGCTACAGTAAGGGGGTGGGAGGAGGGAAAGGAAAAAACATGAATCATGTAAACATTGAATTTTTTTCTTAATCAATTAAATAAAATTTAAAATATATTTTTTTAACATACAAGTCCTTCCCCCCTTTTTTCATCCCTTTGAGATACAAAACTAGTAATGATATTGCTGGGTCAAAGGGTATGTACCATTTTATATCCCTTTGGGTAAATAGGACATGATCTGTGGATTCTTCTTTCAATTTCTATTTTACCTCCTTGTTCAAGAGAATTGGGGCAGTTTTCTTCCATAATTTCTTATGATAAGTGGGCCTTTTTTTTTAGTCATGACTTTTAGGTAGCCCAATAGTTCTTAAATTGTCTCTTGTGGATCTATTTTGTAGGTCAGTTGTTTTTTTCAATGAGATGTTTCACATTTTCTTCTATTTTTGATTATTTTGATTTTGTTTTATTGTTTCTTGCTGTCTCATGAAATAAGTAGCTTCTATTTGCCAAGTTCTAACTTTTATAGACTGAATTTCTTCCATGACCTTTTGATCCTCTTTTTCCATTCTAGTTTTCATGACTCTCTTTTCTTCATTAGATTTTTGTGCCTCTGCTTTTTAAGCTGTTATTTTCTTTTTACATTATTTTCATTTCTTTTCCGCATTTTTCTTCAACCTATCTTATTTGATTTTTGAATTCCTTTTTGAGTTCTTCCATGGCTTGAGGCCTATTTTCATTTTTCTTTGAAGTTTTGTGTGTGGTTTCTTGGATCTTACCATTCATTGTTGATTCTGTGTTTTGGTCTTTGTTTCCATAGAAACTTTTCTAGTTTAGGAGTTTCTTTTGCTATTTATTCATTTTCCCAGCTGCCTTCTTCTTCTTCTTTTTTCTTGCCTTTGACTGGGAAATCTGAAAGCTGATTATTCTGTCTCTTCTGCTTCTGGCTTACAGATCTCAGCACTGGGTGTCATTTTACCTAGGGGTTAGATCTTCAATGCAGCAGTGCTGGCTTAAAAGGGTCTAGCATTATAGACTTTCAGGCTTCCATGTGGGCTGATGCAAAAGCCCTGGACTTAAAGGGATAGGTCTAAGATGCTCTTGTTGCTGAGTCTGGGTTCTGGGATACTGAAATTGACCTATGCCCAATCACAGAACCTAGTGCAATAAGTCCCCTGTGTGCAATTTTGCTTCTGGTTCCCTCTTATCCCATGAAAATCAATTCTCTCTACCTACCTTTCAAGTTTTGTTCAGCAAGAGGGGAGCCTGGCTTGTTGTAGGTTTTTGACTTCTCTAGTTTTAAGGAGCTTTTTAAATTTTGATTTAGAAGCATAGTCAGAGTGGTTTCAGTTTTTACTGCTACTAAGCCACCATCTTCTCTCTGTCTCTCATCCCATCTTATTCAATTCACACCCTTCCCCGCTGTTTATGTATACTCCATCTAACTGCCCTAATATTGACAAAACTCTTTGGCGTTACAAGAATCATTTCCCCATGTAGGGATGTAAGCAGTTTAACTTAACTAAATTT
Organism: Monodelphis domestica; assembly: GCF_027887165.1. NCBI lineage: Eukaryota > Metazoa > Chordata > Mammalia > Didelphimorphia > Didelphidae > Monodelphis > Monodelphis domestica. Next base: position 175,576,626 of record NC_077230.1, on the reverse strand, counting down.
TTTTAAACCCATACCTTGCACCTTAGGATCAATACTATGTATTGGTTCCAAGACAGAAGAGTAGTAAGGGCTAGGCAATAGGGGTTAGGTCACTTGCCCAGTTTCACACATCTAGGAAGTGTCTGAGGTCATATTTAAACCCAGGACTTCCCATCTTTAAGTCTTTAATCTGGACTCTCAATCCACTAAGCCACCCAGATGCCCTCTTGAATGTATTTTGATTATCTTCTTTACCTTTTTATGATTCTCTTGAGTCTTGTATTTGTGAGTCAAATTTTCCAATCACCTCTGATCTTTCCATCAAGAGTGTTTAAAAGTCTTATATTTTATTGAATACCCATTCTTTCCTTGAATGGACTATGCTCAGTTTGTCTTGGTAAGTGATTCTTGCTTAAAGTCCTAATTTCTTCGCACTCTGGAATATCACATTCCAGACTCTCTGATTCTTTAATATAGAAGCTGCAAAATTTTGTGTTATCTTGACTATGATTCCATAATATTTGAATTGTTTCTTTTGGGGGCCTTGCATTATATTCTTTTTTGTCTGAGATTATTTGATTATTTTGGCTAGAGTATTTCTGGGAGTTATCCTTTTGGGATCTTTTTCAGGAAGTAATTGGCGGAACCTTTCAATTTCTCTTTTGTCCTCTAGTTCTAGGCTATCAGGGCAGTTTTCCATGATGATTTCATGTAAGATGAAGTATAAACTCTTTTTTAATCATTGCTTTCAGGTAGTTCTATAATTCTTAAATTATCTCTCTTTGATTTAATTTCTAGGTAAGTTGTTTTTTTCCATGTGAGAGTTCACATTTTCTTCTTCTTTTTCATTCTTTTGACTTTGTTTGATATCTTAAGGAGTCACTAACTTTCACTTGTCCAATTCTAATTTTTAAGGCATGGTTTTTGAGTGAGCTTTTTTTTTTGTATCTCCTTTTCCATTTGGCCAAGTTTACTTTGTAAAGAGTTATTTTCTTCAGTGAATTTTTGTACTACTTTTTCAAAGGACTAATTCTATCCTTCAAGAAGTTCTTCTCCTTACATGTACAAAAATATTTATAACCACACTCTTTGTGGTGGCAAAAAATTAGAATCTTGCATCAATATTATTATTAAAAGTCTGTGCTTGTATGTAGATGTATGGAACATTTTTCCCCAAGCAAGCAGCTTATATGGGCAGAATCCCTTTTTCCTTCCCTTCCCCTCTCCTCCCCTCCTTCCCACCCACTTCCCCACTGTTTTCTCCAAATAAAGCTGCATCAGTCTTTACATTCTATCTGCTGGGAAACTCTACATATTTAGAATGATTAAAATTTCCCAGATTTTCACTCTTCACATAGTATTGACTTTGTTGTCTTCTTTTAAGTTTGGGTTTATTCTGTCACCAAAATAACTTTGCTGAATTTCTTTTGTTGTTGTTTGCTCATTTTCCTACCTTTTTCTTTTAGTTAAAAAAAAACATTAAAGTTAGGCTCTGTAACTGTGGTGAAGGGAGCAGTGTTCCAAGTTTCAGGTTCTTTGAGCAACTGCCTTCAGAACTGGCACTCAGGATCTATTTGCTTTCGATTCTTCTAAGGTGGTTTTAATATTCTCCTAGCCTGTTCTCTGTTCTTTGAGTAATCCCAAGCACTCTTTTCCTCCTTGAAACTGTGACCAGTGTCCCCTCCTCCCCTGTGGTGCAAGTGCTAATATATGCTGGTGTTCCTTATCAGCCTGCTATTTCACCCCAGGACTGAGACCTGGTTCTGCATATGGGCAATATAACAAGAGGTTTGCACCCAGAGCCAGCAAATGGTCCCTTGTAATCTCCTTATAAGCCGTTGTCCCTATCATCTGTGGTTGAGAGTTCCAGAAGCCTTTGCTACTACTTCAGCTGAACCCACAGCCTTTTTTTCTTCAGCTGCACCCAGTGCACTAGATCCTTTCTGCTGGCCTTCTAAATTGTTTTGTGCTAAAACAATTACTTTACCTTGTCTTTTTTTCTTTGTGGGTTATGCTACTCTAGAATTCATTTTGAGGGATTATAGCATTGCTTTTTGGAGGGTAATTTGGTAGAAATTAGAGGGGACCCTGTACTTTCTCTGCCATCTTGGTTCTGCCTCTCTTGTAATAATTTTAAATGGTTTTTGTAATAGTCTTAAGTAGTTCAGGTTGATTATTCTTATTTTAAAATTCATGGAGAAAAATTCACAACTTGAATTTCAAAAGTTACTTAGCCCACTGAGTCTTATTGTCTCTCAAGCATAATTAGGACTCAGACATTCTGTCTCCAGTCTAGTATTCTCTTCCTAAGATACTCCCTCCTGATTTAAGAGCATAAGAGAAAGTTACCATTCTGTGCAGGATGAATAAAAAAAAAATTGATCAGCATTTTTAGCAACCCTTTATTAATCAAATTAGAAACGTTTTATACTATGTAAAAATTTTTCACTGTACATATTATTTTAGAAGTACTTTCATTAAAAGTAATTTAAATCTATTATATTTTAGTACCAAAAAATAACATTTTGGATGTTTTAAAACTTTAAATATTGTAACAAGTAATGATAGAAGAAAATGTGTACATTGTAAGCATTGTAAATTATGATCATATTCCATTTAATTGAAAGTGAATTTATATTGTTACAACTCTAATATTTTATATGTAGGTATGACTCTCTTGAAGCTCTGTAGATATAACTTTTATTATTTTTGCCAATGTGATGTTTTAAGTGAATTTTTACTTTAATTGTAAACTTATTTAAGAAAAACAAGTGTCAATATACAAAACCAAAACTTAACAAAACAAGAGCTTGACTAAGAAACTGAATTTTCATGTATATTGTTTTTATAATTTTATTATATAACAATATACTTATATAATATAGTATATTTTAAATATTTGAATGTTTCCTTTGTAATTTAATAAAATAGAAATAAATTGGTCTATTCAAGGCTCCTATTCTTTTTTGTTCTGTGCATTAAAAATTATATATTTTTTTGCATGGCTATTACCGTTGACTAACCAACTAGTCTTCATTCTCTAATTCACAGGTAAAAGTCCTGCCATATGTATATATTGAATATATATAATTAATATAAATTCTAGCAAAACAAAATAAACACATTAATTATGCCTGAGAATGTTTATCTCATTATGTATCTCAAGTCCATTATCTGTCTAAGAAGAGGTAGGAAGCCTGAGTCATCATTAGTCTTTTAAAGTCACCTTTGTTTTCCTCTTTGCCAAAAGTAATGAGGTGTTTTAGTGACTTTTTTTTATATTACTGTTATTACTACATAATCTCCTGATGCTGCTCATTTTGCTATAGACGCGTTTATAGAAGCCTTCTCTTGTATGCATACTTTTAGGAAAACAAGATATAAGGGAATAAATGAAAGGACTACTTCCATCTGAGCTGTTTGTGGCTCAATAAATTCTCCACCTTTGGGAATAGATATGTTGATCACCCTGCATTAAGAATGAGCTTTTAAGGTGTTGAATGTTTCAAGTTAACATCAAATACTTAAAGGACTAATGCCCAGAATTCTGGTAACCCTGCAAAGATGTTTTGTGGCACAGGAAAGGTAAAGCTTCTTAAATTCTGTTGAAGTTGCTGCCTTCCTAATAAGTGCTTAGATATCTCTAAGGAAGTTAGCTTAGTGTGAGGATCTAATGGTTTATGAATATATGGTAATCATGTAGCCCACAGAATACTGATATACCTCCCCAAATTAGATTTTACTAAAAGACAAAAGTGGAAATTCAGTATGAAGATAGAGCCAGGAAAACTGGAATTCAGTTCCCACTTCTGACACATATGGCTATTTGACTGTTGCCAAATCAAGTCACTTCTAAGTGCTCTACACAACACTCTAAGACTACAAGTTACAAAAACATTAATTATGTGTGTTATTAAAGGGAGTTCCTTGCAATAATGAAGTCATAAATCTCTTAACTGGATAAATAAATTAGAGAAAACATTGTGGCTAGAGAGAAGTACTAAATGCAAATCTCAAAGAAATTTCCAAATTAAGAATAAGAAAATAATAGAATGAATAAATTACATTTGGCTTGGAGGGCCTGAGATAGTTCAATATGCTCTATATGCCTATTGTAAATCTACTTATTGCATTTTTTAAAATATTAAACAAATATCCTACAAATTAAGGCATCTCTAATTGTAATGTGATTAACCAAAATTTGAATATGGAAATATGATGAAAATTATTAAAGAAGAGCATAAGTCAAAAGTTGGTGATTCATCTGTTTGTGACACCTAATTGACACAGTGGACAAAACCTGGAGTCAAGAAGATCAAAGTTCAAATTCAGCTTCAGATACTTTTTGGTAGTGTAACCCTAGGAAAGTCCTTTAAACTCTACATGCTTCTATTTACTCAACTATAAAACATGGTTAATAATAATGTATTACCTCACACAGTTGTCATTACAATCAAATAGTGTTAATATTTGTTAAGTACCTGACACTTATAAGGACTTAATAGATAGATGCCCATTCCCTTTACCTTTCCAAGTGAACATCTAAACATTTACTAATGTGCAATGCATTATTTTTTAGTCATAGGATAGAGCTATTAAATCACTGTTGGGAAAAGTGACTATTTTTTCATTAATGTAAATATTATAATTGTAAAAATTATATTTTTGTGTGAAAAGAAAAATTAATCATAAATTTGGTAGTTACCTTTCTGTATATTTCCCCTTTCTAATTAATAAAAATAAAGCTATCAGTTTATTACTCTTAGAAATCCATGAATTCAATCTGTAAAAGGGTTGACATCTTTTCATAAGGGAAGTGCCAATTGTGATATCACTCCTCCATTATCCAGAGGGCAGGTTGAATGAATGTGTGACTGTCATGGTAGGGGATGAGAGGATAGAGACAGATCTTCAGATAAAGTGCATGGCAGCCACCACACTCAAAGAAAGTCCAAAGAGAAAAGAGAGATGGTGGTTTCTTGTCCATGTGGCTTGGATACTTATTATATAATTGACTTATTTTTTATGAATTTATGAATGCACATTATAATACATAAAACAGTTAAGGGTTTTGTTATACTTTGAAATTTTGCTACTTACAATTTGATTTTTTTTAATTTTTAAAACATTTATTTTAAAAGTATCTTTCCATGGTTACATGATTCATTTTTTCCCCTCCACTTTTCCCTCCCCACTCCCAGAACCAACAAACAATTCCACTGAATTATACATGTATTATCACTCAATATCTTTTTTCCATACTATTATTCATTTTTGTAATAGAGTAATCTTTTAAAAACCAAAACCCCACATTCTATATCCATAAAAACAAGTGAGAAATCATGTTTTTCTTCTGAGTTTCTATTCCCATAGTTCTTTCTCTTGATATGGATAACATTTTCTCATAAGTCTCTCAGGGTTGTCTTGGATCATTGCTCTGTTATTAGTGGCAAAGTAGGTTATGTTTCATCACTCCACAATGTTTCACTTTCTGTGTACAGTGTTCTCCTGGTTCTGCTCATTTAGTTCCACATCAGTTCATGAAGGTCTTTCCAGTTTATATAGAAATCCTTCAGTTCATAACTACTTAAAGCACAATAGTGACAATCTGTCACCATCATATACCACAATTTGTTCAATCATTCCCCAGTTGAGGGACACACCCTTATTTGCCAGTCTTTTGGAGTTTTTTTTGCCACCACAAAAAAAAAACATGGCTATGAATATTTTATAATTTGCTTTTTTAATGTATATATTGAATTTAATAAAGTTGAAACCAATTTGTCCTATTTGTGTCACTTTCTGAAGTTCTTTTTTGTGCATTGATGCTTTTTTTCTTTCTTTTGGGGGGCATCACTACTTTCCACTCCCACTCCCATTTGCCTTACTTATATGAAACCAATCAGTGTATTGGACATATCTGCAAATGTCCATCTGATTCTAGATGTATCATGCCCTTTTAGCCAAGTGATAGATGGCACATTTCATCATCAACTTTCTGGTCATGAATAACATTAATTCAATAATCAGAGTTCTGAAGTCTATAGAAGTTGTTTTCTTTTACATTATTATGATCACCTTTCTAATTTTGTTCATGGTTCTCCTTTCATTATATTAGTTTAGTAAGGTCTTCACAGCTTTCTCTGAATTATTTATATATTTTTAGTAATTCCTTGTGATATAATAATAATATTCCATTACATTTAGATACTACAGTTTGTTCATCCATTCCCCAGCTAATGGTAATTTTTTTTGGTTTCCATTTATTTTCAGTAACACAAAGTGTGGTTATAAATATTTTTGCTCTTATATGTCTTTTCCCTTACTTTTTGACCTGTTTAGGGCTTAATGTCTAGTGGTGGTATCAATCAGTGAAAGGGAGTGAAGGTACAATTTAGTGACTTTTTGTGTAGAATTCAAGATTTTTTTTTTCTCAGAATAGTTGGAGTCATTCACTGCTTCACCAATAGTGCATTAGTGTGATTGTCTTTCCATGACTCCTTGTATAAATGGAGATTTTGAACCCTAGACTTCAATCCCCAGAAGTCCTGGGTATTTCCCAGAATTCCCTATAATCTCTCCTGAGTCTCCACGTTGGTGAGATCACAATTGATATTTAACTGGCCTCCCACATTCTCTTCCTTTGCAATGTTGTAGCAAGTATAGTGGTAAGCTAAGTGAGGAAGGGGGGATTTTAAATGGGCTAATCAGCCATGGGCATGTGGTTTTTATTTTGTATCTTCTTTATTCCTTGATTTCTAATAAACCTTATAAAATATAATATTTTTATTATTAGAGACATAATTTAACTTTTACACCCTCTAAAATGGTCCATTTTAAGCTTTTTTTTTCTGTTAATCTAATGATTATGAAAAAACACATACACATAAAAGCATACAAATCAGTTGAGTCAACATGCATTTGTGGCTGCTGGGTAAATTAGAGGATAGAGGGCCAAGTCGGAGTTAGGAAGACATCTTTCCGAGTTCCAATCTGGTCTCAGATTCTTAATAGCTGTGTGACCCTGGGCAAGTCATTTAACTCAGTTGTACTCAGTTTTCTGATCTGTAAAATGAACTGGAGAAGGAAATGGCAAACTCCTCTAGGATCTTTGCCAAGAAAATCCCAAGAAGCCATGAAGAATTGAACATGACTAAATATGCTTAAACAAACCAAAACACATTTTTATTAAGCATTTACTGTGCTAAGTAATAGACAGACACTGTGCTAAGTAATAGAGATAAAAAGAAAGGTAAAGTTTGTAGCCTCAATGAATTCATATTCTCATGTGAGAAAAATCATGCAAATAACTATCTGCATACAAGATAAATTGGAGTTACATATGTATGTACAGGTTTAATTGGGGGCAATCTCAGAGGAAAGGCACCGTCAGGAAGGGGGACACGTTCTTGTAGAAAGTAAATTTGAAGGAAGCCAGGAAACCAAGAATGTAGAGTTGAAGAGAATGGGCATTCTAGGCAAAGAGAATAACCAGTGAAAATGCCTAAGTTTCAAAGATCTGGGACAATTCTAAGGAACTCATGATGAAAAAGGCTATCCACCACCAAAGAAGAAGTGAATGGAATCTGAATGCAGATTGGAGCATATCATTCTTCACTTTATTTCCTTCATGCAGTACCTGTGCTCCCTCAGTTGCCTTCATTCATTGGGTAACAGTTTAGAATTTGAGCAGATTGAGGAACGTTTTTAGTTTGATCAGAGGCTATGTGGAGAAGAGAGAAGTTAATAAGGCATGCAGCAAGACAAGAAGTGGATAGACTGACAAGATGGGTTGAAGCATGTCCATCCAAGAAAAATGACACAGCAACAGTAGTGAGATTTCTATTAAAAGCGATAATACCTAGACATGGCATTCCCAATACCATAGATTTGGACAAGGGGTCCCATTTCACTTCCCAAGTTTTACAAGAAACCTACAAGAACTTGGGCATTAAATGCAACAATCATTCAGTTTATTGGCCCAAAAATTCTGGTCAGGTTGAGTGTTTGAACAAAGAATTGAAGACACAGATAGGTAAACTCTGTTCAGAAACACACTTAAAATGGACAGATGTTATGCCTCTTGCTTTGTTCAATATAAGAACTAGACCTAGGACTCACTTGCATATATCACCATTTGAAATGCTATATGGTCAGTCACTTTGGTATGGTAGGACAGTAAAGCCACCATATTTGTGCATGTTAAAAGGGGAATGTGTACTTCATGAATATTTAAAACAGATACAACGTAGAATAGAGAAACTAAGGAAACTGGGCTTGCTTGTGCAAAGAATACCATTAGATTTTTCATTGCATAAGATAAAACCAGGAGATAAGATATATGTCAAGAACTCTTAATAGAGAATCTCCCATAGAACCAAGATGGATCAGACCAACATTGGTCATAATGACAACTCCAACATCTATAAAGGTTGATCAAAGAGATCCAAGGTCCCATGCTTCATATATAAAATTGCATCACACCCATAATGTTGAGTAGCCCTAGGAAACTAATCAACAATCAATAACATTCCCTATGGAAAATAAAGGACAGCACACATAAGACTACGGTATCAACAGAAATTACAGACAAGAGAGCATTGCACCTGTTAAAATGATAAGAGGAGGGGGAAGCTGGGTAGCTCAGTGAATTAAGAGTCAGGTCTAGAGATGGGAGGTCCTAGGTTCAAATCTGGCCTCAGACACTTCCCAGCTGTGTAACCTTGGGCAAGTCACTTAACCCCCATTGCCTAGCCCTTACCACTCTTCAGAAGGTAAGGGTTTTAAGAAAAATGATAACAGGAAAGCACCCCTGAAGCAAATAGAACAGTTCCAGAAAGAAATATGGCCAGTAACACAAACAAAAGGAAAATATGCATTTTAAAATTTAATTCTATAGAAAAACCTCTATATATTTTATACAAAGTCTCTGCCTATATTAGTAACAGAACAGAAAAGAAATGTTATTTCAAATGAATACATGACTCCATGACCAAACAAATTACATCATATTAAAATTCTATCTCCAAGACATAACTAAAGACAACATACAATAAATCTCTTTGTGAAAAATTCAAACATCAAAGATAAGAAAAAACTTCAAATTCTTATTTTTAACAAAATTCTAAGAATTTATACTGTACTGCTTATATCCACCCATGAAGATTAACATATGTAAAGCTTACTTCCACACATGAAGAATAATTAATTCTGACAAGCACTCATGAAGAACTCATAGCTTACTTCCATGCAAAAGGAAAATTTAAATCTTGCATGCACATGTAAAAACCTTATATGCATGCATGTTCCTCATCCAGTTTGTTCCTGAGTGTTGAAGAAGACAGGACTACAATCAACATCTACAGCAGGCAAGAGTGACATGCTGACCAGATGATGAAGGACACACAGAGTTTCTACAATCAACATCAAAGGACATGGAAGGACTCTGAAAGTTTGGACTTGTGATCATGAAGTTATGTAAGAATGCAACATACATGTTAACATCACATATATACATATACATGCTACACAGAAATATAATGTAGGAAGAAATCTCATGGAATAGGTAAGTATACAACATATGCATAGTTGTGAAACACAAAAGTCACACTGATACATAAATTTCTGTGGAAAATTCAAAGATATTTCTTTGAGTTTGCACAGAAATCAAGAACAATGTATATGTATGTACATATTTAAATCTATATAAATATAATCTAAGTACACATGTAAATACTAATGTACTAACAAACTAACTATATTAGAATAATTTATTAATGTTCTAATAACTAAACTATAGGGACAGTTTAGAAAATTTGTTCAAAGACTTAGGGAAGTAGGGGCAGACATAAAACCTACTTAAATATAGAAGTTAGATTAGATTACATTATAATTGTAGGTTAGCAATTGTTAGTAATAGAAAATTTTACTTAGTGGAATTTTTAGACATTAGGAGATAAGACAGTTACATATTCAAAATGCTATTGAAATTGTTGAAATTCTTTTAAAAATTGTTCCATGATTTGTTATTATGTCAAGACTATATTTCGTGTAAAATCCCTATTACCTAAACTATTTTTCCTATACCCAAAATTTAGCAAAGAACTAGATAGACAGAATAGCTAAGATAACTTTAGGATTTGTTATTTTGGGAAGATAAAGGGATATTTAATATAGTACAGGGTTAAGAATTAGATAGTTAGAAATATAACAAAATATATCCAAAAGGTAAGTATCATTAAAAAAAAAGTGCTGGGTGCATTTTTAAAAGATGAAAAGGGAGGATTGTGGAGAAGAGAGAAATTATAAGGCATGCAGCAAAACAAGAAACTGGAGATTGATTAGCTGTCAATCAAAGGAAAATTTCATTTGGAATGTGACTGGGAAACAGTGGAAAGCAAGAGCCAACTGCTGACTGGATTTCTGGGCTTCTTGGCTGATAGTGGTGACTTTGAAGGAAGAAGCTGGGTTTATCTCTGAGACTTGGAATAATCAAGTTGGAGGTGGTCTGGCTGATTTGAAGGCAGAAGAAAAATGACAATAGTCCATATATCTCTCTCTGACTAGCTCTGTTTCATGGTAGTGGTTGAATTGCTATTTCTCTCAATATCTTCTAACCTAAGGCTCCCTGTAGAGAATGGGGAAATCCCAACCTTCTTACCTCCATCTTCCATCTTGTCCTGTTTTCCCCAATAAACTCTTACTTGAGATAAAGAAGAGAAAGGAGTATTTTCTCTGAAACATCATAGCTCACCCTGAGTGACTTAGAAGGAGGTTGAAGAAGAAGGGGAAAGGGGAAACTGAAGGGAAGAAGAGAGGAGGAAGGGAGATTGGAAGAAGGAGGAAGGGAGGTAAAGAGGGAGGAGGGTAGACAAAGGAAAGATAGTAGCCTGATCTTTTAGTTATCTAGTATCCATCAAATATATACCCTCTAATATCATCTATTACAATTAACTATGGTCCTATGATGTGCTCAGATTATTTAGGAAACTCCCCACTCTATTGGGTTGTTTAGGAAAGTTTGTAAACACTTCCTTTATGCATGGGTGATATATTTGAGTGATTAGTTCAAGGTCAATAAGAAAAATAAGTAATCATAATGGAAAATATTTAGGCAGCGGTTTAAATTTTGCATGTGTGTTCGTGTGTTTGTTTGGTGTGTGTGTGTGTGTGTGTGTGTGTGTGTGTGTGTGTGTGTGTGTGTGTCCTTTGAACCATAGTCATTTCTGTGAGTAAGGAAGCCAATATTATAACCAGGTATTTGGACTCTAAATTGGATGAATGCTTTATCTTCCCTGTCATGCAACCAGAAATCCTTAGTAAAAATTGTGTTAAATATTGATCCCTTTTGCAATGTTAATAATATAGATTTTCCTCCACTTTTTTGTCTATGAGCTTTGAGATTTTTGTATTTTTCCCATTAAAATAACCAGTTTAATTATTTTGGCCTTTAATATCTTCTTAAATGAGTTATTTACTATATTTCTGAAAGATGGAAGCTTAGCCTTATTAATGCAAGCAATGCCAATTGTCATGCTCCTTATTTTGGAAAGACCCTAAATCTTTTTGCTGCTGGTTTCATAGCAATAGATTTTCTAAGTTTGGAATCCAAAGCCACTGAACTTCCTGTTGTAAGAACTACATGAAGGACTGGGGTATTTACTTTTGGAGAATGATAGGAGAACCTTAAAATAGAAAAGTGACCCACTAATCTTAATAGGGTGTAAAACAGTTTTTTCTCCATAGGTCTTCAGGTTAGACATATGAGTTTCTCCCTCTGTGGTTGATGACTGGCCACCCCTGCTGTGCACCTGCTCTTTGGTAAATATCCTAGTGAAGCAAGTCAGATTTCTTCTTCACCCATTACATGCTCTCCTAAAGATAGAGGGTCTTTTCTCTGGGCCACTAAGCATTTACTATATTCCAGGCCTTGTGCTAGTTAATGGCTAAACAAAGAAAGAAAAGAAAACCTGCCCTTAATAAGCATTTCCTCATATGTACATATAATATTAACATAGTTTTTGATGACTTTGTGAAAGAGAAAGTTTTGGACTTTCCTTGTAGAATGGGGGGAATTTTGCAGATTGGAGCAAGGCTTTTCCTACAGGTAGAAAATATAATATCTTGTTTTAGAGTAGAAAGGATTATAGGTAGTAGACATGGGTATTTCAATCAACTCATATTTTAGCCTTATATAATTTAAAAAACATATATTACTGTTCTATCTCTGGTCTTAACTAACTTTACTAATTTTACTAACAAAGAACATTTGACTTTATAGTCAGAAGACCTGGACTACTACATGTACTATTTACTAGATGCATAATTTTGGACAGATCATTTCAACTCTAGAAACTTCACTGTCCCCGTCTTTAAAATGAGGATAAAGAATGGGCTAGGTGATCTTTAAGACCATTTTCATTTTTAAATCTGACATTCTCTGGCAAGATTTCTTCATATTTTTGTATAGTGGACCCTTTTAAAGCTCATAGACTCATTCTCAGAATATTTTGAATGTGGAAAATAAAATTTAGAAGATTACAAAAAACAATCATATTGAAATAGTCAACAAATATTTTTAGTTTATAGACCCCAGGTAAAGAATCTCCCTATAGAATTCTATATTTGTATTTTACAAGTCATACTATATTATGTTAGATATTAATGCTGGCCTTTATCTCTGAGCATCTTGGATGTATATGACATATAGGCAGATATGCAGCATTAGTACACCCCTTTTTTCTCAAAACCCTTACCTTCTGTCTGTGAATTAATAGTATCAGTACCAAAGCAGAAGAGCAGTAAGGGCCAGTCAGTTGGCATTAAGTGACTTGCCCATGGAGATGTCAGAGGCTAGATTTGAACGTGGGACTTGGGTTAGTCTCTCTAAGCCGAGCTCCCTATCCACTGGGCCACCTAACTGCCCCTCTTACCTACCTGTTAACAACTTTCTGCTCGAACATGTGGAGATATTTTTTTGTTTTCCTGGATGTATGCCTGATGGATATTGACTGAGAGATCTTGAGAATGACTATCGTTAGTAAATCAAGTTAAAAAATAAGAATTCATTAAGAATCTATTTTGTGTGGGACAGTGCAAAGTTCTAGAGATAAGAAAAAAATATCCTCAAGGAGCTTACATTCTAATGGGGAAGATGACATGAAAACAATTTTGTACAAACAAGGTACATAAAGATATTTGGAGATAATCACAGAGGAATATCACTAACTAATTAAAGGGAACTGGGAAAAGCTTCTTGCAAAAGGTAGGATTTAGAGAAGACTTGCAAGAAACTAGAGTTGCCAGTGGAAATTCACATGAAATTAGGAGATACAATATTTTGTGACAGAAACTAAAAATAAGACTAGTGTCACTGAATTTTAGAGTCTCAGACAGGCTTCTCAATAGTATATCTTGCCTTAACATGGGGGACTTTACATAATATTTTTAGCAAAGTAAATAGTGACTTGCACCCAACGAAGCCACCAGTTAACTAGAGATAGATTAAAATATGTAATAAAGGAGGAATAAAATATCTACCAAAATGTTAGAATTTTTGAACTTCCTAATTAACATTTGGGAGCAATTGTGATTGTACTCTGAAGTTATTATTTAAAGAAATTCTCTAAAGCAGCAGAAGAAGGAAGCATGTGGACTTGGGGAGGGTCATCATTTTGTACCTAGGTTAAAAAGAAAGTAATTATGATTAGAGGGTTTTACAAATATATTTTTCTGTTCATTTACCTTGTAAATATGTTTCTTCCCACATATAGCAGCCTTTGCATTTAGAGAGAATCTAGAAATTGTATTTCTCGGCAGGATTCTAATTCTGTGGTTTATCTCTCTTTTTAAAAAAGCATTCTTCATTCTTACATAATTCCCAAGGACCATTTGTTGCAAAAATGTCAAAAATTTGACCCTTTAGTTTTCAGCACTCTGTAGTACAGCACAATCCAGATAAAAATGTAATTGGAAAATGTTAAACAAAATAAATACAAATACAATAAACATAGATGTTATTACATGTTAAAACTATCCACATAATTGACCACATCAACAAGCAAACTAGCAAGAACCACATGATTATCTCAATAGATGCAGAAAAAGCCTTTGATAAAATACAACACCCATTCCTATTAAAAACACTAGAAAGCATAGGAATAGAAGGGTCATTCCTAAAAATAATAAACAGTATATATCTAAAACCAACAGCTAATATCATCTGCAATGGGGATAAACTAGATGCATTCCCAATAAGATCAGGAGTGAAACAAGGATGCCCATTATCACCTCTACTATTTGACATTGTACTAGAAACACTAGCAGTAGCAATTAGAGAAGATAAAGAAATTGAAGGCATCAGAATAGGCAAGGAGGAGACCAAGTTATCACTCTTTGCGGATGACATGATGGTCTACTTAAAGAATCCTAGAGATTCAACCAAAAAGCTAATTGAAATAATCAACAACTTTAGCAAAGTTGCAGGATACAAAATAAACCCACATAAATCATCAGCTTTTCTATATATCTCCAACACAGCTCAGCAGCAAGAACTAGAAAGAGAAATCCCATTCAAAATCACCTTAGACAGAATAAAATACCTAGGAATCTATCTCCCAAGACAAACACAGGAACTATATGAACACAACTACAAAACACTCGCCACACAACTAAAACTAGACTTGAACAATTGGAAAAACATTAACTGCTCATGGATAGGACGAGCCAATATAATAAAAATGACCATCCTACCCAAACTTATTTATCTATTTAGTGCCATACCCATTGAACTCCCAAAATACTTCTTCACTGATTTAGAAAAAACCATAACAAAGTTCATTTGGAAGAACAAAAGATCAAGGATATCCAGGGAAATAATGAAAAAAAACACATATGATGGGGGCCTTGCAGTCCCAGACCTCAAACTATATTACAAAGCAGCAGTCATCAAAACAATTTGGTACTGGCTAAGAAACAGAAAGGAAGATCAGTGGAATAGACTGGGGGAAAACGACCTCAGCAAGACAGTATACGATAAACCCAAAGATCCCAGCTTTTGGGACAAAAATCCACTATTCGATAAAAACTGCTGGGAAAATTGGAAGACAGTGTGGGAGAGACTAGGAATAGATCAACACCTCACACCCTACACCAAGATAAATTCAAAATGGGTGAGTGACTTAAACATAAAGAAGGAAACCATAAGTAAATTGGGTAAACACAGAATAGTATACATGTCAGACCTTTGGGAGGGGAAAGGCTTTAAAACCAAGCAAGATATAGAAAGAATCACAAAATGTAAAATAAATAATTTTGACTACATCAAACTAAAAAGCTTTTGTACAAACAAAACCAATATAACTAAAATCAGAAGGGAAACAACAAATTGGGAAAAAATCTTCATAGAAACCTCTGACAAAGGTTTAATTACTCATATTTATAATGAGCTAAATCAATTGTACAAAAAATCAAGCCATTCTCCAATTGATAAATGGGCAAGGGAAATGGATAGGCAGTTCTCAGATAAAGAAATCAAAACTATTAACAAGCACATGAAGAAGTGTTCCACTTCTCTTATAATCAGAGAGATGCAAATCAAAACAACTCTGAGGTATCACCTCACACCTAGCAGATTGGCTAACATAACAGCAGAGGAAAGTAATGAATGCTGGAGGGGATGTGGCAAAGTAGGGACATTAATTCATTGCTGGTGGAGTTGTGAACTGATCCAACCATTCTGGAGGGCAATTTGGAACTATGCCCAAAGGGCGACAAAAGAATATCTACCCTTTGACCCAGCCATAGCACTGCTGGGTCTGTATCCCAAAGAGATAATGGACACAAAGACTTGTACAAAAATATTCATAGCTGCGCTCTTTGTGGTGGCCCAAAACTGGAAAACGAGGGGATGCCCATCAATTGGGGAATGGCTGAACAAACTGTGGTATATGTTGGTGATGGAATATTATTGTGCTCAAAGGAATAATAAAGTGGAGAAGTTCCATGGAGACTGGAACAACCTCCAGGAAGTGATGCAGAGCGAGAGGAGCAGAACCAGGAGAACATTGTACACAGAGACTAATACACTGTGGTATAATCGAACGTAATGGACTTCTCCATTAGGGGCGGTGTAATGTCCCTGAACAACTTTCAGGGATCCAGGAGAAAAAAAAAACACCATTCATAAGCAAAGGATAAACTATGGGAGTGGAAACACCGAGAAAAAGCAACTGCCTGAATACAGAGGTTGAGGGGACATGACAGAGGATAGACTTTAAATGAACACTCTAATGCAAATACTATCAACAAAGCAATGGGTTCAAATCAAGAAAACATCTAATGCCCAGTGGACTTACGCGTCGGCTATGGGGGGTGGGGGGGAGGAAAAGAAAATGATCTATGTCTTTAACGAATAATGCTTGGAAATGATCAAATAAAATATATTAAAAAAAAAAAAAAACTAAGTCTATATGTGATCCTCAGACATTCTAATGCACAGTTTAGTGACCCTAATTTCTATTTGAGTTTGATACCACTGATCTAGTGAATTTGTTGATTTTCTTATTCCTATGAGAGGAGTGTTGAAGTTGATAGTATTCTCATTATTTTTGAAAAGTACGTTACTCGATGCTGACTTTAAGATATTAGAAGTTAAGGAGGCAGGATTCATGTAATCTACTTCCTTTGTCTACTTAAGTGCAGAGCTTTTGGACTTTGGAGTTTTTTTTTTTCAAGCAAATTCATAGTATTGATTTATTTCATATAAGGTATCACATTACTGGAGACAAAATACTTCTACCATAAAGCTAAATGGATTCCTTATAGGAGCCAGATGTCTTCATTTTGTCAATTGACTAGTATTCATTTTCTCTCTCTCTCATTACTCCCCCACTCCCCAGGAATAAAAAAAAAAAGAATCTTGTCATAAACATGCATAGTCAAGCAAAACAAATTCCCAAATGACCAAGACCAAATCCAAAAAAGCTAAGTCTTATAATGCATTTTTAGTCCATCACCTCTCAGTTAGAAAATGGGTAACATTTTTCATCATCATCCATCTGGAATCATGATTGATCATAGCTATCACTTAGGCTTCTCAAGAATTTCAAAGTTGACCTTTTGTATAGAATGTCGTTATAGTATATCTTTTCCTCATTCTACTCACCTCGCTGTGTATTAGTTCATAAAAATCTTCTCAGTTGCCTCTGAACCCACCCATTTTGTAATTTTTATAGTACAATATTCTATTCCATTCATATTCAGTAATTTGTTTATCCATTTCCTATTTACTAGGAAACACTTTAGTTTCTAATTCTTTGCCATCATAAAAGAGTTGCTATGTTTTTGTACACATAGAGCCTTTTCCTCTTTCTTTGATCTCTTTAGGATGAAGGCTGTTTTGTGGTATCAGAGTGTGAAAGTGTATACAAAGATTGGTAACTTTTAGGGCATAATTCTGGATTGCTTTCCATAATGACTGTAACAAATCACAACTGTACCAAGAGTATATTAAAAAGATTGTTTCCCCACAGAACCTCTGACCTGTCATTTTCTCTTTTTTGGTCAGCTTTGTCAATATGATAGGTCTGGGTTAGAACATCAGAGTTCCTTTGGTTTGCATTTCTTTGTATTGGTGATGTGGAATATTTTCAGATAGCTATATAGCCTGGACTTCTTCCCTTTAGAATTACCAGCTCATCTCATTTGACCATTGATCAACTGGGAAATGTCTTATAAATTTGAATCAACTCCTAATATGGCTTTGAAATGAGACATTTATCAGAAAAATTTGTTTCAAAGTTCCGTCCTTCAAATCCTCAGGTAACAGTTTCCCTTCCAATCTTAGCTGCACTGGTTTTGTTCATACAAAAGCTTCTTAATTTTACATATTCAAAAATGTCCATTTTATCATCTGTGATCCTTTGGCCATAAATTCTTCTGTATATTTCTAGATCCAAAGGATACTTTTTTTAGTGATGTATTTCTTTATATCTAAGCCATGTATACACTTGAAATTCAATTTGGTATATAGTGTGAAGTGTTAATGTAAACCTAATTTCAGCCAGACTGATGTCCAGTTTTCCTAATATACTAAATAATACTGTACTCTACTGTACTGTACTGTACTGTACTCTACTCTACTATATACTATAATGTACAATAATAAATAGCTTTGAATAAGTAAGTTAATTTATGGGTTATTGCCATTTTAATTTTTCCCTTACAATATCTGTGAGAACAATATTTCTCCATTTAGTACTATTTTTATTATTATAAATATTGTTTTATAATTGAATTCATAAAGTTCCAGTGTTGGTTTTGATAAGTGGGCTCCCCAAATTTTATACATTCTGCAGTTATTTAATTTAATTTTTTTTAATTTTTGGAAATTTTTAATTAATTAGTTAATTTAAAATATTTTTCCATGTTTACAAGATTCATGTTCTTTCCCTCCCCTCTTTTAGCCCCTCCCGTAGCTGATGCGCAGTTCTACTGTGTTTTACATGTGTTATTGATCAAGACCTATTTCCATATTATTAATATTTGCACTCGGGTGATCATTTAGAGTCTACATCCTCAATCATATCCCCATTGACCCATGTGATCAAGCAGTTGTTTTTCTTCTATGTTTCTATTCCCCCAGTTTTCCCTCTGAATGTGGATAGTGTCTTTTCTCATAAGTCTCAGAATTGTCCTGGATCATTGCATTGTTGCTAGTAGAGAAGTCTATTACATTTGATTGTATCACAGTGTATCAGGCTCTGTGTACAATGTTCTCCTGGTTCTGCACCTTTCACTCTGCATTAATTCCTGGAAGTCATTCTAGTTCACAGGGAATTCCTCCAGTTCATTATTCAACCCTTCAGCACAATAATATTTCATCACCAACAGATACCACAATTTGTTCAGCCATTCCCCAAATGAAGGCCATCTTCTCATTTTCCAATTTTTTGCCACCACAAAGAGCACAATTATGAATATTCTTCCACAGTATTTTTCCTTATTATCTCTTTGGGGTATAAACCCAGCAATGCTATGGCTGGATCAAATGGCAATTTGGCTCTTAGCACCCTTTGGGCATAGTTCCAAATTGCCATCCAGAATGGATGGATCAATTCACAATTCCACCATGAGTGCATTAATGTCCTAATTTTGCCACATCCCCTACAGCATTCATTAATTTCCTTTGCTGTCATGTTAGCCATTCTACTAGGTGGGAGGTGATACATCAGAGTTGTTTTGATTTGCATTTCTTTGATTGTAAGAGATTTAGAACACTTTTTCATGTGCTTATTAATAGTTTCTATTTCTTTATCTGAAAATTGCTTTTTAATGTCCTTTGCCCATTTCTCAATGGGGAAATGGCTTGATTTCTTTGTACAATTGATTTAGCTCTTTGTAAATTTGAGTAATTAGACCTTTGTCAGAGGTTTTTGTTATGAAGATTGTTTCCCAATTTGCTACTTCCCTTCTAATTTTGGTTACATTGGTTTTATTTGTACCAAAACTTTTTAATTTAATGTATCAAAATTATTTATTTTACATTTTGTGACCTTCTCTAAGTCTTGCTTGGTTTTAAAATCTTTCCTTGTCCAAAGATCTGACATGTATATTATTCTGTGTTCACAGAATTTACTTATAGTTTCCTTTTTTATATTCAAGTCATTCACCCATTCTGAGTTTATATTGGTGTAGGGTGTGAGGTGTTGATCCAAACCTAATCTCACCCATACTGTCTTCCAATTTTCCCAGCAGTGTTTATCAAATAGTGGATTTTTGTCCGAAAAACTGGGATCTTTGGGCTTGTCATAGACTGTCTTGCTGAGGTCACTTACCCCAAGTGTATTCCACTGATTCTCCTTTCTGTCTCTTAGCAAGTACCATATTGTTTTGATTACCACTGCTTTATAGTATAGTTTGAGATCTGGTACTGCAAGGACAACTTCCTTTGTATTATTTTTTTCATTATTTCCCTGGATATCCTTGATCTTTTGTTCTTCCAAATGAACTTTGTGATGTTTTTTTCTAATTCAGTAAAAAAGTTTTTTGGTAGTTCAATGGGTATGGCACTAAATAAGTAAATAACTTTGGTTAGGATGGCCATTTTTATTATGTGATTGGTCTGTAGTTTTCTTTCTCTGTTTTTGATCTACCTGGCTTTGGAATAAGTACCATATTTGTGTCATAAAAGGAATTTGGTAGAATTCCCACTTTTCTTATTATGTCAAATAGTTTGTATAATATTGGAATTAATTGTTCTTTGATTGTTTGATATAATTCATTTGTTCTTTGATGGCTTGTTCAATTTCTTTTTCCAATATTGGGTAATTTAGATATTCTGTTTCTTCTTCTGTTAATCTGGACAATTCATATTTTTGTAAATATTCATCCATATCACATAGATTGTCATATTTTTTGCCATATAATTGGGCAAAATAGTTTTAAATGATTGCCTTAATTTCCTCTTCATTAGAGGTGAGGTCTCCCTTTTCATCTTTGATACTGTTAATTTGGTTTTCTTCTTTCCTTTTTTAAATTAGATTGAGCAGTACTTTCTCTATTTTATTTGTTTTTTTCAAAGAACCAGCTTCTAGACTTATTTATTAATTCAATAGTTATTTTACTTTTGATTTTTATTAATTTCTCCTTTTATTTTAGGATGTCTAATTTAGTTTTCATCTGGGGATTTTTAAATTGTTCACTTTCGATTTTTTTATTTTGTATGACCAATTTATTGACCTCTGCCCTCCCTAATTTTTTAATATATGCACTCAAGAATATAAATTTCCCCCTGAGTATTGCTTTGGCTGCAACCCATAGGTTTTGAAAGGATGTCTCATCATTGTCATTTTCTTTAATGAAATTATTCATTGTTTCTATGATTTGTTCTTTAAATAATCACTTTGGAGAATCATATTTTTGCCTTTTCTTTATCTGAGATCACAATTGTTACTCCCGAATGTTTGAGATTAGCTGAAGTACACTACATTTTGCTCTATTTCCTTATTTTAACTTTTTTGAGTCTTTATGTTTCCAATGTGTTTCTTGTAAGCAATATATTATTGAGTTCTGATTCCTAATCCATTTTGATATTCTCATATTTTCTGTGTGAGTTCATCCCATTTGCATTCATTTACAGTAATTATTTTTGTGTTTATCTTTATCCTATTCTCTTTGGTTTTTTTCCTTTTCATTACTCTCTACTTAACCCCTTTACAAAAAAAAAGGCCCTTAGAAGAAGAGTGTGATCAGCACTAGTGCTCTGTGATCTAGACATTCAAATTCCATTCCCCTGTCCCTCTTGTCCACACCCATATTTTAATTATACGTTTTTGTGCTTTCTCCTTTCCATCTTCTCTTTTCCTTCTCTTCCTACCTTCTCCTTCCATCTTTCTTTCCTTTCATCACTCATTTTTTTAATGCCCAATGTGGAGCTCATTTCTGTCACCAGGAGAACCTTGAGCAATATTAGCTTCTACACACTGGACTGTACCACTGCTATGAATATAGATATTTCTTTCAGCAAAATAGGCCTTTGACTGTCTATCCAGTGCTTCTTAGGCAGTTCATCCTTAGCCAAATACTAACATACTCATCAGACTGCCTGAGTGAGTCAGAATTTGGGCCTGAGGCATCAAGACTGGGGCTAAGGGTTTTTGACCCAGATCTTTTGTGGGCTTTAAGCATTATCCACATATCTTTAAGGCATGTGGGTGACTTCAAGTTAAAAAAAGAGGAAATGTATGGCAAGGGGGTAAGGTACAGTCACACTCTGAAGGGAAGGAGTGGAGGCTTAGAAATTTATCATGTTTTTGACCACATTTGCAGACTTGTACATGGATAAAAATTCAAGTTGATTAAACTTGTTCTGAACCTAGGAATTAAAGAAAAGATATTAAATCCTTTATAACTGTAGAGTGAAATTGCATTCTGATTTTTCTTTTTTTTAATTATATTTTTTACCGGATTGCATGTTAGTCCATTTTTGACACTCATTTTCTGATATTTTCTGATCCATGTTTTCTTTATCCATTCCTCTCTCCCTCTCCTCGCTTCTTCCTAAGATGTCATGTTATATGATATGTGTTGTCATGCAATATGTATTTCCATGTTCATCATGTTATGAAAGAACGTAACTCTTATACAAGATAAAATCATGAAGGAAATAAAATGAAAAATGATATGCCTTGATCCATATTCATACTATAAGACTATTGTCTTGGATCCTTGCATTGTTCATAAGGAAGGAATGAAGGAAGGAAGGAAAGAAGAGGAAATAAAGGAAGGAAGGAAGGAAGAGAGGGAGGGAAGACCTTCAAATAGAAAAGAAATTCCTTGAAAGCAGAGAGAGAGTTTTATTTTTGGCTTTGTCTCCCTAGTTACTGGCACAGTTTCTGGAACATAAGAGGCACTTATTAATTGACATGTTAATTGAAGGAATTCAAGTCATCAACCTCAAATTAACTATTTTATCATCATTATCATTAGCTGATATTACAATATGTTCTGGAGTTTGTAAAATGCTTTACAAAATTATCTCAGTAGAGCTTCACAACAGCAACATAAAGTAAGTACTCATGAGGTATCTTTAAGGACAATAATTTCCATAATTCATAAATCTTTTCTCTATTACAATGTCATACATACTGTGGTTACTTAAATCTTAGAAAGATTGAATTTTAGAATTAGAAGGGGACTCATAAATTATTCAGTTTTTATATGAAGATGCTTTAAGTTTAAAAAAAATCATTTAATATAAAAATCATAGATGTCTATTCATTCAAATGATGTCAAATTTCATGAAAACATTTTAAAGATGAGTTGAATTTGCACATATTTCAAGCATCTTAAATTATTAAAATACCTTGTATATGTGTGTGAGTTGATGGTTTTTCATTTGCAAACTGCCTGTAGAACAAGGAAAACTATAGCAGTGGATTACTTTTATTTGTCATTGTGCTGGAACACAATGGGAAAGTCAATATTTTGTTCTAAATATAATTGATGTTTTGTTTTAATTGATGTGGGAATAGTTGCAAGCTGAAGGAGAGTAATTAGCATTAACCTTTTTTTTTTGCATCCCTGCTTACAGTTTTATACCCAGTATTGTGACTCTGTTGGCTCTTATAATTAGCTTTGAAATTGCTAATATGGATATTAAAATATAATAAATGGTCATTAAATCATATAGTCTCTACAAATCATCATGTCTGCACTGTATATCCTAGACATATTCCTGACATATTATATGACTCCTTGTTCTGCCAATGATGGGTTTGTTCCACAAGGCTGATTCCTGTTAAGAGAAGAATGAAGAAATGTTTCTTGATAGAGAGGCACTTTGAAAAATGAAACACAGAAAGTATCCCAAGTTGTGAATCTGATGCAGTCATAGAGAGGATTCCCTCACTTCTTGTGTTTTATATAGCTTAGGAATGAGGTAGAATCTCTTCTGGAGCTACTTTACCATGTAGGTACTTGGACTTCTACTCACCTTTTACTTTCAATATTCAGGTGTAATTTTTCCTCAGAAAAACTGCTTCCTTAATTGGTACAATACGAAACATAGAAGAAAAATTGTCAAACTACAATCATTTATCCTTACAACATCTGCCCATATATAGTATTTCTCAAGATGATTTCTTACTTCAGATTACAAAGTTCTCAATTATCTCAGTTTTTCTGGATATTCTCTTTGATATGCTTAGGACTTCCTGTCTTAATTTTAAAACTTTTGACAAGGAGATCATCAAATGAATTTTAAGTAATTTAGAGGGAAAGAGAGACCAATGTAACTATGAGGCCATTTATAACTCATGCTTTAGGAACGCAATTTTAAAAACACTGTTGATGATATCCCTAAACTATCTGTAGTATTTCATCATCTTCAATGGTCTTCTGTTTTAAAAAAATCCATAGTTTGTAATAGTTTTGATGGAGAGCAATATCTATTCAAATCCAATTAGCTGAGCCTTCAGAATAAAAAACAAGCTAGCATCAATGGTTTATTGACTTGACACCCTCAGAGCTGCGCTTGAACAAAATACCAAATTTGACAAAGTTTGCCATTGTGCACATTTGTAATGAGCCTTCTTCTCTGTTAATTCAATAAATTCATATCAACAAACATTTATTAATCCCTCACTAGCTTCAGTGCACAGTGCTGGCCACTGGGGAAGATACAAACTTTACATTAGATGTTTTCCTTGCTGCAATCAAGCTTGCAGTTGTGTATACAGAAGCACAGATAGCAAAGAAAGAAAAACTCTGGAATATTTCCTCTGTTATACAGGGAATATTACATGATAAATATTTTAATAAATCAATTCACCTAGGAGCTAATACATGTTGATATTTCTTGTATTGATGCAGAAGACCATCCATATTTTCTTAACAAGCATGTCCAGTGGAGTCAGTAAACATGAATTAAGTGGTTCTGATGTGCCAGACAGAGAGACCTTAGCACCAGGGATACAAAAGCAAAAAGACAGTCTCTGCCCTCAAAGAGTACACAGTTGAAGGGGCAGCAAGGTGGCTCAGTGGATTGAGAGCCAGGCCCAGAGATGGTCTCAGATACTTCCTAGCTGTGTGACCCTGGACAAGTCATTTAACCCCCATTGCCTAGCCCTTACTACTCTTCTGCCTTAGAACCAATACATAGTATATTGATTCTAAGATGGAAGGTAAGGGTTTTAAAAAAAAGTACACAATCGAATGAGACAGGCATGCCAGTAGCTAAGTACCTGAAAGATATTGTTATGAGTAAAATTCTTGATGACCTTCTATTAATTAGTAAAAGATGGAGAGATAGACAGACAGACAGACAGACAGAGAGAAGGATCACCAGCTGTCCTAACTAAAAACATCCAAGCCACACCACACATCCCTGGTGCCTGCTCCCAGCCTTGGCTCAGGCTGAGTATTAAACACTCCAGAGAAGGGAGCAAGTGGTGTGTCGAGAGAGAGAGAGAGAGAGAGAGAGAGAGAGAGAGAGAGAGAGAGAGAGAGAGAGAGAGAGAGAGAGAGAGAGAGAGAGAAAGCGAGAGCAAGAGAGCTTCTATGCCATTCCATTTTCTAGAAAGCCAATGATGGCAAGATTGGCCAAGCTTAGCTTCAGGACAGGTCCCCTTCCATCCTGACTTGTCACTCAGAGGACTTCTTCCAACACCTTCCAGAAATCAAAACTCCAGGTCCCCGAGGTGGGACTCGTCGATGCCCTGGCTAAATGCATGAATGGATAAGGGGTATATTTTATGTTAAATTCACACAGCAGAAAAAAATAGAAAAAAGTTCTCCCAATGGGGAAGATATTTGTAGCCAAGGGTTTATCTTCTCATAACCCATACAAGTGCATCACAGCAATAATCTCTAAACTTTTTTGATAATTCTCCCTCTGAGTAAAATTTTCTGAGCACACCTCCAATATATGTATATTTATAATCATGTCCATATAAATCCATCATGAAACACAAAGAAATAAAAAAGAGAATAATTAAATTCTGTGAATATGTTTTTGTTAATTAATGGTTACCAATTTTTTCTCTCAGTAAAATGTTAATACTAATCAATTATTGCCCAGTGAGTAATGGCAGTCCCCAAAGAAGGCTCTCACAGATGTGAGATCATGAGTGGAAGAAGGTGAGGACAGTATGTCGGAAATTTTCTAGTAGTAGTTGCTGAAATTTCTGCTGAGCATACCCACATGATGATTAAGTTATGATTTCACTAAAAGCCTGCTGACTTCTTCAGAAGTGAGAGAATGAAAGCTTACATATCAATAGGTAGAGGGTGAATGAAGGAGCATTGTGGGATAATAGGTGAAGGTTAGATATGTTGTGAAGAAAGTAGGGGTAACTCATTATTCCACCATTACATTCATTAATTACATATTCTTTAGAGGTCATGTTTCCCACATTTAAGAACTATACATTAAAGAATTATAAATAAAAGTGTAACAGGTGGACTTCAGTAGAAGAAATGAATAAATGAAAAACTTTTACTGAGTGCTTGATATATTCCAGGAACAATGCTAATCCCTACTTATACAAATCCAAACAAGCAACAAAATCTCAGCCTTCAATGAGCTTCCATTCCATTTTTAAATAATTTACTTTTACTTTTTAAGTAACAAGTATTTTTTTTAAACCCTTACCTTCTGTCTAGGAGTCAATAAGGCAGAAGAGTGGTAAGGGCTAGGCAATGGGGGTCAAGTGACTTGCCCAGGGTCACACAGCTGGGAAGTGTCTGAAGCCAGATTTGAACCTAGGACCTCCCATCTCTAGGGCTAGCTCTCAATCCACTGAGCTACCCAGCTGCCCCCAGTAACAAGTATTTTTTAAAAAAACAATCTGTCCCTCCTACTATTTTCATTAATGAGCAATTTTAAAAGAAAAAAAAAACACAGTTGCTTAGTAAAACAAAATAAATTCTTACATTAGCCATGTCTATAATATTTCTCTTTTGTATTTTAAGTTCATTACTTTTCCCTAGGGAGTTAAATGGAATATTTCATCTTCATTCTTTGGGATTCATGTGTATCATTATGTCCATCAGAGCTTTTGAGTCTTTCTGATTTTCTTTAAAATGTTATCATTGTATAAATCATTCTCCCATTTCTTCTTGCTTCTTTTATATTATTCCATAATTGCCTTTCCAATTTCCTCTGAAATTCTGAATTTCATTAATTTTAAGGTAAAATGACATTTCATTACTATCATATACCATAATTTGTTTAGCCATTCCTCAATAAGAGGACACTGCCATCATTTATAATTCTTGACTAATAGAGGAAATGATATAATTTTTATATAAATATAGCTATATTTCATCAAATTTGGTTTAATATATAGGCCTAGTGGTATTGCTCGGTCAAAGAATACGTGTAATTTGGTAATTTTCTGAGCATAGTTCCAAATTGCTTTCCTGAATGGCTAGACCAGTTTACAGCTCTCCTAAAAGTACATAGATGTATCTGGCTTCTCAGAGCATCTCCAATATGGGACACAGTTGAAATGGAAACTTAAAATTGTTTTAATTGAAATTCCTCTAACAGTGAAGTCAAGCAACTTTTTCATGACTGGATACCTACATTCCTGTTTATATGCTTAGAATATTTTTCATTAATAAATGACTGTCATTCTTATAAATTTTAATCAGCCCCTTATATGTCTTCAAAAGTTACCTTCATCAGAAAAAAATTTATAAAGATTTTTCTCAGTTAGCAATTTCATTTACAATTTTATCACATAACATTTGTTCAAAAATCTTTGACTTTACAGATTTAAAACTCATTTTCATCTTATCTGTGCCTTTCTACCACTTGTTTTATTATGAATTCTTCTATACAAAGATCCAAAAAGATAATTTCTTCCTTGCTCATCTAATTTTTGTTTTTGATGTGACTTTTTCTATCTCAGCCTCATTTGGAGCTTATTTTTCCCATCATCTAGCTTCTCTAGCACTTAAAAAAATCAAATAGTGAGTCCTGTGCCCAGTAACTGAGATCTTTGGCTTTATCCAACAAATGATACTCTTTATGTTTTATTTCTTTGTATTATGTACCTAATATGTTTTACTTTTTTTACCTGTACCAAATTACTTTAATAATTACTACTTTGTAATTTTAGAAATTACCAATAGACTCCCTTTTCTTCCCATTTTTTTCATTATTTCCACTGAGATTCTTGATATTCTGTTGTTCCATTTAGTTTTAGTTTTTATTTTTTCTATTTCCTTAAATATATATATATATAATATATGAGTATAGATTTCTATAAATTATTATTTTGATAGTCTAATTGGTATGACTCTGAAATGGTAAATCAATTAGGTAGCATTCTTGTTTTTATCATATTGGCATACTGTGATACAGTGTTTAGTTCCAGTAACATGTAGTGTGTGAAAGCCAAAGTAATAAAATAATAAGATAAGACTAGCAAGTTAAGCTGACAACAAACTCTGAATGACAGAATTATCTATCAATGCCTTGTTTTTTATTTAACAGGGAGACACTAAAGTTTTTAAGTAGAGATGTAACATGACCAGATATAAGTATAAGGAATTTAGATCTGACAGTTGTTTCAAAGAGGAGAATATAAGGAGGAAGAAATGTTAGGTGATTGTCACAAGAGTACACATGGGTGATACTGAGGACTTCTACTTTCCCAGGATAACAGGAATGGGGGCATGGTAGAGGGGATGGATGGGAAAAATGTTGGGGGAGTAAAGAAGAGGAAAGAGTCCATTACCATGTTTTTCTTCACACTCAACCATCCCCATTCTTTTTTTATTGGAAATTTCACATAAAATTTTTCTTTTATTAAATAGAAATTTATATTGTTATTATAAAATATGTACATTTTACAATGTGTAACATCTTTATTACATAGTAGATAATTACAAGTATCAAAATGTACCTATTACAAATATAGAAATATACATAATTTTATTAAGTATATATTTAATTTTATACAGATAAGTAAGCTAATGCTGACCCTAAATCTCTCTTCTCATACCTTTTTTGTCTCCGTTTTTTTCAATATCACTGTCTACTGGAGCTTCTTTCCATTTCCTGAACTTCTCTCTCTTTTCTCTTATTCTTTTAGGGAAAATTTTATGTTCTAATCAATTATATCAACAAAATAGAGAAAGAACATATTAACAAACTGAGCATGAAGGTGAAAAAAGCAGAAAAAATAACAAATTAAAAATCGATAATTACACACCAAGTTGAAAATCCTAAAAAACAAAGATAAAAATAAAAGGAAGAAAAAAACTGAAAGAAAGCCCTTAATAAGTCACTTTAAAAATATTTATTGATTTTGTGATCCTTGCTCTGAACTATCAAGAGAAAGTTGTATAAGTGATTTGATAATGTGTTATAGACTAGGACATAAGCAGGAAAAAAAAGATGCAAGTGTACTTTGAGGAAACAAATTGTGACAATCAAGCCCCATCCATCGTCCTTTAAGATAGATTCAATTCCTACTTTTTATGGAAAAAGCTATTATATTCTTTTGAACTAGAGCACAAGTGAAAATAAGGTATAACCTCCTAAAAAAGGGAATACTTTCCACAAACTGATCAGAGATGGCTGCTTTCTGATTAGCCTAATGCTTCTACCTATCCAGAGATTGGCTATGCTCCAGATGGCACCAGCATTGTGTTGGTGAGCCTCAGCAACTATCCTTTGGCTGCAAATGGTGATTGTGGCTTTTGTGGGCTATTTTGTCAATGGTCTGGTATTCCTACTGTTCAGTCATTTCAATCATGACTGACTCTTCAGGATGTCAGGTGGGGTCTTCTTTCAGAAAGAAAACGGACTAGTTTCATCATTTCCTCATTTTGAAAATGAAGAAACAGAGTTAAGCAACTTGGTCAGGATCAAAGTGCTAATAAAAGTCTGAATTCAGATTTAAATTCAGGTCTTTCTCATCTAGGGATAACATTCTACCCACTGTACCTAGTTGTCCTCTGGTATTTTTCTCCTCCTTTTAGTTATTTTAGTTCCCCTGTGGGTAACAGACAGATGATAACTTAATCTTTATAGGGTTCAGGCTGTACCCAAATTTCTGAATTACCTGGCACGGGGTGACTCCCATCAGTTTATTCCTTATTTTTTTTTCCCCATACACCAAAATTTTGTAGTAGGACTCTATTTCCTGATCTGAGTGAATTAAAACCAAAAACTTGTTGTTCTAGCAGTGCTTTTCTGTGCTGATGCCTCAGCTAGGTGAAAGTTCTTGCTCAGTAGTTTTTATGGTATAATAATCTTCTGACCACCTTGAGAAAAATAGTTGGAGAAGATGATAGTCTACAAATTCCTTTATATGCATTAACATATTTATTCCTCACAATAGCCTTGAGAAGTAGGTACTTTTTTTTGTCCATATATCATGGACACATACCTAATAAGTACTTGAAGTGGGATTTGAACCCCTATCACCTCCACTCTAGGACAGCTAGCTGGCATAATGAATAGAGAGTCTGACCTGCAAGCCAGAAGGCCTGAGTTCCCATCTGGACTCAGACTCTTTCTAGCTATATGACCCTGTTTAAGTCCCTTGCTATTTACTTCAGTTTCTTCATCTGTAAAATAAGCAAACCAGCTTGGATTGGAGATGGAAATGGAAAACGATTCTAATACTTTTGCCAAGAAAACCCCCAATGTCATAAAGAGTCAGACAGGAGTGAAAATACTTGAATAACAACTACAGACAACAAACAAAGCATTCCAACTTCAAGTTTAACCTTCTATCCACTGTACCACACTGCCAGCATAGACCAAAAATGCAACATGGTGACTCCACTGAAGACTTCTGCCTATTAGGCATCAACATCCTATGTGTAATTTTAAAGAGTGCAATTTAAAGCATTCAAGCTTTTCAGGACCTTAAAATATAGTTTTAAATTTCTTGATCCTTGTCCTATAAAGTGTGTCTTTGAGAAACTTGCTCCTTAAATTCCATTTCTGTTCAGAGTAGGTAGTACTGGTAGGCTAATCCAGAAAGTGAATTCAGCAAACATTTATTAAACAAATACCTATTTTGTGGGAGGAAGTGTGAGTTCAGAAACTAAAAGGTTTGAGTTCTTTTACTCCAGGAGTTTACATTTTATTATGGTTGTGTAGATATACACAGATAAGTAAAAACAAAGTAATTTCAAGGGGAGTATTTTATGTACATATTGATTTTAGGAATACTAGGAGAATCAGGAAAGGTTTTGGCAGGTAGTGCCATATCGTCAGTTTCTGTGTTTAGGGAACCACCAAAAAAAGATGTTATAAATATTTTTGTACAAAAAGGGCCATTTCCTCTTTCTTTGATCTCTTTGGTTAAACATCTAGCAGGAGTATGGCTGGGTCAAAGGGCATACACTTTTTTAGTAACTAATACAATACAATGATGGTGAACCGATGACATGGGTGCCAAAGATGGCATGCAGAATGCTCTCTGTGAGCACATGGCTGTCCCCTACCCCAGAGTTCTTTACTAGAATGTCAGAGGTACTCAGGAGGAGCTGCTCCCCTCCCCTCTCTACTGCCCCATGACTTTTTTTTCACATCCCCCATCCCTCTGCCCATAAGGGGTAGGTGGGCTGCTTACAGACAGTAGAGCATAGGGGAGCAGAGCATTTGGGCCATTTCCCTCCACCTCTCTACACTCACTGTGGACATTCCTCACTTCATCTGCCCAGCAGCCCCATTGGAGCACTTACTCCGTCCCCTATGTAGGCTTGGGGGAGAGGAACAGGACATACCAGGCACTCGGTTGGGGAAGGGGCACAGCACTCATTGGGGGGGGGGGAATGGGTAGCATTTAGTCTGGTGGGTGGGGTGGGTGCAGGGCATGATTCTCCATCTAAAAGGTTCCCCATCATTATTACTCTAGTGTAATTCTAGTATGCTCTCTCTCTCTCTCTCAAATATATGTATATATATAAGCTCTAGTAATTCCAATTATTATATAATTGTTTTCAAGAATGTTTATATCCATTCATGAGTCTACAAAAAGTACTCCAATATACCTCTTTTCCCATAAGTCCTCTAACATTTATAATTTTCCATTTTTTATCTTTGACATTCTAAAGAGTATGAGATAGAATCTCAGATTAATTTGCATTTTTCTAATTAGCAATGATTTAAAGTATTTTCCCCCATTGTTTATAGATAGGTTGGGGTTTTTTCCCTGTGACAACTGTCTTTTCTTAGACCTTTATTCACTGAAGAATGGCTCTTATTCTTGTAAATTAGAATCAGTCCCTCATATATCTTGGAAATGAGAACATTATAAGAGAAACTTACTGGAAAAATTTTTTCTCAGTTAATTATTTCCCTTTTAATCTTAACTTTTGAGATGTCTTTGTTCAACAACATTCAATTTTATGAATCAAAATTATTCATTTCATTTTCTATAATTCTCTCTTCCTTGTTTGATCATGAACTATTCTCCTATCTATAAATCTAATAATTAATTTTTTCCTGATAGGAGTTCAACTAGAGAAGCATTGGTAAAAGTATTGGCAAGCATGCCTCGCTGGCACTTGGGGAGCTACTCTTTTCCCCCTTTTCCCAGTATCCGAGGACATTTTTGCCTGCCCTGACTCTTTGTCCAGCCACCCAAAACAAGCACTTTCTCCCTCAACTCTCTTGGGTAATGCAGGGGGCTCACAGACAGCTCTAACTTGCCATCTGGGCACTCAAACTTGAAAACCTTCACCAACCCTGAACTAGGGAATCTATTCCAGATCTAGAGAATATTAGTAAAGATACGACACTAATGTTCAGAAAGCTCAGGGTATGATTACAATCTCGTATGTAGATGATCTGGGGAGCAAGAAATCAAAAGCCATTATTACTAACCAATCTAATGGAAGCTTTGACTCCTCTTTTAATTTCCAGCTGTCTCTAGGCAGAACATAGAAAGAATTAGAGACTGATTATTCAGCCTGCCTTTAATGCTGCAGGTGCATTCTATTGTGGTATTTGGATTATGTGTTTTGAAAGGAAGGAGAAGAAAATGAGGTTAGATTTTGCAGTGGCAGAGCGGGACATCTCTGAGGAGTCTGGTTATCTGGGTGGCTTTCCCTGTGTGTCCAGGTCTGTTATCCCTTGTGCTGTTGATGTCCTTGAGTAGAGTCTTGTGTTTTGAGCTGCACTGTGAAGTACTTAAAGACTTAGGAATAGAATACACCCAAGGACTAAGCAATCATGACTCTGTATGACAAGATTAGCAACAGCAATATTCTGGGCTCTACTTCCTGAACCCTTTTCCGATTCTCTCCATGGTGAATCTATGAGGCACAGAATCTTTGTGATTGCTAGATCTAGAACACTAATACAAGAAAAAAGAGAGAGACTCGTCTAGTTTGGCTAGATATAAAGTATGTGAAAGGGAGGAATGTGAGAGAAAGATAAGGTTGCTCATTGTCTGAATGAATTTATGGAACTTGACTAGTCTGACAGTAAAGAGCT
Source organism: Monodelphis domestica (assembly GCF_027887165.1). Classification (NCBI taxonomy): domain Eukaryota; kingdom Metazoa; phylum Chordata; class Mammalia; order Didelphimorphia; family Didelphidae; genus Monodelphis; species Monodelphis domestica. The sequence goes on along the minus strand of NC_077230.1, from coordinate 175,543,676 downwards.
CCAGCAAAGAGTTTCTAACAGAGGAAAAGCATTACCATATCTATGCATACTAATTGTTAGTTTGGCAGCCCTGTCAAATGGGTGAAGGAGTAGGAGGAAGGAAAAGATAAGGAAGAAGAACAGAAAGAGACCTAACATCTCCCAAAGCAGCAGGTGAAAAGGCTGATTTTGGCTCATTAGTTGAGTTCAAGATATAACAGTTATGGTTTTAAAGAATTTCTTTATTGAAGAGGTTGAGGTCTGATACTGACTTTTATGTTCATCATCTCACAGTATCTGGGTTTATTCTCTTAATAAACCAGTGTACACTGTGAATAATAGACAGCTATAATTATATAGAAAATGACAGCAAAATACAATGCAGTAATTGTCCATTAAGGGGTTAAATATATATTATTTAATAAAGTGGGGGAATTAAGATAAATTAATAACATATTTCAAAATTAAAATATTTGAGGTATTTAAATGCTTAGCATTTTTGAAAAAGTCTCACCAAGCATAGCATATTCTTTGACAGTTTAAAAAAAACAGAGTATGTTTACTTCAAATTAGTCCTGAGGTAAAAGGAACAACCAGAATGGAGTAGGATAAATGATGAACATCTACATCAAAGAGTTCTTAACCTCTTCTGATGGACTCCCCTGGCAGTTTGTTGAAGCCTGTCCTATGTAACCCATCTCAGAATGCCATTTTGAAATGCAAAAAATAAAAATGCAAAGTATTGTGAAGAGAATAAATTATACTGAAATATTATTGTCAAAATGTTTTTTTATAGTTCATAGACTTAGGCTAAGATCTGATCTGTAAGGAAATAGTTGTACACTGTAAATAATGCATGAATCTTGCATTGATTTGATTTACTTTCAGCTTTAAAGGCAATTTTGGTGGAGATTTCAACTGAAGTCTTTATTATATATGTCATAGATAGTACTTCAGGAAAAGTGCTACTTTTTTTGGTAAAATATTAACTTCTACTTTTATAAATATTTTCTCTTCTCTCCTACCCCCACCCCTGTCCTTTATGCAGGCCTCTTATACAAGGAAAAGAGAAGGAATTGACATTTACAGGATGAAAAGATGGCAACATTGCCTCCCCCAGGACCTGAGAGCTTCGTCTTCTTCACCAGACAATCTCTTGAACTCATTGAACAACGCATTTCAGAAGGGAAATCTAAGGAACCTAAAGAGGAGAAAACAGATGAAGAAGAAGAAGGCCCAAAGCCAAGTAGTGACTTGGAAGCTGGTAAACAGCTTCCATTTATTTATGGAGATATTCCTCCAGGAATGGTGTCAGAGCCCTTGGAAGATATGGACCCATACTACATGGATAAAAATGTGAGCATTTCCTGTAATCCAAAGGATAATGTTTTGGTTTCCCTCTCCATACAGGAAGAAATTTTAAATTGAGATAAGAGAATTTGATGAAGATGAGGGTGGCAGAAGTTTATATCCATGGTATGAATCTTCACCATAAATGCAGTAACTTATTAATGGTTATTTGCCTCGTTCAGTAAGAGAGGGACCACAAGGCTGCTAAGTTCCATTCAGAGCTAAGATGAAGAAGGATGGAAAGAATCAACAATGGGCTAAGGCTTTGAGTAAGGCTCATCAACTCAGTCAATCAGCAAGTAACTATTAAGCACCAGCTATGTGTCAGACACTGTACTAAGTTCTGGGAATAAAAAAAAGCAAATAAAAGTCCCTGCTGTCAAAGAACGTAGTCTTAATGGGGTCCAGTATTCAGAAAACTGTACCAACAAGATATATACAGACTGAGTTGAAGATGATTGCAGTGAGAAGGTCCTTAGATTAAGGAGATCTGTCAAAAGCTCCTTGTAAAAGATGAGACTTAAGCTGAAAATTCAGGAAAGCCAGGAAACAAGGATGGATATTGTCCCCAAATAGTTTTCACATCACTCACAGTGTCTGAAATTCAATTACAAATTAATTCCTTAAAATGTTTATGATTCCTCTGTGTCCCTCTTGTGGTTCCCTATTAAAATACAGATGAAGTGTACCTTCTGCAATTATCAGAAGAGATTGGTTTCAGATGGCTTTTTTTATTGCTAGCAAATTGAGAATAAAGCCTTGTGGGAATGGGGCACAGGAGAGACCCACTTGTGGGAGTGCCAGTCAGGAAGAGCAGAACACCAGATATCTTAAAATTATGATGAACACATAGTGAGTTGACCAAAATGGTATATAACACCTGCCTTTTCTTTTTTCAATCTCAGAGGTTATAGTAAACAATCAATAAGTATTTATCAAGCACTTTGCACTGTGATTAGCACTTGGGGATGTATAAGAAAGCATAAACAGCCTCTGCTCTCAAAAAGGTTACATTCTAATGGAAGAGACAGTATGATATAAATAGGTATATACAACATGCAAAGTAGAAATAAGGTAATTTTAAAGGGTGTAAGGATGGGTTGCAAGAGGGAAAGATGGAATTTTACAAGGGTGAGGCATCAGTAGTTTGGGGGCTTGGATCCTCTTGCAACAGCTTATATTAACACTGAATTGTCAAGGAAGTTAGTAATTCTACAAGATGGAGATGAGAGAGAATATTCTAGTCATAGGAGAAAGTACAAAACCATGAAGTTGAGAGATGGAACATAATGTGTGAGGAACAGCAAATAAACATATTTCCTTATAGAGTGTTTTGAAGAGTGTTGGGTAGAAATTTTGGAAATAGAGGGAAAGTTCATATTGTGAAGAGTTTCAAATAACAAGCAGAAGAATTGCTCTTTGACCATAGAGGTAACAGGGAGGCAAAGAAGGTTTTAGAGTACAAGGGAGACAGATTTTAGGAATATCACTTTGGAAGCTGTGTTGAAGATGGAATCAAGTACATAGGGATTTTAGGAAAAGAGAATACTATGAGTGAGAGGTGATGAGAGCTAAACTAGGATCTTTGCTATGAGTAGAGAGAAGGGAATGTATAGAAGTGCTGTAGAAATTGAAATCAGAGCTCAAACTAAAAAGTAAAAGGACATCAGAGTCAGTTGTTTTGTAGAGACAGCTAACAAGTAGTGTATTGAGTGCTTGACTATGGATCAAGATCAGAAGTCAAATCCAGCCTCAGACACTTATTAGCTTTGTGATGCTGGGCAAGTCAATTAAACTCTGTCTCAGTTTCCTCATCTATAGATGGGATTAATAAGAGTCTATCTCACAAGGTTGTTGGGGAAATCAAATAAGATAATATTTGTAAAGTACTTTGCAAAAGTAGACAAATATTACATATGATGATGAGGATAATTGAGAATATAGCATGAAAATTTTTTTTCAGAAACTGTAAAGTGCAACCCATTACTTTAAAACAAAACAGCTTCTTTAGTAGATGCAATAGAAATTGTGCAATGTGCATCCATTTTCTAGAGGAAAGAAAACAGAGTGAATTGTGGCCTTATTGTAAAGATGCAGAATTCCATGGATTAGACTTTAGGGAAGCATTTAAAAGTGAGCAGAAAGAAATTTTGCAAGGTAAAACAAAAACTACATACTAAGAACTTCTAAGACAAGAGATTAAATTTAAGCATACTTTTGTTTTGATATACTTCTGTATTTAGTTAATGTTCTGTTACTCTTTATGTCAAATGTTCTTAAAAGTATCCAAGATTATTTAAATTTGCAGAAAAGTTGAGAAGCTGCCCAGGCAGATAATTTTCTTCACCAGAACTCCATATACCTATGAAATTTTAAGCCTGGTTTAAAAATAAACAAACAAAAAAACCTTGTTACCAAATGAAAAAAGGAAAATGTAGTATTATTAACATTTTGATTATGAATAGTGAACATTTATGTTCTTTATAAGTTTTCAGTTTTCCATCTAAACTAGAATAACATGCTCTTCTAATGGTTAAATATTATTGATAGAGGATGATAAAGTGGCAGTGAGAAATTTGGTACACAAGCAACTCTTATGTATTACAGAGAAGAGGTAGGGATAGGAAACAGGAGGTAGGAAAAGTGATAGTTTATATCTTAATTCTTATACTACATCTAAAATTCTAATCCTATATTAAAATCTCAAAAAACCCTATATCTAAAAATCTGCTTTCCTGACAAAGCAGGCCTAATTAAATCTACTCTCTCTAATATTAAATTCTCTATCTTATCTAACAAATTGATGAACATTAAATCAATAATCTGCCTATCACACAGAAACACAGAAAACTCTTCCCTAAAAGAAAAGCCCTCAGTAAACTCTTTCTCAAATTGATAGCTATATTTCAAACTCTCAAAAGTATCTGTCAGATCTTCTTGACTGAGAGAATGACACCAAAATCCCCAGAAACCCTGCTCCCTTGGAAGTCAGAGAAAATGGAGTGTCACTTAATTGAAATCTGTCCTTATAAAAACTGCTCTTACATAGAAACTCTGCTCTTAATGAGACAGAATTAAATTAAATAAAAAAAACTCTTTATAACAATCTGCAACCAAGTTGATTGCCACCCCCAAATAACCTCTTAGAGAAGACATAACTAGTTATTTTGTCTAATGATTAAAGATAACTTTTCCAGGAAATTGTGAAGAAGATGGGTGTCAGCTTCTGGTAGCCAAACACTAAAATTCTATAAATTATTCTCTGTACTCTGGCCCAACTGATTATTTCAGCATGTACAATAAATGTTGTTTTGTTTTTTTTATGGAAGGTCGAACATAAGCACAATATTTATTAAAAAAAAGAGCAATAAAGTAGAAGACAGGTCATAAGATGATAGTTTAATATAAAGGAAAACACAAACTAGCATGTTATTAAGAAAGGAAAGTTTATACATCATGGAAAGACTTGAAAACATAAAAAGCACAATTGCCTGAACTTAAAACCATTTTATAAGAAGCAGTGGAGAAGCTGGCACTATCAATAAATCACAATGATTTAATGTTGAGGGAATAATATATTAAACTGTAAAGTACATTCCCATTATGACTGCTTTGTAATGAGATCAAATCATTCCATATCATTGAAATGAAATCTTTACCTTATCTCAAGTCTATATTCCATGTAGACATTACAAGGGTAAAGCTTTTTTCTTCTTTCAACATGGAAAATTACTTACTGGTTTCATATGATGTTTCCATACACATAGAATATTGAAAAGAAAGTAATGTAATACCATAACTATAATTTCTGGATACAGAAAATAGACATTTGAATCAAGAACCCTGATCTATGAAAGAGGATCTAATAATAATTATTATCATTGTCATTTTGGAATTACTGTTAATAACAATAATATTGCATTGTCCCACTCTAATCAGCTCACACAACTGAAAAGGTCATGTAGGGCCAACTTGTTTACTGAATACTTAATGTTTGAAGAGAATTGTGATACTATAGGGTAAGAAATTTATTCTGAGTAATTTGTCCATTCAAGCTATTTAGCAATTTTTTTAAGCTCAACTGATTTTCATTTTGCAATTACCATGGTCCAAAAAATGCATTTAAGGGAGTCTGAGGGAAGAGATGTTTGTTAGAAAGTGAAATTAATCTCCTGCCAAGGATTTACAGCTTTTTCTTTGCTTTGTCAACAGTCCAATAAATGCCCCCAAGATGCTTAAATCTTAATGGAAGATGCACATGAAATTATATACATATATTGGGACATTTAAAGAGGAAAAGAATGATAAAAACTGGAAGATGGTGTGATCAGGGAAGATATGAAAGTAGAAGTAGCATCTCAAATGACATTAGTAGTAAGATAATGATTACTTGGGGAAAGCTTTCTGTTCTCTTGGATATAGACTGACTCCCTATTAACATGAGAGAAATGGACTAGATAATCTCAAATGTCCCTTCATGGTTTGATACTCTGTGATTCTATTCCAATTAGCTTTCCCAATATGCTCTTTTCAAATCTCACCAAATTGAAAAGAAGGATAGTGAAGAAAGGGGATGAAAATAATCAAAACATCAACATTTTTAAAGTAATAAGTCTTTACCCATAAAGCATTATAAATTACTTCAAGGATTATGTAGTAGAAATATGTTTTCTCAGGGAAAACTTTAAATGTAAATTTGTTTTTATTAGAAATTATTTCATTAATTCTATTTTTCATAATTATGTTAATGTTTTAGGTACTTTCTGTCCAATTAGTATTATTTGGGTTTTTTTTTCTCTTAAAAAATAGCTGTATGAAGTTGGTTAATAAATTTTATCTCTTGTTTTCTTCATCTGAGAAATAAGATGGCTGACCTAGATCATCCAACCATCCTAGCTTCAAAATTTCATGAATCTATGAAATTATAAATTTTACATTGATGTTACATTTAGGAGACATCATTAAAAAAATTAGTTTAGCATTAACCTAATTATGTAGAAAGCTCTTGATGACTTGTCATTCTTTATTCTTTATATTATATATGACATTTAATTCTATAGAAAGAATGTGTGCTATTCTTCAATAGTAAATTGATTTTTTTACAAGGCATTCATTTAATGTATTGTGCTATTTGCTCCTACATCTGATTAATATAAGAAAGAAATTTTTATTCTTATAATATATCACCAAAATAGCAGTACACAATTGTATCTCTCAGTTTTCCTTAATCAGCACTTTCATTAAAATACAACATATATTTTTTTCCTTCAAAACTAGAAATCTGTGTTCTGACCTGTTGAATGATCTATGGGTAAAATCCATTTGGTTTATCACGATATACTATACTAGCATAGAAGAAAGATGTCTGATAAATTTAAGTATAATTATTTTAACCAAAGTTCATCATAATTTATTTGAATTATGAGGGAATATCAAACAAAGAGAATCAGAGTCCAGATGGAAGCTGTCCTTAATGTTTATCTTGTTCCAGATATTGTTCATGCAGTATTCCTAATCTTTACTACTGGTGGTTTGGGAGACTGTCTACAGTTGAAATGAATTGTCATTAATAAATGAAAGAAATATAATTAATTACAATTTTAATTCTCAATTTCACACCATATTCTTTTTTCTCCTGCAGACGTTCATAGTATTGAATAAAGGGAAAACAATTTTCCGATTCAGTGCCACCCCTGCCTTGTATATTTTAACACCTTTCAACCTGATTAGAAGAATTTCTATTAAGATTTTGGTTCATTCATATCCTTTTCCAATGACTTTTTGATAATATTTCCTTTAAAAAAACTTATACTGAATGAATAGGTTTCTCTTTCAATATTCAAATGAAGTTTTTCCATTTGGAAAGAATATTTAAATTTCTCAACTGGAATAAAATTTAATGAAAAATATATGCATTGGCATATAGCCTAAGTCAATGTTTTGAGGCATTGTGCAAATATTTGGTAGTGTATACACACAACATTAGGTGGGGGAAAGAGGGTCTTTTTGGAAAAATATTTAATTGGAGATTTTATATTTTCATTATTTAGATAATTGTCTTTTTTGAATACATACAATGTATCTAATATGGCTTGTTATATTACATTCCTTGATTCTGACCTACCTTATTCAGCATGCTCATCATGTGTACTATCCTCACTAACTGTATATTTATGACATTGAGTAGCCCTCCAGACTGGACAAAGAATGTTGAGTAAGTTTTCCTGGCAAAATGCCCATTTTAAATGCTGAATATTCCTGAATCCATTCTGAATTAGAATAGTTATCCCTCTAGGGGAGCCGTTGCTTTGTTTTTTATCTCTCTTTATGTCACAATATTTTAGCTGCTATACTTTTTGTTGTTGTTTTTCCCCTGTCTGAGAAGTAAGGATTATTATGAGTATCATTGAACTATCTAGAGAAGATTTCATAGTTTCTGAGTCTCTGGTTCTCTGAACCAAGGATTCACATGTGTGGTTCAGAGAAGCTGATTACCAATTTGACCATGGGATGATGTATTTTTTGCTGTAACTCTCAAAAACTATGTACTGAGTTATAGAGAAGTTTACAGTCTTCATTATTGATGGAAATAACCACACCAATTAAATCATATTTTATGAGAAATAATGTACTGATTAGATTGCCCAATTTTGGCTATGGCCTATCCTGACAGGAAAGATATACACTACAAACAGTGATGTACTGAATGTTGGGTTACTACTCTAGGGAGGTAGCTTATTTATATAGATTCATACCAATTCTAGCTCCTTTGTTCCTAAATGCTTTGCTATTTTGGGTTATAATGTTCCTTTGGATACTTGCCCTCAGGTATACTTTTACGGGAATATATACTTTTGAATCACTGGTAAAAATCCTTGCAAGAGGCTTCTGTATAGGACCATTTACTTTCCTTCGTGATCCCTGGAACTGGCTTGACTTCATTGTCATTTGTTTTGCGTAAGTATTGTTAATTTTTAAAATTACATATATATTTGTGTATATATATATATATATATATATATATATATATATATATATATAGCCCAAAGAGTTTTGGGTTACTTATATTTAATTCTCATGTTTTGATTGTAAAGAAAAGTAGGACCTCTGTGTTACCAATTTTTCATATCTAGAAAAATAATGTATAGGATGATTTTGTACATTGTTCAGTTCACCTAAAAATGGAAAAATCAATCCACTGAAAAATTTCACCAAGCATGTTGTCAGGATACCAATAAATGCATGATAATTCAGAAGAAAAGAGTATAATAAGAAAGTCTCAAACATTGTATCCCACTGAATTTATGCCAGATATTATATAAAGCACTGGAAGTAAAAAATAAAAAATATAATCATTGTACAGTTGTAAACTCAGGGAGTTGACATTTTCTAGGAATATATATTTAAGTAAGTAAATGGATACAAAGTATTTGGGAGGTTGGCATGAATAGTAGCTAGGGTGAGTTTTAACCCTAATCTCTTCTCTCTCTTTATCACTCTTATGTGTATAGGTATGTATGTACTTAAAATATGTATATAAATTTGTATAGGATGTATCACACATATACAAATATTTAAAGACACACATATGTGTATATGCATTTGTAGGTTTGAATTACCCCAAACTAGTAGTCCCCTTAAAAATAATTACCCTGTGTTTATGTTGTAGTTATTCCTCTATAGAACATAAATTCCTTGGGGTCAGCTACAGTTTCTTTTTGTTTTTATACTCCCAGGCCCTAACAGAGTATCTGCTACATGGTTGGCACCTAATAAAAGCTTATTGCTTAACTGATTGAATAAGATACAATTTTGGAGGCTCATCTTCTTATTAAAAGA